>NC_132802.1:8926250-10397500 GCF_048594095.1 Paramormyrops kingsleyae | reverse complement strand
AAATCTTGGTAGCCTAAGCGCAAAACTGACTGTTTCGCACTACGAAGATCACTGGCTGCTTTCGTCTCATTCAGATAAATTTAATGTACAGTTATGCCAGTGTTACTCTCATACTGGCATGCATTGTTGTCAGGCATACAGAGTTTGGTCAAAAATTATTATTTTTAATTACCGTTGCCTTTGTCATCAGAAGAGGACATACCCGGCAAGAAAGACTGTTAATAAATTTTTCACCATGTTAAATAAAAATTTCTAATTCCTTTCATATGTGGTCATAGCTGTTTACCTCAGCAGTAAACATCTCACAAAAGGTGAAATCAAGTAATCGAGTCTCATCTGTGGAGGGGTATGAGAAACATCCTCACTGGTGTCTTGCAAGATAAGCTTTAAAAAATCATGTAGCGTCTGATGATACATGGGGGGTATTTGTCATCTACGCCATCTGGACTAGCCGAAGGTGTCCTGTAATTGGACGAACTTGTGATGTTGCTTACTCAGTTTAGAACAAAACTCTGAGCCGCTGGAACAAAGCCATAAAAGTCCGTATTAAACAAAGCATACAGAATAACAGATAAGGTGATGTTAACACAGATAGTGATTGTTTCTATTCACTTCTTTTCACACTTCATTTTAAGGTGCTTCATTTCTTGAACGGAAGTGGAGTTAATACATAATAAAATCTTAAAATAGAGTGGGAATATAAAACCTAAAAAGCATAATAGTTATCATAGCAATATATGTTAAATACTTTAAATTTATAAGAATGAATACCCTCCAATAGTGTTAGTGCAAATCTCTATCACAATATTACAATCACTAATAATTTATACTACCTTTATTCTACTTTAGGTGATGGAACTAAAATGACAGCTGTTGCCAAGCAACTAAAGCAGGAACTGAAAAGGAATTCATTGTGTTCTTTCCTGTAACAAAGATTTTTTTTTTTTCATTCTGGGCACAGCTTTAACAAGTACTAGAAAATGAGTGGTATAATCGTTTTCATAGTAGTGAAATTAGTGACGGCAAACTTACAAGCCGTTCGGGCCTAGACAGACCAAGCAGAGGACTTTCATCACAAGTGAGAGTTCAGTGAATTCATGTATATATTACATTTTATTCTGCCAGGTAGTTTTTTGCATGCATTTATTGTATGTATTACTGAATATGCCAGACTGAAATATTTTACACTTTAGGTAGAATGATATTTAGTTCATTTTTTTTATTGCCTTTCTTGTGAACTAATTAAACAAATCAAATATCGACAAAAATACCCTAACTAAAGTGTAAATGGTGCAAGTATGGTACATTTAAAAAGAGAGTAAAAATATTTACAATTAACATTGAACTGATAACGCTGTGAAAGAATAATATAAATATGAAGTCAGTGATTAGCAAAAGGATGAGTGTAGGAAAGAAAGGGTAAAAATATTACATATTAAATATTAAAGAAAAAATATGAAACATTACATGAACATAATGAGAAGCTGGAAGGCAGGACTGTGTAGTTTGGGGCTACATGGTTAAACTTGACAAAGTAACACATAGATTGTTAGAGTAACAGTCTGATGCTAGTAATGTAGGAAAGGTGTCATCTGAGTAAATAAAGATGCTGCCCGAATTTCATCACGCTTTTTCGATGTTGCATAGTAAGACACTTGGCTTCTCTGCATGCAGATTCTCATAAGAGTTCATAGCGTTCTTGCTCTTCTGCATTGTATGACTTTATGGACTCCTGCTGATAGTCCACAAAGCCTTTTCATGTTAATCAAATGTACACAGCTGCTGTTAAAGGAATAGCATTCATCCATTGGGACCAGAAGCATGTTTGCCGTGAAAGCAACAAGATAGAATTTCTTAGCATATATATATATATATATATATATGTGTGTGTGTGTTTGTGTGTGTGTGTAATTCTCTAGAGACAGATGCAGGGGGAATGAAAAACTAGAAACATATTGCTCTGTTCTTTGGTGTACTGACCTTTTAGAAATGCTTCTTAGAAGTACATTATCACCAACGCTAGGCTAACCTGGTCTTAGCACACCAGCAGCAAATATTACACAGCAATTTCTCATGCTTAATTTTTAACGAGCCATGCATACACTTAACGGCTATAACTCTAGTTCTAGTCGTCTTCAATCTCCGTTAAATTCAAGGGATTTTACTGAGAATGAGTTGAGAATTCTCCAAGTAACAGAAGCATGTAGCACCAAATTTTATTAAATTGAAACATTCCTGACTGCATGTTCTACATCAAAGATGTAGAATGCTTAAATGTACAATACATGTCATCAATCATCAGCACTATTCATGGTGTAACTTTTGCCTGTCAAATGTTTCAGACTAATTTTGGTGAAAGTACAGCAACAATCAAATATATTATGGTCAGAAACTGGTGTATCTATACATCATCTAACCGATTATCCTGATAAGGTCACGAGGGTCTATAGGACTCAAAGCTGGGATACATCCTGGACGTAATGCCAGTCCATCCCAGGGGGCACACATGGGGGAGACAGATTAATGAGTAAGTAAATTTGGCGAGTGCAAGCGGCCGAAATGAGTTTCCTCCGCAGGGTGGCTGGGCTCTCCCTTAGAGATAGGGTGAGGAGCTCGGTCATTCGGGAGGGACTCAGAGTAGAGCCGCTGCTCCTCCGCATCGAGAGGAGCCAGATGAGGTGGCTCGGGCATCTGCTTAGGATGCCTCCTGGGCGCCTCCCTGGTGAGGTGTTCCGGGCATGTCCCACTCAGAGGAGGCCCCGGGGAAGACCCAGGACACGCTGGAGGAACTATGTCTCTCGGCTGGCCTGGGAACGCCTCGGGATTCCCCCAGAGGAGCTGGATGACGTGGCCGGGGAGAGGGAAGTCTGGGTTTCCCTGCTGAGACTGCTGCCCCCGCGACCCGACCTCAGATAAGCGGGAGAAAATGGATGGATGGATGGATAAATAACAGCTTTGCTTAAGCAATTATCCCTGGCCTTCCCAAAACAGAATCAAACCGTTCAAGCACTTTCGAGACACCAGATATACTTTGTACTACATGAAGAAAGTGGAGTATCAAGAGAAACACATCACAACCCTGCTGGTGCAAAGGCACAGTGCATCCTACCAAGCCACCCCTGGTCCTCCTTTGGCATAATCACACAGGAGTGATATCAGTAAGACCAACAATGGCCTTCATTGTAGCAGATAGCAATAATGAGATGCTTGTAAACACATTAAAGGTTCTACATCAAAAATGCCCCCCGCCCCTTCCCACCAAAGAATATATTTTAAGGCTCTTGCTTTTTGGTCTTTGTTGTAATTACAGCAATCAACCAGTAACGCTTAGAAACTCAACGGTGTGCCATGTGCCCAGTGCTCCGACAGTCTGCTTGACAACGTCTGGACTAATCATGTCAGTGCCTTCCCAATGAGAGGCATCTTACAAAAAGCAATTTCAGCACTTATCTCAGTTATAGAAGTGCTAAGTGTGCTTTCCAGATTTAAGCTGTTAATATTGTGGTTTGTTAAAGGCCTTTTGGACTATCCCTCAGTGCACAGTAATTTGCCTTAAGAGTACTTCCAAGTAACTCTGAGAAACGCTTGAATTTCAGCACCCTTTCTTAGTGTTACGTGAGGTAGTATGGAGAAAAGAGATTAAGGGCTGTACTTCAAGGTCACTCGCAGCACTTTTAAAACTGAAAATTATAGTAATTCGTTCACTGATGCATTCGCTTCAGCTTTACTTGAATTGAGCCAAATGCAAAAAAACACGACACATTTTTGCTGAGAATTCTGTTGAGGTTCAGAACATTTGCAGTCACCAGGAGCAGTACAGAGAATGACAGATTTAAATTGCTCTCTCTGTTTCTATTACAGTACACCCAAGATTCACATACGATCATAGTTTTATGACGCTAAACACACTGAGCGACGTAAGACAAGCAGAAATATGTGCAGAGGGTGTTATCGCTGCGATCAGTAGCATTAGAAAAATTAGCGGGGCGATGCATCCCATTGGTAGGCAGAGAAAAGCTACAACGATCTTCCACGTGGCTGTGGTCGAAATGTAAATTTTCAGGAAAACATTGCCCACTGTTCCATGCGTGGTGCATGATGAACAAAATGAACAATATTGAAGTGCCGACGATATGATTCTGCATAGCGGAGCCCAGTAAGACTGCTGAGCATGCTGGGAATATTGTAAATCGCCCCTGTGTGTGTTATTGTAAATGCTTGTGTTATATTTCCTCTTGTCACGTGTGTCTTTGCTGTGTTCAATGTGAACCCTGTGTGATCCTTGCATGTCTTTAGCCATTGTATAGATTACAGACCATGTGTGTGTTATTGTCTGGCGTCCAACCTCCCTGCTTTTCCACATTACGTGTGGTTCGGTGATTGTTTAATGTCTGTGTTATTAATGCCTTCGTTATTTTTAGGGCATTCTTTTCCCACTACGCCATTACGGTGCCACAGTTTCTTGGATATTATGCTGGTGTCAGAAGTAGAATGTCCGAAATGGGCACACCAGCATCACCCTCCCTTTGGCAGTACAGTCTGGCAGACCTGTGGGCAACTATGAGTCAGGGGCACGGGCGAAGCAGCAAGAATGGCTCGGTACAAGAAGCTTGCCTGCTGGTGCCAGAGGAAGAAAGGGCACCGGGTAAGCTACTACCTGGAAGTGTGTATGAGAGCCGTTAAGCCGGGGAGGGAGGAGGGAGGGAGGTGCCACCCCATCTTTCCAAAAAGTACCAGACCCATGCAGCACACCCTGAAGCCGACCCGGCCAGCCTGCCGGACCCCCATCCTGCCGCAGCGCACCCTGAAGCCGACCCGGCCAGCCTGCCGGACCCCCATCCTGCCGCAGCGCACCCTGAAGCCGACCCGGCCAGCCTGCCGGACCCCCATCCTGCCGTAGCGCACCCTGAAGCCGACCCGGCCAGCCTGCCGGACCCCCATCCTGCCGCAGCGCACCCTGAAGCCGACCCGGCCAGCCTGCCGGACCCCCATCCTGCCGTAGCGCACCCTGAAGCCGACCCGGCCAGCCTGCCGGACCCCCATCCTGCCGTAGCGCACCCTGAAGCCGACCCGGCCAGCCTGCCGGACCCCCATCCTGCCGCAGCGCACCCTGAAGCCGACCCGGCCAGCCTGCCGGACCCCCATCCTGCCGCAGCGCACCCTGAAGCCGACCAGGCCAGCCTGCCGGACCCCCATCCTGCCGCAGTGCGCCCTGAAGCTGCTCCTGCCTTCCTTCCAACTTCCCATCCAAGATGGCGTCAGTCACCAGGGAAGGCAGGAGCTCCTAGAAGTTCTGCCTGCTCATTGGCCAGTGAAGACTGTCTGAAGAAGAGTGCCTATAGGCTGGGTAGGAATATTAAAACCGCTGTGGACAGTCCAGTTAGAACTCTGGTGTAAATGCAAATATAATACAAACAGAATAACACAATGCAATATACACTTAACATAACAAATACAAATTGCACACATTCCACTAAAACAAATACCCAGTTGGGAATTGGAGTAATTAAACCATTACTAGAACTGGCTGAACTTAATCCATTTTACCATGACTAGCTAAACTTGAGATTGCCTGTGTCATTTTGTGTCACGCGCTCTACTGGCCAGCGATTGGCTTCTCCGTTGTCACAGACTTAAAGGGACAGACAGCCTTTTCAACACTGTCAGCTCGGCAGCCGTGAGGAGTCATGCCACATGCTGAAGGCTCAGCTGGCTCAGGAGTGGTGAGAGCTCAAAGAGCAGCGGTGGCAGGGCCAGCAGGACCGGGTGCAGCTGCATGAAGAACTGGCCAGCTGCAAGTGCGACCGCCAGAGCCAAGGCCCGGGGTGACCACCAGAACCTGCTGGCTGATTGTTTCATGGGGACTAACTCAGTCCTCATAACCCACCCATAACCAGAGAAGTGTCACCTCATGGGCATCCATCAACAACTGAGCACAGCTGCAAATAAAAGATCTCCCTCAAAGAGACATCACTCACTGTGGTCAAAGCATACACTGAGACAACAGACAAGACACCCAGAGAGTGCCTTAGTCTGAGCCTCATAATACGCTTGCTGAAAGCAGGGACATTGGACACCATTGGGAGGAGCCGATCCACCACAGAAACAGCTACTCCCTGAGAGTGGCAGTCATCAGGGCGTCAAGACCAATAATTGGTATCCCCACCTACAGAGGTCTGACCACTCCCCAGTTTGTCTACCTCAGAGAGTGGTGGCATTGAAATGCGGAGATTATGAAGCTCCTGAGGAAGATGGTCATGATGCCGCAGAGACGAGACATTCCATGCGTGTACCTGGATGGGCGCCTCAGATTAGGACCCGAGTGCTGCTATGCAGTGGGTGATGCCTCATCACCCCACCAGTCCCGATCCCCAACAGGCCTCACCCCATTGGCTCTCCAGTGGATTCGACTCTTCTGGGGATGAGGCTCCTGAGAGCTTTCCCCATCCCCTTCAACATGCATGCAGCCTTCCTGCAGAGAGCAGGTAAGGAGTCCTGTCTGGCTTTGGTCGATGGAGTGCCAATCCCGCCACCAGCTCCCAAATTTTTCCCTACAAGTTGGAAGACCTCTTGTAGGGTCAGATGCAGTTTAACATCATATCCAGGACCTGGGGCCAGTACAAATATGCCACTGTTGGGCTCTTGAGCACAGATCTTAATATCCAGGTGTTCCAGGGTTGCTCTTACCTGTACATGTATCTCTTGGAGAACAAAATGGGATAGACAAAAAGACAATTTCCCCATGAAGCTGAATAAAGCATCACTATTGTATATTTATTTACCAAGATTCCATATATTTATACTTACATTCTATAATTTTACTCAGACTCACTAGTCCACATTACAAAATGTTTTGAAGGATAGATTATCTCAGCTGGCAGGCATTATCTGGGTAATTGTTTAATTTATCAATCACCATTAGCAGTAATTATCTATGAACAACACAGAACTTATTCTATTACTCAAGTGAGATTAGCCACCTTGTCATTAACCACCAAATCTCTGTAGTGTTCAGTAATGGTAATTATAATTTAATTGCAGTATTCGCTGACTAATGAAGTGAATCTGAGGATTATAATTCCAGAACATTGTAATTTTATCTAAATTACAAATGACATTACAAAGGGCTGCTCAATGCTGAAAGCGATGGAATGATGAAATCAGACCCACTCCAGTACAATAACTGAACATCATATGAAACCGTTAGCATCTAACTGATCATTTTGAAGCTACCTGATGTTTTTCTGATGTCCTTTGTTAACAGCTCTTCTTACTTCCTAGGTACAGTGAAGGTTAACAGACTAGAGGCCTACAGGATTCTGTTTTTTGTAGATGAAAGACCAGCACTTGGTATAAAATCTAATTACATTCAGATATGCCAAAATGACTTTTTAAACAGTAACAGTTTGTGTATCCATTCAGTAACACACATTCCATAAATGCGTTGTGCGTCTATTTAAGTTAAGAGTCAATATCTGGGACCAGAAGGTTGCTGGTTCCGTGGCCAATATAGTAATTATATCACTACTGGTGCCTTGAATAAGGGCCTTAACCCCAGATAAATGGCTGAATATATATATTTGTGTCTCATTGGAGAGCAAGGTGGGATATGGGAGGACATTAGGTCTCATTCACCAATATTTTCTTAAGAATTCTCTTAAAATTGTTCCTGCGAAATTTGTTTATTACAACCTACGTCGGATTCATGACGTGTTCTTAAGTAGCAGAATTGTTCGCACCTTTGTTCTTAAAAATGGTGAATCCCACGTCTTCGTAACTGAAAGTGTGTGCCAGTTTGTCCTAATTAGCATAGGGAAACACCCTGCAATTTCCAATAAAAGGGCATGAGACTGTAGGACCGTGTGCAAGGAATGGCGAAGAGGCGCGCAGGCTGCTTGGCACAAAGAGGAAAAAAAAGTAATGTTGAAGTAGAAGTATTAATACAGTAAAATCCAGTTATAGTGGACTCGCTTATAACGGAATCTCATCTATAACGGAAGAGGTCCGCTGGTCCCGGTGTTCTGTCATAAAATCCTGCTAATCGAGACGTGCTATCGAGCCTTTCTGCGTATGTGCAGTCCCACCGTCTTGGGATTAGGGTTAGGGTTAGGTTTTAGGGGTTAGGGTAAGAGTTTTAGGGTGTTTTGGGGGGTTAGGGTTAGGGTATAAGAGTTTGGGTTAGGGCTATCGATTAGCACTACGGTAGCATTTTTCGACAAGGCAGCATTAATCGACAGAACATTGGCCGTGCGCCTTTAAGAACATGCAGAAAAAGTATCAGATATAGCGGACTCGCATTTAACGGAGTTTCGCTTATAACGGACAAACAATTTAGTCCCCAGCGCCGCTTTTAGCTGTAGTTTTGTTCGGTTATAACGGACATGCAGCTCCGGCCGACAAGGCGCAAGACGTGCCGGTGATATCCAGTGCAGATACGTAGTCGGGATTATTAATAGTCACGCATCTGCTGAGGTAAAGTTGGATTACTACATGTACAATATAATAATTTAATGGGGTGTGGCATGAGTAAATGGTGTCCTGTAGTTGTGTTCTGGGCATACAGCAACTCTGCATATAACGGACTTTGGATATAACGGACTGTTTTGCCAGGTCCCTTGAAGTCCGTTACAACTGGATTTTACTGTACAGGAGGTAAATGCAAATACACACATGTTATTTAGTAGCGTAACCAGTGGATATAAAGCCCCAAAGAAAGCTGATACATGGAAAGATATCAGCTTCTCTGTGAACGCTGTGTGCCAAATAAATCTAAATGATCTTCAAACATGCGTTCCCTTCTCAGAGCACGACTGGCAAGCTCTTCAAGAAGTAACAGAAATGCCATTTTGATAGCAAGGCCAATGCGCAGAAACAGACCTATTTATAATCCGCATGATCGCCGTTACTAACATGAAAATAATTTTTACACTTTAAAATTATTTTTTATATTTTACTTTTATAAATTATTCAAATACTTTCATTTTTTGAATTGTAGAATGAACAAAACTGCTATAACCGATTATTTTTAACAAACTTTCATTACTCAAATGTTCGTACAAATGGTCTTGAGTGTGCGTAGATTCTGTTCTTAGCTAAGAACAAATTAAGATAAGAAAACATTGGTGAATGTCAGAATCTTCGTAAAAAAAAATGTGTACGAGGGGTTTAAGAACAAATTTGTTTGTAAGAACGGTTGGTGAATGAGGCCCATTGTACTTACTATCGGTAAAGTGGCATTCTGCATGAATTTTTAAAAAGAAATTTAAACCATCAACTGATGCCTCATAGTAATTATATTTTAGTCTTGAATTTTGTTCCTGCAGCTAAAATAACCGGTGATTCATTTTGCTCCACACGGCCACCACAAGCAAAACAGCAGTAAATAGCCAGGTAACACTAAATCAACACCAAATCCGGCAAAAAGCTTTAACGGCAAATCTGTCTTACGCCCCAGTCTTTTCTTCCCTATTTCCCACCTTTGACACTGCATCATGTTCTTATTCTCAGCATCATGATAATCATTATTCTGCAGCTAGACTTTTGTTTCTTCCAATATCTTTTGGCAAATAACTTGCATGCCTCCTGCTTCCACTTAAAAAAAATCTCTTTTAGTTTATAACAATGCCTATTCCAATTCTCACCTCACTATGCCGGCACAAGGAAAATAAACAGCAATGCAAGCTAATAATACATCTAAAAATAATAATTAAGCGGAAAGAGTTTCAGAATAATTGCCTTTCACAGTTCCGTCATCAGAACAGCAATTTGAAGCAGTTTGCGGACTTGAATGAACCCACTATTTCGATACATATTCCAAACGGTGCAGTAGGTGATATGATTTTCTACTTCGACAGGCTACATTAATGTCCACTAACACTGCAGCTTCAATATCCTGCAATTTCACAATCCTAAGCTGGTACTTAGGCACCATAATGATTTCATAACATCATCTTAGACGACATTTGCTTTTTGCATGTTAAACGACCAGGATTTTTCTGTTTCGGTTTTATTATATCACTACTTTTCCTACACTGCTGCGACATATTCATGTCTTCAAATGAGTCTGTGGCTGATTAATTCAGCAGCCAGTGAAGAACATACAACTCAGATGGATCCTATTACACACCGAGCCAAGAAAGCTTGCATGAAGTTTAATGCATTGAAGTTGTGCAGTGGCTCCATTCATGCCAGCAAACTATACACAGTCACTTGACATGACCTTGTATATAATTAGCATAGTCATAATGCCTAATTAAACCTGTCAGCGACATTTAAAAACATATATATCATCAAACTTTATTAATGAAAGAGCCTGGCGATGAAGACAACAGATGTGTTAAATAAAATCACATTCGATTTTTTTTTTTCAGTCATGCAAATAAAAAACTACATTATTAACACTATTTAAAGCAAATTATATACTGTTTTCCTTAAACTTTTTGTTTCTCATATATTCTTTTTAGCAGGTTATTCCTACTGTTAATGCTTTGTAAGCTTTGCAATTACACAGACCTAGTTTTGGAGAGTTTGCAAAAATTCAAACTGTAGGAATTTGCATGGTAGCACATGAACACAAACACTATTGATTTGTCCATTGGAATTTGGGGTACATTGCATATGTATTTACATACATATGTAGACACATTAGGGATGGAGGATTATAATAGTAAGTTGTTCTCAGTCTCTTGAGGCAACAACGGCTGCAGAATCCGCTGAGGAAGGAGACTACACAACTGGAAAGGGCATTTCCTGAAGAAAATGTGTCATTGCTGTGCATTAAAGCTCAAAAGTATTCAGCCAATTCTCATACATTTAACCGTCCTTCATCCCTTCTTTTTAATCCCTATATTTTCTATTTTTAATTGGGAAAAATGTGACAGAAACAGGGATGAATAAGAGGGCTGTGGGTGCAATATCAGGCACACGTCTCCTCAATGTGTGGCACATTTAGGAGGTGGAACAGAGTTTCTAGGTGAAAAACTGTAGGAGGAGATAGCTGCCGAAGTTTTGGGAAGAAGAAAAAAAGTCAAATAATAATAATAAATATCTGAGAGAGCATAGCAATCACAATTATGATGAGAATTCCCGTACAGTAGTGTAAAACTGTTGAGCAAATGTAAAATTCTGTGATCAGAATTTCTTTTAAGGATAGATAGTTCATAGTTAGTACCATGACCGTATTGTTTCCCAGATATCCATCCAAAAAAGCTATTTTGTTTGATCCTGTCATCTTTTGTATATTGTATAATATAATTAAACTCCATCACCTTCATTAAAGCACATTGCATTCAAATGACCTGCTACTACAAAACCTATTACCGACTGTGTTAAACAGGCTTGACCAAAGGCACTAAGGGACTTCTCCACTACAGAGCATAAGTTATAGAATGACCCGTCCATTTCCTTCTGATTATACAAGACTGATGACTCACAAATGCTTTTTAGAAAATAGTTCCTCAAAGTGCACCCTGGGTCACACACATAAGGGATGAACTTTTGTATAAGGTGCTTTTTACATGCTAGCTAAACACGTGAACGATATTTTCTTTACCAGAATTAACTTTAGCAAATGTGAGTACATGCAATAGATAAGAATGTAATTCAGTTTGGTTATGGTAGGTGCCTGGAAGAGAAAGAATTGAAGATGAATATTTTTGCATGTTTTGCTAAGAATTGCTTCCTTTAATTTTGATTTGATGGAGGTAAAAACTGCAGCTACAAGCAGAGCTGTCTGTATATTCACAAAGATAGACCAGGCTATTGATACTCAAACACCAATTGGAAAAATGTGCTCTGCAGTTTGGAAGCTTGTCGTCCATAAAGACACGTACAATGGAAAATGATTGTACACCATCAGGCGCAAATGGTTACTCATTAATGTGTCAATGATACATCAACTCTCAGCTAATGGAATGAGTACACAAAGAACCAAAGAAATTCAGTGCTACAACATCATCCAACCATCCATCTTCCAACCATTTATCCTGAACTTAGGTGAGGTTGGGCTTGGAGCCTATTTCAAGCAGCTGAATTCTGGGGTATATCATGGATAGGATGCCTACAACATTATAGGGCAGGCACTTAGGAATAGGTGCTCAAATAGGTAAGACCTTTGGATGATATGGGTGAACATCCACAGATTGAAGACATGGTGAGGGAATGCTGAGAGGGCTACTTTCCCTGCACCAACAAGTTTGGAAAGAAGCATTGCACGAGACGATGTGAGTGGTTTCTTTATAGCAATGACACGGCCACCTTGTGTTTTTCACTAATGTAACATGCTCACGAACCACAGATAGAGGCGTATACGGTGGTGGAGGTATAGGAACACTGGCCCCAAATGAAAGCTGATTGGCCCCCGGGAGTGCCCCCTCACTGGTCAATCACCAATTCAATACATATCAATAACATCAACACTTTATTTGCCATTTGCACAACTAGAAGTAAGTAGGAATTCTTGTCTTTGCCTACCACGCATTGCGCTCCATAGCTTGGGGGTCACAGTACAGGGTCATCCATCATGTTGCACTCCAGAAGTTAGGGTTTAAGGGCCTTGCCCAAAGGCCCACATATATGTGACTATTCTTCCAAGCCTGTGGGTGGAACTGGCAGTTCTCTAACCCCTGATACAGTATAGAGACCTAGGCCACTGAGCCACTCACCAACCCTTAGTTTTCATTGGATAATGATAAGGTTGCCCCCCCCCCCCCATTCGAATTATAGCCTCTCTTAGCCCCCCCCAAACTTAAAAATTCTGATCACAATTTTTTTTCATTTGCTCAACAGTTTCCCGCAATCCTGGGTTTCTCATTGTAGTCTTGTAGTCTCCTTCTGGCCGTTACTGCCTGAGACCATTCCTCAGCAGATTCCTCAGCCGTTGTTGCCCAAGAGGCTGAGAACCACTTATAATTACAATCCTCCACCTTTTCTGCATTCAGGCTGCCACCTCCTGAATGCGCATTGTGCACAGAGCAGGTTCTTCTGTTCTTTTTTATTTTATTCTTCCAATTCTCCATAAGTGCATTTAAAGATTATAATATTTAGCACTTCGCTCAAGAGCATTTTCAGTGGCATATTTCATATCTTCAGTCTTGACTAAAGGAGAAATACTTAATGGGCTGCAGTATTTTTCTGTGTCCATTGTTCATTTAAATTCTTCTTGTTCTTATTGTATGAAATCGTATCATTCTGCATAGAATTATGGGTGTTGCACCAGATCTGCGATGTATAGCTTGTGTCCACCAATGAGGAGCCCTGTAATAAAGAGTTACTGCTGGAAACACATGATAACATTTAGCAAATTCACATTACATTGTCTTTCATAGACGCAAGCTACTTAGCATAACCTTAGTAGTATGTAAGGCACTTGTCCAGCTATAAATAAACTATAGTAGGAACCACTTGAATATCTTTTATCATAATCCGTCTATTAACCATACCTGACTGTGGAAAAATGTTTGAGAGGTGATTATACCTTACAACTTATACATTTAAATGAAAAACTCATTTTAAATTAAAGCAAATTTAGTACATTTCCAAGGATGCTGGATCCAAAGGGGAAATGTCTAAGTATGAAATGTTCACTAGACAAAAGTACTGCATTAAATTACTGGAACTGAATGCTGTTGACTTACAGCTCCGGTTAGTAATGTCTACTTCACCCACAGTATAGTAGATAGGGTGGTGAGCAATGAAGTGCACTTGAAAGCTGATTGATAGGATATATGTTCAAGGGACAGGTAAGGCTTTTGTCCTGTAGTGAAACCAGCTGCCAGTCCCATTTCCCAGACTGCTGCTTGTCTAGCAGGTATTTCTGCATAGATTTCAGATCATCGTGTCTAGCAGGTATTTCTGCATAGATTTCAGATCATTGTGTCTAGCAGGTATTTCTGCATAGATTTCAGATCATCGTGTGCAAAGTCAGCTATTGAAGACCGAGAAATTCAGTCTTCAGAAACCTTCAAGATTCAAGAGGTTTATTCGTCACGTACACAGCTGTGCACGTACAACATGTAGTGAAATGTAACCCTGTTCACTCTGAATAGCTGTGCATGATAAGAGAATAATAAAATATAGAAAAATAATTTAAAATATATGAGTTATTCAGCTGTACATAATTTATACATGAGTGATAAGGTAAAAGTGATTGTGCTGTTTAATATAAGTGCAGTGTGCAAGAGACCTGAGAAATGTACCAACAATTTGGACAGTATGAAAGCAGTACTCATAGGATTATGGGCTCTCGTGCACAGTCAGTGTTACAGTGGCTGAAGAGTCACTGTAGAGTCTAGTGGAAGATCTAGGAGCACTAAGACTTGTCCTGGTTTAAAAGCTCCTCCTTGACCTTTCCGTTCTGGTCATAAGGCTGCGGAAGCGTTTGCCTGAGTTCAGCAGGCAAAACAGAGAGTTATTGGGGTGGGAGGGGTCCTTGAAGATTTTTGTTGCTCTGGTCCTACAGCGGCTGGTGTAAATGTCTTGTAGGGAGGGCAAGGCAGATCTGGTGCAGTGCTCAGCTGCTCTAACCACCCTCTGCAGGGCTTTCCGCACCTGGACAGAGCAGTTACCAAACCACGATGTGATGCTCATGGTCAGTATGCTCTCTACAGCAGCCGATTAGGAGCCCTTTAGGACAGCAGAGACCTTAAACCTCCCCAGCTGCCTTGGATGGTAGAGCTGCTGCCTCGCCTTGCTGACCAGAGCACGTGTGTGTGGACCAGGTTGGTTTTGTTCAACACTGCAGGGCCCGACTTGTTCGGTTCCTGGCAGGCAAAGTCTGATTCTGCTTCTCCATATTCTGCACCTCCATAATATCCAACCACTCCAACCCTTCACATCAAGTCCATTATCGACCTAGCTCTGCAGATTCATTCATATCTCATAAAGTAAAAGACTCAGGGGCCAATGGTCATATTTCACCTGGTCTATTGAATCTCCTTCTTAACTTGACTTCCAGATTACCACACACACTCTCCAGCTAATACACAGTGCTGAGGTGTGAGTTCTTCGGAGCTTGAATGCATGGGTAGACAGCCACTTTATCCACAAGATCTCTTAAATCCCAAACACGTTCCAGTTTGCTATGATCCTCTACATCAGGGTGCCCGACGAGTCCAGGTCTGAAAGGTTGAAAATTAAATTCTCATCCTTGGCCCCTGTGTGGGGGCAGAACTTTCCCCAGGGATGCAGGAGCGCCAAATTTCTTTCGCTATTCATAAAGGAACTCAGAAGTTATTTCTGTAGAGGGACCCCAACCCTGAACTGCTAGCTGCATTTTAATTCCTTTTAACCAATCTTGACTGTACAAAAATGTGTGACTTTCATCTTTTTCATAGCACACTGTGTTTTATTCTCTGTGATTATTTTAGTTTTTTTCCATTTCAGCTTTGAATTTCACATTGTAAGTAGCAATGCTGCACTGGATTAGCCACACTTACTAATTACTGTTTACTTCGTTTTGCTCTCTGCCACAATACACACTACCAGCCAAGCCGCCTACAAAGAAGAGTGATAGAGTGTCGCATCGCATGACCTGGCCTTCTGACCTGAACACAGTAGAAATGGTTTGACCAGAGTGAAGAAAATGCAGCCAATGAGAGCTCAGCATATGTGGTACTCACATTTGAGTGGTACTGTATCTATGTCTTGGTGGCTTAGCAGTGCCTTACACCTCCATCTTGGAGGTTTGACTCCCACCTCTGCTCTGTGTGCGTGTCTGCATGCTCAGCCAGGGTTGTACAGGTTTCCTGCAGGTATTCCTGATTCCTCCCACAGTCTAGGTGACCACTCATCCGGATGTCCTCCTGATTCCTCCCACAGTCTAGATGACCACTCATCCGGATGTCCTCCTGATTCCTCCCACAGTCTAGGTGACCACTCATCCGGATGTCCTCCAGATTCCTCCCACAGTCTAGGTGACCACTCATCCGGATGTCCTCCTGATTCCTCCCACAGTCTAGGTGACCACTCATCTGGATGTCATCCGGATAGTCTGGTTTTCCAGCCCTCTGTCCAGACTGCTGTTGGGTATCCTCCTTTTGACCCCCACGTCCCCCCCCCCCCCACCTGCCGCCCTGTCAACAACTAGTGCCACCCTCCCCCACCCTCAAGCATATAAAAACATGAAAATCCTGCACACACATAGTACAGAAACCGAGAACGGCTGTGCTTGCCATTATTTTTTTATGCAGTAGTCTTGAGATAACAAGATAATCGTCACGATCGATACACTGTTCTCGGCTTTCGTAGTATGGACCTCCTTTTAAAGTCATGCCAGTGGTCACCCAACCCACAGTCCAAACATGCAGTTGGATTAAGTGACAGCTGGCATCCCATCCAAGGGGTCCTCAGCCTTGTGCTTCATGCAGCCTGAGAGTGATAGATGGATATGTATATGCAAGCAATCAATACCATTCTATATATAAATTATTGTACCATTCATTATAAGATTCTTTTATGAAATACAAATTAGCAGGAACAAAAATGCTACAGCATAAACCTAGTGTTCTATTTAATCTAAACAGCTAGAGAAAATATTAGAGTGAATTATGGTACGCTGTGCAGAATTCCCCTTGAGAGAAAACAGGGATCAAGGCTGCATCAGTAATAAAACCATAATAGATTTTTTGCATAGTTTTCTGGTACCTAAAAAGAGAATACTGAAAAGGATGCTAATTATGCCAATTGCGCCAGTTTTTCTAACGGGCACCCACACAAGCAATCTTAGACGCATGATGTCACAGTGAGTTCAGTGTGAACTGGGCTTAAATATCCTAATGAACGAGACATTTTAACATGTACAGGCAGGCATGCATTCCATTCGCCCGTTTGCCTGACAGGTATTGTGGGTAAGGCGTGCACAAAGTTTAAGCATATGGAATGTGCTGGTACTATTCTGTAGTTAGTATTATAAGGCTAGATGAGAAAATACATCAATGTTTGTTGACAGTAAGGTAGAAAGTCATTCCTGGTGGTTCTCTATATACAGTACATTGTTTTCAAAATCAATTAATGACATTGGCACCAATAAAATGACTCTGTCCGCAGGATGTGAACAGCATCTGTCCTACTCCATGAGGAAGGTGTGGAGGATCTTCACTGTGCCAAAAGCGAGCTAAGGGATCACCAGAAAGCACATGAGGAACCAACGGGCAAACAAAAGGATGGTGGAAGCGGAGTGAGGAGTGAAAGGGTGGGACCGTCCTCCAAGTACTTTTGTCTGGAAATGCAGGCGCTTAGAACCAGCACACTACTGTTTCTCCAAAGCCTGTGTTTCTGAAGTCTTATCCATTTCCAGGGGTGTATATAGGGGTGGGGCCACAAGGGCACAGGGCACAGCTGAAAGCTGATTGGCCCCTGTAATGCCCCTCCCCTGCATTCACCAATTCAAAGCATATCATTGGCTGATGATAAGGTTGGCTCCTCTGTATGAATTAGGGACCCTCTTTTACTCCCCCACCGAAAAAAAAAAATCCTAGAATCACCCCCCTGGTTTCCATTAGATAGCTTGGAGACTCACAGTTTGTATTTATTATACCTAGCAGGTCCCAAGGCTGGAGGGAGCAGAAGTGCAGTTAGTGGGGAGATAGCAGTTAGCAGAGGGTTGGGGGTGGGGGCATGGAAAATCTAGGGGTGCGGGTGATATAACCAACATGGGGCATGCTGGGATATGTGCAGAGATGAAATGAGATGGAGGAGAGAGGCCGAGACGACACAAGCAGAGACCCTGCATTTTTCACAGAAAAGCAGATAATTTGCTGATAATTTAACCCAGGACATCATAAGAGCAAAGTGCTTTTTTCAACCATCCGGCATCCCTGAGGTATACAAAAGGATAAATTGATTGTCTAATTTTCTTTCGAAAACATGCGTAATATGATGCATATCAGCATAGCATTCCCATTACTCTTAATGTAAAATACATTTCTTTAACTTTCAGGACAGCAGTTCTGAGAGCGATGGTCCACTTAACATTTTGTTTTAACAGAGAAGAGACAAAAGAGTAATACACTGGTATTTATCAATATATCCCCTTTAATCGAATAAATTTGCATCCTCTTGTAACTTTTCTGGGCTGTTTCCATTTTCCATGAGTTCCCTGTAAAACTTCTATCCAACTGATTTTAACTGATTCCATCCTGCAGGAGACAAACGCTCATTAAGACCGACCACCGAGCATCATTGATATTTTACTGATATTTTAAAAGGGGAACTTGACTTAAAATAAGTTTACAAATTACCATCCAACAGAAAATGCACCAGGAATTCTGTCAAAATAAGTGAAATTTAGCATAATGCTTTGCATCACTCAGAAATGCCAAACCGTCATTAGCCATAGAGATTAGACCACATGCAAGGAACACACAAACACATCTGCTGAACACAGCGTGGATCATTAGACTCTGCTGAACAAGGCGTTTCACCAGGGAACTCGTTTAGGTTAAATCAAAGATTGCAGATGATTTTTGGAGGACTGATCGCCAACAGAGTCATTTCCATCCAAGATGAAGCTCACATACTGTGGTGCCCAAGGCCCAGCTGACAGATGCCAGGGATGCTTCCTGCGCTCGTCTCTTTGGCCAAACTGAGACAAATTGCTTCTTGGCACAACATCTCGCATTTCATTTTTAAGTGGAGCAGGTGTTTACAGACCTGAAGATTCAGACCTCATTTCTTATCTGCAGGGAAGAAAAGCTTGTGTAAGCTGAGCGTTTCAAATTTAGATTAATGAATACAAGGTTAAAAAAAATATGCAAGCATTATTTCATAAAAATTATAGCTTTTTTTTCTTGTCATTATTTTTTTTAATAGATTGTGAGCTGGATATTGTTGGTTAGGAAATGGAATTTCTTTTTGTTCAAAGTTCAGGCAAACTGGTGACTTTTGAGTCCCTTATTGTTGGAGAACGATTGTGTGTATGGCGCCTCATCTAGAAATTACTCTGAATTGCAATTTATGCTTCTTAACATACCCACAACCTTAATTAAAAAAGTTAAACTGAGAAGCTGTTATTGAAAATAGATTAAATACATGTCATGATAAGAATGGTAAATTATGGCTGTAGATTAAACAATCTTCACTATCAAAAAATTACAAAAATACATTAATAATCTTTACTTTCAGTTTTAAGTGAAAAGTAAAGCCGTAACACATTTCTTAATTATTTAATATTAAAATGAATAATGTGAAATATAATGTGTTCTAACCAAGTTTAATGAGGTGGATTTAGTAGTGCTATGTTTTCTTTAGTTTAAGTGTTTGTGTCACTCACAATATGTGTCAATCATTCTAAGCACAAATACATCATCATCATCATCATCATTATTATCATTATTATTATTATTATTATTATTATTATTATTATTATATTTAAGCCAAATACAACACAGTTATTTTACTTATTATTATATTATTGTTGTAGTTGTTGTAATAATAATAATAATAATAATAATAATAATAATATGGAGAAGCTCATTCCCCATCCTTATGTGTGCATTTATTCGCGCTGTTGTGATCATGATGATTTTAACTTCCACTTCATGGTTTCCTGAATAACAAGGGCCGGATCTCAAAGGAAGCCAAAGTGCCCCCCATTGCGGAGATGGAAAGGAGGTCAACTCCATAAATAAGGAGGAAAGCGGAGTTCAGGGAGGGGTAGAGGAGGTACACGGAGAGGACTGCACGAGCCTCCACACACCTGGTCGAGTCCGATTATTCAGATCAGTTTATTTCTATTTAGGACCTTTCACAACAACGCTGTTCCAATCCAACAATGGTAATCCATTATTACATTATTTTTCCAGAAGTCAAGCGACATCATGTGGCTTCTCTTGTTTGACTTCTCCAGTGCATCGTCATTCATCCAACCTTCCCCCTGAAGGACAAGCTCAAGGAAATGCAATCTGAGGACACCACAGTTCCCTGGATCACAGATTACCTCATCATCCAGCCACCTTCGATTCGATTCGATCATCAGGGGAATATAAAGGGGCGGGGCCACAGGGGCACTGGCTACAGATGTAAGCTGATTGGCTGCCAGAATACTCCATCCCCTGTCACTCACCAATTCAAAGCATATCATTGGCTAATCATAAGGTCGGCCATTCTGTATGAATTATGGCCCCTCTCATGCCACATGCCTTAAAAAGAAATCCTCGAATCACCACTGCACGTCCCCTCTCCTGATTACGCTCCACCGCAGACTGGATACAACTCACTCCATCATCAGAAGATTCCAGGCAATTCTCTGATTATGGGATGTATCAGTGAAGGAAGAGGAGGGGAGTACAGAAGTACAGAAGGAGGCGGCACATCCTGTTCAGAGGTTTAAGAAAAACCACCTGCAGCTCAATGTCAGAAAGATTTTAGGCATAGCAGGGTGTCGCTGTCACTGTTCAAGGAGAGAGTGTCGAGAGGGCGCAGTGCCATTAGTGCCTTGGCATTTAAATCGATGACAGGCTGGACTGGCATGACAACACAGAGGAAGTCTAAAAAAGGACGGCGCAGTCTGTTTTTCTTGAGGACACTGAAGACTTTCAGTGCATGCAGCAAACTGCTATACATGTTTTACTAGTCCATTGAAGCCAATGTCATGTTCTTAGCTGCTGTTTCTTTGGGGGGGGGGAGGGGGGTAACATCAAGGTAAAGGACACTGGACAGTCTGGATTCCTAGCAAGCTATGAAGGAGAGAAGAATGTCCAAACTGTACTCTTACTTACAAACTGTAAGCCTGCCTGGCTAAGAGGGCACTATCCCAGCTCCCCACATTATACTTTATCCAAAGCTAGGTGTGTGTGCGTGTGCGTGTGTGTGTGTATGTGTGTGTGTGTGTGTCTATATGAGCACCTGGGGGTTAAGGGCCTTTCTAAGGGGCCCAATGCTGACATCACTCTGCTGACCCTGCGGTTTGAACAAGGGACCATCCAATAACCTGAGCCGCACCCCTCTACAACTCATCACTGTAAAATTCCATCAGTTCCTTGTTTGCATGCATCATTTTCCCCACTTTACTGTATGTTCCGTACTGCACACTTTATTTGTATTGTTTGCGCAACAAAAAATTGTATCATCAAATAATATGTAATATCCTCCAAGTCATAAACCATAGATACTTGGATGAAGACCTGCATCAAAAAATCTTATTCGGTCCAGTGAAGCAGGGACCTCGAAGCTGGTATTCCCCCAGACCACCAAACGATGGGTTGTCTGGGGGAAGAAATTGCTAATTTCCAAAAACTAACTACACATTTTCAAAGCACGCCTCATTTTTTTTTAACAACCCCTGACATGAATCCTGATCGCATCCGGGGGAAAAAAATGCAAATGGTTAAACTGATAAAATCTGGCCCGCCGATCGAGCCTCTCAACCACCCCCCAGCCCCCCAAGCTGACAAGTTATACCGGTCCATGAAATTTTTGCACATCATATGTCAGTCTGCTATCATGAAACGGTTGGCACCCCCTACCAGACTGTCAAGTCAGATGTGTCAGAAAGTCTCACTTTTTGCATAGAACGGAACACAAAAAAAGGTTTAAATAGTACTGTATACAGACGTTCCTCTACTTATGAATGAGCCGTTTGTAACTTGAAATGTTCGTAAGTTGTTATTCAACATCATCTTAAGCGTATCCACAAGTACAAAGAACTGGGATGCTGGGAGTTCGCACGCTGCGCTGCTACACAGCGGGAGTAATGGCCAGAAGTCGTACTAGGCGGAACTGGTATGCAGAAAAAAAAAATTATGTTGCAGACAGGAAACGGGAGCCCTCTTCATTCATATGTCTGAAAGTATGCAAGTTGAAAGTTCATAAGTAGAGGAGCGTCTGTATTATAAATGTCAATTATAAACCGGGACAATTTACAAATGAGACTGTAGCCGAATACCCCAACAGAAAACTTTTCAAGTACTTCTGCAGTAAAAACCAACTTACCTAGTAAGATTATTAACGGGGGGGGGGGGGGGTGAGATGGATGAAGTGGTATTAGATTGCTAATCCACTGCACTCCACGCAAGTTTATGTTTTTGAATGTTACAGTAATTCATTTTGAATGTGACCTTTCATACATAAATAAACTGCAATCACGTGTTGTCAACCTGATAGACTTCATAGTTTCTCCAACCAACTTTAGTCCTGAAGGTCCTACAGTTGTACCGCTTTATAGTCCATCATCACGCGTTACCGGAAGTCTAACCCTAACCCACAGTGCTTTGCAGACCCCCTATTTAGAGAATCCCACCCCTCACATCCACTCAGCCCTGCTCCCTTCCAGCTAGATCTGCAGCATCTCCAACCGGGCAGCAAAAACCAGGCACAATTTGCGAGATAACAGGCCAGTTAGAGATATATACACGGCCAATTACACAGGAGGCCTGAACAATGTATCTTTAATGTAGCATAACACACAAGCTCACTGCACATAATTCCCAAGCCTCGGATATTAAATAACTTCAGCCGGCCCCCGTGACACGCACCTCTCACACCCCTCTCTCCCTCCCACCTGCCCCCCTCCCCCCCGATATGACGATATGACATTCCAACTGACAGTGTTCAGAGATTGAAATGACTATAGGGCGATCTCCTAACAAATCATTACGGGAACCCCCCCCCCCTAATCCTCCTCATCTCAAGCTAGGCAAAATCTACAGCTGGGCACAAGAATGCATTTCATGAAAAAAAAAAAACTGAAGAAATAATTGGGGAAACGCTTTTGCCAGGAGTATTTCCAACTGCCTCTCCAGAAAATCCATAAATTCTTTTGTCTATCTGTGTATGTTCGCTATATTTTAATTCACTTAACTCACAACAGTTGTTCGTTCTGCGTCCTTAACAGTTTAATGTCCTATAATATGACTGTCTGTTAATGAGCATATTAGGTAACTTCCACTTTAAGTCTCTTTAAATACGATAAAAGATTAACACCAGAGCCACTGGAATATAAACAGTAGGCCTGGAAACTGTATGGCGTAAATCACCCGGACTCAACACTAATGTTTACAGCTGTTAAAAATCTGTAAAATATCAGACAGGAATGTTTTATAGTAAATAGGGAACTGCACTACATACAGTATAGTTTCTGGGGATATAATTGTCTTTTCCACCTATTTTTTCTGTAAGAATAATTAGGACCATGGAAAGCAAATTTACGAATAAACCAGACTTTAGTAAAGTTTGCCTTTGTTTACCATTTGTTAAATAAAGTCGACAAAGTAAAGACAATTTACTATTAGTATGCCGATAGTAAGTGTTCCTTAGCTATATCAATTCAATTATTGCAAGAAAAATGCAGACGCCATTAGCTGAATGGTGTAGCAGCTCGTTGGAGACGTTTAATTTGCACACAAAGTTGGCTTTAAACATTTGACTTGAGGTTGTGTTAAATCACATTTTAAATTATCTGAAACTGCATTTGGCATAAAAGCCCAGGCTTGTAGTAGATGCAAAACCAGCCAGCACATCTTTGAAAACTGCAGTTATTAAAATTTAATAATAACAAAAATGGAACGTGGAGAATGGACTTTATTTTAAGTGTCCCGAATCATTTTCATAATGTGAAAAGAGAGGCAGGGACCTATATAGAAATACACATAGAAAACAAAGGCAAGCAAAGATGAGTCAAAGCTGGAAATGAGGGACATTTTATACATATTAATGTTTAGATAAACAACCCTCTGCACTAACTTGCTATATTTCTTACTGTTTTTAAGCTCAGAGATCTCAAAGCCTTGACAAAATATAAAAACTAAAACCAAAAATCTCAGCACCAATTCACTCCATTAATCACCTCTTAACCAAACCCACTTAATAAACTGGCAAAAAGGTGAAGACTGATGCTACATGATGCATATACTCCGTGTGGTAATTAATGAGCACTCCACACATCCTATTTTTAAATGTACACAAGGAGTCTGCTCAAAATCTCACCTAAAATGATGCTCTACTAAGAAATTAACCTACGTTCCTTCAGGAGAAAGAGCAGACAACAGATAATTATAGTATTTTGCATTCTCAGTGCAATACTTTACAGAATATTTCACAACTCTTAAATTCTATTTAGCCTCTTAACAATTATTTATATTAATAGCTGCACAGTTTTAACTAAAACATCTCTGGGGTCTTGAAAACACTGACTGAGATGCTTTTATCCAGATAAATTGCCGCATTATCCATTTACACAGCAGGGTGTTTTACTGGAGTAATTCAGTTTAAGTACATTGGTCAAGGGTACTACAACATACCGTCATACTGGGATTAAGATGGGAAAGTATGTTTTTTGCCTTGTCTGACTAATCTCAGAGTCAGTGTCCTGGATGGGCATGTCTTCAGCCTGTGAAGAGCCATGGGGGGGTGTTATAAATGACGTACCTGCGTAAATTCCAGGTGATCCTAGATGGTGGCCCTATTACAGGCAGATCAGCAATGGGTGAAATTAGAGCTCACTGAGGTGGAGAATCCCACAGTCACTCAGGCACCTTATCTCTTTACTTCGCTTCTCTTATTAAGGCTGTGGCTCCGAGTGGCAGATAGCTCACGTCTATTGAAAACCAGTGGCTCCTCTTTCTCTAATTAGAGCCCTTCTCTGTCCAATATCTGAATTGCCAAAAAAAATCATGTTGGAATAGGTTATATTATCTGTACAAGACAGATATCCATAGCACCCTGTCCAGACAGTGTCAGTGCCGGTGGGGGGGAGGGCTAGCCACCACAAATGATCGCCTGTGCCCCCCAACAATAATCAGGCAAAGGAACTTAAAAAAAAAACAATAAGAATTATCGCGTAAGCACAGGTGATGTGTCTTTTGCTTTCTGTGGTCCTGTCTCCACCCCCCCAGTGGAAACCTTATATAAAATTTTGGGGCCATCAGACTTGGTCTGGTGCCGACACTCTGTCCAGCTTGAATGCCCTAAAGCCCCTGGACCCTGTATTTGATAGAAGATACAAAATATATGCAAAATATATGGCACCTTCTTTTGTCAAAGCAGTGCTTTAGGTACTTAGGGCACCTACTGTACTGTAAGTACAAAACAGACAATTTTTGAATGTCAGACACGTTTCTCTGTTTTCTAAGAATTATTTCATTCCTGGAAAGGCAGTGATTCACATGGAAGTCTCATGCCGCTGCGGAGAGCTGGTAGCGGTTGGATCCGAGGCTATCCCTATACGTACGTATTACCCTCTTTCTTTATGTCTTTGTCTGCTCTGTGTGGGCATCGTTACTCAGTTTATGGATTACATAGTCCCACGGGAAGCAATCAAAATCTGCACAAATACTGGCCAGGCGCGCCCCCTTCCCCGGGCATAACGATGAAAACTGAGTCACGGTCTCATGTACTCAAGTGAAAGGCGGGAATACACTGCATAACCCCAGACAGCTGAAAGGCTGGGCTTCTACGCCATCTTGAGATTAAAGGAACAGCTTGATACAGCAGTCGTGGGGTATTTAAGCCGAAAAAAAAGGATTCCTGAATCGGTGCTCCTTCATCAAATGAACAGTGAGTCACATGCAAATGATTCAGTGTCCAACGAGAAACAGGAAAGTCCTGTCTCAGCCTTAAATCCTGGTCTCTCTCACCTCCCAGTTTGCTCACAAATTTGCAGAACGGACAGTTTTAACCGCCGATACACGTGCATGAAACCGCACACTAATGAATGACCAAGAAGCTTTCAAATAAAGGGAGACTGAAGTCCCAATACACTGATTAGTATCACAGCTTCCCCATAAAACTTTGTCTATAAGATCTGCACCAAAACATTTCTTACCTTAATTTATTTTCATGCTGCTCATCTCAAAGCAGAATAAAGTGCTTATTTTCTAAATGAACTGCGAATATTCTCAGTACAACCCGGTTTCCAAAAAGCTGGGATGCTGTGTAAAATGCGAATAAAACAGAATGCAATGAATCGCGAATCATATAAACCCATATTTAATTGAAAGTCGAACCAGAAATTTGATTGTTTTATGACAAATATATGCTGAGCTTGAATTTGATGTTAGCAACACATTTGTTTACCACTGTGTCGCATCACCTCTTCTTTTAAAAACACTCTGTGGATGTTTGGGAACTGAGGAGACCAGTTGCTGCAGTTTTGAAAGTGAAATGTTGTCCCATTCTTGCCTGATATAGGATTTCAGCTGCTCTCCTTTGAAATGTTTCCAGTGGGTGACAGGTCTGGACTGCAGGCAAGCCCGTGTAGCACCCAGACTCTTCTATATGGAGCCATGCTGTTGCAATACGCACAGAATGCGGTTTGGCATTGTGTTGCTGAAATATACAGTACAAGGCCTTCTCTGAAGGAGACGTCGTGTGGCTGGCAGCATATGTTGCTCCAAAACCTGTATATACCATTCAGCATTAATGGTGCCTCCCCAGATGTGCCAGCTACCCAAGCTAATGCACCCCCACACCATCATAGATGCTGACGTTTGAACTGTCTGCTGATAACAATATGGACGGTCCCTCTCTTCTTTAGCCCAGAGGATGCCGCGTCCTTGATTTCCAAGAAGAATCTGAAATTTTGATTTCATTATTATTGGTTTTTGGCTTTTTCCCTTGCGTACAGAGATTTCTCCGGATTCTCTGAATCTTTTAATCATAATTATGTATTTTATATGTAATTTTTATGTATTTATTATGTAATTTATAGATGAAATTCCGAAATTTGTTGTAATATTACATTGAGGAACATTATTCTTCAATTATTGCACTATTTGCTCACACAGTCTTTCACAGAGTGGTGAACCTCTCCCCATCTTCACTGCACAGAGTAGTGAGCCTCTCCCCATCTTCACTGCACAGAGTAGTGAGCCTCTCCCCATCTTCACTGCACAGAGACTCTGCCTCTCTGGGAGGCTCTTTTCATGCCCAATCATCTTACTGACCTACTGCCAATTAAGCTAATTAGTTGTGAGATATTGAACCAGGTGTTTTGTTGTAGCATTACACAGTATTTCCAGTCTTTTCTTGTCCCTGTCCTAACTTTTTTGAACCATGTTGCAGCCATCAAATTCAATAAAACAATTACATTTCTCGGCTTCAACATTTCATATGTTTTCTTTATTCTATTTCCAATTAAATATGGGTTTTATGATTTTGCAAATCATTGCATTCTGTTTTAATTTACATTTGACACAGTGTCCCAGCTATTTTGGAAATGGGATTGTATGTATTATAAATTATCCAAACTGTATCATTAATATTGTGCAATGAATGAAGACCATAGACAAAACCATTGCATTTATCTGTTACTGCCCTTAAAAAAATCCTTAAGCCTGAATGTGAAATATTTCTCTGGATAAATCACATATTTAAAAAGTCAGTATATCCTAAGCATTTTCTGCCCAACAGCAAGAAAAAATACATACATGTTTATGTTTGTTTTTAATATTAATGTTATGCAATGATCTTCTCAAGAAAACATAATTTAGATCTAAAATCACAACTCAGCAATTACAAAATATAAAACAAGTATATAGAAACATACCTATATTGTTTTCATTATTTAGATCATGTGTAAACAGTGGCACATTCTGAAATTTATAATTTTCCATCCATCCATCCACCCATCCATCCATCCATTCATCTTCGACCTTTATGCCCTATGCAGGGTGTCAGGGGTCTGGAGCCTATCCTGGAAGCTAAAGACTCAAGGCTGGGAATAATGGAGGCTGGGTCGCCAACCAATCCCAGTATTACATAATAATTATTATAAATGCATGATGTCATTTACCTCAAAATTTAAAAAAAAGAAATTCTTCTATGGCCAAGGGCAGCCTTCTGCAAATAATATCCTACACTGACAGGAGCAGACCCAGCTAGATATGTGATGTAACACTTTCCTTTATATAAAGTGTATTGTCATGCAGAAACAGTTCATACTATTTTGAACTAAATCAGAATCAAAGCAGGAACAAAACATTTTGCAAACACTGGAACTTGTTCCTTACAGCGAAGATGAGTCGACTCTTCATATCTGCTCCAATTTGACACAGTGTTGTACCGAATGTCTGAATTCAAATAAAAGTCTCAAAAAAAAAAGTCAAGCTTGTCGTCAGGCTCACCTGAGGTTAAGACTTGGAAAAAAATTGCTTTGATCCCTTCTTTGAGCCAGTACTAAGCTAATGCATGAAATAGTTTTATTTTCTCTGAAGAACATGGATCTAAAATGATTTAAACTCTGACAGCTATGCAGCCTGAATGAGAGGGAAGGTAAACTCCAAAATTGCAGAAATGAGGATTTCTCTCCAGTTCCATATGCCCGGTGCGTAGAAGGGCAGTGGATCAACCCTGTGTTCAGGGTGCCCAAGCTATTCCTGCTGATGATGGAAGCCACAATTGCAGGCAGAGTGACTAAACAGAACTCACAGTCCTGATGTAAGGTTATTTTCATGTGCACAAAATACTATTATATGGTTTTAATTAATCAGAACTCCAGAACCCCTGCGACTTTAATGCATAAATTTTGCACTGCCTTGCATCTATCTAGAACATCTCCAGGCATTTTTTTATCTTCTATTGCAAGATTTCTGTCTTTTCCCTCTCCGGATACTGACATACTCCCTTCTAACACACCAATAACTTTTAAGTACACAGCTGTGTAGTAGTTTTCCATTACAATTGCTCAGTGTGATTTCAGTGCTTAACTACTATAATCAGGATTGTATTATTCAGAAGTTTCACGGCATATCAGTGGCATTTATTTAGTGGCTTGTTTATGCCCATTTAACTGGTGATATGTTTGCGTGTATATTTAACAAAGCAGTGAAAACCAAAGCAAAAGACCTTCCTGGACATCACCTAAACGCCAACGTCTCCAACTCTCAAGTGAGCTCCTGCTTGTATTATATTCTCCGACATATTAATCGTAATGGTCCTTTGTAATGCTACATGTGTTTTTTTTTTTCAGCAGGAGAACCCAACATAAATATTCATGGTCAAGCCATGCTAATAGGAGATTAGTATGCCAGCTTTTGCAAAGAACACATGTAATTATCTCAGTTACACAGTCCTAATGAAGCTAATAGTCTTGTTTCAGAATGTCCCCTTCTTACACCGCTTTCCAGTGCAATGTAGGTGAGCTGTCAATGACCTCATTATCAAGAATCATTAGTATTCTATTTTCCGTCAGTGACCACCAATTTAAAATGTGCTCTAGTCTGGCCCTGATTTCTTTGGTGTCACTCCAAACGCTTTGGCCTGACTTGGTACCCTATGTTATTTCTAAGTGAAACCTGCTGTCCACATGCCGTGGATTCTGGAGCCCAATGCACTTCTAAGTTTGAGCGTGTCTGCACCAGCATAATGAATTTAGCTGTTAAAAATTAGTTTGACTGTGTACAGTAGGCTAAGTGAATTGGATTGTTTTTAATTAGTTTTTAGATTGATTTGTAATAAGTGTGGACAAAAATGCAATAGCATTACAATTAAAAACATATATATTCATGGCCCTGTGTGACATGCAGGGGGTGGAGTAAGGGGGGGGAGTGGGGGGTTGGATAGGTCAATTACATGCCCAAAATTAATTTTTTTTACATAATTGGATTAGTCTGGGTTGGAGGCCCAATATGATATTCTTTCATGGGGCCCAAAATCTCTAGCATTGCTCCTGGTCACATGGTTATGTGTAATTATTCTAATTAATAAAATCACTGCAATTGTTTTTTCCCCCTATGGTCACTTATGATAAAATAGTCCCATTTTATCATTTAATGTGCATCTTTGCATCTCTGGAGAACAGCTGTGAAGGTGTTAAAAGGTTTGATTGTTAAACTCAGGCCCTGCACACCTGAAGCCAGTAAGCTTTGGACTTGTGGATGTCACCCAAAAAAGATACGTTTCGACGTTTGAGGCCTGCAAGCTCCAGACTTTCTGGTCCATGATCCTTTACGCTGTTCACGTTTTACGTTTTCCAGTTTTGGCTCACCCATCTGTGCTATTGCACTTCAACTAAAAAAAAAAAGACTATTCTCTATGCTGCTCTAATTAACAATGAGCAAGTTTATTCAGTTGATGTTCACACCTACTGGCACTGAAAATTAACCATGCCTTTGAAATCCAAAATAAAAGAATACGAAAACAAAGGAAAATCAGTCACACAGCTTTAATCCATATGTGATTTGCTTACAAGAGGCATTTATCCCTGTTAAAGATAACAGCAGTTTAATATTTTGAAAACACCTTCTGGTGTCCCTGGGCGTAACGGTTCATACTCGCTCATATCTGATCCTGTTGCCTCCCAGTATGAATTTCACAGTTTACATACCTCATTTCTGCCGGCTTTGAGTCAAAGCCAGACGAATCCCATTCAAAATTCAACAGCTGTAATAAATACATATATATATTATAAACTGTCACCTAAAAGTGTAACATCCTGTTGCATTCTGTTTTATATTAATGGCAAGTGGAAGTGACACTGCAGGTTCCTTGTTTAGTGCAGTGTATGTCCTTCACGTGAAAATTCACAGCTGTAATTTCACAGGAAAAAACAAGCACTAGTTGGGAAAGAGCACGGCTTTAACGAGGTAGATGAATGAACGATGGAAGTAGGACACGGCCATTATAGGTCCAGTCTGCCTTTAAAATGTCAGATTATTACAATTTTGGTGAAAGATAGACGCCAGTTAAAATGAGGAGTTTTGAATATGACATGAAACAAACTTTTTTGGCCTCTGATTTTGCTTAGTCATTAACAGCATTCATCAAGTGGAACCTAGCATTGCTCCTTAAAGTATACAATCATTATGGCAGGAAATTACGTTTACCTCAGAACAGAAGACTTTCTAAGTAAACATCAGGTTGCCTAGTGAAGGTCGTTGAGGTCCAGAAACCTGCAGGTATAAGTAAGTCAATTTAAAGTAGTGTTTGTTTCACACTTAAAATAGCACATGAGGTAACCCACTGTTCAAAGAATGTTTCTAATATAGCAATTAAGTTAGAGTAAACAAAGATCCATTCAGAATCAGTGTCAGTTCATAACCCCAGATCGACAACATAAAGGACAGCAGCTCCGGGAAGGAACTTATCTGCTTATCAAACCCTGGTGGGTTGTTTACATACAGTTTTTTGCTGCAATCTTCATCATAAATTACTTAATTAGTTCATTTGCTCATGTGTGAATTTCCTACTAAATGTATGTCCCAAATGCAGCAAAATAGTTACACCCTTAAAACTGAATCCAGGGGAAAACAAACAAACAAATGACGGTCAAAAAATGTTCAACTTTTACAATTTTTCTACACTGCTTTGGCATATTTCTCAAAGGGCAATTAGCATTTGCAAAATGAGTGTAATCCCCACACCGTGAAGTCAGTTGTACCAAGCAGAACATAATTTCTCATTGTTTCACACAAATTGCAAATGTTTCAGGCCATGTAGGTAAATGGTGAAGCACAATTATCCTTATTCGGCCTAATTATCAGTTGCTTAAGTTTTGCCGGTCAGAGCGCATTATGTAGTTTCCCAGTGAAATAATTTTACAGTAATAACGACATAGGTACATGCTCATTGTGTAGGACAACACGTGCAAAGCAGTTCCCCAAACTTTCTGAATGATTCAGTTGGTTGTGATATCCTCCTGAGACCCCACCCATTCATTTATGTCCATTGTAATGGACATTTTGTTTTTGCATCTATCTTTTCACTGATGTAAGGAAACATATTTATTCCTGTTGTACACTAAAGAGGACATGCTGTCAAATTAAAAATAAAAATAAATTGTAAGATGTCTTATTTCCTCCAAAGGCAAATATCCTAAAATTGAAGGACACTTTTTTCCTTGGGTCTCAGGAGGATATAGCTGTTTTATGCAGTGCAGTGTGACTTTTTTGTTTGCTAATGTACTGTGTTGTGAGACCATTTCAGCGAAGATAAAAGGAAGTTACAAGTGCATGCGAGTGCTTTTTCTTGACACTGAAGTTTACATACTGTAATTTAGAACCATGTAGTGTTGAAACTGGTGTCTTTGACATGAATAGCAATCAGTTTGCTAAAGAAAAATGATTAATGTCAGTGAGAAAGTGGAGAATGACTGTCATTCAGAATTTGGGGGCTCAGGGTCAATCTTAGAGTGACATTTTGACAATATAGTTAAGAATCTTGACTCTTATGGTTGAAATGGTAATGAAGGCGCTATTCATTTTAGAGCCATGGACTAATTCATTGATAGAATCATTTGCTTTTGAGAAATGTTAATTGCTTTCAGTGAATTTGCAGCTTAATCATACTGTTGTGCTGTATGCATTTTGAGAAATGCTCTTATAGTTGTGAGAATGTTAAGTATGGTTCATGAAATATGTAAAAGCAATTGAGAAAAACTGTAATCAAGCTTGTCAGTGAAGCTGTGAAGTTGGACGAGATCCATGAAATCAACTCCTTGGACCATTCTACAAAAAGTGCAACTGTGATAAATAAGATGCCATGAAACTTTAAATATGTCTTTAATCCCATCATATATTTAAATAGAATTAAAAGGGAAAATATGCCATACAGTCAAATAGTTTCTTTTTCATTTACAGCCCTAATAAAAAATGTCAGCATTCAGGACCATTTTAATTTCTTGGGATTTACTTTTACTATATGGCAGCAAACAGACTCCACCATATTGGCACCATTTGGGGTCAGCGATGAATGGGATCCAGCCTGGTCAATAACAAACATCTAAGTTACTATATCTACATCATTGTGCTCAAGACTTAGTTTCAGGTTTTCTTTCTTCAGATGCTTAATGCCTTGCATCTTTATTGAATATACAATGAGATCTCTCATCATACAGTTGGACATGAAAGCCACTTTCACATATCTAATGATCACACTGTTCACTGGATGAGTTGCACTGTACATGAAGATACAACTTCAGGAAACATGATTGCAAAACCAAAATAAAATGAAATGACTAATGGAGGTAAATTTTGTCATCCTTTCAATAGGTAACAGTGGTGATTTTCTGAGTAGCTAAAGATAATGTGGAACCAAGACAAAACCATTCCTAGGTTCTTAATTATGCTGCACTCAGACTTTTGGGCTTATGCTAAATTTAAAACTGAGGATAATACTGTCCTTTCGTCTTGATTAAAGAACACTTCAAGAAGCTTCACTAACTCAATTCATGTAAATGTGTGTGTAAGTTGTGAGACCCCAAAAACATGGAGAAAAGTCAATAATATTCTGTGAGATGATGAACGTGTCCCCCAATATTACAGTGCAAAATAAGTGAGCAAAGCTTTCACCAACAGACTTCCACAGACTATCGCCAAAATGAGGGATTACATATTGTTTTAAAGGATCATTGTTCACGTTTTGTGTGCAGTTCATCGACAGACATTTGACCAATTTATTAAATGACACATATTTGACATATGATTAAAAAAAGATGTGATATTAAAATGAATAGTGACAGGAGACTGGCACCACAACAAGTGGTTAAAAAACCATATTCTTGGTATCATACCATGTGTTAAACTTGTGACCTCACATCACTGGCTGTGAAGACGCCCGCCCTCGTCAAGAAATATGAGAAATAGTGATTTTTAACAGCTATAGAAATGCAAAGTCTCATCTCCCAGGTACCCCATTACCGATATTCCCTCAATTAACAGTTAAAGGGTCTTAAATATGCATTTGCCTATTACATTAATATAGAATTGATATCTTTTATCATTGTGCCTGTATTCCAATCTCATGCCAGCAATGCTTAGCCATTCTAATATGCAGATTCTTAATAAATCAAAACAATCTTCCACTTATCCAGTTATATTATCCAGTGACGATATTATCCAGTGAGGATGTCACTGCATGACACCTGCTGGACAGCTTGCCACACAGTAGGGCAACTTACACGCAATTGAATAAAGTGTTCAAGCCACTGAGAGGTTTGTACCTTTTGTGTGCCACGCTGAAATCTGAATGGGAGGCTTTTAAGGGCTTTCAGAAACAAATAAAATGCTCATAATTCACTTTCACTATTTCGCTTTTCATCCATGAAGGCAGTACTTGCCAGCAGAGACACGGAAAAAAAAAACAATTTAAAAACAGATGTAGGGATCAACAAATGCACTAGAGCTGGCACTGAGATTAAAAAAACGCAAGCAGGGGATGTATAGTGCACCCAATTCCCCCTGCAATTATGTCAATGCTTGCCAGGGTCGTTTTTCAAAACAAAGAAGTGTATACAATGATACAACTCCAAGACATTTTTTTAAAGAGCAAACACCCAGTGGATCGCACAGACGAGTCGGCTTTTCAAATACCAAATGTCATCTGGATTCATTCCTTTGCGTCGACATTTTTAATCTATATAAAAATCTAAAATCCAACAACAAAAGCAATGCCCCAAGACCAATGATAATTATATTAAAGCACTCAAGAACATGATTGTTGCAATCCAGCAATTATCATAGACAAATCTGCTGTTTAAATGACTCCACAGATTATTCGCTTGCCAGTGAAGGCTATTGCGTTCCCTCCTACATACATACACTCATTCACACACACACACACACACACACAAAAGAGGCAATGAAATTAAGGAATGGATTCAAAGCATGTTTAAAGCTAGAGGGCACTCATGAGAATTGAAAGCAAATGTTCAATAAAATCAGCCTATTATGATAAAACTCAGATATGCATACTTAAAATACAAAAAAAAAAACACGCACACACACACACAGACACACACCCCCGTATTTGAGAGTTTATGTAATAATAAGCATTCCTGCATTCCATCACACATTAAACAATATATCTATATTGGCACCTACAAATGAGTAAAACAGTGCAGAGATCAGAGAGAAAGTTACACCAACAGATATTACTGAGGCAGTCCTTGAATTTTAATTCACATTTCATCAAGGGCGCCTCCAATTGCACGGACTCACGTATTCCATCTCCCAGCCCCGCGCTTCTTTTCAGTCAGCCCTTGCCCTGCAAGTCTCGCCCACCCTGTATGCGTGTGATGGAATGCCGTCGTTTGACAATGACAGTTCCCGCACAATGCCACACTCAAAATAAATAGCACATAAAGATGGAGAGAACGACGGATAATGAATCTCGAAACATATTACCATGATGTGCCTCACATACCAATTAAGTAAATGCACATAGGCGCAAAAAAAATAAACGTGATGACAAAAATAAAAACTTTATCAGATTGGGTATGATGGACACATTGGAGGAGAACATCTTTCTTCTCTACATTGAGTAACAAGTTAGGGAGGATAATACTGTCCTTTCAGGCTTCGGGATGTTTTCACGCTCATTTCGCAAACCATGTCCCTTCCACATTCTGCATATCTGAAGTGACTGTAAGCTTGGAAAAATAAACACTGAAACCATCCATTTGGACGACTCCGACTGAAGCGGTAATGAATTTCGGTTATGAGACGACGACAACATAACTGTTGTTGAGTCAGTTTTGTTTCTGAGCTGCTCCCCCGTTTAGCTCACTCTCGTTATGTATTTTCTTTATTTATATGCATTTATTGTTTTCTTTTTCTTACAGAGGGAATACGAGGAATCCGGAGAAGGTGGAATATTGCCAGCCACCCACCAGGTTCCCTTTCTCCAGCTTTAGATACACCTTGTCCTCTTTATCCAGGTACAGAAGGACGCCATTGGTGGCAGCTTCACGCGTCACGTCTTTATCGCCCGCAAAGGCAGAGATGACTGGCTTCCCGTTCAGCATGAGGTTCACCTGGAAAATGGAGACAGGCCAATGAACAAGGGCCAGCAAGTTAAAATGAAGTAGGAGGGACCGGAGCCAACTGTTGAAGCAAAACTGCTATCTATTTACTCATTAATTGGTGTATTTTAAGTCTGACATGTTTCATAAGTGCAAGAATTGTTGTTAGAAAGTCTTAAGCTAGCAAACATGGAGTCCAATATAGCTGAGTTTAGTTAATGAGGTTTAATAAAAGTCTATCAACAACTAACCCCATTCAACAGTGGGCCAGGTCCCCTTAATCACATGGGTAAGCAGTAATAACTACATAGTTTCCTAAAAAGACATCCTACAATAATGACTGAAGTGAATTGTGGTAAATATATCCTCAGTTTTTCTCTCTGCTTATAAATCAGTCATGTAAAACTAGAGAAAACTAGTTTTCCTTTGCTAAATTATTATGTTATTACTGTTTGACTCGATTCTATAATGAATTCATCTAGTGTTACTTCACTAATTTAACTAATATGGTATTATCTGCAGTTATAAATACTTACAGTGAGAGAACACTGCAGTCTGATATTGCTTTGATTGCACCAGCTCAAATGTCAAATGTGTACCAACTTAAATAGCCAAAATGAAACGTTTGTATAATTCTGATGCGTGATACACATTTCATTAGATATCTCTGCAAACAAACATTTTACCCTTATTTTCCTGACAACGCAAAAAGTTTTGATTGAACAAAAATCTTTTATCTGCCATACAGTACATATTGTTAAAGTACCAACTATATTTTAAAGTTCTGACTATTTGACTGCTGTATTTCTGTTCTGGATACCCCAACAACCTACCTGTATGGTCTGACTCTGATAGACTTTGATGACATGAAAGTTAAAACTGTAGATCCCTTTGCGGGGTGACAAGAACACTGAATCCAAGGTGAAATAGTTGCCAATGTTGACAAGAACCTGAAAGCAGAACATTTGACAGGTTAAAAAAACAGCAGATCAGAGTCAACCGGCTGGAGAACGTAAGTGAGGACAAATTCTTCAGACCAAGACTTAACGTATCCTGTACTTTAAACAGGAGTATGATTTGGAATCAAGGAACCAACTACGGCTAAAATGGAACTATTTGCGAGTAACTGGGATCACTCCAATCTGAATCTGATTACGAAGCCCTGAAGCTCCATGATGAGTTATACTTTCAGAAAGTATTCATCCCGTAATGAACACTAAGACGGCACGCCTGCCACTTCCATAGCTTGACGTCAGTGGCTCTTTAGCTGCAAATGATCTGATGTGTGATGAAGATAATTAACAGACTAGCTGTTCTCCATCATTTCACCTTTTTGTGAAGAACATGTTGATGTCTAATGTACTGAGTATGTCAGACTAAATTAAGTACAGAGTGATAAAATTTTTTAGACTCTCTAGTGTCTAGTCTTTCTGTGACCCTTTACATTATTGTTTATCTTTCGCCTATGGCGCAACTCTATTTAGTATAATTAATTGCTCCAAAAAGATTCATCAAAACAATCTCTCAGGTGTTAAGCTTTTAATTATAAGCAACCTAAGGTTACCCTGAGACACCTCTTTAAGAGGATCCTACAATGAAGTCATATGAAGCCCAAACACAAAGAGGTCTTGAGTTAATCCTACAACATTGCTACAAACTATGGTTCTTGCTATAAAGCATGCACACACGGAAGATTCCCTTGGAACATTTTCACTTCCTGTTTCACACAGTTTGTATTGCGTCTAAGATCCTCACACTGCTGCACATCGAACAGCAGCAAGAATGCAAAGCTAACTAGCTTTGTTTGCTTTGTAATAAAGAAGTGAACTGCTATGTACGAAGCAGCACGAGTGCGCCAAGGAGAGCACAGAGCAATGCAATATGTTACTGCGATTTCCCGGCTCACACCTCCACCTGATCCATAACCAGGCCTGTACTTCTTTGACCTGATTACTTGAGGTCTTCTAGTTAGTAAGTAGAAACCATGGTTTCCTTTCAGACCCGGAGAGAAAGAATCAAACGTTGAAGATTCTTTAAAGAAAAGACCATTTTAGCGATTTATAGAATTTATTTTTTGTCTATATTGCTAGCTTTTTCCCCAAGCATATTTTTCCCCAAGTGTATTTTTTGAGATGACCAAAATAAAATAACCATTTAACGATTTTGTAGGGCTCTAGTAATCTAGAGCTGTTTCCATGTAGCACAGGCCCCTAAACACACATCATTTACATGCTACATTACAGGAAATTATTGTATTGTTCTAAAAATATATATGATTTAGCACCGGTTTTCCTCAGTATAATGATTATCAAGACTCAATATTATTTTTTCTGTCATAACAGATATGCAGGATTAAAATATACAAGAAACAAAATCAAGATTTAACTTATTTAAATTAAGTCCTTTGTTTAAGTTTTATAACCTTCATTCATCAATGGCAGTTCCTTTTTCTTCCTGAACTATGTGTGAAACCCCACGGGGCAGCAAGAAAACAATAAGGATTGTGATAGATTTCCACCTTTGTTGTAATCAAATCACAGTCAAATACAAAACGTGCTTTTTTATTCAGGGAAATTTAACCCTTTCAGATCCATAACACACCAACTTTGGAAAGCCATGCAGACAAATACCAAAGCAATTATAAAGATCTATACTGTTGTTTTGTTAAGAAAGGAATAAGTTCATTGATAGTTCAGCAGTGAATAATCCAACATTCTTCAGTAAACAAATTCAAAATTTACCGGATGAAAATCTGGCACCTAACAACATACTGAACTGAAATTCATGTGATGAGTAATCATTAAGAGGCATTAATCTTTTCAGCATTAGGTGGATAAAATACTTTATAAATCAACACAGCTATCCTCTTTTATAGTGCAAAAAAATCATGCCAATTCCTACAAATGCATATTTTCTGGGAGGTACCATTTTAAAAGCCTTTTTATCGCTGTATTTCTGTAATACTGAAACAGCGGTTTAATGTAGAGCAGTTTAAGTGTATTTACTCTTTATAACATTTTAATATAATAAGTACATTCAAAACCTTAAACCATATCCAGATTAAATAATATTAGGAACATCATTGTGAACCCACCAGATTGTGGATGATGCACTGTGTTGATTTATATGTCTTGGGATGTTAGCGGTGCTGCTGTTAATTAATTAATTAACCTACAGTTGCAAAATGAAATATGGATACTATTATCATCCCAAGCTATTTTTTTCGTCTTAACTTTAGATATACTGAAATTTTAACCGAATTGTGTGTTTGCGCGTATGGCAAGACTGCACTTTTCCTTCATCGAATTCTAACTAGAGAAATTATGAAGAAATGGTGTATATATTTTAATGTTAAATATGCCGTATAAGAGGTGATTCTGGAAGGTCCGCTAATGTCGATTGACATTCTGCAAGTAGCAGGGTAAATCAGGGAACAGGGCTAACTGCATTTTAGCCGAGAGGTAACTCGTAAATAATTTTACGATTGTTTCCTAAACCTTATTGCACATTATGAAATTGCGTTTTCTACGCAGGGTAAAAAAATCTTTCACATGTAACTGGAGAGATGAACCATTTATTTTGTCATTCATATAAATGTGAATTTATATCATCCACAAAAATATTACCTGCACCGTTCCCATCTACTCGTGGTTTAAAATTAAATTAAGGATGTTAAGTTGCCCCGTGGCATTCAGTTCGCGATTGCGTGCAGGCGGCCCTTCTGTCCAATAACGCTTATTTCGGTGAGATTCCATTACAGTTCCGCAAAAAGTCCTCTAAATCTATAATTGTGGATGCAAATGCTGACAGTGAACCATACATAAAATGCAGAAAGCCCCCAGGCTGGGAGAAGCATAATCTATTTCACAAGTTTTCATTCAAAGTACCAGCTTAATCAAAATATTTAATGTTTATGCGTTTATAAACAATCCGACCGAGCCTTGCATACATATTAAGCAAAATGTCGCTTTTTCTACGCTTTTCAGATGTTATTTTCACCCTGTTTAAATGTCACTTTTTATTGCTCTCTTAAATGTATCTCTTTATGGACGATCATTATATATGACAGGTTGGCGTGGCTCCGAGAGGAGCGCACATAAATAAACCGAAAATTTCAGAAGATCCAGCAAAAGACTTTGCAAGTTTATTCCGATTTATTAGTTTTGGCGCTTTGACTGCATCTGACTGCATCAATTATGCAAAAGCACACAACACTGATGGATCCTTTTGAGTAGATAATAAATGCACAAGTCAGTTCATTTGTTTGGTTTTTCACTGCGTTCTGCAGACAAATGCTTCCTGGTCGCATTCGCTTACTGTCATGTGAAAGATCACGTTAAAATCACAACCGATCACGGATCTCGAAGTCGTCCCATTCCAGGGATGAATTACATTTTTAATGAATCATTGGTCCTTTATGGTTAGTTTTCTCTTGACTGGGGGCCACACATGAAGTAGTATGCTACCATTTAAAAGCTGACTGATTTCAGTAGGCACCGTTAATATTCTATTAAGTAGGTGCGCGGGTTCAATAATTCGGGTCTTCAAAGCAAAACGTAAAATTCTGTTTCTTCGTGTTTTTCAATCATGCGATTGAAAAATCATGCGACCAAATGAATGATCAATTTTAGATTAATAACTTTTGCGGGGGTTGTTCGACAGTTCCTAAAATTGTGACAATTATAGTGTTTAGCGTGTTATTTCTTACTCCATCTTAAAACAGTTTTGCTTTAAGTGGGCCATCTTTAACCTTACCTGGTCGAAGTAAATAATTCTTGTTTTATTGCTCATTTCCGACGGTTCGTGATTGTTGCTCCTGACCGCGGAGAAAGCCACCTTGGAGTTGGCTGCGCGCACCGAAATCCCGAGCGGAGAGGACGACCCCTTGGAGTCCATAGCCGGATTAGAGTCACACACCACCAGGCATTTACCCTCCAGGACAATGGGCTCTGTGTCATTCTGAGCCCCGGCGAGCTTCACGAGGGTGTCCACCGCCATCAGAAGTATAAAACACGCGAATATGGTTTTCTTGAGAACCATCATTGCGAGGTTTTGTAAAAACGATTCCCTCTGTACCAAGTTCCAAGTCTTTTTCACCGGTTCCCCCTTTTTCAAAGCTTCTGGTGCGCTTCTCCTATAGGATTCACCAGTACATGAGTGAGGGTAGAAATCTGCGGTCTAGTCTCGACATCTAAAAGCTTATATGTTAATTATTGATGAAAGAGCACGAGAGGTGACAGAAAACATCCGATAATGCCATTTTCGTTAATTTCCTACCAGTTTTTCCAAGCTCGGCAGATTTATTCAGCCTGCGTCAGTCGCGCTGTTATCTGAACGCAATTAGATAGGAAGTGGATGAAAGGGTTACACCACCAGGCAGGTCTGAAGCTCCACGCTTTTCTAGCCCGGCTCACTGCAGCTTGGGATTGTATAGGCGCTGCTCCTTCAGTACGCCCTCAGTACGATCGGAAACTAATCCGTGTTAACTGTCCCGTTAACTGTAATAAAGGGAAAAAAAATCTGAATGCATGAAAATGAAATAAAACATAAGTATTTAAGATCCTGTAGTCGAATTTGAGGATGCATACGCAAGTTGAAGACAAGTGACACGCAGCGCCAGTCCTAACCCAGCGTCTGTAGCCGGGGGATCTGGCGGCGAAAAAGAGCAAATAAACCAAGGGGGTAGCAGGGACTTAGTTTTATAAGCGTGGAACTATCGGAAGAGTCGACGCTGCCGATTCATATAAATCGGGGTAATGCATCAAATTATGCACAATTATGTCACCGAAGTTCAAAATACACCGAGTTAGTTAATATAGTTGGCGGGTGTTACCACCTGCGTCGAAGTTACAGCTCTTCCATTCAGGTTAGCAGTATGAATTGGATTCTCCCCCGTTTTTAAAGACTTTTCACAGTTCATTGTGATAGAAAATTGACCCAAAACACATCACTCAGCAGTGCCAAAGAGGTAAAAATACGCAGCAAGCCAGCGTTATTCGGCTGCCAAGCAGAATGTGAATAAGCTATTGGGCTAGGAATTTATTTATATAATTACTGAATGCGTTTTTAGAATGACAAAAGACTGCAAACTTATCTGTGACATCAGTAGGGTGCAAGGCAGGGTTACACCCTGAATGGGATGGCGATCGCGGGGAACACACACACATAATGGCACCGTTTGCAATTTATGAACACCAGTTAACTTCATTTCGTGCCTTTGGATCACGGGAGGAAACCAGAGTACATGCAGATAACCCATGCAACTGAAGGGGAACACGCAACACTCACATAAATAGCAGAGGAAGGATTCTAACACCAACCCTGCAGCGGGCAATGGGAGCGGTGCTACCCCCTGAGCTGCCCTGTTAAGACACTAACTGAGTGGAAGTTGTAGACCATTTCAACTGGGGGGGGCAGGCTGTGGCCAGTTGTTCTGTTAGGGGGGCCAGATGCATTTGACCTTAATGTCCTCCAACTCTTACATGAGCTACATGACCAGCATTAAGGAGCAAAAGACGATTTTGAAAACCAATAAGATACTTATGCAATACTTTACAGTCGCATTTTACAGCTTTTACAAATGTGTAACTCACTCTAATATCTCCTTTATACCGTCTTGCTTCCACGAGATTGATTATTTTTTCTGTCGTTAACTTCGCTTTTCTCCAGCTGAAGCGACACGACCCCCCCAGCGCATCCGTGTTAATAGACGGTCAAGAAAATGTGCTTACGTTTGTGTTTCGCCTGTTCCCAGCGCACAAAATGTTAGCCCACATATATCAATGCAAATAATAATGATAGTAATAATAATAATAATGTTTATTTTAGACTCAAGTAGCATATGTATTTGGGGGGGGTACAGGGGGGGGGGGGGCATGCATGTTGTCACTGGGGCCCACCCCACCCCCTCCCCGCAGAACTGCCCCTGTATTCACTGACTTTCATTCTGTAAAACATGTAATAAATGAGATGCTTTTGATGCTGTTATAGCAGCTACAATGAAGCTTCTGTCTTTGCATATCTCATCTTGCTCTCCTATGAGACGCACAGACATGCACCAGGGAGAGTAGAGTGAGGGGTCAGAGCACACGATCAGCCGGGGGGGTACAGGGCCTCACTCCAGGGCCAGCAGTGGTAAGATTACTCTGCTGGTCACGGGATTTGAACCAGCAACCTTCCAGACATGGGCACCGACTCCTAAGTCATGACAAGAGCAACAAAAACTTAGCAATATGACATTTGGTACAATCATAATTTTATTTATTTAGCAAATTCTTTTATCCAGAGTGATGTGCAATTGAGAAATCGGGGCCAGAAAGTCCCTGGAGCAATTGTGGGGGGGGGGAGTAAGGACCTCTCTCAGGGGCCCAATGGTGACATCACTCTGCTGACCACAGGATTCAAATCGGTGACCTTCTGACCACAAGCACAGTGACCTAACCCACCAAGCCAAGCCCCACTTCAGTGTTGCATTTCTATAAATCTACTGTAATATACATAATTTTACAGAATAATGTTAACAATGTCTTGTGGTATATCCATAATAATTTTACAGCGCATACTATGCTTAGATAGGTCACGAGTTATGCGATTGGTTGAAATGTTCATGATCATGACAGCTCGTTATGATACGCTAATGTACTGCGGCGTAGGAATCTAGGCCAGCACCTCCTGGTCATCACTGTGTTAGCGTGATAATACTCGCTGCATATGAGTAATGCTACGATGGCGCACACTATTTAACGCTATTTTATGCTAGACGAAGCAGGAGAGCGACAATCGGTGTGCATGTCTGACGCCCATGCGTTCTGTTATCTGGTATGTCATCCATTTGGTTATAACCTCAGCTAGCAATACTGCAGGTCTGCTGGTGTTATTAGGCAGGATCAATAGTTCTGTATAATTGAATTGAGTATTATTAGAATACATTATGTATTGTGAAAAATGAGTATAATTTGATTAATCAATCACCGATTTTGTAACTGCTTATGGTCAAGGTCACAGTGCATGTCTGGAGTATAGGAGGCCAATAATGTGATTACAGCTATATATATATATATATATATATATATATATATTATAGATTATATGAAGGACATGTCTATAAAAAGGAAATCAAGGTATTACAGTACATATTATAAATGATATCAGAGTGATGCATGTTTTGCAATGCAAGTACTTGTATATGATGGTTATGATTATATTAAGAAACTAAAGCGCATTATGGATGTTGATAGGGGCAGAAGAGAGACATTGAGTGCGTAAGCGTGACGTCTGCGTGATCTGTTAAATAAAGCCACAGACGTTCACGCTGTGTCCCTTTGTCACCGCTGACATGGTGCGGAGGATGGCCTCCATCCGGCCTCTCTATACCACTGCTTCTCAGAAGAGGTCACATCCTGACATTGTGCTGGACTTTTTGGGTACCCGATTATTTGGCAGATGCGTGGTTATGCAGTCAATGAGAAAAAGGACTTTCCATTTTTCTTGGTTTACCATTAATTCAATGACTCGCCTGTTAAATTTTAATCGTGTTTAAGGAAAGAAATGTTTAGACCCCTCAAACCTTTCCTGCACGTGAAAAACTGCATTCACATCCCTGGTCTTGATTCAGTCTTGAATCAGCATCTCTGTCCCATTCGATTTCCACCTCTATTTCCCGGCATTATGATATCCCAGCGGGATACCAACAGCCTGAGGTGAGATTCCCTTCAACAGACTCCAGTCCAAACCATATACAAGCTGTTTGCACAAGTTATCGCACACTGCAGCAATGAGAACCTCTGTCTGCAAAAGCTGCTGAAACAGAAATAAATGTCATAACAGCATCACACAACGCTGAAACACAAAGCTATGAAAACAAAATGCCATCCAGTACATAAAACAGTCACTAACAGGTATGCTATGTTAATTATGTTTTGCTTGCGAGTTATATGACTGCTCAGAGAATGCTGTGTGTCCTTCCCCACAATGCCCTGAGGAAAATCTAGGCCAAAAAGTCTATTCCTGGGTGAGGACAAGGCGAGAGGAGTATCCCTCCACACAATGATTCAACTTTCCATGACCTATATGCTGTTCAGTTCATCATCCAAGAGGCCAACTCTAATCTGACCACTTGAAGACTATTCGTTGCCAGAGAGGTCTCACCTGAAAATCACCTAGTGATTTACAGACTGCTTTATACGTGGGGGGGGGGGAATAAATGCAAATATACTGATTTTAGATGAATTAAAAAAAAATTCTCAGAGACAGAGTTAAAGTGTTTCTCAAAATGCATATTGACTCTACTTGTGTTCCCATGTACCCGTTTTATGTCATCATCTATCTTCAGAAGACCAGTTCCAATACTGGAGAGTTCCAAGAACAGGATTGTAAAAATCCCCGCATGTCACTTTGTTCATGGGAGTTTTACTCGCACAACAATGTTCTGAGGGCGGAATGAAATTCAGAGAGATAACCAATCAGATGTCTTGATCTCGCCTCCTCTAGTTACTTGGACCTGCCTCCTCTGCAATATAATTGGTTATCTCTCTGAACGAATCATTTTTCGGTCTGCCCTCAGAACATTTTTAAGTATACAGTAACTCCCACAAGCTGTCACTCTTGCCCTGCCCCAAATTTCAGAGATACATCGATTGCATCCTCGCCAAATGAGACCAATCCCACCATTGCACCACAAGTTTGTTTTTGGGAGGCAAGTACGGAACACTGGTTATGCCAAGAACACAAGAACAATGCATTCTTGGTATTGAGAAAGACCCTTAGTCTTTGATCTTAATTTTATGAGTAAATACACCAGCTCCATTTTGTTAAAACAGTTGCACATAAATAATATATTACAGCGGAGAAATGAAGCTCCAACCAAAGATCATGAATATTACCAACTGACATTCTGTCCTCTTCAGTTCTGATTTGCATTATTAACGGAGCCTGAAGGAATCAGATTGAGAGCCTAATAAGTATATCACTGAGCAGAGACACTGGGAAATTAGAACTAAGTAAACCATGCAATTTTTTCTCGATTACAAAACTAAGTACTGGCATTGATTCGTGAACAGTAGTTATACAAAAATATTTCAATTTAGTTGACAAGGATCTCTATCGGATAACTTGTTACCTGGTGACACTAAAGCCCTTGTCCTTGTAAGAATTTGATGAGCCATCATTGGAGGTGAGCATCATTAAAAAAGTGATGGATAGAGGGGACGTTTACAGGAAGTATTTTGAACCTGGAACCCGCTGGCTGCCTCTCAGACTAACTCATTTTCAGCTGATGCTGAAGCTGGAAATTAATCTAAAGGGTGATGGTTGGAATTAGTCACGATCACAAAGAAGTATTCGCTGTGACAGATGCCTGACAGGTAGCGAGGCAGCCTGCGCTCATGAAGCCGTGGGAGGGACTAACCGCCCGGTGAGACCATTTAATCTCAGCGCAGTGCAACGAGGACAGCCGAGACTCACAGGAAGCCTCGTGTGGCGTCGACATCTAAACGTCGCTGGCTGGTAGGCAGAGGAACCCATCCCTTCTGCAGTTCTTGGTCCTCCGCAGACCTGACAGGGAAATTGGTCAACTGTAAACCATTGAAAAATAGAACACATCTTCAGTTTTGTTATGGAAAGCAGAGAAAATGCATATAGAAATGACCCTGTCCTCCAACGAAATATGGCCCAGACGCATTGTACTTTCATTCGAGGTTACAGCTTGTTTTGTCTGTGGCTCACTCTGCTTGCAGATTAATTTTGTTAATAATAGGTTGTGCATTTAGTTCCTTAGATGACACTTTTGTTCAAAGACGTCCTTCTATAAAGCTGGATATTTTACTTAAATACCATGGTCAAAGGGACTATAGCAGAAATCTTCCCAAGACTTGAACCGACAGCATTCAGCATACAGATTCTTGACCTTAAATATTCTATTTTTTCACCCAATTAAAACTAGAGTAGCTACCATGAATAAAACCTCTTGGAAATTCATTAAGGTCTAGGGCAGTGGGAGATGGGAAGTGTGCCCCTGGTGGCAACAGTGGCATATGCTAGTCAAAATTGCTGATAGTACATTTACACCATATGGACAAACATTACAAATCCCTTATTACCTCATTTATACCCTGTTTCTAGGTAAGAGATCTTACTTAAAGTGGAAACTGGCGGCGCTTTGATGAGTTCATTTGTGGTTCCTCATGTTTGCTGTATTTGAGCTCCACTCCTTTTTCAAAATAATGAGCATCCTCGTGATGATTCTTCTGACAGTACCCAAGTCTGCAAAATCCCAAAATTCCCAGTCAATACATTGTCTGCATTTCCTTTTTTTTAACAGGAAAACTGAGGATTACCAAATGTGGAAAGAACGAGGAGACCCTGTTTTTAAACATGGCGATTGCAGCATGGAGATATAGATTTAACAGGCTTAACACATGGAGTGACAACAGATAACTTTTCTGAGATTTGGCAGGTGTTGATACTGACATCTGACAAACAGTGACTTGCTGGTAGAGCATAAGAATTCTGCAGTCTTTTTATGTCCCATACAAATCAAAGCTCAAATATGGCACGACAACACAGACGGGCAATGTCATCCTTGTGTAAAAAGATTCTCATTTCATGTGGTTTCTAGATGATTGCCCATTGATTACATATATATGACACTATATACATAGAATTTGTGTGTGTGTGTGTGTGTCTGTGTGTGTATTGTAGGTGAAATTCCCATCCATCCACCTATCCATCCATCCATCTATCTATCTATCTATCCCAGTGTTCTAATAGTTTTCATTGTGTTTATTTCATTTCTCCCTGCCACCCTGAATACAGGAACAGCAGGTGTAGAAAATGAATGGATGGAGATTTTAATCTTATACTGTTTTCAATTTTCCTTTTAAATCCAGTTTAATTTTAATTGGTTTTCAGTTTGGCTTTTTGTTAGTTTATAACGAGTCATTATTTGGCCCCTGTCACAGTCTCTCAGATCTTTATCTGTCGCAATTTCTTCTACATTCAACATGGCGGCTAAGAGTATAAAAAAAAAAACAAAAAAAACTAACAGTCGGTCCTTAATAAAGATACTTCACACTGTGATATTAAAGTCTGCAGGCTGTAGTAAACACAACTTTATTAGACAGCGTGTGTTAGATGGATGAAACAGCCTCTGTGAAAACCACCCTCTCCCAGTAACACACATCAGATACAAGGGAACAGGTGAGAACAGGCATGGGCCCAATGAAAGGGGGTCTGTACTTCAGCTCTCCACAGGAGGGCTGCTTTCCCTTTTAGTCCTGCAGCCGTCAAAGAGGATGGCTGGCTTGTTCTCAGACATCGCGGACTGATTAAAACAAATGCTGCCGAAATGTTCCTACACAGACGTGGCTTGGGAGCAGGTTTCGGTAAACGAGACGACTTGTGGCCCGAAATCTCTAACAGCTTTGTCAACATTTGTGACTCATGTTGTCATGAATCCATCATAAACTAGCTGCTTTCTTAACAATAAAAACAAACCCCCAGGTAGAAATATGCCTGTACTGTACCATGCAGTCTTAGATCATTTTTTAACAGTGCAAATTATACATATATTGTTTATATGAACCAGTGGTTTCAAACATTTGGTTCACACCTTACATTATCTGCACCTTCATAATGCCTTTATAATACATTCACAGAACATTCATAAGCAGCATGTCAGTATAGCTTGGCCTCCTAACTTGCCTTAGCAAATTTAATATACATTAAATCAAACATTATACAATTATATGATTATAATGTTTCTTTTTAGTCATATAATGTTAGTTATTAATGTATATTAAGCTATTCAGGTTTGTTAGGATGATAAGGCATTACTGTACATGCTGTTTATACTAAGAATGCATTATAAAGGCATTATGAAGGTGCGATGAATGTTCCATGAATGCATTTTAAATGCATTGTGGAAGTGCAATTAATGTAAAATGTAACCAGACATTTCATCCCAGATAGCAAGCACCAAATTAAGTGACCACTTTGACCTCAAGTATGATGTATTTCCGATTCTGTGCACATCCAGGATGGCCTTATCTCTACGAAAATCATTTCACATGCCACTGTTAAGAGCTTCTGTACTGGACAATGGACCACATGCACAGAATGTCTGGTATGTACTGACTTAACAGTAAGGTGTAAAAAAATGAACAACTACATGCTCCAGGTAATGAAACCCACCCTTTTACGGAAAGAACACCAAAAAAAAATGTGAGCCCATCTGTTCAGATAACGATCATCATAATTTAATTACGATTTGTTTCATACCTTACATGGCATAATAATATAAACATCTAATAATCTACAGAATTAATGCTAAATAACCTGGGAAATGCATGTGGCATGCTTGATTAAAAATAATTTTAATTCTGCACCACAGATTATTTTTTATAAGTAGAAAGATTTCATCAAAACTACGTCTTGTTTGTGCAGATGTATAAGCAGGTCTCAGTGTAAAGAAAAAAAAAATCTAAGCATGTTTTCTAGGATCATTATGCCACCCCTTCAAACTAAAGCAAGGCTTTTTTCAGACCTTTAATTAAAATGTCAGACACAGAAGGGTTCTCTCTTCAATCTCTCACAAAATCAATCAATCTCAAACTCTGAGACTCTTTTCAAGCAGTGCAGTGAGTACTTATTATATTCCAAAAGCTGTTTTGGGGGTGGGGATGGTGTGCATTTAGAGATGGAAAACTACAATGAATATTTGTTGTTTATACTGAATTAGAACAGTTCTCGGTAGACTTAGGCCAAAGTTACTGAGAACCTATTGTTAGCTTGAGACTCATGTTAATGTACTGTGGAACGTGGCCTTCACTGAATCTAGACTGGATTTTTTTTTTGTCATTTTCCCAATGACTATCTTCAGCTGGCACACGTACCTAGGGGTCTTGACCTGTCTAGGTGCCAAGTTGGCTGTGATTGTGTGAGTTGATTGTGCTTTGCTGTGCTTAAGTAGGTTGCTTCCTACAGAACACTCTACAGCACCTTCTACCTGCCTAAACATGCCACAAAAAGCTGTTTCCAGCAGTAACACTTACCGTAAAACACTAGATATGTTGCTTTGTCTTCAGGCCTATTAATTTCCAAGTGAGTAAATTCTGGCTTCCTATGTATGAGCCTCTCGTGCGTCGCCCCCGGCGGTGGGGTGAGAGTCTGACGTTAAATCAATTTTTGTTACATCCATTTAGTCTAAGGGAAAAATGTCACAGTGCACTGCAAAAAGCCAATTGAAATGTGTCACGAGGCATGTCCCGATATCTACAGTTTTCATCTGGTACTTGAGTCTCCCTGGTTGATGTTTACATCGGCTTTGCTAAGGGGCAGAAACCGGCACTATTTCAAAGCCACTGAGGCACCCATAGCACCAGAACCCCACTGGCAAACTTCACTGGCCAATTTAACTTTGTTTCGAAATGCAGTTAACCCCTTAAAGCAGATGTATAATTCTGTGTCGAGTCAACCCAGATACGCAGAACCTACACCAGGGGTGTCAAATCTTATCCGCAAAGGGCCGGTGTGTATGCAGGTTTTTGGGATAACCTTTAGGTCAGCTGTTCAAACCCAGGTGTGAGGACTCTTCAGCTAATCAGTCCTCTAATTAGTAATCTAATTAGGGAGTTGCAGCGAAAACCCGCATACACAGCCGCCCTTTGCGGATAAGATTGGACACCCCTGAGCTACACCATGGCCTCTGCAAGTGGTCTATTTATACCAGTGCGCGGTCTGCGTCACTGCGATGTGTTGTTGGTGTATAATATCAGGCTATGGCGTAGCGTATGGCATAGGGTATACAGCTATACCATGGTTACGGCGTAATGACGGGGTAGATTCTACACTAGTGGTGTGGAACCTGTCCCATGGAGGGCCGGTGTGGGTTTCTGGGATGGCCTCTCAATCAGCCAATAATAAAGCAGTGCTTCTCAACCCCAGTCCTGGGGAACCACTGTTATTGGCCGATTGAAAGGTCATCCCAAAATCTCTCACCCACACCGGCTTCCCGTGAATCAGGTTCCTCCTCCCAGCTCAACTTTGCGGGCTTGACTGACTCTGGCAGCAACTTCAGTATTCTGGCTTTCACTCCGCTTCTGCTCCAAATTATTTTATTGCAGCAATTATCTGAATCATAAATGATGTCCCTTGACGTTTAGGTGTAAACCAGGCGGTAATTATCCCGAAAACTGCGTTTCCTGAGCACCATAGCTGTCAGAGTAGAAAAGCTGCCGCGATATTTGAGAAGGTGAAAGGGCACCTCTTACCCTGCCAGAATTCCAGGGGAATCTACTGGGAGTTGGAGTGACAGATTATCAAGGGGACACCAGGAAAAGCATAATATGGAGGCAACGCCTTGTCAGTCACAGAAGACCAAGGAGCACCACAGACACAGATCATCTGGGGCCAAAATCCCTCCCAAGCAAGTCAGTTTAGTTTAGCATTACAAACTACATTGACACATACTGTAAAAATGCTTGACTAAAGACAGCATAGCTCCACGAAATCCAGCTCATTAAACTGTTTGCCAGAAGAATAAACCATTGTTTATATTAAAATCAATCTTTTGAAAACTATTGGAAATTAAGCATGAGAGTAGCTTATTCATAATGCACTGTGCTTAGTATGATAAATATTTAATTTATTTTTAATAACTTCTTCTCAGTTTAATTTTTTAAATTAAGGTCGTGGCAATTTTATGAGACAGGAAGTGTAATGCAGACCAGTTTCTAGACCTTTACACAGACACGCGAATATTCATAAAACTCATATGTCATATGTTCTCATATGTACATAGCATGAACGTATCTACCAAAAAAATTGTTAGAATTGTGTTATAATTGAATGAACATGAAGTAAAAGCAAAAAATGAAAAAAATTTTTTAGTAACATTAAATAAAATGAAAATTCAAAAGTATTAAAATGAAAAGAATTTTTCATCTCAAACGAAGTGTCAGTCTGTTGTTCAGAGTTTATGTAAAACACATAAAAATATACAGTTTAGTGCATATAGATACAGCTCTAGGAAAAACTCTGCAGCAAAATTTCACTCATATATCAATTTACAGGTGTGCATCTGTGAATAATATTGATTTATATATACAGTGATCCCCTGCTATATCGCAGTTCAGCTATCACGCTCCCACTATATCGCGGATTTTTCCCGGATGCGTCACAGTTCTCTACGTATGGCGTACCTTGCTTGTGGTCCAATTATTGTGAGCAAACTTCACGTGTTGTTTTAAGCCCTACGGTGGCTCCCAAGCATCCTGCATCTTCTAAGCTTTCTGTTAGTAGTGAGCCTAAGCGCCAGAGGAAGACCTTGACCATTTTTACACATTCCATTACGTATACAGAGAGACAGAGTTATGTATATATACATATACATTACATATTATTATCATTATTATTATTATGTTACTCATATCCTTAGCCCAACATGTACATATCATATGTGTTTACAAAGTGTGTTTTAATAAGTTTACATGTGTTAAAAGCATGTGGGAGGGGTATTTTAAGGTTTAAACTATATTTAATTTTTTTTTTATTTATATGGTCTTTCTATATCGCGGATTTTCACCTATCGCTGATTAGTCTGGAACGTAACTTCAGCGATAGGCTGGGGATCACTGTACACACATACATATTTTCCACACTGCAGCCTGGTTCTTCCCTGCTTCATATTGATGAAGGGCTTCTTCCTTGCTTTGTGGGTCTCCAGTCTTGCTTCTAGGAGCCTGATACGAACTGTCCTAGCAGTGCACTTCACACTTGGCTTAATGGTTGCCATTCCATTTAAAGGTCACATGATGTCATCCTCCGATTCATGAGAAACTGTCGGATAAATTAACGGTCATCTCTGGCATTAGAAAGTTGCTCCTGAACTCTACCTAGCTGGTGTTTGTTCACTGCTAGTGTCTGCTAATTCATATTTTTTGTACTGCCATCTTTGAGCCTGGAAGCAGCCTGTCTCGCAGTGTAACCTTCTGCCAGCAGAACCAGAATTAAACCAGCATTTAAAAATGCAGATTTTTTTCTCAATTTTTTCCGGAACTGTATGTTCAACATTCTGTTTAGCAGTAGCTTATTTTGCCAAACTCCCATCGCTGCAGATTACAAATTTGCAAATTAATATTTGCTTTGAGAGAAGCAAGCTCCCTTTCTGAACATTCACCCTCTTTGTACTTTCAGTTTCGGTTCATCCTGCCGGTGCTGGTTCCCAGTGCTGCACGCGCGGCCGGACGCCACAACGGCGTCACTGCATGGCCTCGGCGTAAATCTTCCGGAATTCTGCGACGAAGGAGCCCACCCAGCCGAAAAGTTCCTTGGAATCCTGCTCCAGCGGCTCCCCGAACTTCACCTGAGACGAGGGAGAAGCAGCTTAGCGCAGCGCCGAGGAGGTGATGAGCTCTCACCGCCTTCAACGCCTGCCGTCGCATGGAGTACTCGGCGCGCGGTTTGCCGCAAACCCCCTGTAATTTGGTTATTTATTTCAGCAAAGTCCTGTATCACCTGGGATCCCCGACGTCTAACCAGAGGGGAAAATGCGATCTGTCCAATGTCTAATGGCAATGCTTGGTTTAAGATTCCTTTTTAATTAATAATAGCATTAAAAGCCCAAGCACTTACTCAAGTAAGGACTTTTGGAAAGTCATTAAAAGTTGGGGGGGGGTGGGGGGGTACTTGCACTCTTTGTCTCCCCAGCATGGGGGGTGACGTGTCCCGGTTTAAAGTGCTGATCCGAGTTCAACCGAGCCGGGAAGAATCCGCAGTGCAGTGGAAGAGACGAGACAGAGGGCGAACTCGTGGAACCCCCCCCCCCCCTCCCCCTCCCCCCGCCGCATCCTACCTTGCCGATGCCAACGTATCGATTCCATGGGGACAAAAGGGACGATTGTGGGCCACCCTGAAAACGGCTCTTTGGGGGGGGGGGGGGAGCACAGGGATGTGTCAGCGGCCACACTGCGTTTTGCCTGGACAGTAGCAGGACACGAAAAGCCAGCGGGGGGCAGTTTTAAGTGTGGGACAGGGGTGTTACCAGGATGCCATCCTGGGATGGGCATCTAGGTATGTTCGGTGGGCACCAATGCTCAAATTTTCTTAGCGGTCTTGGGCACCCCCTGGCGAGTGATCTGTTGGGTGCACAGACGATCCATCTGGGTGGCACGGGGGCCCATTAGAGTAAACTCCCCACTGGATCGAGGTGCATCCACGCTCTCTGTCAGATCCAGCCGCTCGCCCATGCCACGCCAGCGCAGACATTCCTTGGGATGATTGATCGCTTTCGCCAAAATCAGGACATCTAGAAAATGCAGGTGTCCCACGGGGAAAATGGCCTTTGCTCCCCAGCACTAAAGCTATAACGCACAACACATGCGACGAAGCCCCTGCCGACCCAGATGGTAAGACGTGAATAAATGATATTCCCAACATGTAGGGATGGGTTTTTTTAGCGAGCAGTGGGTGGGCAGTTTTGAAGGAGTCTGACATTCTTTTCTGTCGCTTTGCCCACCTTCCAGCTATTTTAAAAACGACGAAAAAGATACATCTCACAAGGATCGACCGTCCCGTACTTGATAAATTCCATCGTAAGTGCAATCCATCAAAGCAATTAGTATTTCACTGCTCAGCAAGTTTGCCCCTGCATGTGCGCTTATCTTGACATCCCACCACCATTCCGACTTACTAACTCCGATACGACGGAGCCGCCAGACGGTCCCTCTGAGGACGACGGCCAGCAGCTGCATCCTTTTCCGTGACATTAACAGAAGCACAGGTGGCATGTTTTGCAATAACGGAGAAGACGGAGAGAGTATGCTTCCATTTTGGCTCCGAACAGAAAGCAGGCCCCATGGGATCAGAATGGCAGAAGCCCTCGAGTGTACATCAGCCTGAAATACAAGTTCTCCTGCTCCAATTTCACCAGATTAAACTATGAAATAACAGGATAGAGCAGGGCTAAGCATTAAGGCCTGGAAACTATCTATCTTTGCCTGCCAGGCGGTACGACACAGATGCCGAGATGATAAGTCGGGAATTACCAATATATCAGCGTAGAGTTTCTTCATCTCTTCACACTTCTTTGTCATCTGGGAGAGGTCAGAACTGATCCTTTCGATCGCCGTCTAGAGAGCAAGGCACAAGGGATTATTGGCTGGCTCAGTCATTCATTACTGCCTTGGAGTATATAACTGTAGGGCCATTTGGGAGGTAAATGGTGCTCTTGTTTACCATTACGCAACACACAGTGGTCCCATAGATGTATATTTGTTATTTTAGTTATATAAATAACATGCAATGGTCCGTTCCTTAATCCTTAAATCAAGAGAAAGGTAAACAGATTTACCTTCAGATCTTTCATGAACTTTTGATGTTGAGTTCCCTGGTTTTTTCGCTTGTATGTTTTTCTGTATTGAATGACCTTCTGCAGCTCATTCTTCAGAACTAGAAGGTGAGAATCACTGGCACCATCAATCTTCTCTGGCTACTGAAGCAAATCTCCTCCTTAATTTTTTTTTTCCCTTTCCTGGCTTTATCCACCCAAAAGAGGAGCATTAGTGCATGTGTCAACTGTCTTAACGAATAAATCAAGTCATCTGTGTACATAACTGGATCTAAAATTACCATTTTCACAGAGTTTAATATAAGCCAAAAAAAATCTGAACTCAGTCACTTTAAGTCATAGTTACATCTTAAAGTCGAGTCATCATTTATCACTTTACAGAGTTACAGAATATATTGTCAATCATTTAAAGAGTACATATGTGTCTTTAAATGTACATTAATGTTGCATGTCCCAGACAACTAATTATATAAAACTCATGTATTGAATGTCCTGTAATCATAATAGACTTACCATCAACCTCTGCAGTGAGGCCTTTAATTGAAGCTGTGGAAGACCACAAAAAGTTCATTCCCAAGGGGGTCACAAGAGAATGGCAGCAACTTTCAGTTTTGATCAAATTTTGATTAGCTTACCCCCTGGAACAGTTTCAAATTCCGCCAGCTCCTGGAAAAACATTGCCACCTGGGGACCGTGTAACCTGATCTGCTCTACGAGGGCATGCATCAAGGTGAACTTCCTGTCTTTCCCACGGAGCTGCGAGAGCTGCAGAAGAAACGCACCGGGCTTGAGTGTGATCCTGACCCCCACCGCTCAGAGCGGGGCCGTACGACCCCAAGCACGAGGAGCCGTCGGCGCACAGTGCCTTTAGACAGCCTCCGACAGCCCACCGGTAGGGAATCGAAGGGCCAGATCCTGTTTACCGACAGGGGAGACTCCTGTGTAACTGAAGAACGTGGAAGACGGCCATTGACAAATTTTCAATGACTTTCACATCACAACTTACCATTATGACCTTTTGTCAGTTTTAAAAGGAATTACATGTCTTTCTGTCCCGATCGTTTATTTCACCTTTAGCAGATCCTGCCTTGACTGTTTTGGTTAAAGGAAGTACAAAAAACAATCCTGTGTATGATAAATATTGATTTATAGCATCAAATTTCAGCATATTTCCAGAGACTAAAATAAAAAATAATACATTTCACTCTTACAGACTATGTCTGCAGCTTTACAGTACAATGATAATGTGAAAAAAAGAACTAATAAACTCGATGTAACACAAACATTCAGGAAACCTATTACGTTTTTTCCTGAGTACCATTTTTCAGTTTAGATGATAAAAAATGCAAATGCAGATAAAATACTTATTTATTTATGCAGCAAAAACACTTCTACTCAAAGCAAAAATCAGCTCAGAAAGCGGGGTCAGACAGTCCTTGGAGCAACTGTGATAGGGGGTAGCAGCCAAAATAATCAACCAGGGGAATTGAACCAATGACCATCCAAACACAGGCACAGTCCTAACCCGTAGAGCGACACTCCATGCACCAAAAGGTAGCATAATTTAATCTAACTAGCCGTAATGGGTTTTGTAAGTTTGCTCATATACTGTATGTGTTCATACCCGGCTACTTTTATACCAATAAAGAAAATATTAAAAAACCTTATTTGTCAATCATGTTACCATGCTTGAGAGGTGGGCGGGTGGTCAGATACCTCCAGGGTTCGGAACCTGCTTCTGCTCTGTCTGTAATGGGCCATTAGAAGATAGACGGCCACAGTTCTGGTCCAATTAGTTTTTACCCAAAGAACCTTCTGTTTACATTGTAAAGGCATTTTGAATGATAAGATCCTCATTTTTTTATCTGAATTATTTAAACAGAAAACCATTCTGATCAAAGCAGGGTTCTGCCTGATCAAGGCACATTTAAGATAATCAGTCTTTTGATGTTTTAGTCTTTTCTGGAAAGGGCTCATGGAGTTGGAGCCCTTAATAAAACGTCTAGGTAGTAATAACGACACGGCTAACGTCTAAGGAAATCAAGGGTGTACTTGTCGACATTGCTTAATTAGAATGCTGTGAGAGCCCCATCTAATGCGGCAATGGGATTTACTGGCTATTCCGTTTCTCAGCCTCGTGATGTTGATATCCAGGTAGCCTCTGGAGGAAACAGCTAAAACACCTGCACACAGCATGAAATGCAGGAATGGATACAAGCTCATGTCTCCGTTTGTCTGAAATAAACAAATGCAGGCACGCCAGGCAAATGCCACACATCACAAACTTGCTAACTTTTATGCAGATGAGAAATGCCAGATTGGTCTATGTCACAGTCGTTTCACTTCCATTATCTAGCCCAGGGCTGTTTAAATCACGGTACTCGAGGTCCGAGCCCTGCTGGTTTTCCAGCCTTCCTTTACCTGTCAGTCAGGTGTGAAGCCTCTAGTCAATCAGAATCAGTAATTATTAAAATAGCTACCTGGGAGAACTGAAAACACGGCCTGGATTTAGGATCGAGATCCAGACTTGAGGAGCCCTGGTCTAGCGTTTTGTTCAGTGTTCAAAACACTGCATGTATCCCCACCCCTCGAATAATGTGACAGTTTTTCATCATGAGAATAATTCAAAGCTAACCTCTTACGTAAGTTTCAAAGCTGGCGTGTGATTCGCATCCACAGTGAGAGATGCACGATGGGAATTTCCTGAGGCTCCGTTCCTGTTCACCTTATAACTTGTCTGTCACATATGCACTTTTTAATTTCTAAGAAGTGGCCTGCTAACTGCTGACTGGACAGTTTCCGGGGGCTCAAAGAGGAAAACAGAAAGTGGAGGGAATGAAGCTGCACCACTACTGCCACACACTCTGGCCCGTGGCCGTACCCTGTCAATCAGAGGTGAAACAGCAGAGCTCACCTTGGTTAGCGTCAATAGTCGGAATCCTTTGGCTTTCTCTTTCCCTGCATTCTCGTTGAGGTAATTGCCAATGGCAAGAAGGTACTCCAGGACAGTCACAAATGATCTGCAGTTGTACAGCTCTGAGCACATCCTTATCTTCTGGCTGATCAGCTGAAATGCACGGACATGAACATTAGCTCTTCCTGAAGATCTCTGAGGCTAACATTGTGAGCCATTCGGAGCACAAAGTCAACCATGGACACTATATTTTAATATATTTTAATAGGTGAAACCTAAACATCACAAATGATCTACTATTGTACCCCAGCTTTCTATAACCATTGAACACAATGTTTTTCCTGAGACGTCCATCCTTGGTTACCATTGGCAGAGAGTTTAAAAACCTTAGGGTTTCTCCAGCAATAACAACAAGGGTTTCCCCTGGTACACACAGTACTGCAGATACAATTAGTTAACTTAGTCTACTCAAACTTCTAGAGAAGCCTCAGAACCAGTACAATCATTCTTTAAACAAGCATAAAACTGGAAAAAAAAATATTTCTTTTATGCAGTATATGCCACGTGTCACTTATACAAATTATATTTAAAGTCACGCTTGCTAATTTCAGATGTAGGTCCTGAACACCGTAAAAAACTGCATCTGACATTGGGATAAATTCATGAAAAATATTATAAATTAAGTAATTCCGGAAAAGATTATTAATGATGTAATTAATTTCAGCTAATGTTTACTTAATCATTTAGTGGCAAAGCTAAGCAAAATGATAATGCTATCGGCATACATTGACATGTGTTTTCGGTAACAGGTGCAAACAAATTAAAATGTAAACAAGCACATACACATTGGCGGCTGGCCGCGCCAGACAGCGTGAGCGTGACCTGGGCTTTTACCAAGCAAACGTCCAAACAGCATGAAGCAAAAATCAAATAAAATAGGTGAAAACCTCAACTCGTCTTCTGACAGTGATATATTACGGTCTTTGCCAGGTCTCATTGGGTAGGACAGGAATCCCAAGGGTGCAGGAGAAAGTTTAAGGGCTGTGAGAGGCGTTGTGGGATGTATAGGGGAAGGCAGAGTCTCTGGGCCCAACGAATGGTGTGACAGCACTTGGCATTAATGGTAGAGAGGCGTTGGAGAAGGTGGCGGTGTGTCGATCATTAATCCGTTACCGATGCAGGACCTCAGAGCCCTTTGGAGTTCTGCACATGCCTCTTCGATGCATTGACTCTGTACCCATTAGGTTCCCAGACACACGATCCGGCTCCCACGGTCCGCGAGAAACCCTCCCACCTTCACAGTCAAGGAAGCCAGCGCCACCCTCACACAAACAAAGCCCACAAATCCATCAAGAATGGTGGCTCACAGAGCCAGATAATCAGCCCTGTCACAGACACCCCCTCTTAGATTCCTGCCGAGGTTGTCCACCACCATACGTGCTAGACAGTGAAAAAAAATCCTCTTTAATGTTCCCTGGCTCATGACGTCAGGAAGGACCAAGCTTTCAAGTATTAATGGGAAAAGTCCTGAGTGCCCCTCATACTTGTGGTGAATACCAGACATTATGTTTTAGCTGTCTAACATTATGCTTGAGAATATTTCCCAAACTCTATAAAATAACAAGAATCTGGGGCACAATTTTTTGAACGTTCTCTCAATCTGAAAGATCGTCCTCCGTTAATTCAACGGCTCAGTTTACCTGCAACTGCACAAATGAAACTAATCTGTTTAAATTTCGTATAATGAATTCAAGCATCATTTCATCCTCCTCATTTTTAGACACAATTCTACTTCTATATCATTCACACATTGTTTTCTTCCATTTTCAAAATGCCCATAATTAGTTTTAAACATCACTGCGCCAGGAAGACAATACAGACAGAGGTCAGTTAGAATGACTGTGGACTAGGTATAAAGGAATTCTGCTGTGCATGATCAAAATAGTCTGCAATGATTTGTTGCCCTAAAGATTATAATAAACTTCAAATTAAAGTAGACACGAAAAACAGTGATTTTGCATATATTACTCAGTAACTGTCTGCTATAACAATGAACAACTGAAATAATCCAATTTAAATGGGAAGGAACATACCTGGACTGGAGATGAAAACCACAAAAAAATAGCATTATATGAAGGTGTCATACAGAAGACATTCATCAGGTTTTATGTGACTAGTTAATAGTCCCTGGGTAATCAAGCACTAAATATCACGCGTGGAGGTACAATTACTTCCGAGATGCTGAATCGATTCACAAAATGGCTCAAGAGAGACGCTGAGCCATTGAACGAATCACACGTAAACCAAAGATAACCTTTCATTAATCAATGCCCTTTAACACTCCATGTCTGTTGACAGTTTCCAAACGCTTCTTCAGACTCTTTTGTATGTATGTGTTATGAAAAGTTAACCAACTTCTTCTTTCTTATTTCAGCTCATAAAGTCCTTATTTGCTTCTATTCAATTCATCAGACCTGCTCAAGCTTTGTTTTGTCTCCTGTACATGCAATTATCATTTCATCCCTGAAGGTTACCATGGGAAACTGGTTGAGGATTTCTCTTCTACCAGAGGTAACCCAGTTTCCTGCCAATCAAAATATAGTCAGCCCTGCACATCTGCAGGTTACGCATCCGCGGATTCAACCAACTGCGGATCAAAAATATACGAAGAAAAAAAATAAAAATTCCAGAAAGTTCCAAACAGCAAAACTTGAATTGAATTCACTATGTGGATGATGTGATGTATAGTCATAGTCTGCTGCAGTCTCCTGTCACTGGAAGGAAAATTAATGAATTTATATTTTCTCTATGTATAATAATATTTTCCATATGTACCTGTATTTTAAATATTCTGTGTTTTATTGTTCTCTTGGTTCTTCTCAGGTCATTAAAACAAAAGCATGATTTAAAGTATATGGCAGGATGTGTGGTGGTTATATGCAAATATTGTGGACTTAAATGTCGACAGATTTTGGTAACTGCGGTAGGTCCTGGAACCAATGTCCCGTGGGTATTGGGGGCTGATTGTAGATCTTATTGCAGTCAGTAACGTTTAACAGTGAACAGTGAACAGTGAACAGTGCCCCAGCCTGTTTTTCCTGACACTCTGATCACATCTTTTGCACAGATCAGCGCACTTGGACCAGTGAAATCCCCTGTGAGTTTGGCCATATGATTGTATCAACTGCTTTGTCAAGCTTTTCAATTTTTCCTGAGGCACTCTTACACACAAACACACCCCCCCCCCTCCCCAGCAGCCTGTCTCATGACTCCTTGGGGATTCTGATGGTTGTTTTTAGGTCCAAAGGCATTAGTGCAAATATACCAAATGGGTGGCATGTGGCTCTGCTGGTGAAGCCGCTGTGCCTGTGATTGGAATGGTGGTGCTTCATGCCTATGGCTCAGCACACGACTGTGGTTCTTAAACAAGGCCCTTAGCCTCCAGCACCAGGGCCACTGCATGCGGGCTGACCCTGCGCTGTGACCCCCGGCACACCAGGGGGCGCTGCATGCAGGCTGACCCTGTGCTGTGACCCCCGGCACACCAGGGGGCGCTGCATGCAGGCTGACCCTGCGCTGTGACCCCCGGCACACCAGGGGGCGCTGCATGCAGGCTGACCCTGCGCTGTGACCCCCGGCACACCAGGGGGCGCTGCATGCTGGCTGACACTGCATTGTAACCCCCCCCCCCAGCACCAGAGGGCGCTGCATGCGGGCTGACACTGCATTGTAACCCCCCCCCCAGCACCAGAGGGCGCTGCATGCGGGCTGACACTGCATTGTAACCCCCCCCCCAGCACCAGAGGGCGCTGCATGCGAGCTGACCCTGCGCTGTGACCCCCGGCACACCAGGGGGCGCTGCATGCTGGCTGACCCTGCGCTGTGACCCCCGGCACACCAGGGGGTGCTGCATGCTGGCTGACACTGCATTGTAACCCCCCCCCAGCACCAGAGGGCGCTGCATGCGGGCTGACACTGCATTGTAACCCCCCCCCCCAGCACCAGAGGGCGCTGCATGCGGGCTGACACTGCATTGTAACCCCCCCCCAGCACCAGAGGGCGCTGCATGCGGGCTGACACTGCATTGTAACCCCCCCCCCCCCCAGCACCAGAGGGCGCTGCATGCGGGCTAACCCTGCATTGTCACCCCCACAACAACAGAGGGAGCTACATGCAGACTGACCCGGCATTGTCACCCCCACAGCACCAGGGGGCTGACCCAGGCTAACCCTGCGCTGTGACCCCCGGCACACCAGGGGGTGCTGCATGTGGGCTAACCCTGCGCTGTGACCCCCGGCACACCAGGGGGCGCTGCATGTGGGCTGACCCCTTGCTGTGACCCCCAAACTTCACTCACCTGCATATGAGTCTGTGTGTAGTCATGGAGAGCAAGACGGGGTAGGCAAAATGAGAATTTCCCCCCAGGGGATGAATGAAGTATCACTATTCTATTCCATAAGATCCCAGCACATGGTAGTTATCACTCATTTGCTTTTTAAACTCTCTATACTTAAAACTCAATTAATTTTAATCGATCAATGGAATCTTAAACCAATCAGTTTTTTCTAATATCATCCTTGTGATTTTGGTACCGCCCAGGTTGCCCATTAGGGGCCCGGACACTAGGGGGCACCCATGAGAAAATCTGCAGTTGGCTACTTTCAGAATGTGTATTATCCACCTGAGGACTGACATTATTATGCGTACAGAGACCTGTAATTGTAATTGTAATTGTACATGAGTGTGTGAGCATGGATAATGGTAGCTTTGGTTTAGGGGAGGCAGCTATACCATTGTGCGGTCTTGGGTACCAGCCTTTGTTATAGCATCCAAAGAGACAAAATAACAATTGGACAATCGGTTCCAGCTCACAAACAGCAGAGACGCAGATCTGGTGCCACGTCGGGACCAACCCAAGACATGTTGCTGACACCAAATGAAACTGAAACCTCCAACATGCCCAGGATAGCCCCATATCACACAAACCCCAATTATCACAAAAAGTTGCATTTCCTGTGACTCTTATGACCCCCAGCATCAAGCAAAATGTGTGTTTGCATGACCCTACCCCTCCAGACGATTTGTTTCCTGATGAGAATCCTTCACTATGCAATATTCTCGTTCTGCATGGCTGAGCAGTTTAGTCCTTCAGGTTTCCAGTGACCTCACATACATCTTCTCCCTCCGCTAAAATCAACTGACGGCATTTATTTTTGTTTGTCTCAGTGTTTGAGTCTAACAAGCTTGTACGATAGACTGAGCAAAATTCAGAAACTTCATGAAGCACTTACGCATTCCTCCCTGCCCAAGGACCCTAATCACAGGAGCGGCCCAACATCAGCAACGGCGTCAATGCTCAAGCCCGCACACCAGGGGGCGTCAACCCCGCAGCCACACCTTCTCTATTTCGGGTGCCATCTTATCTGATGTCCTACTTTTGCATTTCCCAATTTGGCATGCATCATCCTGCTCTAATGGAGCAATCAGGCCATGTAGGGAATGTGGTGAGAATGCACACATGGGGGTGTGAAGAGATTGGCGGGCGGGAGGAGAGTGTGTGTGTAACAGCTCGCATTGGCCACCAGGGGGCACTCACCGGATGCAGGTCCTCCATGCTGACAGGAAGCTCCCGTAGCAGTAGCAGAAGGTCTAGGATACCACTGAGGTATGGAATGTTGCACATCTTGGGGTCGGTGGGTGGGAAGATGGTAGAACTGTTAGTGTGACTGGTGCGACAACGTGGAGGAAAACAGTGGTGCACATTGGACTCTAGTAGGAGACGGGGGGCGGGGGGAGACCCCGTTTTGCTGCCATGCCGTAGCTGCTTAAGAGCCAAGAGGTTTGTTATGCAACAACGGCGCTGCAAGTGCTACCTGCCGGACTGGGAGCTGGGGGCCGTATAATGGGAGCCCCCCCCCCTCCCCCCAACTCTCGCCAAAAAAATTTAAAAATCCACCAGCATCAGCATGAATTTTTACCTGCATAAACTTAGCAGTGATTGTACATCAGAAATAAACAGTGCTCTGAAATGTGTCCCTCCCCCAGGAGTGGGAATCACTGCTATGTAGGAAGGAATAGGGGATTAAACAGCAGGGAGGTGTCGTATAATTCCCTGCAAAATCCTGTCCTGTTAAGGAAAGGTTGTGGATTCCCTCACATGTGAATCGACCGGCAAATGCCCTGGGAGGCGGGGTTTACCTCCAGCATGTACTGGTCCACCATGTGGAGCTCAGAGGGAGACCCCTTGTAGGACTTAAACATCTCAATGTCATCCGAAGTCGGCACGTACCTGAGAAAAACAAGGCCAAGGAGATGCCGGTAATTACCTGTGGATGGGGTGTAGAGAGCCCAGGGCCATCTCAGCCCTTTCTGGGGCCCTAAGCAAAATGCAAACATGGGCCCATTGCTCTAACACACACACACACACACACACACATTTGTATTCACACCTTTGTGGGGACTCTCCATTCATTTCTATGGTCAAAACCCTAATCCCAACAACGACAACCTTAACCCCTACCCAGCCCTAACCTCATCCATAAGTAACCAGACAAAATACAAGTCTTTTTTATCACAGATTTTTATAAAAAAGTTTCCCCTTTTCAGGACTAAAAAAATGCCCCCACAATGTCAAAATAACAGGCTTTAATCATATTGTAGGGACATTTGGTCCCCGCAATGTAATAAATACATGCCCCCCCCCCCGACACACACACACACACACAGACCACAGGCTGACCAGATGTGGATGCCCCCTGGTGGCCGCCGGGCCCTAAAGCAGCCACTTAGTTCGCTTATGCCTTGGACTGGCCCCGAAAAGACCTTTAATCAATACAGGCAATGACTCATCACGTCAATCAAAACATTAGGTCCAAAATTCCTCTGGATCCTTAGAGCTAAAGGACTCCTATTACCATTATCATATCACTATCGAGCTGAACCGTAAAAGCTGAATTCCCTTTTACATCAAAAGGTAGGTAATAGATAGACACAAAAACTGTCAGCATAGCACAAATACCCATGATCAAAGGAGTTATTTCCCTGCTCTGTTCTGGTGCGAGCGCTTGATGCCTCAGCTGTAGCTAAACCTACAGAAATACAGCAAGACTTTGCTCGGAAAAAGATCCACCTAAGCTGCAGATATTATACACATATTACTGGACAGTAAGTACTGTGGATCTAAAGAACAGATCAAGTCCAAAGATTCTCCTGGCGCTTATTTAACCACAATCAATCCAGCAAAAATACCCAGCTGTATGTAAAGAGTAAAAACTGTACTTTGTATTTGCTTTGTTATCTTAGAAATGGAAAGTAAATGTGAGAGCTCTGCTCAGAATCAGCCCGGAGTCACCTCTGCCCCACTCGCGGTAAATCAGAGCGCGCTATGCAGATCCCCAGCGCTTCAGCGGGATTTCTGAGGGTGATTAAAGCTAAATGACTTCTGACGACTCGCTCCGGATCTGTTAAATAGCAGCCGTCGTCAGAGCTCGGGTGCTGCCCGTAGCTGCGCTTGAGATCAACTCTCTCTCACAAAATGGACTCAACACACGGCGTGTTCAGTCTGCCGCTGCTCCAAGGAGGAGCCGCTGAGTATTTCAGGAGCCAGGGGGGACAGCACACAGCTGCCAGACATTAATATTAAAGGGGCAGTGACAGGGGCTCTTTCTGTTAGGATTGCTCTGTTAAAGCTCCTCGAATGCCCCTTGGTATTTGACAAACACGTGTAATAAACAGCCCCGCGCACCTTCTCACAGAATGATCCACAGCGACTCCTGTAATAAATCTGTCTGTCTCCCAGGAGCAAGGCAAAGGGGCGGGGCCTCAGGGGCACTGTCCCTAGCTGAAAGCTGATTGGCCCCTGGAGGGCCCCATCCCTTGTCACTCACAGATTCAAAACATATCATTGGCTAATGATAAGGTTGGCCCCTCTGTATGAATCATGGCCCCACTTATCTCCTCAAACATTTCATTATAAAATTTTCCCCATAAAGCCTCTCCAATAAAAGGATCAGGCATGACTTTGGATTATCGGTGCCTCTCTGATCTGCCGGCCGTCTTTGGCCCTTCCGACATGCACTTCCCCTCAGTCTCAGCTGGATTTGCCTCTAATCTCTTCTTGCTGCTGACTACATTGTTTACCATTCAGCCTTTTTCTATTACTATTCGATCTGTTATTGTAGCACATGGGATAGCAGCTATAATGCACCTTTAAACGTGATAACAAGGTGCTCACTAGATCATGCCACACTCTCCGGTCACCCATATGTAACACAGATGTATATGTACTGGCATCAGAATCGAACGGCTATGTACGGCCGGTTGCGGCGTCCTACCTCCGAAGCGAGGCGACTTGCTCATCGCTGAGGCCGCCGTCCTCCTCGTGAACAATGCACAACTTCTCCTTCAGCTCCCCTGGTTTCACTGGGAAGCTCTTGAGGAAAATATCTGGAGGGGGGGGGAGAAAATATGGAGACAAAATCAACATATTCGCCAGCATGTTTGGGTTAGGAGAGGAAAAAAAAAGTTCTCATCTTTCTAAAAATATATATTAAAAAGATGAGAGTCTGCCTTTTCTTAATGATCTACCTGCCTCTGTGCTGCCCTGGGGCTGCAACTCTACTCAGCTAACTGATTCTCAAACACAGACTGATGTAGAATTCAGATTTACTATTTTTCAGCATTACTGAAGGTCAGGGAAACATCTCAGGAAGTTGCAGCCTTGCTTAAGCAAAAATCTCTGGACGAAACTCCAAGGCCAGCGATGGGTACGAGACTGTAATGGCTCCATCTTTGTATTTATGCTATGACACGACGCTGTTGGGTCTTACCCAGATCTAGCAAATTGGCAGGACCCTCTTCGCCTAATCCTTTCAACACAAGAGGCTGACGCCTAGCAGGTCTTGCAGTAAAAAAACAAAAAACAAATAAATCAGCCACCCATGAGTCAATATGGTCTGCAAAGCCGCAGAGACCAGGCCAAAGAATATATCATGTTATTTAAAATCCTTCCAACGCCATCGCACAAAGTCTCCAAGGAACAGGGTCAGGATCTTCTTATTGTTTCCTCTCTGTCCACGTTTTCGCAGTTTTCACATGGGGCCTGATAGAGTCCCAATATTTTTTTTATGGAAAACAGGTAGTTCAAGCGCAAGAGATACACCTACAGTTGAACCAGATCCAATCAAATGCAAGTACACATTTTATTCATTTATCCAAAGCAAGTTACTGTAGAGGGAAGGGTGACAATTCACATGCTCCCTGGGATTTGAACCAACAACCTTAGCTTAGTGTTAGTGCTGCACTCTACTTGGGGAGCTACAAAAACCAACGGTGGTAGCTCTAAACACCACAAACATTCTCCATGCAATCAAGCAGCAGTTCTGGATCCTTGTTATTTTGCAATATGTGGAGCAGATGGCAGGCCAGAGCTTTACTAAATACTGAAGTACAGAAAGACTGTAATGCATCTTTTTGCATATCCTATCTTGGTCTCCTTTGAGACATACGCACATACAGTTGAGAGTGCAAGTTCAGCCATTTTTCTGGCATCTCCGATGCATTTCAGGAGGTTAGGGGCCTAGCTGAAGGACCCAATGGAGATGTGACTATTCTGCCCAGGATGGGATTAGCCAGCAACCTTTCCATCACAGGCGCAGAGGCCTGACCCACTGAGCCACAAACCACCTCGCAGAGCAAAGCGAAGTCTGTGCCCAAGCAGAGCCGCATTGCTGATAACCGGGACCGAGTGTGTCTGTGTGGAGTTTGTATGAGTCATACAGGCTTCCTATGGGATCGTCTCACAGTCTAAAGACATGCAGCAATGCTGGCAATGTGTGTGTGTGTGTGTGTATAATGGACTGGTATCCCATCCAGAGTGTGCTCCTGCCCCCCCCCCACCCAGTAAAATGGATGGATAACACAAATTAAATGTATCTTATCAAAAAAACTACATCGAATTTCGTATGAATGTCTGAGGGAAAGTAAATCTGTCGCGGGATATTTAAAGCAATTCAGAAATGCAGCGCGCTCGAAAATTGCTCTAACCTATTTACAAAAGCCACAAAGACATAAATAATCTAGACCCCCCCAGGTTGATGTAGAGCTCTTACTGACACTTGGAAAAAAAAGACAATTTGTATTAATTTTTGAGTATGTGATTGCACCTTACAGTGGTATTAAGCAGACCTGGAATGGAATCACCCTGGGGTAGATTTCATTGCAGTCCACTGAGGTGGATGGCAGGTAGCCAATTGGATCTTAAAGAAAGCACGGTGAAACACTTTTAGGCAATATCTATATATCTCACATATGTGTGATTTTAATCAAAACATCTGTTCTGTTTTTTTTTTTATTTTATTATTATTTTTTTTAATCAGGCTTCAAGGTTCCCTAATGGGGAAAACCTTGCATCAAAAATTTCTTTACTCCTCAGACTGAGAGCACATTTAGGAATCTGCAAGAAAAACTGGATCAGGGTTCTTTTGAGCCATAATTGGGCACCCTTGTGTGCAGATGGAACATTTGGGTACATTAGTAGAAGATTTATAACTCAAACTGCAGGTTCCCCACGACTCTAAAAGCACATCAATGGCACGGAAAGTGTCCCTGTCTCACACAAGACCAGTTCATCCCGTCCCAGTGGGGCTCCGTGTCACACGTCCAGCCAATCAAATCTGTTTTGTAGACCAATGCTTTGATTTATTTGGTGTGATGCTCTGCAAGTGCTAATTGACCTCTGGGTGGAGGATTAGAGTTAGGAAGGAGGCGGGACTGCTACCGCTACCAGGCGCTAAGGAAGGCAGCGGGAACTCGGGCGACCGGACCATCTACCCTGAAAGGATGCAGCTCACCTAATTGCATCTGCTGACCCCAAGCTTGTGTTTCCAGCAGGAGACAAACAACCAAGGAGGAAAACAATCACATCCACGCTTTGCCATTCAAGGCTTTCCTGCATGCGGGGCCCACTCCGTCCGGCCAGTGCCAAGATGGCAAGGACTGGCCCCATACTTGGGATCCCAGTAGGAATTGGCCACCATTTAGACACATAAATCATAAATGAGAGGAAAAGCTGCAGGTGAAAGGAAACGCCGTACACCCCACGAATGGCCTGAATGATTCCAGATTACGATTCTATACACCATTCTTCATTCTTTGTTCTGAACATGTTAATTTGGGGAAGAAGGTTTAGCGTGCTCAACGAGACGACCACCGAATGAAGCTGTTGGGGATAAAGAGGCATGATACGTCCGTACCGTCTGCTGGGTCCCCAACTCTGCAGATATTCCAGTTTATGGCCCTTTTGCACCACGCCACACAGCTGTCGCGTTTGGGGACGCCTGAGGTCGCCCTCTGGCTATACACAGCAGCCCCGGCAGCTTGTTAAATCAGAGCTTTCCCCGAAGCTTTGACAACTACAGGAAATAGCTGAGCGTAAACTCTGCCGCGGCGTCTCTACACGCCGTCCAACGGGGATTCGCTTTCTGTCGCTTTCTGACACTTCGCAAGATTTATCCCAGTGGACCCACAGAAAAAAAAAAAACACAAAACTTTAACTTTTGAATTTGCGCAAGCTGGTAGGTGATGTCCCTAATGCATTATTTAGATGTTACAGAAGTTGTGGTAATATGTTTTAAGGGTTATTTAGCGTAGATGTTCCTGGTCATCGTTTCCATTGTTCCTTCGGTGTTTCACCCACAGCTGTCACGGCAACAGACCGACTTCATTTTACCTCCATACGGCTTAGGTGTGAAAATTATTGTGATATCCTGCCACCTGGTGGTGCAGACGGGATCTACTCGTGTTTACAGCCCCCCTTAACAACACTTTGGTGCAGCACTTCATATTTCTGGGACGGATTAATGATCTCCTTGCGAGTTATGCCATATTCCCCAGAATAAATAAGTGACAAGAAATGCAAATTTATGCATGTAGTCAATCAGAAAAACTTTGCATCATGTACAAAAAACAAAAACCCTTGACTGTCAAGAAGCACAGGATTACTGATTATTGACTATTGACAGATGTGCCCAGATGCATCTCTTTTTTGATCTTTATCAGTAGTTAACTGTAGCAAAAAAATAAAAAGCCAGCCGTATACTAGCATCGCTAAGCCTTCTAATGCAAGGCGGCATTATTCACAGCCCGGAAGCCGGCCCTTATAGCGCACGGTGATTTGATCACTGTTCCATTATCACTTCTATCCGCTATGTGCTTCTACCGACGGCACATCCAGGAAAGATGGAATGAATCCAGCACAACAAAGCCTCCATTGTCAAGGCAACTGTTTATTTATTCTGCTCCTGCGGGCATTTTGCTCTAATTATTCTTGTCATTCACAGTTTTGCCCAAATTGGTTTCCAGCAAAGTCTTTTACTCAGCTATCTAGGGGCTCAGTCGACTTGCCCAGAGGACAGGAAGCTTCTGCGAGGGGGTGTTGCATCCAGCCACCCACAGACATCCCATGATTCCCTAGCAGCTATCTGCCAGCTAAGACACCTTCACCAACTTAATCCCTCCCTCTAGGAGGAACCATGCCCAGTCCCACTCAGCTAATGAAACAGCCCCGGCACAGACCTGGCTGGGGATTTACTAGGCGAGTATCTCTGCATGCCCACCACCCCCCCCCACCCAGAACATGTACCATTTAAAGCACGTCCTGCTGCAGACGGGGACGTGCTTAGCATCAGAATCGGATGAGATCACAGACACAGAGATGGCGTATAAATCATGAGCAGAATGCACTGCTTACGCTAAAGGGCCGTGGACTGTTACCCCACGCTCACTTCAAGTTGGTGTCACAGTAGCAAACCTGTTTCATGGTCAAAATACATCAAAGTGTCACGTTAACCAGCAGTATTTCAGGCAATAACAGCAAAAGTGACATTATTAAGAAATTTAATTATATATACACTCACCTAAAGGATTATTAGGAACACCATACTAATACGGTGTTTGACCCCCTTTCACCTTCAGAACTGCCTTAATTCTACGTGGCATTGATTCAACAAGGTGCTGAAAGCATTCTTTAGAAATGTTGGCCCATATTGATAGGATAGCATCTTGCAGTTGATGGAGATTTGTGGGATGCACATCCAGGGCACGAAGCTCCCGTTCCACCACATCCCAAAGATGCTCTATTGGGTTGAGATCTGGTGACTGTGGGGGCCATTGTAGTACAGTGAACTCATTGTCATGTTCAAGAAACCAATTTGAAATGATTCGAGCTTTGTGACATGGTGCATTATCCTGCTGGAAGTAGCCATCAGAGGATGGGTACATGGTGGTCATAAAGGGATGGACATGGTCAGAAACAATGCTCAGGTAGGCCGTGGCATTTAAACGATGCCCAATTGGCACTAAGGGGCCTAAAGTGTGCCAAGAAAACATCCCCCACACCATTACACCACCACCACCAGCCTGCACAGTGGTAACAAGGCATGATGGATCCATGTTCTCATTCTGTTTACGCCAAATTCTGACTCTACCATTTGAATGTCTCAACAGAAATCGAGACTCATCAGACCAGACAACATTTTTCCAGTCTTCAACTGTCCAATTTTGGTGAGCTCGTGCAAATTGTAGCCTCTTTTTCCTATTTGTAGTGGAGATGAGTGGTACCCGGTGGGGTCTTCTGCTGTTGTAGCCCATCCGCCTCAAGGTTGTGCGTGTTCTGGCTTCACAAATGCTTTGCTGCATACCTCGGTTGTAACGAGTGGTTATTTCAGTCAAAGTTGCTCTTCTATCAGCTTGAATCAGTCGGCCCATTCTCCTCTGACCTCTAGCATCAACAAGGCATTTTTGCCCACAGGACTGCCACATACTGGATGTTTTTCCCTTTGCACACCATTCTTTGTAAACCCTAGAAATGGTTGTGCGTGAAAATCCCAGTAACTGAGCAGATTGTGAAATACTCAGACCGGCCCGTCTGGCACCAACAACCATGCCACGCTCAAAATTGCTTAAATCACCTTTCTTTCCCATTCTGACATTCAGTTTGGAGTTCAGGAGATTGTCTTGACCAGGACCACACCCCTAAATGCATTGAGGCAACTGCCATGTGGTTGGTTGATTAGATAATTGCATTAATGAGAAATTGAACAGGTGTTCCTAATAATCCTTTAGGTGAGTGTATATGTCTGTGTATGTGTGTGTGTGTGTGCGAGCGGGTTTACCTATCCTTATGGGGACATAATGTCCCCATAACGTGATAAATATCCTGCAGGAAACCGGTCCCCATAAGGGAAAACTCTATTTTATAAAAATTGGTGACTGCTATGAAAAACACTAAAAATGCAAAAACTCTTGTATTTTGTTAGGTTACTTATGGTTATGGTTAGGGCAGGGTAGAGGTTAAGGTTGTCATAGTTAGCGTTAGCATTTTTCCCATTGAAATGAATGAGCGGTCCCCATAAGGATATATTTACCCTACATGTGCGCGTGTGTGTGTGTATATATCTCAAATAGATAGCAAATAAATAGCAAAATCTATGTTCTCACAGAATACAAAACACAAACATTATATTTTGGGAGGGATATCATTTGAATAGAGAGCTGAATTTCTGCTGAAGGAGGCGGCTGTAAACTTACTGAAGTTGTGGGCTACTTTCTGGTTTAGCATGATCTGCAGATTGCTGTTGGACTCTAGCCCTCCGGCATACACAAAATCCTGGGTGCCAAATTGCTCGTAGAGCCGGGATGTGTCAATCTGCACATTTCCCAGGTCGCGGCGAGTCCAAAGGGACTTCCCGAGCTATATGGAACACAAAAAAAGTGTCAGCTGGTACAGAGGTCGGTGCCACTGATGGACAGCCCATCAGACTATCAGACAGCAAAAACAAAAATCACACGCGGTACATGCAAGGTCAAATGAAAGATCAGCATGAAATGGATGGAAGTATCATCAAAATTTGCATGAATATTTAATAATTTAGAAATCTTTAGTTTCCTAACAATTTACCTTTAATACACTAAAATGTTCATTTTATAAGTCATAGAAGGGGACATTTATTACTTTGTCCTGGTTGATCTGGTCCCAGTGAAAAGCTTTGGTCCTCTTGGATATTGGCTTGGAGCTGGATTTGCTAGGAAAGGGGGGAGGAGCGGGGGCTGTGGGTGGGGGTGGTGCTGACATGGGGAAAACGGGCACAAGCACTGGGGGCTTTGGGGAAGCACACAGCTTGGGACTCGGAGGCGCCGGTGGCAGAGTCAGCGTGTCCGTGCTCTTCTCCTCATCGGAGGAGCCCACAGACTCGGCCTCCTCCACCAGGAGGGCGAAGGACTTCCTGAGTCCGTCCATCTCAGAAACCTCAGGTCTCTTCGCCTCCATGATGGTCTCGTAAATGGTCTGATCCTCAGACTGGGAACAGCGTCTCCAGGCCACACACTGCCGATCGATGTCTTGCACCCACTTGTCTCGTTCGATCATGACGGCATCTGCACTCTTCATCTCATCCATTACAGGAACCCGGAACCTGTGGACCAGCCCATAACATGTGACACATGTTCACCCCAACCAATGAAGCAGTGTTCCCCTCATTGTTTCTTGTAGTTGCACTTTGGACCAGGGTGGACGTTATGGCATTGCACTGAATTGAACTGAGACTTTATTTGCCGTTTGAACAGGTACAGAAATACAAGTAAATTGCAACTCTTGGATCACTCAGTCACGATTTTAAAACAATGAACCAAGACTATGACATATAGAAAGTTACATTCAGGTTACATTCAGGTACTAAAATTGTAAAGGTAACACTTTACTTAAACCACTCATGTGTAATGCATTTTAATGCATTATAATGCCTTTATAATACATTATAATGCATTTATAAAGCATTAAAAACATGGCTATAACTATTTATAAAAAGACACGTTATAGCCATGTTTATTATGCATTATGAATGCTCTATGAATCTTTCATCTATAATGCACTATAAATACCTTCGCAGTGCATGTTCTGACATGTTATACTGACGTGTTATGCTACTCGTTTACGGCTCAGTGAGTCATTGGGCTGGGTCTGTCATCGGAAGGTTGGCATGGTGATTACATCATCGAGCTCCTGAGCAGGGTCCTTGATTCCCAATAGCTCCAGGGACTATCAGACCCTGTCTTCTCAGTTTTATTTGGCTTTGGATAAAAAAAAAGTCTGCTAAATAAATAAGAGTGTGTGTAAAGTTGACTATTGTGCACAGACTGTTCTTATGTGATAAGTCTATGGCCTGGAATAGTACAGTACAATACCAGGTAAGGCCTGTTGAACTTGAACATCCAGTCAGTCAAGTCATGACACAACCCTGATGCCAACTGTGGACTGGTCTCTATGGCCTAACCTGGTATTAAGATCATCATGTCCATTCCTTGTTGTTTGGTAATTTAGAACCCAGAATTCCAACGCATTCTTGATGATTTTCATTTCCGTATGTAAGAATGCACTATTGATGCAGTCAGACTACTCACAGATACTCGTTAACCCTTGTGAGCACAGAGAAGGTGTCGCAGCTGCGCGGCTTCTCCACTCTGGCATTGCCGTCCGAGAAGTGGATGATGAAGGGCAGGGGTGGGGAGGTGCAGCCGTCGCCGCTGGCGGCCATTTGCTGTCCCGTGGGCAGCAGGGTCAGCTGGGACTCGTAAAGTTGGGCCGTGTACCTGGCAGATAAGAGAGGCCCTGATCTCCCTGATCGAAACGCTCATCAGCACAGAAAACAAAAGCAGAACCTGCAGGAGGCCTTGCTGATTGATGCAGAACAATTATACGTTCAATCGTGTTCTCATTTCCACTATCCTTCTTCTGCTATCCTGGCACATCACGTGAGAGACACTACCGCTCTCCTGGAGTTATAAGACCACAGAATCATGTTATATCTGCAGAAACGGAACAAAGAAGATCTGAGCGTTTAATGAAAAGCCCTTGACTCTATGGACCAGCGTGAACCATAATTCTCAGTTCCCCTTAACGTGGCGCAATCATCAAATAATGTATTTATGAACTGACAATGTTATCAGCTACTATTTAAACCAACCATAAAATGTGAGATTTCAGAGGGGGAAGAAAAGCTAATAGGTCCATACTTCACCCATCTGAATGAGGCCAAGCCACCTCTTTGCAGATACAGCTGCCCCTGGTGAAGGCTTCTGGGTGGAGACAGTTGCTCTGCGGTCTGTAGCTGTCCACCAATGTCATTTATGTTCCCTTGTATGATCCTGTTTACTAGCTGCATGATCTGAAACACAGAAAACCAAAAAAACATCCAGGCTGGTCCAGAGATCTTGCCCACAAGTCTGCCAGGCTAGAAGGAATCAGAGCACCACACACTCCGATCTTCAATGATGTAATGCATTGTTTGTCAACCCAGTCCTAGGAAATCCCCAGACAGTCCATATTTTACTCCCTCCCAACTCCCAGCACAACTGTGCTAGGTATTCAGTGTTCTTGATTGTTTAGTCCAGGAGAGCTGGAAGGGAACAAAAATGTGGACTGTCTGGAAGGGAGCAAAAATGTGGACTGTCTGGAAGGGAGCAAAAATGTGGACTGTCTGGAAGGGAGCAAAAATGTGGACTTTCTAGGGGTCTGCAAGAACTAGGCTGAGAAACACTGATGTAATATAACATCTTTTGTATCCCTAAGAACTTTATTATTGAGAGGAAACTAAAGTAATTATTAGCCAAGGGAAATACACAGACAGGTTGTTCTGCAGGCCATTTGTCTGAAGGTAATAAATTCACGGACAGACATGGTGTTACCGGGACACAACACTACCTTGTACTTGTCCTCCAGCGAAGACGCCTCCAGCTCGTATTCTGGTCGGCCACGGAACAAGACAGAGAACTTGGCTCCCGGACCGTCATTGCAGCCCTTCACCTCGAAGAATGGTATCTGACGCTTCACGATGCCCTTCTCAATGCTGCACACCATCTTAGTGTTAAAGTCAATCTAGGCGACAGGAAGGCCCAATCAGACTCATAACTAAGACACCTAATTCACAACTATAACTAAACGTAGCTTTGCCGATTTGGGATTATATAAATGATCTTGTCCTATAGCCGCTGTTCACAAAATGCAAACTGCTACATGAATATGCCTGATTTGCAATCTGTTTCATTTTAATCATCTGAATTTTATATGACAACTAAATTAGGCTCATTACAGGCAAAAACTCCAAAGCATGTGGTTTGTGGCTGGTGGGGAATACTGATACGGGTACTATGCTGTTCTTTTGAGAATGATCCAACATACAAGATGTGTAGGATCTATCAAAACTGTCAGTATGTTGTGCTTTCACAAGTCGTCTTTCACAATAGACTGGGCGATATCTGAGTGATTATGAAAATATACACAACAGACTTTTTAAAATATGGCACTTAATAGGTCATTTAACCTTCAGATTTGGATTTTATTGTATAACTTGAGTCCCGGGCACTAGGATCAAAGCCGGAGGATCAAACAAAGTTACGCCTTGTGAGTGAATCCACCCCCAGCAATCACCTGCAATATGCGTTTCTGCCAGCGATAACGGTTGAACTTGTACACACTGAAGTTCTCCTGTGAACCCTGCAAAGACCAGTGGAAAACAATTAGGACACATAGCTCATAAACTAAAATATATCCCAGGGCAGGGGGCCTTATTAATTATTCACCTTTAACAAAGTAGGGCTTTACTAGCAAGAAGCCAAGAATCCATTTTTTTATTATCTATTATTTTCATATCAGCATTTTTCCAGGTATATAACGAATAGCCAGAGAAACCTCAAGTAAATTAACGCTCAGTGTTTTTCAGACCTTGACCTAAAAATAGTCTTGCAGGAGCTATAAGGCACAAGAAGGAAATGTTTCCAGTAATACCGGACTGACTTCCTCCTTCAGATCATGTTACATCATGTTACCCGTCTACCTTGAATGACCAGATGAATACATTCTTTAAAAGAAAACAAAGGAAAAAAAACAAAGCTGCAGTGTGCAGCACATGTTCGAGATATAATTAGGGTCTTACCCAAATGTTCTCAGCTTGCTTCAGCGCGTCCTCAATGCTTAACTCGCCGCTCTTCACTTTGTTCATGATCTTGAGCTGCATCTCATTGCTGAGCTGAGAATGGTCAAGGCAAGAGGGTCAATCGGGAAAAACATTCCTCAGCGCATAAACGTGGAAAGACGTTCAGCGTTCGAGATGCTGATGGAGGGACAAATAATTATAAAATTGCCTCTGAGCCATTGCAAAATAAATTAAGCAAACAAGAAGCACCCTAAGGACCCCCCCCCACCCCACCCCACCCCACCCCTCTCTTCTCCTCTCACTTCCTCAGTGTGGCATGTAATAAACAGACACTTTGGTCCAAATGAAAAGCTTGTGGTCAGACAGGCGGAGTTCCAAGAGCGGCTGGGGATAGGGGGCCCACTCAGGGGGCCACCGGTGATAGGACTACACTGCTGCCCGTAGGATTTGAACCCACAACCATCAAGACATGGAAGTTACAGTACCAAAGAACACAACACCTCATTACATGCTTTTGGGTCAGACAGGGATATTCTCTAAGAGCTGTGTTTAACTGTCACAGCATCACAGTCTCCTATTCTAAGGTATAGAGACTTTGCCAGGCTGGAAGAAATCAGAACAGTCCATCAATTCATTCAATTCAAGATTCAAAGTGTTTATTATCATATGTACAGAAAAGTAGTATTTCTCAGTACAATGAAATTCTTACTTTGCTGTCCACTCACAAATGCCAGGTTAAATAAAATTACAAGTACAAAAGAGCATACTTGAGAAAAATAGTGCAAAAAGAGCTTAAAGTGCAAAGTGACCTCATCCTCATCATCATCCTCTCATAATCTATATATTTTACTCTGTATTTTATTTTGCCAAGGGATATGAGCTTTTGATGAGGAACCAGTTTAATGTGCTGTGTGATGAATTCACAAATGGACAAAGAAGATTGCTTACTCCACTGACTTATAGTTTATACATTAATATCGTAGCCGTCCTAAAATCTGGCGGCCTCGCCTGTTACCTTAACTGTCCTCCGTGACTGTCGGCTGTGCGCTGGAATGTCCCTGATACTCTGCCCTGATTTTTTAGTGATACGATTCCTCTTGGTTTCCAAAAATATTTTGTTTTTTTTATGTTTGTAATTTTTCGTTAATAACAAATATGCCATGTTTACGTTTTAAGTAACATATTTAGCATGAGTCATAGCCTATATTAAAACTTAAAAGCAAAAGCACATTTAACCAGTGCAAATAATTACATCAAATAAAAAAGCAAAATGAGGAAAAAGAGGACTACATATATAGTATTCCCTTTTTACACTGTTTAATAAAACTGGATTCAGTGATTCCCTACCTGCGGCACTCCGAGAGCCGATTTGCTGTCCATCATTTTGGGGTTTTCATTGATTCAGCTTTCGGCCTGATCTTGTCCACTCTTTAATTCGCAATGGACTAGACACTTGATTTTTCTTCTGGATACGATCCGTTTCCCGCGACGTGCACTTAAAAATACAAGGAGTCGTTTATTTAACCCTGTTGCCGAAGCACAACTTGTCTGACTTCCTTCTTCTTGTGAATAGACAGAAGCGAGCATAAGGGGAAGACAGTACCTGGCTCAGTAAAGCGCAGCCAATGTGCCACATCAGATTTTAGTGATCTCTAGGCGTGACATGGTAATAATGAGCTTAAAAGCATTTACACGTGACGCATCGCTCAATAACATCAACTTTAAGATAAAGAAATACGTTGACTTTATTTGTATTTATGATTTACTTCCCCATATGATGATTTGTATTAGCAAAACTATTAGAATACGCCAGTAATGCCGTTTACCGTTTCGGCTTGTTAAATGTATGTATTTAATGTCCGCGTTGTTAAAAAAAAATACAAAATATTCCAAGAAATTAACGAAGATTTTCGTCATGTACTGCTACATTTTCCCCAGTAGAGGGAAATCTTTCCCAAAGAACCGTGACAGATACTATGGACGGCCTCTGATGTTCTTAATGCGCGCGCGTGCTCTGTGTTTACTGGGATAGACCCTTGCCCCCCCCCTGCACTCCTGAACCAGATAAGTAGTTTTAAGATGAACATGCACAATACGAACAAATTCATATAATTAAAGAAAAGGGGCATTTGAAGCAAATTAAATAGCGTATTTGCAAGTAAAGGATTTAACTAAAACAAGAAAAAACACTGTAATTACAGGGTTTTTTTTTCAGTCTCTTTAGTACATTTCTCAATTCAGAATTTAAATTCTCAAAACTACTTATCCAGCCTCCACATTACTGAGTCACTTGTGCACATCATATAAACAATGTCTCGTTCTTTTGAATAAATTGCAAATGCTTCGGCACAGTCATGTAAATGATTGTGTACAATTGTCTGCTGTTTCCTACACTATTAATTGCTCATCACATGTTGATGGAAATATATTATAGTGGATCTCTATTGGATAATCTCACACCATCTTGGCATTACATGCAAAATGGTTAAATCAGTTGCAATCACCCATTAAGAACATTTTCTGTACATTTATATTAGGCTTTTTTGCAAATGTGTCCCGAATTGATGAATTTGTCTTGTTGACTTTCACCGTTGGAGGGGTGTTTGAAGCATTAGATCAATCGAATTCTCTGAAACAGCTCAGAAGTGCATCTCATGAACCTTCAGTTGTCAAGCATATACAGGGCAAAACACAGTGTTACGATTTCCGTCAATGAAAAAATACAACGTTCCTTAACCTGACTGAGGAGCTCTACTCAGCATGGAGGTGGAAGGCTTACGATCGCCAGCCACATACCCAGATGACCCTGTGGGCTGCCATTCACGCAGCATGTGAAGACATCAGAGCAGATGGCTGCAGAGGTTGGATATAACCTTCCAAAAGACTCTTTCCACGCTGCACTGCAAGGGGAGACGTCGATTGTGATGCGAATGAGAATCTGTGGCCTGACGGGCCGGAACATCAGGAGATGTAGAATGTACCGTAATTCCCCTCACAGCGCTGCATGTGTGGTTCTATTTCAGTTTGCATCTCTAATTTTGCTTTTTTTTTTTCCTTTGTGCTTTGTAGTGCTGTGATGTCTTTTTCTTTTCTGTATTGCAGTAACATGGTTTGTCAACAAATTAGAGTACAATCAAAAATGTGTAACTTTGTACTGTTGAAATTGATATATGTCATGCAGAAAGTTGTCATCAAAACCATAGCCATAGTTTTACATCAGAAAATAAGTTTTATTGACAACATTCTGACTAATGTTTGTAAATAATGACAAAGGAGTTGTCAATCTATTGGCACTGACATTTGATTTTGAGAGTTATGAAGTTTTGCAGGAAATTTGTTTGTATTAATTGTTTTGAGAAATGCAATGTTTGTTCTGTTCGTATGAATTGTTTTGAGAAATGCACTTCCTGTTTTGCAAATGTTATGGAAAGACTGTAAATAGGCACAGTGGATTATCAGGTAGCCATAGAGTCTCGCATCTTCAGGGATTGGAATTGAATCCCAGCCCCTGGCTCTGTGTGCGTGGAGATTGTATGGTTTCTCTGTGTTCATGTTTCTTCCTGCTGAGCAAAGACGTGGGGGGCCATGGGGGGGCAGCATGTGGATCAGTGGGCTAAGCCTCTGTGCCTGTGTTCAGAAGGTTGCCGGTTTAAGTCTGGCCTCAGCACATCTGTAGATCCTTGAACGAGGCCCTTAACCCCCAGCTCCCTGAGTGTTGCTATGGGTGGCTGCTCTTCATGGCCAGCTTGCTCTCACCTACAGAGAGATAATTGTCCATTTTGTATAATTGTGAGTGCGTGCCCTGCGATGGAGCGGCATTCCACCCAGGACAGGCCACAGAATCCCCATGATACTATGCTGGGTGAAGCCTTGATGAGAGAGGGGTGAAATCTGATACATTTTGACTTTAAAAGAAAAGATCTGAAGACTGTTAACTCTTAGTCTCGGGGCCCAGAATTCATACCTGAATACTCTTCTGTTTATTTTTACCTGGGTCACTGACCTTCTTTTATAAAAGAAATATATAGCTTGGACCTCCAGAAACTCTTCAATGCAGTCTCTGAGACATACAGTAAATACATATGATCTGCTGTGCTCTGACCATGGCTCAGTACTTACTGAAGAAAGCAAAACCTGATTTTTATTTTCATACTGTTCATTCTGCAGGCTTGTATCTTGCCAATGCTCTTAATCCTTACCGTGGTTTGGGTCTCCTGAAGTCCAACCCAGGCAGCACAGGGCATAAGACAAGGGTTCAGCCTGGACGGGATGCCAGTCCGTCACAGGGCACACGACAGGGATACACTCTGGACGGGATGCCAGTCCGTCGCAGGGCACACGCACCGCATAGGTTATTTAGAGCGATTAATTAGCCTAACAGTATGTCTCTGGACTGATGGAAGAAATCCACGTGATATAAGGAGAGCATGCAAACTCCGCAAATACAGTTCAGTGGCGATCCCCACCAGAACTGGAATGGCCGACCGTCAGGCCGAGCTTTTTCCTGGTGGGCCAATGAGGTTATGGGCCGTTAATATTTGTTGTGGGGGGTGTCTCTCCCCCCCACAATCAAATTTTATCTTAAGTATTTATGTGTGATGGACCTGTACAAGCAGTCCAGGGCCAGTTTTTAATCCCAGCCCATCCCCATTGTTTCAGGCATCTCTCTAAAGGAAATGAACAACAAAAAGTACAACAATCTATCACTAACTCATTTACCACTCAAAGAAACGCTGTTTTCCAGAAATGTCAAAAGTCCCCATATACATTTTCCACCAATTAGATGTCGTCAGTGTGCAATGCCCAAGTTCATTTGAAATTCCTCTGAGTAGTCCAGTTTCCTCCTACCATCCAAAACCACACGGTGATATTGTACAGTATACTAGAGTGTTGTTATCTCTATACTGTAGATTCCTCAAAATAGCCACAATTTCCTTTAATAACAGTTTCAACAACATGAGACAACTGGTCAACAAGTTTCAGGAGGATATTATTGCCATTGTCTTCCCAGTGATTCTCCAGAGATGTAGGGTGTTGCTTGCCATTGGTTTTTGGTCTAGACATGGAAATTCTGCAGATTTGGGAAACCAGGCGGGTCTGGTGATTCATCACGATTCATCATGAGTTGTCCTTCACTTTTATTCTTTGCCAGATAGTTCATGAACAATTTTAAGTGCTTTTAAGTGTTTTGGAACATCATCGTTCTATAGTGATGGAATGACATGACTTTCAAGAATACTGCGGATGCTCTGCTGGTCGAGGTTGCCTTGGGTTTGGTGAAGCCCAAGTGTTGCCAGCAAAGTTACTCCTGACCATGGTACTGCCTGTCCTGTGCCTGGCAGTAGGAATCACACGTGCAGAACTCATCCTCTCTGTGTCTTACAAAAACATGGAGGATGGACCCAAATATATCAGTCAATAAGACAGATTTTCATACCCAGACTTCCAGTTTCTCTGTGTAGGTAATTAAGAGGAAAACAGCAGTTTCATGCAGGTGCTCATCGGAATTCTGACCTGTACAATATACAGCCTTGGAAAAAATTAAGCGACCACAGCGCAATTTTTTCTCTCCTTTCTCAATTTATGGGTGTGCATCTGTGAATAATGTTTTTTTTATTTTGCAAACTGCAGCCTGGCTCTTCCCTGCTTCTCATTAATGAAGGACTTCTTCCTTGCTTCATGGGACTTCAGTCCTGCTTCTAGGAGCCTGATACACACTGTCCTAGCAGTGCACTTCCCAGCTGCACTTAATGTTTCCCATTCCTTTTGAAGGTCACTTCATGTCATCGTATGACTCATGAGAACCTGTTGGACAAGCTATCGGTCATCTCTGGCATTAGAAACTTGCTTCTGCCCTTTACCCATCTGGTTTCTGGCTGTTCCCATTGTCTCCTGCTTAACCTTATTCTTGTGTACTGCTCTTAGAAATTTTGAACCTTGAAGCATCCAGATGCTCAGGGTAACCTTCTGCCAGCAGAACCAGAATTAAACTGGGGTTTAAGACTGCAAATTTATCATTTTTTCCGCAGCTGTAGTGTCGATGCCATTGGGGGTTCAACCACTACGTCAAGCCCACACTTGTACTATATGGGATCTCTATAATATTGCTTATTGTGTGAGACTGACTACCTTGCCTGGAACCTTGTGCTTTTCACTCCAGGAATGGACCAGGAGTTAATGATATTAATGGATACTTTATTCCTCCCCAACTTGCTCTCTGTACCTAAATAAATGAACTGATTACAGTTTTTAGAGGGTCTTTGTTATATACTGATGGCCAGCGGGGGAACTTCTTTTGGGGGATTTTCTGTTTCACGAGAAACTTGAGAAATGGTGTAGCTTTGCTTTTATCAATCCCCCCTCCCTCCCCCCCGAGAGGAAGGAAATACCCTTAATTCTCACCCGAGACTTACACCAGGTCACACCTGGCTCTGTTATTTTCTCTAATATTCATTCGCGAATATGATTCTGTTACCAGTGACAAGATCTGACATGTGATCATGACATGTGACCATAACGATGTGTGACGGGGGAGGTACTCTCACTTCCCTTCTTAAAGTTCAGCCTCAATGCGTCATGGTCTCTCTGAAAGAGACAGCTGTACCGTCAGTCCTTGGTGGCACGGCCTGTCCCCTCTTTAGCCAGCACTCTGAAAAATGTACGAACCATAGACTATTCTAGACCCTATGTAGGGGTGTAAGGGGGCTCTTCTATCAGCCCGCGCCCCCCCTTGAAAACTAATTTTTTTAAATCTACTTAGCAACTTGTGGCAAATTTTCATACACATTTCATACAAATTATTGTTATGATTATATATTTCGATGACACAATCATATAAATGCATTAAAGAAGATACCTTAATAATGCCTTTATAATGCATTCATAGAACATTCATAGGCAGCATGTAAGTATGCCTTTACATCCAAACACACCTTATCCTTTAATATACATTAATAACAAACATTATATGATTATACAACTATAATATTGTTATTATCATATAATGTTTGTTATTAATGTATATTAAAGCTGTTAATGTATGTTAGGGTATTAAGGTATACTTACATGCTGCTTATGAATGTTCTGTGAATGCATTATGAAGATGCACTGAATGTTCTATAAATGCATCATAAAAACATTACGAAGGGTGAGTTAATGTAAAGCCATCCATCCATCCATTACCTGCCACTTATCCGGGGTCCGGTCATGGGGGCAGTGGTTTAAGCAGGGATGCCCAGAGCTCCCTCTCCCCAGCCACCTCCTCCAGCTCCTCCGGGGGAATCCCAAGGTGTTCCCATCCCAGCCGAGAGATATAACCTCTCCAGTGTGTCCTGGGTCTGCCCCGGGGCCTCCTCCCGGACCTCCTCCCGGTTGGACATGCTCGAGACACCTCCCCAGGGGAGTTTTTTGACTACTTCAGTGACCTCAGCTCCCTTGATGGGTAAGTCCTCCTCTGAGTCTTGCAGCTGTACGTCCTCCAAGGAAGGCGTATCAGCGGGATTCAGGAGCTCCTTGAAATACTCCTTCCACCGCCTGACTATATCCCCATTTGAGGTCAGCAGTTCTCCATCCCCACTATAAACAGCCTGGGTAATGCCTTGCTTCCCCCTCCTGAGGCACTTGATGGTTTGCCCCAGCCATGGGGATCGGGTGGCAGTCAAAGGCAGGGGCCTCAACAGCACAATCGTCAGCTACCAAAACTGCTTCTTAATGTAAAGCGTTACCAAATACAGACATGCAAGCAGGGGCATAGGTAGAATTTTGGGCTCCCTCCCTGCCCCCTGCAAACAAGGTACTACTAATTACCATGCATCCATATTCTATCTAGTTATTCTTCCAGGGTTGGGGGCTGGATTCTTTCCCAGAAAGTGGACAAGGGTGGGATTACATCCAGTGCATTGGAAGGCACACTATTTAGGGACCCCTGTGGACTGCAGGAGGTAACTGGAATAACTCAAAGAAATCCCCATGACATAGAGACAACATGCAAACATGCGAAGTAGAGGCGGGATTCGAACCCATAATGGAGGCGCATGACAACATTGCTACACACTATCGTTCAAATATTGTTGATGACTATTCATTACATTACTCACTATTCAGAAAATCACATATGAAACATGAAAAATATCAAATGAGTAGTTATATACTGTAACTAGTTATCTGACAGTAGAAGTTAAGAGGAACTTTTCCAGTAACAACTGGGGCTGCTACATGGTCTGCTAGGGTTTGTAAAGATGATGGTGAACAGGGCTGGTGTATGCCTCAGTGGTTTGGATGGTATGCCTGTAGTCAAAAGGTCACTTGTTTGAATCACTGGGTGATGTCACCACTGGGCCCATGGGCAAGGCCTGTACCCTTCAGCTGCTCCAGGGTCTTAGTCCGGCTTTCTCAAAAAAATGTATGATGTTTTGGATAAAAAGCAAACTACTGAATCAATGTGTCAAATGTATGTGCTACTTTGTGCTTGGGAAATCTGATCTAAAGAAGTTTTAATCAACCCTATTCACGCCTTGGGTAGGGAGATGTTTTCAGTTGAGCAGATTATTGGGCGTGTGTTCTCTAAGGAGGCAACACATGAACAAAACAAAGAGAATAATAAGCGATGTGATCTAACCCAACGACAGGCTTATCTCTCTGCCGCAGTCACACTGAAGGGCGACACCGAGAGACTCAGAGCCAGTTTCTCCCCCAAGACTCTCCATATGCTAAACCCTTAACAGCTAAAATGCCATCCACACTTCATACTGTTACTGCTCTGTTTCGGGCATTCCTCTTTGCACATATTTCTTGCTCACACATTAAAATGAACTTATTCAGCACACACTTTTATCTAACATGACACAGACCTGAGAAAAGAAGGCGAATCAGAACCCAGCCTGGAGCATTTGGTGTTTACGGGTCTTGTCCTAAGGACCCATGGGTGAAATCACTTTGACTACCCTGAGACTTGAACCAATGACCTTCCGACCACACATAGCATCCTAATACACTGATCATTATTGTGTTTATTTTTCATAGTTTTACTATTATTTTGGAATTTATATTATTTCTATTTAAATTTTAATTATATTACTGTTTTAGATTATCTTTCTTCATATTGAGATGGAAAACTCATTTTGTTACATGTACATTGCATGTTTGTGTATGTGAAATATAAACTTTTTTTTTTTTTTCCCTATTGCCCACCACCACCCCCCCTCTTCGGAGGACAACTTTATTTTACATTACATTCAAGAGCAAGGAGTGTGGCCGCTCCGAACTCACCAGTACCGTGGAAAAAGGAAAAAAAAAAAAGAAAAACAGGGGGGGGGGATACAGAAACAACAAGCGTAACAATAACAGACATAAATCACCATGGGGAGGGGGGGGGGGAAAGGTATACAGAAATAATAACACTAATAATGTAGGTGGGATGGAAAAAAATAAGTATAGGGGAATACAGAATACAAACAACCATAAGAAACATAACACTCGTCAAACAACAAGAATTATAACAACATCAGTGATAATAATAATAATTAATAATGTGACAAATCGGTATTATATATATGTAGCATACACACACGTGATCGTACCGTTATATATGTATATTTCAATTCCTAAATCCATAACATACCCTAAAAAGTAATAATAATAATGATATTGATCGCTCAACCATTCTTGTATGCATGCGCAAGTGTAGGTGTGACCTGATTTGTCATTGGATGTGCTGGCATTTGATGCCGTCAGGGGAGGCGGCAGGACGGGCCGCCGCCCACCGCAGCGACCCGGCACGCCTCCCCCCCAACACTGCAGGATGATCCAAGACGGGCCCATACAAAGAGCCCCCCCCCCCACCTGGGAGCAGACCCGCGGCGACCGGGGAGCGGCAGACGCCCCGCCCAGCCCAGACCGAACCCCCCAATCCGCCTAGCAGGGCCCAGAGCGTCCCAAGATTCCCCGGACTGCCCGCCAGGGCCCCACCATGGCACAGCAGAGCCAAGCACCACCCGGCCCGCGGCCCAAGAGAGGAGGTCGCCCACACCCGCCAGGGCCGCCCGAGCCCCCCCATGATGGGTCTTCCACCCGGCGGGCCACCCCACCCGCGCAGGGCCAGAGACAGAGAGTTAGGGGGGGCCCCTCGGCCCCCATCCCCTCCCGGACCCATGTTGGTGTGAAGTGTGCATGTACATGTGTGAGAGAGTTGTGTGTTTATGTCTACTATGCATTAAAATTAGTGGGTGCAGTTCGGGTATGAGGGCCCCACCACTGGCAGATGGCAGAGTCCCCCATCCCCCTCCCCGCACCCCCAAGGCCCTAATGTAATATGGACTGTGTATATGACTAAGGTGCAAAAAGTGGGTGAGCAGTTGAGGCACGGGCACCCCCCTGCTGGCAGACGGCAGAGCCCCACCTGCCTCAACCCACCTCCTCAGCCCTAGTGTCATGTGGTGTCTAACATGCAAGTAAAAATTGAGGGGCAGTGTCTCGGCGCACCTCCCCACCGCCCCTCAAGGCCCTAGTGTTGTGTGAAATGTGGTGTTGGGCCCAGGGGAGCAATAAGGGCGTACCAGGAGTGGGGCCCCCCCGGCACCGGGGCCAGATCCCCGACTGGCCCCGATTAGTCCCTATCCCCGACCCCCACAGCCAGCAAGGGCGGCCAAATGGGGTGTTCAGGGGCACCACAGGCAGAAATATAAACTTGAAACTCGAATGTTTAACAACCTGGAACTGTATAGCTTTAAGCTGTAAAACTATATTAGGCTGAAGACTAACTACCAAATAGTACACCAAAATAGTCTAGAACCTAAATTTATTTTGGTTATGATAGCCCACACTACAATGGCATCAAGTGCTTCCATTTAGGCACAAGTGCATCCTTAAGCCATATAAGAAAAAAAGCCTAAAAACACCATATGTAGACTTTCAAAACAAACTATTGAACTCTAAAATAATAAATGGGTAACACTTTACTTGATGGGGCACAAGTAACTTAGTAATTCAATTACTACTGAAGTACAAATCACAAACAAATATAGTAACTGCATGAAATACCGGAACCGTTATGATTGATTAGTGATAAATGAACTATGACATTTTCTGGTTATTTAATACCTTAAGTAAGAGTGTACTGTTTCACTACATTATTTGTGTTCCCTCAAGTAAAATGTTACCAAAAATGTTGAGCTGTTTTCAGCATTCCTTACTTCTGATTTAAGGAGCTTTGTGTATTGAAGGAGAATGTCAACAGTTATTAATCTGGGTTAAACAAAGTTTTCAGTTAACTCCATATGCCATTTGAACAGCATTCCTTGAAGTCATATGACCATATGATGTTACTCATACTCTCTTCCTCTCAGTTCACACTTTATGTTCCTCAATCCCAAGTGTACAATGATGCTTTTTATAGTTAGTCAAAATATAGTTTAAAATGACAAATTTTCAATAGATAACTAGGCTAATTAATGCACATATATGTACATGTTTCATGCAGTATTATTAAGAGAAAAAGGGGATATTGCAAATGAATAATTGAAGTTTTAAAAAATCATTCATATTTTCCTGGGTGTGCTATTTGCTTGCGCTTATTTCTGGAACTGTTCTCTGCCAGTATACTAGTCTGGTTTTCCCCTTTTCTCCCATGATAATGGAATTTTTGTGTGGGTGTTTCAGTTTGGGAAACGATGCAGAAGCAAGCTTTTTCTTACGGAAATGCCGGTTTTCTGAATATTTACTTCAAGGAGGAAGTGCAGCTTTAGTGTTCTTCCTAAATATGTCAGTCAGTTCACATTTTGAGTCAGACATACTCAGTAACTGAATGATAATCACCACACTCACAAATATCTAGATTTACTTATGTTTTATTGTTCTTTTTTAATATTAAGTACATTTTTGCAGATTTTTTACAAGGACTTCAAGACTATTTAAACATACTTTTATAAGAATTTTATTAAGGTCTTCTTGTGTGTCCCAAAATGTGTATGTTACTCCGTGGATTTCATAAAGCTATTGGATGGAATCCATAGCTGGGCAGCAAGCCTAATAGTTTATTTCCAAATATGAAATTTTAAAACTGCACTGAGTTCCAACAATTAAATGCAATTGGGTATATAGGGGGTTTAAGAAAAATCTGATTGTATAGTCAAGGATTGCGAATGGGGATTCAGACAGATGGGGAGGTTTATACTAGACAAGGGTACGAATTTCTATCAGAAACAGAGCCTTTATAGATTTATATTATGTCCACAACCACTACCCCTCCCCCAAAACAACATGGGGTGGTTTGTGGCTCTGTGGGCTAAGAGTCTGCACCCATGAAGGTTATCGGTTTGAATCCAATGGCTCGCAAAGTAATTGTGTCGTGGTAAGGCCTTTGGGCAAAGCCCATAATTTTGAAAAATTCTCCAAGAAAACCTAAAAAATGGCTGACCCTGGGCTTTGACCTTGAATTTTGCCCTCTTACCTGTACAGTACATATCACATTGCATTTATTTAGACAACGCATTTATCTACAGCGATGTACAGCTGAGAAAGCATGATCATCCTTGCTCATGGGCACATTGATAAAACCACAGGATTTGAACTGAAGACCATCTGATGAAGCGTAGAGCCCCACTCCACGCCTAAAAACACATGTAATGGGAAATCCGTATCTCCAGATGTAACACATGCAGCTCTCACATCCTAAGAGCCATGATAGTCAGCTGGGTTGAGATTAGGCTTTGGCTGCAGACCCATCTAATGATTTATACCATCCAGACATTACACTTCATTTTCTGCTATTTTCAAAAGCAACGCTATTCCCATATTTTGACATTCGCCTTCCACTGCATAGAAATATTCTGGATTCCTTAGAGACAGTATTGAGCAAAAACATGAGATTTGTTGGAACTGCTTTGTGTTGGCACAACTTAAATGACAGATTCTATTGGTAGAAAATAAGTTCAATTTTGGCTACATTTTTTCTGGGTAAATTTTCAACTCTTTTTTTGCTTTATAAATATCACAATACTTTTCGCAGCCCAGATGTGCAGCATCTCATATGAGAGAAAAATTGGATATGAGGAACCTATTTCCCACATTATGTGCTTCTACAATCATAAGTCAAGTATCATCCTCATTATTAATCTTAAAAGAGGAATGCCCCCCCCCCCATCTGATGAGCAAAATAGAAAAATCTGAGTTACTGCAGTGTAATTAAAGGGAACTTTGTTGCCTCACAAACAGTATCATTTGTAAAAAATAAAACAAATGATATTTCTGTTTCCATTAGGTATACAAGTTTTTGGGTGACTTTCATTTGTAATATTGTGCTGTACCTGGATGAGACGGGCTGCAGCTGGTTAAGTCTGTTATCTTTTATCACATTCTCAATGGTAGTATCATTAAGTGTAGGGGGTCAATGACAACCTGAATTTTGTCATAAGTCACAAGTACAATGACCTAGTATCTTAGATTTGAGGAAATAAATGTAATTAATCTCAGACCACCCTCATAATCCTGTCCCCAAGAAGGATCTGGGACATGACAAATCGATATATACCCATTATATATATATATATATATATATATATATATATATATATATATATAATGGATATATATATAATGGATATATATAATAAATTAGAATATAGGAGAAGGATTTTCCTACAAAAAGAATCAGAAAAAACCAGCGGGAATTACACGAGCTCCCCGGAGTGGGAATTCCCCCCCCAATATATATTTTGACTGGCTGTCTCCGCGTCCCGTGATCACACGTAGCAGAAGCAGTAGTGCGAGGTGGCTCGCGGCATACTAGGATACTTAGCTTACTAGGAGTCGGAGCTACTTCTTGTCTGTTTTAACCAACACACCAACGATAAGTGCGAACATGGAAAACGTCATGAAGTACATTTGTCTTTTAATGGTAAGTGTGCGCAAAACGTTTTTATTAACTGCATCCCTGATCTTTCTTGCATCATTATATCAAACTATATAAATAAACATAAATTGCATCGCCTATAATAAACCATGTTAGGATATGTTCATCTAAGTTCATTAAAATACATTAAAATCGTTGATATATGTCTGTCTGACGCGTTTATCCACAGTGATTATACTCATATATCACATATATATATATATATATATATATAAATGTACGTAGATGAATGTGGATAGGTTTCACTTTCGGTTTGCGTAGTCTGGTAGGTTAAGGAAGTACAGAATACAATGTCATTTATGTGAAACACCTCGTTGGATATTTGTTTGTTTGTTCATAATTTTATCCTAGAATTGAGCTGATTTAAATGTATACCAGTTTTTCTGCTGATATAGGATGCATTTCATTTGGGTGTAACGTATCTGCATGACGGAGACTTCGGGGCTTTCCACAAATCTGGGTGTATTCCTTATGTACATTGTTGTCTGCAGCAGTCATATGTAATTTCACCTGTGCAATTTAATACCGATGCGCACCCAGATTGAATTATAGTTAAATGCGTTGAATTATGGTCAGTGTTAAATTGTCAACGTTGAAACGGAATTGATTTTTGATCAGATTTTCAATATTGAAAAATTTATGGTGGCAAAACCTTGATTCAATATTGATATAAAGTGATCGATTGAACATCAACGTTGTTTTAACCTTTGTCTGAAATAAAATCAATGTCGTTTCAACATATGTGTGCTATCTGGGCACTACGGTGCACTGTAGACCAGTGGTCGCGAACGTCCAGTCCCAATGAGATAAAGGAAAATGAAAGTGAAAAAATATTTACAGAGTATTCTTTTAATTTTTCTTTAAATTAATTTTAATTTCGTTGTTCATGCAGTGTTTTAGCCCTGTCTTTGCTGAAATTATCTGTGACGATCAAACTCAGTATAAGAAGGATGGAAAATGCTGCAAAATGTGCGAGCCAGGTAATGTTTTAATTATTCTTACTAATATATGTAAGAGTTTCATATTCGGGGTGGACAGAGCTGAATGATTTAAATGCAAAGGTCTGTTTTTTTGGGTCGGGTGAAGGAAGCCAAATGAAACACTGGAGGGTGCATGTCCCTCCCACCCCCTGCTCCCTATGCCTGTCACTCTGGATAAAAGTCTTAGTGTAAGAGGAACATTTTAGTGAGCCTCAAGTTAATTCAGAATTTATACATTTGAATGTCGATAGTTTAAAAATGTATGTTTTGTCTGTCATAAGTGGAAAGTGTGCAGTGGTGTCAAAATACTGAAGAGCTGCGTTTTCCAAGTGATTTATTTTGTCAGAACAAAAAGCCAAGAGAGATGTACAGATGTCGAGTGATTTGACGATGGTGTTCAATTGCCTTTTGTTGCAGGGACATCGATGGCATTAAGTAACTGCCAAAACCCAATCTGTAATCCCTGTGGAAAGGACGGGTACATGGACTCTTACAACAATGAAACAAACTGCCGCAGACAGCCCTACTGTGATGAAAGTCAGTGTATTCTTATATTGTGGTATTACTGTAGCCATCTTGATTTGCTGAGCAGTGATAGCTAATGCTCATATATCTCCGGTTGCTTTTTGTTTTTCACGTGCAGACCTCAACTTCAACGTGTCACTGTCGCCAAGCCCAACCAACTACAGACCCTGCGTGTGCAAGACCGGATACCACTGTTCATCAGCGCAGTGCTTTACATGCTTGAACCACACGGTGTGCAAACCTGGAGAGGGAGTAGTCAGCCAAGGTAAAGGCGTTTGTGAGGTCCACCGGATGTAAATTCAGGGTGTACTCACACTGGTGTGATCGTTAACTGTGCCTGAGCACTGAACTCAGATGCAATTTCACAAACGTGACAGCAAAGGGATCACTTTGGTTTGTAGCAGAGGTGCAGTGTTTACTGGAAATTTGGGCTGACGAGAGTATCCAGGAACAACTGGATGCAACACACAAAAACTCCAATATATTTGGTGAAGTATGGGCCTATTTTCTGCTATATGGGCAGTACAATTAAATGAAAATCACTGTCTTGCATACTCGATAAATTTATGAGGTGTCATCATGCCCAAAACGACTCCAAATAAGCCCCAAAGTAAAAGGACATTAATCTCAAACTCCCTTGTGCTGCGTACCAGTGCTTTTCTTCCTATGCTTTCATCAAAACAAAAAGTCGCACGGTGATGATGAAAGCGTGTTCAGGCCCGGAATGTTAAGGCCAATGTGAATGCAGAACAGTAGGGGAGTGGGGAAGGGAGACAAGTGCTCAGGTACAGTTCAAGGCAACCGGGCCTCGTGTGAGTAGACCCAGACATGTGTTCAGCTGAGAGAAGCTCAGAGTAGTCGGCATCACATTTACAGCCTATGAGGAACTGCAAGAAATTTTAGCCAACAGGTAGTGCTCTCATTGCAGACATTCATGGGTGTTTGTGCCTGCAGGCACTGCCATAGCTGACGTGGTCTGTGGACCCTGCCAATTGGGAACCTTCTCCAGCCAGACATCAGCAGTCGATGCATGCAGACCATGGACAAAGCAAGTATCCCATTAAGTTTGGCTTTCAGTAGCTAAGCCGCATGACTGATAATTATAGTATTGTTCTGATCACTTCTATTGGTCGACCCGCCTGATTTATGAAAGTGGAAATACTTTGCCCCCGGCTCAAGAGCACTTGTAAGAAATGGCTTTGGGCCAGCTTTCTAAAAATGGCTAGTTAAATGGTAATACCTTAAAATGTCACTTGTAAGTGGGCAAAATATGATTGGCCTCTGCTTAGACTTCATTCCCCTGACCGATTTGATACCACTGGGAAATTATAGCTTGTAATCCCATGTAGGATAGCTTTTAACTATAATTCGTAGTATCTTTTTGTTGCAAAATTAAGACTCAAGTTGCTATACTGCTTTCTAACTCTAGATTTGTAGCACTAAATGTACAGTGAAAATCAAGTCATAATGCTGTTTATAACCAACTCGCTCTGAAGATCTTGAGACCTAGAGATATTTACTTCTGCCATATATCCACCCACCATGTATCATTTCACAGTCGACTGCACTCTTTGTCATTTATGATGATTTATGATTTATGACCATTTAGGATCATGGCTGTCTTCTGTTAATATCGCACTTAAAATGTTCCTTCTTAGCACATTGGCTTAAGAAGAACATCACCTGACATTTGAGACCGCTTTAATAAATTGAGTGTAATCTTGTTGTTCATGCTTTTTAGTTGTCCACCTGGGATGTCTGAAAAAGTACCAGGGACCAATATATCAGACAGAGTGTGTGGTGAGTATGTGGATACTATGTTAAAGGGGCAGTTTACCCTAAAACTGAAAATTACATGTTCTACATAGTCTTTAGTGCTATCTGTCCTTCTAGGTTGTTCTGCTGGGAGTTGCCTAGTTTTGGAGATATCAGCCGTAGAAATGTCGGTCTTCTCTCAATTGTACTGGGAGTGAATGGCATCATTTCTGTGGTAATTAAAACGTTACACAAATACATTTGAAGAAAAATTCAACAGCAATGTCTGTTGCTAGAAATCATGAGAAGTTAAATGAAGGAACTTTTGTCTTCTACCAATCTCCACTCACCAATCATATCACTGCGCAGAAGATATCACCGGCATGCTCATGCTCATGCTTGTGTCTTCTGCGCAGTGATACGATTGGTGTGTGGTGTTCAGTAGAAGAAAATAGTTCCTACATTTAACTGCTCACTACAAAGTCGGTGGATTATCTTCAGGGTCGTGATTTCTGGTAAGAGACATTGCTGTTGAACTTTTTAAATGTATTTTTCTGGCACTTTCCTCACCGCAGAAAGAATGCCATTCACTCCCATTATATTCGAAAGAAGCCTAACATTTCTATGGCTCCAAAACTAGGCTATTCCCAGCAGAACAACGGAGATGGATAGATAGCACTAAACCCCTGTATAATATATGTTTTTCAGTTTTACGGTGAACCGCCCCATTAATCTAAATACAAAGGACCAGTATTTATATATTACCAGCTATTCATTAACATAGCTATTCACTGGAAGGGAAGATTGTTTTTAGACAGTTACACTTTTTTCCATCAACACATACGTCTTTTATACCAGTGAGCTCAATCAAGCTCAATGGTCACTGTTTAGCATTGTGCTAACGAATCTCAGTTCCTTTTTCCGAGTATTTAGTTTATCAGTTGGAAATTCATGCATTGCAACATCAGTCTCGCTTTCAAAAAGCAAGGACTGGAGGCAAAAATAACATTTAACAACTTATGTTTAAATGAAACATTGAAGGGTGCTTGTATATTATAATTTATGGTGTGCTATAATGGTTTTAATAAATAGCTGTCTATAAGTCACACTTTCATGCAAGCATAAGAGGGAAACGACCTGGTTCTGACGGTATTCTAAGTTGGTCCACTTGTTGAGAACATGTACACTAGTTTTCCTTTCTTAACTAGTAAACTCTATTCTTTCTGTTTTTCAGAGGACGAAAGGAGGTGGCGATATTTCGTAATCCCTGTTGTTGTCACTGTTTTTTTTGCTGCAGTTTGTTTCATTTTTTATACACTGAAGGGTAACTATATTTTTTTCTACATTCTATCGTTGTCATAATGAGAAACCTGGCAATGGGCCTTCTGAGAGATTCCTAGTTCTCATTTTGTCCAAGATATGTATTTTATTTACATAAGCACACATTGATTATACCAATGTTTTCTTTTTTTGTTGCAGATAAACTAAAGAGACTGCTTTTATGCAGTCAGGTAAGAGAACATTTTTGTTAATTACTTTTTTGTTAGTTCCTTTGGCTTGTATTTAGTGTGGTGTATCTTGACGTAACTCAAATTATTTGATTAAGATTTTGTTTGCACACTCCTCACTTGTGACTTCTGAAGAAATATGTCCAACATGCATTGAATTCTTCTTATTGACATCGAGGTCATTGCTTATTTCATAATATTGATGTTCTAATGTAGGTCACACAATTTTTTGTAAAATATTACAATAAATAAAAATCCCAAATGGCAGCACTGTTTGGCACATTCTCAGTGTGCTGAAGTAATAAAACTGCCAAGCAAAATGATCGTTAGATAATGAGAATAGAGAAGACCCAAGTTACGGAACATTCCGGGTTCCCTTTATGCCGTAGTTCCTAATGATAACTTTGAACAAAAATAGTATGTTGGAATTAAGGGTAATTTAGAGAACTGTGTAGTGTGTGTGTGGCATATTAATTTCACCATTAGCAGAGGTGGAAAGTTCAGATTCAGAAAGTACAAATCCAAGGATTTGTTCCAATCAACCATTCGAGTATAAATCATCACATTTCACAGAATACTGAACTGGTTGGTTGAAACCAAACCTTCATCTGGATTTGTACTTTCTGGACCTGATTTGTACTTTCTGGAGCTGAACTTTGGATTTGTGCTTTCTGATTCTGGAACTTTCTACCTCTGACTATTTGGTTCTTGAGCAAGGTCCTAGAGACCTGCTACCTATTTTCTCACTTGTTTGTCACTTTGGAGAAAAGCATCTGTTTGAAAAAAGTGAATAATAATAATGCCTGTTAGCTTCAGACGCCAGATGGACAGTAAGACAGATGCCAGATCAATAACTGTTAGCTATGATTTAAAATTCAGCTGCCTATGATTCCCTGCTGTCAAAAAAAAGCAGTAAGATAAATGCTTACAACCTGCAGCGACTGAAACATAAGCAAGTTGCAATGCAATGTTGGTGATTCTCACACATTGTCTGTGTTCACCTTAGAAGAAAAAACCTCAAGTAGATCATATCTTGGACCAAAAGGAGCCTAAAAAGAATGCTGAGGAGAATGAATACAACCAAGACCATCTGACAGAAAATAACAACCCATTGGCCCAAGAGGAAGGCAAGGGGGAGCACACGCCCATGATGGAATCGAGTCCCGTGTGAAGCAGCCTGCCTGCTGCCTGGATCTTACCCCGGCGCTGCAGAGATGCCTCCCTTTAAATATGATGTAACAAAGACAAAAGACCATGGGCCCTAATTTAATGATCTGAAGTTCATTTTGGGGCCCAACCCACTTTTACTACTTTAACGGTAGAAAGATAGTTACAGCACCAGGTGCATGGTCCAAAAGGGTTGTTCTTAGTTACGCAATTAGTCATGTTTGGGCCGTAACATGCTATAAACCAATCTGAGTGTCATTTCGCATTTCCTTTAAAAGCCAGTGTGCTCGCACCTTAACCAATCGCCGATATAATGGCAGATTGGCCAGGTAGTACAAAAGAATGCTGCTCTGCCATTTTGTGGCAAATGTAAAAAATGGCCAGATGACTTTTTTTTTGTCATGCGTCATATTGTGTAATAATAATATCTAATAATATTATTTATCTGATAATATTTATCAGGGGCGGTTCTAGGATTAGGCCCATTGGGGGGGGGGGCAGTTTTTAGAACCGCCTATGATATTTATTGCATGATTAATAGAAACTAGGTCGTCTTGCCGAATTTGCTTTTATCACATAGCCTGATCCTTCAGTATGTACTGCTTAGAGCAGCGATGCCCATTCCAGTCCTGGGGGACCTGCCAAGTCGGTCCACGTCTTTGCTCCCTCCCAGCTCCCAGTAGAGCGTACATAGCAGTACATAGTACAGAGAAATTAAAATATTGTGAACATCTTAAAGTAAAAAGCGGGTGATTTTCTGCTCTAACTGATGACCATGTTGTGGGCCGTTTCGTAAAAATGTCACCAAAAAACAGGATGGTTTTAGTTAACTGGTCCAAACTGGTTTTTGGCATTTCCGTTTCTGATTGAACGGTGTTTTATTTTGTTGCCATGTAACTTTAGGTCAGCAAAGAAGTATTTGCATAACATAGCTATGCTGGTCTGGTGATACAGCTATGACGCTCAGACGCAGTAGCTACGGCATGCAGCATTGCTTCCTAGCCACTGCGATTCAGCCCAGCCAAAACAATGGCAGCAATATATTTGCATGCGTTTACTGCGATTCCATGTGTCAGTCTTGGTCTTCAAGGAGCAGAAGTTTGAAAATGAGACAATCTATGTACTGCCATAACATGCACTGTCCACATGGGGGTGCTATATTCCACCTTGAAACCTCGTAGCAAAGCATTACCAACAATGCTTAGGAGATGCCTTTCTGTAAGTGTGGACATAATCATAGTCACAGTCATTTATGTCAATCATGGTTGCTTTTTTATATATACATTTTCATTATATATAGTGCATGTGCATTTGTTGATGTTTTTTGTTGTTGTTCTCAGCATCTCAAAATGTTCAGACATTTTGATGTGCATATTTACACCAATACAAATTTTCATCATTGCTCAGTCCTATGAAATGTACTTCTGTTGCGTAAACTTTGTGTGACTTTAATTTTCTTCTTGTGACAAATACATTATTGATGTGTGCTGCTTTTCACTTTAATATTAAATATTGTAATGATACCAATAAACTATTCTGCTTATGTTAAACTAGAGAAATATCTGTCACTCCTATAAATCTGCATGGTTAGAATAATCACAATAGATTGGGCGCCTTAATTATAATGAGGTAGGCATGTCAACCTAAATGCACAGTGCAGTACATTTAGTGGTGTTCTAATGTATTTGTTATTGATATGACGCATATGTACATGGGTGGACATGCGTATCACCAAGTACATATTTGTGAGGCAGTAGACCTCACAGACTCCAGACTCCAACCCCCCCCCCCCCCCCCAAGTAGGCAGGGGAGCCCTGTCCTGTGTTTGCCCAGGGATTACACCTCATTTTGGCCACCTGTAAAAGAGGGGTGGGCTAGGCAGATAATCCACATCCCCCCCCCCCCCCCCCCATGTTTGCAGTGGGCAGGGCGGAGAAGAATAGGCCAGTTTGGCATGCAGAGTTGGGGGGGGGGGCATTAAGGGCCCCTTGCTCGCAGGGGTTTTCTCATTATCCCCGGATTAACAGGGGAATGGACCTTTGAATTTACATGAAAACCTGGGTGATTAGCATGGGGGAGGCTTCTTTCATCTCTCCTGAAACAGCATAGTCTCCCCCAGGCCTAATCCCCTGTTCGGTATGGGCAGAGGACATAGATGCCCCTAGATTCTGTGGGACCACATGCCTTATCCCCTTGCTGAAACTGTACATCAGTAGACTTGACCAACTGACGTGGCGGCGTTCTGTCATGACAAGCGCAGCGATCTGGCCCTCGACAGAGATAGTTTTTCAGTTTATGTTGTAGTTGAATGTCACTTGACAAGACATGTTTGGTTGCGAGGTTAATAGTCTTTGCAAATACTTTGACAGGCAAGGATTTATAGGAGTAGACTGACATGACCAGGTACATCAAAAATCCAAATTTCTTTAAGGGTATACCTGCATTGCAGAGTCTCTTTCACCCGAGCATATCTCATAATCGTCATGGTAACAGAACCACACTGCAACACTGATCAGAAGTAAAAACTGATAAGAGATGGTCTCTGCATCAAGTTTTATCTCAACATCACAAGAAAGATTTAACAGGATTAATTACCTCTCACTAACAAAGAACAGTCAGAGCTGTTAAGCTCTGATAGCTTGAGAAGATTTACCAGTTCAATGTCTGATATGCAAATCCTTTAATGGTAGATATTTGCAAGATCTTAAGAAGATAAGAACCTCACTAAATGGATAACAAAGAGAAATTCGACCACTTGGAATTATTTATATGGGTCCCGTAACAGAATTCCCTACCCAACAGTCCCTCTAAGAGGAAAAAAAAACAGAAACTCAAGCTTCTTATGTTAAATTCTTTTGGATGGAGAATAAAAACAAACTGGGAAAAGAAGTGACACTGAGATTAAAGGAAGGAGATAGAAAAGCATCACAGAGAAAGGTTAATCTTCTCAAAGCAACTTTGAACATAAGCAGCCCTGTATGCTGAAAGGCCAAAAAACATCCAAGACAGAAAAAGATACCATTTATATTTCAGTTCCTATAAAATATCTACATCCAGTCATACCTTAGGTGGTGCTACTGTCCTGTGACCTTTTAGTCTTAAGTCTGGAATTTACGTGCAATAATGACTGTTGGCAATAAGTGGGTAAGTCTGGGCATATCAGTGTTATTATCTGTTTATCTGATATTTTTCCACAAGTTATAGATTATGCAACAAGGAGTTCTAAATAATGCTTATTGTATTCAGGCCAAATTTATCGTAAGAAATCGGATGTTTCATTAAGTGGTATCGTAGAATAGTTAACATTTTACAGTTTTATAGGCTTGGGATAGCCATAGAAAAGTAACTGGTGAGTGCATGGAGTTTCCACGTAAACTAAGGTTAATTTTATTGATTTGGGAATTTCTGAATTCAAAACCTAACCAGGAACATCGCGGACTTCTTTCGGTTAGAAAGTAAATAGGCAGCCCTCTCCCCCATTAACAAGAGTAAAACAAGTTTTACATTTTTTCAGCAATGATTAAAATAACCTCAACATGACAATCTGCATAGAATGAAGAATTTTATTTAAGAAAATATTTTTCCCACATGTCAAGCGACACCTGTTTATAATTTACAGTGGTCACTAAATAGACTATATGTACAAATATTTACACGAACCTGAACGTAGTCGTTCAGAATCTTTGGTTGAAAACCAGACACCGTAAGGGATTCGCGTATATAAAACTTTACATCGCCAAATCCGCATAATTTAGCACAGGAAACTGCGCGATTTCTCCCTTGACACATCAACTCTTCAGGTCGTTGCTGCTGTGTTTCAGGAGATGATGCGCAGAGTAACACATGGGAAAATACTGCCCGTTTCTAGAGGCCCACTCTGCCCACCACCTGTCCGAGCTCCGCTGCTGGCTTTTGCTGCCGTCACACGACTTTCTCCCAATGTCCGAAGTTGCCGTTTCGGCAAGAGACCAGATTTTAGCTTTATGGATGTCACCGCTTTCTTTACATTCCAATTTTGAAGTTTCACAGTCCTTATTTTCTCTCGTCTCGGGAACCTCTTTGCCTCCCTCCTCGATTTTCGGTATAAAAATCCCATCGATCGATCTGGACGCCACATCGGATCCCGCTCCCCCAACCTCGCCCTTTTCATCTATGGTCTGTGGGTCAATTTCATCCTCACCATCCGAGCTCTGCTCCTTAGGCAGGGAACCTTCTCCTTCACTCTCATCTCCTTCTTCCTCTTCTTCATCGGACTTTCCTTTGGACGCCCAGCTGACCCTGTTCTCCTTCTTCAGGCGTCTCCTGGCGTTAGCGAACCAGGTGGACACCTGAGTCAGGCTCATCTTTGTTACGATTGCCAGCATAATCTTCTCGCCCTTGGTAGGATAGGGGTTCTTCAGGTGCTCGTTCAGCCAGGCTTTCAACGCACTGGTGCTCTCACGGGTCGCCACCTTGCCCACCCTACTGGGATCCTCAGCAGCCACCGGGCGGTATGGGGAGTAGAAGGACCCGCTTCGGCCGAGCAGAGCTTGATGATACGAAGAGGCAGCTTTGACGTCATAAGAATTGTTCTGCAACAAACAAATTATGCAATTTAATTGGCCGTCGCAGTACATCTTGAAAGAAAAATAGCATCTCCGATTGAAAGTTAACATTCCATGCATATAGAACCCTCAGAAATATTAAAATACTGGCTATTTGTAAATTGATATTCTGTCGTAATAAAAATAAGGAGCAGTAATAATCGCGTTGTTTAGTGGGTCACTGTCCATGTCCGGTTCATTTTAAGCGTAAAGATGGTGAAAGATAAATTTATGGAAACAAGCTGCAAACTTACCAGGTGTCCTATATGTCTGGAGTGAGGGAAAGGGATGAAATTGTAGCCCTGCAGTCCAGGGTAGGTTAATGGGACCCCAGCAACAGCTGCCACGTGAGGAGGCGGCTGTACCCCCGGTGGGCATCCTAAGACTGATATCTGATATCCAGGTGGCAGGCTTACGTTTCTCCCATGGAAGAAATCTCCAAATCCAGTTTGCGACGCAGGCATCTTCTTCTTTCAGCTTTCACAGTTCTAACGACACAAGCGCTGTTTCGAGCTGTTCATATACTCTGCATGAGATATGGGCGGTGCTACGGCCGTGATTGACAGTCATTCTCATCGTCGCCATCTCTCGTCCAAAATCCCTTCAAAGGCGAGCTCCACTCTTCCTTTTGACGGTTTCTTAAAAGCTCTACATACATGGTAATCATCTCAGACCTATATGTATTATAATGAAACTGATTACAAAACAAGTTTCATTAATTTTTTTTTCCTGAAATAGGCTTTTTGTTTGCCACTTTTTAATTTGTGAAACCAAAATTCTGTTCGTCACGAAGAATATTTTTATTTAAATCAGTAAACATTATTTGTAAACAAAATTAGACGTGATCTAGTTTTGCTTCACAATGTTTGCTAACTTCGTTACGTGGAGCAGTTTCATATATACCGCCGCTCTCTTATTCTTATATTAAATGTTTTGTTTACATTGAAATCATGCATTCCCCTACAACAAATGGAAGAAGATGCCCTTAAGTCAGAGCAAAGACATTTTATTAAATGTTTGAATTACTTTTGAAACTACTATGAAGGAAATTGCTGAGTTATAATTTGTCGGGTTCTAACATTCTAGAAGAAATATTCTGAATGTAGGCTATCAACCCTCGAAATCTTTATCACACGTAACAGGTGAAGTAAAGTTTTGCCTTTATAAAAACAAAAGATTATAGTGTTAAAAGATCAAAATGCAATTAGCAACAGAGATGACTGGTAATCAGAATTAGATTAACACACCAAAAAAAATCACTACTGAAAGTCAATTGAATTAACAAGGTTATTTACAATTATTTCAGCATTTTACAAAGGCTATAGTCTACTATAATTCAATGGGTCCTTAGGTAACAGTTTTATTCTATGCATTAAAACAAGGTTAATATCTGATTTAAAGAATATAAAGACTTTAATATTTGTTTAAATTCGAAACTCCAACAACGAGTCTACGGTATTCCCTAGACAACAGCTAAGATATTTTACTTAATAGTAATTTTTATTTTGCGAAAGAGAGAAAAATGGTTCTTTTATTTTTCATTTGATAAGTGTAATAATATTAGAAATTGTTCAACTGTTTTATTTAATGAAAGAAATGTCAGATGCTGTATACTTTTAATCACAGGACAGCGTTACAATTGCTCTAATTAAAGACGTTTAAGAGAAACAGGTGTTGACTAATGTATATGATAATTACAAGATAACTGATGCTAATGACGGGGAGGTGGCGAATTGTTAAAGACAGCAAAATAAGATTAGTTTTTCTTCTATACATACGAATGCCCTTTTCCACCCCCTCGAAAATGACAATTATTCTGAGTGAATAATGGAGTTTTTTCAACGATTTAACATGTGTCGGGATTCCTAGAGAAAATTGCAGCTTTTGCCGTTATAGACTACATTAAAACTCGACAAAGAAACGGTGTTTCACCGAGCATCTGAATAAGGTTAAATAGTCTGACTGGCGTCATACATGTTTGTAGTGGAAACGCACTATAACCTTGGTTAAGCACTTTATTGAGGATGTGTAAATATTAATTTTCAAAACAGTTGTTTTAAAAATTATATCGACTTTTTGCGGGGATGTTATAGATGTGATCGATATAGGGAAAACGTTATGGAACTTTAAACTTGTAGGCCTATGTGTAATAGGCTACCTTAAAGTGACTTAAGGCTCGAGTTTAGTAAAAGTCAGTATTTCAACAACTTGAGCCGATTGTCTAGATGTATTTCTAAAAATAAAAGCATGCTGTCGGCATCAGCGCTCTTTCCTGTCCTCGGTGGCATTTTAATCTTTAAAAATCGAATTAGGATTTCGCAGAAACAGCTGGGGAAAGAACGACTGGGTCTAAGCACAATGCGAGTTAGATTTCACGTTTAATCTAGGCTGTATTTTAGGTAGCCCAATGCTGTCATCCAAATATGAACTCTGTGGGAAAAAAACTGTGTTGAATGTTCGGCGGAAATCATGTCGACGTAAGAGCCCTGGAGAGGCATGAATTATCTTTAATTAGCAAAATACGTCTTAACACGAACTTTGTTCAGCATAAATATTTGTGCGTAATGGAAGTGTAGTGCAGGGATCACCAACCTTTTTGAAACTATAAGAGCTACTTCATGGGTTCTGAGCCATACTAAGGGCCAGTTTGAAACGCTATAACCTATCTAAACTTCATGTATAATAAACACCTTTTAAATGTTTTGTTTTAGATATTGTCATTTTCAAATCTATATAAATGCAAATGTGATTAAAGAAGAATAGCAAGAGGATAAAATTAAATGTTAGACGCTGCTCACTGGTGAGTTGTGCGATTTTTAGAGCAGGTCCTTGAGGGTGACCCCTGGTGTAGAATCTACGCCAAAATCCCAAATACTCCACCGCTCGCTGGAATTTGGTCACATCGGCTAAATAGATTAAGCTTGGTTTCTTTAAAGTTTTTATTTTCGTACAACAATATTTTTGGTTTGGAAGTGGTTGAAGCTGTTATATTAGAAGTGCAAGACTTTTCGGTTTCATTCCACACTAAACATAATTAAACATAATCAAATTCATTAGAAGAAGCCACTGAGTAACTGGACATCTCTAATTAAGCATACCTTAATGTTAACTGTTTTGCTTCAGAACTTAAAGTATGACGTTTGACTTGTAAATTAGCACTAAATATCTGCAATGGGAGCAATAGTTTGTAAATGCAGGGTTAAAATAACATCTAGCATCCAGTCGGGCACCCAATCAAAACGGCTTCAGCGCACCGCTAGTCGCTGTTGTGCACTGTGGAAAGAGCGTATATGTGCGTATATGTGAATAATACGTAAATATCACAGCACATGGTCTGCGTGCGACAAGGTTGGCGGGGGCGCGGAATCCCCTGATCTAAAGCAAATTTGTTCAGCCTGCACAAAAGGGTGACCCTGAAGCCCAGGGCAGAGGTATTACTCTGATTGTATGTTTTGGGAGGCAAACAGCCCAAGGCTATACGGCTATTGTCCAGAGCAGCAAACCAACTTTCTTTCTTGCTCTACAATGCAGGTGGTGGCTACATTCTGACAAGCTGAGCTGGTACTGTTTACTCTTCAGATTCAGATCCTTCGATCATTATACAGAAAAAAAAATCTTCCAAGCCATACAGAGAACACAGGGTGTGATGTGATGCAAACCAGAATCATCTCCCACATCCAGGCAGGCAATACGCAGTTGCCTGACTCTTCATACTTACATAATCATAATTGGATAATAGATGCTCAAAGCTCAAAGACATATTACAGTTGCAATCAACCAAATAGCCAGTCATTTAACTGAATCCTTGTTACTTATACTGGAATCTGTTCACATCTGTATACATACTGTCTACAACTGTTTAAATCTATGCTCGCCATGCTCACTTTAAGCAGGGACAGTATTTCTATTCACGGATTTCCTGGTATTATGTAATGTGCCTGTTCCTTTTTTGTCTACTGCAGAATGCTTATGTTAGGTAGGCAGGTAGTAGACTTCCCTCTATCTCCCATCCCATTAAATTATTGATATCCATAAGTAAATCTTCATTTGCATTATATGAAATTGTCTTTAGCACTGAAATGGTTATCCTGTCATGAATGTTTCATCATGGTTTCACGAGGATCGCAATTTTCATCCCACTGTGTACTGCGCATAGCTGGGATGACAATAATGCTCACTTGAATCGATTTCTTAGATTCAATATTAGTTTCTCTACCCTAACTCTATTCTTCGTCCATATGATTTTTTCAATACTCTGGTGCGATAAATGACTCTGGCGATGCTCTAATACTTGATACTTTGTTGTGCGGCTTTTTCTTTGTAGGAGCTGGCCGAGGTGAGAGCAGAGAGCCTGCTGCCCATTTAATGACAATAATGACAATTGCCTGAGGGGGGACATCACTTACAGGCTATCACCTGCAATCGCACTGACAAAAGGCTCAAGTACTATACCGTGTTCATTTGTATAGCAATCCCCCATTGCCTCATTGTTTAGCTTCAGCGTAGGTGTGAAAAGGTTATCAGAGAAAAATGTTATCTTTTTTTGTTAGTTTTTACTCTAAATGGGTAAAGTATTAGGAAATACATAATCAGGCCAGGAACAGCATTTGCATTTTAATTAGTTTCTGAAGAAACATGGCATAAAACTCCAATCATTGCCATAAAGGGTTAGTAAATGTAAAGGGTTTCACTCTGTCTGGACACTTGTATGCTTGAATGAACATTTTTTGCCTTCTCTCTGAGTAATGAGGGTATTGGATATTTAACTGTGCTGGGAAAAACCTATAAGCTTTCAGGCCTAGATCCCTCAGACTTTAGGGGAACCCATTTCCATCTGGATCATCAAAACCAAATGTGGAGAGTGGAGATAAGCTATGGGGTCACAACTGGATGTCATGGAATTAGTGTGGGGTTAGAACCAATAACACCCTTAAAGACATTACCAAACCACCAGAGGGCTAGAAACCGAGAAGCGGATGTAAAGGTGATGGCACCACATCTGGTACCTGTGACACTGACAGAAATAAAATGAAAAACATTACGTCCCTTAGAGTACTTAGATAAAAAATAGGCCATAGGCCTGTCAATCAATATTTGTTTCTAAAACCAAAAAAAAGACAATTCCCTCTTTACCTATTGGGATTTATCAGTGGTACAAACACAAATAAAATCATGTCAATAAGGGGTGTGCTATCAGGGATTCCCATCTTCTCCTTGCCTGGGCTCCTCCTTCACCCCCATTCTTGTCACTGCCGTTATCAGATCCACTCCATCACTGGCAGAGGAGCGACACTGAAGTCGCTTGCAAATTTGAGCATGTCTTTGTTAATGGCCCCATGATGGCCCGGCCTCCTATCCCTCCTGGGTCCGTCCTGATTGACGACCCACTGCCGAGTGAGTGACAGGCCGCGTTCATTAGGCCGTGACGGACAGTGTGACAGCTGGGGCGGCCGCAGGATCCACGGCCCACCCGGGGCAGGCGCCGCTTGGGGAGCGGGGGGAGGTGGCCATTGGCAGGGGGTACCATTCTGGGTACCTCGTTAGCCCTGACCGATTCGACATGGTGGGGGAGGGACGGGTGGTATGGTGTGTACGTACTAATGGGGAAAGCAGAACTCCCAGCTGGCCACCCCCAAACCATATCCCACCCCCTGCCTGATTGCTCTACTCCAGCTTTGTAAACTACACAGCCTGCTCAGGAAGGGTTGCCTGCACTGCACACATCCAAGCAGCACAGTGCTGTCTCGGCAGCCCAATCTTCAGGCTCCTTCTGTGCATTGCTGGGTGCTCGCGGCCATATGATGGACTTTCATCAACACTGAATTCAAGATTTCAAGATCTCACCATATAGGATACATGTGTACAAACATTCGTTTACCATGTGCCACATGGCTACAGTGAAATGTGGTTTCTCCAAGGCCAGTGTGGAACTTCTTATGAGGTAAAGATAAGGGATAGTACCTTCACTGAATTTATAAAACCAAACATCAAGAGAACCAGTCACGTCTCAGTTAAGCAGTACATACACTCAACATCCATTTTATTATGGGCCCCTAGGTAGTACCAGGGAGGACCCCCCTTTGTCTCCAGAGCCACTTCAAGGGCTGACGAGCTGTGTTCAGAGGTGCCTTTCTGCACACCACTGAGCTGTTATTTTTGTACCTGTCGCCTTCCTGTTAGCTCTAACGAACCTGGCCTCTCCTCCGACCTCTCTCATTAACGAGGTGTTTTCGGCAACAAAACTGCCACTGGATGGTTTTTATTGCACCATTCTCTGTGAACTCTGGGCACCGTAGTTCGTGGACATCCCAGGAGGCTGGCTTTTTTTTTTTTGATATGCTGGAACCAGCACATCTGGCAGAACAGTCGTACCACATTTCAAGTCACTTAGATCACACATCTTAACCTTCCTACTGCTCAGTTGCACAGTAAGTGAACCTCTTGACCCTGCCTGCATGTTGTATGTATTCAGGTGCTATTTAGACGAGCAGGTGTACCTAATAAACGTGGCCACTGAAACACAGCAATAAAAACTTCCATCTGCTTACCCTGGTCAGGGTTGCAGGCAAATAATGAAAATGGCAATGACCCCAACCAAACATGTTCTATAGCTGATGATCAGACCTGCAAAACCTGTTTATATTTTGTATATTTTGGGATGCTTTGCTTACAGGGCCTGCTTCAGATTTCACCACAGCATTCCAATGTGAATGAAGACTTGCCCATTCTCTTGGGCTTTTTTCTTGCTCTTGCTGATGTTCTTGTGCGTTTGTTTCAGTAGTACTCTGGAAGATGGTCTTCAGATAACTTGAGATACACGGCAATGTTTTTCTGAGAACACTGGATTCCTCCATGGTAAGCTCCGTGAACACCACTATTGTGTTTTTCTTGGTAGATTCATGAACAGAGATGCTGTGAAGTACAAGAGTCGCTTGCAGATCCGTTAATAAAGTATGTGCCTGACTTTCGTAACTATTTCCAGTATTATAAGCTTCAACAATTCTGATCAGCCCATATTGTACATGAGAATATTGTTTTAGAAACAGCAGGTAACCAACATTTTATACGGCTGTGCAGGTCAAATCCACACCTTATTTGACTATAACACCTGACTCCAATTACCCTCTTTTCAAGAGGTCATTATCCAGTGGGGTTCACATACTTTTTCCATCAAACGATTGTTTAAACCATCTGTTCAGTAAGAAATATGTAAAGTATCTCGTGTTTAACTTGTCAAGTGATGTTCTTATGATTCAGACAAAGATCAAATTTTAGGATCCATTCATGAAGTAATCTGGATCATTTCAAAGGAATCACAAACTTTTTCGTACAACTGTATGCAAAGAAGTCGAGCAAGAAGACAAAGAGACATTCAAGGAAATTTACATTCAACGATTTTATGAGGCTATTGCTTGTTTTGTTAGTATGGCCTGGCAGCGAATAACTAATGTACTTGTAAGGTATCTGTGACGTGACATCTACATTTCAAGCCATTTGTAAAACAATGGCTACAAGGAAGCCAGAGGCATTTGGTGCTGTGTCTCTGCACAATACCAAACAAGGCTGGTGGGAGGCTCTGCTTTCATGGAAATGAGCAGCCAAACCAACAATGTAGACCCTAATCTCTTCAGAGAGAAGAATCAGTCACACAGCAGTTTGTGCTTCTCAATGCTTTTCATTATAACCAGCTTCCCCATTGAACCCCACCAACGTCTCCGCCCCCCCAACACCCGCCTAATGTGTTGCCACAGGCTCCCCCCATAGTGGGACCAGATAGAAGGGGATCCAGTACAACAGAAGGGTAGAAGTAAGTAGGGCAGGGGGGGCTAGGCCTCAAAGCACTGGATTAGAGTTAATGTGCCTCCCTAGGTTTATAATCTCTTCAGAGGGGGCTTTGTTTGAGAGCTTGAGGGTGGTAAAATAAGTATCTATTACAGCCACTCCCCTCTTATCCCTTCCAGTCTCCCTTGAAATAAAGCACAAAACACTTGCCGCTGCTTCCCCCCTTCTTCTGATATCTAAAACTGAAAACAAGTGATGCCCCTTTGCAGATAATCTGGAATTAGGGCCTAAAGCCATATGGACGGTCAGCGGCTTCCATATTTGCTCCTTCTGTATCCCTCAAAGTGAAACAGTCTGTGTGGATCAAAGGCAGTTTGAAAAGAAATGAGATTATTGCTGCGAAAAGAAGTAGACTTGCCCCCCCTTGCTCACTTTTTGGTGTGTGTTGGGTGGGGGGGGGGGTGTTTAAAACCAGGCAATCTGATAAAGTCTAATCTTGTTAGATCACCCTTGGGCGTAAAAAAGTCCAATTTCATTAATTAAAAGTCCCCACAACTGAGCCCTGGAGCAGCTTCCAGAGCTGGGGGAGATGTATCCAGGCTTGTCCTTCTGCGGTGCTTATCTTCTCCCAGCACATTAGTATGCCTGAAACGTCTTTTGTGAGTAAAGACTAACAGCAGCTTGCACAAACAGCATTTATCTGCCTTAATCATGCACCTCATCCCACCATATTACTGTTACTTTTAGGAAAGATAACTTCTAGAAGTTAAGTCCTTTTTTGTCCATCACCAGACTGATTTAGTACTCTGGTCCAGGTCCAATTCATAAATGTTAAATATAAAATATTCTGAAAAAAATCCATGAAGGTCCAAGCATGTTTTTTTCTGAAAACAGTTCATCCAAAAAAAATCAAGCTAAATCAGAGGCACATTTAAGCCAGATTATGTTTGTCTTGTCTGTAATGTAGAAGTTACCATGGATCAAAAGTGATAACCGTGAGTGATGCTACTGTAAAAATAATTAATATGACAGAAACAAAACTAAAAGTTTAAGAAGATATTTTAAACCAATAAACTGTACAACAGACATTCAACTATATAACACTTTACATAAAACCAGACATGCCAACAAAAAAAACTGCAACTGAAACATAGGTACTGTATGACTTTAGGATGAACGTTTAGCCTCCTTCAGCACACAAAAAGCTTGCTCCTGTAATATAACAGTGTGACCCACATAAGTACATCACATACTGCAGACAGACAGGTTATTCGTTTTTGATATATAACAAAAAACAAAAACAAAATCATTCAAAAAAGCTAATTTATACATACCATAGGCAAATTTAAAATAATTTCTGTGAATAACTCACTCTTTCCAAAAAGACAGACACAGAGGATCCTGAGGACTGATTTCATACCTTGACAAAAAAGCACAGAAGCGGCAGAGCTGTAGCTAACGCAGTCCACCTGACTCAAACTAGATAAAGCCATTTCAAAGTTCTTAGCAGCAAGAAGTTTGGTACCGGCTGCGCTTGAGCATGGAAGCACATGCGGAAGGCAGAACACAAGAGGCCGCAAAACGCTCAGACATCTTTCCATTAAAGAAAAATTTTAACAGCTAATGAATTTCCCAGCTTATCTGAATTAAATTAAAGATGAATAAAAACTGAATCAAATACCTCAGTTATAAACAACTGAAACAGTTGTCAGCATTTTCACAGATTTACTTATTAATGCGCAAACCTGCTGTGAATTTTTTCATGAAATTCATGTATTCATTTATAGAATTCATATACTGCATTTGTAATTACAAAAGGGTTTAGTGTATTAAGGAATCATTAAATACTGCTGAAGGCCGTGCTGCTAGGAATAACCCTAACCCTAACCATAACCCCCTAACCCTAACCCTAACCCCCTAACCCTAACCCTAACCCTAGCCCTGTGCTGTACTATAACAGGCCGAATTCATGTGATTCCCTTCCCCGCGCGTCCATACTCTCTTTCATGAGTACTTGCATCCTGGGCCCTAGCGGGAGAACTTCCTTGGCCGAAACGGCGGTAGCACTAGCTGATGCGGGGACGACCTCTCCTCGATCACCGTGGGGAGGTCCTCCGCTGAACCCCACTTCTTCTTGTTGTGGAAGAGCGTCACTAGGCGCCGGGTCTTACGTTCTCCCGATTGGGCCACCTGGAGTTCTGGGTAAGGCAGACACCAGCATCAGCAAAGAACAGGTCACATGACTGGATTTATTTGTCACATGACTGGGATTTACATCTGTTCAGAAGATGGCCATCACATATAGAACACGAGTAAGGCAAAACTTTCACTACAATATAGTGTGGTGAAAATTCAAATAAGTGTTGCCGCTATGAACCAATTGGTTTACAATATAAAAAGGAAAATCAATCAGAAGGAATCAGTATTTCTGTATTAAAGCATAGTGCAAAGATGTGAATTTCAACTTTTCTTTAAAAGGTAGATGTTGTTTAACCTGAGCTGCATAAATTTGTAAAGGTGTGAACTCACAAGAAACGCCAAACACACGTACAAGTTTCTGATCTGCTAGGTTTTATGTTTTTACTGCCCAAGAGGTAAAAATTACCCTAATGGGCAAATTTAAAAGCAGTTACCCACATGCTGCCAAAGGGTTGAGCTGTTGATGGCTGAAACTGAAATATTTTAAGTACTAAAACTGATTCAATTTTGTGTGTCATTCTGAAACATGATGGGCCAGTAATGACAGATCTTAACTGTAAGTTCATAGGGCATTTTGTTTTATCAGATGTGTTTAGGGGAAATGACCCATTATTCTGAAAAAAAGGTTTATCATGCATTTATTGCCACAAACATTCAGAAAAAGATTTTTAATTCTTTACAGCATACACTCCAGGAGAGACTTTCCTTTGATTGAATTGCTTGAATAAAACGATCAACTTGTATTAATGAATAAAGGAGTAAAATTTAAGATTCAATACAACAATAAGCAAAGATTAATGCAGGACATTTGGCTTAAATGTTTGTACCTGAAAGCATTATTTTCATTTCAAGTAGAAAACATTCATTAGCAGAACAACTTTCTTCCAGCGATGATTAAACATTGTGCCTACATAAGACCAGAGCCACAGCTGTTAATTAAAAACTGACCATTGCTAAAACCAAAAGCCAGCCATTAATTTGAAGTCGCCGTTTGTGTCACTTTTAAATAGTGTTCTACATCTGGAATTTTCGATAGCGTTAGTTAAAATGAAAGATTATACTAGTGCATTGATTTACTTCTGTGATTTGCTGTACTGGCACTGTGTGCAAAATTATCCAGTGATTCAAGAATTCAACAGTCAGTACCTGCACAGAGAAGTCGAGCTAAGGGTATAGCTTGACTACTCCATTTAAATCAGACTACTGTCCTTGTCCCAGGGTACATGCATGGGAGGGGAATCGATTTATTGGCCACAGAATGTCCAACTCCGCTACAATAGGTGGTGATATAGCTCCTTTCAGCTTGTTAGTATTGTTAGTGCCGTGGTGTAAATGCATGTTAGCTAATAAACTAGACCCTACTGCAATGCATATGTAAAGGAAAAACAGCAGAGGCTGAGAAAACTAACCTGGTTCGCTGTCCTCTTCCCCTGGCTCCCTTGGGTTAAGGTAGTGATAGGCAAGGCGTCCACTGTAGTCCCGCAGATTCTCCTTTGCACCTGTAAAGGACAAAGGATGATGGTCCAACAAGACCCTGTATCATCAGGCCTCACCTGAGCTGCTCTTCATTTTCTGTGCGTCCCTGTCACACGGGCTTATTGCAGTGTTTCTCAACCCAGTCCTTGCGGACCCACAGCCAGTCCACAATTTTTTCTCCCTCTCAGCTCCCAGCCAATGAAGAACACCGAATACGCGGTATAGGTAGGCGGGAAGCTGGGAGGGAGCAAAAATGTGGACTGGCTGAGGGTCCCTGACGACCGGGTCGAGAAACACTTAATGGGAAGCTGAGCAGAGATGAGCTCTGAGAGGCTGTCACAACATTTTTTTTTGCCTGTGTGTTGTGTCTGTGTGTGCTTAAGTATGGCTATATTTGTGGGGATTCGAAATTTTACGTAATTAACGATAAATAACCCAACACCAACAAAACTCCAAAAAAACAATAACAAAGGGAAAGGTTGGACACTGTCTTACAGTCTAATAACTTCATCATCATTCAGATTTTGCTATTTTGCCAATAAGTGGCTTTCATTTTCCTCAAAGACATTTCAAAAGAGGAATGCAAAATAAATTTGTAGTCGTATTTCAAATTATTTAAAATATATGACTGTGAAAATCTGCAAGCAGTCAAGCCCAACCCAAGCCTCCCAGTGTTGCCCATTACCATAGCTCATGACGAGTAGGTCCATGATGTGATGATGACCGTGTAGGGCAGCTATGTGCAGGGGGGTGTACCCCTGCAATATCGACGGAAACAAAACATGCTTTCACTATACCCGCAAGACAACTGCTAAATCAACATCACACAACATGGGGCCTAATGGTAACAAACAACATTCAGATAATCAGGAATAATAGCCACCTATAAATGTAATTCATACACTTCTGTAAGGATACTGAGAGAGCAGCTGTCAAAAGCAGTACAGCCTGTAGATCACTGGTACTCAACTGGCAGGTCACAACCCAAACATGGGTAGTGGGACCATTTTCATTGGGTCGTAGTGTGTGTGGTTAAAAAATATATATTTTTAACATTTTTTATAAAGTGTAACTTTTATTTTTTAACAGCGCGTGAAGGTATTATGCTACTGTTATTGCACTATTTTTGGGTAACAAATTTGGTTCAAAATCGTAAAAAATTGGATCGTGAGGTCCTGAGGCTAAAGCAGTTGAGACCCACTGGTCGAGAGATCTGTTATTGTATGATAGGGGTCAGATGCAGAAGGGAGACATAGGGACTGCACACTGTGTGGCACCGTGGAATACAGCCCCTAAAACAGAGGCAGAGACATGCAATGCCTTGTGTACTCACACCCTGGTAGACCCCAAAGAGCCCATCAGAACGGCAGCAGAAACAAAAATACGAGCAGGAGAGTAGAAGACAGACAAGAGCACCAAATGAATAAGGTTACAAAAACAAGACACTGACAAATTGATTGGTATTCTTTGAAGAAATTGCTTTAAAGCATGACAGAGAAATTGTGCTTATTATGAATATTGTTACAGGGAAGCAGTTGGCATATTCACACACTGTTTATGTTGCCAGTGCCTTTGTTTAGAGCAATATCCTACAGTGGTGCATCTTCTGAAAGTTATTACAGGGCTGCTATTAAGCAATTACATCCACCATTCCTGTAAAATGCAGAAAGATAGTCTTTGTGCACGGCACACAGCAATATCGAGGGTACTCACGTGCTATGGAATCCGAAGATCGAGTGAGGAGAAAAAAACAAATTTGAATTAGTTGACTGTTGAATGTTATCTGAACATCTTGTTATCTACAGCTCAGCACTGAAATGGTTTGCTGGCTCAGATGTCAATCAAAAAAAAAAAACATATACATCTGATTGGATGACTGGACTGAGTGGCCCACCCACATGGATACTCACAGCCTTGGTGTTGACATCGGCCCCGGAATTGGCCATCATGGCCGCCATCTCCTTCATTCCGTGCTTAGCTGCCCAGTGTAGCGCGGTCTGTGGATGATGGGGAGAATGGAAAAGATTCAGCAACTGGCACACACACACACACACACACACACACACACACACACACACACACACACACACACACACACACACACACACACACACACACACACACACACACACACACACACACACACACACACACACACCTGGCCCGTATAATGACTCAGAAGCAAAAAAGCCCTTAAAGACCATCATAAGAAGGAATCTGTGATGCTCATCACACACATAAAGAGATCCTGACTTCAGGGGCTTCAGATTTAGCCCCCACTCCCCACCTTGCCCCCACAGCAGAGTTCCCTGACAGAACTGGCCAGCTGTGCAGAGGTGGGAGGGCTAGGGGGGAACGGGGATGGAGGGGGGACGGTTTCCTGCCATTTAATGGCGAGCTAATTACAAAACAACAAACCAGTGTGCCCACACTGGGAAGGGGCGGCAGGGGGGGGGGCTGTCAGCAGGAGGAAGATTGATGATGTTGGTGTGACCTGTAGATGAGAGACCCACCCATCCAGGCATAGCCTGCTGTCAGGGCCTGTCAGACGGCCCCGGGCCTCTGCAGGACCCCGTCTGCCTCACACACAGGCTACCATGCGCATACACACCACAAGCACATTCACATAGCTGCACAATCATACGGCTATTCACTGCACTTATCAGAGGCGGACATCTCTGCAAACCGGGATTTTTTTCAACCGGCCAGTTGAGTATAAAGAGTCACAGTCACAGAGTACTCAACCGGTTGTTTGAAACAAAATCTTGCCTGGTACTTGTATGTTCTAATTTGCACACTATTCAACATGGTAATGCTGTATATTCACATTATTGTGTACTTTGTTTTTCATTTGTACTACTTTATCACTGCTCTTGTGAACTTGCGCACAAAATATTCACTCATCTGCACTGTCGAGTGATGTGGCAAACAAAGTGATTAGATTTTAGACAGCCAAACAGACAAGTGGATAAGAACAGTCAGATATACCTGCAAGCAACAGGCTGATGCTAGACAGTAATAAACATCTTATGGCTTCTGTGGGTAATTATCTACCTACATGCTTTACTTTGCATCGTATGAACCATTCGATTTAACCAAGAAAAGGCATTGATATGCTGCAATTTATTTATATTTAATTTTTTTTTCCATTTATGGAACTGATAGTATAAGATCTAAAGCATGGCTCTTTAGAATGGAAGGGGACACATTTCTGAAATGACCCACAATTTGAAACTGTCAAACTAGTTATTTACTGTTAGTTATTTACACGGGAGTTTGATGCCAATAACGTCAATGTGATTTTGCTGATGATCAATTCCAGGAGTCTTGCTAGGATCTTAGGGAATAGTTGTTAAAACATCTGAGCAAACAAATGACTCTGATTATTCTGGGCTAGAGCCCTGAATGCCCCAGTCTAGTGACACTTCAGATCATTACCGTCAAGCCAATACAATAATCTCTCTGTACAGCCGTCAGCCATGTGGAGAAAAAAGCGAATGCAAGACTAAAACTCAAAGATGATGCATTGCCCAGTGGGTTAAGGTGCTATGCCTGTCATCGGAAGGTTGTTGGCCTGAATCCCAGAGTCAGTAGAGTGATTTCACCATTGGGCCCAGAAGCAACGCCCATAAACCCCCAATTAGTCCAGGGGTGGTCTAGTCCTGATTTCTCAAAAATTATATGTCATTCTGGATAAAATGACCTGTTAAATAAATGAGATGCAATGATATTCCCTGGAATGTTGTAGCTGATTTTATAGGGACACGCATGGGATATTTGGGAAGTGCAGGGAGAGCTCTTCTTTGAAAAATGTGGCAGGCGGTAACGGATGTGCGTCTGGCCGCGGCGTTTACCCGCTTTTTGTGCGAGCCGTCGCTGGCTGACGGATGGCCCAGCGGAGCCACGCGACTGGCGGGCCGGCGGGCTGCCCCAGAGGACGGGGGATGACGAACGAGTGCGAACAGGAAGAGCCGTCTCCTCTCCTCACGCCCCTGTCTGTGCCCAGTGGGACGAGCCTTCCCAATCCCAACCCACTTTATCCATCACAGGGAGACAGCTCTTTGTCGGGAGTTAAAAGACGGGGAGCGCGGGTTAGCTGCCCCCGACAAGGACGTCATTCGACAGCATCAACAGACTTTCGAGTTAGAGGAGATGGAGGAACAGAACGATGCTGAAATAATACTCACAAACTATGCATGGGATCCAGGAGAGAAAGGCATCCCCAGGACATAGAGAGAACAGAAAAAACAAAAACGAAGGAATAACATGATAAATCAGAAATGTCACTTGCCTTTGGCTTTACACAGCCATCTAAAGGTGATTTAAGCCAGTGGCCGGGAGATCCGGGACCGTGGTCCGGCCCGCAACTTGAAAAGAGCGTCTGGCTCCCAGGGACCCGGGCGTGTGGGGGGGGGGCAGGATTCGCTACAACAAAAGGGCCCTATTGACCCCTCGTTGACTGGGAGTTTGCCACACAAAGGGCCTCGGAGAACGCGGCATGGCAGGGATCGGCGGTGCCAGGGGGGCCCATGGCGAGGATTGGTGCGCATGACTACACCACAGAGGGCACATCAAAGAGCTGGGGGGCAGGGTGCGCACGGGGGGGGCTAAGTTGGCTTAGCACCTTCCCGGGGACACGGTAGACATTGTTCTTCAATTAATCCGGCCTCCTCCATTACTTTCAGATTATCTTTAAGTGGCTGAAGTCTTTGAGGCACCTTAAGAGTCCTGTTTTAATCCCCCCCGCACATCAATGCCGACCATGTATCTTGTCCGGGTGGAGATGGTGGGGGGCTTAGGTGGTCATAGAAGGTGGTCCGGGACGGGACGGTGGGAGAGACTCCGATACAGCGAGAAACCACAAACAGAACCAAGTTCCCTTAAGAGCACACAAGAGAAATCAGAGGGTTAGGCTCCGTGTACATGCAAAGGAGCCAAACCCCATCTTTCATTACCCTTTGACATGTGAGCTTTTGAAATGCATCTCATGCCCCCTTCAGGAAAAGGGAAAAAAACTCATGGTATTTCATTTTGAGGGGAAAACAATATAGAAGTCGTTTAATCTTCTCCTTTCAGGATGTAAAGAGTCAATCTGAACTTATCTGGTTTCTCTATGTGGTTCTCCAATGCCTGGAAACCTTTCAGAGGGCCGTGTTCATCTACTGACATCCAGAGGAGTAACAAAAAATTCTGGGCCGGGTCCCCTGACAGAGTGTCACCTTGGGCCCCTATTGCGCTATATAATTTTATCAATTATGTACTCAAGGGCCCCTGTAAAGTGCTGGGGCCCCTGACTCTGTGCCCCTGCTGAAATCCCACAATTCCAGTTTACCCCCAGTCAAGTTAATCACCAACGAATGGTTCGATGAAAGAGTCACACACGTTACACTGCATCAGGGGTTCTCATCTGCTGTCACAACAAGAACAATCTTCGCTCCTATGGCTTCAAACATTCCTGTACAGCCCGCTTACACAAGGTCTCTCATATCACACGTTTACAATCCCAGTGTTGCCTGTCGGTAATTATTCAGTGTGAATCTTTGTTGTTAAAATTAATAGAATGCACAGTTCTGCCACACGATCCCAACAGTCTGTAAAATGGACATTGAAATGAGCAATTCCTGGCATGTTTGAGAGAAAAATGAACCTTGCTCACCCCCTTGGAAGTACAGGAATGGCGTCCGGCAGGTTCAACACAGAACACAAGACAAAAAAAGAGTCACACATTAGCCCACTGAGAATGTTCCGCTAACATGATTAGAACATAAAACATATCATGCACACAAAGCAGGACGTGCAAATTCTGACCCAAACTGGCTCACACTGTCCAACACACAAAACTATGCAGATTGGTGGATATGCAGCCATGCACTTAATCAGTTATTGGGGAATTTTTTAAAAAAGTCTACTTACTGATGTGAAATCCTGGTTTATAATGAAAAGAAAAAGAAAAAGACGTTAATGATAACTGAAAACATGACAATGAAAATGTGCAAAACATACATTCTAACTTTGAAAGATGAAGAACTTCTGATCACTACACGAGCAAAAATATGTGATTTGCACACTTTCTAGTGGAAAACTGCACCAAGCAAGTATTTGATTGCATCCGTAGCATAATAAAAGCTATAGTTATTGGTATCACCCCCAAACTACTCACTGCTGTAACATAACATCCTGTCAATGTGAGACAGAATGTGCTATAACTGGATCTCACTACACAGTGTCCTTCACCAGTGGGGGGAAAAAAAATTCTCTCTCCCACTCGTCCTACGGAAAAACTGTGTCCACCTCCTAGAATTGCAGGAGTTCTGTTTTAGACCTTACAAACTGAGGTGGAACCTAAAACCTTATCAGAAGTCACACAAGACTTAGGAGCATCAGAATGTGTACAGAAACTAGCATATGCCTATGTTATGTAAGGCTTGTTACATTATGTTGTGTTATGTTATATTATGTTAGGTAGAACATATAAGTGGTAAGACTACTTTTATCTATCTCCCCTTGTACATTACATAATTTTTTTTGCACTATGCAAATTATTCCATAGCACTGTAACGTCCATCTTGTCATGAATGTCACACTGTGGATTCAGCAGGATCATTATTTCGTTTCACTGTGTATGATCCATGGCTGGGATGACAATAAAGCTGAGGAGGTGGTAATGTGGCCCACAGTGAGGTCAGGACTGATAACGAGTCAGAGGTGAACCTTCTTAGAGGCCAGCGTGGGGTCCTGCCGCAGGAGCTCGGTGAGGTGCGGCAGCTGTCCGCAGGCCGCAGAGTACATCCACTCCTTCTCCAGGGGGTCCAGCTGTGGGGGCAACATGCTTTCAGGTCCCCATAACACACATACACACACTTCATCCACATGTTGAATTCCACAAAAACATATATTACGCTGTTCATTTAAAATACAGAATCCATAAAATCCACAAGGAACATATGACACCGTGGATACACAACACACCATGCAGAAACCACACACACACACACACTCACACACACACACTAAAGAGCTGGATAAAAATCGCCAAAGTCAAACATCTGGCCTCACTCTCCAATGCTAAAAAAGCACGAGTCCATGCATATGAGAACCAGCAAGGACACACACACACACACACACACACACACACACACTCACACACAGACACACTCACAGCCACCGCAGCTGATCCCACGCTGCCAGTGCCCTCCTCGTCCTGCTCCTGCTCCAGGTCCGACTCCGACTGCAACATAACAGCAGAGTGCAGGGTTGTGCCCTCCGTCAAAACACAGCTCAGTACCGAAACAGTGCGCTCATTTGTGCCCAGTCACTGGCTGAAGCCTGAATCCGCTGCAGCAGAACTGTTTGTTCCCACAAACATGCTGATGACATCATTCCTTTGTCTGGCAAGCCCTCAGATCCTCAGCGAATCACAGGCATTATAAGGAGTTTCATACAAAAGTTCCAAGACGTTCTGCTTGCTAAGCATTGGCACTGAATTTAGGCTCATCATCAAGAGAGGTCCTCAAATGTGGCGTGTACCTACCGGGGATTCAGGTAACAATACAGAGGCACAAAAAGTGTTCTAACATAATTAAGGACATTAAACTAATTAAACTGGCAAGTCAGCAAACTCAAAATTTTGTCACATACCCACATCCCTTTAATCATACTAGTCCCTGTTTTGAAGAGGCTGTATTTTAGCTGTAGATATTTGGTGTTCTGTCCCGGTAAGAATCCCCGTGCCGTGATGACAGACCCACTATGCTTCAAAATAGGGATATTTTGATGGATCAGTTTTAAAGGTTTTGGCAAGCAAGAGGAGCCTGTTTGCAATGGATAAGGTCCCTCTGATCCAAGCTTGCATCTGTCTACAAAAGCTGGGGACTGAAGCAACCTAAGCAATGGTGGCCAGCTCTACTGGAACCGGGCCACCTTTAAAAAGTCCATCACATTTTTTTTCAGAAGCCGCTATGTTTTACATGAGCTCAGCACAATTTAGAAAAACGGCTGCAATGTCTGAGCAAGCATCAAAGTGTCATTTAAACTGATTAATGTCCAGGGCAAGCAGAGCGCTCCTTTTAAAACACTTGATTGCTAATTGTTCTCAGATCACGGTGCCCATTGCGGGGACACCATAAGCAAACAGAGAAGGTCTTTAATGTCACTAAAATATGCTGCTTTTTTATATGGAAAGTAGAGGTATATTTATACTGCTAATTCCACCCAGACACACAATCTTTTTCTTCAAGGGATGGAGGGGAAGAAAGAGTGGAAGAAAGACCACATGTGAGGAAAGAGAAAGAGACCCCACTGCTGGCCAGGGAGCAGAAAATGTTGTTTCTAAACCAAAGACAACAGTGATAGGAAAAAAAGACCCAGGCTAGTTTAAAACTAGACTCTTTCATACTCTGGTGTAATGTGTAACAGAGCCTATCGTGACAGATTATTTTCACCCAACTGAGCACAATATGTGAACATGTTAGTCTTTGAGTGGAGGGGCTAGCAAATTGCTGAGAATTAGGGACACATTTTGAGAATGAGGGTTTATATTCCATAAGTGTTGAGACCCAATGTAGGAGATATCTGCATCAATACTCTTTGTATCCCATGTGAAGTCAAAAAGTGTGAACTTCATACCTAATTACTCAGGATAAAAACAGACACTGGCAGTAGTGATTAGAATTTCACTGCCGGAGGAGCAGTGAGCACTCAGGCAATGACTGTCGGATGACCATTTCCCCTAATAAAGCTTCATTTGGAATTTGTACACATATATCAGAACGGTTTCATTTTCACATATCACATCATGCTTTCCTTTAAGACACACACATATACGGGTGAGAATGAAACTTGCTGTGTAAATGCAGGGTATTTATTTGGCACCCCTGAAGCATTTTTTAGGGGTTAAGGGCCTCACTCAGGGGCCCAATGAAGATGTGACTATTCTGCTGAGCATGGAAGCTTCCAGTCACAGGTACGGAGTCCGTGACTGGAAGCTCCCAACCCACTGAGCCACACACCAACCCTGAAGTAATGACAGCTATATAAGGGTCAACGCAATACCCAACACTCAGGCAAGCTGGGCAACAGGACACTGTGGTAGACTGAGTGTCGACAGTAACCCCATTAGTAAACCCATTAAATCTCTTTATCATACATCTGTGGGCATTTTAAACTTTAAACTGCAGCTAACTCACAAGTATTACATAAATATTAAATAAAGAGCAAACACAGAAGAGGCCACGTTAATCAACAAGAGGACACAATAATTTAGTAATGGTTGTAATCTTCTTAGTGCTAAACCAAAACAGCAACATTGGTCGTGTTCCGTACGAGGGATGCAGTATATCCCAGTTATCAGCTGCCTGAGGAAACATTTATTTCTTTTCTTTCTAAGAACTGATTCATCTGCCATATTTGTTTTCTTTAAAGCACAAAAGGTAGACCTAAGTCTTCTAAGGACTCTAATGAACAGCCCTGACAAACAACATGCAGGATACGAGATTACACTGCAAAGTACAATATCAGCTGAACTGGCAACTCGAATATCATATGTATTGCTGTGCTGTGCAAAGGCAGTCAAGGGAAATTTTTAAAGCTATTTATCTGGGAGGTATGCATATATTTGCTCAGAACAAGAACAAAATGTAACATTAGAATATGCAAATTAAGAGTAACGCAATACAATCTAACAAGCATTTCTTCAGTTTTCCAAAAAGTTACTGATATCTAGCTGGATGGTTAGATGAAGGGTGCTTCAGTTCCCAAATCTCTCCCCAGGGGCACTTAAGCTATTGCATGTATTTGTCACATTTCATCATAAGCTCACTTAATAAATTAATTAGTTTAAAAGTTAATGAGGTATTGATTAGCCAAAAATAATTTACTAATGGTCAATTAAAATATATATATAGGTGTATTGGACGGTTGCTGCAAACACTGGGGTGACTTTAGGAGATGTTTTTGAAAGGGCTAAGCTGACACACATAATACCATAGTTTTACACCAACATGAGGATCATTTATACATCATTTTCTTTGACTGCCTAAGACTTTTGCACAGTACAGTAGATTCATCAAAACATCTTTTTCAGGACAACCAAATTATTAAATTTTTGTTTTGGTCTAATCACAATGTATTTAATTTCTCCTGTATTTCCATCATGAAGTATCAAATTTGCCTCAGCAGGGAGAAACACAAACAATGCTACCATGTTCCTCTCTAAGATTACATGTAAGAAAAACATTCATTTCTTCTGCCATCTAGTGGAAGCTTGGAGTAATACAATGAGAGGATGGAAGAAAACATTGAGCTATTAGAAGGCAAATCTCACAAACACGGGAACAATAAGCAAAAACCCAAAAGAACAAAATGTTATGTGTTCTGAGCTAAACTTTGGACTACTGGCCCATTTCCAGGACCTAACAGCAGGGTCTAGCAAATGCCTCTTACCTTTGACCCGCCTTCTCTATTAAGCTCGTCCTCCCTGTGAACCAGAATGCGGGAATCCTCTGCTTGTGGGGACAGGGATCGGCCAGGTCCAGGTAGGGAGGGAGTCTCCTCTATGTGCTGCTCCTGGAAGGGGCAGAGATGTTTGGTAACAGTGTAATGGCTTTTACCCCACCCGTCCCCCACAGACCAACCTCCCCCATAAACACTCCGCACTTGGGAAGTGGCCAGCTTAAAAATAGATCTGCGAACCGCTGTCAGCTGCATCTCAGTCGTTTCTAAACTGAAACTGGCACTCAGCGTACAGACATGGCAGACACCAACAATTTCTGTGAATTAACAGAAAAAACCCAAACAGTTCACACCATCTTCAAGCTTTAACAAACCATCTGTCCCAAACAGCTGCAGAGCGAAGCTCTGCCACTTTAATAAGAACTCACAGGTGTCATTAGAAATAATTTGGTTTAGACATTTATTCCTTCCTCAAAGTTGACAAATGAGTCATCTTATTTAACTCTGGGAACATTATTGTATCTCTCTTCTAAGCCACGGCCTTGATTCACTGACCACTGTTGAGTGGAGCCAGGCTGAGAAATTCTTACATTTCCTGTGACCATAAGCAAGGGCAGTGACATGGGCAAATATCCAGCCATCTTCAATTAGTACAGGATTACCAGAGGGCCGGGAGCCTATTCCAGGAAGTACAGGACACAACCCTGGATGGGATGCAGGGCACACTCATTCTCATACACTTCAACCAATTCACTCAAACTTATGTCTTTGGACTGAAACCTGCACAAAATGAGTAGGATAGAATCAGTTGGGGTGGTGGGTTGTTCTGTAGGTTAGGACTCTGTCTGTGATCGGAATGTCTCTGGTTCAAATTCTATGCTAACCCTGCTTTCTCAACTATACATCACTTAGACAGAATAGTGATGCTTTATTCATCCTTGTGGGGAAATCGTCTTTTCCCCTGTCCCACCTCACTCTCCATGAAACCAACAGAAACATGGAGAGCAAGCTTTGGGTCCCAGTGCAGGGTCAGTCAGCATCCCTGGAGCAATTGTGGGTTACGGGGCTTGTTCAAGGGCTCAAAGGCAGCATCATTCTCCCACCCCCAGGATTCAAATTCGCAAACATCCGTTTCTGGAAACCAGAAACTTCCCTCACCTCATCTACAGGTTGCGAATCTGGTGCTTCCGTGATGGTGATGGTTGGGCCTGCACACCAGGATACACCGCAGGGGCTCACTATTCCAGCATCCTTCACTGCCGCCATACCAGGAACTCCCAAGTTCTGCCCATGATCGATTGCCCTTGATGCCTCATCCCCTCCTGGGCTGGATGGCCTGCCTGGGCTACCCCTCTGCCCCTGCCCACTGGATGTCCGCTCTGCTTCCCGCTCCATCATTTGCTTGTATTTCTTCTTCAGGACCAGGATCTTCTCACCCTGAAGGGTGAAAAGTAAACATCTTATAAGCAGTAGCAAATGTTGGTCTGTGTTGGAAGAAAATGTACAAGGGCGGAGTTGTGGCTCTGAGTCTAGGGATCAGTGCCAGCAATCAGAAGGTTGAATGTCACCAGTGATTCTACTCTGTTGGGCCCCTGAGCTAGGCCCTTAACCTGCAAGTGCTTCATCCTGGGTATGATGGTAATCTACATTCAGCCCTGCAAGCAGGTCCTCCAACTTACAGGGAAAATGTTGGGGTTGGTAGCAGGACTGGTACTCCAGGTACCAGAAAATCTCACACTGTTCCATTTGGACTAATGTGGTGCTCAGGTATCGCACGGCTGCACTCAGGTTCTCCTCCCTGAGGTGGTTTGATGTGTGGTGGGTGCGGCAACATGTTGTCATCAGTGGGCGCTACTTAATTTATGATGGCATTACACTAATATTATACAGGGCTATACAATGTTAAAATTTTTATATAACACCCGCCTTGCAGAGACCCATAATTTACTTACAGATTCTGACTTCACAACTGCAATCTTGTCAATAATTGTCTTGAATTCTTCTCTGTATTTTGCTGAGGATGAAGAAAAGGCAACTGGTGAACAAATGCATTTTCTTTTAAAATAAAGACTGTCATTCAAAGTGTTTCGGAACAAGGTCACGGCCGTGTTAAGTTTGACAGAGTGGGGAGTATCTTCCGTATCAGGCAGAGCTATGGCTGGTTTTCAGATGACTATCGCGATCTACATTCAAGATCTGTAGGGCTTCAGGCCCCTCATGGATATCGTAGGACTGTTTAAGGGTGTACTCACACTAGGCAATCTCTACTGTGCCCAAGCACATTTGACCCCCAAAGTCCAGTTTGTTTGACTAGTGTGATCACTCTGTACGGTGCTTGGGCCCGCTTGAAGAGTTGGGCCAGGGAACGGATCAGTTGGAATCGGGCACGATACACCTAGTGTGATGGCTAACCGTGCCCGGGCACGGAACACAGACATGATGCCAATGATGCAACTGGCACACGCATGTGCACATGCACACTATACATGAACTGGACCCGGAAGGAACGGATCGGTTAGGCAGTACAGATTGGGTAGCAACAAACATTATGGCAAAGGGATCTCTTCGGTCTATGGCACAGGTGCAGTGTTTGCTGGAGATTTGGGTTGATGAGAGTATCTAGGAACAATTGGATGCAACACACAAAAACTCTGAGATATTTGCTAAAATACGGGACTATCTTCTTATACGTGCAGCACAATTACATGAAATGCGTTGTGTTGCATAATTTATGAGGGCCATGCATCATTACACCTAAAACGACTCCAAATAAGCCACAAAATAAGGAATTAATTATGAACTCCATTGTGCTGTGTGACAGCAATATCCTTTGCATGTTGTTTTCGATACAAAAAGTTGCACGTTGCTGATGAAAGCGTGCTCAGGCCCGGAACATTAAGTGCTATGTGGGCTCAGACCAGTGGGGGAAGGAGAGCAACCGGGCCTAATGTGAGTACACCCTTAAACAGCAGCAATCGTACCGTTTTAGGTGGAGATGCACTATTTAAGACAGCAGCTCAGGCTATATGTCAATTATACTAACCAGGTGTTGTGGTTTCAAACTGGAGGCTCTGTGTAGTTTCTCTCTGACAGCATGTAGTAACGTGTGTGTGTGTGTGTGTGTGTGTATTTCAGAAATGAGAGAGTCTAGAATCTATTGGACATCATATGGAGGTAGATTTCAACAAACATTTTACTGAGTGCATGACAAATTCTACAGTCCTTTTACTCTACATAAGAGGCACAAATTTTTGCACAAATCGTGAAGAATTGTGGATGGTTACTTCACCTCCACATGCACTAGGGTCAGTTCAAAGATAAGTAGTTCCCTTAACAAGCTGACCACATGCACGCAATTATTCATGTACTCGCACACACACACACACACACAGGACAGGGAGGAATCCAGGAAGTAGAGACAGGAAGTGGACCAACAATAACACTTATCTTCAGTGGCATGCTATCCTTCTACATCCGGGACAGTTTTCCTTTACTGATGAGGTTGACTTTAAACACAAAACTAGGATTCCAGACATATCTTTGCTCTACGCCTCATAGTTTTCCTGCAGACCTTAGACGCTAAAATATTAAACCACCATATTTAATCAATACTTAATATTTTCACAGCTCATTTCTTCATCCAGACGTACGGTTAACTAGTCCTTCAACAGTCCACTTGTAGGGAATTGCTGTCTGCCTTCTAATCTGTACACATATGTCAGATAAAGGAAGACATATATTCAACACAGGAGGGTTTACTGAAATATACAAACAGGAAATTCAAAGGATGCAACCACTTAGGGGTCCGAAGTGAGAATTCCTGTCTTTTATGTCCTTTTCTCATTGCAATACCAACTAAAGTAAGACAGAGTTCAACAACACTTGAGTGTTTCAGCTGTGCTCCAAAAGCCCTCAGCTCAGGGAGAAGGACTCCCTTGAATGGTTCCTTTTAGGCATGTGTGACGAGTCTGATGCTATCGCGTCATACAGTTGAGAAGTGGTGTACAGAAGAATACTGTCATGATCCTATTTGTAACATTGTGTTATGACCACATATTATCCTTCAAAATAGCAAATATTTTTAAATTTAAATAAGTACATGTTCAATCACCTCAATCCAGTGGGACCTAGGCATCACTCTGAATTGAAGTTATTGCATCTAAATGAAGCTGTTGTGATGAGGTATCTAATGTATCTGCAACTGGGTTTGGATGCAACCCTGTGAAATCAGTTAGCACTAATTTAACTAGTCTTGTTACTGTTGCTAATTTTACAATCAGTGCTCCAATGTTGATTCCTGATTGTAGTTAGAAGGCAAATAGGCTAAATCCTGCCTAGATTTGAGCTTCTTTGTTCTTTGGCATGACTAGGGGGGAAAATGACACTAGGATAGATGGCCATTTATTAACCACAAGCTGGCTGCATAGGTGCGAACAAAATGTGTTGCTGAGCTCAATACACAAAGAGCTACATGCAGCAGCCCAGACGACAATTAAACAACAGAGTTCAAAGCATATAATGTTGTCCCGCTTAAATGGGCGTCGGGAATAATGACTTAACCAGTGTCAAACAGCACATTTTCAAGGCAGACTTCAACTTCTGAACCTCTCATGAGGTACAAGAATCAATGATCCTCGGCGATCACTTTAGGTTATAAATACAAATATGAATATAAACAAATAGGCCTTTCGGAAGCTATATGCAGAACATGTAAACTTTTTAATCTTGTCTGGAGCACTAAAGTCTGTTGCCAAGTGTAAATACATGATGAACCAACTTATAACTTCTTAACATTGGCTATAGGGCATGATAATGTAAGAGCTTCGTGCAACCTGACGACAAAACGCACGATGTATGACCTAAACAGACAGAAGGAGGGAGAAACACTGATCTAGGTTTAGAAAATCTGTTGCAGTAACACTTCACTGAGTCTTCACGTAATTAAGCAAACTATTGGTCAAGGGTCCTCTCTAGGGATGTGTTGAGAGCAGACACAGAGGTTAAGAAGTTTAAAATGCGCTCAGATGCTTTGTTGACATTCATTATTCTAAAAGATCAAGTAATTAGAAAATATGAATGAACGTTACAAGGACGCTGTTATCAGACTGGCCGTTTGGCTGGTGCCTAAACAGCAGATTGCAGTGACCAGCTATCGTGCCTGGTACACGCTGACTTGTACGGCTCCCAGCAACGTCAGAAAGCAAATTACCAGCGAATACCAGTATAATTTTAGCCGTTAAAAAGGCTCTAAATATGAAACAGATGTGTGGCTGCCCTACCAAAGTGAGGCACGGGAAAAGCATATGAAGCACCTATAATGAACACCTCACAACGAACATGAATAGCGAATCTGCATTATAAAACATAAAAGTTAAGTATAAGGACGATATTTAGCGATGTAAAATACACACATGGAACCGCGATAGACCAGAAAACACTGTGTACGCAAGGCAGAGCCGCTTATAGGGTCGCGGTAACTCACCGCGAAAGTCCTTGTCGTTGTGGTTAATAAACTCTTTGTATCTTTTCAGTAAATCTGAATTCTTAACTTTCCCTCCTGCCGTGAAAATAAAGTCCAGTAAGGACTCCTCAGTGACACCCTCCATTGTCGAGTGACGAGTCCGCACCGCTCGGTTACGCGTTATTTTTGTCCCCTTATGATATAAACAAACGCCAAGTTTTTTTTTACTTTTACTTTTCTCTGACTAATTAAGAAAAAGTTCACGATACACATCCAGCTTCTCCCCACCCAGATACATGTAAGCGCGCCTCCCCCCGTTTAACCCTCGCGTGACTCGGCGCTGGACGTCTGCAAACGGCGGCGGGCTGTATTCACGCGCTCCTATTGTCTGTAAAGCAATATTAACAAACCCAGACTTTTAGGAAAATGTTGCACCAATTTTAAAAATAGATACGCTGCATACGCTGTTAAAAATAATGCACTGGCCTTACACAGATGTTGTTTTCCATTCTCATCCATCATTTTCTAATTTGGATCGCGATGTATTTTAGGTTATACTTCACTAAGATGTATAGTTGGTAGTAATACCGTGGTTATTGGTTTCTTTTAACATTGAGCCACATTCACACACGAGTACAAGAAAGAAACTCTTTTCCCCACCAGATACTGTAAATAAATACTCTTTAACTGTGCAATAGTCTGTAAATGTTTAAATAAATATAAACATTTTATTTGATTATGCTCATTTACTTAAATACTAAGAAGAAAAAAATGGCTGTGCCCGTTAATGTAAATATTCGTGTACTCTAGCTAATTTGCTTATCTAATAGTAAATGTATACTGTGGCACACAGCCAACTAGCCCGTTTTTTTTTTACACTGCACCTATAAGAAGGACTCCATTCTGACTGAAAGTTTGCAGTCTGCTTGGGCAAACGGCATGTGGGTAGTATCTTCACCGTTTTAAGGAATGTACCAAGTAATGCTAGACCTTGGTTTCAGCATTTACTTTTAACAGATGAGCTTGGGAGGCAGAGAAAGAGACAAGATAGCAAGTAAATAATGTGGTCCTCAGCAGAACATGGAGCAGAGGGCTTCCTGCTTTACCCCATTTAGATACCGCTTCACCGGCGTCGATAGGCTTCTACTTACACAGCAATCTCTGAGGAATATGTCAAGAGCAATGTTAAAACAAGTAAAAGATTTGTTACAAAAGAAAACTTTTTACTTAAGATTAGAGATTGATTAGGCTACACAGTCTACTATTACTCAGTTTAATATGAGCTTTTACTGGAATGGAATCCGATTTTACGGCTACAGAACTGGCTAAGTAATTAGAAAAACTAATTGAAATTATAAACCAGAGCATTTTCTGATATTAATTGGCAGGTGTGGCTTCTCATTAGTGAATCTCATTCATCCATCTGAATTTTATCCTGTTCAGGGTCGCGGGGTCAATCTCATTCAGCTTGTTTTCTTGAATATTGATAAATATTCTAATAAGTAATAAAGATGAGGAACACAAAGCCATCTTTTACAATGTGGTATTGACACTTCACATAATGAAGTTGATGAGTTGATAAGCCTGAATGGAAAGGCACCATCTCAGTCAGACTGACCAAAACATGCATCCAACAGACTGGTCACTGAGAAAGAATATTTTCATACTAGAAAATCCATTACACGGACGTCACCAGATCGACAACTGAAAACTACTTTGGTATTGGATGGAAGTGGAATAGAATACACTGGATGATATCGACGTCCACAGGGCAGCAGATACTATCTTAATTCACCACCTACTGCTGTTCAGTCTGAAGCTGAACCTACAACGGGGACATCCAGAAGAACATACGACACTGTGGATTTCCAGAATGACGAGGCCTCCGTCAAAGTTTTGCCTCACTCACCAGCAGGTTCCATTTTTTTACAGTATTTGTGGGAGGGTGTCAATTATGACATCTGTAAACGGCTGGAATTAGTAAAGGAAATTTGAAGCAACACATGGGGAGAGTTTCTGTGGGGTGAAGACCCCACATCAGGTGTAAAATGTACAGGGAAAAGAAGGAGGTACATTAAAAAGTGCTTTAAAACAATGTCTGACCAGACGCAGCGAAGGCAAAAGCTCAGTAAAATGCAATAAACGATGAAGAGAAGCATCTGATTACAAAAGAGGTATATTATGCAATCATGACAAGGTCAGAACTCTGACAGTATGAACAAACAATCCACCAGGTATCTTATTAACTGAAACTGACCGCTAGAACAACCACAATAGAGTTTTCAAAAAAAAAATGAGGTGTGTCACCCATCTTAGGTGTGCCTCAGGCACTGAAAAAGCAGTCTGATACATGGAAATACCTCTATTATTATGCCGTACAGACTGTTTTTTTTTTGTGGGGGGGAGATTTGGAGGAAAATCCCAAAGGCTTGTAAAACAGGTTTTTAAACTGTGGAGATTCAGGATTAATGTTTCTGCTTGTGCTGGGAAAGAACCTCAACAAAGACAAGAGGCTTAAGGAGGCAGTAGATGAGGAAGAAGAACATCTTTTTTGGCATTGGACATGTTCAGCGAAGCGCTGCATGCATTTTCAATGTAACAAGATAGAGTAAAAATATCTAAAATACATAAATAAGAGTAAAGTGTAGCAGTGCAATCATAGTAAACATGTGACAGTACATGATTTTAAAAAAAGCAAATTAGCAGCAATGTAAACATATCAGGCTTAAGCTTAGACTGACAAGTCATGTACAGATCCAATTCACACTATTCATGTCACAAAACATATTAAATGGAACATTTGTCAACATTGTGGACTATAATAAAACTTTCAAGATTCTGTGGGGGAATCTGTGACTGCATGCTCCTTAGATGTTATAGAAATTCAAAGAGGGTTGTCTGGATAATGTGCAGAACCTACACTGCTTACAAGCTGACAGATTTAATTTAGCACACCAAGCATCCAATGTCACTGATAATAATCATTATGTGGGTTAAGATGCTGTTACCATGATCAGAATTTAGCCAGTTAAAAACCTGTAGCTGGTGGAGTGATGTCACCATTGGGCCCTTGAGCAAGGCCTTTAACCCCAATTGCCCCAGGGACTGTCTGACACTACTCTCTCACTTGTACGTCAGTTTTTGACAAAAGTGCCTGCTAAATAAATAAATGTATACCTCATGAGGTCATGCAAATAAAAACAAAAAAGAATCATATAGAAAGGACAATGCTTAACAACCCAGAGCAGGCGGGTGAAACAGTTGTCTTTTCACACAATCAGTGGCAGATGCATAAAGGAACGGTAATGCTGGAATGTGCCTTTGAAAACAAGGGAAAACAAAGATTGTAGCACTCAATACCAGAGGCTCAGATATGGCGGCAGTATGTGGGTCAATGGATAAGGGCCTCTGTCCGTGATCAGAACTGTATGTCACTTTGGATAATGGCATCTGTTAAATAAATACAATGTGAGACATCAGGGCAGTGTAATATACATAAACAGCGTGCCACAGATTAGGACATAAAGACAAGGATTCAAAAAGCATTCACATTATTTTCCACTTTTTAATAATATCAGGGTACCCACAATGATCAGGGCCTAAAAGATACTGCAGATCTTTCATTATATTTACTTTCTTTTTCTTTTGGTAGCCCAAAATGTGGGTGCCTTGAACAGTTAGTACCCTTCATGGAACAAAAAAACAAAAATAAATTTACTGTCAGTGGATGACTATGAGTCTGGCTAGCGGCTCGCATGACGCTCAGTCTCAGGCATGTGGGTTTGAGTCTCATGTTGAGTAATGCAGATATTTCACCATGAATACCCTGAGCGAGGACGTAATCTGGTGTCTCGCCTTTCAGAGTTCTGTAACATCATTTTGTCAATGCACCACTTGTCAAAAAACAGGAAATATTATCTGTAACATAATCAATTAAAAAAATTTCATTTTTTGTTGACAACAAAAACTGAAATATGTCTGACCCTCTCTTGCCTAAAAATATATCACATTTAAATTTTAGACATATTTTTATTGGCCGTAAATACAAGAAAATTATTTATCATTGGTCCTCAGACAAGCCAATGCTCAGAGTTTACACTTAAAAAAAAGTTGTGTACTGTACACTGGCATTTTCACATTCAGTGTTCGGTTATGGTCTACGAGGGCGAAACATATTACAGTTGATTTATTACATCATAAGTGAGAAATGAAGAGGAGTTATACTCTAATGACCACAGGAAGGAAGGATCTCCCTTTTTGGCGACACGAGTCTCCCGCTGAAGGAGCTCCAAATAATTTTCAGGGTGCAGTGCAGAGGGTGGGAGGTGCAGATTTTTGAAAGACCAGTGACTGAAGTTCTGAAACGATTAGAACCGCGGCACTTAATATACAACTGAATACCAGCAATGAAGATGGCTGCCCAAGGAAGCTCCAAACGTGGAATCCACAAGGGAAAAGGATGTTAGCAAAATAGAAAATCCCTGCAACAATCACCAAGATAAACAGAAGGTGGGTGGCAAAAATGCATTTTGTTTGTATGTAGAAAACTTACAAAACAATAGATAGCAATGTCAATGGAATCTTTAGAACTTGCTATTGTCAGTAAGACACTAGGAAAATAGGACATTCCATTGTAATAATGACGGAAGACTGAGACTTTGCCCATTTCAGCCTCAGGCTTAAATTTGTTATAAAGTCTGCTTTATTTTCATTGATATTAATTAGGTGTGTGAGTGTTCTAAACATGAACAGTTCTCATACTTACGTTCTACTAAAGAAAGAAATTATAACCCCTGCAAGAGCTGAGGCACACCATGAACAAGGAAGCCTACATCAGTTTTCTTCAGATAGATAGATAGATAGATAGATAGATAGATAGATAGATAAAAAACATTGTCATAAAACAATTTCTGTTTGAAGAGAGCTAACCTTAGCGGACACATAAGTTTTGTGAAAGTGAAATGATGAGGAAAATCCTATAGCTGACAATCATTAGTATAGTATCAGAATTCATGTATACAGTATGTCAGTTTAATTGCTTGCATATTAAATGCATTCAATTTAATAATTTCTTTCTGCTGTTACAGGTTTCTAAACCAAACATCTGTTTGGGTATGCAAGTGATTTAATTTTCATATGGTTTTAAAACTCTAAAGGTTCAATATTGAAATTACAGTAATCTTCTTAGGCATTCTCAGAATTGTAGTGTTTAGTATTAATGTAGAACTATAGTTTTGATTTTGCAGATTACTGGTATAGACTTAGACTCCAACTGGCATGTGGGTTACCATTTTGTTAAATCCATCTATAAATATTATATATTAAAGATATTCACATATTCTATACAAAAATAAGTTTAGAACATACTACAGCTATAATTACCTCTGACACTCAGGGCATCTCATTTATCCAATCAGTCAAGCACCTTGTCTATCTTTTATCTATTTATTCAACTTCATAGCATTCCTGAATGCATTTTTCTATATGTCATAGACTTGTTGGTTGTTGGTTTTAAATCATGACCAGGGAGACCATGCAAGAATTCCAGTATACCTGTACTTGCTTGCTATTTGCACAGGTACAGAAAGTTTCAATTCCATGTAAAATTCATTTTAAATATTAATGGGTCAGCATTCTGCTGAGGACTCTACGTGTGACATCCTTCCCTGAAGCAGCCGTGCTTAATTACTGCTTAACTACACAAAAGCAGAAGTCACTCCCTCACTGAGTGCCCAAGACCTGCTGGAACAGTTATGAACTATGCTGACTTCAGTTACCTGACTTTACTTCTCAGTTGGCCTGAGAACAGCACAACAAGTGAGTTGGGTCTTAGTAACCTCTACAGTCTTTGCTAAAGGCAGACCTGAGGCAAAGCTCTAACAAATCGAGCCAAACAGTTAATATTTTAAATACCCAATAGCCAAATGCACCAAACACAAAGAACCTTAGCAAACATTTACATTATGCTATGAAAATTAAACACACAGGATTTGAAGGATATTGTTAAGCCTTAATTTCTTCAAATAATGCTCATAGCCACTTTCTAGAGTTTATAAAACCCAGTCTTCATAATTGATGCGTCACCACAGAGATTTTGGTCCAAAGAATGCTTAAACCTCAGAGTCTTGTTTAGTTCACTTCAGAAGGCAAAGTTGAGTTCCCACCTTCCACTGTGAATGGAGACAACAGGTCGGGTCTGTTAGACCTCCAGGGATCTAACTAAGCCAGATGTTTCCTTAGCCACAGTTCTGTCAACAAGAGCAGCCATTTGCTCTGCTTGGCAGTGAGGAACAATGACAGAGGGCAGCTGTCTGCATTGTGATCCATCCCACAAGGCCCCGGCCCGTACCAGGGCCTTTACACAGCAAACCGCTTGTAAACACACTTCAGTTCTTTGTACTTTTTTTATGTGTCCACAAACACATCCCACACCCGATCACCTAGCTCTTAAAAGGGAAGATGCTGATTAAGGGGTAAATGTGGCGAGCATAGACACAGGCTTGCTGGCAGTGGACTGAGGGGCTCTAGCCTGGGACGGACAGCACTGTGTCGCTGATTTTAATCTCGCTGTACAAAAGCGCAGGGATTCCCTGGAGCTTAATAAACGAAAGTGCTTCCATAATCAGGATATTCAGAAGTGCCCCTGGTGCTAAGCTGACATTGTTTACAGGATGTGTTCAGACATCTGTCACTGGGAGACAGGTTAACCCCTGCTTCACTGGAAAACAGAGTGCGGGCAACCGGGGGGGGCTAATGGCATTGGTCAGACACCAGCAGGTCATGAATCACTTCCCGGTATTCACGTGTCACAATTATTAACAGCAATGCATGATGTTATGGAAAAGAAGCAAAAAGTATCATAAGAAATACAGACCTGTGAGTATCTGAAGAGAATTGCTGTTACCTCTCTCCTGGATTTTACTTTTTAAATTAACTTAGCAAATATTTTCATCCAAAGCAACATAAAACTGAGAAAGCAGGATCAGAGAGTCCCTGTAGGAACTAAGACTAAGGGCCTTGCTCAAGGATCCAATGGTGACATCAGTCTGCTGGCTGGGGATTTGAACCAACAACCCTCTGATCACAAGCACCATGTGCATACTCACTCAGCCACACACCACCCCCACTGGCTTAAAAAGTCCTACTGGGGCTGCATCCATGCTAAATGGTTTCCAGTTCATACTTCTCCAAAAGTGCAAATTCACAAACAAAGCATGAAGTCACCCATCTGTCATACAGAGTTGCAGTTTAAACAGGAAATTGCTGACGTGAAACACCACAGCCTGAGGCTGGCTTACGGCAGAGTGGAAACTCTGAAAAGGCGTAGAGACATAGCGGACGTGTGGCTCATCCATGAATGTGATGACAGCACGTAACAAAATGCATTTCGGATTCGGCCTAATAAACCAGTCCAGCACATTATCCCCAGAGTAGCTAATAGAGTCAGGTTTGTAATTACTTGACGTTTTAAATTTAAAAGCTGCACTTCCATAATTAAAGTCCCAAATAGCTGCGCTTAAGCAAAATAAAATAGTTTTGAATGCTGGATTACAACTGTAATTCCCAGTGGGCCAGATGTGAGGGGTGGGGGATGCGAGGGGTGGGGGTTGGTCTGCCAGGTTGTAGTCAGATTAACGACAGAAATCCCAAAGCACTGTGCTGCCCTTCGGTGCAGATTAGGGGCTGGTGTGGAGTCAACATGCTGTAATCCCCCGATTAGCTGACATAATCACCTGTAAATACACCTTCGGCATTCTGCAGTGTACAGGAGGGGGGGGGGGGGGGGTCTTATGGCACAGCGCCTCCTGCTGGCTCTCCCCAAGAGCTGCTCAGTGAAGAACCTGTGATCGAAGCCCGTGACGGAAAGTAAAAAATCAAGACGTGAAATGACATGGTACCGTGGTGGTGATCTCTGTGGGGTCACGTTACATGGGGGATGGTCGAAGCAGTGAAGCAGTGAATGTGACGACACAGCAGTGGCTAAGTAGCTGCGTCTGGAGTCCAGCTTACAGCAACTTGCAGAAGGACAGCAGTGACTGCAGACAAAGCAGAGTCACACATTCCGGCCTTTAATCTTTTACATTTATTTTTTTAGCCGACATTATTTAGCAGTAAGTAATGTAAAAGTGAGGACTATGCCCTGCACAAACTACTTCTGTTGGATGATATTTCGTCTCAGAAATAATTGCGATAAATTATATTGTCATTTTAACATCATTTTATGCCTGTGATTTAATAATAATATAATAGCATAATTATACAAGTTCAGCCTTTCAAAAGAGCAATGAACTTGACTTCTTAAGAATATGTGTTTGCATCAGTTCTTATCGTTTTGATTTTTGTAATTAACTTTTTACATTGTTTTTTATTTTGGTTTCTTTAGCTTTTATTTCAAAGATGTAAATCTATTTAGTTGTTATATTTTACTTTAGGTTTTAGTAATTTTATTTCTAGGGATAGACAGAAGGTTATAGGACTTTGCTGACTACTAGGGCTGTCGCGATAACTGCAATTACTCTGCCTAGTGAGGACGAGAGAACAAGGTCGGAGTGTCCTTGAAGTGACTGAGGTTAAGGACTTCACTCAAGATGTGTTACTCAAGATGATGGGTGATAGAAATTACTCTTCCACCCACCGGATTTCAACTACCAATCTTCTGAAAACGTGCAGAGAGTTCTAACCCTATGGTTGCCAACCTTGGTCAGCTGGCTGGTGAGAGAATTTCAATTCCAGATGAATCTGCACACGCATTTACATTTATGTAAGAGTTGTTCTATTAGTAAATAGTCTGGAGGGTTTGCAAACTACCCCAACACCTTTGATATAGTTAATTTTAGGCTTATAATGGAAACATATAGATTTGCCATAAGATTTCTAGTCTAGTGGAACCCTGAAGCCTAAAAATGACTTTGTTAGTTTTTTTACCCATTTTTTGCCTGTGGTAACAATGGGGCTCTAGAATTTGTGTCAAGCTCAGTATAATTTTAAGGCCACTAGTCATATACACTCACCTAAAGGATTATTAGGAACACCATACTAATACGGTATTTGACCCCCTTTCGCCTTCAGAACTGCCTTAATTCTACGTGGCATTGATTCAACAAGGTGCTGAAAGCATTCTTTAGAAATGTTGGCCCAAATTGATAGGATAGCATCTTGCAGTTGATGGAGATTTGTGGGATGCACATCCAGGGCACGAAGCTCCCGTTCCACCACATCCCAAAGATGCTCTATCGGGTTGAGATCTGGTGACTGTGGGGGCCATTTTAGTACAGTGAACTCATTGTTATGTTCAAGAAACCAATTTGAAATGATTCGAGCTTTGTGACATGGTGCATTATCCTGCTGGAAGTAGCCATCAGAGGATGGGTACATGGTGGTCATAAAGGGATGGACATGGTGAGAAACAATGCTCAGGTAGGCCGTGGCATTTAAACGATGCCCAATTGGCACTAAGGGGCCTAAAGTGTGCCAAGAAAACATCCCCCACACCATTACACCACCACCACCAGCTGCATAGTGGTAACAAGGCATGATGGATCCATGTTCTCATTCTGTTTACGCCAAATTCTGACTCTACCATTTGAATGTCTCAACAGAAATCGAGACTCATCAGACCAGGCAACATTTTTCCAGTCTTCAACTGTCCAATTTTGGTGAGCTTGTGCAAATTGTAGCCTCTTTTTCCTATTTGTAGTGGAGATGAGTGGTACCCGGTGGGGTCTTCGGCTGTTGTAGCCCATCCGCCTCAAGGTTGTGCGTGTTGTGGCTTCACAAATGCTTTGCTGCATACCTCGGTTGTAACGAGTGGTTATTTCAGTCAAAGTTGCTCTTCTATCAGCTTGAATCAGTCGGCCCATTCTCCTCTGACCTCTAGCATCAACAAGGCATTTTTGCCCACAGGACTGCCGCATACTGGATGTTTTTCCCTTTGCACACCATTCTTTGTAAACCCTAGAAATGGTTGTGCGTGAAAATCCCAGTAACTGAGCAGATTGTGAAATACTCAGACCGGCCCGTCTGGCACCAACAACCATGCCACCCTCAAAATTGCTTAAATCACCTTTCTTTCCCATTCTGACGTTCAGTTTGGAGTTCAGGAGATTGTCTTGACCAGGACCACACCCCTAAATGCATTGAAGCAACTGCCATGTGATTGGTTGATTAGATAATTGCATTAATGAGAAATTGAACAGGTGTTCCTAATAATCCTTTAGGTGAGTGTATGTTGGGCATGGCTGGTAAGTGAATTAGGAGTTAAATGACATTTCTATCTATGCAATGACCACCTACAGAGGATCCAGATTCAAAATTTCCATATGAATAATGTACGAACTGAAAAAATAGAGGACTTACATTTTAGCACAATCCATACAAGTCTATCTTGCAATGTTTTAAGGAGAAACTTAAACTTCAGCCATCTTTTTTTGGCTGAAGAAGGCTGAAATGATGATCAGAGCTCCCTCCTTTGGAGAGTAGCACAAACACGAGTAGACATCAAACCAAGGACTGTTTGGCTGAACATCACACTGAACCTGAAAAGAAAATGTATGTTGTAATGAAAGCTGGGACTTTTACTCGAGCCCATCTTCTGCTGTACTTTGGGTGCCGTGTGAGACTGGCAGACTGCCATAGCTGAAACGTGGTTTCAGCTAAATATATATATTGTTGTAACTTATGTCACACATTACATAATGATATAAAAGGTTTAGCTGAAAGAAGCTAAAAGGTATTTTTGTGAAGGGGAGGAGTGATTCCTCTATACAGAGAGCAGCCAGTCAGATATGCCTCACTGAGCAGAGACCTGGAGGGTGGAGGGCAGACTCATGTGAAAATTAAGGTGCAGTTTTACCTCATTTGACCTTCTTCCACTCCATCACTTACATGTATAAATAGTTTGAAAACAAATGGACACTGACATCAATTGGGGTATGTACTGAACATGACTCCCAATTTAAAAATCCAGATGCCATAATTAGTAGTCTTAAAATAGTCCGATTTCACAATTATATGTGCAACTACAATTAGCACACCTCATTTATTGTATCAACTAACAATAAGGAGCTAGATTCCATAGAAAATCTTACTGGTCACAATTTGACTACAATGGCTCCCTCTAGTGGCAGTAACCAATAGTAGCAGAAATGGCAGCTATAGCGAGCTCTGTTTATTCAATCAGTAAAGGGCTATTATTGTAGCAAATTATGTGCAAATGTGTGTGGAGAGTTGCGATGTGTAAAAGAATCTGTAAATCTGTACTGAGATTTGCAAATGTATACAGGAATCTGTAAGTGTATTCAGAATCCGTTGCAAATGCATAGACAAATCTACAAATACATATATAAGATTCAAGATTCAAGATTAAGTATTAAGGGATAAAAAAAAAGTCCAGGTATTTGCTCCAAGTGCGATAAATACAGACAAGCCATCAGTTACAACTCAGGCGGACCTCTCAATTGGCTGCCTTTTAACACATGATTTTTGCTACACTTCTTCCTAGAGAGATCTGCAAATGCATGTGGAGATTTGTGTACCTGAATATCAATCCATAGAGATTTGCAAGGACATTTATATTTGTACATGTGTAGACAAATCTGTAAATGCCTACATAGGTATTAATAGATAAAAAGTGTAAGTATTTTGCTCCAATCACTGTAAATACTTTGCCTGATTGTCTCAACTGTAATGTGAAAATTAAGGTGCATTTTTACCTCATTTGACCTTCTTCCACTGCATCACTTACGTGTATATTGTGCTAGTCTTAAAATACTCAGATTTCACGATTATATGTGCAGCTGCATTCAGTAGCACAACTCATTTATTGTACCAACTAAAAAAAGGAGCCAGGTTGCACAGAAAAACTTACTGGTCACAATTTGACTACAATGGCTCCCTCTAGTGGCAGTATCTAGTAGTAGCAGAAATGGCAGCTATAACAAGGTTGGATTATTCAATCGGTTAAGTAGTTTAGCGTAGGACCTGCTTCTACTACACAAAAAGAGCACAAAGGAAACAGTATCAGTTTTCAAAGCTGACGCTTCTGAACTTTTAATTATCCAGTTAGAACTTCATAGCCAATTTCAGTCTTTTCCACCAAAAATAAATTTAGAGCTATTTAGGCATTTAATTCCAATGACACATTAAAAAAAAATCTCGTACAATTGCGTTGTTTTTCACAATTAAAGCATTTCAATGGAATGCACTAAAAATCTGGCTTAGTGTCATGACACGTGCCTTTAGCCCACAGTGCAAGAAAGGTGCGTTTTTACGGGAAGTTAATGTGTTTGTGCTCTAGAAAGCCCCCAAGTTTACTGTACAGTACATTATAAATTATTACGGCATACCTTTTTTTTTAAATTATGACTGTTATAAGTCAAAACATGTTAACAAGATGTTAATTGGGTTTCAAATCAGATTCAGGACTGAACACGAGATTAAGAATTACATTACGACTCAATTACAAAACTTTTACAAAAAGGAAAACAAAACAAACGGAAAATCCAATAATAAATCAACCATATTTTTATATGTATATAAAAGAAAGCAAGCTTAAATAAATATGACACAAACACAAAAAAAAGTAACAAATATGAAGACAAAAAGAAACTTAACTGTGGGCATCATTACAGGGGATTAGCTAAGGGGGTTGTTTCAGTACAGTATATTAGCAAAGTGAATTTTCAACTTGAATGTATCAGTCTTGCGTAAAGGCTGTAGGCCTCCAATGAAATATATTAAACTGAATGTAAATCAGACCACATGTTCCGCTCTAAGCCCAGCCCTAATGTCGCACTCAGGCAGATGCTTCAGGAAAACCTGTATTCACCTGTTGCCTTTCATGGCTTACGATGACATTAAAGCAGGCGTCAAGCTTCCTGGGAGCAAAGGGGGCCCATGCACAGTAATACTGTCATCAGCACAGCAGATCTGGAAGACACTGGTAAGAGCCCCATATGTAGCCTATGGGACCAGAGCACAGCTGGCACTGTAAGAGCCCTGGCTGAGTACTAGTGTTGTGCCAGGGCAGCGCTACACACATTTTTATACATGCAGATAAAAGATATATTCTGCTATACCCTGTTTGGCCACTGGGTGGCAGGATGTTAAACTGGCTGTCCACAATCTTTCGGTCAGCAGTCCTTACACCTGCCATGTATACTCACGTGGTGGAGTCTGGGAAGCAAACGGATCACATGCTAAACATAACGCACACTTTGATCCATTATTCAAAATTAGTGTTAGATTAACAGAAGTTTAACCTCTGATTGACTCATCAGTGCTTTTTGTTAACCTCTGACTGAGACTGTCTATGAACACTTTCTCCTGATGTACTCTTAGTTACTGCCACTGATATATTTTTCCTGAATGTGCATTTTTAATCTGTACATCTTTGGGCATGCTAGCATACTCCACCAATCGACGGTCTATGAAATTTTGTTTATCTCCCTTTCATAAAGAGGCACACAACCAGCTATACATATCATCAGTTCCGCAGATAAATCACTAATATTCCCCTTTTCTTTTGAGAAGAGCCATGTGTTTTTTTTTTTTTTTTCTTCCACCACGACAAATTTTTTTTTTTTTTCGAAGGAGCACAGAGAAGTCAGAGTTGCTGCAGGACTATGGTATCACGGTCGTTCACGAGTTTCGACTCCTCGCATCCTTTTCGGAGTCCGTGGGCATCAGGGTCCACGCGTGCTCAGTCCGTTCCTCCCAAGTTATCCATGAGCAGCTGGCGCCTCTCAGGTCAGAGGTCAACAGCGAGGGCGCAAGGCGCTCATGATCAGCCTCCCATTTCTAATCCCAACATGTTTATGTTCCAGGCTGCTTGAAGACCTGGAGCAACTTCTCCTCTACAAATTTAAACCTACTAAGTGCAAAACAATACTGTACTCCCTTTCCTGGCAAACTACAAAGTCTTACGCGAGAGAACACAGTGGAAACCAGTGCTGCTGCTGTCACAACCATGAGGCTGTACTCAGAAGAAACAGTCCAGATCAGGTTTCCGGTGGTCTCTCAGTCTCAGGTACGGGAGGATGCAGCACAAGATCTAACTTAAGGAAGCGTTGGCGTTGCAGGGAACTTGATCCCACTGGATGGTGAGCCCCAGTAGTGCAGATCCATGTCCGGAGCAGGAGATAACTGGGAATGCTACACTTCCCTAAGAAAAGATCAGAAGCGATTTGATGTTAAAATATGCACTAATTTGCTTACTTAGGAACATTTTTTTCTGAAGCAGAGGAACAATATGCAACAGGTTGAGACACAGGTATGTTACTTAAGGACATGGATCAGGATGAAACAAGGAGCAGAGACAGACAGAGGCAAGCAAATCAAAAGAATGTCTGAATATATAGCAACTAGCAATGTATTAACAGAAATGTGTGAATATTTTTACAGCTTAATGGGAAAACAAAAATACTTGGGAAACTATGTTGCAAAGGACATAGACGGGATCATGTTGTGAAATGAGAAATATCTATTGAAGCATCGCTTCAAAAGTGCAGTGTGTCATCGTGACACTAAGCCTTTTGTGATGGAGGAACTGTCATCGCGTTTCTCAGAAAGGGTGGAGACCAGGGCAATATGCCGTTAGATCACAGACCAGCGTCAAGACAATGACTTGGCAGGTCACGCGTAAGCTTTCCACACCCTTTCCAGGACAAAAGTCTAAATAAAAGTACCCTGCATTGATGGGGCACAAGGGGCAGTATAACAGCCAGTTAGCTAACGGTACTGCTTTCTTCTCACGGTCTGGCAGTCATGTGACAGTCATGTGACCACAAACACTCTAGTGCTCTGGGACTAAGTTTGATAGTGCTTCAGCAGAAGGATACAACTGAGGAAAGCAATGTAATGTAACGTAAAGTAATGTAATGTAATTCTTTTTTCTAAAGAACACTTGAACAACTGAAGTTTTTGAAGTGCTGTACAAAATTAGCACAAACAAGACATAAGACAACGCCGTAAATAGTCACAATACACCCAACAAGGACTAAAATGATAATATAACTATCGACAGTTAGAACTAAAAGCCAATCTATAAAAAATAATAATAATAATAATTTTATCGAGATTTAAAAATATGGACTGAAGGGGAGGAGCGAGTCTGCAAAGTGTTTCAGAGATGAAAGCAGCAAAAGGTGTACTGGGGAAAAGGAGGCAGCAGAAGGGCAACAGCAGGGGGTGCTGTGGCGAGGAGGAGCAGACTTACGATGCCGAGAGTGTGGAGTTGAGCATGACGGTGGTGCGTATGCGGTACAGATGCGCCAGGGTCAGCTTCTTGTGCTGCTGCATCGGCGATCTCCTGGCCACCTCAGGCTCCGTGTCCTCAGGCTCCTCAGAGCCGCCCGACTCTCCCAGGGAGAATGAGGACGTCATCTCGCCGTCCGACCCAGTCAGGGTACTCTGAACCTGCCGAGAGTCCGTGCACTCCGAGGTGTCCGTTAAAGCGCCTGAGCTGTCGCATCTAGCGGACAGGTCCTCAGCGGAGTCTGCGTGCTCAGCCTGGAACAGGAAGTCCTGCTTGTTGAGTTGCGACAAGCTTCTGCTGTGGATGAGGCCGGCCCTCCTGTTGGCGAGCCGTGTCCTCATCACGTTGCCGGCGCTGCAGCGTGCCTCCACGCCTCCCTGCGTCCGCTGCAGCAGGTTGTCCTCGGAGTGGCACTTGATGGCGAGGTTCTGTAGACAGCGCTGGTGTTTCTGCACTGGTGTGCAGCGCCGCAGCTTGACGGAGTCGGTGACAGAGAGCTGGGAACCCATGCGGGTGGGATCCTCCTCGTCTGACTCCTCCACCAGCTCCTCGCCCTCCGTCTCCTCCGCCTCACCCTCCGTGTCCTCCTCATCCTCCTCTCCCTGGCCAGGCCTCTCCCTCAGGGACAGCTGTCGGAGCAGGGACTCTGGCGACAGCGTGCCATAGGCGCTGTCTATGGACATGGAGCGATCCGCCGTCCCTGGCACATCCAGGCTGTCGGTCTGCAGTCTCTCACGGTGGGACTCTACGGCCATCAATCCGGAGCTGCATACGTCAACCCCGACCAGGGAGGCCTCATCTGCAGAGCCGTTTGGGATCGCTTCCTGCGATGACGAGTCGCCGCCGTCTTCCATGACCGCCACGGATAGGGTCTCGGTGGAGCCGTCTGATTGGCTGTAGGAATGAGGGCACAGACTTCACCGAATAGCATGCAAAAGGTGCTACAGACCAAGAGCCTTCTGTGCTCTCCAACTGCACATCCTATCTGTTATCACTGTACATTCTTATCCTCAAACTTACGTTTTAGTTAAATATCAAATTGTAACCTACTTGCCTTCACCTACTGCTGTATGCTGTTCTGTTTTGCATATGATAGATACATTTTTAGTGTTTGATTGATACACTGATTGATTGATTTATTGACTGACTGACTGTCCCTATCTCCTATCCCTCCGCTGGCAGCGATTCTGGGCTCAGAAGGCATTACCTTTCAGCCTGATGGTCCTTGTGCCGCAGGCAGGGGGAGCTGGCCGTGGAGTTACTGCTCTCTTCCTCCTCCTCCTCCGCTACGCCCCCGGCTTGCTTCTGCTTCCGCCGGAGCTCCTCGGAGTGAAGCTTCTGGAGCTGGTTCTGTCACATGAAAATGACAGTCAGACGCCGGCGGGCAAGAGGGCGGGATGCCGCCTCGTCACCGACGCGCCGAATGCGTCACGGCGACGTGGAAAAGCACGTGCCAGGGTTGGCCAAGGAAGGTGGCGATTCCTGCGCTACCCTAGTGTGTCATGAAAAGGGTGCCGGTGGTCAGAGGAGCTGATATGCAGGAGAGAACCGACGTACCCGGACGTTACAGATGGCGTCTGTCCAGCTCCGCCCCTGGGTGGTGCTGTTGGCCTGGAAGGAGTAGGCGGCCACCGCGTTGCCGAACTCGTTGAGGTAGATGACGAGGAAGGAGCCTGGGGAGGGAACAGTCAGCGACACGTCAGACCCCCCCGTCATCAAATGAGGCCTCGGCTTACATTACTCAGCCATTTTTATTTTAATGTGCCTGTCTGTTTGATTTGTAAAAACTGCAAAGTCATTAAAATAAACTATTCATTTACCTCTTTGCTAAAGTTGTCTTAGCTATAGTCATGGCTGTTCACTGAAAACATTTAACTGAAAATAGGTCAAAAGTTGAAACCGAGCCACGCAGAGCAGCAGAGCGCAGGACTTAGTTATGTTCTTATGCTTTTCTATAAGCTTATTTTACTAGCTGTGGTGGAATTGGGGGGCGTGGGGGGGGGGGCACACACTCACCAGTGTCCTTCAGCTCCTTACACACCATGTTGTGGATGAACAGGGGCTGGCGGATGACTTTAACCTTCTCACGCTTTACTGGCTTGGTGATCAGCAGCATGTCGGTGAACAGGAAGCAGTGAACATCCATCTGTGTGGGGGGGGGGAGATACAGCAGTTAGGATTCCGTGGCTTGTTACCCTGAAGCTTACTCAACATGAAACGGCCTGATCTCAACCTTCGGCTAGGCTTGTGCGATTAATCGCGCGAACACAGCAACACAGCTTTCATTACGTTGTGTGTCTATTATCCTCCGTCCCACAGGCTGCCAGGGGGCAGGTGCCTTGTTTCTGAGGCCCCACTTGAAAAAACTCACCACCACCCCCCCCCAGAAGAGCTAGAAGATCATGGCTAGGCTAATCGATTAGCATAACATGCAGTTTCAGTATCTCCTAAATAAGGGATTAATTTAATATTTAGTGTTGTGACGGCTTGTGGCCAGCAGGGGGCAGCCGGCCTCCTCACCCTGCTGTCCTTCCCCTCCTTCATGCGCAGCGGTCCCTCCATGTGCAGCTGCCGCGTCTCCCCTGGCGGTGTCCCCTTCATGGGGGCCATCAGGTCGAAGCAGTTGTACTCTCGCAGGATCTGTAGGGGGAGAGACTGAGCTTGGTTTCCATGGAAACACAGCCAGCCTGACGCCATGTTCATGACTGCGTTTCCCCCTTACCTTCTCAACCTCCTCGCCGCCCCCATCCACGGCCTCATAGGACTCGATGCGGCTCGAGATGGAGGCCAGTTTTTTATGCTCCTGCCGCTGCCGCATCTGACTGTCCACGCTGTTGATAAAGGCCTCGACCGAGGCCACCTGTAGGGGGCGCCATCCTCAGTTCAATACAGGGTAAGCATACACACATACCAGGCACAATTCTAAAAAAAAAAAAAAAAAAAAAGCATCTCATCAGCCAATGACATTTTGTATTGGTGAGTAGCGGGAAAGGAGGCATTCCGGGAGCCAATCAGCTTTCAGCTGGGCCTGTAAACACCCCTGACTCATACACACACAGAAAGCATGGGCTCCTTGTCCCATATACACTCAAGAATTTTTCCCATAAAATCTTCTAGCTATTATTCTTTATCACTATCATACCGTTATCATAAAGTCAAAATAGCGCAATACAATAAAGGCAGTAAATGTAAATGCAACCAAATACCATGCACCAGAGCATGAATCCAAACAGGGCCTCTGGAACAGTTATGTGCTATCTGCCCACTTTAAAGGATTGGCTCTATGAATAAATGCAAATGCTGTAAATGTGAATGGCTGCACGGCGGCCCCCCCGCTCACCATGCCGCTGAGGACCTCGCGGCCGGCCGGCTCGTCCGTCTTCTTCAGCACGCTCTTCAGCAGCAGGGGGTACTTGGTCAGCCTCTGGTGCGGCTTCACTACCATGTCAGTCAGCTTCAGTCGGTTACACTGCTTGTGCGTCTCAGCCCACTGCGAGGGAAAGGGGGCTGGGGGGTCAACATCTGGACAGGACACACCATAACCCCCCCCCCCCACCCCCCAAAGAACCACTAGAAGCATGAACCATTGCAAAGTCCTGACAGGATTAAATTTAATTGTGTTCCATGCCCTAACTTCCCAGAGTTATATAGTGCCATCATTTGCTAACATGAAATGTTTGTTTTTGTTATTTTATATTGGTATCAGTTATCTCCTCTGTCACTACTTCCCTTAAATTGTTGATAACTGCATAGAAATGTTCATCTCCGTTACGTAGATTGTCTTTAGTACCCCAACATCAATCCTGTGGGTTTGAGAGGATCGTCACTTCGTGACGCCGCGTACCGTACATGGCAGGGAGCCAAGGGCGCCGTGCCGAGCAGGCGGGCTGGAGGACTCACCGTCACGTACATCCTGAAGGGCTCATTGTCCCTCAGCAGGCTCTTCATGTACTCCATGCAGGCCTCCTCCTCCATGCAGTACTGGATGTAGGGCTTGAATCGGACGTCGATCTGCACACGTGGGTACAAGCGGGTCACATCCAGCCAAGGGGGACTGAGTCCGCGAGTCGCAGAGGAGACTCATCTCAAACTTAGCTGTGTCAGTCCAAACCACTATAGGTACAGGCACCTCAAATCCCACCATACTATGCAAACTAACTATCGAATATCCAGCCTCCAGGTTACAAACGAGTGTCGTTCCCCAAGTATGTCATTAAGCCCAATTTGGAGGCAAGTCTGAAAAATGATAATACAGCCTATAATTATGCAATAATAATACAAGTAACTACATACGGTAACTGTACATCCAGCTGAGGCACCAGTGAAGGCGTCCAGTGTTTCACACACTAGCGTGTGCGTTCGTTATTACGAATCGTTGTATTTAACCCGAATTCTCAATATAACAGGCTCTGCAGCAGTCTGAAAGTCGGACGTTCTTAAACCTGGGGCTGCCCGCACACATTATTTGGGGCGGCACAGTGGCTCGTATTTCCAAGGTAGGGGGCTCAAACGCCGCCCCCAGCTTTGTGCAGTACTCCTTGTGTCATTCCTGCTTGATCTTGTAATTTAACAACATGAATTCAAGTGAGCTGGTATTTTCAAATTGGCCATATTGTGCTATTTTGCAATTGCGCCACGAATCAGAATAGACATTTCTTTTTATTTAGCAGAGACATTTCTGGGATTTGAACAGGTAACCTGAACATAGGCAGAGTGTCGTAACCACACACCCACCCCATCCAGGGCGTACCTTAGGCTACCTGGGATATGCTACAGGGTCATGGAGAACTCAAGCTAGATAAGCAGTAGGAAGATGCATGTAAACATATTATTCTACAAAGCATGTCCTACACCAGGGGGGGCCAATCTTCTCCGCAAAGGGCCGGTGTGTGCAGGGTTTTGGGATAACCTGTAGGTCAGCTGTTCAAACCCAGGTGTGAGGACTCTTCAGCCAATCAGTCCACTAATTAGTAATCTAATTAGGGAGTTGCAGCGAAAACCCGCACACACAGCGGCCCTTTGCGAATAAGATTGGCCACCCCTGTCCTAAGAGATGACACACACACACACACACACACACACACACACACACACAAAGTCCTACTGATTAGAGAGGCACTGTGTTTGTGGGACGCGAGCGTGTGGGCGCTGCTTACGGTGCGGAAGCCCTCCTCCAGGTGTGCGGGGTCCAGCAGTGTGCGGGCCTGACGAGCCTTTTCCACGGCGGGCAGCATGACCTCGGCCCACAGCGCCGTGTGCAGCCGCACGATGTCCTGGATGTTGCTGAAGAGGCGTATGGGGTTCACCTCCTGGAGGAGTTTGCTGTCCTGAAGGTTCAGCAGGCAGCTGTAGAAAAGCTGGGTGGGGGAGACGGAAATTAAGAGCTGGAGAAGAAGCCAAGAACATCAGCTGGTGTTTCCATAAAAGGAGAGAAAATGTCCTTGTAACTTGGGACCGGCAGGTAAATGCTCTGAATGGCCCAAAACGCTTCAGATTCAACGAATTTCTCAGGCAAGAAATTTAAATACATTAAAATACTTTTTTCATGACAAAAGGATTTTTCTTATTTTGCCAAACAATGGCTTGTTTAGAAATCATCCACTGAAATGTAATGATTCGCCAAAAAATACTAGTCAATATCACCCTCAATTTTCTCAGAGAAGCCTACAAAAAATCTGACTAAACTAGGTAGCAAAATAAACGTAGGAACCAAAGATTTCCAGGAGATTTGTAGTGAAATCCCATAATGGAAACCCACTATGGAAATGAAAGTGACGTCTCCGCTCATCGGGTTAGGGGGGGTCATCGGGTTAGGGGGGTCATCGGGTTAGGGGGGTCATCGGGTTAGGGGGGTCATCGGGTTAGGGGGGGTCATCGGGTTAGGGGGCTCCCCAACAGCCACCTCTCCAAAACCATTAAAGATAATGACCTTATTTGCTATTAAAACCTAAGTTAAGTCCCCCCTTTTGAGGACACATGTACATGCTGTAAGGCCGAGTTGGAGATGCTCACATCGGTGATGACCCTCAGCTTCTTGATGTAGGTGGCCTCGGTCTGCAGCAGCTCCCAGATCGCCTCCTGCTGGTGGACCTGCCACTTGCTCAGCGACTGCGAAAGATGAGGAGACAGACACGCGCGCGGAGCGTCACACACACACACCTGTGCCACCCTGCGTCTTTTTTGCAGCTGCAATTTTGTTAGGCTCAGTGTGGCATATATATATAAAAAATAAATTATACGGGATCATGAGGCAACGCACTGGACTGATTTTGGCTCTATAAAGGAGAGGAAAGAGATGCGTAAAAAGCTCGACGACAATGCTCAGCTCCGCCCGCCGCCATTACTACAGATACGCCACCTTTAATAGAGGCATCGCCTGATTGGGCGAGAAGCCATTAGGCAGGATGCTCAGCTCCGCCCGCCGCCATTACTACAGATACGCCACCTTTAATAGAGGCATCGCCTGATTGGGCGAGAAGCCATTAGGCAGGATGCTCAGCTCCGCCCGCCGCCATTACTACAGATACGCCACCTTTAATAGAGGCATCGCCTGATTGGGCGAGAGGCCATTAGGCAGGATGCTCAGCTCCGCCCGCCGCCATTACTACAGATACGCCACCTTTAATAGAGGCATCGCCTGATTGGGCGAGAGGCCATTAGGCAGGATGCTTGCGATTTTACTCAAGACCACATGAACCGAGGCGAAGGCTGTAAACACGCTGAAGCATTTGTGGTCTTGGGGGGGGGGGGTTTGTGGTTGGACCATTTGGACTGCCAGCCTTTACTACAGGCCAAGTGCTGCTCATACTTGTGGCTGCTGGAATATAAGGGTTGTGGCGGGGGGGGGGGGTGTAGAACGCTGATGAGATTCCTGGGAGTTGGGTTGGGTATGATGTGTTCAGGCCTGTACGCACATTATGGTTCTGTGTGTAGGTGTGCCGCCGGGGGGGGTCTCCATACCTTAGGGTTATCCAGCAACTGTTGCCAGCTGTCCTCCAAGGAAAGGTTGATCTCCCATTCCTCCTCCCAAGAGTCCTGGTGAAAGGTAATCTGGGGGGGCACCTTGGGCAGGCCGAACAGTGTGTAGGAGTGCAGCTTGTTCTGTAGCTGCTCCACTCGTTCCACCTCCTGATGGGGGGGGGGGCATGTCATGAGCTGTAGCCCCGAATAACCCATAAGCCCAGACAAACCCCGATATTTGTCCAGCTCAGATGTTTTAACAACCAGTCTCTCCGTTTGAGAATTCCATACATCACACTGGTCCCTAGTCCAGGTCTGCATTTCCTGAAACGATTCCCCAAAGAATTCAATATGATGAACCTCAGACAGACTAGGTCTCTGGGCTAAGCGGCCGATGTCTTAAGATCCCAGTGAAGCCCCTAGGGTCATTCGTTGACTTTCTCTTCTGTTTTTATCTCTCAGATGTCAACAGAGCAGGATTTACAGATGACCTAAAAATCCCTTTATACACTGGTATGTTCATACTTATGGGTCTGAAACACTTCCAAAATCCAAACAAAAAGCATGCAACACAGTATCTTTGGGTGAAATAACTGACCACCAGACTGGAACCCAATTCACTAAATGTAATCCCCGAAAAGCATTCCGCTACTAATAAACTTGAAGGAAATGATCTCAAAGCAGGAGGTCCTCAAGATAGGTCATTAGATAAACAGACTTCACTCACCTTGCCAATTGTATTCGTGCCTGTGCCGGTGCCGAAGAAGACACTGAGTCGGCCGGTGGTCCGGTTCTTTCGGCTCTCCTGGTTCAGGGAGGGGGTGCCGACAATGGGCAGCTGGGGCCCAGCGTCCGAGTACGGGATGCTGGCATCGCCCAGGAAGGCTGGCAAGTTCTTCCTGGGCCGAGCTTGACCCTGAAGTGGCTGAGGGAAGGAAGGAAGGGGTTAACAGGTTTAACGTGACATCAACGAGAACAGGACTGGTCGCAATCAGATGGGTCTGTCAGTAGGGGGCGAACACAGGGGAAGGAAGAGAGCATTCCGGAGCAGACGAAAATGACATCAATAGGACAATAGGAGCGAGAGACGGCACCCCCTGAGCGGCGGTCCTGACCTCGAGAGATGGCAGGACAGACAAAAAGGAAACGGAGTCAATTTCTTAAAGTGACGGGACATTTATTGCTCGAGTACACTTGCATGACAGAAAACCCAGATGTGATCCTTAAGTAAGATGCTATATGAGTAACACAGGAGGAGGACATGGAACAGAGAAGGAAAAAAAAATACAGGAGTTCCAGAATGAAAAAGATAGTTGCGGAATGAGTTGGGGCTTGGGGTAGGGGTGGTGATAGCTCCCAAGTGAAGAATGACTTCATTAGGAAGACTAACAAGGAAAAGGAATGTAAGGGGAGACACAGAGATGAGACATCCATTACATCATCTATTACGCCTTCTCACCAGTACAAACCAACACTCTCCCATTGTCCTATGTATATTGTTCCTCCATTACAAACTGTTACAGAAACACAAAATTTTCCAGTGCTAATAAAGCACAATCTTCTGATCTAAAAACTATGGTTCAGGCATCATTTTCAGATTCATTTGTTCTCAGAAATATCAGGACACCGGCACCCACCTGAATAAGGAAATAGAGTATTGTGATGTGTAAGTTAGGAGTTCTGTTTGTCTGCAATATTTGGGTCATAGAGTGAAAATGCAGCAGGAGAATCATTACAATGGAAAGGTCTACAGTCAGGGACTCAGGAACAAGGACATGCTAAAGGCTGGCTTCATTTTACAGGTTTGCAATCTACTCCCAAAACAACATGGGGGGGGGGATTTCCAGACAGCATTGTTGAATTGCAAGATCACCACAGTCACCTCCACAAACACGATTCCTGAAAATGGCACCCTTTACCTGGAAGGACCCTGACCTGAAAATGGCACATGTTACCAGCAGTGGCGTGAGCGGGTTTTTATCGTGTGTAAGCAATGGCAGCTCAGCCTGAAGTGAGGCCGGCTGCTGGGACAGCACAGAGGTCGAAGGGGAACAGAACGCACAGTGGGATGTAAGCTCTCTTGACCCGCTCTCTGCACCCCGGGGCTCCGAGGCAGAGCTCCCCCTGCAGAGCTGTGAACCGGTTTTGTGGAAGAAACACAATGAAGTCAAGGGGGCAACACATTCATTAGCTGTCCTACTTCTCATAACCTACAGCCCTGTTGATATTTAGAAAATCTAATAAAGGGTCCTACTGATAAATAAGACTAAGGCACAGCTATGCCAAGACAAAAACAAGCTCCAAAAAACAAACGAAAAAGACAAATTCCTTCCACTTTCTGGGGATCCACCACCCATCTGACTTGAAGAGCGAAAGGCTGGGGGCTTCATTGTGTCCTTACGAGACAAGTGTCCTTATAAAAGTTTGCAGCTTTTATTTCTCCAGTCTCCTGGTTCAGCTGGCCAACCCCCTTCTGTAAGAGCACAGACTAACCAATTCAGTCTCAGGAATCCTGGACTGTGAGATAAGCTTGCAGGTGTCCGTTTGGGGACGGGAAGGACTCTGGAAGCCCGAGCTGTTGACAATGGGCAATTTCCTGTAGCTTTACTCAAAATGTGCCGCCTGAGTCCTGATTAGCTTGTAGGGAATACGCGTTTCTTGGATGCTGAATTAGGCAGACATTATCCGGAGAGTATGCTCTGACCAGCTAGCCATGGAAACTCACCGGTGCAAAAGCAGAGTAACCAGCAGAACGCAGAGCGAAAGCAGAGCATTAATGAAATAGCACCAATCATGCAATCATTATGCTATAGCTGTTACCCTATAGTCCGTTGTGGCTTTTTGAGTATTGATTGGCAAATTTCATAAAATAAGATGGGAGGAGGAAGTAAGTCAGCTGTACTCACCATAGAAGCCAAAGGCATGTTGAAAGCCGCAAAGACCATGGTAATTCTCCAGCTCAGCTTGCGGTGGACCCAGCTGTTGTAGACTGGGATCCACTCTCAAAAACAGCCGCAAACTCAATCTCTCACTACCCAGGCTTCAGCAGAATGAATATCCCAATAAACAGGATGGAAGAAGTGCCGGAATACTCTCGACCAATGAGGAGCAAGATATCTTGGACCAAAGAACCACATCCAGGGGTCTGGTAGCACGTCCTTAACTCCTTTCTGTCTCCCTGGTACACGTGCATCAATTACCCCGTACTGCGAGATGTCCAACTGAGCCTTGCATGCCCGCATTGCTGAGAGGGACTGTCCTAGTGTCATAGCAACAGGCAGATCCTGCCCATTGTGACAGCAGGAAAGAGGAGGCGGGGCTGAGGGCGTGACAGCAGGAAAGAGGAGGCGGGGCTGAGGGCGTACCATCCACAAACAGGAGGCGGGGCCAGGGCAACAGCACACTCAGGAGACATTCTGGTGCTACACAAGCCAAATGTTGTCCCTCCCCGCCATTCTGTTTCCTTGACCTGACATCACCCCCCCCCTTCCTTTGATTTTAAGAGCCTCATTTCCCTATGAAGCTGTTGGACTTTCCCCATCTTTTCCACTGAGTTGGTTACCGCCTCTGCACCCCCCCCCCCCCATGTATTGACATGGCACACACACACACACACACACACACACACACACACACACCTTTGCCCATGAAACTGAGGCAAAACAGCAACAGACCAAACATCAGGCAACAGATCAGACAGATCAGCACCTTCAGCACTGTGCGCCCGTCTTCATCTCGCTGTCTACCTTTTCCAGTGAATAACATTTCACTACTCTGATGAAGATTCAGGGCATCACAAAGTTCCCCAAGTCAGCTGGGGCTGGCTGTACAAAGCCAGGAAGAGACTGGAACAGCCAGACTTCCTCCTGGCGCTAATCTCCCTCCAGCCAGGGCTGACGGACGGGCTCCAAAAGCCACCGTCGCTAAAGCCGTTTTACGGTCCAATAACAGGAAGGGTCAAACGTCAGTCAGTCTGAAAATTCCATATTGCCAATTCACACATAAAAAGAAAAAAAAAAATTTAAATTCACTAATTCTTGAAACCCTGCAGTCCAGACTATAAACATCTGCCCTGGGTATAAATGACAACTTTAAATATGGCATCTAAGCACAACTGAACCCTTTAACTCCTGCAATTTCTGCTTTTCTGCTATCAGTACTAGCTACATGTAGACTACAGCACAAGTGCATGCTTTCGGGGTCCAACACCAGGGGTTCTTTTATATGCCCTTAAACTAAATGCGATCTGAACTCCATTGTGCATCAGACTTTATAAAGCACTGAAGGCTTCTGTCTGTGTAGCTTGAATTATTTCATCGCTAAGGCAATTACAGAAGAGCAGCCCACGGTGTCACACTGGGTTATTTAGGAATTAAGGCGGCCAGTTAATCCAACATTTAGATAAATGGTGGGAACAAGGTGTTGCGATAAACTCAGAGTCCCTCAATCCCAACACAAATCACACACACACACTGGAGCCATGGTACACCAGAAAGGACCAGCACGCTTCATGAATCCCATTGGTAAACAAGGCTGCCGGACAATTAAAATCAGCGGAACAAATCAGTCAAAGGAGCAACTGTGCCGACGTCCACATTAGCCACTGAAGTATAGGTGGAGGAACAAAGGAGTATTCAAAACACTGGAGATCGGCGTGCTTGATAAATCAGCGACGGGACAATGGCAGCAGGGAAGCACTTTGCAGGCCTGATTGAGATTATTCTCCGCGTCATCAGCGAAACATCATGGTAAGTTCCTACACACACATGCTCGATATAAACTTTCCGTTTCGCGTAGGCCGGCCTTATCGCTCCGCTTTCACTCACCGCAGCATGCATTATCTCCGGCGGAACTCGGAAACACTCGCAAAAAGGGAAACTGGGTTACAAATCCAACTCAAGTGGCATTAAAGGGTCTCCTATAGCAATGAAAGGGGCAAAAATTCTGCCCTCCACACATTCGAATCGTGCTGTGAAAAGGCAGCTCTGCATCTCTGATATTAAAAAGACGGCTTACAAGACAGATTAAATTGATTTGAAATGTAAAAGAATAAAGCCAAAGGTCTGGAGGAAAAAAAGAAAACCTGGCAATGGCAGGAGCCGCTGAACCACTGTGGAACTTCTCCATTGTTTGAGAATCTGCGTCCCTCTCCAAAGCAGCCCCCCCCCCCAATGGCCATCCCCAGGGCCCCCCTTACCTGGTACTGCGTGGGGACAGGGGCCTTCTGGGGGCCTCCCTCACCATCCAGGTTACTGTCAGGAGCCAAATGCAGGACGTCCCAGCTGTGCCAGGATGACAGGTGGCCGAATCGTACCATGTTCCCCCTAACCCTACCTCTGCAGCCGTGCAAAGACTCACCCCAAGATCTGGAAACACAGCAGTTTCCCTGGGGGGGACAGTCTCAACTGGGCAAACAGATCAGCCGACTTGAGATGTGGGGACAATCAATCGGCTAGTAGGTGTGTAAGTAGATATTCTTTGGCCTTAAGGCTGCCCACGCCCATCACTGGGGGGAGGGGGGGGGGGGGGGGGGGGGGGGGGCGACAATCTCCGCCCCCAACCACAACTCAGAGCACCATCTGTTGTAAAATTCACCAATGTGTACCAATGGCTGCTTCCTATATAATTATGTTGTTTACCAAGAATCAGAGTAGGATCTAACCTTGTACCACTCGACATAAGAACATCTGACAGCATGGCGTCAAGAGACGGCCTGTGAATTCTAAAGAAAAAGCAACAGACTCATTTACATCCTCTCACCCACGTGATTTAACATGAACATAGGTGGTCTTATACAGACCCTGAGAAGGCTGGAACCAGGAGCTACCTGCAATAAGAAAATAAATCCTGCTTTGCACGGAACTTTGTAGTTGGTTTATTGGATTTCTCTTGGAAGTTGGACCTACTGTATTTCTATAGATTATAATGCCCTGTAAGATAGCATTGCTAGATGCACAAAGACATTTCCAAACTACCACCTCTTACATTCACTGGGAACAGAAAATTCACATCCTGTTTATTGGGATATTCAGGTAACCACCAATAAGAATTTGCAATAAATACTAGCCAGCATGTGACTAGTATCGGAAGGAACAAAGTCCCCCAAAATGATGAAAAGCAGTCCTGTCACACAGACCCATCTTCACCATCGTACTGTCTAGCATCAATGGGTATTGTTGATTTGGTTCCATTGTGTGCCCGTTAGGTGTCGACAGCCAGAAACTAATTAGGGGCTAACTGTGTCAGGCTAATTAACTTACAGGCATCTCAACCTGTCAATAAGACCCATTGTCTGGAACAGCTGGGGACAGTTCACAGTGAGTGAGCTGATCTTTGTCCAGATAAGAGAAGATTAATGTCATCTGTTTGTGTATCTCCCCCGAATGTCGGGCCTGATTGGGACTCATCACCATTTTGTAACAAAGGACCAGACTTGGGGAAGATTAGAGAAGCTCCCTGTCAGGCTCACCCTACGATTCTGACCCTGTGCCTTAAGGACATGGGGCATGACAGAATGACCGCTTTCAGCATCCACTCATGAGTACTGCTTCCAAATATGACACTGAAATAATCCCAAAACAACAATTTCAATAAATGTGCTCCAGCATAGCCTGGCTGCAATGACATCAGCAGGTAGCATGGTGGTTAAGAACAGACATCGCCCTCTATAGGAAGGGAGGCCTCACAGGCATAATACAAGCTGAATTGGACAAGGCTATTCGGCCCCTAGGGTGTTTGCTTACTCTACTTTGATTCACCTGCTTTTATATTCCCTGACTGGAGGATGGTGCCCTTTATGTAAGAGCCATGGGCCGGGAAACGGCGTAATGAGCTTCCTAGGAAGCATCATTAATGCCCTGGGATTGTCACACCAGTTGTTCAACTTCATGACACGAGATACTGGTTAGAACAGGATTATAAGAAGCTGCTTGGCACGAAAGCCTTGATATCCAGGCATGATCTATCGCAGTGAACAGGGCAAAGTACCGCAGGGCTGAACAGAGTCCTTTTTATCGCTGAAGATAACACAAACATCACTTAAGGCAAAAAGCAGAGCTTGCCTTGTCTTGCACAAGGGGGCCAATAATATGTGTAAAGAAACTATTCATGATAGCCTGTCCGTAAAATTCAGACACTCCCAACTAATCCATTTCATGATAAAATAAAAATTAAATCAAAGGTAGAGAGGTACTTAACCTAAAATCACACAGCTGTTTAAACAAATACTTACATTCGTTACTTGTGTCAGTTTGGCAAATTAAATCCTTAACTATGAGACTTATGCCACATGCATGCTACTCAAATCTTGCTACAAAGCTCAGGTACACCATGCAGATGTCACAGAAAATGGCGGCTTTGCACTGCAGATACGGATATCGATGCCCACATAACTGAGGCCATATCTTCCAGCTTGTGCTCTGCACATTCTCGTACCTTTGTCTGGGCTTTACGAGCCCCCCCTGTGCTGCCGGGGCTGTCAGTTGGGAAGATCAGGCCCGTGGACTCGAAGCACCTCACGCGGGCTGCCACCCGCCCTCGACCCGCGGCGGTGGTGAGCTGGGGCGGCCCCTGCTGCAGGTCTATCAGGCTGCTGTAGTGGGTCAGGATCCCAGCTTGGTAGGAGGGCAGCACAGACGGGCTGCTGGAGACCTCCCACGTCCGATGGCGGAAGTTGAGCATGTTGCGTAGCGCCCCAGTGCCCTTGGCACGCGGTAGGACTTCACAGGGCTGAGCCCGGAATGTTCCGCAGGCGCTTGCAGGAGGAGGGATTTGTGGATTTTTACGGGTAGGAAATGTAGTCCAGTCCTTCGTACATGGAGTCTTTCCAGGGATCTGGCATCCAACCAGGCTGATCTGGATCAGAGCCCTCAGAGGAGGTCCAGTCACATCAGTCACATTTTGGACTGCTTGGGTGGGGGATGTCTGTTAAACCTACAGTGACCCAGTTCTGCTGATCTGTAGCTGTGTTTCAAATGTACATCACATAAGACACAAAAACATTTATTATTATTATTTTTTTTTTTTAAAAGGTGGATTTCTCAAAAAAAAATAATAAATAATAATAATAAATCCCCCCTCCCAGAAACTTCCTCAGGAGCTCCCGGAAGGTGAAAGGGTTTCCCTTGCTGACTGTCCTTTGTGACAACAGGCTGGCAGTAAACCAGTGAGCAATCTTCCAAAGCCAGGCTCTTGCCTCTTCCTGACTTCTTTTCTGAATATTTAAAATTCAACCCACTTTCGGTTTCGATATGAAGACGACTTGCGACATTCGAATAACGGTAACATCCCGATGACATGTGGGGAAAGCCCCCACAAGGCCGACCCGTCGTACAGTAGAGTAAGAGAACCAGTTTCCGTACAGTGATGACACGGGATTGTCCTATTTCCCCGTTTCTGATGCTAATCCTCCCTTATCCCCTGGTGACCTCGTCTCCGGTGGCACCCAGAGCAGCCATCACAAAGACACGTCCAAGTGGCTGTCGGAAAGTCCTCCCAGGTCCACTGGCACCATGCCGAGCCGCCAGCTCCCGTTCCCCAGTCTCCAACCTCCGTCGGTATGCCGCGATCGCACGGATCTATAGACCTTTGCCCACCTTGCCCGTTCTTCCTCTTGAGCCCGCCGGGAGCAAAGAGCAGCAGCGGCGGTGGACCTCCTCCTACACCTCCATCCCCCCCCCATAACTTTCGCTTTCCCCGCTGTGCACCTGCCACCTTCCTGACGCCCCCCCCCCCCCTTATCTCTGCCGGCTTCCTTTAATCAGCTGCCGCCACGTATAAAGCTCTCTGTGGGAACAGTACAGGCACACAGCTTCCCCAGCCTAGAAGACTATTTACCCCTTTAGCCCCCCCCCCCCCCGATTTACAGCTTTGTAGCCCCCGCTGCCAGGCCCAATTAGCCACTTCCTCCAACTGCCAAAAATCATCTACTACAGTGTCTCTCAACTCAGTTCCTGGGCACCACCAGAGTCTCCATATTTTTCCTCCCTCCCAGCTCCTAACCAATCAAGAACACCAAATACTGGGTACAGGTCTTCTGATTGGCTGGGTGTCGGGAGGGAGCAAAGATGTGGACTGTCTGGGGGTCCCTGAGAACTGGACTGGGAAACACTTCCTTACTACATTGAATCTTAAAATCTGTATGCTTGAAAGGTCACCTTTCACTCCACGAAATGTACCTCAGATACCCGTGGTCTGCTCTAGGTATGCAGTGCCAGGACGGGGAATAACAAATGGCCTGGGACAGCCCCCAGGAAATATTTTCTGAAAGTGCTGATAGGCATTTGAAGGGGAGTAAAAAAAAAAAAAAAAAACACGTAACTGTGCACACAAAACACTGGCTATTGAAAGCAGCTGCCCAGGACTTTGCCCCTGGCACACGGAGCGGGCTGCTGTCCCAACATCAGCGAGCGAGCATGCTCAATCCTGGCCAGAAACGGCACCGAAACGAAGATCTGTGAGAAGGGGAGGACTGCCAGAATGGCACAGTAACAACAGCTGCAACAGGTTTCAACTTTTGGGGTGGACTTCTGACGTGACAAATCGAGACGGAACCCACACAAAACCACAAACAACACTATACGGCATTCGGCACCTGCCGGCCAATCTGTAGCAATAAAGGTTTAAATGTTTTTTTTCTTTTAATTGTGTCTAGTCAATGAGTCACTGAATCCAGCTCCTGGGAACTCTGACTTACAGGACTAATGACTCCGCAACACTCCAGTTTAATCTGGAAGTTATAAATTTACTCCAGAGATGCTTTTGACTGCCTGCACCCTCACGGCCTGCGCTGCAGCTACCTGCTATATGACCCGCTAGACCACTAAGAGACCTTCCTGCTCTGTCTCGGACAGGGAGAGTCACATGGCGCCTAGACAGCTGTTTACGACCCGGCCCTCTGCGGGTTCTGACTCAAATGGGCGGGCCGATCCACAGCCTGTCTGTCTGTGCCCTGCCACACTGTGCTAATGCAAATGGGTTTTCTAATCTTGTCTATAAGCCTGTCTCTTTGACTGTGTACGTCTGTCTGTCTGCCTCTGATTGTGTATGTCTGTCTGTCTGCCTCTGATTGTGTATGTCTGTCTGTGTCTGTAAGTTTGTCTCATCGCGTATGTCTGTTTCTGTCTGTCTGTAAGCCTGTCTCTGATTGTGTCCATTTCTATCTGAAAGCCTGACTCTTTCATTACCTGTTTATCAGTCTGTAAGGTTGTCTCAGTGTTTGCCTGTCTAAGGCGGCATTCAGCTGTGGACCGGTCCACCTGGCAAGCATCATGTAGCGCAAATAATAACAATAATAAAAAAAAAACATATAAAACTTAAAAATATTTCATATTGAACATCTCTTTCAGCCTGTTGGCCTCTGCTTGTTGACACCTCTTAAGACAGAAAGGTTATACACAGGAAGCACTACTGAACCCAAATGACCATGCGGTATGCAGACAGCCAGTCATTTCAATCGCAGAGCTGCCCTCTGCTGGTTAGAATCAGCTCTGCAGACGGACCCTCATTGATGAGAGGTCAACGAGGCACAGCTTATTTTGTGCAGAGCATTTCCAGAGTTTTCGAGCATGCAGTGAGGGTGTGGGACAGTGTGAGCCAAAAGCAGAGGGGCAAAAAAAAGGGTACAGAAAATGAAGACAGGAGTAAGTGAAGAAGAGAAGAGTGAAGGAATAAATAATAGTTGATACTGACCAGCAGGTCGACGGCCTCGTGGCGTCCCAGAGAGCCGTGCTCCACCCTCTCGCTGCCGGGGGTGAGGATGTAGGGGCTCTGTGCGGAAGACGGCTTCATGATGGGCAGGCTGAGGGAACGCAGGTCCTTCACTCCCTGCTCCACCTTCAGCTCCTCGCCTGGCCGTGCTGAGGGAGGGGGACAATGGGCATGGGGGCGGTCAGGGATAAAGCATCCATCTTGAGGAGACGGGTTTTATTTCCCCCAAAAACGGGCATCGGACCCCAGAACGAGCTGAAAGATGCTTCCGGTTAGCAGGCTGACGTCACACGCGTTTGCCACGACTTTACATGCATATTCAGCGCACAGCCCCGAAATGGGACATGTTACATGGAAGGACGCATTCCCCTTACACTTCTGAATCACTGGCCTGGGGTGTAATGTACCAGAATATCATGTTACATCACCCCTCCCCCCCCCCCCCATATCAGCTTCTTAAATCACACTTTCCGGGCACAGCTGTGCTTGTGTGCTGGTAACTGGTAACAGCTCTGAAGGGGGGAGGGTCTCTGATTTAATGTTTTGGCGAGATGCTTCATCACCCCCCCCCCCCCCCCCCCCATTGCAAAATAAAGCTTAAGACTGGATAAAAAGGTACAGAAAGCCAAGGAATAGGGATGAAGGAACCAAAGGGGATGTGTACCCCCCAATATTTTAATAATAATAATAATTTGGCTTCATTACCCCCCCCCCCCAAAAGATAGACTATTACATTTAATTAAATCCTTACCTTTCACCTTGAGGTACTGTCCTCCAAATCGGTACGCCTCAAAGCTGAGCAAGAGGGGGGTGTTGGACTGGTCCACGAACAGGTTCACTCGGGACAACTGGATCCCCTTCCGCTCGAACACAGGCCCCAGCACCTCCCTACCAAGCAAGGTAACGTTCTGTTAACCCAAAGGCGCCACCCCACACCATCCAGCACCGCTATTGTGATCTGGATCAAACCGGTTCCCTAAGCTCAAGATGCCGAATTGTGCTACGAACGAACGTGGCGCCCGTGGACGCCGTCGCATCTCTGCGGAAGCGACTCACCGCAAGGTCTTCTTCTTCATGGCCGGGACGACCTCGGGGTCAATGTCCACGTTCAGATCAAATTTCAGGCAGAAGCACTCTTTGCTGGGGTCCTGGGCGGGGGGGGGGGGGAGGGAGAGAGTTAACAGCCGACCCACTGAGACACACGAGGTTTGTTTCTGCCTGAGGAACACGGATGATATCCCACAATGTAACTGAAAACTGCACTGAGCAGAAAAAGGAGCCAAACGAATTAACACTTAAATAATTACCACCCAAAAAGGTGTGACTGTAAATCAGTTGTATGAGAGCAGCAGTGGCCTTCAAAAGGTCTCTTCTGGACTTTCTTTTACTTGCAAAAACCAAATTGACCATAAGTCTACCTGATATAGTAGACGACCCAAATGAACAAACACATAGAGCTCCCCCTACAGACAGAATGCGGCACTCACATCTGTGAGGTATCTCCGGGGGTTGTTCTTGTTCCTGCCCACTTTCGGGCCCCTGTTAATGAGAGGTCACGTTAAGGTCAGTGACAGCATCGCATCTTCACAAGCATGAGTTTTTAAAGGTTTATTGAAACAGAATGGCCCCTGCACTCCCTAGCAGGCCGGGGGGTGGGGGCATGGTCTAGATGGAGATGGACCCACCCCTTGCCACTTCCTCCATCCTCCTCCTCATCCAGGTTGAAGGGCGGCCTGGTGCATGGGGGACAGGAGCGAGTGGACACGTTCCGGGCCAGGATGGAGCCTAAGGGGGTCGAGGAGGAAGGACTCAGAACTGCACGCCATATACTGAACACCCACCCCCAGGCTGAAGGTCTCATAAGGTACAAGAGATACAGGACACATATGGATAAATCAGAACTGTCATTACGGGAGCAGAGAATGTGGAAGATTAGTGCACCTACTGGGCAAAACCACAGAAAGATTAATATATTTAATGGGCACAAACCGTCGGAAGATTAAGGTTCATCACAATAAAATGGACGCTGATCCGCTGATCCGAATGTCAAGCGGAGTGGATACATGGGAAAGGATTGTCTTTTTTTTTAACATAAAACCGAAACTGTTCTGTTGTAAGTTTGACTCCTAAACTAAAAGGAACTGATTAATCCTCAGGTGAGAAGGTGGTTTATTTTGGTGACTTGGTTTCACTTTGCTTTTCTTACCCATTACTCAATGGTACAAGGAAAAAAATAGATTTCCCAGAACCCCTTATGCATTGTTTTACACTCATTCATTTATCTGACGCTTTTACCCAAAGCGACTTAGAGGGAAGGGTTATGTCCTCCCTGGCGTGTGAATCCACGACCTTCGTGCAGTCATGACTGCCGAGGTGGTCTGTAGCGGGCGGTCGTGGCCGCGTACCTTGCGGCTGCAGGTCGAAGCGAGGGTGCCGCTCGAGGTGCAGGTTATCCATGTCATGCAGGTGGCAGCGAGTGTCACATGATTCACAGAGGCTGAGCGGACTCTTGTTGTTCAGGTCCTGGCAATCCGGATGGTGGCACACCTGCAGGGCCAGGGGACACGTCACTGACGGGGGTCACCCGGGGGATCCCAGCTCCATCGTGTCCCCCCCCCCCCCCCGTCACACGTTTCCCTCCCCCGGAACATGCAAGCCACAGAGATCTACAGCGGCTCTGCTAGTTGCTATATCACGTGACGTGACGCGACCCGAAAGCGACCAACAGCTTCTTCCTGGAGGAGGGGGGGCGGGGGGGGGTGACGAGCTAGCAAAGTACATGTCCCCTCCTGTCCCCCCTGGTTGCGACATCCCTGGGGGGGGTGGTCTTAAGTGAGGTGCAGACGGCAGAAGGGTGGTGGATTAGAGGCCCCCCACCCAGCTCCTTTCCTGGGGGGGACAGACAGCCCATCTACCCCGAGCAGCAGAAGTTCCCCGACTCATGACTGACTTTAAAGCAGCCACGACCCCCGTCAGCCTGAGGCCGTGCCCCCCTCTCAATCAGGAAGTGGGGATGTATGGAGACAGACAATAGCAGGTCCCATTAATGTACTTCCTGTCATTGTCCCGCTGTACTTTTTGGCCACAAAGAAGGGTATGGTTGGGGGGAGGGGGGGGGTCTGTCCTTTCGTAAATACACACAGACAAACAGACTCACAAAGTTTATACATATTGCTATCACTGTGTGGACTCCCCAACTAAGATGACCCTAACCCTGCCCAGCCCCAGGCTTAACCATAAGTAACCAAACAAAATTAAATCTCAACATTTTTATCTTCTTGATTGCAGTCACAGATTTTTATAAAATTGAATGTCCACTTGTGGGGGCCCGAAAAAATGGTCCCCACAATATCATAACAACAGGTTTCATCGCACTGTAGGCACATTTGGTCCCCACGATGTAATGTATACCTAGACACACACACACACACACAATATACACAAAACAAACCTTCAACCACTGGCTGTCCTAATGGCCGCTCCACAGGTTTCACAAAGTCCAAAATAAATCCCCACACAGAGGCTCTGCAACCCAGAGTTCTTCCTACATCCATTAAGCTTATATCAAAACTAAAGGACACCCAACAAGCCAAAACTGACCCATCTCCGGTCCTACCTGGTTACAGCCAGAAGGATCCATGGAGATACAGCAGGAAGGGTTCCAGGCGATGAAAGCTCATCAAGATCTACTACAGCAGAAGCTCTCGCCCTTCGACTTGGGGACACTGACAATTTAATTCACGAATATATGTTGTCTAGCCAGGTTAAGCACTGAATTTGTGAGGCAGGCTTGGGAGGTCGTGGGGGTGGGGGGGGGACTGACGGATCGGGCGGGGAGAAGGAGACACAGGAGAGAGGACGCCTTTGAAAAGCTGAAAAGCCCCCTAATCTTGCCCTTACATAAATCACTCTGCTCTGTCAAACCCAACTAACAGGGCTGTGGAGATTAAAGCCTCACAGCAAAGCAAGGAATCAGCCCATCTCTCCACACTCTGTCACCCCCACCCCCCCTCCAAAAAAAAAACACCAGCCTCCATAGGTCACTGAAAACACTTCACTAAACCTCGTTTTTGAACCTCGTTTTGTACCAGACTGAACATGCCCCCACCACTCAGGTCAACTAAAATCTAGCGACAGTCACTACAGTTTCCCAAAAAGGGGTTTTAAAAACCAAACTTCAAAGAAAAAGAAAAATACACAAAGAAATTTATATTTTCATTTGCTGAAATGCATTCAATTTATTCCTAAAGTCCAACCTCCCCGTGGGGAAAAAAAGATTGTGCACAGAGACTTAAATAAGCGACTACTTAGATTTCCAGGGAAGAGCTCAAAGGGTGATTAAGGCTATTTCCAAATGTCTTATCAGATTGCAGTCTGACTCCACTTTTTCCTCACCCTGCCCACAGAAAAAGAAAGAAAAAAAAACACGACGATAATCATCCCTGATTAGACGAAGATCTGATGGTAATGAAACACGAAGCAGTGCCTCGGCCGGGTTTAGCGGAGTGGGGGGTGAGGGAAAAAGCGAAGATGAGTCGCCTTGTTTAGACAAAGGCCCGGGAAGGTGAGGGGCCTCGTCATTCCGGGGGGCGCTCCGCGGCTTTGGGAATCTCTCTCCCGGGAGCCAAAACAAAGACAGCGAGCCGCCTTTTCCACGGACCCTCGGCCAGGCAGGACGCTCCGGGAAGGTGTGCAGCGTTTTCCAGGAGGACTGGGGAGGCAGCTGGGTTTAATCACTCCCATGATTAGAAAGAGCTTTAAAATTCTACGGCTTTACCATCTATGGATATTTCCCTCAGTGACAACTTCCCTCTCCGGATTTTACCTATTTTTTAACCACCTTTATGGCGATTTCTCCATATTAACCTGACGGCCATAGTAGGGTAGGAGACTGTCTGTGATCGGTAGGTAGCTGGTTCAAATCTCAGCGTCAGCAGAGTGATGTCACCATCAGGCCCTTGGGCAAGGACCTTAACCTTCAAGGGACTGGGTGACCCTGTTGTCTTTGAATAAAAGCGTCCACTAAATAAATATGCTTTATTTATTTTCATTCAAAGTGACTTACAGAGGAGAGAGGGTCACGTGTGCTACCAGGGATTCAAACCCATGACCTTGGCCTTGTTAGTACAATGCTGTAGTACAGGAGTTCTCATTCAGTAAAATAGGAGTGAAGCTTCTATAAGAAAACAGCCCACATGGAGGCTATCGAAGGCGGTGTCTGTAGCGCCCCCTGCAGCGTGAGGCTAGGCATGACCTCATGCTCTGTTACTCCATATCCTTATATGTACGCCTTGCGCTGGAAAACTGCAAAACATCTTGGCACTAGAGATGGATGTTTTAACGGGCCAATGGTGGGGGGGGGGGGGGGTGCCAGGTGTTTGGATGTGCAGGAGCAGGGATGGGGGCCAGGTGAGGGTTTGCCAAGCCCGACAAGAGCGCTCGTCCAGGGTAAACGAATTCCAGGTAAAAGGGGGAGGGGGGGGATAGAGGAGCCCAAGACTGCAGTTTAGTCTGGTAACCCTGCACCACCCCCCTGATTGAGTTTCAGATGAGCCCTTCCGGCTGGCAGCTGTCAATCATTACTCGTGCGATAGCTAGACACTACCTAGCTCCGACCAATGACAAAACAGCACAGGGCCACGGTTGGCAGGAAAAAGGGCAGAATTAAGAAGGCGGCTCCCTCACCCCCCCCCCCCCCCCACACACACACACACACACACACACGGGCGGGAGGGATACAGAAGCCTGCAAGGCGGTAAACGGCTCTCCTCGACCTGGCCGGCTTCCTCCTACCCCTGGTCTGTACAGTGTGTGCTGCCAAAGCACACCTCACGGTTATATAAGCGTCGCGCTGCTTCGACCCCAGACTCTCCACCGCGTCGCTTTGTGTTGCTGCGGCTGTCGGTACGAGTTTCACCATCGCATGCATACATACCCCAGGGGACTGTCCATTTCAGTCAACGTCACACTCATACTGCGCCGCAGCAAGAGCGACACTCCCCGATTGGTCGGGTCTCGCTACACACCCCGGCATCCTACAGGCCCGCCTCCAGCACTCGGGGCAGTGTGAGATGTAAGTAACACAGTGGGGGACATAAGAGGGACCAAAAATTCATTCAGAGGGGCCAATCTTATCAGTAGCCAATGATATGTTTTGCATGGGTTAGTGACAGGGGAGGGGGCCCTCCAGGAGCCAATCAGCAGCTCACACACAGCCAAAGCTGAGGACAAGCCACCAGCTAACATGTCTTGCGCTTGGCGAGTTACCTCATTGGCTCATAAAGACCCCCGGAAATTTACCTGGAGAGCTTCTCCCCAACAAAAATATAAAGTAACCAAGACTTTCTGCCATTTCTAAAATAACCAGAAATGTGGGGGTCCTAACGGAGATATGATTACTGGCTTTGCCGGCCATGGGATTTGAACCCACAACCATGACCACAGTCAAAGGCATAGATCCTTGACTCTAATGAACTGGGCCCACAGACCATCATGTTAGTGGTGGGCGGCAAACCGGTCATCTGGTATCCCGGTTTTAATCTCCCGCAGGGTATGAATATTTCATATACCGCCATACCGTAGCACAGCTGAAATAACAGCTGTAACACTTCAGTAGGCAGCAAACTATACAATACTGTTCCCTGCTAGAAGTGCTATGGATCGCTGTGCTGAGTGTACCGAGAGGGGACCCCTGTTAACTGTGCGAACCCTTCTTACTCACAGTTATAACGCTATAACAATAATTCTCCTTATACAACTGTTCTGCATTGTATAATCTATTATAGTCTGTCTAAAATTCTGGATTAAGTGAAATATAATAGGTCTGCAATTAAATGCATATCAGTAAAGCACAAACACTAACACCTATTTATCAAGGTAATACATATTAAAGTCATGCCATCATGCCGATTAAGTGAACATGTTGTTACCAAGCTAAAAATACGGTAATAAATCAATAAAAAAAAAAAATCACTATCTTGCTAAACATACACTATTAATCTAATAAAACATGACAGTGAAACAATTAGTAAATCGAGCTAAGTACAAGGTCATAATCTAATAAAATATGTCTGTTATACTATAACTTATACTAAGTTCAATGTTTTTATAAATACCTTTTTAAGCACATTCAAAAACGTATTTTATTGATGCAGATGCTTGCTGCTGGTAAAAGTGAACTTGGGGGAAAAAATACTGTGATATACCATAAAACCTCCAGAATCTTAAAAAATACTGACACAAATTTTTGATCATACTGCCCAGAAGTGTGTCATGAACATGAATTTTCAGCCACGTGGTCTTTCAGACGGTCTATTGTTGACCAACTGGAGAGACCAGAAGCCTATAGACCTTCAGATTAAAAAACCCATGTGGTGTGTGGCTCAGTAGGTTAGGATGCTGTGGCTATGATCAGAAGGTCATCAGCTCAAATCCTGCGGCCAGCAGAGTGATGTCACCATTGGGCCCCCCGAGCAAAGCCTTTAACCCCCAGGTGCTCCAGGTCCTACAAGACCGGGCTTTCCCAAAAAAAAAAACATACAGCCTTGGACAGAAATGTCTGACTAATAAATTAAATGTGAAATTCCTTCTCACCTGAAATGCGATTCACCCCAATCCATACCTGAGAAGCCCTCTGAATACACTCCCCACATATAAACAGGGAACAAGACAGCAATGGCTTAAGCAGAACACATCCATGGAATTTAACATCCTCTCAGAAAAGCAGATGATATACACCATTATATGTGGGTGCGTTTGCTAGGTAAACAAACATGTGAAGGAGACGGGCCTCGAGGCCTGAATGAATGGTGAAACCGGAAAGGCTTACAGGCGACCTATGAATCATAAAACTGGGAGAAATTAGGTGTGACTAATAAAGCGAGTGATTAAGAAAGGCACTGTATGCTTCATATGCTACCTCTGCATATCAAAATCCCTGTGCGCTCCACCTCAATAATTGCTATTTTGACCCCTGTCTTCGCCCTCATCTTACATACACACAACCGTCAGTCAATCAGGCTGAATTCACACTTCCTGTACTAGCCTTGTAGGGCTGCCTTCCGGTCGCCCCCATCTCCACTCCAAACCTCACGCCTTGAAAGCAGCACATTCATCCGGTTCATACCGACGCCGCCAACGCATTCTCAGAGGGCTCCTGGAAAGGAGCAGGTCCTTGGGCGGCTTGAGGAATGAACCAACCGAAGGGGGGTCGACGCCGTTTCCACGGCGACTGCAGCTGTCCGTCATTCAGGCAAAGGATCCAGTGTCCCGCTTGGCAGGTTATGCTCCAAACAGACCAGAGCCAAAAAACCTGTGGTTCTAATGGTCGTTACTGGTGCTTCTGATCCACGTTCTCACACGTGTGGTGAGCCCCATCACGCCACACAATGGACAGAGGAGACCACCGCAGGGCCAGCCAAAACCCCTTTATGAGCCCTAAGTAAAATGTGATCAACCCTGTTGTCATTTGTCATCTTTCCCCACATTCTGACAGGCCGATCGGATGAGGGCCCCCTGGGGGCTGCGGGACCCTAAGCAAGCTCTTGGTTCGCTTATGCTTTGGACTACTTGCTGAGTTTGAGAAGGACGGCAGGATAGAGAAAGAGAGGGAGGGAGGGAGGGAACCCGCAGCATGGAAGCATGACGACGTTCATGAAACACACCGCGGAGCTTTACATCATCCATGGGCTGTTCGCCGTCAGACACAGTAAATCAACGGTGGAAGCTCATGGGAACCAGTATGAGTAGCCGCCGAACCGCTACTATGAGATGGAGCTGACTGGGAAGAGCCACACAGGAACTTAACTGCTGATTTTCCATCCCTGCACAATACTCCAAAGCACTTCTCCTGGTCACCGCCGCAAGAGCCGCTGAATTTCTTTGTAAAAATATACACCTTGTGAAAATCACTCTCTAGGTGTTAAGATGTGCAATCTTGTAATCACAGACAGGCAACTACTGTAATTCATCAATCCATTACAATGTTAAGCATCAAAGTCATCTCATGTTTTGCTCTCGCATTAAAAACCTAGATAATAATAAACAGAACCACCGACGCCTTTAAACAAAAACTTACTCACACATGGCATCAGGGGGTGCTGATAGTGCGGAGCTTATTAGCCAAGCCGACAGCGTGTTTAAGAAAAAAATCTGAGGGATGACGTCATGATCCAGACAGAAAGTATGTGTGGGGAAAAAAATGCTGGTTTTCAGTCCAATTAAAACCAAAAAAACCCATTAGAGTGCGTGGAGCTAAACCATCTTAACAGAGGTAGGTTGCTGGACTCGTCCAAGCTAAAGGAGCAGCTGGTTTGATGTGGCATTTGCGATTTCAGTTATTCACACATTAGCTGTGAACAATTAAATGGGAAAACTTTTGGCGGATACATAAGCCAAAAATATATAAATAATAATAATTGATACTTTTATTGATCCCCATGGGGAAATTGTCTTTACACCTCCCTCGACTTTCTCTTTGTAGAGTAAGCTGGCCGTGAAGGGCAGCCACCCGTAGCGGCACCCAGGGAGCTGGGGGTTAAGGGCCTCGCTCAAGGACCCGCAGACGTGCTGAGGCTGGGTTTGAACCGGTGACCAGCCTCATTAATGCTAGTCGTCTCTGAGACTGTCGAATCTCGCGTTTCTTGTAATAACTTTAAAAGTTTCCGGTGCCGTTAATTCTGCATTTGTAGTGATGGGCCGAAGTATTATTTGCGAATTTTCACAAATCGCCGGGATCTTCCGCCCCTAATCCTCATAAACGTGAAGGGGTGCCTGTATTCTACATACATTCATTTGAGGAGGAGTCGGCACCCAAGGGATTGAGAAACAAGCACTTTTGTTAGGGAATATTTAAGAAGAAAAAAAAATGTGCACAGACACACACGTGCGCACACTCATACACACACTCATACACACACTCATACACATTCCCCAAAGGCAAAACCAACTTGCTGCATTTCGTGTCAAACAGGCTGTGATGCATAAAGAACCTAAACACTGGGATTTCCCCGATTGCGTACTACCATCTTCCGGTAAAGACAAGGCCAGAGCCATAGGACATCTGGATGATTGGGAAATACTACGGAATAGCAGGTGGCAGGCAAAAGCAAACGCGGCATCGGATTCGCCGAATCACAGGAGACGGAGGCACGACGGGATGGAGACGGCGCCCAAACGAGCGACCGGTCACTGCGCACCGCGAACAGCGAAAATGGGGAGCTTAAAGAGGGGCTGGAGATTAAACACACAGGGCCCGGCTCACAGGAGGCGAAAAACCATGGAGAGAAAATGTGCTTCCTTTTGCTGAGGTGGTGTTTCAACTTGTCAACCACATGCTTTACCAGACTCAGCGCTTGCACGTGTAGGCACACGCAGAGACACACGCAGGGAAAAAACACCCAGGCTCCTTCCTTATAACACAACCCACGTCTCCGAATAATACACACATCATAACTAGACATTGCGTTAACCCTCATACCACAAGCCAGACTTCATGTTCGGATTTCGAGAGAGGGGTGTAAACAGGTCGTATAATGCGTCTTGACCGCGTCTATCGGACAGTTTAAGAAGTTCAAGCCGCCCCGCACAGCCTTGTCGGTCAGTCGGTGCTGACAGCGAGTCATCAGTCCTTCGGTGGACCTACAGCGTCGATGCAGATAACACAGACCTCCCTTCATGCACCGTTTGAGAAGGGTCACGGAGGGTATCCAAAAAATAGAATCCCACAAGAATTATTAAGGGAATGGTCTCCATTTGGATATCCTGTGGGCTTGTATTAGGATGGAATTAAATCTTCCCCCCATTTACCTCCTCATTCTGGTTTCTGTTCTCCCGTCAAAGACGTGGAAGCGCGCTTTAGCTGAGAAACAGCGGTACAGCTGCAACGGCTGGGCTTTTCATAAGAAGCAGATGTGAAATATGCAGAAGGTGAGAGTTTGGGGTAATGGGGGGGGGGGGGGGGGGGGTAGCGGGTTAGAGAAGAGCCCCATGGGATTTGCTGTTATCCAACATAATGTTTCTCTCACCTGAGTGTAGAAGGTTCCGGGCAGGAGGTAAGCATGCCCACGAAAAGATGCCACGATGACCATAAGCGGAAAATCACAATCTCGTCCAATGCCCCCCCCTCCCAACACCCCTTCCTCCCTGCCTGTGCTTCGACTCTCCCTGCCGGGAACAGACACCAAACTGAGAAATAGCTCCCCCCCCCCCCCCCCAATCGAGGCCACACTCCTGCCCCCGTGGTGACAGAGGCCAGCCGAACACGCCCCCTACTGCCCTCCGGTTTGACTCACCTGCAGCTGCCGGCCAGCTGGCTGCATGGGCTCCGTTATGGGGACCAGCGGCCTTCGGGAGCGAGCGGACGCGCGTATCCTGGGCCGGGAGAGGCGCTGGCAGGTCCAGGCGAGTTAATTCCCCTTTGGCGATGCGTGCGAGGTAGAGGGAGAGGCTGAACCAGACAGCCGTGAAGACTGGAGAGGGGCTCGGTGAGCCAGCAACTGTTAACCATAACAAAACCCTCCCCCTCGGATCCCATACCCCCACCCAGTGAACCGCCTCCCTCTCTCCCTCCCTCCCTCCCTCTCTCTCTCTCCCAGCACACTCCCAGACGCCGACTGGCTGCCTCACTGGCTGTGTGAAGCGAAACCAGTGTCACAGCTGTCGTCTCGCTGCTGTTCCGTTACGGTTCTACTCTCACAAGTGACCCCCCCCCCCCACCCCAGTCCCCCCCAGCTACACCTAGCCATTTTCCCTCTCTGTGTTTCCATTCAGAACTTCAATTTCACTCAGTAGACCAGGACACTTTCATTCTAAAGGTCCAGGTTTCAAATCTATGATGTTCAACAGACCACCTGAAAACCCACAAGACTGAAAATTACTCTCCATGTTGTGGTCATTTTGGGGCGGTGCACAGACCACCTGGGTCAGGGATCTATGCCCTTGACCGTGGTCATGGTCATGGGTTCAAGTCCCAATGGCTGGCAAAGTAGTCACATCGCCATTGGGTCCTTCAGCAAGGTCCTTAACCCCAGATACTCCAGGGACATTGGCTGACCCAGTGTTCTAATTTACATCATTGCTATGACCCGTCTGTGTGTCCGTGTGTCTCATGGAGAGCCAGATGGAATGGGTGGGTGAAAATTTACCCCACCACAGGCTAATGAGTGCGTCAGGTTAGGTGGCAGAATTTTAATATTATATCAGGACTGGATAGGAAGGGAGCAAAAATGTAGACTGTCGGGGGGCCAAGGACTCAGTTGAGAAATTCTGCTGCAGTATCAACTGAGTCCTTTTAGCCTCTCTGTCCCACTGTTGTCTCCGCCGTTATTCGTGTTTTTTTTTTCTCTCTCTCTCTCTCTCTCTCTCTCTCTCTCTCCTTCTTTCTCTTTAATCTCTCTCCCTACCCCTTTTCTTCACTCAATTTCCTAATCTATCACTCCCTTCCAGGCAGCACGGCAACTGGAATATTTTACATGTATTAAATAAGATACAATAAATATACGAATAAAAAGAAATTGACCAACATGAAGGGCCTATACAGAGTTTATAGAGCCCCTCATGGTAAAGCAAATATGTCTGACACAGCAGTGCATTCAGACCATTATTCTGCTTGCGAAAGCTGCCGGACAGGACACATTAAAAAAAAGAAGAACAAGAAATACTGCTGCAGGATATCCTCTACTTCCATACTTATATAATTACTGTAGATGACATTTTTCACACATTTTACATGCCAGTATCGCTAGCGTTAAAACCAATACGCCTTTGAATGACCACAACATTGCCGTGCACATGCACATAACTGGTATGCAAGTATGCATTCACTGTATAGAGCACACTTAACGTGTGGTATAAAGGTTAAAATGCATGCCAATTTCCAGACATAAAAGCATAAATGCACATAAAATAAAAGTACCCATTCGAGCTGCTAAAAATGAATTTGAGCCACGTATGACTTTATACAGCAAATATGTACATTTGCATATCAGTTATGTGCATTTCTGGTAATGCTTACATGTTACACCAGTACTGGAACTGACAACACCAAAGAGCAAAACCATAAGCAGCGTGACTCTCCCACCTTATAACAAGGAAAAGGGAGCCTCTGGCCCTGCTACGACAACCAGCCATTGTTCAGCAGAGCTACGCAAACAAAAATCGGCATTGTCCCTCAGCAGGACCTCATAACTGCCGGGCACATGTCCTGACATAAATAACCACCTACTCAGCGCAAGGAAACTGACTGAAGGTGGTCTGTTCTGGTCACAGGAGAAAGAAACTCAACAGCGAACAACATTCGGCGTAGCTAAGCCATACCAACTTAAACAATATGCGGCTATATAGATAAACACAGCCACACAAATGAAATATGGATGCCGCCTCTATGGCAACACATGAACCGGAGCACCCCAAAATGATCTGTGATAGTTGAGCTAAAGTCACGTCACCTTCAGCAGTATGATACATGGGTCATGAAATTGTCATCATGGCGCAAGAAACAATGATAAACAGAATATACATTCGTCCCTCGGTATTCGGGGGGGGTTGGTTTCAGGACCCCTCCATGGACACCAACATCCCTTATGTAAAATGGCAGAGTATTTGTATGTAATGTACACAGACTACACACATCCTCCCATATACTTAGAATGATCTCTAAATTACTTATAATACCTAATATAATGTAAATGCTATGTACATAGTTTTTACACTGTATTATTTAGGGGATAATGACAGACATCAGAGTTCATACAAAAATTATAATCAGAGAAATAAATCTCTCTCCTCTCCTCTCCTCATTCATGTGGAGTCAGGGAAGTTCCCGACGTGCAGCAAAATCAGGTTTTGCTATTCGTAACATTATGGAAATTTTTATTTCCCAATATTGTCCACCTGTGGTTGGTTGAATCCGCGGATGTGGCAACTGCAGACGCGGAGAGCTGACTGTCGATATGAACATGAAAGACGCTTAAAATGTTGAAAACATGGCAACACACTGAGATACGAAGGTAAGACAGACTTCAATACAATCAAAAACACAGTGTATGTTGCTTTGCCAAAGTACATCCCACTTCAAACACACAAAGGGTGGGGTGGGGTCGTACCCCTTTGTCATCTAAAAGTAAGCTCAGATGAGCTTCAAATAAGTCCTACACAATTAGGATAATCAAGCTGGGGGCTTCACATGCTGGGGGCAGCTTCATCAAAGACTTATTCATGAGTATGTAGAATAACTTTGAGCGCGCCCAACAGCACATGCCCTAGCTGACCGGCTCAATTACCCCCGCTTATATTTAAAACGAAGAGTGTGGAAAAGCAACTACCCAGGTGGGCGGCTTTCTAACACTAGGCCATGCCTCTGGAATCAGGCTCCGCCCCCATCCTTGCACTGCCTCCAGTGAACCCTGCACGACTTCAAAGTTAACCCCTCGCTTGAGCAGAGCCGACAAACACACAGAGGATGGACAGGAGGGGAGACAGCTCGCACTCCAAAAATCGGGCGGGAAGGATTTCCTTAAGGAATCTATGACTTTGAAGTTCAACAACCAGAGTGTTTACCAACTTCAGGCTAAGTGTGGCTGCCAGCCTCCTTCCAATCTGGCTTGACTACAGAGATTCATCCAGCTGCACATTTTAGGTCCTTTATTTTCTTACCCAGGTTATTTTAAAGCCGCTTTAAGGACTATTAAGCCGTAACTAGCCTCTTAGAGTCACAGCAGCTGCCGGGAAGCATCAAATCGACGCCATCTGTCCTACCCACTCACCCGCCGCTACGCAAGCAGCATATGCACGCAGTAAATTGGTCAACATGTAAGGAATGAGCCTCGTGGCGCCATCTCGAACGCAGGTGGATGTGGAGCGTGGGCTTCTGTGCGATACGGCTGTAAACACCCCCCCCCCGAGGGCCATCTACTCGCAAGAATCGAGGAAACCCCTTCCAGAGGTTAGCCACATCATCAAAACAAAAACTGACAATCCAATATGCTACAAGATTTCCCTCTTTTCATGTTTCATTTTCTCAAAAGTAGAAGGGGAAGGTGAACTTCAACGGCAGCTATAACTGGACAGTGGATCATCTCCGACAATCGGGGGCGGCGTGTGAGCCGGTGGGTTAGGACTCTGTGCCCATAATTAGAAAGTCGCCGGGTCAAATCCCATGGTTGGCAGAGGCATTTCACCCTTGGGCCCCAGAACAAGGTCCTAAAGCCATCTGCTACAGGACAGTCTGATTGTGAAGATGGACCAGCTACATGGGGGCGGTACAGCAACAATTCGCCATCAGACGAAAAATGAGCCGACATTTGCTGTCAATAATTCCTGTTAAAATATGGCCCCATATAACATTGCACACCCACGTCCTGAACACAAAAATGTCGGCTGCGTGGAGCTATTTTAATGCTCGCGAAAATATTGCTCTGCTAAAATTTCACACGGATCTACTAATACACATTTCAACACAACAAATTTGATTGCTCAACTTAAGGCGAGACGGTGAAGAGTATGAAGATTTTATGAAAAACAAATCCGTTCTAATAAAGAAGGCTGCAGTACTGCTGAATAACCCTGGTCCGTCAGTAAGGCAAGCGTTTGACAGCAACAAATAAATAAAAACTGTCATGCAGACCATATGAAGCCAAAATCTATTATTCTAAACGTTACAGAGTTTCACACTCGATAATCAGCCCTTCTCTGTTGTAAATGTTATAAATATACAAGATGTATACAGTTATAAAATTTAGTGCTCTGGGACTGTTGCTGTATGCCAGTCGATGTTCTCTTACCAAAAAATAAATACTTTTTGGAACGTAATTTATTTTTAAATTTATTTGGGTGGAGTGTCCCTTTAAAAATTTTTAAGCAGAACCTCCCAAACAATCAGTATCGGTGTCAGTTTTTGAAATAATCGGCTGTCTGTATTGGCCAGAAATTTCCTTAACGGTGCATCACTAGTATATTGCTTCGGAAAGAAGCTAAATTAAAAATAATTTTTTTCTCTGGGAATTATTATAATGAAAACTCAAGGCAAGACACTATAGTGTGTCATTTTGCTTTAAAATATATTTCTGTATACATTACCAATGCTATTATATTTTCTGCCATGCCGATGCTTTTAGTGAGATGTAAAGCGTTACATGTTCACCACAGCCAATGACATATCTCCTTCTAGTTCCACGATTAGCATATAATTGCAGCACATTTATGGTGTTGGTTTACTGGATTTCCTTCTAATTATGCAACCACCTATCAGCCAATCAGCCACTGCACGTGCCACCCATCACAACAATGACTCAGAAGCGGCCTTCATCACAGCTACCTACCTAAATGACTGATGTTTGCTGGCTAAACAAGGTTTTGGAAGGAAGGAGCAGCAGCACTTGCGTAAAATTTTGTTTTCCTAGAAAGCAAAAGGCCACCTAGGGACAGTGTCCGGATACAGGGCATCCTCTACCCATCCAAGAGAGACAGGCCAAATATACAGACCAATGATTAGTGATTTAACAGAATCACTAAACTGCTAGGGCCTCCCCCCCAAAATCGAACACCAGAGCCCGCCCAACACCCCAAAAACCAGACACCCCGGCAAGGCCACTGTGGTGAGGGTTCTGGAATATGCGCATGTCTACAGTAACCTCGAGTTCAGCGCTCACTGGGGGCGGGGTCACATGGGTTCCCAGAAAGTCACATTGTAGTGAGCTTATCCTTCATTTTACTAAGGAAGGGGCAAAAGAGAAAGATCTAGGGGGGGAGGGGGGGAAACAGTGTTAATAGGATCACAGAAGTCTTGATTTTCTTCAGAAAAGTAGTCTTTATCAAAGGAGAAAGGGTGTAGTGAATTTTCTGGAAGTGTTACTCATGAAAACCGGTGGTTTTGCACGCCCCCCCCCCCGTATCTGATGTGGAGTTACGCCATCCTGCTGGGACTTGTACGCAGACGCTGCCTCATTACCCGACACAGGCCACGTACGTCATCAGTGGCTACTGCCATGCCCACTTTCACCCCCCACCCAAAAAAAACATCCCAACATGTGCCCAGATCCTTACTCCCCTCTTCCCACACCCAGTACCATTACACTACCAGAACGAAGGCCTGATTCATGACATGAAGGCAAAATGGCAAATTAGAGGATTTTTAATTTAGTGGTGTCAGCCATCACCTCCGGTCTCCATCGCAAGCACAATTGGTGCCTCGTTCCTAAAACTGCAATTTCTTGACTACCAAGCAGGATCTAACTCCGTTCAAAGGCGCGGAGAGGATGAGCCGTTCATCTTATGTATGATTTTACGTAAAAAATAGAAAACAGCTTGCAAGAGATAAAACAGGCCTCACATAAATATTAGTCCTTGTTATTTAAACCGTTCTTGGGTCTGCAATAACAATCAGGAGCTTGCAGGTTGGCCGATTGTGCCAGAATTTTAAAAAGCTCTGAATTAAAACTATTCGTTTTCCGTTGAGAAGCAACTAGCCTACTTTCCTAATTTCCCGACACGTACCAGAAGCCAAAACAATCCCCCAGCTAAACAACGCCACCACAGCCCAAGCCAGCAGTGGAAATTCAGGAGGGAAAGGACTCAATTCTTATGCAACCATACAGGCTTCCACTCAGAAACCATCATTACGGCCAGATTATTTTAGCTAAGGCTAAATGCTCAGTGTATTTTTAAGTTTTCTCTTGCAGCTACGCTCATCTTGGTAGCAAGCTTAGGCGGTAGCTAATGTTCACCTTCCAGACTATGGGATACGGCATTTTCAAAAGCAACAGCTATTCTGGTATTTTGAAATGATGAAATTTGCCCAGCATGGTTCCTAACGATAAATATCGCTCAATGGCAACACCTGCCCGCTCTGCAAATTTTATCACCACGATTTCAGATCTGATCTATGCCCAAAATACCCATTTTACCTTAACACCCCCAAGCAGAGCCGGAAGGAATTCTTCGGCATGAGAGTCACCCCCTTCACTACATGGGGGCTACAGGAGCCTAGGGACACACAGAGGCACGGTTTCCGTGTGGTCGGTGCAGCAGGCCATCATAAAGAAAAGTGTACGCAGATTCATGCGGGGGACACAAACTATTTTCACAAGCAGCTTGAATCATCCTTATTAGCAGATAAAGATATCAAAAATGAAATTAATCAAATTTAAGTAGAAAGGGAAACCCAAGGCAGTGAAAGGACAATCTTCACAAGGAAATACAAGCCCAAGGGCCAGGGGCCGGGGTGAGTGGAGGATGAAGGGCACTTTGATGTGGGGGGCCACCACTAAAAAAAGGCCTGGAAAGGCACCCCCCCCCCATCAGTAGTACCGTCTCCACCCCCCCCCCCCCCCCCAGCATCGATGATGAATAGTAGGGGGGTCTTTGACCATGTTAATAGGCCTCTAGCAGACGAGAAGGTCCAACAGCTAAGCACCTCAGCGTCAAAGATTTCGGCTTGTCCCACATCAGCAGAATCAGCGTAGTGCTGGAAGATAATTCCGTCAGGGCAAGGAATGGTAAAACATTTAGTGAACACCACAAATCCACAAATACTTAGACCGACAGGAGGTTTAATACTACTTAACACCCTCAGCAGAAAAACGAGAGAAGGAGCTTTAAAAAAAAAAAAAGCCCCTCAGGTAAATTAATCAACAAACAGAAACTCTCCTGTTCATTCTGCTGGGTCACCTGGTCGTCCTCCCAGTGCCCTGAGCTGGTCCCGCTCAGCTGTTTGTATCAGGAGGAGCACGCGTTGCCATGGAGATCCACACCCAAAGGCGGCACCCAGTCCCGTCCCACGATGAAAACAGAAAGCTCGTCAAACGCAGCGCCAGCGAGCTCAGACTGGTCCCAAAGGCATATCCCACCCGCCGTTTTTTCTTTGATATTTCTCTTCCTCACGCGAATGTGGCAAAGACCTCCTGTCCACATCATACCCGGCACAACGTGTCATTTGTGGCACCGGCAAAAACTGCCCAGGGCTTGTCAGAGGCCATCCGACAACGTCGGAGCCAAAAGCGGCTGGGGATGACGGCCGCCAGCATCACAGGGTGAGTCGTTGAACACATTCACCTCGAAACTGCAAACACATGCTGCTCTGATTTCACCATGGGAGGGAGACTGCTTCCAGCAGCCTACTGCATTCCGGACTCCCTCTGCTGGCAGCTACATGTATGTGCACTCTGTCTCAAACAGTCTCTTTAAAGTACACAACGCAGAGCCATACAAAGCACAGCTTAGGAGCAAAGATGTGTCCTTAGAACCTCACTAGTCACTACCTACACATTTTTCTCCGCTCACAGAAAAGCACTGCTCTGAGATAATGACTGTAGAACACAAAATCTCCAGACACTAAAGCAGAAGCTGGTGTGACCCCGAAAGTTTTAAAGGGCTGAGAAGACGTGCAGCAGGTCAATAAACCGATTGTTGGGTTTGACAGGGACCTCGGAATGGGTCCGGAGGGGGCAAACAGCAACACTACCATTACACAGAACAGTTCACCACCCGCCCCCCCCCCAACCCCAACCAAACACAGCCAATCCAGCCCAGACTGTTGTTTTGGGTTAAAAGTCCCTTCACAGCCTTGAAGGGAACCTGCCTCTCCAAGCGCACGACCCCCGGCGGGACGCGGGCAGTGTCGGCATCAGCTTTGGGGAGGGGCCTTAGATCAGAGAAACAGGAAGTGCAGGACTCCCCCCTCCCCCTTTCCTTCACAAACACCCCACACAGCGCTCTCTGCCGGTTCCTCTCAACGCTGAAATAAACAGTGATACACTCAGGGGCACCTCCAGTGTTTATTTTAGGTGGGGGAGGGACAGACTAGAATAGCTGGAGCCAGGCCTCGTTCGCAGACTCGAACTTCGCTGTTCACAGGGGGGGGGGGGGGTTGTGGCTTTCCAAAAGCAGCTTGCGCCAGGAAGAGGGCTCAGTCTTCGCCGGCTTTTCCTTGAAGATGGATTCAGGGGTGCCGTTAGCTTCCTGGACAGGGAGGGGCTCTGGGAGCGTGCCGTGTGCAAAAGGCCCATCCGGTTGCTTTATGCTCAGCGGTTATTTTATTTAATTTATTTTGGAAACCCGGCACTTAGTGCCCCTCCCCGAAAACACCACCAGTCGGCCGAGTGACTGGACGGTGACTAATGGGGGGGGGGGGGGCTAAAACACAAGGACGCCCCCGTCTGCAATCCCTCCGTTCCCCGTCTCACCCCTTCCTTCGGCCCCCACGGCTCTGGAAGCCAGGAAGGGAACACTTAAGCTTATAGTGGACTGGGGCACCAATAAAATCCCAGACGCGAGGAGCCGCAGACAAGGCCGGCCCGCTGGGGTGACTCCCGGTCCCGGTCTTATCTGGCCGGTCCCCCTTCAGAGTAACTCACCACCTGCCATAAAGCAATAACTCATCTCTCAGACTCCCAGTCGCCATGGCAACCTTCAGAAGACGTCCCAGACACAAGCTCGCGGTCCCACAGCGGCTGCCATGGCTAGTTTTTTGGCCCTAAAACATGGTCTCTTCTGAAATCGGGTCCTTACCTTGGCAGCCCTCCGGCGGTCGGGGCAGTCGGGATGCTGGCAGACCACACACTTGTCTTCCTGGGCGGGCTTTTCATCTGAAACAGAGGGAGGGAGAGTCAGGCACCCCCGCAGCAAGCCTTTGCTGCCTCGCCGTCCCCATCCGACGCACCGCAGCGCGCAGGTGACGGCCGGCTTTGATACTGTGGCATCACGAAAGCCGTCGCTGTATCTCAGAAACCCCAGCTAGAGCAGCTTCAGGGGGCCACGCGCTTCACACGGGCCCTTGAAAACATAAAATTATGAATTTCATTGGGTGGGGGGGCAAGATGACATTTTGTCAGGCGGCCCAGAAATTCCCGCTACGCACCTGGCAGGATGTCACATTTCAAATGTCTAGCCTTTATTTTATTAAGGGGGAAAAAAAACACCAAAGGGGAAAGAAAAACACAATAAGGACAGGATCACGGAAATCTTTTATATATATATATATATATATATATATATAAAACTGGAAACATTACTCATGAGAACTGGTGGTTCTGCCCCAGACATGCCAGAAAATCAAATAAGTTTGTCTCAAAAGCTTCCACAGCCCTGATCGGAGTGTCATTTTACACATTTATTTAAATAAATGTGTGTCTGTGTGTGTGTACAAAAACAAAAGAATGAGGAGGTACCACAGAAAGGTTTCTGAAGACGGAGGAGCTGGGACAAGACAAAATCCGCATTGCAACAACAGAAATGAAACTGAAACTGAAAAACACAGAAGGACTAATCAACCAAGCGGGGTGCGAGGCAGTTTAAAGGCTGAGGAGACTGCGGAGTTAGGGTGGAGGGCAGGGGGGCCCCAAAAAGGTCAGGACTGGAGGCCGGAAGGGTCAAAAAGTGCGAAAGCATGCAGAGACCAAAAGGCACAAGGAAAAAAACAGAAGGACAGGAAAGAACAGGTAAAGAGTGAACATTATTTTTCATTATCCTTAAAAGAGGGATGTGTTATTCAGAATAAAAGATTTAAAACTGGAAATGTATAAAGCATTTCACATGCCTAAAATAAGTAACTCCGTGACAACTGTCAATATCCCTAAAGACTAGTAAGACACACCAGCATGCAGGACATCTGATGTCACATCCATAACACTGATAAAATGCTACGCATTTATTTTGAACATGTAAATTATTATAGCGGCCTATAATCAACCCAGGATGTTAAGATGCGCAAATATGCAGATATGCAACACAAGACTATGTCACATCCATAATGCTGCAATTGCTTTATAACTCCTTCCCTTGCAAAAAAAAACAAAAAAAACAAAAAAAAAACATAAATGTCATATTAATAACCACTCCAGCCACCCCGCCGACATGACCGGTAGCATCAGCGTACCGTGTCGGGGACAGAGCTGCTGTCGGCACTCTGCGTTCGGAGCCCGGAGAGAAAGGTCCAGGCGGCTGCGGGGAGTTTCATTAGCCTGCTGATGGCGAAAGCAGCAGGGTGAGATGGGGCAGCCTGGCTGCCATAATGCACGTTTCCAGACATTACGGGGCTCTTGGACGACAGGGATTTTCCAGAAACACCCAGAGAGGCTTCTGGGAGATCCAGCCCTCCTTTGTTTCCTTCCTGTTCCTTTTTTTTTTTTTTTGGGGGTGGGGGGGGGGCATTTTTCATTCACATAAGGCAGGCTCTGCAAGATGAATGAGCAGCTTATACTGCTAAGAGGAGAAAGGCCATGCTTCCTGTCCTTTTGCATGGCATGCCGAATTTAATCAGCACATGGTAGCTATAAAGAGGGAAAGAGAGCACAGCCACAGGTTTGCAGGGGCCAAGCCAGTGTGACGAATGAGGAGCGTGAAGCCTCAAAACAGCACACAGACACACCCTTTCCACCCAGGGCAACCCCTGACCTGCCCAGGAAGGTACGCCGCGTGTCGGGGGGGGGGGGGGGCTGAGCTGGGAGAAGGAGCGGCAAAGACATCTGGTGCTGGCAAGTCATAATTGCAGGGCTCCACCCACACTACCCCGAGCGACGGCCACACCCAGCCTACCCCCGTTTCTGCCCCCCACCCCCCCACCCCGACTGGGAACAGGCTGAGAGACCCTCGATCTTCTGCCAGCGAGAAATAAAGAAAGAACGAGCGATGTACTGAAAAGGCTTGCCTCCATTTCAAAGCAGTATGGAGAGATAGGAGTTCCGGAAAAGACACTCTGGGCGTCGCCCTTTGCATAAAGTCAGAGACCTCATCCGCACCACAGAACACTAATGACAGATCCATGAGCGTCCACAAAACCACAAGGGCATGTGTGTTTTATAGTATGATAATGAACATTCAAATGCAAACAATTGCATTTTAGTCATTTTATATATTTGCAAAATGCGACATGATACCATTTGAAGGCTGACCCAGCTACCCTGTATACATATATACACATGCACATACTTCTCATTCATCAGCAAAAAACTGAACTCATTTTATCTGCATCCTGAGTATTAACTTGCAAAAATAGTACTTTATCCATAAACCAAACTGCAGCACTGCAAGGCTCTGGGCTCGCTGTCACCTGACACTGGGTAGGCATCATGGGAGACGGATGATTAAAACATGCAAATCACAAGTTTAAAGTCAAGACTTTATTCAGGATGCCTTAAAGATCGCACTTGGTATTGAAAGGCTGCTTTGTGCCAAGATGGCCTTGAATTACCTTTGAATCTGTCTGGGAGTTAACAGCCAGCAGGCTAATTCGCAGTGCTCCTGTGTGTGTGTTGTGATGCGAGCAGTAATGACACAGTCGCTGTATGTTGGGTAAGCCCTACAGCCTGACTCAGCATTCTGTGTAAACCCCCCCCCCCCCCATCAAACACACACATTAAACATGGGCAGGAATTCCTGGACTCAGCACTGCCGATTAAGCCAAACACACACCCCAAAAAAAAAACTAAAAAAAAAACAGCAGCACAGAACCCAGGACAATAGGTCCATGAACCATCCAGAACGGCATGCTGGGAACACGTCTATACAGCTGGTGGTGGGGGGGTGGTGGGGGGGGGGCGTGGAAGATATTCGGAAACCTCTTTACAGCTGAAACACCGCAACACAGCTCCTGCTCGACCTCATACGGAGAAGCGAATGCTTCACGTCCGGATCTTTGCATAAAATATTTTCACATAAAATACAGACAGGGTGTAAATAAATGTCCGTACAGCACCGAAAAGCTGGCGTCCGGCCAAATGCTTTGTCCGTCATCTGAAGCCCTGGTGATTATTGCACATGCAAGATATAATATCGATATGATATCGTCCAGCCCTAGACAGCACTAAGTAGGATGACTCTCGATCTATGTTTAATACCAACATGCCGCGTGACGTACTACCTGTAAGAGCGGACTATGTGGCTTTGGTGGGGGGGGGGGGGGCGGGGGACTCAGGCACATGCAGCAGTGTTCTGGGGGGTCTGAACACCTGTCCTGGCTGTATTGTGAGCAGCAATCTTGTGACAAAAGCGGCAGGAAGGGTAGGATTGCACCGCAGATTTATTTATGCCGTCCAAGTCTTCTGAACATGCAGGCAGGAAACTTAAACAAAGACAGGCGTATGGTGACCTTTCTCAGCAGCCCCCGCTACAGTCAGACGGCGACCTCGGCGAGCCGAGCATTAAACGCTACCAAACCAGACTAGCGAGCTGTCATACACTCGGTTACAGTGTAAACAAAGTCTCCCCCTCTGGTATTGTCGTATTTTCATAGCACTCAAAACCCTATGTGTGGTTTTCCTCAAGACTAAGACCAACAAGGAGCGGCAGCCTACAGAGTGTCTTGTCAGGAAAGTGAAACACACACACGCACAGACACAAACACACACACCCAAAGCTGACACTTTCAAACACCTGAACATGGCTATGACTGTACAAGAATGCATTCCCCACTGATGCTTAAACTTGCAAACATAAGCAGCATATGGAAAACCAGGAACCCATGACAGAAGGTAAAGACTCCATACCTGCCGAGCATAAATGCCCAACTCAAATGGCCACACGCAGGCTCTGTGCATCAACTGATAGGCCTTCGAAGGACAGCCTCCTCAGACAAGGCAGAACATCCTGCATTACCAATCCCTGGGCGGATGCTTGTTAAACTACAGCTCTCAAAACAAAAGGATTAAAAATTATTAAAAGTGAACAAATTATATATATACACGCACACTAGGCGGACAAAACAATGAAAACACAGAGGCAAGTGTTTGCACCACAGTGTTCTCTGGGTAATATTCCTTCACTGCTGATCCCTCACCATGTAACAGCTGGTAATAGACAGGGTAGGCTGAAGGCCTCCTTTGTCTTGCTCCAAACGGAAACCCGTCTGGATATAACAAAACAAAAAAAAAAGGCGAATGATGACTCAGACCTTAACCTCGTTTCCTTTGTTCAGAAGCTCGTGTTTTGTACTCCCTGCACTGAATTATGCGTCCTTGCACCTTGGATATGCGCGATTTACACATAGCAACCCTGCCACGAATACCGATTTTTTTTTTTTGAGACTAGGTCACAGAGGTGCTGGTTCAATCCTGCGGTAATTTTCCAGCCCATGATTTTGTGGTATTTTGGCTACTATTTTGTTAAGTTTACGTCGATCCCCAGTGAACTTCAACCTGTAACCACTGCTCCTCTTCGCCAGTATAATGCCCCTCTGTGACTGTCAATGTTTGAGGCTCTTCCCCTTGATAGATAAAATGATTTTGCAGTTTTTGTGACTGATGCACCTGCAATTCATGGAGCGACTATTTCACTATTTGATCTGAAAACTCACATATCAAACTGTTGATTGTTAAACATACTGCTAATTGACTTTAAACCTAATGAATCATCTAACTTAAATTAGTAATGGCGATTTAGTTCATTCAAAGGCCTTTACCATGTGTGTTTCCATTGCGTTATCCATATCCTATATTATACATATATTTCAGTAGCAGAAGACATTACAGAGAATAATCTGCTGTGGGAACCATTAGATCTAATGGGCTTTAGGTCCCCTGCATTCCTCCTCATGCCATGGAATCAGGGTCCATGGCAGTACCATGGTGCCCAAGGAGAAGGTCAAGCCACAAGGTAATGAGCACTGATTGGATTAAACGCATCCCAGCTCACAGAAATCAAGTATTATAGGTGTCCTTCCTTAACGGTACACGACTCGGAGCATGTGCCTTCGTGCTGGCTTCAAACAGGCTGAGGGGGTGCGAGGATTTTAATTCCTTTCAGCTACACATTCCATCGAGGGACGAACCTTTCGCGTTTACAGCTGCTAGCGTTGAACCGAATCCCGTTACTTGCTGCTACAAGCAATTCAATGCATGCCTCTTGCCAAGGTGAGCCATTACTTGGAAAAGTGTTGGGTGTTTTCACAAGAAGGTAGTCAGGAGGTGGAAGGGAAGTCATTGGTCGAGGGCACAATGGATCACAAGCCATGTCTACCTTCGTGCAAGTCAATGCACGGCAAGTTCTTGAGGTTGTTGCTCATAGTTTTAGGATGCTCTTTACGATGGGGGCTTTCAAGCTCCAAATGTCCACTAGGGTTTCTGAAGATCCATGAGGAGATTATCTGCAGAGGTGGTCACCTGAACCTTCCATGAACGGTGCAGAAACCCGTTTGTTTGCAGTCCTACCAAACGGCCCCTGCAGGCCACAGTGCCTCTTCAACAGCGACAATGACCAATCAATTAAAAGATGAAATTTCGAGTAGCTCCATAGCCCCCACCCTATACCCAAAATCGTTCCCTGCAGCGCACACCCCCACGCTATCTTTTTTCCACTTCACAGCAAAACAACTGTTCTATCAGAGGCACGACTTCATGTGACTCAGGCCTGATTAACACTCACTAACCTGGCAGGTAGCAAACTGGTTAACCTTCCTTTGAATGGAGGCATTGTCATTTTTAATTGAACAGACTCTGCAAAACAAACAAATTTAATTCTTATAAGAGCCTTAGACATACACAGGACTCATGACTACTTGCACAAAAATCTATGTAAAGTATTAAATACCACAGGGAGGGAAAAATACCCCCCAATCCACTACAATAACTCTAAACCTCACAAGTCCCATCTCATATTTCTGTTTAATGAACAAAATACCTAATTTCCTTTTCTGTTTTGAGAAACTGTGTCATGATTTCACTTTTGTAAAAGTATTTTAAAAAGTCGTGAATTAGCCTTGCCTATGCTAATTTTAACTAGAATATATTTAAGGCATGAGCAAATTAGGTGCTAATAATATTAAATAATAACACTGAGAGTGAACAAATAATCATAGAATTTTCATTTTTGCAAGAAGGTCTTGGGTGGTACTATAATACATCAAGAACTATATTATTTGTTCTTCGTATACCATCAGATGCCAATTTTAAAATGTTAAGGGCCTGGAAGTATGGCTGAAAGATCACACGATCCAGCCTGAGGAGACACCCGGCTGTTGTACCCTTGAGCAGACTGCTAAACCCGAACTTCAGGTACCCAGCCTAGTTTTAAAACCGAGTTATCAGAGCTGTTCTGTTAAGTCTGCTGTAAACAGCGCCATGAAGAGTCACACCTCTCCCCACTCTGAGACCTTACCGGACAGGTCCTGGACAGCATCCAGGGGAGTGGCCCAGGAGTATCTCTCAGCGCCCAGTGCCGACAAAGGCGGCAGAGCTTCCAGCTCGTAGGCTCCCCGCTTCTTCCAGTAGAGGAACATCCTGCCGTCTCTATGCTCTTCAGGCACTTCACCCTCTCTCACTTCACAAACCCTCACTTGCTGCAGACTCCGCACCTACACGCGCCTCCACCTTAGACCAAAATGCAACATCCTCTGACCAACGCATTGCACCTCCACTTGTCAACCAACAAACAAACATGGACCACCTTACTGAAATTGCACTACAAATTCAGCTTGATGAGTCCTGCTGCAAACTCAAAAATCTTCATCTCAGACTTCCGTTCATTTCACCCTCAGTTCCCTCCGGCATCTTCTTGACTGATTGCTTATGCTTGTCCCTCCAGATGTCTACAACCTTTGTGTCAAAACGTAGGAAGTGGTTGAACAAGTAAACACCGCAAAGCCTCGACTAGATTTTACCCAAGACTCCACTTGTACCAGCTCCCAACCAGCAACCAACTTCTCCTAACAAAGCCTAAGGATCCCTGGGTAATCCTTCTCTGCATCCTGCCCTCCTTGGAGAGAGGGGAAGTGCCTCACCCACACCAGCACAGTACCTATATGGATCCAAGATTTACAGCTAGACCATTAGCCCACCAAGGAAGGCACATAAAGTTTAGGAAGTTCATCTTTGTGGTAAGCAGCTCAGTGTCATAGCTCATGTGAAATCTCTGGGTGGAAGGTGCTGGACTTTTTTTCCTCTTTTTTTTGGGGGGGGGGGGGGGGGGGGGTGTTGCTCGACCCACGCCATCAGACAAGCGATGCATTCATGGGGAGGAGAAATGCATGCTGGGAAGGCTGGCTTCGGCCAATGGCGTCAGAACAGGGTGATACAAAGCTGCCTTTTAAACTACCACCTACAGTGGAAGCAACATTTCTATAAGTTTTGCAAAAATTATAGAAGCCTGGCATATTTCTGCATGAATTACTGCCTCTTCCTTCACAGACGGGGAAGAATTCACTCCTCTCTATGGATGCACTGTCTGGTGGCCATCACTGGCTGCTGTTGTTATACCAATCGGGTGACTGTACACGTATAGCAGGGATGCACAATGGGCATGGATTTCTCTAGCAGAGGGAACGGCTGTTTTGGTTGGGGCTACGGCTGCACGTGGGGGTGTTGGGGGTGGCCCAGGAACAAGTAATCATTTCCACTTCCCTTGTAAAAACAGAGAAGGGGTTAAAACCACAGAGAAGAGGGCGAGTGAGATTACCCAGGACCCAGCTGGCAAGAAGCGTTGTCAGAACGTCGCCGAAACATTGCCCCGACGTTGCCACGGAGCAGGAACTTTCAGAGGAAGGGTTTGCAGGGAGAGCTGAGCTCGAACTGGAGGGGGGGGGGGGGGGGGGGCAGAGCGGCGAAGTTGCAGAGCAGCCCAGATGTCTAATTTTGGGAGACCAAATTAGAGGGTAGGATGGGAGCCGCTTTGCCGTCCAGAGTGAGGGCTTTGTAGACATGTGGGAATGATCTGACACACATCTGAGCGCAGGGCTTCCATTTAATGACGAGTCTGCTGATACAGCCCGAGAACTCAGCTTACAGTTCGGGGGGGGGGAGACTTCAGAAGACCAGTCCGCAGCGAAATGGAGACAGGCGGCGAACACGGGAGTTCCACCAACTCCCCAATCAATACAGCCGTCTGTCTACAACTGCCCCGATGTCTGACCTGGGTAAAGATTCTGTAGTTGCATGTGTGAACGTGTGTGAACGTGTGTGAACGTGTGTGTGTGTGTGTGTGTGTGTGTATCTGAGTGTGTGTGCTTCATTTCTGCCATCTTACCCCCTTCATTCCTTTTCTCTGCTAGCCACCCCCCCCCAAGCTATGAAAAACAGTAATGAAATGCACCAACATCCATCCTGTCATCTGAAGAGCAGACTCAAAATCCTGGGAATGCGAGATGGGAGAGACACGCATGTACGCGTGTACGCATGCTCACTGCCGCCACAATATAAAATACGTATATATTTATATATATGTATGTATGAGACGAAACTGACAGCACAGATTGTTGTTAACACTTCATGCATCTGGTCTGACAGCCGGCCAACCCTCGCATTGCCACAGGATATAACATTTGTTTGGGTTTTCCTTATTTCTACAACATATGGTCGTTTGAAGGGACTTAAACCCGCAAACAGCGCTGGCTCACAGCTGAGAGTCATGAGAAAGATGTTTTGCGTACAGGGGCTTGGAGCTGTCCCTCAGGATTCGGGACAAATAAGTTTAGGACGAAACCTGCAACAGGCATTTCGTTTTCAGGCCCGTCTCAGATTACACGGTAACGCCAAGCACCTGGTACGACTTACGTTTACAGTACAAGCTGCAGAAACGGTGTAGACAGACAAGGAGTATCGGAGCTCACAAAGCATCCAAGGCCTCTGGGGAAATTACCAAGAGGAGCAAAACAAGATTTTTTTAAAAATTCTGCATGACCAACACGCCACGGATTTTAGCATCGGGGCACGTGACCAAGCTGAAAGGTTTTCTACCGCAGTGGCACCGATACAGAAACTATCACCTAACTAAAATCCTTTCAGATAAACCTCACGGGGTCTAGATCCTTGGGACCATAAAAGTTAATTTAAAGCAGGAAAGGGGGCCCTGCTCAAGTGGCGGGAGGGACAAAAATAAAAATACAGCAACAGTTCGTGTGGAGAAATTAACGTCGTGCTATGGAGGAGATCTCCGAGCAGACTCGGGGACACACGCCAAGCCTCCGGGCCTCTCGAACAAACACGGCCTCTCCCTGCCTTTGTAAAATCGACGACACATTGGTGAGCATGTGCCACAGTCTCTGCTGGCATGGGCGTTGGGCACGGGGCACGACGCTGGCTTGGCACCGACGAGCCTCCCGGAGGGCTATCGCCACAGGCCACGCGCCAATGTGCTTTGCCACATGCCCGGCAGTCCCACTCAGGCACCCCGGGGCCAAAAAGCCACCGTTTTACAAACTTGAGCCCAGGAAGTCTCTTTCTGCCTAATGCTGAGTGAGGGGAAGGCGTTTATAAAAAGCCATCACTATGCATAGCCAGTATTCCGGGTTTCTTTATGTTAAATAAAAAAAAAAAATAAACAGTTGCTTGGTTAAAACACGAGGAAATTAGTCGCCCACGCCATGTCCATCCTCAAACCCAGCAATTATCTTGGAATAATGGCCACACCTGCATTGAAGGAATGGGTAAACTCTACAACTGTTCAGGGGAACCCCAGAATCCCGCTCAACTTATAGCCAAACAAGAACACTGAATATCCGCTACAGGTATGTTGGTAATCAGGGAGGGAGCAAAAATGTGGGGGTCCTCAAAGACTGGGTCGAGAAAAACAGCCCTAAAACGCCTGAGCTCATTTTTCCTTTTTTTGGGGGTGCACCAAGGCACCTGTGTGGCTAGGAGTCCATAAAGGAGGCAGCGCCAAACGGCAGCGAGCTGAAAAGGGTCTGCAAGAAAAGGCGTGGGTGCTCCCAGACGTGTACTTAAGTGGCCCGTCTCCCAGGCCGAAAATTAAGCGGGCTCAGCGCACGGGCCAATTTAGGGAATCCGTTAATTGAAACCCTGCCGCCGAAATTGCATGGTGTGGCGATCTCCGTGGCCAGCAACAGCTCTCCCCCTCAATGCTGTGCAGCAGATCCATGCTCTCATTTTCTGAGGACACTGTAATTGTCGTGGAGCAGGACAGAAAGCGCGTAAACAGCGATTTTTTTTTGGGGGGGGGGGGGAGGTGCTGTTCAGGGCTAGAAGAACCTTCTAGGCCTTGCTAAATGAAAAGAAGATGGGAGCGATCAAGTTGAGAGTGACGGCCTTTTTAATTATCCACCCCGCACGCTCTGAAACCGAAAATCGCAGGGTCAGAACCGACAGGCCGGCACCCGTAGAGTATGAGCCAGGGACCGACTGGCGAGGTCCCGGAAGCCCGCGGGTCAGGCCCGAGTACGGGAATCGGGTCCGGCGCTCACCGCATCCCACGCTCCACGTCAACCAGCCACTGAACAGAGAAGCAGCGCCACACACAGCGCCATCTACAGGCTAACGGAACACACTGCAGCTTAGTGTCAAGCTTCAAGGAACGAAAGCACCTCTCTGAAACTCCCTGGAAGCAGGTCTTCTCTGTCAGGAAGGCTCCTGAACAGTAGCTCTCAACTGGATTAGCCTCAGTGCCCACATTGTTCCTTGGTCATTAAGTCACGACCCAAATTTGAAAAAATCTTTACTACATTTACTACAGTACTAGTACATCGAACGCAGTAGGTCTAACAGAGCAGCAGCATGATGCCTTCAATGAAAAGTCCAAAATTAGGGGGGAAATATATGAAAATCTAAAATAATTTAATTACTAATAAATTGGTCCCATCACTGAGTTTGGGTAGCAATTCACCAGTTGAGTAACAGTGCTCTAGGAAGCAAAACAGTCAAATTTTAAACTCCTGTTAAAAGGAAAGACAGGATTAACAAAAAAAATTAAAATAAAAATGTGTGATGCACCATCCTGTAAGCTCTTTATAAGAGGATGCCCAGGACGATATGTAGAAAATGAACATGGACGTGCGAGGACGTGGACGTGTCTGCGTGCGTGGACGTGCGAATGCGAGGACGTGGACGTGTCTGCGTGCGTGGACGTGCGAGGGCGTGGACGTGTCTGCGTGCGTGGACGTGCGAGTGCGTGGACGTGTCTGCGTGCGTGGACGTGCCTACGTGTGAGGACGTGGACGTGCGAGGACGTGTCTGCGTGCGTGGACGTGCGAGGACGTGGACGTGTCTGCGTGCGTGGACGTGCGAGGACGTGGACGTGTCTGCGTGCGTGGACGTGCGAGGACGTGGACGTGTCTGCGTGCGTGGACGTGCGAGGACGTGGACGTGTCTGCGTGCGTGGACGTGCGAATGCGAGGACGTGGACGTGTCTGCGTGCGTGGACGCGCGAGTGTGTGGACGATGCGAGTGCGTGGGCGTGCGTGGACGTGCCTGCGTGCGAGGACGTGGACGTGCCTGCGTGCGTGTGCGAGGACGTGGACGTGTCTGCGTGCGTGTGCGAGGACGTGGACGTGTCTGCGTGCGTGTGCGTGGACGTGTCTGCGTGCGTGTGCGTGGACGTGTCTGCGTGCGTGTGCGAGGACGTGGACGTGTCTGCGTGCGTGTGCGAGGACGTGGACGTGTCTGCGTGCGTGTGCGAGGACGTGGACGTGTCTGCGTGCGTGTGCGAGGACGTGGACGTGTCTGCGTGCGTGTGCGAGGACGTGGACGTGTCTGCGTGCGTGAGAAATAAGGGAAGAAGGGGGAGGGAGGCCAGAAGAACAACCTTCAGCTGTTTGAATCTGTATTCCAGACAATGACTTCATCTCTGGACATAAAACAGCTGGACATCATCAGTTCTTTTTCCGCACAGCAGAGGTTAGACATGGCACGCTGTTTAATAAAAGAAAAAGCTTAATAAGCCTGTGCCAAGGACAGATCTGTTAGACATACAAGTTACTTTATGAGTTATAAGAATCTTTGATGGCTTATGAATATTACATTTAACACCTGTCACTAATTTTTTCCTGGTTCTCAGTTTATGAAAGACCTAGGAAAGATTTTTTTTAATCCACTTCTGTGTGTTTATATCACACAATGTGTACACATCACACAATCTCTGCAGTTTTTTATTTTAACCAACACAACAATGCTTAGTTACGACATTTCTAATAACGTGAACCTTTCCGTTTCCCCCACAGGTGCAGAGGAACTGGCTCAAGCTAAGTAGAAAAAAAAAGAAACACACAGACACACACACACACACACACACACACACACAGACACACACGTTTGTATTTATATCTATGTGGGGACCATCCATCCATTTCTATGGGCAAAATCCTAATCCCAACAATGATGACCTTAACCTCTGCCCAGCCCTAATGTTAACCATAAGTAACCAGACAAATTTTTAGTTTTTTGAATGCAGTCACATATTTTTTTTTTTTTATAAAAATGTGCTTTCCCTTGTGGGGACTGGGGGGGAAAAAAAAAAAACTTTGGACACCAAAGCAGGCCCGCTCACATGGCCCAGCATCCCAGGGTCCGATTGCTCGCATGCAGGTGAAAGGTCACCCCAGGGACGGCCAGACCCCTGCGGTCCCACAACCTTTCAGTCAGTCGGCTGCCCCCCAACTTTGCAGCACAGGGTCAGAGTGGTAAGACCTACCGATTGAGGGGAGGGGTGCTGGTAAGTATCACTGTTACACAGTTTCAGGTGGGGTCCGTTCTGTCCGCCGAGGGGCCTGAGGCAGTAGCCTAGGCTAACCGGTGCATAAATCCACCCTTGACCGGTAAACACGGACCTGGAGGGCTGTGGAAACACAAGAACCTCGCAGCGTGACAGTTTTCCCAGGCGCTCAGCTAAATTTGGGCTGCCATATCTGTGCCATCCCGCCATAAGGTCGGCGCCGCGGTAGGAACGCCGGAAATTTGCGGAATGATAATTGATCTTTAAAGCTTTGGGTCTAAGATCTCAGGTCTGAAGCAGGCCTCGAAAAAGGCTTGACAAACTCGCACATTCCAGGAGAGGAATAACCCCTGGTAGTTCTGTACAATTTCGTAGCTGGCAGTGGGATATCAAAACCATCTCATCCTCAGTTGTCCACAACATGAGGGAAATCAAAAAGCACACAAAAACACAAAAAAAATAAAAACTTGCTCAACAGAGAAAAAGCAAGGCTGCAGACCCAAGGCGGAGAAACCAGAGATCAATATTTCACTCAAACAGCCCTCCAATAAAACACCTAATATAAAAGTTTTTTAAAAAAAAAACAAAGTAGCATTTGAAATGAGCTCCAGTTCCAAGGCTGCTGAAGGGAAGGGACAGCCAAGAGCCAAACACCCCGAAACGCCTCCATAGGGCCACACCACCACCAGGACCACTGCTGGAAGTAGGCTCAATATGGGGGGGGGGGGTTATATGTGGATCAATGGCGAAACAGCCCCTGGGAGGAACGCCGAAACCAGAGGGGAACAAATGCCAGCACCCCACAGACAGGCCGACATCTGGCCCCAGATTAAACCAGTCTGCTTCTGGGAGACTTAAGGGCCCCATGACCCAGGATGGGGAGGGCAGGCAGGCATGCTGGCCCAGATTAGAGGATCGCAAACGCAGTGCATGCCAGTTTGACGCCCCGATATCCACCAATCAGATGGCTTCTCCCGCACCCATTCAATATACCCCCTCCACCTGCACCTGATCCTGCACCATACACCTAGGTCACCACCAGGGGCGCTGCTAGGGCCGTTTTAGGGTGGTTTCAGGCCTCCCATAATATACCCCAATTAATGTTCTTATTCCAGCAGACCCCCCAGTAAAGGCTGACCCCACCTTTTCATAAATATCTAGTGACACTCCTGGTTACTATTCATTTACAAATATCAGACAAGTATAACCTATTACAATGCATCAACCACCCCACCCCCCTAACCCTGATCAGGCACAGAATGACCAATATTAGCGTTGAGTGGCATGCAGCTGTTAGCCAGCCTGCCTTGAGTCTGTACCCCGCTTCTGCTCTGGGCTGTGTGGGTACGGCCGGCTGGCCGGGGCCAGACATTTGAGCAGAACACCACTGACCATCAATCGAGGTGGCTCACGGCAAATAGAATCACATTCCTCCATTTTAGTGGCCGCCGCTTAGTTGAAAACAACCCGGAGCTAATTCGGGTATTTCGCGTAAGTGCTGGCCAGCTAGCAGGAGGCCCAGAAACCGCTCTGATGCCCAGCTAGAACACTCCCTGCCTGCTTCATGCTCTGCAGGTAATGTCGTCCTGGTCGGACCAAACCTTTAGTGCCAAGTCTCACGCCCTCTGTTCCCTGGGTGAACCGCATAACCCGGTCAGCCTAGCGGCCCTACGGGGCAAGCCATCGAAACCGGCCGACCGGCTGTGCGGCTGCAGCCGGGAGCAAAACAAGTCCTGGGCGCTGGCCGTCTGGAAGGCGCAAGGGTGTGGGGGTGGGGGTGGGGGTGGGGCAGGGCCGTTTCTGAGCACGCACCAGCGAGCGGCTGGCACACGCAGCCCTGCAGAGTCACTGGCTCTCTGTCAAGCGCAAGGTACATTCCAGCTGGCAAGGAGCGGAACACTGAGGTACAGAAAAGAGCATATGCTATAGGAACCACAAGAAAGCGGCCAGACAGTTAGTTATGTGCCTTTCAGATGGGTATAATTTACCCTCACAGGTCACAGCAAAACAATTTCCCACTATCCATCATTATTCCACTGACAGACCCTTAAAAATACTCTGCATATTTCAATTTAGACTGTTTTTGGTTACTACCAGTTATTATCTTGAGCTTAATGAATTTCTCCCAGGACATAGTTACTCCTTTATTAATGCTAAAAAGCCACCCCTTGTATGGGTTAACCCTGTACCACAAGCCCATACAATGCCCCCGCCCCCACCTCAGGACAATGCAAAATTTATAGGCATCTTAGCAATTCATTTTAATGGACCCTGAATCCAGATCTTTTAACCAGACACATAACGAACTGACACCCGATGCTAAAAGTATGCACCGCAAACCCATCATCAGTTCAGTGATCTCACATTTTAAACTGAACTTTGATATAGATAGATAGATAGATAGATAGATAGATAGATAGATAGATAGATAGATAGATAGATAGATAGATAAAGGGCGAAAAGCTTTCAGATCTAACTGCCTTATTTGAAACTCATTTTAAGCATGTTAGTTGACAAACAGTGTGACCTCTCAAAGTAATTTTACATCTGGGCAATCTACTCAAAGACCAGGATCGGGAGACATGATTATCACTTCCACTTTCCTGGTTCTTTAAAAGTCAATAGTGGATATCTCTGGAGCATATACTTCACAGCATCACCAACGGCACTCAAAAGTTACACTATAAAACCCCAGAAAGTAGTATTTCATCATTCTAATAGGATAAGTGTCTATTGAGCCCTTTGGTGATTCCATGTTTCACGAAAATCATTCATACTGCGTCCTTCCAGTAGGCACCAGGCTGGATGGTTTTTGTACCAATTACTTCACCATCTCCTATGTGCTACTCATTGTGTGAGCTTCAAATATGCAGATGATCCCAAAAAGATCAGTTGACCACAACTGATGAAACAAACTTCGTTTAGCCTCTGAAATTTTGAACGTGATCGAATTAATGTTGCAGGCTTCCCCATTAGGATCGACGATGTTTGATTCAGGCAAACTGATGGTACACTGCTAGCTACCTCTGTATGCAGCGAAGGGAAAGCAGGCTAAAAATCACCTTTTAACCGGGAATCTGAGCGCTTTACTACCTTGACTGTGGCCAGTCGAGACCCCTGTGCCAAGTGTCCAACTGGAAACTGATTTATCTGCCATCCGTGGCACATAACCCCCAAACCTCAGGCACACGTTATTTTAACTACTCACAAAGAAACCACTCTTCCACTCATCAAAAGAATGAAAAATTTGATTATGAATCGTTAATATATTATACATTTTACCTGTCAGTCCGTTCTTTGCACGTCAAAAAATCAACGCATACGTATTAGTTTTGTTTGCTTCGCTCTATGAATACAGCTTTCACAAAATGAGCAGATTCTCCATACTAGAGACATGATATTTAGATTTTCAAACATATTGTCCGCACTTACTGAGCCGTAACCGGAGAAACCAGCCCCGCGGCGGTGACCGATGCAAAACTGAGTTCATTCTCCACTTCGGTACCATCTATGTGCATCTGGATCTCGGGTCCCTCTCGTCGCTCCGAGCCCCAAACGCGCCGGCCGGCCGGGACAGCACCATCGGGGTCAGGATCGTTCCTCTCCGCTTTGTCTCTCCCAGCCGCTGGCCGCAGTTCAAACGATCTCCACGCCTGCACGGCTCTTTCAAACTCTCGATTTATTTTGTTCTATGTTGCCAGCTACACATAATTTGCTGTTTTTTTTAATGCATGAATCAAGTCAGATTGCTACAATGCTTCCTGTCCCAATTGCCTTTTAAGTCGCGTTACCTGCACCGGATCCCGGAGAAACTTCGCTTAGTTTAGACTCCGCGTCGTCTTTTCAGAAGTCCTTTTTAAATCCTTAACTAAAATTGCCTGCCACTAAACTTACTTCTCAAACTCACACCCGTCCTTCCCCACGTCTAAAAGAGAACAGAGCGATTTAAAACGTATCCTCGCTTACATCCGCTCTCTTCACGGCTCCGTCTCAGTTTACAAGGCAAATAACTGGAAGGTAAATGCCGGGGTATGGATTTGGGGGCAAAAAAGCGGACGTAAGTGCTCTCTGCGGGGCTGCAATAACCTGTTGAAGCATGAAAAAGGCGCAGCAATGTACGTCGGACGCTCAGATTCCCGTAAATTTTCATTTCACCGGAGCGGCTCTCTTTTTCCTTATCATTTGCCTGAAGCAACTGTAATAAAACCCAATCTATCCCCTTGCTTTTCCCTGTCCCAACCTTCCCTACGCAAGCCCTCGTTTCCGCTTTGGGCTGAACTGAAAATCATCCGCGCCACAGACTAGTCACCCGCCTCCATCCATACCCTCGGTCTTTTCGGCCACCAGTAGCATTTTCCATTCATTCGGTCAGCTTTTCATGAGGTTTTTCCTTTTCTTTACTCCTCCTTGGGAGACGCTATATTCCTACACTCACAGCTAGGAGTGCCATGGAGCAAACTTCAACGCATGTTACCTTACTAACGTTAGTACAACCCCGTTTCCAAAATAGTTAGGACGCTATGTAAAATGTAAATAAAAACAGACTGCAATGATTTGCGAAACATAAAAACCCATATTTAATTGAAAATAAACCAAAGACAACATATCAAATGTTGAAATTGAGATAATTTTATCGTGTTATAACAAATAATTGCTCGATTTGAATTTCATGCCAGCAATACATTTAAAAAAAAGTTGGAACAGGGGCAAGTAAAGACTGGAAAAGCTGTGTAATGCTAAACAAAACACTAAAGAACAGAGGGACCGTCCATATTGTTATCAGCAGACAGTTCAAACGTCAGCATCTATGATGGTGTGGGGGTGCATTAGCTTGGGTAGCTGGCACATCTGGGGAGGCACCATTAATGCTGAACGGTATATACAGGTTTTGGAGCAACATATGCTGCCAGCCACACGACGTCTTCAGAGAAGGCCTTGTATATTGTATATTGTATATTTCAGCAACACAATGCCAAACCGCATTCTGTGCGTATTGCAACAGCATGGCTCCATATAGAAGAGTCTGGGTGCTACACGGGCTTGCCTGCAGTCCAGACCTGTCACCCACTGGAAACATTTCAAAGGAGAGCAGTTGAAATCCTATATCAGGCATGAATGGGACAACATTTCGCCTCCAAAACTCCAGCAACTGATCTCCTCAGTTTCCATTCACATAATGTTGTTAAAAGAAGAGGTGATGCGACTGTGGTAAACATGCCCCTGTCCCAACATTTTTGAAAAGTGTTGCAGACACCAAATTCTAATTGAGCATATATATCATAAAAACAATTAAATTTCTCAGTTTCAACTTTTGATATGTAGTCTTTGTTTTATTTTCAGTTAAATATGGGTTTGTAGGATTTGTTCATCAGTGCATTCTGTTTTTATTTAAATTTTACATAGCACACCAACTTTTTTGGAAACAGGCTTGTAGTTTGTTTTTCATATACTTTACAGATTAAACATGGCTTTTGAAACTTTTCTAAACTTCTTGGTTTTGATGAGAAGGGAGCGCAAGACAGAACAATATATAGATGCCTCTAGCTCCGTCAAATCACCTTTAATGATACAGACATTCTTTCTATAATAAAATAAAATAAAATGCTGATGAAAACCAAGGGATAATTTGGTCTCAGGAATACTTATGTTCTTAAAATATAGGGTGCAAACAGCAATAAACACGATCACCACAAGCTTCTGTACTGGGATGAGGATAAATTGCTCCTTGTTATCATGACCAGACTGAAGACACCTTGGGCCGAAGCAGAAGTAATGTATATGGAGGGGGGGGGGGATCAATACCAGGAACCCATAATCCCTACAAATCTCGACATGTGCACCTGCTTAAACACGTGGATTTCCGGTTTGAAGTTTGATTGCCGTAGGGAGCTGACGTCATGCACAGGCAGGCCTGCACCTGGCTGCCTCACTCTCTGTGTGCTTCCACTTAGGCTGGAGGAGCAGGTTTCCTGCCTGCAGGCCTCCTGTGACACCAGGATGCACTTCACGTTGCCCTAGATACAGCTAAGGTCCCTCAAGACTATCATGGAGTCCTCACTAAGGTTCCTACTATTACAGTAGCTTGATTTCAAAGAGGAGGGGCGTGGTCTAACAATGTTAAAGACACGCACGGCAGAGCGGGGTGTGCTTCAGAGGTCAAATCACTTCAGCTTTGTTTTAATGAAAATCGCCTGTTGTTTGAGAATGACCCATGGCGTACTAATATAAAAGGCCAAGAAAAATAAGCACGGTGTAGCATTAAATAAGCATTGCGGTTGTCCTGATGCTTAGTCATCCAGGCTTGCAAACTCATATTTCAGCCTTATGACCAAGACGTGTCAGAGACATTCGGGGAAATGTGGTGCAGAATAATTGAAAAGCAAATTTCCAAAATGCACTTATCCCGGTCATGTATCCTGTGGATTAGGTGACTTTTAGAAATTAGCTCCTCAATTGTCAAAAAGAGTCAACAAAGGAAGTCACCTCCAGATCCTTCTAGATGGGTACAGGAAGTATTAGGAGAAACAGCCGGCAGTAGAGAAGGTACGACCTGGACTAGTGACAAAGATCTAGGGTGAGGTCTCAGGCCCACTGCTATCCTAATCTCCTTTTTCAGAAAGAATCCTGTTGCATAAACATGTAAAATCCAAGGAAATGAGTGTATGCTTGGTAAAAGCAAAAGCAGGTGAACCAATGACCTTTTTATCAACAGATTCTGCGTCTGAGGCACCATGTCTCCTTTTATCTTCCAGACGTCGTAGGGGAAGCCTTTTCATTTCTGCCAAGTACCAGGACCACCATGCTGCATTACTTGAACACCGACCCCCCCCCCTTCACCAGCACCGTTCTGACTTCAAATACTCCAATTTCTGCCGCCTGTGACGGACAGCCAGGACAGAGGAGGGATGCCATTCTATGTTTATTAACTGGCTACCTCTGTTTGCTGCCCACTTCCTCTTTGCTCAACATTTGAAATGCTGATCAAAGGCAGATTTGTGCTGTTACTTTCAGCTGGGATCCAAGCTGAAGGTATGGAGTAGAATGGGAAATGTGTCTTGAATTAACATGAAATCTTACCCGCAAACAGTGAGTAATTACTCTGCAAAGTTCTATGCCGTCCAAGTGCTCAATTAGTCCTTGAAATTAATTCTGGCTTCTTTAAAAACATGTACCTAAGTTGGCTCCATGACAGCCATATGCTTGTGATGTATTATTTTCCTCACTTGCGTTGGACAAAAATGCCTGCTAAATAAGTACATGTAAACGTAAATGTTATTAGAAGTTGAGAGGCAGTAATGTGGTCTCATATCTTCAGAGCTGTGGGATCCATTTCAGTCTTAGCTCTGGAGTTCCTCGTGCGATGTTTACATGAGCTTGGTTCTGTGTATGCCCCGTGATGGACTGGCATCTCATGCAGATTATTCTATACTTCTAGAGGCAGATTCAAAGCTCACCACCACAGTGCACTTGGGAAATGCAATGGGAAATGAAGAGATGAACAGATAGATAAATTGCAGCTGATTAATGGAATTTCACACATTTGTAGAAGCATATATACATATTTGAAAAATATTAAAACATCTGCATATAATCGTCTGAAGAAAGTGTATTTTCTATGACCTGCCTGGTTTTAAAGGGCCAGTGAAGACCAGTGCTGTAGATCTTTCTACATTTCAGTATTAAGTTGCCTTTTAAAAATTCCTGAACGCAAACGGGGCAGCAATTTTACTGATGGATGGTGGCTTGTACAAGATCTTGATCTGGGAAGAGGATCTCAAAAGGCCTTTTGGCAGGATCGTAAGATCACTCTCTTCCAGGATGACTAATACTTTGGTCCAAGGCTGAGCGATCACAACGTTACCGACACAGTCTTCCCGGTGGATGTATCTATCCCTAGGCGGATCTTTGGAAAACAAGAAATGAACTATGTCCTTAGAGTCTGTGTATCTCCTGCATTCTTCTACTCTCCTCAGGTTTGCCCTGGTTCCTCAAGTCATTTTCATTTATACTGTGTAAGCCAAACGGTCATAAGGTTTAGTCTACATTTCTGGGTGATTTCATCAAGGGAGTGAAATGTGTTTATTCTCGTCTTTTTTTTCCCCTATTTGGCCTGTCGCAATGAGACCTCCAGCAGCAAGGTTTTCTCATGCAAGTCCTGCCACTCAGGAAAAACAATAGCACGGAAGGGTCCCAAACAATGACGACACCCCCTGGAGTCTGGGGTTTGTTCGCACGCCCCTGTCATGGTGGGTTGAAGTGGTGGACACGTTAATAGACTGGAATGAGTAACGGGAGATTTATTTCAATGGTCTCTTACCCAATGTGGCAATCCTAAGTGCTGTACAGAACAACAGGCCAACTCAGGGAGACAAGCGCTAGAATGAGCAAGACCAAATCAAGACGTTGTCAAGAATGCACTGGCGGCGGCATTTACGCAGCTCCCACCGCCTTCTACTAAAAATGTTTTATTGCTGTGAACTGAGAAAGAAACTACGGCCCGTCTTTTGTTCTGTGCAATATGGTCCAGGTGTTTATGAAATAACTGCAAACATCTCACAAATGTGTCTTGGTAAATTTTTCAATATGGCACATCAGAAGCCTGGAGTAGAGGAGCACTGTTTGCTACCAATATACTATTTAATTTTAGGTAGTAATGCCTCTATTGCTCTTTATTCTCCATCCTCCAGTGTGCAGCTTGTAGACAGGCCAGAAGATGCTTGTGTCTGTCTTCCTTCCATCCATCCATCCATCCATCCATTTTTTTGTAATGGCTTGTCCTATTCAGGGTTAGGGGGAGTCCACAGCCTATCCCTGAGGCTAAGGGTACAAGGCCAACCCATCACAGTGCACACTCACACACCAGTCACTCACACACCAGTCACTCACACAAGCACTTGTGTTTGTCTTTGGGAGTTTTAATTGTTAACTTTAGGCATAGTATTCTAACCCGTTGAGCCACATGCCAACCTAATTATTCAAATTATTTAAATGTCAGGGAGTGCTGCTTCATGACAACCTGCAGTATTACTGTGGTTGAGAAGTCAAACAAGAGCAATATTTTTCCCTCCATTTTTCGGAGGCGGCCCCAACATGCTGTGAGCTCCACTTAGCACGGCTCTGTGGCTCTGGGACACCAGCTAGGAACCTGGACCACGTCCTGGACAGAACAGCTGATGGCTCAAATGATGCAACAGTGCAAAAATCAACTGGTGGCAAACATGCTCTACTGTAGATAAGCTCATTTTGAAGACAGCATGATGTTTACGAAGATTTTTATCGATAACTTCTTGTAATCTAAAGGAGCATGTTGACATTGACTGTTCTTCTTCATCCATTTGAGATGACCACCACAAAAAAAAAACATCCAGGCTCAGCCCCAGTTAAACTGGGGGTGCCGGCATTTCTCCAGAAGCTCTCCCATTCCCAAATGGACATGTCAAGGTTAGCAGCCAATCAGGACGAAGGCTCACATTGCAGCGGAGGGAGCAGATGGACATCCACAGCCCTCCTCCTATGCACATAAGGCTCATCTCCAGCCGGTATGCGATAACTCCGGATCACTCTTTCATGGCTGGGTTATTGTTCATTTAGCTTTACACCAGTGGGAGTTTGTGACATGCTGATTATGGCTGCCAGGGTTGTCATTCAGAGGAATGAAGCTTTTGCTAAACTCAGCTCCTACTAGGTTACGCGTAAAAATGGCTCAGAGGTATTGTAGCAATATATTTATGGTAGTTGTCGATTCCTAAAAATTGACCCATAACTGATATACAGAATGTTCATTGACAAGGGATGGCTAAAATAATAGAAATACCCAACAATATGTTAATTTCAAGGACCACTCCTTGCGTTCAGAAGAGCTTCAGTCCTTTTTAGAATGCTCAGATACATGTCCTGACCGGTGTGTACTGAGATACCGGAGGTGGAGATTGACTTTTTACTCTGCAATTCAGAACTTTCCATAAAAGTCCAATATTTACATTTGGTGACTGGAGAGACTATGGCGAGCGTTTGACTTATTGTTGCTCATGAAACCACTCATGGATTTGTTAAGGGGTTTGTAGCCATCTTGGATTTTGGGGACATCATAGAGGGGACAGTGTTGGCACCATAGGGTGCTGCTGGCCCTGTAAAAAGGCCTGTTTCCTTGAACGTTATACAGCCACGAAGAGCAGCTGTCAAACCCAATGACTCCTGCAAGATGGCTGACTCATCAGACCATATTCTTCTCATTGCACCAGGTTCTGGGTCCTGGGGCACCAGCCTTGGATACAAGCGGTTTCTACTCAACAGTCCAGCCATAAATTCCAGTATTTTGTTGAGACTGGGTCACAGAGGTGCTGATTCAGTTCTGTGGTCATTTTTGAGGCTGTATTTTTTGTTTGACGTTTAGAAATTAGTGCTTACTCCTTCTAGTGTAACTTGCCACCGCTGTTTACTAATGTTCGGAATGTGCCGTCATGCATTTTAAGAGTGATTTTGCAATTCTGGTGATTGATGCACCTGTGATTTGGGCACGGACTGTTTCTCCTCTTTGGAACCCTTTGTTCGGTGCCTCACGTTGCTTTAAAAGCTCACATATCAAAGCGGATTGTCAGGCCTCTTTATAGTGGACACATCTGCTAATTGGCATTCAGAATAACATGACTCACCTTTGTAGCCGCGTCCACATGTGATTCAGTAACTTCAAAGTCCATTTTTCGCGTGATGTTTCCATTATTTTATCCCGTTTTTGTATGACTACTTGTATGTCTGAAACAAGTTTACACTGCCACCTACTGGCAGAAACATGTTGCTACACGGTGTCAGCCTCCATAAATACAGATATTGATATTTGCACGCTGATAGTGACTCACTGTCACCTCACACTTGTGGGTTTGGAGGTTAGAATCTCATCTCTTCTCCCTTGTGTCCTGCAGGTTACCTCTAGTTACACCAGATTCCTCCCACAGGCCAAACACATGCTGGAAAGCTAACATATCTTTAAATCGTTCAGTTTACAACTGAGTATGTGTGTACGTGTCCACATTTTTTCTCCCTCCCAGCTCCCAGCATACCTGTACTAGGCATCTGGAGTTCTTGATTGTTTGGTTCAGGTGTGCTGGGAGGTGCGAGGAATAAAATGGACTGCAGAGTCCCCAAGAGTGGGTTCACGGTTGAGAAACATTGCTTACCCTGTGCTGCATGGAATTGGCTGCAGACCGTCCATAACCCTGACCGGGACGCATTAACGGAAATGAGCCACAGTAATGATCCTTATGGATTATCAAATCAGATCAGCTTCCATCGTCCCAATGTGCTTCAAGGGCTCCCTGCTTGTGCCTGTACCGAGAACAACCGAGCGCAGAATAGCCTTCATCACCATAGTCGCTCCTCGGCTGGTCACGCAGCTCAAGGACCTAAAACTGAACACCTCTTTCTGTGTCTGGGTTCTGAACTTCCTGACTCGTTGGACCACAGATGATGAGGGTCGTTGGCTCAATACCCTCTTTCTTAGTGCCACAGCCCCGCAAGGTTGTGGGCTTAGCCCTTGGCTTTACTTCCTGTACACACATTGACTGCACAGTCACACACAGCACAGTGATAGGAGGGCTGATCTCCAACACGGAGACGACAGCATACCTGGACAAAATATAGGAGCTGTCTCTGTGCCAGGTTAACAACTTAGACTTAAAAATCTATAAGACCAAAGAGATGATCATGAAGCAGCAGAGGAAATAAACATCTGGTGGATAGGGTCAGCAGCTACAGGTACGTCAGACCAGACAGGGTCAACCCACATGTCCACCCTGGTGCAGAAAACTAGGCAACTGTATCACCTGAGGAAACTGAAAAGCTCCTCTATGCTGCTGCAAAAAAAAAAAACACACCTCGTATAGCGCTTCTGCAGGATCTGTGCTTTCCGGGAGCGTCACTGCCTGGTGTGGTGGCCGCAGCTCCGAGGATCTCAGAGCCCCACAGTGGGCGACAGGGCGGCACCAGGTCAAACACGCATGTGATGTAGATCCAGGGCATCAAGCAGCAGACACTCACCACCCATGTCATTAACAGTTCCACGAAGGCACCTCCAGAGCCTTATGACCAGAATGGAGGGGCTGAGGAGAAGCTTCTACCCCCAGACCATTAGAATAATTAACACCAAGATATAATGCCAACCTTGAAATACTCAATTAGCAGCAAATTTCATTTCGCTGCTGGTGTTCTAGTACATTCCATCCATCCATTTTCTAAAGCTTGTCCTATTGAGGGCTGCTGGGGGGTCTGGAGTCTCAAACGCTACTGGCGCAAGGCAGCGAACAACGTAGGATGGGGAGCCAAACCATCGCAGGGCAAACTCACACATCCAAGACCTGGAAGAAACCTTAAAATGACACAGGGAGAACATGCAAACTACACACAAACGGAGCCATGGTGGAGACTCGAACCCAGATCCCAGAGGTGTAAAGCGACATTGCTAACAACTGTGCCACCATGCCACCCACACCAGTACCACTCATGCGTGACAGTATTTAATCTTGCATCTTATTCCTCCTTAAAATGAATACCCACTTATAAAACAACCTGAAACTGAACAAGGAAAATGCTTTATTATACCAAGAACCCTCCCCTTTCCTGTCATACATGTATATAAAAAGAGAGACAAAAAAAATGTTGACACGGAAGTCCAGGCAGCCAAAGTCTGGAGTCATCCAGGTTGTGTAACAAAGTCCCCCTCCAGTGTCAAGAGCCATTCAAAAACAAAATTAAGCAACAGGAGAAACAAGTCTTCAGGAAGTGTGATTACCATGAACTACCAAGCACTGGTGGTTAACCCACTCCTTGTGGGTTATTTTACTGTACTCAAGTGGGTTAAGCCGGTTAGCAGGTGACAGGGAACCATCCAGAAACACTTCTCTCATCGCTAAAGTCGTTTGAGAGTTTGTAGAGCTCTGCCTGTTTTCACAACGATCCGAATCACAAACGAAGGCAATTTGTCCAGTGCAGGCTGGTCACACGGGAAATAGCTGCTTGCGATGCAGTTCCTCCCTGCTAGGCCTTCGGATGTCTTTGAGCGCGCTTCAGAAGGAAACGGGTAACTATGGCTTTCACAGCCACCTCTGAGGTGGTCGTCCTGCACGACGCGCGGTGCAACGTCAGTGGACGAATCTCAACCGGAGCACTCAGTTCAAATGGGAAGAAAAAAGTGATCATTGTGACTTCGCACACGGCGCCCTCGGGTGATGCGGGTCACCATGGGGTCACTAGGCGGGGGCCAAAAAAAAAAACACCACATTTGGAAGGAAGGTGATGGAAAAAGAAAAGTCAAATCTAAGGGTAGACCATCAATTTGTATATCTGACAGGGCTTTAGAAAGTGAGCACTGGTGACATGATGAATGCGATAATGTGCACTCCACCCACACGGACGCTCACGTCAGAGAACCATTACTCATAAGTTTGGCAAGATGAGCAGCAAAGATGCAAATTCGGGGGCTGACATCGACAATAACCATCCTGAGCAGAAGTGGGGGGAGGAGAAGTGACATCACACTCACTTTCTACTCAGGCTTCCACTGCATTTTCATTACGTGGGGTGTGTTGAATGTTGTTTCCAAACAACAGGTCAGAATCCAATTCTACCAGGGCACAAAACAACAGTGTCATTCATGTCATGCTACCTTGAAGTCATGAAAGGTGAAAACAGCCTCCACCAGAAGGTCCAGTGAGTCGGTCAGCGAGCAGATCCAGAATGAAGGCCATTACCCCCAAGTTCATCCTCATCACGACCGATGACTTGAAATTTTAGATTACTGTACGTGTGGATACATCACTTTCATGACTGTTCCCGACCATCGGTCGTGCTCTCAAAAACAGAAGTTCTGGTATTCTGGCTCCTCTGCTGTCTCTGGACCAGCCCCCACCACTTCTCACTGCCTTGCCCGTCCGGGTCAGTGAGCACCCCCTCCCATGTACTCCCGTCTTAACAGCCCCTTGAAGACCTTCATCTTGCCCGCGCCGCTGAGCTCGAAGCTGTAGTCCGTAGTGATGTAGGGTTTCTCCCCCTGGACTCCAGGCTGAAACGGAGACGGATGAACATCGGCGCACGTACAACCACAACCGAGACGGGAGGTGTGCACGCAGCCACAGACACACACATGTGGCAATTCTGATGGTGAAGACGGCGGCACATGCACAAACAGGTTCAGTCACTCATACGAGTCATAAAACTGACTCAGATGCAGTTGAGAGAGGCAGCCCTGCCCGAGGGCAGCAACACATAATCCCACATACCAAACCACACAAGCAATAACTCACGCACATGAAGACTGTCATCAATCAAGACGAAAGCCCAGCACTTTCATAGGGCACACCCCCAACCACAGTGGCTAGCACAGAAAGCAGAGCTTTGCCCCGTCTCATCGCATTAAGATTGGTGGAGTTTAAACTTCCCAAATAGACAAGACTCAGTACCCCAGTGCGCCGAGTCGACGACCTGTGATTCGCTGCAGTTCGGCCGCTAGATGTCTCTCCTCTCATTTGTACAAAAGCAGCTTTACGGAGCGGATCCTCACCTGGACCCTCAGAAGGGTATGCGGCAGCATAATCCCCCCCAGCAGGAGACAGTTCACCTGCCGCAGGACAGGGGGCGCCACGGGGGTCACCAGGAAGTACAGTCCGCGGGCCATGTCCACCCCCCGCAGGACACCTGGGTGAGTCAGCAAGAGACTGGCCGTGTGAGGGAGGTGAACCTGTGTGTGCGCTTCATGATTCCCAACCATTTATTTAGATTAGGAAGACGTCAAAACGGCCGTTACTCCTAGACAACCTGCTAAGGCACTGAACTACTTGGGTTTTGGAACGTGAAATAAATCATGAATTCTGAATTAAACCCACCTAAAAACCACTGTGTAAAATGATTCCGTAACAAACTTCTTTTTTTGTATTGTGTGGAAATAACGATGCTATAGTATAAAGGCAAAACACAGTAACTATGCCAATGCAGAAACTGAGAAAAGGGGCTTTTGGAGGTTTCTAACCGTCCACCCGTATGTGCAGTATGGAGGTAAATGACTTTTCTCCAGACTGGAGTGAAGCTGAACTAAAATATCCTGGCATGAGATAAGAGAGGCTAAGAGACCCAAATTTTCTAATAACTGAATTTTGATTAAAAAAAAATGCAGTTACAGTGTTTTGCCAGAATACAGTTAAATGCAGACTTCACATGGTCACTCACAAAGGGGGGGGGGGGGTACATACCAAAGCCAATACACTTGCAGATGGGGGTCTGAGAGAGCAGCACAGGCCCCCCCGCGCCCCCCACCTTCTCCTCCAGGCAGCAGAGGCCCACCAGGCTGCCATTGGCAGCATACAGCACGTGGGCGGGGGCCACCTCACAATGCGTCACTCGCATGGCCACGGCTGACATGGATACCTGAGGGGGGGGGGGGGGGGGGGGGGTCACAGAGGAAGCATCAGGCCGTGATGGTGGCAAATTTGTGAAACGCTGGACAGCAGGGGAAGGATCATTAATATTCATACAGCAAGTGCTACAACAGTCAATCGGGTACCACCGGAATATTAATGACCCCCCCCACTCTACTCATTGGCCAATCAGGTAACATTTCCATTATGAATATCAATGAACCTTCCCGTGCCACCTCACTCATCAGCCAGTCAGGGGGCACTTCCTGTATAAATATTACTAATCCTTTCCCTGGCGTCCTATGTTTTGGGATTGGATGCCGCCTCACCTGGTACGGAGTAAAGCAGTGTAGGGGTCGGATGGGCTCTGGGTCAGGCGACTGCAGCTGGCTAAAGTAGGCGAGCAGCGCCAGGTCACGGACGATATTGCTACGGTGGTACATCCTGAAATAGAATGTACCATTCTGAAAGGGGGCGGGGGGTGTGGAGGGATCCGCATGGGACGATCTGAGTTGGTCTTGCCTTAGACCAGGGGTCTCCAACTCCAGTCCTGGAGAGCTACTATCCAGTAGGTTTTCTGTCCCACTTGGCTTCTGATGAACCGCACCTGATCCTGGTATTTACCTGAGAACAGCTGTGGCTCATCAGAAGCCGGGTAGGATAGGAAACCTACTGGGCGGTAGCTCTCCAGGACCATAAGACCCCTGCCTTAGACCATGAAAGTACAAATCCTGCTCATTACTACAGGGCTCTGACTCTGTGTTGCACAACACATGGGCAGACAAGCTTATTAATTCAGTAAGACAATTGTAAGCACTACCTAGTGAACTTTCAAACGTTACTGGGTGTTAACTGCAAGAAGGCATTTGATTCGCTCAACTAGCTTTTAATCCAACTTGGCTACACAACTTGACTATGCTAGTGATCAAAAGCATTTTTGGCATTAAACTTACACATTACACAAAAATTACTGCATGAATACGTGTATAAACGATCAAAGAATGTTCCAAATATCATGCATTGGATGATGAAATAAGTAGCTGGAATAATGTTCTGCAATCTCCAACAAATGGAACTGTTTCCACAATTTTAGCCACTAGTGTATTTTTTGCTGTTTTTGTTCAGATAACAGCATACAATGTCTATCAGATCCAGAGAAGCACTAATATTCAAATCCTTACATGTTGCTTGTGGTGCCTGCACCCTCAAATTCTGATTGGACGGTGAGAAGCACGTGACCCTCCGGGGTTTCCTGCTCCCCTAACTCATGCCCAAGGGCAGGCTGAGCTGGAGGGCGGGTCTGCCAGCCGTGGGCAGACTGGAGGAAGGCGGGAGTGAGGGAGGGGCATTGGGTGGTATATCCATAGCTGAGCTGCACCACATGACTGACGTTGAACAGACGAATCAGATCCACCAACACCTGGAAGCCGAAACCTGCAGGGAGGAAGCAAAGACACTGAGGTCCTTCCGATTCTCTGCTAACTGGCATAAGAAGGCCGCAGCGAGCTGGCTAACCTTTGACCCATCCCATGGTGTTGATGATTATAGGGGTCTCTTGGCTGTACAGACGCCACAGGAACTTGAGCGAGTCAAGATAGCGGTCCAGGTCCCTCTCGCACGAACTCTCCCCGAAATACACCATGTGTTGTGGCAAACGCTGGTGAGTGAAAGGGGCTCCTGCAGTGCGGGTAACAGAGCAGACAAGCAGGATAACCGTCAGACATGAGGAGAACCAAGAGTGACATGTATCACCTACACAATGAAGCAAAGAAAGCAGAGTCAAATAAAATAACCTCAACTTCTGCAAAGGATTGTGGGTACAAATATTGTGGGTTGACAACCAGTGGTGCTGTGTTACACACAGTCCAATTTTTATGCGGTTAACAACCAAGAAGACGTGACAAACTAGCATTGAGCCTAATTAAAACAAGATTCTCCAGCCATTATGACCCCACCATAACCTATGACCTTGGGGAGGGAACATACCAAGCAGCGGCTCACTGATTGAAGACAAAGACAGGCAACCAGGGGGTGTGAACTCAGTCTGACCCAGGTCACATTCCAGGTAGTCCACGCTGGCCGTGCTGTGGGTGGCACAGGGATATGCCATAAGAAGGAGATTCAATGATAAATCAGCATTGCATCAACGCTCTGAGGTTATGGACTGATGCAACCAAAAAGTCCGCTTACTGGTTCAGCAGCGTGTTGATGAGGTGGCGGTTGAAGGTGGATTTCCCTGTGTTCTTAGCCCCACAGATCAGAATGACAGGACAGCCATCAGGTTCCTCTGTAGGGAGAGAGCACATTGAAGATCATCACTCTCTATTCTTCACCAATTATTCAAGTATAGCATTTAGCATACATAGAAACTGCTACTATATTTGACTTATTTAAATTTTTTATTGACATTTTTCTTCCATTGAGAGAGATCAAAATGAAAAGTAAAAATTTGCTTATCTAACATGCCAAGAATAAAACTTGTGTTTTTGAGAGATAAATGTATCGGTTTAAACAAGTCAATACAAGAAAAAACAATTGAAATATGTGTCAAATTGATGGAAAAAAGACAAGGAATACGGCTATTGTGAAATAAACAGCCCAGTGACATTTTCAAACTAAAAGAGCTTTTACTTGCTTTACTTGCAGAGACTGACATTTATCACCTGATAAAAACACTAATAGATGCACTAGGTTAGAGGATAAAATGCAAATGTAAAAGCATGAGTCCTACAATGTCACACCCTTTGGTTTCTTGCAAGATCATTCATCTGTGCAGATCAAAGGAAGAATAAGCACAGATTAGGGTACATGACTTGCACAGCATATCCTGTTAAGCTTGGAGGATTTAGTCTCAAGGTCAACGTAAGCATTCAATGGTCGTTGTAGGTCCCAGCCTACCTGCACAAGCATTGACCAGAGTCTTCATGGCATTCCTGTAGCTCTGTGATGTCATCAGGCCATGCTCACTGCCTCGTAGTGGGATCAAGCCAACACCAGAGAGAGGAGAGTCCAAAATGGAGCACTGTTCCACAATCTCCTTCTGTCAAAGCAATCGCAGAATACAGTGGTACCTCAGAACTTGAACTTAGTCCGTTCAGAACTTGGGTTCCAATCCTAAAAAGTTTGAGTTCTGACCGAATTTTCCCCATAAGAAATAATGGAAAACCAATTAAATGGTTCCCGGCTCCCCAAAAATTACACCTAAATATGTTTTTTTTAGCATTTAAAACAAAATAAACAGGATAAATCAAGAGCATATACTGTACTAAACACATCTAAGCACATTTACCAAAACAATAATTTGTGAAGTCCTGCCCCGATCGTCCGCTCCTTCCGTGTGCCACGCCCCCTCGTTAACCCCGTGTGGAATCCCCGTATGATCAGCTGTTTCTGGTTGTTGTCATTAGTCCTCTGTATTTCATCTGCGTTTCAGTTTGTTTCCCCAGTCCGGTCATTGTATTGTCCGTCTGCGTTTTGCCTGCCTTACTTGTAATTAAACCCTGTATTCCCCGATACCCTGACATCTACACCTTTGTATCTGTTCCGTTCCCGCTTGGCCTGAAAATATTATACTTAAATGTATTAATGGTTTATTATTAATGATAGTAAAATAATCGATAAGAAATCTTTATTTTTAATAATTACTGTTACTGTCTATCATTGTCTAAATGCATTTTTACTGTCTAAATATACGTATTCAGCTAGTGTAAACATGCACGATGCTATCACAGTGAATGCGAGACTGAAGTGTTACCCTTTGTTTCCACTGAGAGACGTGCCACGTGACTCATTTCCCCGGGCGTACAAGTTATCTTAGGTCGGCGTTCACGGTTCGATTCCTGACATTCAGATTGAGTTCTAGGTCATTTTTTCTCGAATTGGTTGGTTCAACTTTTAAGGAATTCGAGTTCTAATGAGTTTGAGTACTGAGGTAACATTGTAGCATGTCTATGGCAACATCAGTGCACACATTACAATAACAATAACAGAAAAACTTTTTTGAGGGGAAGCCAGAAGCAGAATGTGGAACCCCACTCACCGAACTGAGCCCGAACAGGTCGCGGTGCTCCGGTAAACTGGCAAGAAATCGGGTCAGGGGGGTATCCAGGGGCTCGAGCAGGACCACGCAGGACTCAGAATCCACCTGGCTCTGCAGCCTCTTACGTGATTCTATATGAAAATTAAGTGGAACAATCCACTTCAGGGTTGCAGGACTCTCACACATCCCACAATGCATCTGTAGGACAGCACACTAGCTATGTGCAGTAGATGATTAGGGATGCATCCAAAATCGCATACTTATACAGTACATATTGAATTTTGTCAGAAGCCAACTACTCAACCTTCAATACAATATTATTTAATTTTTACATTGTGGACACAGAAATTCTCTATTCAGATTATTGTGGACTCCGCCCCCTTAAGTTGTATATGCATTGCCTATTCTCATTAAATTAATTGATAATGAAGGATTTTTTGTTTGTATTATGGTTCCTTCTACAAACTTATTTTTGGACACAACTACATTTTCACCGAAGATATGAAACTAGGAACTGATACAACTTAAATGGAGATAGCATCTGCAAATATTAGTGAATGGCCACCGTTCTATGCCAAAACTGGACTACTTTTATTCAAAGGATGACATTACATTTAATTTATTCAGCAGATGATTTTACCCAAACAGACGCACTTAAAAAAAAAACAAAAAAAAACAAAAAAAAAAAAAGCAGGTTCAGCTATTGGCTGGAACAATTAGGGGGGGGAAGAACCTTGCTCTAGCACCCAACACTGAAATCACTCTGTGGAGCCTGGGATGTGATCCCGCAACCTTCCAGTCACAGGCACGCTGTCCTAATCCACTAAGCCACAGACTAGGGCCGGCCATATCATATCGATACAATAATCACCAGGGATTCAGATGACAGGCAAAACATTTGGCCGGACGACAGACATTACTATATAGACATTTATTTACGCCCACAATTTGTTAAGCAGATTAATAGTATGACTAAAATATTAATGACGCATTTTATGACACCCAAAAGTTAGTAAATTCGACATGGGCGTAGCCGCCATTAAATCTGAGGGGGACGTGTCCCCTCACATTTCATAATTATTCGTTTGGACCCCCCCCCATTTAACATAAAATATTAGTTTTATGCCAGTGTGCACCCCCCCCACATTCAAAATGCTTCTGACGCCCCAGAAATTCGGCATATCCTTATGTTTAATAAACATGTCAGACTTTAAACTGCGAGAAGTACCACCACACAACCAACATCTTTTTACCTTGTTCATCTGCAAGATCTCCTCTTTTAAAAAGAGATCGCGGCTACTGAGCTGTTCCTTTCTTTACTGACACTTCAGTGCAAATCGCACTAAAGTATACCACACATAGTACACACCACACATAGTATACCAAAATAGCATGATGTGGAGTGCTCCGCTAACCAAATTTAATAAAGATTACTAAGTTTTTGGTGTCACAAAACGCATCTCATTAATATTTTAGCCGTTTACCAAATATTGAGCATAAATAAATGCTCATATACTATCGAAAAGCTGGTGTCCAGCCAAATGCTTCGCCTTTGATCTGAAGCCCTGGCTATTATTGCGCATACGCCATATAATATCCATGCGATATCGCCCAGCCGTACCACAGACCCCCCCTCACCCCCAAAAAAAGTACTAGGGCTTAGCAGTGATTTGAACCTGGGACCTCTCACACCCTAAGCATAAATCGTACCACTAGGCCAATAAAGCACAACAAGAGATTGGGGCGGTGGTGGGCTTTACATAAAAGCCAGCCTTTACCTGATGGCAGGTACTTGCGGATGATGCCTTTAGCCTCCAATCTGCGCTCTTTCTTGGTCTTAGAGGCAGTGGAGTTTCCAACAGCAGTGATGGTAAGAGGGCAATTTGTGGGTGGAGAGAAAACGGGGTAGGGCTGCTGACCCTCTTCAATGGTGAAGCCCAGGACCTCCACCCTCCCGTACAGGCACGTCAGTAGGCTCCTCCCTCGGAACGTCAAGCTCTGGTCAGGAGAGAGAGGTTTGCGATTCATCAGGCAAGACTCAAAGCTCCATTTTTCCATTGCTGCAAAAGAAACCAAGCAGAACCAACAGCAGGGCTATTTAAATCACGGTCCACGTGGTCTGAGCACTGCTGATTCCAACCTTCCTGGACCTGGGAGCCAGGTGTGAAGTCTCTGTGGCCAATCAGAATCAGTAATTATTAAACTAATTATCTGGGAGGACTGAAAACAAGGCCTGGATTTGAAATCAGGGACCAGATTTGAAGGGGCCAGATCGACAGGATCATCACCTTGCAAGAATTGTTTAGCCTGTTTTTCAGATCAAGAAGCTAAAAATGACAGAACCTCCATGCAACAAAGGTGCAGACAAACACAACATGAGACTTATAGGCAAAATCTATGCTGTATGATTTCACCAAACTATGCCTTGTCATATATAATTTTTCGACTGTTCGACAAAACACATCGAACAAATTCACCCACAATTATCTCATAAATGCGCCATATAATATCCATGTGATATCGCCCAGCCGTACCACAGACTCCCCCTCACCCCCAAAAAAAGTTTAAGCGTTTGCTGATTGGCCACAGCAAAACTCTAGACTGGAAATGAAAGTAGGGCACTACCTCGATAGCCATTTTTCTGTTATCAAAATGAAATATTCTGACCTGGGCCAATTTTCAGTTTTTAACCGGCCGGGACCTACTGCTAAGAAGGACGGGGTGTAAGCAGCTTAGGTACCTGCCCTTGGTGCAAGACCAGCACAGCCCGACTGCGGCCCTGGTCCAGCTCAGCGTGTAACTGGACGGCATCCTCCTCCGGGCCGTCAGGCTGAGCAGCCGGTGGACTCCTGCTGCCGGCAGACCCATCTGCACCATTATGCAGCAATGACTGAGCGAGGGAGCGCCAATCCTCCTCATCCTCCAAGTACTCATCCATCTGGGGGTCAGCCTCCATGCTCCCATTGGTGTGGCAGAGGGAGGCGACTCCACCCCTAGGCTTCTCATTGGTCTCCGGGGGAGACCCGTGCCTGTGGGCAGAGTTGACTGGCTTGGCACTGTTTTTCAGTCTCTTAAGGGTAGTGTGCCCCTTGGCAGCCAGCTGATGGTACTTTTGAGCCAGAGTGGAATCGGGGCTGACGCTCTGGGGGTGCATGCACGGCAGCGTGGCTCGGTGGTTGGACAGATGCTTCTTCTTCTTCTTGGTCCTCCGCGCTTCACCTGAATGCCTCCTCCAGACCTTCATGCTGCTGTTCGGCACTTTCATGTCTTGCCTGCTGCTGTCCAAGGAACAAGCTGAAATTCTAACTAAAAACAAACCAGAGGCAAGTAATAAAGGAGCCATGTCACTCACACAATTCCCCCAGTCCTTTTCGCAAAGCACCGTACAGCCATATATTAAAGTAAATTTATTTTTTGAGGGTCTCATGCTGATACACAAGCAAGGCGGTGTCATTGATTATGACAACTGACCAGTACTGTGACCAAACTGTCATCTGACCCAATATTTCAGGATTCATGAAGCGGTCAGATAAGATTAAGTACCCATTTCCTGAGCAGAGTCTTTGGGGCTTTGTTGCATTAACCAAAGGAAGGACAATCTTCTCTACATCACCTTTATACTCTTTATAACCATATGCGGTAATAAATTAACGGATGCTGACGGAAAACTGGGCAATCATTTGTTTTTTGGTTGCAATAATTTAAATCAGACACGCTTGTTAAATGGTTTTGGTACATTAATCAAAGAGTATAATTTGACTGACAGGTGTTATTGCTACGCATAGACAAATAAAAATACCATCTGAACAGGTTTGGGATAAAAGAATACGGTAAAGGGCAGGAAAATAAACTTATGAATCAGAATGTTCTGACACTTAAGACGAAGGGACTGTGAACATAAACCTAGATTATGCGTTGAAGCCAAATAAGAAAAAAATGCATACCCATAATGCGTACGACCCTAGTAAAAACATGGCGATCCATGGATAATGAGCACACAACGTATGTGTTAATTTTCCAATGTGACATGCTGGGACGTCTCTAAATACAAGCTTTTAACATTAACTTCAACGTTATTAAGGAAACTGTGAGAAACAATATAATTTGTAATACTACATCAGCGGCTGGCACCAACCAAATTTAAAGGCCAATGCATAAATTAGAACAGAAAAGTAGGGCTGCTGCGAGTAAATTCTTAAGGCTGCACCAACTTTTAATACCTCTCTCGACTGCTAGCTTGCATGCTATTGTGATTTACTGAACCTTAGTTGCCCCGTTAATAGTTTCTTTATTAATCATAAACATCTTACCTCCTTAATCGATAAAACGGAAACGTCTTGTAGCCAGCATTTATGGTTTCTCTTGTATCAGTATGCCGTCTATAAGGATAGGGTAACTTGTAAAGCAGCTAGAGGAGCAAACGCGGTGTCGCCTCGGTCCATGTGTAACACAGGCGCCGCCGCCGCGCTACACGGCTCGTTTGGCCAACCAGCACTGTCATTCAGCCCAGCGACCTGTATATTTACACACAAAATGCACTTCCCCGAAGTTCACCTGCGACAGTATCACAAATACATAAATGCCTAGGAAATTAACTGCCGATTTAAACACTAGACCGAACCCCGTTTAAAATACGAATCGGAACAACGTCGTTCCTAAGCGTCGCTCGCGTGAAAAAATGATGGACAGTGAATAACCTCCCCGAAGTTTTTGTTTCCTTGCGATTTTCTGCATGAGCACCCCTAGTGGATGGCAGCAGTATCTACAACACCCTCGGCGATCAGGATGTTAAATAAGCGCAAGAAACGTCTTACATTTATTTACCAGACACTCTCAAATGAAACGACGTACGACTGAGAAAGCAGGGGCAGCCAGTTACTGTTGCAGTTAAAGGTCTTGCTGAAGAGCATAACGCTGAAATCAATCTGTCGGCCAAATTTGGACACACAATAGCCCTTGTAATCTTTCCACATTTGATGCTTACGTGGAAAATACTTTCAAACTGCAGCGCACTTTTGGTTTTTACCATGTGCAAAATATGAAAGCTGCTCTGAGAATCTTAGATCAGTGCTGATATGTTGCATAGAATTTGGTATTAAGTGCTTAATGTTCGACATAATGTCAGCAATGAATTCCACACTGCCCGACATATCTTTTTTTCAGCCAGCTCCAGACCAGCACTTCAATTTACCGTCCGACGACGTCATATCCGGTCTCCGCTCCAATATGGCTTCCTTTTTAGCTGAAAAAAATAATTCATGATATCTAGAGAAGAATTAAATGTATTTTGTTTTACAAAACCTGACAGCTAACAAGCTAAAAAAAACGATTCCTATTTATACCGGCCAAAATAAGGTAAGTGTATATATCAGTTGTTGTTTCATCCCCTGAAATGAAGGCTAAGGGAGCGTCTTTAAAAACATACATCTCGTTGCAAACGTCGAGGGAGGGATAGCCACAAGTACCCAGCTAGTTATATTTTATTTTAGATGAACAATTCACGTGATTTATTTTCCGTCTGCAACATTACGATTCCCTCCTCCCTCACGCATATCTCACAAATCCAACCGTGCATACGCGTAACAGATGCGGATGATAACATATTTATTTTTTAATAATTAAATGTAACTTCTGAGCCAACGATGGCGTGTGCTGTCTTGGTGTTCTGTCACTTATTGCACGAACCCTGTTTGACAGAGCGGTTATATTACCCGTAGAACTACTTTGGTGTCGAACACCTGTTTAAAACTGCAATTATCCTCTAAAATATAACTGGTCATAAGAAGCGATCGCAACGACGCAGCTTACTATTAATAAAATGAAAATATTGCACTACGTCGTGGGGTAAGCTTTGCTGAATTGTTTTAATTATAACGTGCGTCTACTCAGGAGTGACAACTAACGGTGGTGTTGATTACTTTCCCTTCTGCCCTCTTACAGTTCTCAAGGGCCAGATGGCTCCTCTGGAGAACACCCATGCGGAGCGTTTGCTGTCCTCCCTCAACCAGCAGAGGGCGCTGGGCAGGTTCTGCGACGCTATTCTCAGCACTGGCAGTGGCAAGTGCTACAAGGTGCATCGCAACGTTTTGGCTTGTTTCAGTGAGATCTTCCAGAGCGCCTGCCCAACCTCCACGTCACACATGGAGTACTGTCTGCCGGACGACTGCTCCACAGAGGGCCTGGAGCTGCTCCTGGATTTTGTGTACACGGGAAAGCTCGAACTGGACTCTGCCAACCTTGAAAAAGTTCAATGCGCTGCAGTGGGCCTGTCTATACAAGATGCCTTGAGGATATGTCAGGAGTTTGCCAGTAACATGACATGCCTGAAAGGACCCCAAGGTCCGAAAGACGGGAAGGGTGGTGGTGATGAGGAACACTCCCATGGCGCTTCTCCCAAGGACACCTCCAAGCCTGACGTCCCCATTAGGGGGAACCCTAGGCCCAGGCTAAAATCCAAATCTAGGCCAAAAGTGTGCAACTCTGTGCCTAAGCAACTGACTGTCACAACTACAACACGCTCCGGTCGCAGGGTCAAGGGCCCCATTCGCTTACTCCGGGAAAGTCCCACCCCCCCAGATACCCGAATGAGGGAGCCGATGTCCGTGGAGAGGGGGCCGGATGGTGCTGAAGCAAGTGACCAGAACTTTGAACAGCCTGTGAATGAATCCGAAGTAACTAAATACATATATTTGTATATTGTGATCAAGCCAAAACACTGTCTGTATGTTAGATTAAGCAGTTAAGGCATCATTTTTTCATGTACAAAATATATCGGTATTCCCTTCAAACTTTAAGTCGGGAGCCAGTGAAACTTTCTCTTTTGTTTGCATTTATCTATTTGGCAGATGCTTTTGTTTCAGCATGACTAGTGAGGATGATATTATGCACGGCGGATAGAGGGACTTCACTGCTGCTTGACCCCCAATTGCTGCAGGGACTGTCTGACCCTGATTTCTCAGATTTACTTCGCTTTGGATAAAAGCATCTGCCAAATAGATGCCTGACATGTGCTTGCCGGTTTTCCTGCCATTGCCAGGTGTATCAGAAGGAGCAGCCATCCAACGACATGGAGGATGAAGACTGTGGCGAGGTGGATGGGCAGGAGGACACTGATGACGAGTACATGCCCCATTCGTTGGCCGGCATGGGCCCGGCCCCCCAGCAGGTGAAGCGCAGGCGCCGGAGAAAGGCCATCAGCAAGGAGAATGGCGAGCAGGCTGGGGGGGACCCCAAACGGGGGTCTGTTCAGTGTCCCACTTGCCAAAAGACCTTCTTTAGCAAGTACTACCTCAAAGTGCACAACCGGTGAGCATCTAAGCCGAATCGGTTCCTTGTTGCCATGTAAAGCTCTCCTGTTAATGCATGAGGTCTTATGTACGGCATTTAGAAACCAACAGACAGAAGGTAGTGTAAATATGTTTATTTCATAAAGGAATAAAACTTAGAGGTTTTTGGTTTAGTGTTTAAATATGTTTAGGTGATAGTGGTGTTTGAATTGAGTCAGATATGTTGTAGGGGTTCCTTGACGGGCAAAAATTGTCGACCTGGGGTGGGGAGCATTGAATCCTGTAAGATGACCATTTTAAGGGACCCCCCCCCCCCCCCGCTCCCAGATGAATATTTTCTTATGGAGGTCCCCCAGATTGTCCTCAATTTGAACACAGGTAGTAGCTGTCATACAACTGCCTGTTAATGCAAAAGCAAACTGATAAGATCACAATGTAGGTAACGAGCAGCTGACCCTGGTGGCCCTTGTGTTACGCCTGACTGTTCCTCACCCTCCATGTCACTCAGACGCCATACCGGGGAGAAGCCCTTTGAGTGCTCCAAGTGTGGGAAGTGTTACTACAGGAAGGAGAATCTGCTGGAGCACGAGGCCCGGAACTGCCTGAGACGGACGGAGGTGGTGAGCTTGTGCTGACTTCTGGATAGGATGCTGCTGCCCCCCTCTGGGTTTAAATAACAGTTTAGTGAACGAGCAAGATAACGCAGAATCATGAGAGGCAGAGGCAGAGAAGCATGAGAGGCAGAGATGCATGAGAGGCAGAGATGCATGAGAGGCAGAGATGCATGAGAGGCAGAGATGCATGAGAGGCAGAGATGCATGAGAGGCAGAGATGCATGAGAGGCAGAGATGCATGAGAGACAGTGATGCATGAGAGAAAGAGACAGAGATGGATGAGAGGCAGAGACAGAGATGGATGAGAGGCAGAGGCAGAGATGGATGAGAGGCAGAGGCAGAGATGCATGAGAGGCAGAGATGCATGAGAGGCAGAGATGCATGAGAGGCAGAGACAGATGCGTGTCGATTCCTAAATTTCCAGGTAGCTGGTTTTCTTGTCAATTGTCAGGAGCATTCAAGGATATTTTTTAAGGTGGGGGGGGGGCATTAAAGGCACCATAATTCTTACAGCGGAGTGAACCTTATCACTAACCAATGATATGCTTTGAACTGGTGACAGGGGAGGTTTGAACTCTGGGAGCCAATCAGCTTTCAGCTGGGACTAGTACCCCTGTGACCCCGCCCCTGTATACACCCCTACTGATTGTTATGTGTTTTTTTTTCGTCACATCTTCTTTGATGATGTCAGGTGTTCTCATGCTCCATGTGCCCCATGACCTTCCAGCGCCGCCTGGAGTTACGGCTTCACACGGTCACCCACACGGGAGAGATGCCCAACAAGGTGAGCGCCGCTTGTGGACACCTCCACCCCCATCTCCATGTGCCAACAGGCAGATGTTTAGCTTGAGGTCCTGTCCCTAGAAAAATGTTATGAGGCACACCTCTTTTTTTTTATTATTATTTGGCTTCAGAAACATCACCGATGATGCTTGTGTGCCCATTCCTTTGTCAGTGTTCATCATGCCCAGAGCAGTTTATGCAGAAGAAAGACCTGAAGATTCACCTGATCAAAGTCCATGGGGCCCCCAAACCCCATGCGGTGAGCAGTGCTGTCTGCAGTTTTCATTCTAATGTTTGTGTAATAGAGTTTGTGTAATTTCCTCTTATGTGACCCTGTACAATTATAATAGTTTAAATTCAGTTTATTTTTATATAGAGTTGCCCACTGTTGTCGCTCTATTCGGACTCATATCTGCTCTGCACAGTCTTCCTTCCGCCATATTGCTGAGTATTCAAGTAGGAAAATGTAATCAAGTTTAATCGAGTAATCGTGACAGCTCATGTACTGTATACTGCATGCATATTATATATTACTTGTCCTCAATATTCTGATATTTGCGATTTATTGTTATTGTTAATGTCTGTAGGGAGGTACATAGGCAAGTATTTCAATGTACTTGTAAATCTTTTGAATGGTTGATTCCCACAGTGCTCGCTGTGCCCCAAGTGCTTCCTGTCGCGCACGGAGCTGCGTCTGCATGAGGCCTCCAAGCATCGGGGCGAGAAGCTGTTCGTGTGCGAGGAGTGCGGCCACCGGGCCTCCAGCCGCAACGGTCTGCAGATGCACATTAAGGCCATCCACAGGTAGGTCCGGGGCGAGCGGCAGGCCGGAGGGGATCTGGGGAGGAGCTCCTCTAGCCCATAGAGTGTTCCTGGGAGGTGCTCCTCTAGCCCATAGAGTGTTCCTGGGAGGTGCTCCTCTAGCCCATAGAGTGTTCCTGGGAGGTGCTCCTCTAGCCCATAGAGTGTTCCTGGGAGGTGCTCCTCTTGCCCATAGAGTGTTCCTGGGAGGTGCTCCTCTAGCCCATAGAGTGTTCCTGGGAGGTGCTCCTCTTGCCCATAGAGTGTTCCTGGGAGGTGCTCCTGTAGCCCATAGAGTGTTCCTGGGAGGTGCTCCTCTAGCCCATAGAGTGTTCCTGGGAGGTGCTCCTCTAGCCCATAGAGTGTTCCTGGGAGCGGAGATGCGGCTTGGGGAACAGATACAGCGCCACAATGCATTTTATCACCCTGCAGGAACGAGCGGCCATTTGTGTGCGAGTTCTGCAACCACGCATTCACCCAGAAGGCCAACCTGAACATGCATCTGCGGACACACACTGGGGAGAAGCCCTTCCAGTGCCATCTCTGCGGGAAGACATTCCGTACACAGGGTGACTACATCTCATGCATCTCACTCTCTTGCCAAGAGTCAACTGTCTGGACTAGAGCTATGACTATCGACTGCGGTCATGTGTCACTTAACAACAGGGATACATTCTGGAGAAATGCATTGTTAAGCAATTTCGTCACTGTGTAAACATTGTGGAAGGTACTTATACATAGATTGTATAGCCTGCCATACACCAAGGCTACAGTTAACATTTTAAAGTAAAAAGTACACTATAAAATAATGAGTAAAGTAAATGCATAAACCAAGTATTATGTGCTGTACATAATTGTATGTGCTATACTTTTATACAACTGGCAGAGCATTAGGTTTGTTTACACCAGCATTACCACAAACACTTGAGTAAAGTGTTGGGCTACAACGTCACTAGGTGATAGAAATTTTTCAGCTTCATAATTTTATGGATTGGTCGTTGACCAAAACATTGTTACGTGTTGCATGACTGTACCTGTGCAAATTTTTAGCTGACTTAAAAAAAAAAAAAAAAATTCTCTCTCCCTCTCGAATATTTGGTTTTTGCACATCATCGCTGCCAATGTTTTGAAAGCGCTCCAATACTTTGAAGGTTTTTGGGGGTTCTTGAGCAGCACTAGGGGAAAAATCTTGACTCGTACCTGCCATCTGTTCTGTTTACTTGTGTGTTGTGTGTGTGTGTGTTATTTGAGGGAATTGTACTGGCGCCACACCATGGTCAGAATATGAACTGCACATGAATTTTGGGTTATTTGGAATCTTACTCCCAGCACATATTACACTGACACGACCTTACTGCCTCACTGTCGTGATCTGTGGCTTTAAAAAGAAAAAAAAAAACAAATATTTATCATCAGTGTCTAGTTTGCCTAGAATGTTTTCTCAGGGGGTGGAGGGCAAGTCCTGAGGTGGAATGTGTGCCAAATGTGACTGAACCTGCACAGTGTTCCCTGTATAAACAGACGCCTGTGTGGAACAGGATACTATACTCCCATGTCCCTGCACCCAGGTTTTAAACAAGGTGTGCCGCCCTCCTGCATGGTTAGATTTATCATGTGCGTTTGTGTGTTTGTGTGTGTGTGTGTGTGTGTGTGTGTGTCCGTGTCCTTTCCCCTGCAGCCAGCCTGGACAAGCACCACCGCACCCACACGGGCGAGAGGCCCTTCCACTGTGAGTTCTGTGAGCAGCGCTTCACGGAGAAGGGCCCGCTGCTCCGTCACGTGGCGAGCAAGCACCAGGAGGGCAGGCCGCACTACTGTCACATCTGCACCAAGACCTTCAAGGGTGAGCAGGCCGCCACTCCGCCAAGGGGCATCTCCAGTCACCCGGCCGGTTCGGTGTGTGTTTCACCACAATGAACTCCTATTATTTATGCTTATTAGGCCTATCAAATTTGGAAATCTTGGAAATTCTGCTAAAGGATGTTTTATCTAATTTCTTTTTGGTGGTCCAAATTCAGCATTTTTTTTTTACTCGTAATGAATTAAATGGTAGGTTCATAATTGTTTTTTAGGATGGATGGATAGATAATATCAAAAGCTGTTTATAGTGGCAAATCCAGATGCACTCAAGCCTGCATTTTTATTTTATTCATTCATCTGACTTGCAATCGAGGGGTAACAATTTATGTATTTCCCTAGGATGACGATTTTTAATCAGGGCTGATGGTAACCTGGACAAACCCAGATCTAACTTCCTGCCTTTGCATCTTTCCTAAGCCATCGAGCAGCTACGGGTCCACGTGCGACGCCACAAAGGCATGCGGAAGTTTGAGTGCACGGAGTGCGGCTACAAGTTCACCAGACAGGTATGAAAGCTTGTTAGGGTGCCACCTACTGGATATGCAGCAACAAAGGGTCTTCTTTACCCACAGCTGCCTCCTCCTCTTATCCATATAGGCCCACCTGCGACGGCACTCCCAGATCCACAACCGCGTGGAGAACTACAACCCACGGCAGAGGCGACTGCGCAACGTTGTGGTGGACGACGAGAAGGCGACCGTGGCCTTGCTGCCGCCCGACGGGGACAGCCCGCCGACGGGCGACATCATCAGCGTCATGATCCAGCCCGACACCATCGTGGTGGAGGAGGTGGTGGCCAGCCAGGGGACGGGACCCGTGGAGGAAGGGGAGTCTTTCAACGTGGCCGACGTCATGGAGCAGACCCTGCTGGTGGGCGGAACCTACCCCATCCATCCTGCGGTGGAGCTACCCGATGATGGGACTGGAGATAAGGGCTGAGGACGGACCATCTGCTGGTGTCACTGGGGCATCACATGGGGCAGAACTTTGCAAAAAAAAAAGGGGAAAAAACGAAAAAAAAATTTGTTGCCGTTTTTAAATAACTGGTTGCCACGTTTGGTCCTTTTATGTATAATACTGGCAGTTGTGATAATAAAGGACAGTGTGCAGTGAGAGTGTCTACAAACAGAGCACAGAGTACATCAGGAGGTTGGTGATTTGACAGGAGGCCTGCCTGGATCTTTATTGAGTGACACTATTGTAAACACAATCACTTTTACACCCAGAACACAGCTGATTAACAAGGCAGCCAAAAAAAACTCTAATGCAAGAAAAAAAAACACACAAAATGCAGCTCAACTGCTCTTGTAAACTGTACAATGCACCAGTTTTGCTGCATGACATAACTGTACTGAAAAAAATGACAGGGAGCGAAATCGTTACTTCCAGTTATGTAAACGGTGACACCTACTGCTTCTTATTTGGAAGAATAGCAGCTCTACTGATACGTGAGAATGAGAAGAGGTACAAACGCAACATCGATTTTCTTTACGCACCCCCTCACAGAATGCTACACCGATAAATAGTCATAAATAACTATAATTTACTATAAAAATAACAAGCCATCCACGCCCATAAGGAATACTTCAGGAGGACACAACAGGAGCTGCATGCAGGCCAAAGTGCGGCCGTAGCCATGCCAAGCCTGGGAGATTTGCATCAGGTTTTAAAATGGGACTGGAATACCAGGAGCGGGGGAGGAATCGTCTTGTGTGTCGCAAGTCCCAGGCAGTGCCTTGGTTGGGGTGGGGACACAATCTCAGCCTTGCATGTAATTGCTCCAGCACTGCCCCCTCTGGCATGTGATCCATGTTGCTGATTGTTGACAAACAGCGGAAGCCTTCAGGCTGCATGCCTCGTGACTGGATCCCGACAGCCCCGACCGTATAAGGTTTCTCTGAAATGGTAACGCTCTGGACAGGCCTCAGTGCCCCCTCCACAAAGTTCGGTACAGCGATTTCCCTCAGTCTGGAAGCATTAATCACTTTTCACTTTAGGAATGTGTAGGTTTAAGTGAGCTATTCGAAAATACACAACATGGCTATAAAAATAACTACTAAAAAAGTAGTTCAAACCTCAAAAAGGTTAGCCGTACTAAAACTATTTTAATTACCTTTTATAAGGAATCTTCTCCCTGATTTAAGATAATGCTAAGCACATGCACAGCCAGATCCATGGTCGATTGTACGAATGCAAATTTGTTTTTTTTTCCTTCATTACAGCTTCTCATTCCGTTTTTTTTTTTTTTTGGTTGCTGACTGCTGATATCTGAATTGAGGGTTCCTCGCTGCAAATTCCACAGAAGCAAGGGTAATTTAGCCAAGACACCGAAGCAGACACTGAACGTCAGCCATTTGCAGTTCCAGGTGGTGTCCAGTTTCGTCGGATAGGCCATAAAGTGCAGAACACGCCATCTAACGTCATCACAGTAAACACGACTGATGGGGATAGCGATGGGTGGGGGATAAGCGCCACAGGGCAGCCCACACTCAGTGGGCTGGATGGACATTTCGGTTGTGTTCGTGGTGGTCATGCAGGTCCACGTGGCGGTGGTGCCGTTGGATATGGATGGCGTTCTCTGGAGCGTCTATGGGCTCGAAGGCGCAGGGGACCAGCGGCATGAACTGGCGGAAGATGCTGACGCTGCCGTGCCAGAAGGTGGGCTGGGGGAGGCGCCCCACGTGGGACCAGGAGCACGTGGCTGGATCGTAGGCCTCCACCACATCCGACAGCTCGTAGGTATTGTCGTACCCACCAGACACAAAGAGACGGCCGCCCAGCGCTGCAACGCTGCCTCCTACATGGACCTTTCAGGAGCAAGGAAGGGCGCCATGAATGAGAAACACACTTTGACATTAAGGTTTCTGACATTCTGAAGTTCAAAGACATACATGTTAAACTGACAGAGTTGTATTTACCTGGGTCATTGGGCTGACCTTGTCCCACTCATTCTTCAATGGGCTGTAGACATCCACCTCAGCAGAGTCATCCCTGGGTCAGAAGCGAGAGAGAGGTTCAGACATATCATGCTCATGTTTCTGATCGCTCTTAGTCTCAGTATTCTCGCATAAAATGGCATCTTCACTCCGGACACTGAGAACCCATCCTTACCTGATGAAGTAGATGAGGCCGTTGAGGGTGACCGTCTTGGGAGCGAAGGACCATGGTGGCAGCTGGCCACAGTTCACCAGGGCCCATCGGTTGGCATTGGGGTCATAGCTCTGGATGGCCATGGTGTCCTCTCCGGCCAGGGAGCCAATGGCATACAGGCGCCCCCTGCAGGCGGTGGTGGAGCAGTTGTCCATAGCATGCAGCATCGACGGCAGGGGCTCCCAGCAGTCAAGGGAGTGGTCGTAGCGCTCCGTGCTGTCTGATGCCACCACGTACAGCTGGCCGCTGAGCACGCACGAGCTGTGGTACTCCCGTGCTTTCAGCATGGGCGACACCTCTGTCCACTCATTCACGCTTGAGTTGTAGCGCCACACGCAGTCATAGAGCCGAGATCCATCGGAGCCCCCTACCAAGTGGAGGCATCCAGAAAACCAATGGTAAATTGTTTGCATTCAAATTAACTAACCTGAAATGTATGAAAATGACTCCATCACACAGTGAATATTGTTTCGGCTATAAACAATATCAATTTACCTATCAAAGCTCTGAATTTTCCACTATGGTCAATTTAGACCCCAATTCACCTAACTTACATACAGCTAGTCTTTTGGACTGCAGAAGGTAACCAGAAACCCATGCAAACACATAACAAATATGCAAACCATACACACATGTTGGATGAGCAGGATTCAAACCCTCAACTGTGAATAAATAGATGAGTGTAAAGCAGCATCTAGTGTGCCTTTGATTTTCCAAGAACACATTCACAATGGGGCCCCATCCTACTGTTTTAAAAGACAGATAAAAACAATGCCTAAAAAAGGTTCCTGTACACCATGCTGGCATGTACCGTTACAAAAAGGCCCTTTCACAGGCATAAGCTCTGTTAGAACCTGTGGCCTTGGCCAGTAGGGCACTTGAGCAATGGGCTGTTCCCTATCTGGATTCGGTCCACCAGAGAACAGGTGCTATTTTTATGTTGCATGGGTGTTGGTAATGTTATCCCCACCCCACAAAGCCTCGCTGGGGATGGAGTAGCAGCTTTTGCTTTTGTAACAGGACCAGATTCATCCACCCTGTCCTTAGTGCCCCCCCTGTGACAAAACAACCATGTCCTGAATTTCGAGCATCGTAGAAAACCGTCATAGCAGACTGACAACACGCTGGTGGTTGATACCAAATCAAGACATTCAAAGCATTTTACATTTTACTTATTTAACAGACACTTTTATCCAAAGCAATGTACATTTTTGAGAAAAGCGGGGTCAGACAGTCCTTGGGGCAACTGACGGTTAAGCGCCTTGTTCAAGGGCCCAACAGTGACATCACGCTGCCCACTATGTAATTCAAAATGATGACAGTCCGATCACAGGCACAGGATCCACACCCGCTGAGCCACACATCGCCCCCATTTTTCTTCACACATCTACACGCTATGTTTGTGAATGTGACAAACTTGAAATGTCTCTGGGAAACCTCTAAAGCAGCCCACAACCCAAGCTACAGCCTCTCTGCACATGAGAGGTGGTACACCCTAAGACAGAGCTGCCCTCTCAACAAGGGCCACATGAGAAGGCAGCGGCCCAAGGACAGCAAGGCCCCTGACTATGGCAGCGTTGGCAGGACGCCGTGTCCCACAGATTCTCTTCCCCCCGCCTTGTGCTAAGCTTATTTATACCCATTCACCGCCCAGCCATTCGTAACACGTGGGCCTGGAGAGGCTCAAGGCTTTTGGATTGCAGAGCAAGGAAAACAACAAGATCTCAACCTGATGCCGCACAACCCCCACCTGCCTCCCCCCAAGCAACATTTGATATTTAAGCTCCATTGCGCAACCACTGGTGTTCAAGCCCAGAGAGATCCTTAAAGACACAGGCATCGAACAAACACTGATTCTTCAGGACGGCCACAATATATTAATGTTAATGATCTTTTATCGTGTTTTAGGTTCCTTGAGCCATTAAATTATGAGGATGAGTGTGGTGCAAAGCCGTTACCTTCCCTGTACACCTACCTGTGACGTACATGTCGTTTCCGAGAGCAGCAATACTGTATCCACCCCCAAGATGATCTGGGAACTCGGCCAAGTAGCGCCACTGGCCTGTCTGGGGGTTGTAGCAGTCCACCGTGACCAGCTCGTCGCAGTCCTGGTCGCAGCCCCCGACCACCACCAAGATCTCTGCCAGGCCGGTGGAGGGCCGCGGCCGCATCCGGTGGCACAGCTGGTCATGCCGGTCGTACTCGCTGGACTGGAGGGCGCGGGCCTCGTTGACCAGCCGCAGGCACTGGGGCGAGAGGTAAACCAATGGGTCGCTCTCAACATGGGCCAGGAGGAAGAAGCGCCGCACAAAGGGCAGCCGGACCTGCTGTAGGAGCTCAGGCCAGTAGTGGAGGCGCCTCTGAAGGTCGGCTTTGACCCAGCGCACGGCAAGCTGGTAGACTGTCTCCTCCTTGTCAACGCACAGCCCGTCGTCTGAGACGAACTCCAACAGCCGCTTCCAGGGCAGCTTCTCAAAGTCCTTGCCCTTCGCCAGCTCCACGATATTCCTCAGCACAAAGCCACGGGCGCTCGCTGCCAGGTCCCGGCATGCATAGGCCTCCGCAAAGTCCTGGATCTCCAGGCAGTTGGAGACATCCAGGCGCTGCTCCAGGAAGGCGCAACAGGCTTCCTTGACAGAGGGGAACTGGAAGAGGTCGGCAGCTTTGAGGAGCAGGTCCACGTTGTCCTGCGTGACCGTCACACGGCCCGTGTAGCAGAAGTCCACCAGTAGGCCCAGGAGCTCGCCAGACACCTCATGGAGCACCACGCGATCCATGGCGCTCTCGCGCAGCGTGCCGGCAAACATGGCGCGGAAGTAGGTGCTGGCTGCTGCCAGAACCGTGCGGTGGCAGGGGAACTCACGGCCCTCAGCACACAGGGTAACATCGAAGAACTTGCGCTCAGCACGCAGCTCGTGGATGCCCCGCAGCAGGTTGAAGGCGTGCGAGGTGTCGAAGAAGGGCAGTGTGGATGGCTGCGTCTGAACGGAGGGCTTCTCCATCGCAGTGACACTTGCAGGGCTCAGGAGATGATGACCATCTGGGGGCAGAGGTCAGGGATCAACATACAGGACAGAAATACACAGGCTTGATGTAAATCAGCACCAAAACTGTATTATTTTCATAATGATCTGTCAAGGAACATCCAATTACACTTCATCCATTATTCCATTACTACAGTGTTTAAATGTAGTCGTTTAAAAGTCACCATGGAACATCAAAGAGACAAGATGTGTACCACCTACGTACCACGAGAACAGGCATGATCCTTGACATCTCAGAAGAAAATTATAAGAAATTCTGCGTAGTCTTACTGCAGGAATCTAGATCAAATAAGTTCCCAGTGGATGAAAAACAAGTTCCTTTTTAAATCGAGGCCAGACGATAATTACCTGTATAACCTTTTGTGAGATAAAGACAGACAGAAACCAGCACTGAGAAGACCGAATGTTCTGGAAGTTGCAAGGCAATGGTCGGTGGTGAATATGAGCAGTTGTGTTTAAGAAAGGGAGCCTGCCTGTGCTCGGCTCTATAAATACTCTGGAAGTGTCCATTTGGGGGAGGGGGGGGGGGAATCTACACCTCATGCCCTCCTGACTCACACAGCACAGATTTCATCGACTTGCCCACCCCCTTCCTTATGAATCAGCCCCTAAAAAACACGGGCTGAGATCCAGCTGCCTTCACAATATTTCTCTTAGAGGCAGGCCCCTGATGTACATTTACACCAGAGACGCATACCACATTCAATGGTTCTCCCAAATTAAATTTGTCAACAACAGTGTTGCGTTAATAGTGTCTGGTAGCCTATAAAATGTCTTGAGCGAAGGCAAGCCCTCCCCGCGACCCAAATCACTAAAATATCCATTAATACCATTACGTAAAGGAGCACAGAACGTAACTAAGTTATTTCACATCATTACGTCATTACGTCACCAATGCCAGTATCTGACCTTTCCCCTAACAACCACCAACTCTTCATGCACTATTTTTCATCACCTTAACAGAACCTTGAATCAGGAGGGTGGGCCCAAGAAGAGCAGGCACCAATGTGTGTGCAGAGGGCTGCAAGCGACATAGTTGTTACGGCACATTTCTGTTACGATCCCCAGTCTAGGGTTGGGGATCGCCAGAAAGGTAAGGGAAAGGGAGAGGGGAAGACGAGACAAGCAGGGAACGGGAAAGGGGAACACAGGAAACACAGGGATCTTTTTTTGTATTTTCTTATAAGAATAAACAGGGGGCTGCCCCTGTTTGTTGAGATATCATTAGCATGGCCGGGTTAGGCGTGTGACCTTCCAGCCTACGCCGGTAGCTAAACACTGCAGTTACTAACACTTCAAAGCATAGTGCCGACATCGGTCTTGACTGAAATCCTGCAGCAGGAGCGCAATGACAATTAGCACGGTCTTCTCCAGAACCAAATATGCTAAGACTGCAGTCCTTAAATAAAAACAGAGATGCACAGCTTTCCTGCATGAGGGAGGGGGAAAAAAGGCTACTCAGTTTGCTGCCAAGTTCATGTAGTCCACTAAATAATATCTCAACTCACTGAAAAACTACACAAACACATTTAAGAACTAGTGTTTCGCCAACTACAATCTTACTAGTTCCAAGGGATACCATTTCATTTACTTCAGAATATAAGATGCTTGTTAATCTTGTCAGTGGGCTACCTCTGCTGGACACATCAATCTAGAACCTTCAAATCATCTCAGGCCCATTCACACCTGTAAGCTTCACAATTTATGAAACCCACCAAGAGGAACAGCAGCTCATATCACAGGCCTTCGGCAGCTATAATTCAGCAGACCAAACCCACATTCCACACCAAGCCGCAAAGATAGAGCTGTTTCAGGACTCCCGAAGAGGACTGTCAAGGACCTGTGCCAAGAAAACCATCTCATGAAAGGCAATTTTAAAGGAGAAAAACCTTTTAGGGCTTTTAGAGGTTATATTACATCACATAGTAAGTGAATAATGACGTCTCTGTGCTTATATTGGGCTGTAACGATACGTCGCCCTAAGCCTGTCAACCCACAGGTGGCGAGGAAGGTGTCAGCCTCTGCTTCCAAGCCAAGGCTGTTCCTGAAAGAGAGAGCTCAGTAAGCTCTCATTATCATAAAAGCTAATGATAGCCTGGGGTGGGGCCAGTTTTAAGCTGCATATTAACTGCCCTACTGAGAACAAGCAATCACATAAATCTGATCTTTGTGCTAATGGTCACTCATATTTAGACTGAAATAATTCCCAGCTTATCCTGATACGTTCAGGCAACAGAGCTTTACAAATGAGAAAAACCGCTGGTTAAGGATGCATGGCTAATAGCTGAAAGATATTAAAGACCCCAGACAGATAATCCTGCTGTACCTAGGAGTGGGGACCTAAGCCCCCGCTGGGTCTAGGAACATCCGGCTGCATGGAAAATTGCAGAGTTGACTTAATCTGCACATGCTTCCTTTAAGAAACCAAAACAGCATAACTTATTTCTTATTTTACAATCTGAAGTTCACAAAGTTTGAGGAGGTTTGAGGTCACTGCCTTTATATAAACATCCCTGCTGTCAGTGAGCCTTAAGGACATTGATGAGTTCCTATGGCTCTTTGATGTGCCAACATCTCATCCAAGCAACCTTCTTACAGGCCAGGCCATGTCCTTCATACTGTAAGTCCACAATTTACCCTTCATGGGATTGAAACCAAACCGCTTTAAAGCGGCCTCCCCATATCTTGTTTAAATACTGCTTTTTCTCACAAGCACGAACAATAAAGTCTACCACAGAGTATAATGATGGTAGTTCCACTATTAGATGCAATAGTGGACTGTAATAGTGCTGAACAAAATCAACAACCCAGAATTAAAAAAAAATGCAAGAGCCATTAGAAAATGGGGAAACCCAACTTTAAAAACACACAGAACGGCAAATAAATCATTCTCTGTAGCTCATCCACAATAAACAACCATAGCCTTTGCATTTAAAATACCAGACATGTTTACCGACCCAATCCGAGAATAGATGGTTGAAACTGATAGCCCCAGCAAAGGGACAGAAAAGGGTGGCTTCTATGTGGAGACTGGATGACCAGCATAGGAGGAACACTGTCACCCCACATCCCTCCCTCTTGTGAACCAACCCCCCACCCCCCAACTGGAATGAACGTCTCCTACTCACTCTGCTTGACATTGCCCCACCCGGTGAACCAATGTGCTATAGATAGGGAAACCTTATTCACCAGCCCACTGGGAGTCACCCCTGTGACACACAAGTTGGGGGTCAAGGTATGTGTTTCTGTGTGGAGGGTGGGGGTGGAGGAATCAGCTTAGATCACAGCACCCAAAGCAAAGCATGAGTCATTTTACGGTTTTACGCAGTTCAAGTGGGAAGTTACACACCAATGATTCCATCACCATCTGTAAGCAGGAGATACACAAAAATAGATGTACTCTGTGCAGGGATCCCAGGGATGCATGGATTCAGCACCGTGGTAAATGATTCTAAGCCACTTTCCTCTCTCACATGGGGTTGCTTCATGGCACAGACAGACCCAAATCTCAAGGAGCAAGCATGAAATTGTGGCATAAATACAGAAAGGCCAGAGAATAACATCAATGCACTGAAAGGAGAAGACGGCACTCCACTGCACTGGCCTGCAGGTGTGATCAAAATAAAACGGCAGTTTAAAAAAATAAATAAAAATAAAAAAACAGCAAAAGGAGCAAGCATGAGAAGGGCTGACAAAATCTATCAGCTGTTACATTCCTCTCCTCCACTCAATCCCCGTGGTTCCATGAAGTTACTGTACCTTTTTGCCACTTTCCATGATTTCACTGAGAGATGATTAAGAAATGTGAGTTAATAAAAAAAAAAAAAAACAATGGCCGTTTCAGGAATAAACACTTCAGGGCCCCAGTACCAGAACATAACATGAAATTATTTTGTCGGCAGGAAAACATGAAACTCCATTCTTGTTAATATAGTGGAGGCTAGATCAAACCGAAAATCAGCTACGCAATACACACTAAGGCAAGATATGTGCCACAACATCGGGCAAATTAGCCTAAATCAGGAACAATAAATGGGGTAGATTTTTGTAGAAAATTTACTCATTTGGCTATGAAATGCAGTTTCTGGAAACAAGGTGTGAGACAAAATTATAAGGGACGAGAATTAAGTCAAGTTCAACCTAAAGTTTGTATATCTGGAAAACAAGCTTACATAATCACAGTGAATCTAAATCAGATCATTAGCTCACTATTTACAATAAATGAAAACAACTCAGTACACACACACACACACACACACACACACACACACACTTTAAACTGAATTTCACTGCTGCCCAGTGAAATCACAACCAATTTGAACCTCGTGAAAACACAGCAATAGAATTGATGATCTTACAGAACCCCCACCACCACCTATGTTATGGGGACCAAGTAATTAAGAGAAATTAATCACACCCTGTTAAAACCAGCTGTTAGGGAAGATAGAAATCCCAGTGCAGAATTCCTGGGGAGCCTGAAACTCAATGCATTAGGAAGGCAACATTCCGCTGTTTCCAGAAGCCACTTATCTCTGTGTTCAAGTGTAACGGCCATTCCTTAACCCCTCTTATGGAGAAACAAAGTCTACAGCTGCCACCAAGCTCTTCACTAACCAAGAAGCTTGAATTAAGTTACCCCATTACACAGGCAGAGCGTGTGGGAATCCTCACAAACAAAATACAGTCAAGTTCCATGGTGTTCACAAACTCCCATTAACTATGATGACCAATGAACTTCAATCATTTGCCACCAAACAGCCTAGTGGTGCCCCCTAAAGTAAACTCTAGCTATTTATTTTTACACCCGCAATAATGGGAGACAATAGCATTGTTTACTAGATAGTTGGAAGCACCCAAAAATGAGCCCATTATTGTGCCATGAAAGCAATTTCTGTAAGCAGACTGGGATGCAAATTTTGACGCCTCTGCCACTGTCAGAGTAATTCAGTCACAGTTTTTATAATTATTTGATTGTTATATTTTGTGTACTTTGCAGAACAACATAATGGCACAGCACAATCTGTCAGATATACAGTGACAAAGCTAACATTTGTTAGCTGATCAAGCTAACAATATAATTAATCAACAGTCCCTAATAGTAGTCAAAGCTTAATTATGGATAGTCTTACAGAACTCATTTGGCCCTTAGTCTATGCCAATACTGGAGTACACAGACAGCAATTTCTAATGCAGCCATTCTCATGAACTTAACACAGCATTACCCACATCACAAAGCACAAAATGAGGATTAATACTTTGATACACGTACAGTACTGTGCAAAAGTCTTAAACATTTCTTTGGACTGCCTAAGGCTGTTTATCTGAGTAGCAACAAAAAACACAATTTAACATTAGAACATGTGTAAATTAAGAGTAAAACAATAAAAACTAGTAATAGTTTCTTCTGTTTTCTAAAAAGTTACTGATATCTAGTTGGATGGCTAGATGAACACCGCTTCAGTTCCCAAACTTCTCCTCAGGGGCACCTCAGCCATTCCATGATTTTGTTAAATTTCACCAACAGCTCAATTAAATAATTAAATTAATTGGTTTAAAAAGTCAGCGACAGATTGACTAGCTGTATGAGGTGTGCTATAGTGGCCAAGTCAAAAAATACATGGCTGCACTGGATGGTCGCTGCAAATACTGGGAAGATTTTAGCAGAGGTTCTGAAATGGCTACACTGACACACTTTGACAGGCATAATATCATAGTTTTACACCAACACGAGGATAATCTAAACATCATTTTCTTTGCCTGCCTAAGACTTTTGCACAGTACTGCATACATTTAACCAAAGAGAATATTTTAAAATGCAACTTAACCTGTTATAACTATTTGTTATAACTGTTATACTGCAGTCATGCAAATTAACGACCTTTTCTATGGTATAAAGAATCAAACAATTTCCTTCCAGATTTTGATATAATAGCAATTCTGTTAGAATATATCGCTCACCTGACTGCTGACTGAAACCCAACATCTAAGGTGGAGAACCATGTTTCTTGGATCATTTATCGTTATAATTAACTGACCATTCATAGAACTTAAGAATTAGATACGCACACTGTGTGTCATTTACTTAATTAGGATTCATGTGAGACAGAAACCCATTCTAAGCTTGGGGTCTTCTTGGAAACTCCCCTGGGCGAATTTCTGGTTTATTAAGAAGAATTATTAATAGCTGTAGTGAATAAGTATGAGTTCGGGGCTGCAGGCAGTCTCCATCTCTAAATGTAAGTTACCGTGCTAAATGAATGCTCGCATAATTATTGTGCCGTGTCACCGCTGTTAGGCTTGTATGAGAACATTTCTTTAAAAATGAAAGAAAAAAGAAAAAGGGTTTGGAGGTGACATAGTATCCTTTGTCCAGCGTTGCGTAGTAAAAAAAATGCAGCTCGATCGATTTTTATGTTACTGGACAATTTAATTAGGCCTCGAAATATTTTGACAATCCCCCCCATCCAGTTAACGCACGGCTCCGGAGTGGATGACAAAGATTGTAAACCCTGTCAAGCGCAGTTCCCTTCCTGCTTCTTAAACAAAACCGGCAGAAACAAACGTGATACAGGGTTGAACATTTCAGGTCGCGGAAGAAGAAAAAACAAACTTGAAACGCGCTTATAGAACCCAGAATAGGCGCAGACATCGTGTCCATGTCGGACAAGCAGGCTGCTCCGCACACAATAACTGGGTCTCTGTGGTAAAAGGAGAGAACCAGAGAGCGGCGTGTCATTCTCACTTACCCAAATTAAACTGCCGTTTACCGCTTACTGGTCCACCGCCATGGCATTCTGCGTTTATCTTCACGCTCCTTTCATATGGGAATAAAGTTTACCGCGGAGCTACGGTCTACACCTCTACTTCTCTTCGAGCCGCGAAGGCTTGTCTGAGGCCGGACTCGCGCCCCCCTCCCCGGCGGCGGCGGCGCCGGCGCCGCTCACCATTGGGCGGCTCGGCGGCCGCTGCGTGCGCGCTCCCAGATGCGCGGGGCGGCAGAGGCTCGGGCTCGTGGCGCGTAAGTGGCCGATGACCCTTCACCTCTCGGTGTCTGGTCGCTGCTTTGCTGAGAAACGTAAAAACCGAAGGGTGGTCGCTAGAATGTTTCTGTTTATTTTTTAAAAGAAATTTAATGTTTCACGATTAAAATAAAACATATAAATAGTAGACAGTTCTGTACAAGTTTACCGATCCTTATGTAGCAATATAAGTTTTTGTTTCTTCGGTTTGCGAATTACAGTGAAAGTCTTAATTTACTTGATTAGTTTTTATTACACATTGAAAACAATCCTCTTCTCTGTACCGCCATTAAAACATCCGTTTGTATTGTGTCGCCCCCTGGCGTCGTTGCAAATAAGTATATTAGATGTAAATTTTCGACTTAGCTCATTTTTGAACCACATCTTTGGTATTGTTAAAATAAATACAGTTTATCCACTTTTCTGAACTAGTTATAATATGTAACTTGATGTATCAAGTTTGGAATTATATTTGCATGAATTTCTGCAAGCGGGCATTCATTGATCAAGCACCACATAAAGTAGGCTACTGCTTCAAAGATATTGGTTTTGAGATTATCATCTTTAATTTCCATGAAAGCTATAAATCATCTTGCTATCTTAAGCAATCTTTCATCTTGGGACATTCATCTGCAGTATCTTCTAGCAAAACGCAGGCCTACCAGGAACATAGCCGGCATGTGTCGGTACAGCTGCAATCCTACAAACGTTAAATGAAAATGACAAGGCGCTGGACCGTAAATAAGTTTCATGCTATTTAATAAAACTACTAAGCGTGAAGTTCCCTGCAGGCACAGTCTGTTTCCCCATGAGTTCAGGATGTAACAAAACTCGTCTACATCTTAACATGACAAGGAGTTCACACTAATATCATACAGATGCTTTTTCTCTTTACGTTCAGCATCGATCGTTATACACATTAAATGTCTCTAACGCTGCGGATGGTGTATCTGAAGGAATTGGTAATGATAAGGCTTTGCTGTCTTGTGGATCAATCAACACAAATTCATTTTATAAGTACCTAGAATATTATCATTTTCAATCACAAATTAAAGAGAACTTCTTTACCTTTTGTCTATAGTATCGTATCACTCATTTTTGGATATGTGCCTAGTGTACTAATCAGAAAGTACTAATAACAAAATTAAAAAATTAAGTCAATTTTAAAGAAAGCAAAGAGACAGGCAATTCTAGGTGTTTGCTTTCTTCATATGATATGGCAAAATTTGCTGAACTGTAAGAAACTGTAATGTCTCCTGGGGGGGAAAGTATTTATTGTTTAAATCTGAAGCTCAGAAATCGTGTCATGTGCATCCTGAAGCTCCAGCCTGGGAACCAGGGTGAAGTACGTACTGCAGTTCCCATTATGACCTCCTTAGAGTGCCCCTTTTCAGAATAACTGTTAATTATCGGCTGTGTGGTGTTCTTAATTGTGTCTTTGCTGTGAGGTAATATATGTAAATTCCATATCAGTCATCATTACTAATTAATTGTTGAAACAAGTGCAATGCTCATTTGAACTGTATATCAAATGAGACTTAACATAAATGAGTTTCCTGTAAAAGAGCTTAGTCATAACTAAACTTTTTAAGAGATTTTCTATGTGTAAGTCAAAATTAGGTTAGTGTGTCCTTTGGATCAGGAGAATTGAAGCGCCCATGAACTGCCCGGAAGAGTCTTACCTCCAGAGGAGATGGGCCAGTCGTCTCTCCAGTTGAAGCTGCAGACTTTTTCACCCTCCTGGAAGCACGCCTGGCCCTGCTCCAGAGCTACCCCTTCGAAGCACTCTGTGTAGCCCAACAGGCTGGTGAAAGGCTAGCGGTCTTTACCTCTGCAGTGCCGCCATAGCCCATCTCCGCCTCCACAGCTCCACCAGAGTCCGTCTGTGCCACTGCAGCACCGCCGTAAACCGTCTCCGCCTCTGCAACTCCTCCGGAGCCCATCTTCACCTCCGCGGTGCCTACGGACCCCGTCTCTGCCTCTGTTGCACCTCTAGAGCCCATCTCCTTCTCTGCATTGCCTCCGAAGCACATACTCTGTGTGTCATGGTCAGCCCTGACCTGGATTCCCCAGTGACCGGACCGGCCCCTGGATCCTCCGCTGCCTGACCGAGACTGGTCCTCTTGGGAGCCCCCTTGTCTCGCCAGGGTGCTCCTCACCTGCAGCTTCGCCGGAGTGCTCCATGCCGGGGTGTTCTTCACCTCTTACTGTCTCATCAGCATCATCCTCACCAGGGCGCTCCTCTCCTGCAGTCCCATTGGGCGCCTCCTGTTGTCTCACCAGTTTTCTAGTCCGCCTCGCCTCCTGCCGCCTCATTGTCGCCTCCCGGGGCCCCGGCTGCACCTTGCTCGCCTGAGGGCCTGTTGGTGCTCCTCGCACCTAAAGGACTTAGAGCTTCTGCCTCGTCTCCTGCCATCCCATTGGCACCTTCCTCATCTCCTGCTCTGGTCTCAGCAGTGTCCTCCTTCCCTGCTCCAGCTTTGTTGGCACCTTCTGCTCAAGCAACAAGGTGGGTGCCTCCCTTTTTGGGCCTACCAGAGGTTGCCAGCTCCCAACTCCCTGGTCCTACCTGGCCAGTTCCCAACTCCCCGGTCCCCACCTGGCCAGTTCCCAACTCCCCGGTCCCTACCTGGCCAGGTTGGAAGGACTTGGGATATGTCCTTGTGCTAGTCTTCCTGGATCTCCATCTGACCCTAAGTCCTTCCCCCTGTTGTATTCTGTTCTCCCGTTTGGACCCCTTACTGTCCCGTTTTGTTTTCCCCATTACTGTTTGTGTTTTGTTTAATAAAGCCGCTCTCTGTTTACCCCTACGCCAGTCTTTGAGTCTTTCCTTTTTGTGTCATGTCAACTGAAGGTCAACACTTCCAAAATAACACACATTGAAATGAAAGGCACCATGCACACCCTGCATATTGAGTAGAAAGTGTGTCTAATTCAAGCTACCAGGAAATTCCTCAGCTATATGATGTGATGATGGTCACCTATACACAAGCTCATATTCTGGAATGTCAACTGTAAAAAACCCAAATCTCATGGGCGTTCAAGAAGACAACATTATGCCACTGTTAGAAAGTACTGTCTGAATGTAGGCTCAGGTAAGTAACTGTTCACAGGTCTAAATAAATGCTCACCTTTGGCTTATTTGCCTTATTTGCAAAACTAGACAGACATGGGTTCTGAGCTTTTCCTGATTTTTCTCAGCGAATCACTCAAGACTTGTGTGCATTTTGATTGGTGGTCAAAATCCCAGCCCAACTAATTAATAGTTTGATGCTAATTCAACCTCATTACTATGTACCTTCTCCTCAGGCTCCCAGAATGCAAATATTTGTTTTGCTCCAGATTCCACCATGGTATAATTATGTAATCCCCTCAGTGAAATATTTTATTATAGAAATGTTGCATTACATTATGGATGCCATTCGGCCTGTCAGAATTTCCATAATTCTCCTCTCTGTAAAATTCCTTAATTTAATATGTTGCCGTATTTGAAGGTGTCTGTCAGTTATAGATAGTGTCCTCATTCCCATGTGTTCTTTGAATGCTGCTGTTCTCTCCTCCACAAGATGATTTTATTTTTCTTTCAACTTATAAATTGTTCAATTTGCAAGCGATTATGTGCCAGCCTTCACTGGCCTTTAGGCAAAATCCCCTCGAACCCAGATACAGGCAGGTGCTGAGAGGCCGGATTGCCTAAATTCTAATGCCGCTGACTCAAAATCTATGACACTCTGTGCCTTTAAGTAATGCAATTATATGGATGTGTTCACTAAAACTCTGGAGACTCTGAATGTGTCAAACATCATGTGTCTAGGAAGGGAGCAATTTTCAGTGCACTTAGGAGTCTGGCCCCAAAACTCCAATTTCGCATTGTTTATCATTCGTTTGTTTGTTTAGGGGGGTCCTTTCTGCAATCAATTGATGTGCTTTAGTGTGTGACTTTGAATATGTGTGTAACTTGCACTAAGAACAGTGAATTGGTTGTAGCAATGAATATATATGTGTATATATATATGTGTGTGTGTGTAAATGCAAAGTCAGCAGGAAGTCTCATTAATGCTTTGTTTTTATGAGAATGTTTAAATGAATAATCTAATGTTTGTGAATCGTTTGACTGATAAGCAAAAATTACTGTATAAAGACTACATTTCAGAGTACAGAGGGAGAATATAACTGTTATTATTTTAGGTATTACAGTTTAGTATAAAATTTTAGGTTGAGACTTTCATTGTGGCCCTTTTATTATGGTCTACCTCATACTGATTAAGTTTAAGATTTAAGTTAAGTTTAAGATTTTCTGGAAGGTGGCAGAAATCCCTAACAAAAAAACATTTGCTGAATTACCAAGCTAAAATTCAGAATTTTCGGCTGAATCAGTTGCCACTTTAAATGTCAAATCATCACTCACACACACACACACACACACACACACACACACACACATATATATATATATACAGTATATATATATATATATATATATGTATATGTGTGAGTGTATATATATATATATATATATGTATATTGCTGTTGCAATACATATTTATATATACAGTATATATACATATATACAGACAGGGAGTAAGTCTTAGTTATATGATGTATAAAATATGCATATGCAACACTGCAAAGAATTCATACTTCATATGCAACATTTTACCTTTTGCAAAATAAATTTTTATGTGCTGTACAACATTGTTTCAAGAACATTGATAAGTAATTTAAACACGAATGTAGTTTTTCTCCGCTTTATTTATTTGCAAGATATAGTATTATATATGCAAAATGCAGAAAAATTTCGTGACAACATATTGGTGATTACATAACATTTTTAATAATCCATAATGGCAGATTATCAATAATTATTGTAAAAAGAGAAGTGGCATTTCCATTTCAGACCTCTAGGTGGCATCTTCCGCTGTACTTAGACCACCGCTTCTTTTCAGTTGCCTATTTCGATGTCTACGGCATTATGGAAATGCATCTTTTATGCTCACCAAGACACTATTAAATGAGGTCTCGCAGAACTCAGATAAGGTCAACTGACGAGAAATAGATACATTTAAATAATAAGGCGTTTAATAATGGTGTGTTACAGACTCAATGCCAGGTATAAATATGCTCCAGAGTAGTGTCACTCTCATTCCTCGCCCTCCTTCGGGTGTTAAGAATAAAGCATACAGATATCCACTGATCCACTATGATTATCAGCTTATCCCTATAACTACTGAGACCCACACGGGCACGATTGCGCAATACAGTAAAAAGGTTACGGTGGAAGGCTTTTACATTTTATCCAGTGCTACGTAATGATGGGGTTCTGATATAATCATAGACTGGAACAACTTAAAAAATAACATCATACAGCAGAAGATTTGATAAATCAAATAAATGATGAGCTACCACTGTGCCTGTGTCATTGTTTTGTTGAGGGAGAAACACAATTAAACTTCAACAAAGCTGGATTGTGCAGCACTGAGGATACTAAGGATCTATAATCCCTTTCTGGGAGATCTGCATATGGTGCTTGATGTCTGTCCGATAGGAACTCATCCGAAATCTCATCTCAGATACACTTGGTCTCATTATCAGTGAATAAGGCCTAGCAGAAACGGACGATTTTATGCAACTGATGTAATTTTTGTAACTATGTAAATCATGTTAAGGCTACAGGGTAATTTATGTGTGTGATTCAACTAAATATGACTTGTCAGTCAAAACCAGAGCAAGATATTTATTTCCAAAGTCATATGTTAATCTAAATAAATGGTTGATAAATAAAATGCATCATCCAAAATTATTGCCTTTAGGCTAAATGGAGATGTCTCAGAAACACACCTGCATCACAGAAGATGGACCATTTGTTTTTATAATTGTGATTAATGACAAAGCTCTGCCAGTAACTTGAATTAGCCGACTTTCTGCTGAGTGTAAACCTATAGGAATTTAGCCCAGTCAGTGTAAATTATTGATATTACGGTTAAAGTGGAGTGTGGGCCGGAATATCAATAAACACCTCATACTACACTCAAGTGAGACAGGGTAAGAGACTGAATCCCAGTGCGAACGCTATGGAAAATCAATTCATCACCGCGTGCGCTTACCGTGAGTCGGGAATAAATTAAAATACCACGCCTGGGCCTCTCCCAGGAAATGGTTATTGTGTTTTCAGGGAGATGGGAGAAATTCGCAGTTTGCGCTTGTATGCGCCGCTGCCGCGGTCCGAGAAACGGGCGAGCGGCGCGCACAAGGTGAATTCATTTCAGAAATTGTTTCTTTAATAAAACAGCAAATCCGCAGTGCTGTGCCCTGAAGCTAAGAGCAAAGTCCAGCTCAGGCTTTGCCAATATAGAATGGATATAATTACACCGGATATATTTGTCCAAAAAACTTGGCTGATCCCACAAATTTGCAAAAAAAAATTAAGCATAAAAAAATAAAGAGAGAGAGAACAAGGGGAAAAGCGGGATTTTGATTGCCCTCTGCCTCATTCCTCCAGTGTGCTTACCAAGCTTAATAGAAAGAGATTAAAATGTTTCTGCTGCAAGCCAGTATCTCTCGGAGGGACAGCTAAGATCTTGATGGGATGCTCAAGGACATTAATATCAATGCCGATTCAGGTCGGGGCGATTTATAGGAGACTGTCTTGCTGGCTTTGACATGAATCTAGAAATTACCTAACCATTATGTTAGTCATTATTCTGCATTAAGCCACTTGTTGAAGACTAGACAAACCATATTTGCAAACATGTGAAGGAAGTAATAAGATTTTACGTTCAGTCGTGGAATCGCTCATCTCTTTGTAGAGAACTGTGGCGTGAGGGATCCTGCAGGATCATGCGTTGCTGGGTGTGTCGCCAGGTCCCGAAATCCGCCTCATTACCTTGTCTTGGCCGGGTGAGCTAGTGGGGCGGATGAGGGGGAGCGGGGACCAGCTGTCGCCTGCCCCAGGACGGGTATCCATCACCATCGGGGCCTCCTCCACAAGCATCCGCACCATGTGACACCACGGCAGGGGAACGAGGCCCTCACTCGTGATATAGCCGCCAAGAACACTGGCGTCTGCTAAGAAGTGGAGTCTTCGTCTCGAGAGTATTAAATGAGAGTATTAAATGAGAGTATTAAATTCCCACTTTATTTCGAGGTATTGCTAATATTCCGTCTGCATCAAATGTTTCGCTCATCTGTTGCTACTTCCCTGATAAACATTCATGATTTTATACCCAACTACTGAAAGAAACAGAGTATGAATTGGCTCCGTAATACATTAATGTGAAATTTTATTTATTTTTCCCCCAGTTGTTATGCAGATACACTGCTAAAAACTTGTTGTATGCTTTTGCAATCTTGGGTCTCACTCCAGGACCCTCTACAATTTGCTTACAGATCAAACAGATCTGTTGATGACGTGATCAACATGGTCCTGCACTACACTCTGCAACACCTCGACAGCCCTCAGACTTATGCTCAGGTTCAGCTCTGCTTTCAATACGATCAACCCTCATCTACTACTTGAGAAACTGATGTCTCTCAATGTTCCACCATCTCTCTGCTACTGGATCCATGACTTCTTAACTGGCAGGAAACAGGTCGTGAAGACAGGTGACCACAATTCAGATCCCATCTTCCTCAGCACTGGTGAACCACAAGGATGTATTCTCTCTCCCCTGCTTTACTCCTGCTTTACTCCTTGTACACCAGTGACTGTATCTCACAGTATCAATCTGTAAAAGTCCTTAAGTTTGCAGACGATACCACCCAGATTGGACTCATAAAAAATGTGGATGAGTCCAACTACAGACAGGAAGTAAGTCGACTGGTGTCATGGTGTGATGTAAACAATTTAAACTTGAATGCACAAAAAATGGTGGAAATGATCACTGACTTCCGGAAAATCCCCCAGCACCACCTCCTGTTAGCAGAGCTGAAACCGTCAAATTTCTGGGCACCACCATCCAAAAAGACCTCAAGTGGGACACAAATATCACCTCCATCACTAAGAAGGCCCAACAGTGCTTATACTTCTTGCGTCAGCTAACGAAATTTAAGCTGTCGCAGAAGCTCATGGCTAAGTTCTACACGGCTGCAGCAGAATCAATTATTACATCCTCCATCTGTGTCTGGTTTGGCTCCGCAACATCGCAGTCTAAGAGGAGACTACAGTGCATAGTGTGATGTGCGGAGAAGATCATTAACTGTCAGCTCCCCCCTCTAGAAGCACTGAACTCATCTCGGATGAAGAACAGAGCCAAAAAAATAATGTCTGACCCTCTGCATCCTGGCCACTCCTTTTTCCAGCATCTTCCATCCCTGTGAAAGCAAAGAATATGATCCCTGAGCACAAGAACAAATTGTCACCTGACCATCTTCTTCCCCCAGGCCATCGCCCTTCTAAATAAGGACCCATGAAAAACTGTCATAACAATGCACATTACACCCACCCATTATCTATTTATTTCTTTATTTATAATGTCCATATGCTTGACTCAGCATTGCACATCTCCTGTAAAAAAAAAATCCTTGTATCTTTACTTTTAGATGTTTATTTGTATGTGTGTTTTATTTATGTCATGATACCACCCACGCCAAAAGAAATTCCTTGTACTTATCTGTACTTGCCGAATAAAAAAGATTCTGATTCTGATTCACTTCTATGCCTTGCTTTTTATTGTTTATTACCGTTACGATTATTACCATTACGATTATTACCATTACGATTATTACCATTACGATTATTACCATTATCGCGTGATGCAGAGAAAAGAACGAAATCGAATAAGGTTGGTGGAAGATGTTATTAGAAACTAAATTGTAATTTAAAACTTTTCACTTGCACTCTAACCGTAAAAATAATATTTTTAAACACAAAATGAGAAGCTGGGCGCACGAAACATTGTTTATTTTCTGACTAGTGGCAGATATGAATTTTTCCAGTTGCACTTTGAATGCAGCTCATCATCATCTCGTTTTAAATGAAGAGAATGTGTTATTCCTGAAGAAAAACAAATTATGTATTCAAAATATGCCAGGCGGAATGTCTATCAAATGTTCAACAAAGAAAAATAATGAATATCCTTAGGTACACTGTAGCACCATGAAAAATTATTCAGACCTTTCATTCATTTTGTGAAAAAGGGGATGTATATTTTTGGCCCTTAGATTTGGGTGGTGTGATGACTCATACCTCCAAGGTTGGGGGTTCAAGTTCCTCCCCCACTCTATGTGGGTGGAGTTGAGCTGTTTTCCTCACGTTACGCACATGTCATGCTGAAGGACAAGCAAAAAATGCATTTAGGGTAATTAGTGTCCCTAAACTGCTCACTGTGTGTGTGCCCTTGCAGTGAACTGGCATCCCATCTAGAGTTTGCCCCTGCCTACTGCCCTGTGCTGCCTGGGATAGGATCCAGGTCCATCTGTAGTGGAAAAGTGGTTGAAAGTTGGATGAGTGAATGATTGGATTGATGGATGGATAGATGGATGGATGGATGGATGGATATTTTAAGTGCTTAGACTAAACATTTGTATAGATTACCTTGTCGGTACACTGTTTGTCATTTATCATTCCTTATTTTTTATTTTAAGGACCCAGAAATCAATTTCTTGTAGAAGCATTACTGGCAAAAATGCAGCCTGATGTTTTTTGAGTAAGGATCAACACTGCTGGCCAGCTTGGTGCCACGTTAAATAGATGGTTATCCTTAAATAATGTTAATTTAGGTGTGCCCTTCTGCTCTGAATCACTGGCTTGGCTCTGTTTATTAAATTGGCGTATTCTGTCATTGCATGACCCAGACAGGGCCTAATTAAACTAGTCCATCCAAACCTAGGAGTGCAAAGATTTTTTATAAACAAGAATGATGTACTTCTTCTGACGGCTGCTTAAACAGCAGACTGACAATGATTTTTGTTGTTAAAATATTTTTTGAGTGCATAGCAGCTTATGATACCGTCTACCAAAGCTCAGCACAGATGCCTCACAGCCCGACCTCCATGGCCTTGTGCAATCTTCAGTGATTATTTGGCTCTCTTCCAAAGATTATAAGATTTGCCTTCAATTTTGTTAAGCGCTTTGTTTGACGTGACGCGCAGGCAGACAGGTGGGAGTCTGGAGGTGGGGCTGTGAGACCTGTCTCCGCATTGGACCTTAACCAAACCTCCGTGTCTCTTCCACAGAACTCATGACTGTGAGAGATCAGATTACATTCCCTGTCACTTATCATAGTTTGCTTTAGGCTTTAGCTAACCCATGGTAGGGAAACTACCCCTTTCTAGGAACAGGAACTATACAATACTCTACTGAAGGCAGTCTTGTTAATAGTGCTATACAGAATAATAACAGAATAACAATGTATAAATGGGTAATATATGTGAGTGTTGAACTCTATAGATCCATCCATCTTCCATTCTCGTTTCCAGTACAGGGTCTCAGGGAATGTTGTACATTACTGTCCAGTAATGTTGGAACTCTTCATTCATTCATTCATTCAAACTTTTATGTCCAGATACAAGACATCACATAGAATAAAATGTATGTAAAATACATACATGAAATGTATAAATCACATAGAAAGACACAATAAAAATAAGAATTCATATGTTTCCATATGTGTTCATTTGACATGTTTGTCAGAAGTGATTTATAGGTTATGGATTATTAATGTACAGTGAATCCAGTTGTATCAATGTGATGATAAGACTAATGGTAGCCTAACCCAGACTGCAGGGCTTTGTGAACTTAATAATTCACCCTTTTTTACATCCTTATACACGTAGGATCTCAGTCTCCTGTGGCAATAAGTGAAGTTTTTACTCTTCCCTAAGCATATGAAGAAAATTCCGTAATTATTTGTGCATTTGCCACGTTAATGTTAATTATGTTCAGACAGCTAGATGCCAATAGTACAGCTGTAATTAATGGACTTTGGAGATCCAAGTGCAGAGTGATGCGATGTTTAATCAGGCGGATTAAATCGTAGTCAGTAACAAGCAGAGTCAAAACCAAGGAAACAGTGGAGCAACCACAGCCAGAGGGGAAATCCAGACAGACAAATGCAGGTGTGGGAAGTGGGTCGCTAATGTAGAGGCAATCAGCAAGGCGATCACAAAGGCAAGAATCAGCAATCCAGGTAGTCAAAAGCACACATTATACACAGAGATTGTAAGGAAACTGCTCAGCACCGTACAGTGACTCAATATTTTGCAATGAGGCAGGGAAGCACTGGACTTCAATCAAGTGACTAATTACAGGAAACATGTGGCAGCTGTTCAGTATTCTGGTGATGACCATCGTTGGAGCTGTGGCGGTTCAGGGGAAGGTTGCCATGTTCAGGGCTGATCAGATGTGAATGTGAAAACAGCTGTAGATTGTAGGTGAGGGAAATTAGGAAGGTAGTAGAATAGGGTGCTGAATGAACAGGCAGAGAGTGAGATGGCAGATGCTAGTGCTGGGGTGGCAGCTGAAGACAGCTTGCTGGAAAGTTCTATTGGCCATAGAAGGAGCAGCCCACCAATAACTAACTACCTAAGCCCTCTGTTTAATTTTTCATCCCCTTTGGTCCACCCAGTGTCACCTGAAGAGACTAAACCACAGTCCTGCAGGCAGCTAAGGTAGCTGAAGACAGCACAAACATAAAACCCTTTTCACAGTTCAGCAAACATTTACAGACATTTCAGACATCCGACGTCCATCAAGTTGTGAACGGGATCATTGTCTGCAAGGTGTGCCCTGTGCTAACCAGACAGCATGACATCGCTTCTGCATGTTATGCAGCAGCTGTAGGCAAACGATGTAGATGGGTCAGTAAGGGCCAGTATATGCTTTACTTGGTAAACGGCAGTCTGACTGATTGTCATTAGCAGTTGCTATTTTTCACAGTGAGAAAATAAAGAGTGAGGTAAAACAAGCCCTAACGGGAAATTCTCTGAGCACCTACTATTTAATTCTAATGTATTATCATTACTTACTCTTATATGACTTTTTCCCACCTTTCGAAATATACTCTTAGTAGTGTTATACTGAATAAGTCCCTTACAGGTGCCTTGGCAGGTAATGGAGTTACCCAGAGGTATCTGTTCATTTTAATGGACGGCTGTGTACTCAGAACCTCAGGAGATATGAAGCACCATGCTGCTTAATTCAATGGCAGAGAGAAAGAAGAGCATTAAGAGAAGTAAATGGATCTAGTGTAGCACTAGTGGAAAAGGTATCTTTGATGTTGTGGTTTAGCTTCAGGCACAATAGAAGATGCTGGGCCTAGTTAAACAGCCATCGCAGGGCCGTCGATAGAGAAGTCTGATCACGTTCCCTTCAGCCTGGTCTTGCGGCGTGAGCGTAAACCTGCAAAATCCCCCAATCGGGAAGAAAATCGAGTCTTAAGCTGTTGCTCTGGTCGTAATCTATTGCTTACTTTGCTTTCTTCTGATTAATCTCCTCAAATATGGGAATGTTTCCCAAGATCTAAAGGATGACCGGAAAGGACACATGATATATATCAGAAAGTCCAGTCTCAAGAGGTCGATGCAGATTTCCCTGCAAACTTTGTCTTTGTTTCGCACAGCCTGTCATCAATTTAGGAACAAGGGGAATAAAAATTCTTTGTTTCAAGACGTCTCCTCCCAGTTGGTACATTTTTTAGTGAAGTGAACTTATGTTGTTTGGCCATGATTTAAAATATGTCTGAATATAATCATTTCAAACAGGGAAGATGATCTAAATACCATTGAAGAAACATCACAACCAAGAACTCATGAAAATGCATCTTTCCATTTGAAAATTCTTACAGCCTTGGTCCTTTACACTGAACTGCATGTCATTATTTTTCAGTTTCATTTTTCATGCACTGTCTGTTGTTATGTGTTGGGAATTCAAAACATCTATTAACATCTCCCCCAGCTCCCCAGAACTGCCATGCCGAATCCTCAGCAGGCATCCGTACGCGCCTTTATGGCACCACCAAACTTCATCATCCTGTCAGTACGCATCCATAAAAACATGGCATTTGTCACCAACAGCCATTCCCATTAACAACCAGATGACAGCGACGAGGACAGCAGAAGGCTGCAGAGCAGAAGCCCAGCTTTGATTCTTGTGATCGATAAACCGGTTAGCAAAACGTACTACAGACCGACAAAAAGCGAAAGAAAAAAAAAACCAGTTCCTTCAATGGTCAGGCTAATGGAGGAGGAGCATAATCCATGATGAGCCTGGTTTAACAAATGGGGTTGGGGAATCCACAGCGTCAGAACAGCTTGGCCCTGGCCTGGTGCAGTGAGGCATGAACGTAGCCGCATGGGATGAGGCTCATGACTCACCTGGTACGAGGTGCCATGCCAAGCTGGCACCGCGGTGCACGACACCGAAACCCAGCATTTATGGGGAGAAAAAAAAAAAGCTTACTGCACCCCGCGCCTGACCCAGTTAAGCAGCTCAGTGCCTGGGGACAGGAGGGCACAGTGGTCAGTACCATCCGAAACGTTCACATATGGTGCAATACGGTGGGTGAAGACATACTTCATGTCTACTAACTGTTGCATTGCCGTGAGGAACCATGCAATGCAAATAACAATTATGCTGCATGTAGCAAAATAGCCATTTGATGATTTGCATATATGTAAATGAAAATTCACACACATTATTCACACACGTTTTTCTTGTTATAAGGAAACTGATCTTTAAGATTAAGTGTGGATTCAATTTTGTTAGTGCTTCCTTTAACATCGTACCCTCATGACAACATGCATCAGCCATTAGTTGTGCATTTTAGAAATGTGCTGCATTTAGTTAATGTACCGCTGCATATTTCATCACCGAAGGAGGAGAGATGAGATACCATGGAAACTAAGTAAGGAAACGCCACATTCTAAGCATCGGTTTATAATTGAATTATAGGTACAAGTATTTATAGGTGGAAAGCATATTTATATAGAATTACATCAGATCAGAAAGATGACATTCTGTCTATTGTTTTGTTTTGGAAAGTGTGTTCAGTGAATAGGATATTCGCCATCAGTTGACAACGGTTGGGTGGCATCATGGCGGAGTTTGTGCCACTTTAATATTGCCTCAATTCCCTCAAGCTGGTCTTCATCACTGATGACAATCACCACAAAAGCCTCTTAGATAATCTTCAACATCTCCATAAACCACTTCCACAGCCCGATCTCTTATTTTCTGTGTGTATTTCTGATGGACACATAAGGAGTGTCCCCATCCGTTATTCCTGGTTCATTGAAAAATACTCAAGCTGCCATTTAATGTGCCAACACACCACAGAACCCCCCCCCCCCCCCCCCACAACCTGCCCCACGCCATTGTGCAAACATCTCTCTTCAGCTCCTTCCCACACTATAAATGATCTTCCTCCAAGAGCCAAGTCAAGGTGCTTCTGATTTCTTCATATATCCATCTCCATGGTCTTTTTTGTGGGATACTGAAGCCCGGCTCGTGTTCCAAACTGCTCCCCCCCCCTCAGAAGTCGAATGAGTTAAACAGCACTGTCAGAATGTCTGAGTCACTCACCGCCTGCCAGATTTCTGAAGAATCAGCTTTTTAATCTGTGATTCGGTTAATCAAACCGCTACACGTCCGCAGGCAGCCTTCATGACTGGCCATCATTTAAACACAACAGCACTGCTCTCATATTTATTCTAAACCCCGTTACATTTCTTTAAACAGAGTGAATTACAAAGAGTTTTCCTATTGCCTGTGATTTTGACTGGTGTAATTTTTAATAATTGCATTTGGTTCCTCACACTGCACTGTTGCACTTCTGCCTTCTAACAGTGTCTTATCAGGGTGGTTAAATGAGGCTCGCTAAGTGGTCGAACCATGGTAACAATATAAATATGTTCTTGGCGTTCAGCAACAGACCAGCTCTCCGCATGGTCCTAGGAAGTGACGCAGCTGAGGTTGTGCCAAAGGGCTCGTTTTGATCCCATCTGCTGATACTATCACAGCATCAGACACTAGGAGACTTCGGGATGCTTATGTAACTCATGCCCCCACCTATTTAAAAACAGTTTGGCAGCTCTGTCTTTAGGTGATATTTTGCCTGCTGTTGCATGTAGCGGAGTAAGTCGGAAAAGAGGGGCCAGATCCGGTACCTTAACAATTGCGCATTAACAAGGACAGAGATCGATCGTTAAGAATAACAATTCAGACACTCAGCTCATGTAGGGTCTCACATGGCTGCAATTACTTTTGTGCCCTTGCATGAGATATAAGCATATGACTGCCTTCAGCAAATCCAGAATCAATTTCAGCCTCACTACTATGACTCAATAAAAATGTGCCTCTGAATTTATTGAAGCATCAGCAATACATTTCTTTTTTCATAAAACAGACACAAAAGCTGGGAAAAATTCTCTTGGTGCTGTCCAAGTTAAATTTGTTTGAATCGCTTAACTGCCTTTCAAACGACTTCATCATAGAGGCACCGTCCCTTTAAGGTATCATTACCAGCTTGCTGCACATATAGAGTAATACTTTTTTTTTTTTAGAGATAATTGTCTTCTTCTTTCATAAAGGTAAAAATGTTCATGCTTTTTATTTTACAGTGTAAGTGTATCAGGGAGTAGGCTCTGCGTCCAAAAGAGCTTAAAATGTTCAGTTATAGTTTTTGTCATTTTTTACTGTCAGCCATAAATAGCTCTGAATTAAATGTCCATGTCTTACACAAACACCAAGTGATGTGAATGAAACAAAATCCTTGGGAAAGGATGAATCAGAATTTCACAGAAAAGGATGTCTGGTTGTGTGGAAAGTCAGGCTTAGTTAAGTAGTTATGCTACACTACAGATATATTCAAATCCCCAGGCTGAGAAGACTTTTTATAGGATTGAGCTGCTTGGCATAATTGCATAAAGTGTTTAGTTCAGAAACTCACTACAGTATACTGTATTTATATGCTATTACTCCACTATGGTATATTTGTGCTATATGCTTTGAATCTCCGCTATGGTATATTTCTGCTGTATGCTTTAAATCTCCACTATGGTATATTTGTGCTATATGCTCTTAGTCTCCACTATGGTATATTTGTGCTGTATGCTCTGAGTCTCCACTACAGTATATTTGTGCTGTATGCTCTGAGTCTCTGCTACAGTATATTTGTGCTATATGCTCTGAGTCTCCGCTATGGCATATTTGTGCTATATGCTCTGAGTCTCCACTATGGTATATTTGTGCTGTATGCTCTCAGTCTCCACTATGGTATATTTGTGCTATATGCTCTGAGTCTCCACTATGGTATATTTGTGCTGTATGCTCTGAGTCTCCACTATGGTATATTTGTGCCATATGCTATGAGTCTCGACTATGGTATATTTGTGCTATGTGCTCTTGCCCCATTGCAGTATATTTCTGCTATATGCTCTTACTGCACTTCACACTGCTTCAGCTGATCCGCCTCTAGTATTCAAGATTCTTTATGGTCATGTCACCATATTTGGATTCATGTGCACAAACATTTCTGTACCAGGCCCCACATGCCTACAAGGAAAAGTCATTTTCTCTGGGGCCACCGTGCAATTTGTGATGAGGTAACGACAAGTGAAAAAAATAAGACGCTAAAAAAGCATTCCTTCTACACTGACTGCAACAATCAGCCATATTTCCAACATACAAACAATTCCATATTTAGAATAAATAAACAATATACTGTATACACATGTGCATGTGATCAGAAGGTTGCTGGTTTTAATCCCACAATCGGTAGAGTGATTTCACTCGAGCAAGGCCCTTAAACCCCAGTTGCTTCAGGGACCATCTGACCATGCTTCCTCAACTACACTTGCTTTGGTTAAAAGCATATGCTAAACAAAGATCAAAAGATAATTGATATTATTCAATTTTGATATTATTAAGGCACTTGGTATACTGCAAATGTGTAAATATCTTACAGCTATAAAAATGTTTTTGGAAAGTACTTGTTAATTTTAGGATTTATATGTACTGTGTATGTATAATTTTAGGATTTATTCATACTTGTACTGTAGCTTGTACATACAAAATCCATCCATCCATCCATCCATCCATCCAGTACAGGTTTGAGGGGCGGACTAGACCCTTGCCCAGACAGCACAGGACACAAAGCAGACATTCTGGATGAGACGACAGAGATATAAAATTGTTTTCTGATATTCAAAGTGATTAAACTGAGGATGATTATTTTCCACGATAATTGATATAGCCAGATATACTGGAAAATATATATTGAATCACATATTATTGCTTTATGCTAACAGAAAGGCTAGAAGATGCATGCAAGTTATACTTACTGCACTTACTAAACATAAAAATGCTGTATTTATGAATCACAGTAACAAGAGGTCTGTTCCCATGCTATTAATCAAAGATGATTAATATAGCTGGAAATTAATGGCATGTTTAATTATAAACAAAAATGTATGCCAAATGAATAATTCTGCTGCCACCAGTAAATCATAGTAAATGGAAAATTATTTGGATTAATTACACATTTATTAATTAATTTATGTACTAGACAATCTGCTTACTTTTTTTCCCTCATACCCTGCTTATAAGTAATAAAAAACAAGAAAATGAAATGTTTGATATTTATTTGTGCTTGTTATAGATACATTTTGGTAATTAAGCACCAAACAGGTCCACATTTAATTGGATTTTTTTAAATATATATTTATTTATAATACACGGCATTTCAGAGCTATCATGTCAGGATCACAACCTTTGAGAAATTATTCGTCCGTGTGGGACACTGTTATGTTAATATGCTACATTCATGTACTGTAGTATGCATAATAGTCAAGGGGTCATAAAAGGTCAGGAACATTTTTGTGTTGTTTAAAAAGCAAAAGAGGGAAAGATAACAAAGTGTTTTTTTGCCTTATTTGACATCAGTTTAATTCAGGGTGTCTTTAGTTGATGGTGGGGGTGGATTCACACAGAATCAGCACCTGTACTTCCCCATGCCTTCTGTCCTGCTGACTAACCCACTGTACATCTGTATCCTACCCACATTCTGGCACCAATGATCACACCTTCTAATTGCAGTGATGTCTTCTACTGTTCCTTGTTAACTTTGCCCAGGTGGCTGAAGCAAGCTTTCAAGCCCTTATTAAATAGAATAAACTACTTTTAAAGTCCATAGCTCAGCTATGACACACTTCTGTCAAACATGGCCCAAGCTTTTACCCCTTGTTTAAAAACTATACACACATACACACACACACACACACACACACACACACACACACACACACATTCAGGTCACTTCATCATATACACTGTCCGAGGGGATTATAGGGACAAAAAACTCCAAAATACTGGCATGGTGAAACATTACATTTATTTTGCTGTGAAGTATAAATTTATAATATCAACAAAGATAATTTGATAAAGACTTTTATTTTCATCTTTGTGAAAAGCAGAATAGTAGGTAAGTAAAGTAAAATTTATTTATAAAGCACTTTTCACAGACACAAGTCACAAAGTGCTGTACAAAAAAATGTAACAATAAAAATAAGCATACCAAGCGCAATATGAAAAAACATGAGTAATAGAAACGCTTGAAAAATATATTAAAGAATAAAGCCCAAGCAGCGTTAACTCAGCTCTGTTCAAAGGCCTTCATAAACAAGAAGGTCTTAAGATGTATTTTAAAAGAGTCAACTGACTCAGCAGAGCACAAAGCTAGTGGAAGAGTGTTCCAGAATAGACAAATAAAGCAGACTTGTCGTTGCAGTGTACTATGTAATCGGCCGCCCTCGGGGGCCCCCTCACAGCTGAGGGCCCCTGGCCATTACCTGCCCTGCCGGTCCTGTTGCTGGACCTCAGCATACTGTGGCAATGTAGGAAGTAGACTGCTGGGATTTTAGTCAATAATCTATTTTTACCAGGAGTCTGTGACTATAGTCCAGATAGGCAAAGTACAGGAACATACAGAACAATGACAGTTTCTTCCTGTAAACTGCAGGTTTTTGTCCATAGAGCATCTGACTTGTGAGATTACAAAACTGAAATGTTTGTAAGTCAGTTACTGCAAAGAACACAGTGAAATGGAATTCTGTTCCTTCCTTAAGAGACCCAGATTGGAACGTGGCTTTTAACTTATTTTAATTTATCCTTTTTTTTTTTTTAACCTTCTTTAGCTCACAATATGTACCACATTTCTGGCAGGCTGGGTAGAATGTGAACCACAAAACAAATAATAAGGTTTGGTTCTTATATACATCCAAGGAGGAACTTATTATAAAAGCAAACAAATAAAAAAAAGATTGCAACCACAAGGTATCTAATCATGCATCTGGGATAAGTTGAGGCCAGTCATTCATCTGATTCCTGATGTCTTACTCCTGGTTGTATCCTGTCACTTTACCAGTAGGATCGATTCATTCATGGGCTAACAGAGTCCACACTGGCGGAAATGGAGAACATAATGATTGGTGGCTATTTTTTTTTAGTATGAAAATCCCAGCAGTCAAAACTCAAAGGAATTTGGAATTGGAATTTGCAGTTCTTTCAACACATTCTATTCTCTCTAAGCATTTGGGATCTATATTCCCTTTGATACATTTCTTTGATGAACAACCCAATTTTTGTCCCAAGTAAACTCCTTTCTAGTGTGCCTCCACATGGACACTGGAAGTCTACATGGTGAGAGTATGATAAATTATAATTGATGAATTGCTGGTACATTGATGTGAATAATATCTTTTTTTCCCTTAATAATTTATGTGAAATGGTCTGTAAATCATGCCAGATACATCTCCAATAATGGCAAAGCATATTCTTATAGGCATGTCTTGATGTATAATAGAATACATCTATCATAATGAATTAGTTCATAAATTGGGGATACTTTCTATAATATGAATATTTGCGCAATAGTGCCAGAGTTGTGAATTACACTAATGGATTATAGTGGCAAATTATGATGGCCTTGATGGGACCAGTAGCCACGGTGAGTAGTACGTCGAAGATTCTAACATCCAAGGTTGATGTAAGAAAATGAAAAGTCAAACGAGTGTTTTCAAACATAGTGTGAGGTCACTCAGAGGCATCAGTGAGAATCCATGCATCATTATGCATCGCTTGAATGAGTAGTTCACTGCAGAGGACCATCAGCACGTAAAGCCAGCATGCACCTTAATCCATAGGGGACCGGGTTACCAGAGTGAAAATCCGTGCATGATGCTGGGAGAAGGACAAGGCAGGCTGACAGGAATACAAATGTGAATCTGCAGAAATAAAGGATGAATATTCACTGCTATAAATCGGCTGAGGGCACGTAGATGAGTGAAGGACAAAAGGAACTGTACTAATGATTTTTTTTACATTTTTTATTTCATTCCCTATTTTTGTTGTTGCTAATTGAGCAGTTATGGGCAGAGTTGGGTAATTCAGGTCCAGAGAGTAAAAGTCCAGACCAGGATTTTCTCTCAACCAACCAACTGGTTGGTTGAAACGAAATCCTGGTCTGGACTTTTACTCTCTGGACCTGAATGACCCAACTCTGGTTATAGACATGCTGATTGAGCATGCTATGTGTGTGCCGCCCTGTAAGATGGCAGTTTTAAATTGTGTACCTATGATGTGTGCCCTGTGCCTGGCCGGCATTCCATCTAGGGTGTTCCCCTGCCCTGTGCTACTGGGAATGGCCTCCAAGCACATCAAGTCCCTGCACTGGATAAACATTTGGAAGACTGAAAACTACATTAAGGTCAAGCACAGGAAATCACCATTATCATATTATGACATTGTTACTATGTAATTCGAGACACGGCTTGAGTGATATACCATTCATCCATTTTCTAAATCCATCTGTCCAATGCATGGTAATATTTTAACGTCAAAATAGAAATCGTATTTTTCACATTAATATTGGGCAATAATAACCTATTTGACTAAAACACTATAGGAATTGCTGTTGTAGCCAATAGCATTATAACAAGTTTATTATGTTATACCTTGTTCAGTTGCGTAATCTTAATTATATAAAAGGAACAGTGTTTTATCTATCTTAGTAACTCTACCTCCATTTGAGGGATTGAACTAAATTATCAATTTAAAAAATGTATTACAGATAGTTTCCAGATGAATAACCTGGGCAATCAAATATTGAAAAAGAATCTAGATAGTGATCCGTTTCCCAAAACTGATTATTTAGAATATAATCACAGTGAAAATGCATTTATATGTTTTTGTTTTTTATTTTTTAATACAGTATTAATATTTAATGCACAAATGTGTACCGAGTGTTCAAGTTTCAAGCCTCATGTCACCCCTCCTTGTCTATCTTCCCTGCCTCCTCGTTGCCGTTTGTATCCCCATAGAACTTCACTGTTCCTTACTTATTATATATTTTCATGCTGTTATTTTTATGTCTTATTGCTTTCACTATTTTTATGGCGGAGTTGGCCACCTTGCATTTCACTGCAGGTTGTAGTTGGACTGCATTCCTTGCATATGATAAATAAATCCTTTGAATCCTTTATAGTGATCAGGAAGATGCAAAAAGCAAAGTGAGGGATAGTATAAAGTGTGAAAAGTGGCATGTTAGCTATGAGCAGCCGCCGTTTAGCATACGGACAGCCTGTGGGAAGGAGCTCTTCCTGAGTCTCTCGGTTTGGGCCTTCAGGCAGCTGTGGTGCCGCCCAGAGAAAAGGCCGCTGGTGGCGTGGCCGGAATCTTTAATTACTTTCTTAGCTTTGTCCCTACATCCCCTTTTATAGGTCACCTGCAGGTTAGGGAGGACACACCACATTATCTTTCTTGTAGTCAGTCCACTTGACAAATTGCATCAATAATGAAAATGAAAATCATAATGAGGTATAAATTGTCAAATAAATTTGAGTAGAATCACTACTGAACTTCAATAAAAAATGTTTTTCTGTCTGTCGAATCACGTTTGTGATTATCAGTGGTATTTTCCCAAATATCGAATATCATATTAAATACTTTTGCTGTTTATTTGATTGATAGCTAGTTTTAGTTTCAGTTGTTACAATGGGGTGACTGTTGTTCTAAGGGGGTCGACCAGGGGGGTCCCTGTGCTCATATATGGGGATGGAACACTGTACCGCACCCTTGATAATGGTACTTAACCCACATTAACTAAAATCCAGCTGTATGAAAGGGTAAAAATTGATTAGCAAATTGTGCGATAACGCATCGGAAAGGGCATCTGCAAAGCGTAGTATTCATTATTCCATCATTGAACAGTGAGTCAATGTGCGCTAAGGCCTACCTCGGATCTAGTGACTGCCATAATGCAGTGAGAAATAGCCTCAGAGCCACCCCCCGCAAGAAAGACGAAAGACCCCCCTTAAAAAATGCGGATTTAGGTCCAGCGCTGAGCATGATGGGAAATCTGTGCCCCATGTGGGTGGGCGTTAAAAGACAGGAGTGCATCAACATGTAAATCCATGTGGATAGAATTTACCGGTTCACCACACAGAAACTCAATAAAATAAATGCAAAACCGCAATGAGAACCACTGGATTAAGCCAATTCTTCCACAACTGCATTGACTGATTATATTTGACCAGCTTTGTAAATAATAAAAGCTATGTGGATTAAGTAAGCATAGCATTTGTGTAGTAATGCAGATTCAGCTTCTCAGTCACACTGCTTTAATGCATCCGCTTTGTGATTTGAAATTGAAACTAAAATAGCCCGTGGAATGAATCTGTTGGCTTCCAGGCAGAAATCTTTTGGAGTGACATGTGCAGCTGAGGCTGTCCTTTCCATTAATAAAGGACAACTGAGTGTGATAAAGCTGTGAGTCACAGTGTACTGGAGACAGCCCAGCGAGGGGGAAAATGCAAAGAAACAACGGCATCCTTTCCTTTGTCACTAATGAGCCGACCTTTAGAGGAAATCGTAACATTTGAAAACAGATGCTCCCCGTGGCCTGATGAACACTGTATACTTACTAATCCAGATGCTGCTTTCATCCCCGGCTTGTACACCTTCACACATGCGGTCCACTATAGTTTGCAGTCTCTCACTTACTTCCCACTTTGCAGAAACACCATTCAGCCTCAAAGATGCTTGAAAGCAGCTCAGGCCGATTTACTTTCCTCTCACAACTGGAGTAGAAATCCCACTGAAACCCGGGGCTGTTTGCATATTTTAAGGGGGCCACATGGCCCATGGGAAACTTCTGGTTCTCCAGGTCCATTTCTCATGTGGCCGCAGGGGGGGGCTGCACTTTTTTTTTCTGGCGTCTACGTGAGCATATTGTAAAGTGCTTTGGATGGACTGCAGCGGAATGGGATGCACTTGGTCAGGAAGCAGTCGCACATTTTCTTGGTGGCACATTCAGAAGCTTCGTGATTGTAGTGTGATATGGTGCTGCCGACACCATGACTTGGTGGGGGGGGGGGGGGGCAGATCTGGAGCTCAGTACAGACTTCAGTATCCTTATTGTGGATTACTCTCACAGCTGACAAAGTTGGGCTGTGGCTTGGTGCACGGTTCGTTAGTGCACTGAAATGCCTGTTATTCAGATGCATTGGTTTGCTTAATGATTGTTGGATTTATGGGGAATCTGGGTACTATTTCTACTCTGCACACCAAACCTTTTCCACAACCAGGACAGAGATGTACAGCTCGGTCATAAACAATGTTTTTCCAGGCAATCCTACAGACAAGATTGATCAGATGACATTCAGCATCACTTTCAAATGTCAGATGTTGTAATTATAGATCTGCCATTGTTAGTGGTAACCTTTTTCATTTTTAATTTCATTTTCTTCCCAGATTATCAATGTTGATGATTCCAAATAAGACAGAGCCAGAAAATATGGCCTACAACCCAATAATGCACAACTGAAAACTGAAATTAGTGGTGATTAAAACTGTCCAAAAGAGAACACTCTATGAGATGTAGCTTTTTTTGGAATTTCCTTCGGGATCAATAAAGTACTACTGCTACTACTAAAATACAACCTTTTCAAATTTACTTCCATTGATCTTGCTGCCAATTATTTAGTACCATGTCATATGTTTAGTACAAGCCTATCCAGGCAGCAAAGGGTACAGGGGGCCAGTCCATCACAGTATGTAAACTATAAGCAATTCGGAGAAACCCACGCAACACAGGGGAGGACATGCAAGCTGCCCAAACAGGTGCTACCACGTGGAATTTGCTTCCACAGAATATACATTTATGTACATTTCATCTCAATAACATCAACAATACAAGCAATATTTGATGAAATGCTGCCACATAGCACTTAATAATAATACATCCATTACTATTACCATTCTGCAATTAAGTAATGCAGTAACTTATTACTGAAACCCAGTACAGCAGATGAGCTTAAAAGAACGGCAATAAATTTTATTCCCGCCCATAAAACTTTCCCATTGCAGAAGATGCATTTCTCACGTATCACTTCTGCGACCTTGAAGCTGGTCACGCAAAACACCAAAGTGACCTGTAATGTATGCACTTTTGATTAAGATTTCAGTTGATAGATGCCTTAAGAAATGGCTGTCTAACGATCCGGCTTACTTTGCAGTAGCGGATTCTCTTTAATGTCCCCCTGAAAGGTTGCCAGGGTTCCAAGGTGTTCACAGCAACCTTAGACAGGCTTTTATTCAAACATCCGTAATTGCAGTGTAACTTTCTCCAGCAGCTTAATTCAGAAGGCTGGTCAGATGGAAGGTAGCTGTCCAAATTTGCCTTATATAACCAGTGCAGCTGTGTTCCTCGCTCTGGGGACTAGTGGGACAAATCGGACTCCTTTCAGCAAACATTTCAGTCATGTTGTTCACCATGATTTAAGAAAATCGCAAATTCCAGCCCATTCAAACTGCCAAAAAGCAGTAAATAATGGTTAATCCTCTATAACAGATCAGGACAAAAACCAGCCTGCAGGCCATATGAAAAAAATATTCGCACAACAAATTGCCGCTTTCATACTGGCAGGCAAAAACGAGCCTATCCAAAATAAAACCAAGTCTACTGTTGTGACTTTCAAAGAACATGAAAATAAGCATTAAAAATGTCTCCTGTTTACGCGCTAAAGCTTCGATTTGGCCCTCCACAGAAAATTAATTGGCCAGGCCTGCTCTACAAGATTCTTCAAATTCACTAGAAGACCCCAGACATATAGGTGGTTTAATTTAGAGCTTATGTGGTTACCATCTTTGATTTAGCAATATATATGTCTGGTAATATTTATACTCCTTTTGTTTGTTTTTATGACTAGGAGGCTCCATTTTGGTGGATAACACAGATGAGAAGCAGACACTCGTGGTTTGAAGAAAGGCAGCTTTCAAGGACACAATGGTTGATTACCATTGCTTTGAGCGAATAGCTCAAACAACACAAATCAAATTTAACACCTGTAGCTGCAGCCCTGTCCCTCAGGGACATGCATCATTAAAAAAATCGACAGGGAAGTGATTTTGCATGCAGACCCCTGCTTTACTACCGGTGACCTCCTCAACTGAGGTTAAAAAAATATGCAAATGCCTGACAAGATTGGGCTAAATATAGCATTTTGCTATTTGGTATGGTAATAAAGCACAATTATATTCAAAATAATAATAATAAAAAAATCCAGAATACTGTGTAAAACAGAATGACAACAGATTCCGGCCGCCTGTTCGCCTTCCTGTCTTTTTTGGTAATGAAATGTGTAGCTGACAGCACGTTTCATGGTGATTTTATTGACCTGGTGATTCTTGTTTGTCTTTATGTTAATAAAAAAAGTAATGATATGTGACAGGATGAGGGCAGAGCGGGAGCCTCAGGAGCAAGACACTTTATTAGTGAAAAATGATAGATAGATAGATAGATAGATAGATAGATAGATAGATAGATAGATATAGAAAGAAAGAAAGAAAGAAAGAAAGAAAGAAACAAAGAAACAAAGAAAGAAATGGAAAATTCTGTTTGGCACTGTCTCCAAGTCAGCACAATAAAAAAGAATATTATAAGAAAACATTAAGGAAGTGCTGTAAACAAGGTAGACAGCCCGGCTCCCAGTTCCAGGCCCAGCACCTCCTCCTCCTCACCATAGCTGCACAGCAATGGCCCTTGTACACATCCCATCTTCTCTCTTTTGAGACACATACACACACTTTAGAGTAAAGCTTGGGGTCCAAGCATGGGGTCTGGCCATTTGTCTGACACCCCTGGAGCTTTTCGTGGGACTGAGGGCCTGAAGAGGCCAGACCCTCCGAGCCCCACGCTGGCCCATTTCCTCATTCCTCACTTCTGAGTCGAAGCCAAGGGCCTGAAAGGGGCTGCAGCTGGGCGGCTTGATGGCTCAGCAGCCGTGGGCCACTGCGGCGGGCGTGTGGCACTGGGGCGGCCGTGTGGCACTGGGGCGGCCGTGTGGCACTGCGGCGGCCGTGGGCCACTGCGGCGGCCGTGTGGCACTGCGGCGGGCGTGTGGCACTGCGCCGGCTGTGGGCCACTGCGGCGGCCGTGTGGCACTGCGCGACCCCGCTGGCTCATGGCATAGTGCTGATTTCACCCAGGTCATGCTGTTACAGGCAAGTTAACAGATAATTACAGAAAAGTGGGCTCTCAGTGTTGAGCATGTAGCTGAAATTGGGTAGAATTGTTGCCGTGTTAGCAAGTAAATATACTTTGTGATTAGCAATATACATACATTATACATACATTAGCACTGTGTGCCTAATGTTCTTTCTGATTGTATTGATTATAAGTTAATAACAGTAGCATAATGTTATTAATGGTATAGCTGACATATGACTAACATGCAGAAACAACTAGTAGCTAGTTGTGCTGAATCAAGCCTGTTTTTTTCTTTGTTTTATTTCAGTTTATGTTCTGATTATTAATATAAAATTGTATGATAGATTGTATTGTCTTCTGATAAGTGATAATAGTGATTTTCAAGAGTACTTTCAGCCAGAGCACAGCAATTCAAGCTTTATTTTAAAGTTTAACCATAATTGTGTTGACCATCTTGGGAGCAGTATTGTAGGTTAGGTGACAGAGCAATGGCTGTCTGGGTTTGGCGTGTGAGTGTGTCTCTGTGATGGAGCAGCATGTCGTCCAGAGTGTTCACTGCCTGGGATACGTGGGATTGGCTGCAGGCCCATGTACAGTGACATCATACTGGATAAGTGATAATGTAAGATGGATTAATGTATTAGTGGTGAAGCACACTGAATTGTCAATGTGGTCAATCAATCAATCTATCTATCTATCTATCTGTCTGTCTGTCTGTCTGTCTGTCTATCTATCTATCTATCTATCTGTCTGTATGTCTGTCTGTCTGCCTGTCTCTCTATCTATCTATCTACAGTATCTGCCTGCCTGCCTGCCTGCCTGCCTGCCTGTCTCTCTATCCAAAGATCGAAATGCTTGTCTTGTACAGGATCTTGGGGAATGTGTTGAATGTTCACTAAAATTGCTTGATATTGACGCTGCCCGAAGAACCTCTGACTGGTCATGTCAGTTATGCTTTAGTTTATACCTAATTCTACACTGAAAGAGGCGTAATTTGACCAGTAGGAAGTGAGCTTATGGGAAGTGACATGGGTCACTGACTCTCAGGAGAGGGACAAAACAAAGACAAACTAAACAATTTCTGATTCATCAAAGGAATAGACAGTGATTTCAGTCATTCTGCATATTATCATTCTCATCCAGTTCCAGTCTGACCACCTGCTACAACGGCACTAAACAAACTGGGATGGGTATGTGCTGCACTGAACCTATGCCTGCTATGGGGCTCTGTGCTAAAACAATGGGATGTTTCTAGAACTGCTAGGCCATTCCAGCAGATTACTTCATTAATAATTTAGGGAATTGAACCAATCAAAGCGATTTACTGTGGCAGGCATGAGCGGTGCATCGCTCCGGCAAAAGCCCATCAGGATTTAAAAATCCTTCACTGGAAATGAAATTGACTTTGAGGCTAGAAACACCAAAACAAAGTGCATGAGAGAGTAACCAGAGAGTGTGTCGAGAGCACTTTCAGAAGCACGCTACTAGGAGTAAGATAACTGGAATGTGTAATCTGCCATCTTGTGTATAACGGGCAAGACAAACTTTCCAGAGGGTTGTATTGGCTGCTGCAAAAGAATTTCCCCCTGGGATCAATAATGGCTCCATATTGTTGATAAAGACTCCCCTGTAAGACCCCAGACTGCCAACCCTAAACTCCCATTCTAACCTATGGCCATCAGTGTTGGTCCACTTTCCGTATGTGGTTTAGCTTCAGCTTGGTGCCATTGGTGAAGTGTGAACCCAGAGGAGGCCAAGTGTTCTGATGAATCATAAAGAAATCAGCCTGGGGTGTAAGAAACAGTCCAGGCCGTTTTCCTCAGATAACATTATAGAACCTGAGATGGCAAATCGATACCTGTAGTATGGTTTCAGATGTTCTCCTGGTGGCTAACCCACCACTCTCATGACGTGGTGGAGAGACCAGGCAGGGAAAGTTGTGTGCCTGGGGGAATATAAGTCTTTATTTTTATTTTTTTTTTTTGGTTTGAATGTTTTTGTTTCCTAATGGAAGTTACATTAGCTAGGATTAATAAGATCTTCAGCAAACAACATTACCCTTTCGCAGAGGAACATGCAATTTGACCGTTTATGAGCAAATTGTCTTAGTATATGGAAGGGCTGGGTGGAAACAAGAGGGGGACACGACATCATTTTCTCCCAGTAAAATATACTTGGTAAAGGTACAAGTACCAGATGCAAGGGCACATAGAAGAAAAACCTTTAATGTGATCACGCATCACATACATTAACCAGAAAGGAAAGACTATGAAAGGAGACAGGGAGGAGAGTTTAGCAAAGGTCAAAATTAATGAGAATTTGTACTCAACTAATGACTGCTGCAGAATAAAGATTTGGTTTAGATAAAGGATTTTCTAAAGGTCTCATGGCAAGAAGCCATTAGGAATGTTAAAAAATCCAATATGGGCATATTTCAAGGGAAACCATGTAACAACCATGCACATGAGAACACTACTCTATAGAAAGCTTTCCAAGTAATGTATCATAAGAACTACCTCCACTTTTATCACGTTAGCCTGTTGCCATGTCATACTCGGTAACTGTTGCCAGAGGCTACAGAAATGTAGCTAATGATATGCTTCGGTCCACTTGTAACATCTGTGTACCTTTATGGTTGGGGAGATGGGGCATCCATTGGCAGCAGAGTAAACATTATATAGGTACATTCAGAGTTTATCAGCAGCGACAGATGAAGTGATAAAACGGCTGTTCAAAATGGCCCCTGTAATTGATATTCTGTGTCCTGTATCCTCTTGACCTGAGAGCTGAGGGTTCTCTCAATGAGAAAGAGGCTTGAACTAAAAATGAGAGAATGAGGACTCAATAGTTATTCCTATTCTCTGTGAAACACTTGGAAAGCCTACAGAAACACAAGTGCTATGCAACTTGCCAGATGTAGTAGTGGATTCTCTAATGGTTTCTGACAAACATTTGAGGCAAAAAGAAGAAAATTTCCAGGTGGTTTACTCATAGTGGGGAATTTGATTTAAAGAGTGACTTCCGTTATCACATTGGCAGATTTATGGAAGGAAAATACTTTGGTTAAGGTGCTGTATACATGTTTTGAGGTCCATCGCGTCACAGCAATGCAAATTAGCAAAGTCAAAGTTGACTTTATTGTCATTGGCTGCATGCATAACAAAATGAGGTAGCAGGCTCTTTTTGCACAAGAATCACATATAGTAATCCTGTTAAACAAGACGATACAGTAGAATAAATAACACAGCATTAAAAAATGCAAGTAAGCATTAGACACTCTCCTCCTGCATCCTCATAATCGTCTTATTTTGGCTTCCATTAGGCAAGAAGGGGTGTGAATTATCTTAAGATGGCGTGTTTGTTTTTTTATTTCCTGGACATATGTATCAGGCATGAATTAAAATAATTATGTTGATTTTGTTGACACCTCAGTCTCATTATTAGTTACCCATGGCAACAAAAACATGGATTATGATCTCCTTCAGCCCCAGAAGATGGGAAGATCTTTCCTGGTGAGAGAAATGGTAGAGCTAGGTAGCCCTGGGCTTCTCCAAAGAGAGCATCAACATTTTAATGGAGTTAAAGCATTCGGTGTGGTAAATATGGCGGGGGAGAAGCTCTGAATGTCCCCAGTAAGGCTTCTGTCAGCATCCTATCTCTCATATCCACAGGCTTTAGAGTCCTTTGGGTGATAAAGGTAGGGTGAAAATTTGATCCTAGCTATTTCCATTATACAAAAGTCAATTAAAAATTCTTGCAGGAAAGGTTTGTGCTGCAAAAGAAGTCTCCATTCAATTAGAGGATTAACTGTAAACCAACTTCTCTTCTGCATTGATCTGTGGAAACATAAGTCCATTTGCTTTCCTTTGGCCTCATTGTGTTTTACATTAAACTGTTTTAATTAAATTGCATGTGAGGTATGGGGGAGAAAGGGGATGACTTTCAGGGGCCCAGACAGTAGGGGGCGTCCATGAGTGTGTGGGCATGGACAATGGTTTCTGGGGCGGGGGGCGAGGGTGCTTGGTAGAATTTTTCAGGGGCACGGTCATGCCTCAGTAGCCTGCTGGTGAAGGTACAGTGTGTTCTGCAGTGAAAAGGCAGGTTCCACCATGTTCCGTAGAGTGTGTTCTGCAGTGAGAATTCAGGTTCCACCATGTTCCATAAAGTGTGTTCTGCAGTGAGAAGCAGGTTCCATTATGTTCTATAAAGTGTGTTCTGCAGTGAGAACACAGGTTCTATCATGTTCCATAAAGTGTGTTCTGCAGTGAGAACACAGGTTCCATCCTGTCCGATGAAGTGTGATTTACAGTGAGAATGCAGGTTCCATTATGTTTCATAAAGTGTGTTCTGCAGTGAGAATGCAGGTTCGGACCCCATTGAGTTGCATAAGCTGTGTGGCGTGAGGACGCCTACTGAAAGTGAGTAGACTCATGTTGCACCAGGTGGACTCTCTTCACCTTTATCGCTTTACAGCAATGCCTGTCAGGGAGGTACCTGTGGGGCCTGGCAAAGCCGGCCGCTCTCAGGGGGAGGGAAACGCGAGGGGCTGTCAGCACCGAAGCGCTGTAGCCAGTGGAGAACTTAGGAGAACAACAACACGTCATGCCCTAAGGTATCTAGATTAAACCCTTTACAAAATGAAACATTTTTAATTAAAGAAAATAAAAACTTTGGAAATTTGGGAAAGGATCCATTAATTCATAGTTTATGTAATGTGTTTTGTGCATAGATCAGCAATAAATCCTTCAACATGTTTTATTAACATGAGCAGATTAAATCAACAAATAATTGCCTGTAGCAGTTCCACCTGTACATCTAATTACCATCTTTAAGCCATATATTTCTTTTTTTGTTTTGTTCCAACAGACTGAAGGTTTCTTATAAGTATCACAGAGCTGTATTATGATTTCCTGATCATAATTTGTTTCTGTTCTATCATTTTTTTCTGCATTGGACAGACTGGGCAGTTTGTCCCATTGCACTTTTCCCAAATGTCTTGACTGCATACTTGTATAGTTGCTGGGTAGTTATTGCTCTGTGTTACTATTCTTTGTTATGTTATATTTTTGTCATTTACTTTTTTTTTTTTACTGATGTGACCAATTACACCAAAACAAATGCCTTGTACCCCAGTTGTACATGGCAAATAAAGTTGATTCTGATTCTGATTCTAAGCCGGTGTTTGTAACATCTCAGTGCAGCACTTGACCAGACCAGGAGGCCAGAGCTGCCAGGCGCTATCAGAGTTACCCCCCCCTGAGGAAGGTTGGGGGAGGGGAAGTGTGTCGTGGTGCTCCGTCTCCCCCCTCTATGTTTAAACAATGCTTGTCGGCTTGATCTGCGGGTCACACGCGTAAATGCAGAGACGCACACGCACGCACGCACACGCACACACACACTCGCGTCCTTCACAGGCACAGGGAGGAGGCAGGAACTGCAAAGGCTTTCTGGAAGGGCCCGTCTTCAGCTGCAAGGGAAGAGGCACTCCACACTCGGAGAGTACCGGGAGTTGAGAGCTGGGGAGCAACGCAGAAGGGAGATTCAGCCCCCCCCCTACGGACAACCCCCCCCAACCCACCACAAGGGAATGGACTTCAGAAAAACAAACGCCTGCTAATGAGATGTGGGGTGGGGGGAGACATTAGCCACGACTTGGAAGGTGGCAGGGGGGGGGGGGAGGGCAAGAAGGCTCATTTGCTGTGTTCAATTCTCAGCATGGATTTAATCTGACGCAATATTTTTGTTTCTGGAACACCTGAGGGCAGCAAGTGATTCGTTAAGCCCACACACAAAAACAAGCGTGCGTGTGTGCGTGTGTACACACACGCATCAAGACAGGCTGACACATACACACTCGCTCTCCTGTGCACATGCTTGAGAAACAGCTCAGAAGGTACAAAGAAGCAGCAGAAGGCAAGTCAAATTTGTTTCCTATGTTCTGTATCGATAGACTGCTGGATGACTGGGATGCAGAAGGATGCAGAGGGGAGCATGACTCCCACCGGCCAGGAGCATGATGTGTTCTGTCAGAGGGCGGTGGCCCTGATTCTTGACCTTTGTCTTCAAAACAGCCCATTCCTGGACTCAGACACCTGTCAAGAATTTCTTTCTCTCCTAACCAACCAGAGCTCCAACGTCGGCGACGGAGGTAACGCTCCTGCTAATGTCAGAAGTCCATGTGCCGCTAGGTAGCATTGTGACCTATCGCCGATTGTGGCCGGATTTCGGAATGTGAATAGGTCACGCTGTCACGATGCTAGCCTTCTGATCATTGTATCTGAGTTTCAGAATTAGGATGTGTCATCCGTGAGAGCAGATAGTCGAAATAATGTTAATGTAAGAGTTTCCTGCATGCATTTACTGTAAATCTGCGTTCATTCGGATAGTGATGGGTGAAATATCAGAAACATTACACCTGCATCGGCCAACCAAAATGCTCAGGAGTTGCATGAGGTCCTTCAGAACTGTTCTGCAGTTCTGTTTGTCCTTTATATTACATTTACACACTGCCAACTTCACAGAGGTCTCAGTTGGTTTTGAAAAGCAACACAAATCAATTTAATAAGGCTTTATAACCATGACATGGGCTACAGTGTGTCTACTAAATAACCACAGCCATAATATATATCTTTGAAGCCTTCTTTGGCAGTGTTTCTATTTCCTCTCCAAAAGAGTGTCTTTATGAATAACAATGCACAAAGGTGTTTAGATGTTCTAAAATGTCACTGCGCAAAAACTTTGCAAGGAAATTTTCAAGGTTGGATTCAGGATATGGATGGATAGATTACAAAAGCTAACACTATGGCACTTTTATTTAACCATCCTGCCATTTAAACCCTTGATAAAAGCTGACAACTTTCCTTGACTGAGTATTTCAAGGAAAACTGCTGTTGTTTATGATGCATAGTTGTGTAGTAGCTAGCGTAGTTATTTCATACCTCTCTGCATCGGCTCTGCATGTCTGGACTTTGCATGTTCTACCTGTGTTGTTGTGGGGTTTCCTGTTAGTTCTCCACAACCCAAAACATGCTAAGGTGAATTGGAGTTGCTACTCTGTCTGTAGATATACACGTGAATGGTGTATGTGCCCTGCGATGGTGTGGTACCCTTCACTAGATAGTTCCCTGCCTTATGCCTGTTAATTGTGGTTTAGACTCTGGACCCCTGTGGCCTCACATATGACAAGTGGGTATAGAGGATGGATATTTCATCAGTTAAAAAGCTTTACTGGTTGGAATAAAGTGATGGATACAGATTCATGAAAGATACTTGGTATTTGCTAATCTGTCGAACACACTGCCACTTCGACAGGACACTTTGTAGGTGCGATAACAGTGACTTTGACGGGGAGCCACTCTTTAATGAGATGTGAGCTGTCTGCTGAAGACTCATCTTGCGTTATGTGCCGGCCGTGCCCGCCGCGACGACTCCTGACACGCAGGTGTCATGTCTCCGTGCAGCTAAATCCAGCGCGACAGCAGCCTCCGCACGACAGCAGCCGCGAAAATGCCTTTCTGAATAGCCAGGGGGGTGTGAGCGAGTGATCAAAGCTCATTCCTCGGGGCTTAACTTTCAAAACATCTGTAAAAAACAGCACGTGTGTCAGGCAATGCTCCCCAAATCAATCACAAATGCTTTTTTTTTTTTTTAGGTTTTACAAATTTTTTACAGCTGGGACCTTTTCCTGAGAAACGTAAAGCCAGTACGATTAGTCATCAATCCACTAATATAGTTACACTTAAATTAGAGCTATATGAAGATAGTAAATAATAAAATGCATTCAATAGTCCATCTGACAGCAAAAAGTCGCCTGAATATGGTATCTTGTTAAATTGTTCTAGTGCCCCCCCCCTCCCACCCCCACCACCACCCAAAAGGAATATGCACAACAAAATGGCTTATGAGCACAGGAAAGCGGAAAGCAAGGGTGTATCTATAACAAATTAATACCGCAGTCTCTGACAGTGATTACCTTCACATGCACCTTGAATTAAACTCATTTGCAATGAAGAACAAACAGTCAGAATCGTAAGAAGAGAATAAACTCTAAACATGCTTGTGCCAATTTAAAATTGAGCCCGAATGAGAGGATTGGAATTAAACTTGAATAAGTGCATTGTCTGTAAGCTCTTGCTGCCTCTGCCTGTGTCTATTTGCCTCCCTTCATTAGCTCAGAATGTCTGGTAAGAGACAAACAACAATTGGTCTCCAGGCAGGAAAACATTCACAATAGCTGATTAGTATTTATAGTTTAGCTATTTCTCTTAATGTCATACCTTAGCGAGTTGTTTAATTGACCATGTCCTTGCAAAACACAAGCGAATTTCGGCAGTGCATTTATGGATGGGACGTACATATTGGCATTAAAGAATGTTTACATTGTGCTGGACCTCATCTGTATGTACCTTATAACTCTAAGAAATTGCTGTAGTATCATGCATAGTTAAAAATGTCTGGTTAAAATATCCATGCATCCACTTATCCAGATCAGGGTCACAGGCAGTTAAAAATATACAGTATGATGTGAAAATAGTGTTCAGGTTTACTACTCAGTAACAAAGCAAGCACATCTCATGAATCTGTTTATATTATATGTTCTGACAGTTATCAGGACATGCAATGCATTCTTTTAGAATAAATTTGCCTGGGTTCCCTGAAATGTTCTCCATATAAATGCAGGCAGGATAATCTGTCTATGCTTCTGGAAGAATGGGTTACGGAGCATGGAGAAAGCCACGTGTTTAGGTACAAAATTCTGTGTCGCTGTGCTTTACCATCACAAGACAAATGGAAACAAAGTTTCCTGTGCCAATTGGCTCTGCGGGTAAGCCATTAGGACATGAAATGTCACTGTGTGTTATAAAGTCATTGACGTGAATCTTCTGTGCCAGTGGAAGGCTAAACAGAAGCTGTTTTCTATTACTGGGAAAGGCTTACTGAAAAAGGAATCGACTTTTTCAGGTCATAAAGTGCCCGGGATTGTAATAAATGTCAAACCTTCCTCAATGTAGAGCTGTCAGATAAAAAGAAATGTATGTGCAAGTTCACATTATTATTGGACACATTGAAATAGTCCCCTGCATGGAACTGAAACACTTTGTCGCTTAAAATTTCTGTTAGACTTACATCAGATAAAAAATGTGTTCTACATATTTAAGGAAATTCACCCGTTGTGGATATCCGTCGATTAGTAAAATCAGTGTAGTAACCTCCTTTTTATTCCTGGCACATTCCGGGACGTGTTAATAGCAGTTCAACCTCTCATTTTGTGAACTTTAAAAGCTGGGGAACGAGAACATCCACTACAACAGGGATTGCAAATCCCCCCAGTGTGTGACTGTTTGCGCCCCATTTTCAGGAGCGTGTAACACTAAGAAGTAGCTTCCTTGTGTTTTTTTAAGGCTGCATAATTGCGCAGTGAAGATGGCGTTCATTTTTAAGCAGGAGGCCTGTTTATTTCGCGGCATATGGCCACCGGGCTGAGGGAGGTAATTTATGTTTGGGTCGTGCTGATTGTATTTCAATTAAAGGCAGAGCTGTGAGACTGGAGACGAGGACGCCTGCTGGCGGCGAAGGGGAGCAGCTGCCATCCCGCGCGGCCCCCGCGATTTTGCCAATCAGAACTCATCAGTCGCATGTTTAGTGGGAGCGGCCTGGCCCCCGTAATTAACACGCTGCAGGTAATGTGAGCGATTATTCAAACGATCACCTGAGAAAATCACAGCAACGATGGCCTGTCTCTCCCCCTCGTACTGTAGGCGTCGGCCTGGAAATAAAGGCAGCGGAAAGAAGAGATTTTTTTTTAACCCCTTTCATGTTTCATCTGTCTCCATCTCTTGTTGGCTTTCATTAAGCCCGACATCTCGCTGAGAGAGGACATTAGCATCACTGGATCGTTCATTAGGCTGCCCAGTGCTTCCCATAGCTCCTCGGACATTAGCCTGGACAGACACAACATGAATCACTTCACTGGAGGCAGCAAAACAAAACAAAAAAAACCTGAAAAAAAACACCCAACTCTATGCAAAGAGCTCTTAAAATTAATAGTTTCTCTGCGCCTTTTATGGTCAAACTCTTGGCCTATGCAGTTACATTGAACATTAAATGATCTGTAGTTCGTACTTAATTATATAGCAGCTTTACAGTTGTATTATTGTGATTGCTGTGCACATGTGATTATTATTAATAATAATAATAATAATAATATATATTTTTAAATTATTATTTCTTCTTCTTTCAAGAATTTTGGCACCTATTTCCTCCTACAGTTTTTCACCTAGAAACTCCACCTCCCAAATGTTCCACCCATTAAGGAGAAGTGTGCTTGTATTTCTCTTTTTGCATCCCTGTATTTCTCTTTTTGCATCCCTCTTTTTAAACCTTCTTTCAAGCAATATTTCAAACTGCTTCCATTAAGTCAGTCTTCGACATGAAATCCCCAAACTTGCTGCACACGTCCATTTTGTCCATTCAACCCTCCTTCATCCCTTTTTGTCATCCCTCTATTTCCCTCCCATTGACTTTAATTCATTTTTTCTCCTCCTACAGTTTTTCCACATAGAAACTCTGCTCCACTTCTCAAATGTGCCATCCATTAAAGTGATGTGTTGTATTTCTCTTTATGATATTGCACCCTCATCCCTCTTTTTCATCCTTATTGTCATTAAAAAATTCCTATTAAAAATGAGAAAAAAGAAGGATAAAAAGGATGAGGGGATGAAGAAGGCTTATGTGGATGACAGCTGGTTGAATACTTTTGAGCTTTTATGCAGACAGCAATCTCATATTTTCTTCAGGAGATGCCCTTTCTAGTTACATTATGAACATGCATTGTGTGTGATGGGGCGTGGCCATCTTGGAGGGAAGGAGGGACCACGACCAATCAGGTGACCAAGAATACTGTGCTTCTTTCCTTAATGGCAGTAAATCTGCCTGAATTTTCTTCCTCACTCTGAAATAAGTTTGGTTATCATTTTTGTGCTACTGTTTTGGTTAACCACATTTCAGACCCATAACCCCAAACAGCGAAACACCAAGACATCTGATTGGTTAGTCCCGCCTTCTCTAGTTGCTTGGACCCACCTCCTTTAATCTGATTGGTTATCTCTGTGAACCAATCATTTTTCACTCTGCCCTCAGAACATTTTTGTGTAAATGAAACTCCTATGAGTGTAAATATGCCCTGTGATGGACTGGCCTTGTGGGCCTTGCTGTCTGAGATAGGCTCCAGGTGACTATGACCAGATTCAGTATTTGTAAGAAAGATAAATGAGTAAATAGGAATAGTACAGTTTAATAATGCAGCCTCTTGGTGTCTTTATCACACATTCGAGGCAATAGGCCAAATTACCGAGTACTGCGCTTGGCTCAGCTGAAAAGGCTGGAGGCTTAAAGGAGGCTGCCAATTCTTGACTGAGCCGCGGCGGAGTCAGGAGGCTACACGCCAGGGAATCATGCTCACATACGCCCGGACAAAAAAGATCAGGGCCCTGCTGGCTCCCAGCTCATCGTCAACATCGCCAGCCATTCCCGGCTAGGCCTCAGCCTGCGTAAAGGTCAGGCTCATGTAGCCCGTGGGGCATCCGGTTACATTACACTTCCTCTTATTCCAGCCCAACTTGAGGTGGGGTCCGACAGATCTGATGGTGGGGAAAGGGATAACGGGAAGGGCCCCAACAGGTAGGAACGCTTATAATTAATAAGCAACGCGAGTGAATCTGCTAGAATGGTGATCACCAAAGAGCCCGCAGGGGGAACTGAAGCCCGAGGGCCCGAAATGGCGATGCCCTTTCTGCCTCTTAATTGCCATTTTTGGCAGGCACAGCATTTCGGGGGAAGATCAGAGCGCACAGGTTGCCAAAAAAGAAAGGGCCCATTTCCTGTAACTGCATGGCCCCTGCTGCAATATGCTCTCATGAATAAATAACAGCGCCGGCACGCTAGGCCAGCGTAGACAAATGGCACAGGATACTCGGCCTGCATCCACCCTTGTGGGTGGCAACCACACGCCCCAGCTTCCTGCTCTGAGGATCAGAGGGGTGCGGAACCCCATCGGGCTGGGAGGTGAATAATTTAAGCAGCCTGCCCCGGCACATGAAGGGCACCACGCTAAGCTCACCGGAGGATGAGTGTGGTGGGGGGGGAGCAGCTAGCGGGGGCTTAAGGGGATCAGGAGTTGCCACGCAGGTGTGCAGGACCATGCAGCTGCGGGCATCCGCAGGTCAGGATGGAAACAGATGCGATGGAACACCGTAGGGGGGCGGGTGCAGCTTCCTTTATAAGTTTCGGATACAGCAACTCCAGAATACAGGATCAATGGCAACCGTAGGCTAAAGAAAAAAGCCCTAGAGGGGCATTTAAACTGCTGCACAACGTTCTATATTAATTAATATGCTACTGGTTTAAGTTGAATCAAACGCTTGCTGATCATGCATAAATTGCGTCCTATTTGCAATAGAGTGGAGATATTTTGGATGACATTTGTTTAGCTGATGCTTTTATCCAAAGTGACAAGGGTCAGACAGTCCCTGGAGCAACTGAGCTCAAGGGCTCGATTGTGACATCACTCTGCCAATCACGGGATTTGAACCAACACCCATGCGATCAATTCTAACCTACAGAGACACGCACTACAATTTGATTTCCGAGCCAAACTTTTCCTCTTTTTGCTGCATCGAGAGCTTATTACTCTGAAAAGTTTTGGCCCTCTGGCACCAACTGATATCACATGGGGGGGATATGGTATGCTTATGTGGCAGGTGGGTGTTGTTGTGTTTGAGATGCAAGCTGGAAGGTTGTGTGAGAGATTCTTGAACAGGGGTTATAATAACGCCGTAGTTCGGGACAGCTTAGATCTAGTGTGTAATATTCCAAGCTCTGAAATGATGAATTGCGTAACATGGTCCGGTAGGTCTAATACCTGTTACATTTGTGTCCACCTTTGGCCATATCTTTTACACTTTGAAAAACAGTGTGTGGTGCCCCAAATGTGGGTCACTACTGTGGGTCTTCCGTGATCTGCCGCGGCTTTGCTACTAAAGGGCTCCAAATTTGAGAGATCACCTCCCTAAAGTTGCCTTCAGGATGCCAGAGGGCAACTTTAAACGTTTTAATTGTGTAGTTTGCAATGACATGCTTACAGAAAGGTCTTTTATACACCCCCATATGAACAAATTGTTTAAGGTAAGAGGGAGAATCACATGTTTCTCCATATTTGTTGTACATGAACTGTCATGCTCGTGTGGGTTACTTTATGTCGGAAAGACTAACCGTCACTTTAAAGCCAGAATATGTGAGCGCAAATGTGGCATCCGCAATAGTAACGAATTGTCTCCAGTGGCCCGACATTGTAATACAACAGGTCTTGACTGTAACTGCAGTGGTTTATGGGTCTAGAGACAATCAATCAGTCCCCTAGAGGGGGGGTTGGAGAAGACCACCTTCTTAGAAGAGAAGCCTCGCATATTTTCACTTAAAATTACATTAGCATCAAACAGCATGAATGACGACTTCTCTTTAACCTGTTTTCATATATATATTTCATGATGATATTTCATCTGTTTTACATATTTCCGTTGGTTTGTTATACCTTTCACATCATCTACTGTTGCACCATGTTTTTGGGGTGTGGTCTGGTGATGTCCTGGTGTTGTTCATTACACCTCTTGTGTCATCATCGGTTGTTTTGCAGGGATGCACCTATTTAAATGGGGACTGTACATGGTCTGTAGCACACTGAGGAAGGCAACATGCTGAAATGCCTCTGTGTAGTGTCCAAAAAAACCACGTTGAAGCAAAGTGCGACCTCTTTTTGCATACTAGGTGGGTGTTGCTGGGCATCGGCCTGTATGAAGTCTGACTTCACCACCTTGGGAATTTCACCCGAGGAAATATTTACCAAATCAGTGCCAATAACCGAAAAGGTATTCAGGTTCTTTATACTATGAAGTAGGAGATGTGGGTGCAGCTGCTGTTTATTTTATTAAAAATGACCAAACAGAAAAATACAGAATGACCAAAAACACAAATAATAAAAACCATCGAATGCAATCCACACTCCATTCAGAAGGGGCAAGGATAATATCCGGAGCTGAGACTGGACTAGCTGCTATAAGGGAGGTGTCTCATGCAAAAGACACTGCAAATCACACAATAAAAACGAACCAGAACCAGTGATGTACAGATAAAACCCGCACAAAGAAAAGCAGATATCGCCACCTGAATGCACCATCGACTGGGGGCTCTCAGCTACTGAGAAAGACAACAGGGGGCAATGCACACGCAATTAGTGGGGTCACACACTCTAACGAACGGAACATCCCACTGCAGTTGACCACATGCTAAAATCAATAACCACTGGTTATCAGCAGCTATGGAAGAAAAGGGCCTCCTGCCAGTGGCATAAATCTACCCCCTTCTTGTATCGTCACCCCAAAAATGGAATAAAAAAAACAAATTGAAGGTACCACAGCTGACTCCAGGGCCTAAAGAGAGCAGTGCGTCAGACACAGGATCCAGAGAGCCTGCAGCCCCTTGTGCCAATTTTCCCACAGGCCATGAGAGATGGTGGACACTGGAATGTTGTCCTTCATGTCAGGGTAATTGGTTGATGGGGCAGCAAAAGACACTGATGGTTGGCCTGTCCTCACCACGTGAGGAACCACTGAAGATAGGGCACCATGGGAACCATATCAGATTGTTAAGACAGCAACTGAGGGGAGGTTTGGTTCATTGTCACTGGTCTGGCAGATGGCAAAGTGGGAGTCACTGGAGGACCTTCATGCCTCTGGACCAACAGGTCACCATTACATGACGACTTGCCCTCCCAAGTTGGCATCCCAGGGAGTGGTCTGCTGGGGGAGACTTGCGGGAGTTTGTTCCGACCACAACCTTCAACAGGCTATGATGGACTTGCCTGGCCTTGGTCTGCTTATCTAAGTACATTGATATATGCGGATCCACCCTCCTCAGGCACCTATAGGATTCGTTATGCCACAGAGCACCACAGGTCTTGGATTTTATGCCCCCTTGCACTGAAGTCTTGCAAAAATACCAACTGACCCTCCCTCCGTGGTCCATCTTGAATATTTTCTTTCAGCACTCTGCAGCAGCCTGAAACAGCTCTCTGGCCCCTTCAAAAGCCATCTTGCTGGATCTGTGGAGAGACCCATTTCAGATATCACATGGCCCAAGTACCATACCTCCTGCTGGAAAATAACTAATTTCGAGAGCCTCACCTTCAGACCCTCCTGTAGAAGACAACTCAGTACCACATCCAAACTCTGCAGATGCTGCTCCACCATGGAAGAAAAAAAAAAACAATATCATTGAGGTAGAGAAGCAATGATTGGCATTGTTAGTCACCAAATACCCACTGCATTAATCTTTGGAAGGTGATGGGGTCATTACAAAGCCCGCAGGGTATCGATTCCATTCAAACAACCCAGCCGGAGTGCAAAACGCAGTCTTTGATATGTCATACCACTAGGCATAGGGCACACCTTCCCTCCCCGAACCTTTACCTTACCGGGAGTAGCACAAGGGGCTGGCACTCTCAGATACCGAGGGCAGATCAAACAAGGCCAGGCTATGCTGTTCAAAAAACAATGTACTAGCATCCCATTGTTGGTGTGACCCTGTCTTATACACTAAATCCCCAGGACAGGCTTCAGACCTCCCGCTTACCTCCACTTACTAAGTGGTTGAAGGATGGATGGATGATTCCAAAAGATGGTCAATTCCATTTACTTACCATAGTTGATCAGCTTTGTTAGTTTATTGTTTTAAACTCTGACTCCTTTCAGTCTGTGGGTTTGGTGTCTCACAGAGGATTCTTGCAGACTAAGGAAAAGTAAATAAGTCATATGGGTCATTGATCAATATGCTGTACTGCAGAGTTTATGCTTTTATCAGCTGAAAAACTGGAGTATTTCATAAAAACATAAAACTAACAGTGTAACAGTATTGACATTGCTGGACCATGTAAAAATGAGTTATGTAATATGTCATTTATTATTTAAAATTGAAGGTGATGTCTTTAAAAGATTAACAGCAACTGCAACTGGTCTCCATGGTAAAGTGCAGGGGTGTTCATTTTATTATTTGTCCAGCTTATTTTAAAAATGAAAGTAATTTTTGCTTGTTTTCCGGGGCTGCTGTGATTCACAAACATCTATGGGCATCATTATGGATGCGGGGTGTAAACTGCATGCTGCATATGTCATGGAAATGAGGCTCTATATTTATTGACATACTGTTAGGGTGAGCTGACTCTTGGATAGATGAGAATATATAGCCGTGTTAAAGGCTAACACCTCCATTTCTGGGAATCAGATGTATTCTGCTTTTGAAGAGGACCATTAAGAGCCATTTGCCTGAGGGTACGTCGGCCAAAAATAGGAGGAGGCACTGATAATATGGGGGGGGAAATTGAATAAAAAGCCACGGCTTAATCCTGGGAATCGAGAAGATGAGCCGTGACCCCACAACCCAAGGCGAGCAATTGCGCGGAGCCCGGCGAGGCATCTTCTGCTGACGCTGTCGCCGAAAGCTCCCAAGGAGCAGAGATAAGCCGCAGGTTTATGGTTCTCTCTCAGAGCCTGACTCCTCAGTATCCGAAATGATGCGTGAAAATACTGGTGACATCGCTGCGGCTGCTGAACTTCACTCCCAAGCTGGAGAAGCAATAACGGCATTTTGACAAATGGCTCTTGCTGTGTCTGATAATATCTAAGGAAGCTTGTCAATATGGCAAAGTAAGCCATTGGCTGGAAGGCTTGAATACATAAGAAGAAACCATTTAAATACCAATAAATACGTAAAAAGCCATTTTCACTTTGGAGATTCAGTAAGTAAGGCGTCAGTTTGTTAAAGAGGCTCGGACGAACAGTGTAAAGTACAGCTCCCACCTCCTGCAACTTTAACTGTTAGGATCTATGTTGAGCCAGCACTGCAGCCTAATCCAGAGGAAGTGACACCAGCAGCCACTTATCAGCCGAAGGAGCAGTGGGTCAAGCGACTGAACGGCATCTTGAGTTCAAAGGAAAAAGTGCAGTTTGGATTAATGTGTCTTGGATGTTCTTACTCAATGTCAGTATCCAGCATCGCGATGGTGGCATATACAGTACCGGTCAAAAGTTTGGACACGCCAAGCCTCCTACAAAAGGGAGTGACAGTGTCGCATCACATGACCTGGTCACCTTACCTAAACACAGTAGAAATGGTTTTGGAGGAGTTTGACCAGAGAGTGAAGGGAAATCAGCATTGAGTGTCCAGCATATACTGTATGTGGGACCTCCTTCCAGACAACTGGAAAAGCATCCCAGGAGGCCACCAAGTCAAATTGGCATAGAGGAGACAGTAGGGTCCGGCAGTCTCGGCAGCAACTGGGGTTAATGGTCTTGCTCAAGGGCCCAATATTGGGGTTGCTCTGCCGACCGAGGGATTTAAACTAGCAACCTTCTGAGTCCCAACCCACAGAGCTGCCCCTCCCCCCACCAACAATTGTTTTTTTTGGTCAATGATAAATTCCATACATGTTATTTTATAGTTTTGATGTCTTCATAATTATTCTAAAATAATGTAGAGAATCGTATAAAATAAACCTTTGTATGGGTAGGTGTTTCCAGACATTTGTCTGATACTGTACCTAGATTCTCAAAACCCTTCATTAAAAGTGTTTTCTCTTCTTGGCACTCATGGCATGTGATTTCCTGCCCATTTACCAGCTCTTAAGATATGGCAGAGAAATCACAGGTTTGACAGAAACAGACGATGTTTGAAGTAGGTCAAAGTCTCTCTCTCTTGCGTGGCTCAATTCCTTATAAAGTGAAAATCATCAAAATTCAAGGTTCAAAAGCTGAAAACGAGAAGCCGATTCCTTGATATAAGCGACAGAATTATATGAGCAAATCTTAAATTATAGAGCAGGAAATCTCAATAAGTATATATAGCAAGAAACAGACTGTCATTCCAATTTAAATACATGATATACACTCACCTAAAGGATTATTAGGAACACCTGTTCAATTTCTCATTAATGCAATTATCTAATCAACCAATCACATGGCAGTTGCTTCAATGCATTTAGGGGTGTGGTCCTGGTCAAGACAATCTCCTGAACTCCAAACTGAATGTCAGAATGGGAAAGAAAGGTGATTTAAGCAATTTTGAGCGTGGCATGGTTGTTGGTGCCAGACGGGCCGGTCTGAGTATTTCACAATCTGCTCAGTTACTGGGATTTTCACGCACAACCATTTCTAGGGTTTACAAAGAATGGTGTGCAAAGGGAAAAACATCCAGTATGCGGCAGTCCTGTGGGCGAAAATGCCTTGTTGATGCTAGCTAGGTCAGAGGAGAATTGGCCGACTGATTCAAGCTGATAGAAGAGCAACTTTGACTGAAATAACCACTCGTTACAACCGAGGTATGCAGCAAAGCATTTGTGAAGCCAGAACACGCACAACCTTGAGGCGGATGGGCTACAACAGCAGAAGACCCCACCGGGTACCACTCATCTCCACTACAAATAGGAAAAAGAGGCTACAATTTGCACGAGCTCACCAAAATTGGACAGTTGAAGACTGGAAAAATGTTGCCTGGTCTGATGAGTCTCGATTTCTGTTGAGACATTCAAATGGTAGAGTCAGAATTTGGCTTAAACAGAATGAGAACATGGATCCATCATGCCTTGTTACCACTGTGCAGGCTGGTGGTGGTGGTGTAATGGTGTGGAGGATGTTTTCTTGGCACACTTTAGGCCCCTTAGTGCCAATCGGGCATTGTTTTAATGCCACGGCCTACCTGAGCATTGTTTCTGACCATGTCCATCCCTTTATGACCACCATGTACCCATCCTCTGATGGCTACTTCAAGCAGGATAATGCACCATGTCACAAAGCTCGAATCATTTCAAATTGGTTTCTTGAACATGACAATGAGTTCACTGTACTAAAATGGCTCCCACAGTCACCAGATCTCAACCCAATAGAGCATCTTTGGGATGTGGTGGAACGGGAGCTTCGTGCCCTGGATGTGCATCCCACAAATCTCCATCAACTGCAAGATGCTATCCTATCAATATGGGCCAACGTTTCTAAAGAATGCTTTCAGCACCTTGTTGAATCAATGCCACGTAGAATTAAGGCAGTTCTGAAGGCGAAAGGGGGTCAAACACCGTATTAGTATGGTGTTCCTAATAATCCTTTAGGTGAGTGTATATGAAATACATGCATAACATTCAGATACACATCTTCAGTATCTATAGCTCCAAACTGAGGTGTGCATGAATAATTTTGTAATGCTAATCAATACATTTTTGACCTTTAGCCTTTAAAAAAATCTTTTGCATTGCAGATATTATAACACCTTAGCATCTCAAAGTTATAAGGATAAAGATTCTTCAGAACACTGTAAAGTTATAGGTACACGGTGTAAGAATGTTCAAAGAGTATCTGCAACAGTTTGTTGAATTGCTCATTCATTAAACATTTTTCATAAAAACTTTCCATCTCTTGGATATTTATCAAAATTGGCAGAATACTTGCTGCACTATGCATTATTTACCTTCCTTCTTGCACCTAAAAAGCAAATAAAACAAAATAATGCCCCTCCATCTCAAACTGAAATTGTGCCTTAAGGATGCATATTTTTTTATGTAACATAGTGGCATTACTGATGTAAACGGTAAAAAAGTGCTTTTAAGTCATTACAAGTGTACTCTCAAGACCGACATTAAAAACACAATTTGTGGATAGTAGGTTTTTTTAACGTTCGAATGACGGCCAGAGGAGCAGAGGTGTGTCACTTAAAATGGCAGCAGCCATTGTGAAATCATTCAAAGAACTGCTTTCCCTGGGTTTCCCAGAACTGGTGTTCGAGCTGTTCACTGCAAAGCACGGATCTGCCCCAGGGCACAGAGCAATCGCAGCACAGCAGTAGCTGGATAAAGCACATGTTCCCACCTTCTGCCCTAGGCGATCCATCCGTAGAGACTTACATGTGAACTCGACGCACATTTAGGGAAATAATTTTCAAATGGTTTGCCTGAGAAAGTTGATTAAGAGTGAAAATTAGCTGAGGAAATTAAAAATTAATTGGCACCACAGCAAAATGGGCACATCAATCAAAGAACTGGTGCTGAGTTAAGATTCGCTTTGAGGCAGTAATTTGTCCATCCATCCATCCATTTTCTAACCATTTATCCCAGCCAGGGTTGTTTGTAGCCTAACACAGGCAGCATAAGGCACAAGGTTGAGGTACACCCTGTATATAATGCTACCACAAGACACATACACACCTACAGGCAATTTAGACAGAATGGTTAGCCTAACTGCAAGTGTTTGTATTACCGGAGGAAACTGGAGTACCAGGAAGAAACCCGCATAAAACAGGATGAACACAAACTCCACAAAAGGGTATTCAGACCCCCGACTCTGCTACCCTTTGAACCAAAGTTCCGGCAGTTAGAAGTCAAATTCTGTTTCTGAACCACGTTTTGAACTTCAAAACCCGTCCCCATCTTGTGGAGCCCTGCAAGACTTTGAAAAGGTTGAAAGAGAACTGTTTTCTTTTGTGTTAGGAGGACTGGTGCAGTTTTCTATTAAACAAGGTCAATGTCTTCATATAACTGTTGACGTAAGTGAAAATGATGAATGCTGTCTGCAATCCAGTGGTGACCCAGGGCAATGTTGTTTTGTATTAGAACACATCCCTGCATCCACCCCTAAATAGCGCCTTTAGAAAAGCCGGCTGTGATTACTGTCAGGACTGCAGCTGTTTCCAAGTCACTTCAAATAACAGGGACTCAAGCATAAGGCATTTATTATGTCCACTTAGATTTTAGCATGTCCTGCCTATGTAAACCGTTGATTCGCTGCGCATGTAGGACAGTAAGTACTGTTCGTTCAAGAGCCGCATTTAGCTGGACGTGCTTCAAACATTCTCCAGTGTACTGGAGCTAACCAGAGGAAAAGTATGTCCTTCCCTGCAATCCACTTGTCTATCGCTGGCTGGTGTGCTGGAGGGGTGTTTGTTTAGAGAACTCCTCTAAAATGCAGAAAATAGGTGAGATTTTGGCAGCGGAAAGTCTGCGGCTCCCCGGTGCCTTTGGAATACCATGCGAGCGAGGGTGTCCCATAGCACTCCAGCTGTTTGTAGGTTCCGCCTTCCCAGTAACCATACTGCTTGATCTATAAGCATAGTCTCAGCCCCCAGAATTTGACTTTGTAGGGGGATTTGAAGGATTTCAAATAGCTATTTACTAAACCTCACCTTTGAATAATGACGGCTTAAATTACGATTTGGGTTCCATGCTCCTGCCTATAAGAAGGCTGCCCATTTCATCCCAAGGTGCCTTCCAATGTTTCTCTCCCAGTATCCCTCCATAAAGAGAAATGAAACCATATTTTGTTCCTGGGATGACCATGAGACACCGTCTCTTTGAGAAGATGAGGCTTACAAGCCAAACACGGCTGAGAGATGTATCCGGCGATGGTACCTGACAGGGGGATCAGCGCACTGATTTTAATGCGGATTCTGGGCACATATTCCTGTAAATCCGAGGGCCATTGGCATGCTGGAGTTGATCTGTCAAGAGCCGTGGGTGTTAAACGCCCTAACGGTAGCAAGTTCATCTGCTGGTAAAATAAATCAGCGGAGCGACGATTCCTCAAAAAAAGAGACCTGTGTGAAGGCAATCAAAGTCCATTTAAGGAAAAAAAAATGCAGGCCTTAGGGAGTCCATGCCAACCATTTGTTTGTATTTTCAAACTGCCTGGGACTTTGCCTGCTCCACACTGAGAAAACGATGCTTCTCGGCGGCTGCTAAATTCAGTTAGGGTGGTGGATAAGGACAATTAGCCCCTGTGGCAGCTTTGCGGAACGGAGGTCTATCACATAAGCAGAACGGAGGCACAGGGCAACAGATTTCAAACTAAGGAAACAGAATTACAGGGGGGAGAAAAATACACACGCACAAAACGGAGATACTGCCCCTTTAAGGATCAAACATAAAGCGGCACTGAAGAAACACCTAAACGATAATGAAACACGCCAGACGAAAAACGCCCTGCGACATCAACCCAGAGAGCATGCTACAACCCTGTCTCTCCCAGCTGACCTTATTAATCCTACATAACCAATACTTGTCAAATTAAGGCCAAAGGGGATTCAGTAATTGGAATGTTTATCGCCATGGGACAGAAGATCACCTCAAATCCTGGCCTGTGCCAACTCGCACCCCATAAATGAAAAAATGAATGCAAATACATGCATATATATGGATCCATCAATACTACAAAGACGCTTTGTAGCCCTTGGTCCCACAGAGCGCTGGAGAGAGGTTTCTGTCTAGGTCAGCATTCTGGAGATGCATGTTGAGGCGGATATGCCTTCCCACCCCCCAAATGAGACCCGTTACCTGAGGAACAACTCATTCAGGCCTTTGTAGCATCATCCCTGCTTAAAAATCCAGCCCAGATCCGGTCTTGCCTTCCACATTTTAAACCAGCTGTAAAATACAGAAGGAACATCCAGAGCATATGATCTCCTCATGTGAGTAGTATGGAGTTACTTTTAGGGTCTGTTTGAACAGAAGGAACTAGAATAACCTTCACAATTAAGAGTCAATATTTGTAATACCATTACGACGTCTGTTGGTGTGGGATAGATTAAACCTGCACAAGTGCTGCTTTTTCCAAGTGATACCTTTTAAGAAACACTTTGCAGAGACAATGCTAATTTCATGCCTGGTAAACTACTATCAAAACAGCCCTGAGGGCAACCGTGGAAAAGGGAACAGAATTGTTAAATAAGACACAAGCAAACAATATTTTTTCTTTCAGTGTGCAAACCTTCAACATCCAAAACCGCTCCCAATAATTACAGATCCCAGTCAGCAAAATATCACCAAAAGATACTATTCAAATCACCCACTGAGATAAAAATATAAAATAGATTGTAATAACTGGGCAGTGATGTGATGTTGTAATAAACATGGCACCGCATACTTAACAGAAGATAAATAAAATAAAAAGGACAAAACAAGTTAGGAAAAATGAGGTTCGATATTGCCAAAACAATTGGGTTTTATATTAAGCACATAAATTCAATAGCATAGTAACAGTCTGAAGCCATGTAATGTTTGGGAGGGGTTTGTAAAAGCGGAGGTCTGTCATCAGAATGGATTTAGTTCTCAGTTTGGAGAGCGGCTGGTCTGTCGGGATTCCCAAAACGGGAGCAGCAGAGTACTTCGGAAAAAAGGGAATTAAAGATCCTTTAACATCAGCGTGTACACTTTACTGCTGACTCTCCGTCACGCTTTACAAGTGTGCAAATGAGTTGAAAAACCCCAGAAATGTCACATACACACACACACACACACATATATATATATGGAAACTTTTTTTGAGGTGTGTCACTTCTGGGTACCTCTGTTAATCTTCGGAAAAAGTACAGTACATACTGTGACAGTCTATTAGCAGTAACATACACCAGTAAATACCATTATCATTGAAAAATCAGTACTCTCTAATGTTTATATTCCCTTTGTGGCTTCCATGGGAACGTCTGTTATTACGGAAGCCTTTTAGAAACGGGAGATAAAGCCCACCGATTATGATCTATTGATTCGGCGGCTCAGAGGCCTGGTGCAGCTCAGAGGCCTGGTGGTATACGCCGTAGTATTGGTGGTAGACGTGGTGGTATTGGTGGTATACGCGGTGGTATTGGTGGTATACGCGGTGGTATTGGTAGTATACGTGGTGGTATACGCGGTGGTATTGGTGGTATACGCGGTGGTATTGGTGGTATACGCGGTGGTATTGGTAGTATACGTGGTGGTATACGCGGTGGTATTGGTGGTATACGCGGTGGTATTGGTGGTATACGTGGTGGTATTGGTGGTATACGCGGTGGTATTGGTGGTATACGCGGTGGTATTGGTGGTATACGCGGTGGTATTGGTAGTATACGCGGTGGTATTGGTGGTATACGCGGTGGTATTGGTGGTATACGCGGTGGTATTGGTAGTATACGTGGTGGTATACGCGGTGGTATTGGTGGTATACGCGGTGGTATTGGTGGTATACGTGGTGGTATTGGTGGTATACACGGTGGTATTGGTGGTATACGTGGTGGTATTGGTGGTATACACGGTGGTATTGGTGGTATACGTGGTGGTATTGGTGGTATACACGGCTGCACATTTATGTCATACCTGTGCTCTCCAACTCTTCCCTTTATTTGTTGCATGTGAGCAGAAGGGAGACTTTGCAACTTTTGTGCCTTTATCACAGCAAACGGTATGTGCTGTGTGTGTGTTTCAGTGCCCCATGACCACATGCATGCCCCCCCCCCCGGGACCCCCTAAATATGTATGTTACTTGGGTCTGAAATAAATGTTTTATTATTATTATTATTATTTACATTTATATATGTGCACTGACATTTTGTGCACTGGGAACAGGTGAAACACAGACGTAAGCACATTTTTTTGACCGTCTCTTAACCCGGGTGCGCCGGGTGATCCAGCCGCTTCAGTTTGTGAAAAGCAAAGTTAACGCCAGAAAAAAAGCTTGTGGAAGCAAGATGAAATAAAGAAGCTATTAGGGTGAGTTTCATATTTGTAAAAGCTGTAAAATGTGACTGCAAAGTATTGCATAAGTATGTTATTGGGTTTTTAAATTGTCTTTTGCTTCTTAATGCTGGTAATCTAGTGCAATATCTGGAGGACATTAAGGGGCATCTGGACCCCCTAACAGAACAACTGGCCCAGCCTGCCGCCCCAGCCCCAGTTGATATGGTCTAGAATGGCCACTGCTGTGTTTTTCTCCTTGCAGTAAATTTATTCCCTGTTTGCAGAGTAAATTTTGCCCCCATGTACAGATCCCAGCTCCCACATCCATTGCAGTCCAGGATGCACTGATGCTAATCTAGATGAGGGCTATGAGGGACGGATATCTGTGCTCTAGTGGGCCATGTCGCCCCGGCCAGATCCGGAGATGGAGGCAGATTTTTTGCTCGGAAGCCTATTATTAAATCAATGATACATGCATTGTGTGGACCAGAGCACACAAGTGTGTGCTTACTCTACAATCCCTGAACCAGCCCACGGAAACAAAATGAGGGTAAGGTGGAAACCATCCTCCCTCTTATGCATTCATAGCCGCATTTGCTCAGTCCCAATCTTTACTACATAAGATTCAAATAAATAAACAAGTAAACAAGCCTTAGATCTACAGTTGGGCATGTTGACCACGATTCCGTTTGAAATTCATGACAAGGTCTTATTAATATTTATGTGCCCGTTATTATGCAGAAGTGTTTTGTTTCTTTTCCCTTTCTCAGTGTCATATTAATGACATTTATATTTTGTGTTTTCATTGTTCTGCGCAAAATAAAGTGCACTGTGCATAGAAGAGGGTAGCAGTGTGCGTGTGCGTGTGTGTGTGTGTTGAGTGCATGTGTGTGTGTCTGATAGGAGTGGGGGGCTGAATTACAGGGCAGGGTGTCGGAACACCGTTGGGGTTTAGTGGGGGTTATGTAGAATACGCATCTATCACTGCTCTCAGAGCTGTGTGGAGTCTCTGCCCCTGGACGAATGCAGCACAGGAGCATCTTGCTGCCGTGAAGCTCCATAGAAACCCAGTCTTGAGCTGAGCGGCAGCTCATTCTGCTTGGAAGCAGGGGAGCGCGAGGATCGGGGAGCCTCGGCAGTGGGGAGACAAAGAGGGGCTGTTGCGGGCCAGCCACTGGTGAGTGCCTGAAACGCCGCACTGCATCCGATCGTCCGCGCTGCACTCCCACCCGTGCCGTGGAGATGCGTTTTTTTCCGCCCTCTCTCCCATCCGTCCGGCTCGCTCAATGGGAACAGGTTGCCCATCCCGGGAAGAGCGGGGGAACGCGACAGAGAGGCAGTGCATGCGTGCGCCTGCTTCTCAGGGAGGCAGTCAATTTATCGGAAGCTTTTATTTCCTGTGCAGATGAAGTTCATTATTGTGTTAATTACGTCTCTCTCCCTCTTCCTTTTTGTTTTGCTATGTTTTCAACTACATCAAAGCTGGTTGGGTCCTCTGGTCTTCCTCCGCAGTGACATCCTCGGCTTTTTAAAATTTGTTTCATCAATGATTGCCGCTCACTTCAGGGAGATGCGTGCGATGGCTTTGTCCAAGTGAATCTCATTTGAGAGACTGATCAATGTGATTCTATTAACAAACGTGAGGCCACGGTAATCTTTCATCAAAGTACTTTTGTGTCTTCCGCACTGTTATTGGGCACTTTTTTTATTTCTCGTTTAATTCACAGAACATCAGAGTGTGAGTCTTTCGCGGCACGCGAGACCCTTCGCTTTGATCCTGCTATTGCGTCCTCGCTATCTTGGCTCGGCAGTTATGTAACTGGGGGGTACCGTCGCGTGGAGCCTGGCCCCTGACCAAAGGTTACAGCACGCGGTGTACAGCCAGATCCCCGTTGTATGCATGGGCTCCGTAAGCATCTCGCTCTCTTCACTCTGTTCAGGCGTCTGTTCCCGTTAACTTTCAGCGCTTGTAGATGCGCATCAGGTACAGCGCCGCAGAGCCGGTGTGAGAGGCCCCCCCGGAGAGCGCTGTAGCGCCTCCAAAAGGTCTTGCAGGTAAATTTGCACTGGTCTATTATGAGCGGATCCAGTTTTTTTTTTCTCCACCATTGCAGATGTTGCATCCACAGGTCTCCATCTCGTGCATTTCTGCAGTGCATGCATGGAGGAGGGCAGGAGAGGGTTACACCATGTGTGAGTGTGTGGGGAGGGGGGGGGCATGAAAAAGCCCCCATATGGTCCTCCCACTAAAGTCCCTGCCTCAAGCTGATGGGGTTCAATTGGAAATGACTGAGCAGGCGAGTCGTGCGCAGTGCTTTGTGTTGCCGGCGCTGTTGCACGTTTCCACCCGCTTCTCTGTGCAGTGGCAGCCTGCCTCTCAGTACTTTCCCAGCAGCGGAAGCCACAGCGGCAGTGGCCACATCAGTTTTCTGCAGTTCCCATCTCCGTGGACTGTGCTCTGTGATGGTGGGGGGTGGGATCATGTCATGCTTGCCGCTGGTCTGCCGAAGCGTTTTGGGGTGGGGGTTGGGGGGGGGGGGTCACTCATTTTTCTTTCGCGCTTCGCTTCTCTCTGAAAATATCGCACGCTGTGAGTTCACATCACCCCAGTGTGGTCTCCCAGCCCGGCAATTAGCATGGTACAATACGATGGGAAAATCTGCGGCAAAAATTTGCTTTCTTATTGACCTCTGGAGAGGCGGCCTTGTCCAAGGGCGATAAACACAGTGCTGTTCTGACAGCGGTGCCCCGAGGATCGATTCCCGGCCGCTACAAAAAACCAGTGCAGTTTCCTGTGGCAAGGAACGTGTAGCAAAATTTTCCTCCAACAGTGTGAGCAGCGTTATTACAAGGCAGGACATGCTGTTCCGTTGTTCCTTTAAATTCCCACCTAATGGCCCTTCATAAGATGCTTATGAAGTTACGTTTTGTAGCATTAACTTTATTAATGTAGTTGCAGAGTAGTAAGAATAATTTCATTCAGCGTCTATGGGAATCTCTGTCTTCATGGACGAAAGAAGGCTTTGAGCCGAAAGATCTCACACCCAATAGGGCAGAGAATGAACTAATTCTAATGTAACTTGTCAGCAAACTTGAATGGACATCATAGGATACAGAAGAAGATTACTTCGCTTAGATCAAAAGTGATCAATTATTTATAGATCGAAAGCATAAGCTAATAAATATGACAAAAGGAATGCAGACATAATATCCAGGCCAAAGCACCAGCGACCTATAAAAGGGAATAAAACTGCAAAGTTGCAGTTCATGCAGCTGTATGCCGCACGCCTTCCTGCATGATTTTTATACCCCCTTACGCTACGACCAATCAGCTGTCAGGATAAAGCCAACTGCCCTGCACTTGATGGCTTGGAGGTTCAATTAAAACATGGATACAGTCCTGAAAAAAGTAGCAGTACGGTTTTGTAAAGTTGCAGGCTGGGAATTCCGATCACATGTGTTGAGGTTTTGGTGGACAGCAGGCTATTCTGTCTTTAATTGTAATATAATTCAATAAACCAAAAATTTGCTTCTTCCATCAGTGGTAGATAACTGAATGACTTACAGTGTTCAGAGCAACTTTTTATGTGTACATTTGTGCCACTGTCCGTGTGGCGGTTTTTTACTGACCCTAATTCTGATGTAATTAATGCGCGTTAATCCTCTATCCAAAAAAAAGTCACTGAAAGCCAACAAAACATTTTTTCTTCAGGGTGAAAGATTGATGACTTTTTACGTCAAGGAGATATGAGCCCGGTGAATCCTCAAGCGCCAATTTTTGATGCGGCAGCGATTTGCCAGCCAATTTCACTTTGCCACAGACAGGGGGCGCCGGCGGTGATGGCTCCCTAGGGCGCCACCTCAGCTTGGACCAGTACTGAGGAGAAATATCTATATTTCTAGTTTTATTATCTTTGTGAGCAGACTAGCAATAGGCAGAATAGGCAGCTGCCTGGGGCCCCCAAATTACCTGTGTTGTGGGTGAAGTGAAACTATCAGCAGTGCCAAGTTTTCTTGGCGGGGAGTGGGGGGGGGGGGTCTTCCAAGCAAAGCTTTAAAGGTAGAGTCAGCCATGCTTGTGGGGACATTTTCCCTAAAGGGAAAAGAATGCAGTTTAGAAATGATTCAAACAGCAGAATGTCTTTTACACAGGACGATTGCAGACCGTGTATCTGAGATCTCCTCCTCGATGTCTGCGGCTTTGTATGCGGCCAGTCTGTTCTCTCCCGTGAATATCTGCTCATCAAACCCAGGCCCAGCTGCCTTTGATCTCAACCCAATCTGCTCCCCACAGTCATCCGCTACAAATGTTAATCATCCCCAGTTGCACCACTAAAATGGCAACTGGGAGCATCATGCAGCAAACCGTTTTCCGGTAGGGCTAAGGTGAGGTGCTGCGGCATATTTTTAAGTGCTACACCAGCACGATCTCATCATCTACACACAGCTATTAAAAGATGCCCTCACTACTGCTGTCTGTGGCACAGCAGTTGGGGGCAAATATGTCAGCTTCTGCCAATCCACGGAGTACCCCCTCCCACCCACCCCGCCATCCTCAGCACCACAACCGAGAAGATACATGGTAATAAGTTCCTAATGGTGAATCATGACACGGTGCCCTTTACGTCTCATCCTCCTACGCATATTTTCTGTGCTCCAGTCAATGTTAATGAGAACGCCTCGCCTGGATCTTAGCGGCCCGCTAAATCTTCCTACGTGTCCGAGTCTATACACTCGCTCATTATTTATGAGTATCCTCAAGTTTGAACCGGATAACTGTGTAGGCTGTAAGCTGGACCTTGTAGCCGGCTTGTTATTCTGACAGGTAATAGGTATCTTTCTCTGAATGCAATAACAACAACCAAAACTTGAGATGGGTTCAATGCACTCAAAGGGGAATGAGTTTTAAACGGCAATAAAGTATTGCAAGACATATAAAACTTTACTGTTTGATCAGTGCCATGGGCCTCCTGTTTTTTTCACCATTTTTTTGTAGCAGAACGGCTACATTTTGAGGATGTAAGTTCTGCCAGGAATAGCTGAGTGTGAAAGTAGAGGGTTAGCACTTAAAGATGCAGGAAGGTGTTAATTTGTGTGTTTTTTTTTTTTTGCATCTCTAAGGTGTGTAAGGAAAGAGGTAGACTGTCTGGAAGACAAGTTCTCTGCATTTTGATAAAAGCATAAGGCTGACAACACAACATTGTGACTAAGTAGCATCAACTGAACATAGCATAACTGTCTGTCTGCAGGTGGGAATTGAGAATATGTACAATTCAATGTAAGACTGCAGCCATTTCCAAATTCCTTAAAAATGGGGGCCTTTGATTTCCGGCATATCTTGTAAATAGAGGGCGGATGTCAGTTAGCTAAGGCGCTTTAAGTAGGAGCAATGACACAGGGTGTTGCAGTGCTTGTCGTCAGATCTCAGAAATCCTTTGTAGAGGAGAGCTCACCTCAGTCAGTGATGGTGTGTTCTGATACGTCGCAGCTGGTTAGTTGTTTCGTTTTGTACTGCATGTGGAATATAGAGGTGAGGGGTAATTACTCCAGACAGTGAGACTTTGAATTTTTGTAACATGCAGACACAAACATCCTTCATAATGATCCCCTGAACTTCTAACAATAATCGCATATACCCTTTGTGGTTATACCATCTCAGGGCTTAGATGGCATTTTCTTGTTGTTTTATATATCTTCTTTCCAAGATCAGTAAGCCTTGTATACCTCTGAAGTATTCAGTATATGTATCAAGCCCAACTACTTGAATTTCCTAAGCCTGGGTTAATGGAACCCCTGTGATTTTTTGTGTAATGTGCTATAGCTGTGTGGAAATCCATAATCAAGACACAAAGGTCATTTGTAACACAAGGGGAGGACCCAGACATGAAATTGTCTTATTTTTTTATTATTTTCCAATAGCGCAGAAAATTGTACCTCAGCTTACAAATAATACCTGTTTTGTTTTCCTGATTGTTTCCCTTGCATTGAAGACCAAAACCGCTGCCCTAAGTTTTCTTACATCTCCACTATTTGGTTAAACCTGTCCCCACATAAAATCCCTGTTCCACCTTCCCTTGCACCTTGTCCTGCTTGCTCTGCCACCTGGAAAATGTCTCATATCATGGCACGGTGGCCGGGTCACTGCAAAGAAGTGCCTATCAGCAGCTACATAGTGTCACTAGGGGAAGAAGCAAAAACCGATTGCATGTTTTCTTAGGTCAGCTGATCACAACTGATTTTGGGATTATACAACGAGACTGGAAAAGGCAACGTTTTATTAAAGAAAAAGGTTACTTGGGCTGAGAAAGGCCCAATGGCACTCAAAAATCAAAGTAATTGCTATGTGGAAAATCGCTTGCTGAACTGCCATATGTCAGTGAGGTGGGGGTTTATTTTGTCATCAAGAAGGTCCTTGGGGGAAGGAAAGAAGTTGTGTAGCTTCAGGGTTCGAGCAATCACCTCATTTTGATGTGTTACATGAATGGCAGTTCCCTGTTATTGAGACAACATGTGACTTAAAACTCCTTAAATTAACCCTGGGACTGTGTGAGTCAGAATGAATAATGCAGCCCTTTACTTGCATACTCCTGGCTGTCACATGCATCTTTCCCTAAGGAAGCTCTTGATTGGCTCACTAGTTCCCCTGGGATGTCAATCAATTAGGAAATCCAATGAGATGAGATAATAGTTTCTGGAGGCAGTCATACATGGGTTGTACTACAGTGTCTACCCATTTTAATTATCTTAAAAAAAAAACTGTCTTCAAGATGATGAATTAGTTCAGAAGTCTCTTGGTTTACACATTGTTGTTAGAAATAATTTGACAGGACTGATGAAGCACTTTTTTTTTTAACTGCTAACTTGCCATAGACGTTGAAATTGATAATCACCAAACACTCCAGAAGTGCCAATATTTTGCACCTTATTTTTTATAAAATATTTAAAGATAAATATAAATCATCCATCAATTTTCCAACTGCTGGTCACCGGGGGCCCAGGAGCTTATGCCAGTGTGTGGAGGGAAGAAGTGGGGGGGTCAGTCCACTGCAGGGAAAATACTCCGAGTGCATTTTAGACACTAATTAACCTAACTGCTTGTCTTTTTGACTGAGCCACCATGCAACCTCATGTAAATCATAAAAGCACTAATTATATTGTCACCTTACCCCAGACAAGCATGTCTACCGAGGATGTTTTATATACTGCCATTTAAACAAGCCCTTGTCCTGAAATAATGAAAGAAATTAACTGGCTCAGTTAAGAAATTTGTTTCGGTCGACAAATCTGAAAGTATAAATATCCTATAATATCCCTTAAGGCTGTTGCATTACAGGCAAACATGGAGGCATATTAATCTCGAGGATGTTTCATTTACGTAATGGGCAGATTTTGACTGAGCCATTGGAGCATTAGAAGGCTTCAGAGTTTGGGCCTCTAACCTCAGTGTGAACGGCTTTGGCACAGATAAGGCCCACGGTCAAACGTCAGAAAATAAATCTGCTGTAGTTGAGGAGGCCTACAACTTATCCATGATGGACTGAAAAAGGGCATCAGGAACGCCAAGCTAAAACATAAACTGCTGATCGAGGAGCACTTCAGGTACAACGCCGACCCCAGATGCATGTGGCAAGTCATGCGGAGTATCGCTGATTCCAGAAGATGAGCTCAACAACTTCTGTGCTTCTTTTGATCAGGACACCAGCCCTGCTCCCAGATGATCAGCCCATCACAGTTTCCATCTCTGATGTTCCAGCTGCTCTGAGCAGAGTTAATGCACATAAGGCTGCTGGCCCTGATAGCATCCCGGGACGTGTGCTTGCACCATGCGCTGGACCAACTGTCCCAAGTTTTTACTGACATCTTCAACCTGTCGTTGGCCCCGGCTGTCATTCTTATGTGGCTCAAAACCACAAACATTGCTGAATGACTTCCTCCCAGTGCCACTCACCCCCATCACCACCAAGTGCTTTGAAAGACTGATCTTGACTCGCCTCAAGTCCAGCTCACCTTCCACACTACAGTCATCCCCTCTAATCTGATCAACAATCTCAAGGACCTCGACATCAGCACCACCCTTTGCACCTGGACGCTTGACTTTCTGACTAACAGAGAAAGTCTGTTAGATTAAACAGCCTCACCTCGTCTCCTCTGACCCTGAACACTGGCATCCCGCAGGGCTGTGTGCTCAGCCCACTTCCCTACTCACGTTTCGCCCATGATTGCGCTCCCGTACATGGATCAAATACCAAAATCAAATTCGCAGATGACACCACCGTGGTAGGACTGATATGTCATTATGACACATCTGTCTACAGGGAGGAAGTCCAACATCTGGCAACTTGGTGTACTGACTGTAACCTTGCCCTCAACAAGAAGACCAAAGAACTTACCGGAAGAACAGAAGCAGCAGACATGTCCTCATTCACATTAATGGTACTGAGGTGTATTCAACTTCAGATCTCAGAGGATCAGTCTTGGTCCTTTAATTCTTCCAGCTTGGTTAAAAAAGGGCAAGAGTGCCTTTATTTTCTGAATAGGCTATAGGAAGTCCGTCTTGTATCCTCAGATCCTAGTGAACTTGTATAGAAACACTATTGAGAACATCCTGACCAGCTGTATTATGGTATGGATTGGCAGCTGCTCCATAGGTGACAGGAAGGCCCTGCGACAGAGTGGGAAAACTGGCGTGAAAACTGCCCAACACGTCATCGGTGTCCTACTCCCAGCCATCGCCGACCTACGCGATGTCTGAGGTGGGCCTGCTGCATCATGGGAGATCCCCACACCCCAACCATGGACTGTTTGCTTTCCTCCCATCAGGAAGTAGCCTGAAGTCTTATACCAGCAGACCCAGGAACAGCTTTTTCCACAATAATCACCGTGCTTAACTCCCAAACCCCGAACTAACCCACTCCCCACACCCCCACACCATGGACCATACTTTTCACACTGTGGCCTCCATCTGTTCTGTTTTGCACATAGTAATCATTTCCAACTGTCTGTACTCACAATATATAATGTATAAAATATTCTTTCATCCCCTTTGCATTTAACTCATGTCAATCCTTAATCCTTTGCACCTTATTTGTAAATATCGCTGACCTGTAGAATATTTGTATTCTCTGTACATACTTTATGTTGCAAAAATCTGGATATCATCCTATATGCTCCTACATGTAAATATTGTCTCATCCACACTATTTTCTACTTTGCACTAATATCATTTGTTAAGGCTGCCTTGCCAACCATTTTAATATTTAAAAATATTTTAAATATATAAAACCTTATATAATTTATTTATATCCCCTCATATAAATATTACCTCATAAGATCCTTATACTACTATTTGCACTTCTGGTTAGATGCAAAATTGCATTGTACATGAACTGGTGTGCAATGACAATAAAGTTGAATCTCAAACACAACAGCATTAAATGATGGATGGAGCAGCTGTATACAAAGCACTATGACAATGTGTCTCTTGTTTTTATTTTGTACTTTTTCCTCGCCATTCGTCTCATACGGGACAGAGCCACTCGAGCGCTGAGCTGTAGCATTACTGACATCAAAGAATCATCTAGTGGGCGTAATTATAAAGTGAGGAAGTGATTCACTGCTTTTTGTTACTCATGAAGTGAGTGAAGATGCGGGCATCTGTTTCAAAAAGTTTTTTTGTATTCAGGGACCAAATGCATGCAGTCTGGATGATTCCAGACTCTTAATGTGTGTGTCTGAGTATGTGTCTTCAACCCTGGGCTCACCAATACAGGGAAATGATTTTTTGGAACCATTACTGACAATGGATAGAAGGAAATAATAATGATGGTATCAGTGTGTAGCGTGGTCTTGTGCCTTTGGCAATATAAATCCTGCCAGGAACCCACAGATGTTCTCATGGGCAAGGCAGCGGGGACAGCTGCTAAGAGAATCCCACATTATCCGCAGAAACCTGGACCCTGGCCAAGGTTTAATTGTCAAGTTGTACTCACAGATATTTTATGGCTTCTGAGAGAATGAGTCTGTCAGACGTCCTGCCTGCGATGCGCTGCAGCTAGCGGTCCACCGCCATCCTCTTATAGCAGCCCCACGTCACCCACTGAAAGCCGTTTTGAGTTGCAGACGGGCGTTTGGACCACGTGCGTCTTCAGAGAGCCGCGTCCGTCTGAGTGACATACGGCATCCAAGCCACCACGGACATATCTGCTCACGGAGCTAAATCTACTTCCTTTTGGCATGAAAGCAGCAGGGCCGGGCCTGCCACTGGAGAGATGGGTATTTGGGGCTCAGCGGCGTTCAAAGGGAACGCAAGAAGAAAGAGGCGAGCACAGCAGCTCCAGTCTTTACCGTGCATCCGAACACAGCCTGCTTTTGATGTAGCATTTTGATGGAGAAGCTGGAGTTAGTACAGAGCTTTCCATTTGGACCCAGGCGGACTTCTGATGGTTTAATGAAATTCTCTGATTGAATAGAGAATGGACCTTTTTAATGTTAAATACTGTTATTTTATTGGCAAACCAATTCATCTGTCCAAAGAGATATATAGTTTTGCCAAATTAAACAGCTGGATGTCTTACTGTGGCAATTTTGCTTAGGGTAACATACATAAATGTTGGAACACCAAAGCCTGCCAAGGACTGAGTGTGCAGCCGTGAGGTTTGAAGTCCTCCTATGCAGAGTTGGCCCAAGCCCATGTTGTGCCCTAGACATTTATGACTACTACCAAGCTTAATGTCTTTTATATCCACATTACACTTCTCTGGTTAAAAAAACATGTATATGTGACATGGGGGAACTGGCTGGGTAAGTAGGCACCCCTTTGCAGTTGGAACACTAAACACTAAACTAAACACTAAACACTAAACATCTATGACACCTACTCCTATGTAACCAATAAACTTCTGGGCGGCGAGTGGCTCGACAGGCTGAGACAGGCTGAGTCTCAGTGCCTGTGATCTGAAGATCACTGGTTTGAGATCTAGCCTTGACAGAATGGCCATATGTCTATGGGGCCCTGAGCAAGGCCCTTAAGACCCTGTGCTGTGACACCCGCAAGTTATGGAGAGCAAGACGGGGAAGGCAGAGACGCAAGTTCCAATGTATTTGTACTTGTGCGTTTGGCTGATAAAGGATTTATCATCAACCTTTATACATTAGCCAATAAGGTGGAGGTCAGGAGCGTGCACCGATTACAGAGCATTGCCACCCTCACCACATGACAATCCACCTCAGGGATGAGAACCTGAGTGCAGCCATGGGACGGTGACACCTCAGCACCACACTAGTCAAAATGGACCAGTGTGAGGTTTTTTCCAGTGGCTGGTATGCCATCCTACCACCAACCCCCAAGTTATTCCCTGTAAGCTGGAGGACCTCCTTATAGGGCTGGGTGTAGATTAACATCATACCCAGGATGAGACAACTGCAGGATAAGGGCCTTGGTCTGGGGCCCAATGGAGCAGAATCACTCTGGGCATTCAAGGGATTAGAACCATCAAGCTTCCAGTTGCTGGCACAGATCCCTGTCCTCAGAGCTCCGACATTAGTCAGTGAACAGTGTTAATTACATTCCTATTTTTCCAAGCAATTTGCAGTTGAGTTGTTTTGATGCAATTAGACTTTTGATTGGGCAATCAGTTGCAGATGTTAATTAAAATATATATCTCTCTGTGCAAGTATTGCAGACTTTTCATGACATTAATATCATTGGCAGTTGATTACATACAGATTTTAAGCTCTTTTCTGGTGTGAAAACTCGATGCTTGGAAATATTGTGAACCACATGGAGTCAGAAGCCATGCATGAGAGTAAACACAGGAAGAGCAGCATGGCTGTTCTGCATGAAAGTGGGCCAAAGGAAGGATGGGCCGCCTGCAAAGGCCTCAGCTACTTGTAGAGGCCTCAGCTACTTGTAGAGGCCTCAGCTACTTGTAGAGGCAAGCTTGAGAATATTCACTGATGGACTTTTTCATTCCTGAGACTGAAAAATGGTGCAGTGTGTTTCCAGTGGGAAGAAGAGTAAGATTTGTTATGGGTGGTGGAGGTTTTGTGGGGGGAAGGTGTCATGGTAGGTTCTCCAAGGGGTGCCATGGCTACTCTCCATAGCCATAGCCAGAAATGCATTTCGCCGTGGGGGGCAACAAATTTTGAGGGGGGCTAAATCTCATTTTCTTGCTACTTGGCTATGTGTCTGGTTGGGAGCAAAAGCAAATTTGGGGCCGGGGGTGGGTTGTAATTTTACTGCTAAGTACAATTAAGACATGACAAACAACCAGCGTGATTTAACAAAAACGTGGCAATAGGTCCACTCACTAAGTGGGTAAGCAGGTCTCTGCAGGTCAATTCAAAAATCCTTCTTTGACCAAGCAGCTTCCTCTCACAAGACTGAAATCGTGCTTTGTTGCCAGAGCCCTGCTTATACTGCTTATGATGCACAGGGGAGAGTGAAAAGGTTTTTAACTACCAAAAAATGGGGATTTAAACTCCGCAGAGACCTCTGTGGCAGGCCTGACCATGACCTGGTGTAAACGACGAGGCAGTATGAATAGACTGAAACAGCACTGATAGTGGATTTTTGGTCACTTCGCATATTGACGCTTTATGTCACCAGCACACAATGTGGTCAGTGTGACACCTCGCCCTCTGTCTCCTGTAGTGGCGGCGGCGGACATTTATAGGTGGACCATTTTGGAACGAGATGATTTATAATGAGTTGGAGAGTGGGCATCTATCGGGTAATGGGCAGGTTTCTATGGAAACCAGGTTAGATTTGAAGGCACTTGAAGAACAACCCCGGGGCTCTCTGACTCCGCTTCACAACATGGCTTAATTAAATTTGTTGCTCTGATGACATATTTCATATGGCCAAGCTTTCTGTGTGCAGAGAGAAACTGAGAATCCAGTCCTTCTCTGTAGGCAGAGGAGCATATTAGAATCTCCTGTTTCAACAGTCAGAATTTGCATGATCTTCGCAAATTCAAGTTTAGCTTGATAGCAGTATAGCTGAAGTATAATTTTCGTTAGATGATCACAGGAACGGGATATTAAGGCTGTAAGAAAACTGCAGACGATGAAAGTGTTTTAGCATGTAATCTTCGAGCCCAATAGCATGCGTGTAAATGGTATTGTATCTGCATTAAAAGCCACAGGGAGATTCCTTCGGCGTGTGTATGTCTCAGCAGATTGCTGATCCATGAAATTGCACATGGTCTGTTTTTGAACGAATCTGGCATTTGGTGTTTGCCTGTTATGTGGGCAATTGAAATGACTGAAAGACTATATTCCCTGCAGCCTTGTGGCATTCATTTCTTTTCATTCACAGATATGCTCTTGCATAAGCCATTAAGTTCATTACAATGTGTGCCCTCTTAAACTACGGAAGTCCAATTTCTAGCAGCTTAAACCAATTTAATTAGTGTGTGTAGAAGTGGATTAGTTCCCGGAATGCTAAATATTACTGCCTAGTAGAAATATGCTCATGGTTTCTTTCCTCTTTAATCAGCGTTATCTGTCCCAGATATATAGTACCTTGTTTCCAATCTAAACAGAACCATTATCCTTTGCCTTACAACAAGTGGAAAATCATTTAAATGGTCACATTTGAATAGATATTGATTTGTAAGCAATGATGAGAAAGTTGTGAAAGCAACAGCCCAAAATACAGTAGTTGTGCACGCCTGTTCATTCTGCACTCGTGTAATACCTGATTCTCCACACTTAGATGCTTCTCTTTGTCTTTTTTTCTTGTTTTTTTGGACCAGGCTCCACTTTTCCACAATAGTGAAAGATCCACCACAGGACGTCGATATATTCTACCGTTTCCCCCAATAATGAAAGCTTTTGGAAAATTCCTCTTGATTGATCTGAGGGCAGGTTCATCTTGGTGGAAGACATTGTTAATTGAGCTCCGCATCTCACGCCAGGACTCTCTCACACTGTCAGGGCACCCTGACCCGCTGGGAGCTGGTTCTGGTTCATTAGGCATACAGTACTTGTCTCAGGAACTGGGCCATGACACATGCTCTGCTCCCCTCCGCTACAATCGGCCAATAAGTGCAGACTGAGGTCTCTAAGTTGGAAGCAAATTATCGGGATTATGGAAACATTGTATTATTAACACCTGATCGCGTAAACACAATTGCGATGAATAGTGACTCAAACGGCACTCTAACAGTTTGCTAAATAAAAACAAAATCAGTATTATAGCATTGTCTTTCATTTTACGGTAGTTAAACTGTAATCTTCATCCCCATTGCCTGAGTTGTGGATTGGGTGCGCCTTTCATATGCTGCCAGTTTAGCCATGGATGGCGGAACACATTTGAAAAAGGTGGGGGGGGGGTGGATGAGATTGGGGGGGGGGGGGGGGGGGGGACAGTCATGTCCACTTGTCTGCTTTTGAAAAACTCTGCAATAACCTTTTGTTTTAAAAACCACAGATATAACCTGGGCTTTAATTAGTATAAGTTTTGATTATTTGTACAGGTAAGTAATTTTTTTGCGATTGCTCATGGCTCCGTTCGATGCTCCGCGACTCATGAATGCAGCTGAGCATTTGCGGCTCTGCTCTGTTTTTACCGTACCTGGAGGAGCAGCATCTCATGTCAAGGTATTGTGGGTCTGCCTGTTAAAACATTCCCCGTCTGAGTGAGCACCAGAGGAAAGAGATGAAAATAAACCCGCCGATCACACATGAATATGTGACCAGCGGGCTTTAAAAAATGTTATGTGTGTTGTGGTGTTTTCTGTCAAAGTAGAAACAGTAAGTCAAGGAAATGAGTCAACAGAGAGTTACAAATCCTACGTTGTGTAAAATCTTGTCCCAGGTAGGGATACACGCTCAGAAAAAGGATACCAATTTGTACCTTTGCTTGTTACTGGGGCTGTACCCTCAAGGGTCTGCGAGTTGTACCAATATCTGTAGGTAATTATACCTTTTACAGTACAGAAATGGACTCCGAGGAACATTTTTGTACTATTGGGGGTGCATTAATGTTGTTTGTACCATGGGGAGTCCATTTCTGTCCCTTAAAAGGTACAGAATTGTAAGGTACAGCCCCAGTGACAAGCAAAAGTACAAACCGGTATCCTTTTTTCTGATGGTGTATGCCATGCACTCACTCCATCAGGGACTCTGCTCAATTTATCGCAGGATTCGGTTGAATCCCCAGTTCAGCGAAAACCTCATTTGAAGGCAGCTAAAACCTCGGGCAAAATGTATGTCATGCATTACAACTTGCTGAAACCCAACATGAGGAAAAGCATGCAGTTTGTCTTCAGATTTGTCATATTAAGTGTGATAAGGGACCGAAAATTCACCCCTCCAATCAATCTTATTACTGCTCATCCTAGACAGGGTCCTGGGCAGGCCAGGGGAGATATGCCCTGGATGGCATGCCAACCCGTCACAGGGCACATACACAGCACAGACGTGCATGCTGGGAAATTCAGAATTAGCCAACCTACATGCGTCTGGACATTGTGAGAAAATAGCCGCAGGCAACTTACACAACAGTGAACATAAATATTATACACACACAACAGAAGGAGAGATTCAGGCCCCCAGCCTTGGAGGAATGAGACAATAGTGCTACCTGCTGAGTCACTGTGGCACTCAAGGGCCACATCATTAAGCTGTTTTTAGTGACTCTCGACTTCAGGGTTAAGCTTAATAAGTTCAACCTGCTGTTGAGTTGCTGGAATAGGGAAATTATTATTACACAAATTGTTTGTAAAAGGTGAGTGCTTTCTGCATATGCATTTCAGCGCCCATGGGGATCACAGGTCAGAGAGTGACCAGGGCTAATCATTGTTGCAGATTTCTCGACCATATGGCTCCTGAATAATTAAAACTATAAAACCTTATTTAATTACGAGGTACAGCCTTGGGTTTCAGGTGCAGTGTTCAACATATGCTTAGCAATTTGCATTTAATTTAACATATAAAAGAACATTAAAAAACAGTTTTGCTTGCGATGAAACGAAAGCCACTCAGGAGTACTTAAATGTGGGTTTGTGTGCATTTGTGTGTTAGATATCTTTAATATAATTTGTTAAATCAAAATGCAGGCAAAATTCCATGAGATGCAGTTCAGGCATCAATTATGGTTCAATCATGTGACAATCCAAGCTGCTCTGATGAAAGGAAAGATGATACCAGACACGATGCAAACAAAAACAGGGAGTCAAAGTGTAAATCGGGCTAACAAATTTCTAGTGGCAAAGATAATGAGTTATTCAGAATCAGGGAAATGTATTTAAAGGCCAACAGTGTTCCCTCTGTGTGAGTCACGACAGAGCTGGCTTTTCTGAATTACAATGTATATCTCCAGTGGGCCCAAATGGTAAGGCTGGTGGGTCCTCTGTGCCATTATCCTTTGCAAACACATAAATGATAATCATAGAAATGAGACCTTTGTCCCATTTCCCCCATTCAGAGTCCCTGCTTCTGACAACCCCCCGTGACAGATTTGCACATTGCTGCAGTTTCCCAGAATGAATAGGGTCCCTTTGAAAATGGGCATTTACCGATCGTAACTATAATTACATCTTGGTGTGTCTGCAAGTCAAAGCCAGTAAATGCCACTGTGGTATTACTGGGGTTTATGTGACCGCACATGTCTTCTTGTTTGTAGCAGTGTTTTTCAAGCAGGGTGACTTGAAGCTGAAGCAGATTTTTCAATTTTGGATGCTAAATCGCAGCTTTGCTACTTCATTCATGCAGATCTTCTGTGTTTGTCCTTCTCAGTTGACTATTATTAAGCAAAACAATTAATTCTAAAGTAATTTTAAACACCCCTATGGTGTAATCAAATGCTAACGTTCCTTTTTATATAAAAAAAAAGTCTCAGCATGTGGAAGGTGCTTGTGTGGGGTTTTTGTGTTGTAGGTTGTGGACATTTAGGGTAAGATACTACAGTTGTGGGAACTACAATATTTAAATATTAAGCAGATACATTGTGGAATTGGAACACAAACGCACCTCACGGTACTCAGGACTGAAGTAAAAACATCTTCTTTTATTGAATGTATATGGTCTAATTTATAAACTCTTCCTGTGTTATAACATCAGTGCTTCCTGTCTCACCTCTTGTAATATTCAAACTTAATGCACGCTGTACATTAGAAGTGTCATGCTGTTTATCAAATGACACCCAAGGCTAATGGGTAGATTATCTGTCATCTTAAAATGAATATCAAAAGAGCTAGAAGTGTAGTTAATGATTGATAAGTACCAAGTCTATTTAATTAGCAAAGAGCCCTCTTTATTAGCAAGCCACTCCATGGGTTTAATATGGCTGGGAATTGCATATTATTTTTCACAGAGGGATTAAACTTATCAAGTACCAGGCTGGAATTCAAAATTACTCTGATTACTGGAGGATTGCTGTAATTTTTATACAAAAGCAAATAAAAAGATCATTTAATTAATATTTTAGCTGGGCAGATGGATCCGCTTAGCTATAGGCACAGAGGTAGTTCATCAAATCCCTTTGTCTTAACCAATTAAACTTCTATGTAACAACTGTTTATTGTTTGTTAATAATTAATTATATCTCAATTATTAACAATACTCCAAATATTGATATAGCTAGATACGAGTATAGTTTTATTTTGTGACTGAGGGTCACAACAACGTTGCTGCTAAAGATTTTGCCACTTGAAGCAGAATACAAAAAAATGAAATAAACACGACCTTTGTTGTGTTGCGGAATTATAAAATGACAACATGCAATTCCAATGAACTGGAGGCTGTGAATTTCTCTTACTATGTGACAGTGAGTGAACGTGTGCGAGTAAATACCCACTGATAGCTTAACAGGTTAGAGGACTGCCGGTCATGATCTCTATGACTGAAATTATTATTTTTTATTGATAGCAAAAATTTTGCAGAACTAGATGGAAGCCTTAAAGCTTAATACTACTCCGGAATTTAATGGTGAGATACTCTTAGTAACACATTAACAGTCATGGCAGGACAGCACAATGCTGATGGTTTTATTGATCTTCATGAATAATGAAACGGGGCTTACAGATTTGTAACATCAATGTCACACATGACTGCTAAAATTCAATTAGGGAGTAACTCCCTGCTATGTGTAATTAGCTGAAGACTATCGATTTTTCTTTACTTTATATACTTTCGGTTTACTATTTGCTAATAGCAAGCAAAAAATAACAGAAAAATGCTTAAAAAACATAATTTTCTTCTCATATGCATGTTAAAATCAACACAGTCATCACATAATACTCAACAATATAATCCTTCAATGTTGTGCAGTTAACAAAATGTTTATTTGCTGTACGGCAACTGATCATATGTGCTTCTTGTCAGCTACTGTACATTATGAGATAAACAGATTGGTCATTGAAGAATTCCAGAAGACCAACTCTACTACTATAACTACCCTTAGCCAGTGTCGGGGTAAAGGGAACAGGCCAAAATTATTACATTATTCTATTATATTATAATATTATGCTCTCTCACACACTTATGCTCATGCAAATAAATATTACAAAATGAATATATAGAATAGAATCTCCAAATTTGGTGTTAGAAGGAGAAACAAACCAGTGTTTTACTTTGAGTATCCAAAATCGTATTCAAGAATTTCTTTTAAAAGTTAATGCTTAAATTGCACTTTGGGTCTTTTTTTTTTTTTAAAGCAACTTTAGCTACATAATTTGAAAAGTAACAATAAATAGGGGACACAAATAATGTAATAGTACATGTGCTTACTTAATGCATTAATTAACAAGTAACTAAGTGTTAGTTCATCATTAATAAGTTATGACATAATTAATGCAGGAACTATATTAGTTAGTTAACTAATTAGTCAACTGTTAACTGTTCTAGCATGGAATACATGAACCGCAATGATTGATTAATGATGAACAAATATGACGTGACTAGCACTTAGTTAATGCATTAAGTAAACATGTGCTACTACCTTTTTATTTACTTTTTATTTACTCCATCTAGCCTTGACTAAAAAGATTACACTGTTAGGCCAGAGACTGGGTGCGAGGCCCTTCCAAAAACGGGGAAGTCAGGTGACCTGGTTTTCTTTGCTTCTGCTTTCCTCATTTTCAACAATGTCTATTGATGGCCGTCATCTTATTATTTGCTTTGTTTTGCCGCCAGGAATCCAGGCCCCAGTTTGACAGGGGTCCCTAAATCCCTAATGCCCCCCCATTTACTTGACTTGCGCTGATTTGCTCTGACACATTTGTCCTGTGTTATTTTTATTCCATGAGCTCTTTTATTTGGTTTTGCAACACATTTCCTGCTGACCCCAAACTCACCCTGTCCCCTTCCAACCATGAAAAATAAAAAATATTAATAAACCAGTTTCCTGCTTCTGGATCTAGATGTCATGTGGTCACAGTTTGAACTATATCTCACAGTAAGGTTAAGAATGTTATAAAGTTCAGAGAAAAAGTTTTTTTTCTTAAATAAGTTTTAGATTGACCACTCTTGAACTTTCCCCTTGCACTATTACATCAAATACTTACCTTTTAAATGTTTATGATCTTAAAAATATACATTTCATGCTCCCGTGCCTAACTTACATCTTCAGGTACTGGAATCCATTCTCCCGATGTCACTTTAATTTAATGTGCAGCTTACAGGTTCACATTATTGACTGTTATGTTCCAGCATAAATGAAATCAAGGTTTGTAACAACGTATTATGTAATAACTCGACAAAGAAAGAATGAAGACATCCATTTTGTTTATTACATAATGCACTGCATTATTACATCATCATGAAAATTACAACATCAGCATTTTGTAATAACCTCACAATATATGATTTATTACAAAATGTGGGGAAATTTGTCACATATTACATTCAAGCTGTCTATTATAAAATGTGGCAGATAATTACAAAATGCAGTTGGTATTGCATGATGAAGTGAAAATTTGTTGCATTTTGTTATTACATAATGTGGTGTTATTACATAATGCATTGTTACAAGGTTTAGGATCTGAATGGCTAACTGAATGGCGTGTGGTATGGATGAAACAATACATTTTTTTCCCATAAAATTAGCTTTGTAATTCAAGATATATACATTGAGGGTTAATGTGACTTCTATTTCTCATCCTAAGGTTAACATTAAATTAGTTAATTTTAGTTAAATGTGCAACAGTTCACAAAATAATGCGTATATGTATGTATTTTGACTGTGGCTCTTTTCTTTGTTTCTTCCTCCATCGTCTGCCATGGCCGTCGCCATCTGCCCGTCCATATTGTGCGCCCCCCCCCCCCGTTCCTCCCCCTGGCCCACATCCAGAGCTCTCCTTCGGCCTCCTGCTTGTGGTGTGTGTGTCGTGCAGCCTGGCCCTGCTGGGACTCTGGGCCTTCGCCTCCTGGAAGCTGTGCTGGGTGCCGTGGCGGCACAAGGCCCCATCCTCCGGCTCCGCCCCCTTCGCTCCGGGCTGCCCCCGTGAAGGCGACACAGAAGGCCCCCTCCCCGGCGACCTCCAGACGGGCATCATGGCGACAGAGAAGCTGAAGGAGCCTTCGGACTCCACGGGCTTCCTGGAGGCGGCGGTGAAGATCAGCCACACTTCGCCGGACATCCCGGCTGAGGTTCAGCTCTCCATGAAGGAGCACTTCCTGCGGCGCGCTCAGCGCATGCAGAGGCAGACCACCGAACCCGCCTCCTCCACCAGGTCTGCCACACACACTGCCACCCCATCTGGAGCCTCTTCAATGCCCAGAGCAAAGGCTCCTTCGGCCCGCTTTAGGGGCTGATCAGGGGATTTGCACTAAAACACTTTTCATAAATTAAAGTCAGCACAGGGAAGTCATGAATTGCAAATAAGAGCACTCTCTTCAACTAAGAGGACGGGCACTCAAACAAAAATATGTATTTTTTAAAAAAAACACACACATAATGATTATCAGAGTCGATTTGAGGGACTATGGGGATCTAGTCAAAATTCTCTATGTGGCCCTCTAACACACCCCACCTGACTTGGTAAAATTTATGACTATTATTTTAACATGAAGTCTAAATTAATAATATCAACAAAAATAACTTAATAAACACAATCCATTTATTTTCAATATGAAAGACAGTATACACAAATAAAGCAGATTTGATGTTGCAGTTTTCTACACAATCGGCCGCCCTTGGGGGGCCCTCCAAGCTCCGGGGCCCCTGGTAATTGTCTGCCTTGGCTGTCCTGTCCCTATGCCTCTGACGATTACCATTTTGTGGTCTTTCTGCTTCTGCAGAATGACAATGATTTCCTTACCAGCTTTCAAAGATGTTTGCTTTGCATTTTTAAATAGCAATTAGTTTAATGACATTGACAGTGTAGACAAATTCTTCTAAAAAAAAAACTGCTCTCAAAACCATTAACGTTGCTATAAATATCTAACTGATGAAACATACAAAAGCACACACAGTATGTGTGCTCCATACTATGCGATCGTTAGAATGTACATTCAATCTAAATGTTTTCGCTGTTATACAAGCCTATATTGCACATGATCTAGGAACAAGCAGGGAAAAAAAATCAGTTTCATAACGCTGCAAATTTTAATTTGTGGAGGGGAAAACGGAAGAAATTTTTAGCTTTGTGTGTGTATATCAATAAATATCATGGTGGAGAATGCGGTTTTTGAGAAGAGTTACTTATTTTATATATGTTATACTGTATATATTTTATATTCACTTATATGTTTCTTTGTCTCTCCACATTGGGGAACTGAGGTTTGCGTAAATTCAAATGAGATTTGCTGACTCACAGCTTTCTGAGAAACCTGACGATTTTCAACTAATTCCTAAATCCATTTTCCTATGACTTTTTCAAAGGCACAGCTCCTTTAAGAGACACCTTCCCCGCCAAATGCAGGTGGCCAGCCTGGACCTGGGAAATGACTACGTGGATGCAGACCTAAACGAGCAGCCCACCAGCATCGGTCGTATCAAACCTGAGCTCTACGTGCAGAAGACGCAGGAGACAGAAGATGCCTCCAAGAATGGTGGAAAGACTTGTGGCAAGATCAACTTCTCCCTCAGGTACGACTACGAGAATGAGGCTCTCCTGGTGAACATCCTCAAAGCCTTCGACCTACCTGCCAAAGATTTATGTGGCAGCTCGGACCCCTACGTCAAGATCTACCTGCTTCCTGACCGCAAGCAGAAGTATCAGACACGTGTCCACAGGAAGACCCTGAACCCAACTTTTGACGAGTCCTTCCAGTTTCCAGTGCCCTACGAAGAGTTGAGCAGCAGGAAGCTCCACTTGACCGTGTTTGACTTTGACCGGTTTTCCCGCCATGATATGATTGGCGAGGTGATAGTGGACAATTTGTTTGAAGCGTCAGACCTCTCCAGGGAAACGTCAATTTGGAAGGACATCCAATACGCTACCACAGTAAGAAAAATCTACTTCTTTTTTCTCACATAAACATAATACGAAAGTTTGTCCGCTAGTGGTATTTTGCATGATTAGCCTGAAACCCACTTTTTGTAAATATTTTAAATTGTGTTTGATTTTGAAACAAATTTTGTCCCATGGCTATCATACCACTATCATACCAGTATACCACAATAAATTAAGCTCAGACCATGAGGCAAAATCATATGATAAGCTTATCCTGCACCCAAATATCCAAAGGGTAACAACAGTTGATAGTCAGACAAAATTTACATTTTAGTTTATCTGTGGAAAAATGTCTGCAGGAGATGATTCAAGTTTCCCTCAGAATAGCAACACAAAGGATGCTTGAAAACTGGATTTGTAAAATTATCTTGCGAGATAAAGTAAAACAGATTTAAGTTGTTGGCTGCACTGGATTCAAATTTCAAAAGACAATCATGAATCTGAAAGAGTGTTTTATCTTGATTGTTGCTCATTCATTAGTGGGAACTTCAAAGCTAAGCCTGATATTATGCTGCATTTAAACTGGTCTAGATGAAATTACTGTAAAAACACCCAACTCTGGAAACACTGCTTTGACAAGTTGTATTTACTTATTTCACCATCTAAATATAGCATCTGCCATGACCCTGGCCAGGTTAAGAGGTCAGAAGATGGATGCATCTAAATATTGAATTAGTGATGCTCATTATTTTAATAAGGGTTAGTTGGTTAGGCCTCAATACCTTTGATTGGAAGGTCACCGGTTCAAATCTTGTCCTTGGCAAAATAGTTTTGCCTCTGTTGGGCTGTTGAATAGGACCCTTTACCCCCCAAAATCACCCCAGGATGACAAATGGTCTGACCTTGTGCTCGGACCCCAAACTTCACTCTCAACTGTATCCATATGCGTGTGTGTCTCATTATTAATTCTCCATAACTCCTTAGATAGTTGTGCAAAGGAGATTGCAGAAGTTAAAGGAAGACCATCAAAGAATGCGATGAGTTTGCCCATGTGAACTTTCCATCCATCTACAGTTCAGAAGCCTCTTATCCAGTTAACAGCAGCAGTGAACCCGAAGCATATCCTCTTATCCTGTAGAGGGCAGCACTGAACCTGGAGCATATCCCAGAAAGGACTGGACATGGGGTTAGGGTGTGAGAGGAGATGTCATGGGAACCACTGCTTCCATTATATGTTAACCATGGGGGGGCAGGCTCTGATGCCAAGGCTGTCTGAGTACAGTAGAGAAAGCAGTATTGAGCCATTTCAGGAGATTTATGGATGGGGAAAATTGCGATTGTGAGGTTAGATCGGGCCATTCCAGGTACCGTGCGATAAAATGGCCCACATCCGAGTCACCAGCCATCAGTTGCACTCACTACTAAAGTGACGGTGGTGAACTGGTTTGGCTCAGCCTAGACAATTTGCCGCAGTAGCTTGGCCCATTTTCACAACTGCTCTCATAAAGTGTGATTGGGAGGCAACGTGTTGATCAGCAGATTTAGGTTCTGTAATCGGAAGGTGGCCCATTTAATTCCTGGTGTCGACAGAATGATGTCACTGTTGGGCCTTTCAGAAAGGTCCTTAATCCCCTAATATGTTCCGGGGGGCTGGATTAATGGGTAACCATGCGCTCGGAACCCAAACTTTGCTGTTACCTTTATGTGTCTGTATGTCTTGAAGGAGAGCAAGGGAGTATGGGAGAAGAAGCATTCCGATGTTCTTGTGCTCATTCTTGAACAAATGCCAAATTAAGCATCGCTTAAGTTATTTTTTTAATTTCATTTGAGGGACGATTGTGCACCGTCTTTGTAAACCGTGGTACAATTTAAAAGCAGCATTAAGAGTTGCCAGGGGTGAGAGTCATCCAAGCATTGGCAATGGACATTTTTCTTACAGTTGCAGTTAATGGCACAGACTGACCCAGTAGGTGCGAGAGGGAAAATGAGACTAAACAAACTGATAGACAAACCTGTCGTCAGTGTTTTTATAAACAGTGTGAAGAATAAGAGAAAGAAGAGAAAGAATTTCTGGGAGTTGAAAGTCCAATCTATTTAGGGAACGGTGCCAGGTTATTTACAAAATACATTTAGATTGTCTCAGGCTTGTTTTTCGGTAGGAGGTAAATCTTCATCCCTCCCTATAGTGCCTTTGGGATGACAATGTGCCATTTCTCCCAGTACTGCTTGGAGATGGATGAATCATTCATATTAAGCCAGCTGTCCAGTATAGGTAACATATAAGGTATGAGTAAAAAATAATAAAATAATATTGCAGTTTGCAGAAATTTGTTTTACAGTCATATGTACACATGCTCTGAGAATTTTATATGCATGCATACAGATGTAACACACAAAGATCCAGGGAATTTTTTATTGTTAAGTGTTAAAGCCCAGGAACAACAGGACCTAACAGAGTGGCATATGGTATGAGAGATATGAGCAAAAACACAAGGTCCTCTAATGAAGACAAAATGAATTGTTGGATTTCAGGAGGATATGTAGCTTAGACTAAAAATTTTACTATGAAAATACTCCAATTTTGCTGTTAAAATTAAACTCTTTTTTTGTATAGCAGTCCCATAATAATGTATTATAATCAATATACCAAGCATACATTTGGCCTGTTGTATGTACACAAAGTCTATATCAGTGTAGAGCACACCTTGGCATTTAGGTAAACACACAGACAATGTGAAGAGATTAGGAGGACAGCCAAGCGGAACTGACAACCCCAGGCTCAGCAACCAGTGAATTAGTAAAAGAGAGGGACGTCTTCAATTATTTTTAAATGCTTTAGATTCTGCTATTCTGGTATTTACTTTCACCTTGGTTTCCACTAGTGTCACACCTGATACCCTGTGAGTGTTTCGTCTTCCAGGCTTGAGTGAAAGCCATGACGAACTTGGGAATCACACTCCCAACATAATCTCCTGGAGACTCAGTGGGCCGTTAAGTTGTCACGGCAACAGTGGGGCCTAGGAGTTGTCCATCACAGGAGGGTAGGTGGGGTTTGTTTTATGAGATTAGAAAGCCGCTAGCCCTAATTCTGCTCGCAGGATGAGGCTGAGACGGCTTGTGACAGCACGTGAAATTTACATTGTTGGCACTTCAGCTGTGACTGCCAGATGTGAACTCCTCAGGGACTGCTGTCACATCCATTCAGCACTCACACCCCTGCCCCACTCTTTGGCAGACACTTTAGTCGAGGTTGGCAAGTTTCCCCGCCGTAACTTGCGGCAGGGACCAGTGACCCTCACCCTGCCACTCCTCTTTAATTATTACCACCACAGTGTGAGGGCTTATTTGCTCTTATTTGTAGTTTGATTGAGTAAGCGAAAAGCGTGGCCTGAACGCGTGCATCTGTCAGCATCTGGTTCACAGCAGACATGAACCTGCACCGCCTACTCTCATGGTAAGTCAACTGACAGTCACATGACCTAAACATTTCAAGTTATTATGTGTCATCATAGGAATCACTTGTTCGTGCTTTGATATCTTTGTATCTTCTTGCTTTCAAGTTTTTTTAAAGGATATTTGTCATGCTAACATATACTGTATATATATATATATATATATTACATTTATTAACATTTATTTTATATTAGTTAATTTAGTTTCACTGTATGGGCACCCTTCTGAAACTCTAGTACAGCAGCATAAAAACGCACCGTGTTTTACGAATTTGTATTATATGGTGTCTTTACGGGCGGCATGGTGGTGCAGTGGTTAGCACTGTTGCCTCGCACCTCTGGGACCTGGGTTCGAGTCTCCGCCTGGGTCTCATGTGTGTGGAGTTTGCATGTTCTCCCCGTGTCGTTGTGGGGTTTCCTCCGGGCACTCCGGTTTCCCCCCACCGTCCAAAGACATGCTGAGGCTGATTGGCATTGCTAAAATTGCCCTTAGGTGTGCATGTGTGAGTGACTGGTGTGTGAGTGTGCCCTGCGATGGGCTGGCCCCCCATCCGGGGTTGTTCCCTGCCTCGTGCCCGTTGCTTCCGGGATAGGCTCCGGACCCCCCGCGACCCAGTAGGATAAGCGGTTTGGACAATGGATGGATGGATGGATGGTGTCTTTACATAATTGCTAATTACTTTATGTATTCTTAATAATGATTTGTTTATTTTCTATTGTACAAGCACAAGTGCAGGTAAGAACATAAGAAATTTACAAACGAGAGCTTGTTTGGGGAGAACTTAACTAATAGCTCAGAGTTGTTAAAATCTTATCTAGCTCTGATTTAAAGGAACCCAGGGTTTTAGCTTCCGCTACACTAGCAGGAAGACTATTCCATACTCTAACTACACGCTGTGTAAAGAAGTGCTTCCCCAAATTTGTTTTAAAATGTTCTCCCGCTAATTTCCACTTATGGCCACGAGGTCCATGAGAGTTCCTTAGTTTTCACATCTCATCTTGCTCTCAGACATATGCAGGTGAGAGCAAAGGCTGGGCTCAGAGTGCAGAGTCGACATGTGTCCGCTGTCACTGGATCAGTATTTCGGGTTAAGGGCTTTGCTCAAGGCTCCAACAGTGATATGATCACACTGCCAGCAACAGGACTCTCAATAAGTAGAAACAGCTGTGTTTTTATGTTATGCATCCAATTAAGCAGCATGACTAAGCACATCTGAATTGACATCCATACACACAGTATGAGTGTCTGCCAGGTCATAGTCATGGGTTAGTGTAAAATCACGTTAAAAAGATCCGTAAATGGTTTTCTTATCTCTTACTGTAATCTAATGTAGTAAATTATGGGGCACATTTCTTCCCACATTTTTCATTTAATACATCAATTATTCCAGTATCTGTCCCTTTGATTTTGCGCTGGAGGCCTGCCAGCGATAATTGTTAATAAATTTCCGGGCTGTTAAGCCGTGGTGGTGATTCATCATGACGCAGAGACACAGATTCAGCCTCCTCCCCCGGCGCCTCCACTTTGCTCTGCGGCGTTTCGTGACAACCCTGCGATCTGGCGGCCGTGACGAGGCCGCAGCGGGTGTGACGAGGTGTGTGTTTCCTGTCCGACAGGAAAGCGTGGACCTGGGGGAAGTCATGTTCTCTCTCTGCTACCTGCCCACCGCAGGGAGACTCACGCTGACAGTCATCAAGTGCAGAAATCTCAAGGCCATGGACATAACGGGATACTCAGGTGACCCCCAAAGCGGCATGCGTCTGGGTTTTTGTTTGTTTGTGTCGATGGGGGGCATGTGCACCTCTCCGTAATCTGCACATGTTCATTCTGTGCACCCTGTGTGTATCCATATGGCTGACGTGCTATTTGTGTACATGCATCCGAAACATATTACCTTGAAAGCACTTATATAAGCACAAACAACACCGTAAGACGATGAATAAAGCCAGGAATGTAGTTATGTTTCAGCGGTATGTCTCACCAGTTTGAACGAAAACCCAGGATCACTTTTTGGCCAAAACAAACAGAGCAGACAGCATCCAATCTGTCAGTGTTTCTCCAGGATTAAAGATAAAATGTTAACCCTGTCTTTACTTGAAAGGAACACATAATTTACACTCCTGTGAAGCAAGACAGGGCATGTAAAACGAACCTCATTACATTTTGCACTTCAATAAAACAGAGGTTGTAACACATGCTCTCTGAAGATGGCATCCCTTAAAACTGAAAAATAAAAAATATGTCACTTTTCAGAGATTAGCTCTTTTTTGTGTGAATAATGAATATAATACATGTTAAAATAACAATTGGGACCTGTAGTATTTGTCCCTTTGAAGGATTTAATTCATTTTCAAGCAGCAGCTATTAAGCCTGTATTTGTAACTAGAAGAGACAAGGAAATTGGTCAGAGCCCCAAGTTGTGGCTCAGGTTTCACGCAGATCTTGAATGTTAATAAACTTAATTAATCTTGACTTTATTGTGCACAGAGTGTAACACTTGCAGAAAAAAATCCCGGGGAACAGATTCCTGGGGGTGGGGTGTGTTGGGGGGGCTGACATAGACCATAAGTGTGGTTAGTTTTTATGGGGGCTGATTTAGACCATAAGTGTGGTTACTTGGGGGGGGGCTGACAGACCATAAGTGTGGTTACTTGGGGGGGGGGGGCTGACTTAGACCATAAATGTGGTTACTTGGGGGGGGCTGACTTAGACCATAAGTGTGGTTACTTTGGGGGGGGGGGGGCTGACTTACACCATAAGTGTAGTTACTTGGGGGGGGGGGGGCTGACTTAGACCATAAGTGTGGTTACTTGGGGGGGGGCTGACTTAGACCAAAAGTGTGGTTACTTGTTTGTCCCCACTGGTGTATCAGCTCCACAGCAAACCATTCCTCATCCTGAGAGCTACAGTAGCAGCGCACATCTCACAGATCCTCACATTCAATGACACCAGCAAAATACAAACACAGACAGTGACATCGACCCAGAAAAGGCCTCCGTAAGCCGGATGCGCAGCTGGGCTTTTCATTACGGCCTGGAGCAACAATCACGTACTGTATACTAAGCTGGTACTCATCAAAATAAACACTTCAAAGGCTTCTGGGAAAGCAAATATTGCACTTTGGCAAAGTATGAAATGCAAATTATTATAAGTTAAAATTCATAGGGGAGAATCATGTCATTAACAGAGCACAGTTGTTAATGAATGGTTGAGGAGCCAAAGGCAGGTAATTATATTAGACAGTTTTGTCTACATAAATACTGCTGCCAGAGTAACAAATTGCTATAAAATACGGCTGAGCTATAAATAAAGTTTATTCACTGCTATGGTAAAGGCTGTAGCATTTTATTATAAGAATTTCTATAGTAATCATGCCCATATATGTGATATGAGGGTAAAAATATAGTAAATACATTATACTATGTTGCTTATTAAGTAAGTAAATGTAAGACTGTCTCTGGCTGAGGAACTTAACTGTGTAAAATCAGCACGGCAGGAAGAAACAGCGACTTAATTTTGGTCTAAGAGGGGAGATGGACATAATGAAAAGCGGTGAGCAATGAAAACAAAAGACTAATTTTATCTTTGGCACAAAGAAAAGGTTAAACAGAACAGACAGGGGTGTGAGTTTGGGCATCCAGATGTGAGCATAAGTTCTGCAGCCGAGAAACAAAATTGAGAAACAGAAGCTAATTTTATGTAACCTGTGATAACTCAGAGGTGACGTTAAGGAGGATGCCTATTACCCAGGTTTGCAGGATGATATTCAGTTGTCTTTCATTTTAAATTATGCTGAAAAACTGCATTATTATCCAAGATCTTTGGCAGTGGAAAAAACATTGCAGTGTTGTCTCCGACAAGCAGACCCTTACGTGAAAGTGTCCCTGATATGTGACGGGCGGCGCTTGAAGAAGAAGAAGACGACCATCAAGAAGAACACGCTGAACCCCACCTACAATGAAGCCATCATCTTCGACATCCCCCCAGACAGCATGGATCAAGTCACGCTGCACATCTCCGTCATGGACTATGACATGTACGCCCATTTCAAAGGCCTGCGCCGGGAGCCTTTCCGTGATGTAGCAGGCTGATTTCCCTAGAACGCATATGAAAAGCCATGTCCACTTGTCTCTTTGCTTTTAAATGACTCACATATCACTTTTGGTAACACTTTAATCAAGGTCATGTCTTTAGTAATTTATAAACACATTTATAACAAATAATAATGCATTCATACAGCATTATCATGGCTATAAATATTTCTGAAAAGGTATAATACATTATAACTGTGTTTATAATGCATAATAATGGTTGGTATAAGCTTTAAGGATGCTTTGTATTGCATTGTAAAGGTATCTATGGTGCATTATAGATGAGAGCTTCATAAAGCATTCATAATGCCTAATACACATGCATTATACCCTTTTATAATTATTTCGTAACGCTTTACATTAAGTGCACCTTCATAATGCATTCATAGAACATTCAGTGCACCTTCATAATCCACTCACAGAACATTCAAAAGCAGCATGCAAGTACACCTTAACGTCCTAACATCCCTTAACAGATTTAATATACATTAATAACAAACATTACATGATTGTACAATTATAATGTTTGTTATTATTATATAATATTTGTTATTAATGTACATTACAGCTGTTAAGGGATGTTAGGATGTTAAGGTATACATGATGTGCAAGCGGCCAAAATGAGTTTCCTCTGCAGTGTGGCTGGGCTCTCCCTTAGAGATAGGGTGAGGAGCTCGGTCATTCGGGAGGGACTCAGAGTAGAGCCGCTGCTCCTCCGCATCCAGAGGAGCCAGATGAGGTGGCTTGGGCATCTGCTTAGGATGCCTCTTGGACGCCTCCCTGGTGAGGTATTCCGGGCATGTCCCACTGGGAGGAGGCCCCGGGGAAGACCCAGGACACGCTGGAGGGACTATGTCTCTCGGCTGGCCTGGGAATGCCTCGGGATTCCCCCAGAGGAGCTGGAGGAAGTGGCCGGGGAGAGGGAAGTCTGGGTTTCCCTGCTGAGACTGCTGCCCCCGCGACCCGACCTTGGATAAGCAGAAGTAAATGGATGGATGGATGTTTAGGAATACTTAATGAATACATTATGACGGTGTACTGATCGTTTTATGAATGCAATATAAAAGCATTATGATGGTGCAGTTAATGTAGAGCGTTACTAATTATTTATATCCATGTTTATAATGCTTCGTGAATGTATTATAATGCATTATGAATGTGTTTATAAATTGCTAAAAACATGGCCTTAAGATGTTACCTAACCTCTTTTTTTTACAAAAAGAATTCTCACTTTTATTAATACTCTTTTCTCGACCTGTATTAAATTATCTGTAGGTCGTTTTTTCATCCTTGTTCATCACTGTGCTCCTAATGATGCTCCAAAAGTTACCCGGGGTGAACCTTCCTGGCTCTGCAATCCATTATATGGTTGCACTCTCAGCCACCCCCACCCCCCCACCCACGCACCTAAAAGGCTTACCGAAATGTGAGGTTTAGGCCTAATACGAATAGACCTGTCTGGTTTCATTTTCATCCTGTAAAGCAGAAGATAAGCGGACAGAAGCCAGTGATAAGCATGGACATTGGCTAAATGTCAGAATGCATCCCAGAATGCCTGGTGGCCTCTTTGGGTGCTCCACTGACCAGTAAAACAGTTAGTGTGCTATTATCTTATAGCAAGTCATTGCGGGATCTTTTAAATTGGCAACCCGTGCATTTTGCATACATCAACAGCTTAAACTGATCAATTTTACCAGCAAAACTGATAATTTAATGCAGACCTCCTAAATGTTAATTACGCTCTGCTCATGAGTTCCATATACTGTTTATTCATCATGCTGCTTAAACAGCTGGTCTCATGTACATGGATGGGCTCAGTACATCGTTGTGAGAGCTGGAATATGTAAATACATTCTGTTAAAGTCTAATGGTACTCCCTGTTTCTGTATTTCCAGGGTGGGCCACAATGAGATCATCGGGGTGTGCCGTGTTGGATGCAGTGCTGAGGGGTTGGGTAGAGACCACTGGAACGAGATGCTTGCGTACCCACGCAAACCTATCGCTCACTGGCACCCCCTGCAGGAGGCCAAAAAATCGGAAAAGGAGGTTGGTGTGCACAGTGTTACTTACACAGCCTGCATCAATATGCTAAAATGTTAATAGGCATTGTACTGTGTATTCAGATGTATCATTCAGACGGGAGCGTCGCTGCTGTGAAAGTTACTTGCTTGATAGCCAGTCACGGGTCATTCATCAGCTTCATAATGAATGTTTCCCTTTCCAGGCTCCAAACTCATTGGCCCATGTGGTAAGGGTCCTACTGAAATGACTTTATTTCCTTTCCATGTGCTCGTCATTCATCTCCCAACCATCTCACCCATATCTCCCACTCCATTTTGCTAAAGGAATTACTGTGGCATAAGCATTCATTACACAATTTAACACATAATCTATGTATATCTAATCCACTGTGAATGTATGAAACATGATTCCCTGTTGACTGGTTACTATATAGACCCTGCTAACTACCTCGCCATAGTATGTGTGTATGTTTCAAGATCAGTTTCGTTTCTGTGCAGATGATGAAAGCAGTATATGAATGCAGTGGATGAATGCAGTGGATGAATGCAGTGGAATTTGCTCTACAGTGTTGCTCTGCCTGTGTGTTCCTCTCCAGTGGAAGGCCCGGGCAGCCAGCTTCGACAGCCAGGGTTCCTGTCCTTCCCCCAAACCCCCACCTAGCCCATGAGGAGGAACCACCCGCCCCCCTGCATTTGTAACAACTCAGCTCCACTGTGGGACCTGCGCATTTCCCAACAACTTGCTGTCTGTCTGTCCATCTGCGGAGCTCACCTACTGAAGGCACTCCCTAACACTGATCCTGGATCAGTGTTTTATTTATTTATTTTCTCTTTTGCCAATAATGGCTGGGGCAAGTGTTAACGTCTGGCTACCTGATCCAGAGCCAGCTGAGGATCTGGTGGAGCTGCAATGTCATTGTACATAAAAAGTTGTACCTCAACAGCCCCAGAGCGAACTGGAAATAGATGAAGCAATTATAGATGTTCGGAGCCTCTTTGGACCGAGATCTTTCAAAGCATCCCGAAGCACCATTTTGCACAGCAGAGCTCTTTGCTGGCTTTACTCAGAATTAAAAAAAAAAAAAAAGATTGTGGCTAATTCAGAGAACAAAAATCTAATTGATACGGAATCAGACGCCACTGAAGCCTTTTCTAAGCACCGTAATCTTCTGTAGCACAGCTGCGTTAAGGGAAGCCGAACATCTCAGTGACAAAACTGAGAGATTATCTTGGACATGACAAGGGGAACAACTTTCTTATATGGTTTTTTTGTTAAAATTAGGCAAAGGTTAAAAGAACTCAAAAACTGAGCATTCAATGGACTATATACTTACACCAATTGACTGTTCTGGTTACCTTTGAAGGTAACAGGTAGCAGTAAGGATTGATTTGTTACAACATTCAAGGCTTTTGTTAGTGAAACAAAACTGTGAGGATGAACCTAAAATAAAATGCACAAGAGCCAAATAAACATACCTGGACATACTTGGAAATTGCTGTAAACAAAAGATTGAAGTTGTTTAACAGACGTTTCGAGTTTGTTTATAAACACACATCATATAAAGAGCACAAAGATAGTTAAAAACACATGGCACCCTTGAACTAAATGCAAAAGTGGATATTTAGTATCCACTGCTGGATGATTTTGAAATTCCCTTTTAAGATTAGTTTTGTTCAAAATTCAGTTTTTTTCTGGGCTCATCTGATAGGCAAGTGCAGGATCTTTGATAATTTTACCAAATCGATTTTATGGCCAGTTTTTACTTCCTCTGTATTTTCCATGGATGTTTTTTTTTTTTGCAACCTTGGACTGATTGCACACATTGTCCTTTTACTCTACATATGATCTGATTATGCTTTGATTATGTCCAAATGTTCTTTTCTTCTGTTTCTTTTGTGCAGTCATCAGAAAGTAGAAGGTATCTTTTATGGTTTGAGACCAAACCATTTTAAATTCAGAAACAATGTCTGAACCAAATACACTGATACATGTGTTTATAAAACTATACATAGCTAAATATTACGGTTCTTGTTTTTAGTGTGAATACGTCAGTATAGGTTCATTATCTTCCAAGGCTAAAAAATGAATGTTACCTATTATGTTTCAGCTGCAGCGTTCATGTGAAATTTGGTGAGGTCTGGTGAAGTACTATTAAACCCAGTAACTCTGAAACTCCCTTGGAAAATCTGCTGGAAAATGGAAAAGCACTACTGGACTACACTGGCAAGAACGCAGTGTTTTTCTTTCTTTCGAGCTTTCAAATTGCTTTAGTCATGTAACACTACAGGTATTTCTGTTTTTTGCCAGATATTTGAGGTGAAGATTTTTGCCCTGTAGTAAAAGCCAACACAAACATCGCTTTTATGTTGAAGAAGTAGTTGCTGTTAATATTGTTTAATGTCATAGTCATTGGCTAAAGTTGCAAGATTTTGAAATTGTATTTGTCACAATGAATGATCCATTTTTATGCTCCCCAGCCTGTAAACATTTTATTGATATGGCGGAAGTAACTCCCCCAGATACATTACTAGCCGTCATGTATGATTCCCTGCTTTTTACTGAGGATGTTAGCTTTTGTATTCAATAACCCAAGTAGTAAGAGCCTAATGTAACATCTACTATAAGAAATCCTCTTTCTAATACTCTTTAAATATGCTTTTGTAACCATGGCTTGATATAAAGTGACATGTAAGCCATTTATTACAGTTTTACAGTTAAATACAGACTAACAAAGCATATCTTTTGCAAAACTAGTATGATTTTTTTTATTAACAGAAACTATTTGACACAATTTGTCTTTGAAGTTTTAATAGCAATCTGGCCCTAGACTGAAAGATTAAGTGTTCGGTCCATATCATGAGTGCTTGTTTTCTATGGCTGAATGAATCTGATTCTGGCACGGTTCCAACTCCAAACTGGCCCCTAAAAAGTGTTCAGGGTGGATGAGGATATTTCAGCAGCAAGGTCTCCGGAGGAAATTTCTGATCAGCACACACCGAGTATTGAGGAAGAGTGTCATGCAGCCGTTTGTGTGTGTGTGTATGTGTATTAAAAATGTGAAATTGATTATTGACTCTGAATGTTTCCCATCCTGTTTTGCAGTCCTGTTTGTCAAGGTCACTTCAGGAAGCTGTATGTATATGACCTACCCTGGCCACCTAACAGGTATTAGTATCAAACTGCTAGTTGCAGCATAAGATCTATTTGCCCTGTCAGCCCCTGTTTTTGCTGAGATAACACTATAGCATGTGTACACTGAGAGGAGGCCACAGGTAGCCCAAATTAACACAACTGAACATCAAAACTCTCTTCAGCTAATCAAGTCTCTCTTGGAGACAGTTTCACTGAATAGATGTCCACTCAAAACCATATAATTACAAGACCAAATGGAGTTCTTCCGGGGAGACTTCACAAAGGTGTCCTTGTGTTCCCTCCCCCACAAGATGTAAAGACTGCTCCAGGGGTTTACCAAGCGAGAAGACAACTCTGTACCTCTGAAGACTGTGGCATTTCACTAATTGGCACTTGTTAGCTCTAAAATGAAGGGGAGGGCATGCCCAGTCGGGAAGATATCACTGCGTCAAGTCGATGTGGAGTAATTGTGGCGACACAGACTGCGTATAAACTGTGGGATCTGTAATTTCAAACTTTGCAGTCTGAGGCTCTTTTGTTCATTTATTTATTTTTACCTACAGTGTGATTGATAGTAAACCACATAGAAATTATAAGTGTCGTAGGCAGACTTACTTTAACGTAAATGTAACTTACTTTGGGAAGTTATTCCTTCAACTATAATAAGTGTAGTGTTTCCTAATATGAGTAATGTATTCCTTACATTTATCATGTAAATTGCTGGCCTTCAGATTTTGTATTGAAACTTTGTATTTGTAATATAGCTGTTTGAAACTTGTCTGTGTATTTTAAAAAAGGCACAATAAAAAAAATCTCAGTTCTCAATGAATCTGCTTCACTGCGTTTTTAATTCCCTGCTATAAAATATTGTCCATGGCTCCAAGTCTGATAAAAAAAAGAGAACAGTTCATACTGAACTGTTAAACTCCGCACGACAGGGAATTGATTCACAATGAGAAATTTTTTACTTAATAGTATTACTGATGTGCTCAGAATACGCAAGTGCATCTTACGTAGAATATTTTCAACAGATTCTGTAGCATCTTGAATGGCTAGGTAAAAGCAGGCATAGAGGTAGATATGATAGTAAATCATTACAGATTTTGGAAATTTGCATCTGTTTATTAATGCATATGCACTTTATGAATTTTGAAGGAAAACATCTTGGGGCAATGAAGTTGTGCCCAGCTTAAATGAAGATTTTAGGCGACTGCACAGGCAAACGTGTCTAAAGCATTTCATCGCCACTGACAGGAAGCCTTGTTAAGAATCTGCTGAAGGGGAGGAAATGTTTCAGAAACTGGTGAGGAGGTGACCAATTTGAAATGAATTCTGAGAAAGAGCCATCAAATTAAGGTAGACTATTTATTAATTATTTAATAAAGATACCAAACTCTCCAATATGAATTTTAGCTGTTGGGCATAATGGTTCTATCTAAAATATAAGGAGTGATATATCTCCGGGATATACAATATTTGCATGCAGTTGACATTGGTGAGATTTACATGTGCTGCATTAAAATCTGCTGCATAGCAACATCAGACAGACAGGTTAATTCAGCATATGGTGGCTTGCATGTCTGATACAATAAAATCTACTGCTATTGTTTGAAGGAAGTTCCCACCGAGCTTTTGATTTCAGGTGCGCACCTTCACACTTCGGGAACTGTCCTCTTCAAAGCAATACTGACAAAATCAGCTTTGCCACAAAATGCCTGCCTTGTGTCACCTACCGTGATTTTTAAATGAATTCCCTTTGCTCAGAGAGTCTCAGAATTGTACGGTAAATTTTGCATATTATGTTTCATTGAAATATAAGCTGGACAGGGAGGTTAGTTACGAATTTATGTGGGGAGAGACGGAAAGCCCCAATAAATATTAAAAGTGGGCACTGTAAAAGGCCTACTATTTGTGGTCTGTATTTAAATGCTTGGAGCATTAGAAACAAAATTAATGATTTAGAGGCTTTAATTTCATCGGACACTTACGACATTATAGGAATATCTGAAACATGGATGAGTGACAATGATGGTGATGAATATAATATGGATGGTTATACGTTGTTCCGTAGAGACCGGATAGGCAAGAAGGGAGGTGGTGTTGCAGTATACGTAAAAGAGAACTTGCAGGCAAGGGATCTCACTGATAAAAATAAAAGTACAGAAGCTGTATGGATAAAACTTGATGCTAAAAACTCAAATGGTCTAATTGTCAGGGTTTGTTATAGAGCACCTAATGTAGCTGCAGAGGAAAGCAGAATATTATATGATGATATCAGGATTATGAGTAATAAAAATGATGTGGTGGTTATGGGTGATTTTAATTTACCTGGGATACAGTGGGACACAGTCTCTGGCTCTTCTGTAAATGAACTTGAGATGGTGGAATTAGTACAGGATTGTTTTTTTACTCAGTTTGTTAATACCCCTACCAGGGGAGAAGCCCTTCTTGATCTTGTTTTCTCTAATAAACAGGATAGGATTGGAAAATTAGAGGTTTTAGAACCATTGGACGGTAGTGATCAGAACATGGTTAAATTCGAGGTTAATTTTAGCGTCCGAAGAGCAAAGTCGAAATTAAAAGTATACAATGTTAGGAAGGCTAACTTTAATGGTATGAGACTGAAAGTAGAACCTGTAAACTGGATGGAGTTAAATAGCAAAACGGTTGAAGAGGCATGGGAATTTTTTTAAAAGCACATTGTTGCAAGTGCAAGAGGACTTCATACCTGTTTCCAGCAAAACTAAATCTAGGAAACGACAACCAAGGTGGTTTACTGAGGAAATTAAGAATAAAGTCAGGAGGAAAAGGGCTCTGTTCCACAACTGGAAAATAACTAATGATTACAAAATTAAGCAGGAGTATCTAAGTCTACAGGTAGAGTTAAAAAATAACATTAGACTGTCCAAGAGGGATGTAGAAAGAAAAATTGCATTGGAGGCTAAGGATGAAAATAAAAGTTTCTTCCAATATTTTAACTCCAAAAGAGCTCTAAAAGCTGAAATCACTAATTTGCAGGATAGTAAGGGCCTTATAATTGAAAATGAAATTGATATAGTAAATGAGTTTAACGATTATTTTTCACGAGTGTTCACAGTAGAGAGCATGAGTAACTTACCACCAATTAGTACGAATACAGCGTCGTCTATGACCAATATATGTATAACTGAGGCTGATGTGGTACTAAGCCTAGCTAAACTCAAAATAAATAAATCGCAGGGCCCTGATGGCATCTTACCTATAGTTTTAAAAGAGATGAGGGATATTATTAGCCAACCTTTAACTTTACTATTTTAGAAATCCTTATCTACTGGTGTGGTACCTTCAGATTGGAAGCATGCTAATATAACACCCATATTCAAAAAAGGGGATAGAAGTAATCCAGCAAACTATAGGCCAATCAGTTTAACTAGTATTACTGGAAAAATAATGGAAGCTATAATCAAAGTGAAAATGGTAGATTACCTGGATGCAAATAACATTCTGAGATAGCCAGGAGAGGAGAGGTAGATCCTGTTTAACGAATCTGCTTGAGTTCTTTGAGGAAGCTACAAGTGAAATTGATCACAAAAAGGCCTACGATGTGATCTACTTAGATTTCCAGAAGGCCTTTGATGTTGTCCCCCACAAACGGCTCTTGCTAAAGCTCAAAGCTGCAGGGATTTTAGGAACTGTGGCAGCTTTGATCTAAAACTGCTTAACTGAGAGGAAGCAGCGAGTAGTTATATAGAAGCACAACGTTGCAGTGGGCCTGCTTTCATAGTGGGGTACCGCAGGGTTCAATTTTAGGACCACTATTGTTCTTAATTTACATTAATGATATTGACAACAATACAGTACATACAGTAAACTGGTTAAATTTGCAGACGACACCAAGGTGGGTGGTGTAGCAGATACTAATCTAGCAGCAGAGAGGCTACAACGGGATCTGGATTTAATTAGCGACTGGGCTGATACTTGGAAGATGAAATTTAACACAGATAAATGTAAGGTAATCCATGCAGGGAGCAGAAATATAAAGTACAGATATTTTATGGGTTCCACTGAAATAAAGGTAGCTGATTACGAGAAAGATCTTGGTGTGTATGTTGATGCTTCCATGTCTCACTCTCGCCAGTGTGGGGAAGCAATAAAAAAGGCCAATAGAATGTTTGGTTATATCTCTAGGTGTGTGGAGTTTAAGTCAAGGGAGGTGATGTTACATTTATACTGTATAATTCCTTGGTAAGACCCCACCTAGAATATTGTGTGCAAGTTTGGTCACCATACCTTAAGTAGGACATTGCTGCCTTAGAAAAGGTGCAACGGAGGGCTACGAGAATGATTCCTGGTCTTAGAGGAATGTCTTATGAGGAGAGGTTAGCTGAGCTGAATCTGTTTAGCCTTGAGCAAAGGAGACTAAGGGGGGGACATGATCCAAGTCTATAAGATTCTAACAGGTCTGGATGCTGTTCAGCCAAATGGCTATTTCAATATTAGTTTAAATACTAGAACTCGTGGTCATAAGTGGAAATTAGCAGGAGAACATTTTAAAAGGATTTGAGGAAGCACTTTACACAGCATGTAGTTAGAGTATGGAATAGTCTTCCTGCTAGTGTAGCGGAAGCTAAAACCCTGGGTTCCTTTAAAAATACTCAAATTTGCAAGCCCTGTTTAAGCTTCATTTCAGAACTGATTATTCTTGTTAACAAAATGAAAAATGAAATTTGATTCTTCAAAAATTTATTCTTATTCTAAAATCCCTATGGCAGACAGATAAATCTTGGTAAATTTAATTACCGAAAACGTCTGTGGAGATGCATGTAGACTGACAACCCTGGCATTTTTATTTCCATTTATTTATTTCCATGTGAAGTATACAGCCAAGACAAATTCCGAGAACATGCAGGTGTATTTTGCCAATAAGGTGAATTGTGATTCTAATTTTAAAGGTTTAAAAGTTCAAGTACAATAAAGGTTAACATTTACAGCTCCCAATGAAATCCATTATTTCTATATATAGAGAGCAAAACTTCTTCGGAACACTTTTGGAATCCTGTAACAGAAAACTGATTTACTGTAGTGATTTAGGGGATTTTATTGAAGGTCACAGGAAATGCAATAAATAGAATATACTGTATGCATATGAGACATATACATGATGCACATGGAAAAAATGTACGGGAGATGGAAAATAATACGTAAATTACAACAACATATATGTTCTGGAACATCTGAAATCTGCTAAAGTTTTAATGTATTTTGTATTCATGTCTATACTTGTCCTCTCTTCTCCTTATTGAACTTAAAGCAAGTACTGTATATGAATTAATTCATGTAGCAAAATTATTGAAATTGCTGAAAAAAGGTTTTATATTACTGTAATTATCAACAAAAATGTAAATAAAATAATGTAATAAAAATGAATTGTGCTTTTCTATGTGGATGATTAGTGTAATATAGTATATTCTCTAGATGAGTAAAAATAAACACTTACACTCACCTAAAGGATTATTAGGAACACCTATTCAATTTCCCATTAATGCAATTATCTAATCAACCAATCACATGGCAGTTGCTTCAATGCGTTTAGGGGTGTGGTCCTGGTCAAGACAATCTCCTGAACTCCAAACTGAATGTCAGAATGGGAAAGAAAGGTGATTTAAGCAATTTTGAGCATGGCATGGTTGTTTGGTGCCAGACGGGCCGGTCTGAGTATTTCACAATCTGCTCAGTTACTGGGATTTTCACGCACAACCATTTCTAGGGTTTACAAAGAATGGTGTGCAAAGGGAAAAACATCCAGTATGCGGCAGTCCTGTGGGCGAAAATGCCTTGTTGATGCTAGAGGTCAGAGGAGAATGGGCCGACTGATTCAAGCTGATAGAAGAGCAACTTTGACTGAAATAACCACTCGTTACAACCGAGGTATGCAGCAAAGCATTTGTGAAGTCACAACACGCACAACCTTGAGGCGGATGGGCTACAACAGCAGAAGATCCCACCGGGTACCACTCATCTCCACTACAAATAGGAAAAAGAGGCTACAATTTGCACGAGCTCACCAAAATTGGAGAGTTGAAGACTGGAAAAATGTTGCCTGGTCTGATGAGTCTCGATTTCTGTTGAGACATTCAAATGGTAGAGTCAGAATTTGGCGTAAACAGAATGAGAACATGGATCCATCATGCCTTGTTACCACTGTGCAGGCTGGTGGTGGTGGTGTAATGGTGTGGGGGATGTTTTCTTGGCACACTTTAGGCCCCTTAGTGCCAATTGGGCATCGTTTAAATGCCACGGCCTACCTGAGCATTGTTTCTGACCATGTCCATCCCTTTATGACCACCATGTACCCATCCTCTGATGGCTACTTCCAGCAGGATAATGCACCATGTCACAAAGCTCGAATCATTTCAAATTGGTTTCTTGAACATGACAATGAGTTCACTGTACTACAATAGCCCCCACAGTCACCAGATCTCAACCCAATAGAGCATCTTTGGGATGTGGTGGAACGGGAGCTTCGTGCCCTGGAGCAACTGCAAGATGCTATCCTATCAATATGGGCCAACATTTCTAAAGAATGCTTTCAGCACCTTGTTGAATCAATGCCACGTAGAACTAAGGCAGTTCTGAAGGCGAAAGGGAGTCAAACACCGTATTAGTATGGTGTTCCTAATAATCCTTTAGGTGAGTGTATATACATATTTGAAACTCACAAGGCAGTGTACGAGTATCGGCTCACTAAGTTAATCCCAAAAAGTCCCTAATGTTGCCGTCTGGGGGCTTGTGCATCTCACGTTTGATGTTTCGTTTTAGACCTCTAGTTTTTTCTTCATGACCAGCTTGTAAAGGATCTGATAGCCATCATCCCAGGCATAGATCTGCTGTTCCAGCGGGTTATATTTCAGGCTGGAGTGCGAGCCGTAGCGCTTGGGGAAGTAGACTAGAGGGGCATTGTCGCTGGAGACCATGTCATTGACATCGTAGACACACTGCACCCGGGAGCGGCTGGGTAGCTTGGTGTTGTACACCACGTAGACGGTGCCGCAGATGACGAAGGCCGCCTCGGCGTTGTCACGGGGGCAGGGTGTGTCCCACATCTGCTCGATGTCCAGTGTGTTGGGGTCCATTTTGGCCAGGCAGATGTTGCGGTCATTCTCCTGTGTGGCATAGAGGGCCCAGAGACCCTCCTCATCGGCCGCCAGGTCGATATAGGTCTCGCTGGTCAGGCTGTAGACCGGCACAGGGTTCTCGGCGGGGAAAACCACGCTGTCGGCTATTGAGCCATTCCGCAGGTCATACTTGATCACCTGAAGTTCCTGACCTTCCTTCACAAAGTAGATGAACCCATTGTAGACAGTGTGTCCCGTTCCACCCCAAGAAGAAGGCAGCTTGATCATCTTACCCCTGGACAACTTGGAGGAAGCTGTCAGGTCCCGAATTGAATCAAACTCATACAAGGTGTCCTCAGAAACTCCATTGAAGAGGTAGACCTTGCTAGATCTAGTTGAGGTGTCTTTGGTCCACATGCCCTTGGCATTGCCTGCTCTCTTCAAGATCTTCATGGCTTTGATACTAGAGATCATGTCACGGCAATCTGTGGAGCAAGCACAGGTGTCTTAGTGCGAGTTCAGTTGTTTTAACTTTATCGCATTTGAACTGTGGTATCCCTGTACAGTTACACTGAACTGCATCGCAAAAAAAATATTTTCCCCCTATTCTCATACAAGTATAAAAGAAAGATTAAGAAGATTTGCATCTAAATTTAATTTTCTTGTGCCTGCTTCAGAACAGTCTTTTTCAACAGATATTTCTAGTCTTTTTTTAATTAGCATTCAGGAGTATTAAGTCGTGAACCTAAAACGTTGTTTCAGGTCCATCTTCAAAATTCAGGGTGTATAGCTTAGTCGTCGTTTTCAAAGCCCAAAAAATCGAAAAGAACGTAACAAATTCAAGGGAGAAAACCAGCAGCTGTCAGCACATGGAAAAGCTTGTAATGAGGATCGGGACAGCAAGACCGAGGCCAGAGATGGATCCAGATTAAACACAGTATGACAGGAAAAACGTATAGATTTTGCACCTCATTATGATTCTGGATTAATTTTGAACTAGCTCTGCAGAACCCAAAAAATCATTGTTTTCTGCATTGCTTCTAAACAAATATATTTCAAATCAAACCAAACCAGCATAGTGTCCAGCATAAGGTATTTGGTCAGTTTTGTTTTGTTTTGTACCTCTTAAGTGTCTTTCTATGGAAAAAATATATGAAATTAAATGAGTAATAAAAAGCTGAAAACTGGCGTCACATTCACATCTCTAGCAGTAGGTTCTAAAACTAAAAATCCATAAAATATACGGTATATCTACGACAGGTGATTTAATACAAATTGGTGAACAAGTTAAATTGTATCCTTTTGAAGTTGCCCCAGTTTTTACCAGGAAAAAAAATATCTAGAAAAAATGAAGTACAATAAAAAAAGAGCACATATATCATAGCAGAAAAGGAAAGACCCCACAGAGCAGGTTATGTTCTTTAAAGGTACATGGGATAATTGGCAGCAGCTGGGCCCTCCGGGCATCGGAAGCCTTCAAAGAAGGTGTAAAACATTGTTATAGTGCTATGAGCGGAACTGCCGTTGCAGTAAAGAATCAGGTAGTAAACGAAACACCACAGTCATCATGAGCATTTTATTCTACACTTGATGAGAAGTAAGAAAACGTACAGCATCTATAAAATCTGTCAAGGAAATATCTAACTAGCTATGGGCCTCTAATCAAGAGAACTATGCTTGGCAAAAGAGGGCTAAATACGAGAGCATTTGTGGGATTGTACTATCATTCTGTTTTTGTGGGGGGGGGGCACCCTGGGGGCACCCTGGGCTACCCTTAAAGCATCATTGAGAATGCAGTGGCGAACAATCATGAAGATATTACCTACAAATAATTTAATGCAAACTGATAAAACTCCATTCATAAGGGTATGAATTTGATTATATCTGTGTTTTCAAAACAAAAGGTTATATCTGAATTTTTCAGTGGCTGACTTTATGTCCACCTGCCCCACTCCTTCGGTACTGTGTCTCTTTGGAGAATCCTTGGGTACCGCTGGTTTGACTTTGTGTCGAATGAGTGGTTGCTCAAGGAGTCCCGAATGAGGCGCATTACCTGCATTGTCAGGGAGCGTCAGTTACGGCACTACAGCCATGTGGCGCGTTTCCCTGAGGGTGATACAACTCGAAGGATCCTCACTGCTGAGGACCCGAACAGCTGGACCCGGCCAAGGCTACACCCACGTAACACCTGGCTGTGGCAGCTCGACTGTCATTGCCGGAGGGTGGGATTGGACCACATGTTGGCTGAGATGTTTTGTCATGTGGGGGGTGTGGCAACACACTGTACCAGTGCATATGCTCCCCAACCTGACCTGTCCCTCCCATTCTTCAGATGCATTCCCCAGTCCAGGGTGGGGGGGTCATTTGCCTTCGCACAGGTTCATGTGGATCCCTCAACTCACCTGAGAGCTTGGTGTACTTCACTTTGTTCTTCTCCTTCACAGTGGCCACCTCTTGCTCCACCAGATGCTCGTCCACATCCACGCAGGGAGGTTGGGGGTTCTGGGTCTCCTGATAGTCCATCTCACGCTCTACGCGATCCACGCGGGACACCACACTGGTCAGGTCAGAGCGGAGATCTTCCCTCTGCTTCTCGATGCTCTCCAGGAGCGCCGACACCTGCTGTTTGAATTCTCGAAGCTCAGAGGCTTGCCGGTTGGTCTGATCCTGCCAGAGAGAGATACGTTCCTAGAAGGCAAGAAGCCTCTTCTGGTTATTCAGTGATAGCCCAGAAACTAAACAAAATGCAGTAAATGCCATTGTGTTGCATGTACATTCATGCTTTTTCAATGAGTAGATAAAATGTGCTTCCCTGGACTTTCCCTGTTCTCTATGCTTAATAATAACTGCATCTTTGCTCACTTTTAAAGGACTATAACGTTTTCCACTCAGTAGGGGAGAGTGGGTTAAGAAGGGAACTTTTTTTTGTCAAGAAACAAAAGAAACTGATTATGGTTTTGTTCCTTTTCTACATACTTTTCCAAATATGAAGAAGTCCCTGTGCTCAATAAGTCTTACATTTTTCAAGCAGTCATGTTGGGCATGTTGGGGAAAACCGTTGCGTTACATAAAAAGCTGTCTGCTGGGAAGCAGAAATGGAGGTGAGTAGGACTTTACTGGGCTGTGTGGGAAGAAAGCAGATCGCAAGAGAGTCTCCATCCTTTCATAAAGAGTTTAGTTGAATGAATTCCAGAATTTCTCTCACAACTTTCCCACCTGCTCCAGTCCATTAACTGCTGTGTTGCCTGCTGAATTCATTATTTAGGCAACACTAATGAAAATAACACATGAAAGACTTTTCTCATTCACTTAGATCCATGATTCCTAGATATAGTTACTAGTAAGTTTTCTATTGGTTAGAATCAGGCTTTTAGCTGAGATGGAGTATACAACATATGCTCATTTCCAAAAACCACATTAACATAAAAGAATACATCCATTTTCTCCCAGAAGCCTTAGTGGCATGTGGCCTGACTGATTGCCATGCTGGTAAAATGGTCAATTTGTAGCTATGAGAGCAATTTAAAAGACTTACTACTGCTAATGACTCCAGATGTATAAGTGCAAGTATTTGAAAAATTAAATTTTGTGTTGCCTGGGACATTATAAATTGTCCCTGGATGCTGCAAAATATCATATAATTTGGTATAAGAAAAAATATCTATCAATGCGGTGTGATATATGAGGATAATACAATATTCTCTGAATAGGCTTTCTTTCTAGTCTTCCTGTTGTAAATTATTTTTCCATTCTGATTCCTAGAATGATATGTATCGATTCTAGTTAACATGATATAAGTTCTTACTGTGAAAAAACTAAGACACAATCTCGAGCTGTAGCATTATAATTGCTGTATTGAATTCAACAAATATTTTCAGACATGTTTAATCATTTTACACTCAGAATAAGAATGAAACCCATATTCATGCCCAACACTTCTAAACCATTTTTCATACTCTTAATTAAACCAGTGTTACAATGTACATTTATCAACATAACTTTGATTTATTGTACTTCATAGTAGACTTTGAATGTTGTACCTATTACCGAATACTTTTTACTGCACAAGAAAGCTTGAAACTTATAATAGTTTTTAGATATATTTTCTAGTCATTTTCTCATTGCTCTTAGCAGAAATTATATTCCATGAAATACTATACTGTACTTTAATATGCATACTTTTCAGTGAAAGCAACTGAAGTGCTGATTCAAAAGTGAAGTTCGTTAAGCTACATGTTTGAGCAGAGGACTGCTTGGTAAAATCCATTTGTCACTCTTAATCTATCTTACTAAACACTCGCCAAATTGCTGTTCAGTTGCGATCCGTGACCATTACGTGCGATAAATGTGACAACTGAATGGCCAGACCATTTGGGCACATTCATTCACCACCCAAATGGATGCATTTTAATAACACCGGCAAACGTTAATGTCCGACTGACATATAACATGATACATATGATCCAGCTAAGAACTGTAACACACTGTAAAAGGCACAAAAGTGTTTGGTGCCATAAAATTCATGCCGATATTTAGAAATTGAAATAGGTGGGTAATACTTCTAAATTAAGCAACAACCTCTTCAAAATATATTTGCCATGTTCTTGCATTACTACCAGTTAATGTGCAGCAGAGATTATGCATTGTGGTGATGTAAGACATCATGTGACTCATTTCTGGGTTGAGGAAGGAAGGTTTTTTTTTTCCTCTTTTTTTAATCATGTTGAGTAAGCCAAGTGTTGGAATGGAAATAGCAGGCTGTGGAGCGCCGTCTCAGAAGCGGCCCTGTTTGTGGTGGTTTTAGTGTGGAGTCAGCAAATCTGAAGACAGGTTACGGGAGAGAGCATGGGTGGGGGGAGGAGAATGCAGGGGAGATTAGAGACATAACAGCCCTTCCAGTGAGACTACACTGACTGACAGAGACAATCAGTGAGAAGTATCATTAATGTGCAGTGCAATGAAAACCTCTTAAACACTGGGATTCTGAAGGCTGTACAGCAGTCTTTTAACTATGTTTGCCTCACTGCCACCTTTCCAATTTGCCTTTTGTCATCTCTGCCAGTACGAAACGGTTCCCCGGTCAGTTGCTGCGGCAGTTAGCTTAGGAATAGCCAGGGCATGATATTACATTTCTACTCCCATTGAAAAATGAAAGCATTTCCTTGTCTCTAGTCCTCTTAAAACAGTGCATCAGTGATGATTACGTAGAATTTGCTTCCACGGGGGAAGGAAATGAACCTCCCACCAAACAAAAGCTGAAAGCAGAGCGATTAGAGAAAGTAATGTTTGACCAGGGGAGTAAAGCACCACTTACCTCGATGGACAGCATCCTGCGCTCCAGGTAATCCATCAGGGCCTGGTTCTGGCCACTGGCAAGACTGATTAAGGCAGCAGTGATAAGGATTAGGGCTCTCATGGCGAGGCTGAATAGCGGACACTGAGGTCTGGTCGATTCAGATGGCCAACAGCTGCAGCCTGGCCTCCTGTCCCTGCTGCTATGTGGCCCCCGTATGCCTGTGAGTGAGGGAGAAGCTGAGGGAGGGGTGAAGAAACTTCTTCTGGAGTTTCTCCTTGGCCCAGTCACTTGGCAGGAATGTTTTTACAGGAGCAGTAGGGGCCTCTTTGTCTGCCGCCCGGTTCGCTTTGTGCCACACGTCCAGCAGATGGCTCTGTGCGTGGAGGTTTCTGTCTTCTCTCACGGGAGCGTGTTCCATCGGGATTTTCCAGCCAGCAGGCCTATGTGTTGAATGATTAGACTTTCATATGAAAAAAGTGAAAACAATGTTCATGTTTATCCAAATTTACAAGCGTCAACCAAGACTTTTCCTTTTGAAAACCTCCGTTTGGTCTTTTTTTTTTGTCTAGATCCTGGCGGTTTTACTTTTCAGTTTCCATATGGTTTAGATGAATGTGCAGTTTTGTAGCTGAAAATGTATCTTGGCAAAACCAAAGCCCTCCTTTCCAAAGTCCCTGGCTTAAGAAATTGGTGGCAAGAGAAATATTCCACAAAGGCATCCTTGTTTTTATTGAATGGATGCATGTTTTGCTTTAAAGCAGCCAAGCCAGCCACAGCTCTCAAATTGTTGGATCGCAGTTGGCGGAAAAAAAAAAAAAAAAAAGCCCGATTTGCATAATCATATTCTTGCAGATGGTGAAATCAAAAAAAGCAGCTAAAATCCCTTCGTGTTGTCATCCCAGCTGCATATATCACAGCTGATTGGAGATAATTTTATAACTAAACAAACAAAAAAGTAGGGAAGAGTAGCTTAATGATAAGCTGATGCTGATTGCCAACTTATCAGTGTCACCAATCAGAAGAACAATCTGCTGGCTATGGAGTCTGAGAACAGAAATAATCCAACTAATGCAACATGACCAATAGCGTCATCGGGTGATAAACAGATTGCACTATGTATTGAATCCATGTACTTTTCCATCCATTTGTCTTCCAACTGCTTATTCAGTGCAGAGTCCTGTGAGCCTGGAGTCAGGAGATGCAGTGTGGAAAACACACCGCGTCCGTGACAGAGAACATATGTGCACAACTGAAATTTAGACACCATGTTGCCTAACTTCATGTTATTGAACTGCTGCAGGTAACCAGAGTACCAGGAAACCAGTGTAGACACTGCCCCCCCCCCCCCCCCCCCATACACAGATCTGGGTGGGAGTTATTTTCTAATTCCACTCCTCTTCCAACAACCACCACGATTATAAAAAATGAGACATTAGTTACCATTCACTGATTCTGCAAAGTTTTTAAATTAATATCATTTGTAAAAGTGTCCATATCCATAATTTGTTTTTACCCATATGTCTCGCTATCAGTATCACACCTGTTTCCTGTTTTCACTTTGAACAATGGAGTAGCAAACTACAATAACGTTATAAATATTGCACGCAGCGATGTTTGAGATCCGGGAATGAAAACTTTGACAGGCTGTGAAAATTGATGGAACCGTATTTCCTGATAAAGCCGCATTTGTATTGGGTGCCATCTATCTTTCATAAGTGCTAATCCATTACGGGGCTACGGGCCTGCTGAGAGAGTGGGGCCCAGGAAGCACAAGGCAGGGGATAGGGGGAGCAAAAACATGGACTGTCTGGGGATCCCGAGGACTGGGTTGGGAGCTGGGAGGGAGCAAAATCACACGGCAGGGGTTAGGGGGAGCAAAAACATGGACTGTCTGGGGATCCCGAGGACTGGGTTGGGAGCTGGGAGGGAGCAAAATCACACGGCAGGGGTTAGGGGGAGCAAAAACATGGACTGTCTGGGGATCCCGAGGACTGGGTTGGGAGCTGGGAGGGAGCAAAATCACACGGCAGGGGATAGGGGGAGCCCCTGCTGCAATGCCAGTCCATCAGAGAGCACACACTCACACACTCACATACTCACCGAGGGACATCAGTTCTTCAGGATACATACAGTGGGGTGCAAGACTCTTTTCTACAAAGAAAAGGCAAAGAAAATTAGCAGTAGATAGTAAATGTATATATGTATACTTTCTCAGGAAAAACAAACAGAATTTAACATTACAATCGGGGGTCCAGTAAAATGTCTGTGTGTGTGTGTGGTGGGGGGGCTGATAAATTTGAAATGTGATTGGATTGATCTTGGTTGTGGGCCCAATATGATATGCTTTCTTCGGGCCCAATATTGTTAGCGGCATCGTGGATTAGAACATATACAAATTAACGGTAACACAATAAAAACTAACAAGAATTTCTTCTGTTTATTAATTATTAATTAAATTAATTGATTTAATTATTGATAAGGCTACATGAACACCGCTTCAGTTCCCGAACTTCTCCTCAGGGCCAAAACATCCATTACATGTATTTATTAAATTTCACACCAGCTCAATTAATTTATTTATTTATTTTAAATAATTCTACGAGGTACCCTTTAGCTAAGTGGGTCAAGGTTTTGAAATAGCCAAGTTAACAAACTTGACAGACATATTATAATAGTTTTATACCAACGTGAAGCCCTAAGACTTTTGCACAGTGCTGTGTTTAGTACCAGCAGGTGGAATCCCACACAATCGTGGGAATAACATAAAAACTACAAACTTATGGATAGAATTAAACCCACAACAACGGAAGACTGGAGCCACAGTTCCGCCTCTTTTGGATTCCCCTGCCGAAAATTACATTTCAATGCCCAGACTGCTCTGTGAGACCTGGTGAAGGGTATGTTTAATCTGTGATGCTACATTTCCTCTTTGTAAACTGTTTATACATTACCGATCTTGCGGTGCTGTTATGCTACCATGACATTGTTTGTCTTTATGAAGCATAGCAACCATGTGCTACAAATCCTGCACTCTGTGTGGCTTACTCTGTTCCAGTGGTTGCACATGTCTTTATACCATGTTAGAGATTTTGTTTCTTAATAGAACCAACACAATAAATGGTGTATCACTCCATGTGCAGTCAGCGGTGCATAATGCCGATGATTAGATCACACAGATGAGTGCTTTTGTTTGAATTATTGAGGAGACGCTAGATATCCATTTTCAACATAAATCCTCGGAGACTGTGCTCAGTGCAGCTGAAAACTGTAAAACACCAAAGTTACAAAACAAATTACATAAAAAAATGACAGCTTAAGGCGCAAGCATCTGAGGTACTGGGTAGGTTGCTGTACCAAACAAGAATCAAACCATGAAGAGCAGCAAATACCTGAACCAAGCAATCACAGACACAAAATATTCCTGTACACATGTGTTGGGAGCTGGGAGGGAGCAAAAACATGCACTGTCTGGGAGGGAGCAAAAACATGCACTGTCTGGGAGGGAGCAAAAACATGCACTGTCTGGGGGTCCCGAGGACTGGGTTGGGAGCTGGGAGGGAGCAAAAAAGGTACATGGACTGGCCATAATAATCTGCGTTGTGAGGATTGTGAATTTATGGGGTCTATTTAGTCAGTCCTATTATATCAACTATACATCAACAATATTTAGTATTTTCACTTTAGCTTGTTTAAATCCCTATAATTTTCCCACAAGATGCAATTTTTGCACTGGGGCTTAAATTGCAATGTTTGCGGACAGGTAGCAATTTTATTTTTCATCTAGCTGTTGGTATTAATTATGGGCGCATATTATTTTACTTCATTGTGGTTTTTATCAAAGTAGACAGGCCTACAGTTAGGTTGATACTATGAGGACATTGCATTGTGTGCAAAATTATTTTGTGGGGCAAGACGTAGCGTAGCTTTCGTGGATGCTGTGTCTGTTATTGCAAAAGCTGCTTTTTCAAAGTCCGCAGTGGGCAGAGTGATTTTACTGTAGGGTCCATAACCACGGTCCTTAACCCCAGGGGCTGCTTTACAGAGTTTGTAAAACCTTGTATAGTTTTTGTCATGTTTCCCCCCATTATTGCATAGGAAATGTAAGACTTGTTTCAGCTGAGATGACAAACTGATCCATCGTCGCAGTGGGATCAGAGGAAGGATCTGGCTTTATAAGACTGAGGGGTGAAACACAAGCAAAGGGGAACAGGCTGGGGAAACCAGACAGATGTTGAATTCTGGGAAGTGTAGTTTCACCATGCCTGACAGGACAGAAGGCCTGGCCAGACAGGATGATGGGCATTGTAGTTGAAAGGGTCTTGTCACCTGATTTCCCTTTATCTTACAACATGTTACACAATTACATAAATTAGAGTTCATATCATTTTACCGTTACGCCTTGAGATCTGTTACTAAAAAGTTACAGTTCAAATTATTCACAAGTAACAGTCTCCTGTCTCTTTAGCCAAACGTTCACATTTAATCAATCTATCCATCCATTTTCCTTAATTGCTTATCCAATGCATGATCGTTGAGAGTATGGATTCAATGCCAGGAAACACAGGACAGAGGGCACCCAGAGCAGGCTGTATGCAAATATACAAACTGTTCTTACTGAAATTTCACAGAACATTTTCCCATATATTACATTTAAACTAAACCATGATGGTCCATCATCGATCATCATCGCACAGCTCTTTGACAACCCATTACCATGACCAAACTGAAGACTGCAGCATATAAACACAATTATGTGAAATTTTACATAATATGTACTTGAGATTTAATAGAATTTAGATATTTGCATTCTTATTTAATTACTCTAACCTTTCAGTTCAATAGGCACAATGCAACTTCTTTTTTTAAATGTCAGCATTTGTTTTCTATGTACAGTGAGGGTCACTATGGTGTGTTGCATTGTTCTATGCCCACGTACTTCAAAGACATCATTTTCATTAGTGGTCACTCAGATGAATGGCACCGTTCACCACTGAAGTGTTTATTTCATTGTCCATTTTCTCCTGTGTCGAAATCTGCAAGCAGCAGTTGGACGAAGGCATCCTTCTAACACTGAAGAACTGCATGGATTTTCAGAGAGAGTTGGGCAAATTTTAGGTAGAAAAGTACAGCAAACTAACAGGTTTTCTATAAGGCATTTAGAGGTAATACATTTTTTGAAAGGCCATGATTCCAAATTTTAGGTATGAAGTCCCAATAATTTTCTCCAAGCTTTTTTTTTTTTTGTTTGGCATCTAAGCAAAAACGACAGCTCTCTAATTCCATAGGTACACTGTAATATATTGATATGATTTGCTGTTTAATAAATGAAACTAATGAAAGAAGGCCACTTATTCTGTTTTTTGTAAAGCATTTTTTTAATTTTTAGGATACCAATAAATTTAGGCTTGGATACTTTATTGGTCATGAGCATTTTTACTGTAGTATTAAATTACATTCATGTTATCTAATAAAAGAGAAATTTTGTATAAGGTATTTATAGTTGTGGTTACAATGCCTCAGTTAGAGTGTTTTGATTACAGTTCTATTCATATATATTAAGAGACAGAAAAACAGACATGAGATTTAAAGAAAACAATGGGAAAAAATTAGTTTTCTTCCATCGGTTTTTAAATGACATTTCACACCCTATAAACCTCAAACAGCAGCATTCATAGTGCAGCAGGAGAAGACAAGTGCAACCATACTTCTGTGCCACCAACGTCAGAATGAAAGTATCTTTCGTGTTTTTTTTTTTGTTTTTTTTTTTAACGTAAAATATTGTACAATGCATTTAATACTTACTATACTGATGGCCTGAAATCAAAACAGCACCATAGGGTAGTAGTTGGTTTTTCCTGAACAGGACGTAACCATAATGGACAGAGTTTTAATAGGAAATGACATTTGCCTGAAGGGCAGCGCAAATTAAATAAGATAATGAAATGTTCAAGAGCTGGAAGCGGAGAGAAGGGCCACCTATCCCATGCTTATTTGGTGTAATGAGGAAAAGGCAGAACCACGAATCAGCTCTAGTAAATATTCAATAAAGTGACCTTCCATGTATAACAGTGAACATGTTAGTTTTGGAAGACAGTATTGGCTCTTTTTGCAGTGAAACAGTTCTTGGCATTGTTCTTCAGTGTTTAAATGTCATTTGTTGCCGAGGAATTAGATTCAAGGGTCAAGCACAACGAGGTCCTTCACGTTGATGAAGCAGATTCCAATATGACCGCATCAGCAGCTGCTTCAGGTAGTGCTTGGGTGTGACCTCATAGATCCAGATGCTTATGTCATAGCACATTTGCGCTTAACAGGAACTATGAAGTGACTCAGGCACACATATTCACACCACAGGCACACATATTCACACTCGTGCACAGTGTGCTGCGATTTTCCAGGCTTGTGCTTTTCATTTCAGCATTTGATAACGTACGTTGCACAGACTACGACAAACATAGCTACCAAGGCTCATGATTTCCCAGTGAGACTCGTGCTTTCTGACGTTTCTACAAGTCTCAATACCAGTGCATGACACTGTGGTTTCTTTTTATCTCAGATGTTACAAGAAACAACTTTAACGCATGATATTTTGTGACTTTTCTCTGACAATCTTCCTGGTCCATTTGAAATAAGATAGACAGGGAAGAAACTACCTCAATCCCTTAATTTTCCAATTGCCTACATCACCCTATTAAGGACATTTCCTAGAAGTAACTTGTTCCTTTTTGCAAAATGAAATCTATTGCTGAAAATCCAATTACCTCAGGAGCTTTATTTTATGACAAATGCCATGTGAATTCATAGAACAATGTGTCTTCTGTAACTAGCTTGAATTTCTTTATATTAGACCTGTCTTATGTAATTTAGAGCACATCTAATATGTTTAATTTTGCAAATCGTAGTACTTTCCTGTGCTCTGTACTGACAGGAAAACATCTATTGCTGTGAGAGCATTTTCTTGATGAAAAACAGATGTGGCCTTAGTAATGTCAATATTTGCGAACTGCAATCCAGCATCAGTCTGTTATAAGACCATACAGCTCTAAACGCCTTATTTCAACGCGGGAGTTAATTTCATCACTGTGTCATGGAGCGTTTTCTCACGTTTGCTCTTGCAGCAAATTTAACATGGCTCTGCATATGTGTGTCATAAGATAGCTAGCTTGATATAACATTTATGTTAACTCCAAGAAAATGTTCAGTTATTTTAAACATTAAGGTAATAATAGTCAATGTGGTTATAAGTGAAAGAACTGAAAGCGCCAGTAGTATCGTCTGGTACCGTTATTTAAAATTTTCCGGGGAGCATAATACTATAGAAATTATATTTGCACAAAGCTTGTGCATTTGTTACCAAAGGAGACGATCCTCAGTCTATTTCAGTGGAATTAAAAATGGTTCCAAAGCCTTTTTTGTCATTACAAACTGTTCCGCAATATCAGTGTGAGCTATGGAATCAGCTGACCTTTCGACTGCTGAAAAGATATCTCCACTGACTCTGCAATTTATCCAGTGGCCAGTGCATCCAGTATAGCATGAACTTTGGGTTCCAGCTGTCCTGCTTCATCGGCTACAATATTATTCTCTAGTCTAGGAAGAGGAGGGGGCAGATTTTTTAATCAGCAAGAATCCAGGGCCAGCCATGAATATTCAGCTAGTTGTAATTATTCCACATTTAACTACATTTCTCATCTCGTGTTAATAATAGAACCACATTAATTAAAATACGCGCATTGAACCTCTAGGAGTGAGGATTCAGTCTGACAAAGTACAAACAGATAAAGCAAACCCCTCCTCTCCCAGGGTCTCTAAGCAAACGCGTCCCCCAAGTTAATGATGGTGCATGCACCTTGCAAGCAGCACAGGGAGAGATGCCAGCTATTTCGAGGCCACAGCGGTCGGCAGATATAGAAACAAGATCATGCAGAAGGCATCTTATGGACATTAAATGAAGTAAGCAACAAATTGGCATAATTACTAAAAAAATAGGCTGTTCTGGTAATGTTGTTCCGTAGCTTGATTGTGCATCAGTGAAATATTCATTTTGTGGTTAGAAGGGGCACTTCAAACCAATTAAAATCCCTGGGCCTGTTCTGACTTAGGGGGAGGTGTGTTTCTTGACAGGTCTGGATGCTGTATCTGTGATCGGAAGGTTGCCGGTTCAAATCCCAACTGGCAAAGTGGTTTCACTCCTAGGCCCTTAAGCAAGGCCTTTAACCCCAATTGCTCCAGGTACTGTCTGACCCTGATAAATAAATAAAATGTAAATACTTGGGTTAAACTTATTTTACCTGATTAAAAAACAAAAAAAAAAAAACAACAGCCACAGAAAATGAATAACAGAATATGAACTGGAGGTGGAAACAAATTATTCACTAATAAAATTCACGTAAAATAAATGAAGAAGTGTAGCAAATGGCATTTTTGAAAAATGCATGTAGCCACTCACAGCTACGCCATAGAACCACATACTTTCAGTAGCTCCCTGCTGCCCCCTGCTGGAAATACGATGGATCCTCCTCGGCTTGGATCGCAAACCAAAGCCAAGGAGTATAATCCTTTCCTTTTAATGCTCCTTTTTAAATATATGTACAATAAACACTTTCATTTTATAATGATTTATTTATTTGTTATTTGTACATGTACAGGTACATAGGAATTAATACACAGCATTAACATAGGAGTTCATGATCTGAAAATGATCTTTAAAATGACAAAATATCTCATCCATCCGTCTTCTAGTTTCTTATTCAGTACATGGCAGCTGGAGCTTAGAACAGAACTACAGTAAAAATATCAGTGCAACTTCATTTTTGATCTACCGGTACCTGCTCCAGTAGCAATAGCAAAAACTTTTTAGATGATTTTAAAATAAATTAAAAAATAATAAATCAACAAACAGGTTGGGCGAGAATTCGCCCTCCGCTCTTTGGTGCAGTTTGCATGTTAGTCCTGTGTCATGCAGGTTTCTTTGCGCAGTCCAAACACATGCAATTAGGTACAATCACCCATATGTGCCCTGTTATGGACTGGCACCCCTCCCAGTGTCCCCCTGCCTCCTGTCTCGTGCACCTTGGAATAGGTTTCCAAGCCCCCAGAAATGTTGTTCTGGATAAAGAGAATAAGGACAGATAGCTTTTCCGTCCACTTCGTGTCAGATTGTAGCCCTTGTTGTGGAAGTTATTCGGCACTGATATTCTCTGCACCATTTACCGGCGGCTCTGCTCCTACGAGGCACTAATTCACTTGTCCCTATATGTAACATTAACTCACTGTGTTTCTAGAGAAGTCCTTGGTGACTGACAGTTAAGTTAACCTGAACGAAGCTGTAAGGTTTTTTTGAACCACGAGATGGCGCCATTACACATCCGATAAATTTCACATATCACAGACGATTCTTTGTTTGAAAAATCCGTCATAAAAATTTTGGGGTTCAGTTAAATTAACAAGTAATCTAGTAATAATAGAAAATATATTCCCTCGACAAAGGGAATGGGAGTGCTTGAAAAGCCGCCTGTATTTTCTTTCTTTGTCGCCAGACAGCACGGCAACCAAGAGAGAATACAAGTCATTCAAAACAGGTCTTATATATCAATTAATTGAGTACGGCCTTGGTTAAACCAAGCCACTATAATTCCTGTCCTTAACCGTCTCCATCCAAATTCATACATTAATACATTTTTATCTGGTATACGGTATATCATATGATTATTTATTAAATACTTGTATATAATGAATCATGTGTGCATTGAAATGAAATACCCAGTGCAAATACATGTTTTTAATGGCTGCACGTATAATACTAGCATCAAATTGGTTATTGTCACTCATTGCAGACAAAAATGTCCTTAAAGACACTTTATGTGTGTTCTGTTCATCTTTTATAACTCTCAGATCACCAATAATATGTCAGTATGTCATTAACATATAGAGATGGACAAGATCATTTTTTTCTGATCCGATCCCGATATACAAATTTTGAGTATCCGTAAATTCCGATACAATCCTATACTTTTCCTCTTTATCAAGAATAAATGAGTTTTTTTTTTGTTAGAGGTGACTGTGACAAAGCAGTGCTTTTATGTGTCAGACAAAAAAAAATGCTTATCCATCCATCCATAGATACATACATCCGATTCACCATTCTGGACTGGATTGCTAAGAAATCACCAAATCAGCCTAACAAAAGATTATTAAGGTATTTTAATAGTTTAATTAAGCATGGCTGCACCATCCATTCACATTGCAATTGGTTCATATCCTATATACGGAAATCCACACAGATATGAAGACGTACCAGTTTAACTAGCATTTTGTTTTGATCCAAAAGCAATTTCCTGTCCCTTTAAGTGAACATGAAACAATGTGCTTTAAAATGAGAGAATACTCACTATTTAGCATGGTCCTGGAAGATTGACTGGTGGGTATGTTATTGTATGTAACACATTCTATAAGCAATGTAATTAAAATAAGGCCATTTAAAATAGATTTTAAGCTGTCAAAAGAAACCATTTGAAAGTATTGAAAAGAAAGCAAGAAGCAAGACCCTCACATGCCTGTGATTTATGTACATAGAAAAATCTGAACTGACCCAGAATTTATATGGTGCACAAAGATACTTTGTTGCATCCACTCAGTTAATGTGATTCATTGACAACATTACCGGTTAATTGCATGGTGCAGGGTGGAACTACTGGTCTAATTTTTATAACATGTTTTTCTTAAGCGAGGCTGTATTTTTGTTCTTCAAATTTTGCACCCCAGAATAAATATTTTTCCGTGTACTTTTTCTGCTGCGTCCTGCTAGGGCCCTGCAATCACTGCTTGCGAGTTTATCAGTAGGTTACATTTACTCTGGAACAGAGACTTAAACAAATCAACAGTAACCTCTGCAAAAATATATGTGCCGCATTAAAAAACATGTTATTATGTTTTAATAATGATTGGAGGGGTCAGAAAACAGGACCACCTAGCGCCAGGTCCAGACCGAAGACCCATAAATCCTCTGGACTCTTATAAATAGCTTTAATACACCCTAGGCGCCAAATCACTTGACCTGCGTTAGCCCCAGTACTTGGGAGCTTTCTGCCTGACTGGGCGCCTCGGAGCCAGGCCCTCTCCTCCCATTTTGCGCCTGTCAGTCCAGGTAACAGTCAAGGCTTGATTAGAAACACTCCTGCCTCTTTGCTTGTTCCAGCTCCAGCTCCAGCTTCAGCAGCACTCGTGCATGTAATCGCTCGCAGAGATGCAGGACTGCCTGCCTTCTCCACCTCCCCCATACCCTAACCCTATGACCTTAAACTGGTACCTCGTCATGCATACATTTCTCCTCTCTCTCCCAGTCCCTCATTTTTGTCCCTTTGCAGCCACCGTCTAATGTCCTCATTCTCTCTACCTTCTTTCCTGTGGTCTCTCCATTATCGAAACCTTCCCAATAGCATATTCTGATGGGCACCATTGAACAGAAGATAGAACAAATAGCTCTGAAGGAACTTGAGGTCAAGGGGCGACTACAGATGTTTCTCCACCCTTGGAAAGACTGCATCCTAGTCTTTGTCAGGGCTTTGAGATTAATACCAAGCACACCAATGGAATCTTATTAAGTTATCACATTGAACCCCAGATTTAGATATCCAGTTCAGTCTGTTCGTAGCCTCCATAGTGAAGACTCATCACTAGTGATGCAACGATGAGGAAATTTCTGGCCAATATCAATAGCCGATTATTTTGATAACTGACTGTTACGGCCCAGACTAGGGTTGGGAGTCTAGGGTTGGGCTGCACAGCGTTATTGTGAGTAAATGAATAAGGTGGTGGAGGACTGTGGATCTTTTTAGAGGAACATGATCAATGAGGGACACCACGCAGAAGGTATGATGATGATGAAGATTATTATATATATACCCAAGTAAACCAGTCTTAGCTTCAGGGTGGACCCAGGCCAAAACAACAAACAGAAAGCACTGATTTCTGTTAACACTTCGCTAGGAAAAAGAAAACCAGAAAAAGAAAGAACAATTCTCCTAACTCCCTACCCATACACAGCAAAGAAAACCCTCCCGCAACCAACAAGAAAATAAAAATGGCAGCCACACCCCTACAACCAGTAAAATTAAATACATAGGCCAGTGAACACCTATTTCAAACACTAAACCAAAAAGGACTGACCAAGCTCATAACCCGATTGATGGATCAAAACCGATACTGAAACCAGCAGGAGCAAAAGCAGGCACAACGTACAAGGCTGAGCATCGAATATCCGAAGCTCCCGGCACTGGCTCCTCGAATGTCTATATACCGTCGCCCATTGATGACATCATCGGAGTGGAGACAGTCACCCAGGCTGGTGAAGAGGTGCAGGAGAGTAGGAAGGCCAGGAGTGGAGTCAGGAACTGACCAACCTGCGGACATGGGACCCCTCACATACACTGCCCCTAGCAAGTTGCAACACTGACATCCATGCCGTTGGTTTAGGACGTTCTGCTCAAATAAGTTTAAAGGGACACTCCACCCAAATAATAAAAAAAAAATTCATTCCAAAAAAATGAAAAAGTATTTATTTTTTGATAAGAAAACACCAACTCTGGCATACCCAGGGTACCATATTTACTACAGTATATATATATATAGTGTGTATAAATGGGCAGTGGTGGCTTGATGGTTAGGGACGCACACTTGTAATTGAAAGGTTGCAGGTTCAAATCCCCCACCAGCAAGGCACCACTGAGGTACCCTGAGCAAGGTACCATCCCCAAGCACTGCTCCCCGGGCACTGAATTAGCTGCCCCCTGCTATGTCACGAAAGTCACATATGGGTCAAATGCAGAGGTCACATTTCGTTGTTGCGCACTGTGTGCTGTGGTGTGTTGACACTGATCTCTAAATTATATATATAAAACATTAATTGATTTCAATGACCATTTCAGATGACAATTTATGTTACTTAAATTAATAACAAAAATAATTCATAATCTGCCATGGAAACTCTTTCCTTGAACAGATTTGTTTTTCATGAACTCTTCATACTCTTTGTAGTCGTACCTTAAGGTGAGGAATTAAATTTGTTGTGTCGAAATGTTTATCAGTAGATCCTCCTCGTGAAATTTTAGCAGAGCAATGTTTACAAAATGCATTAAAATGCATTTTAATGCATTAAAATAATTCCACACAGTAGACATTGTTAACTGTTTTTTTAACTGTGCAAAGCAGTATGGGTCACCGTTTCAACAGGAATTATCAGCAGTAAATATCGGCTCATTTTTAATGAGCCGATTGCTGCTATATCGGCCAATACCGATAGTTGGCCAATACAATTGGTGCATCTCTGCTCATTGCCGTTACATTGTATTTTAGTTATTGACCATTGAATCCACCGTGAAGGTAGTATGCATCAGCCAGATAGGGGAGCCTTGGGAGAGGCCTGGCGGTCTATTGGGGTATGGAGATTCAACAGTTCGACATGCTAGATTGCTGGCAAAGACCTGATGGCTGCTCTTGGAAATCCTGTCCGAGTCGTGTGTCTGGGGACAAGGGTGTACGGCTGCTCTCCATGGACCCTGACAGTTTACAGTCTGTTCACTGCCAGTCCCTCGGCAAGGCATGTCCTCCTCACAGTGGGAATCAGCTAGCAAGATGAGTTTTATAATTAACACCTGTGCATCTTACAGTCCAGGTAAACCTGTATGCCGCGTGACACATTGACATTCTAACATTTATTTGGTGAACCCTTTTGTCCCAAAAAATTACAGAAAGCATGACTGGAGTAGGTGTGGTCAGCGGGCTTACTCAAGGACCCGATGGTGCTGTGAATACTCTGCTGGCCAGGGGATTTGCCCCCACATCCTTTTGGATGGGGACACAAATCCCTCATTCATGAACTACAACCCTTCATGAAGTACACCAGGAGCACACCACTCAACCGGATCGTAGAACCATTTTCACTGGGTCATGGGGGAAAAAATGAGAAAATTTCTTGTAATGTCATACATTTGTGGTCACGATTATTTTACTGCAAGCACATCCCCCCTTCCACAAACACCGTTTTTGTTGAAATTATTATATAATTACAAGCAAAAAACTATGGATTGTGACTTAATGACTGAGGAATAATTTGGGTCCTGAGGCTAAACCATTAGAGAATCACTGAACTACAAACCATGTTTACTAAATTGTCTAGACGATCCCGAAATAACCCCCATGACCTTTCATAAAATGTACAGTACTGCACCACTCAGCAGCCATGCCATCATAACTAATGCTAAAGACTCTGAAACCCCCCACTCCCCCACCCCATGGCATGTTTCAGCATACCCCCCCTTTGCGCTGTATTGATTTTGGGCCTGGCTGCAGGAGACAGTCCTAATGTTCGGCCTTGTTTTGCGCCCCCCCCCCCCCCCCCCAGAATTACAAAACACCTTACATCCCAGACGGCACCTCAAAGCATGTCGCCTCACACTTGGTGCTGCTTTCCAAATGCCGCAGCCTGCTTTTCCGGCTCCACGTTTAGGTGACTGGTTTATGTAGACTGCCGAAAAATCGAACTGGAAGGCGGCTGTTTGTGTGCCGGGAGAAAATAAGACCAGTGTCATGCTGGTAGTTCAATGACAGATCCCACCTGCGCCTAAATAACAAGAATCTGCTTAAGTTCAGGTCAAAAACGTTAAAAAGTCGAGAAGCTGGACTTTCAGTGTACTCAATCAGGAATATATCCATCGTGTTATAATGAGAACATGGGTATGTTACATTATGTAACATCCCTAAAACTGACAAAATCATTAAAGAAAGAAGATGGAGTCAGTCTATTTATTAATATAATGCAAGTTGAAAAACTGGCATTGATACATTCACATAACCACAGACTAGAGTTTTGGGACAGCTGGCAGTTCCCACCATAATTCATAGATACCAACCCTACATTACCATTCTGGTTGGAAAGACAGGTGAGAAGAGTCTGTAATGTAGGACAGCATGAGTGTTTTAAGGGAGATGAGTGCTTGGGGGACCACCCCCCCCCCCCCTGCTCATGTGGTGAGTAGTGACTCAGTGGGCTAGAATGCTGTGCCTGAGATAGGAAGGTTGCTGGTTCAAATCCCTGGCTTGGTCTGATGATTCCCTGTTGGGCTGCTGAGCAAGGACCCAGGGAGCTTTGTGGCTGCTTTCTTAAGAGATCAAAATATGTATCGGCATGTTGCGTGATTCACCTACCAGCTCATACCACAAGAGTGCCGAATAAAATCCCTGTTCCATCCTCCAGAATATCTCACAGATCTGTCTGCTGTCCAGAAGGCAAGTTTGTGCAAAATGATGAAGGTTGCCATTTTTATGATGCACTTTAAGACACAAAATGCCAGCCATCTTAGCAGTGGTATTAGTGCCTCAGGCTGTTTATGAGTATAAAATAAAATCACTAACAGTGGTCAGTGGTCACTATCAGTTTAAGTCACTCACTTAGGCAGAGGCAGAGAAACTGCGTGTTTGAGGCAGAACAGCATCTATCACAATACATACAATCTCACAATGAGCTACTGGGATGAGTAGAACTATTTCACCCCCCCTCCCCCATTTTACCCCTCCCTATTAGAGAAAATGGTTACGTTCTTCATCTGGACTACAGCAGAAAACCCAGCAAGAAGCCCTTTTCTCCTGTTTCCACTGGAAATTGGTAGAAATGGGCTAGACTGGGTTCAGTCTGGCTGGCACTAAAGCGAGCTGTGAACTAGCTGATTACAGCCCACAGCAACAGCTGATTCCAGCTGATTCCAGCTGATCTGCAGACACCCCTACTGGACAGCTGATGGCACGTCTGGGGGAGGCCTAGGTGTAGGGGAGAGCGTCCTGCAGAGCGGTTGCCAGAGAGGCTGCTTAACACGCCAGCATGCTTCCCACTCCTACACATACAGTATGCCAGTCAGTTTAAGGTAACTCTCAGATCACATCTGGCAATCTCTTACTCAGAAAGCTAATTAGAAGGGTATTTCTCATATATTCAAATGAAGCTTAATGTTCTACTGGCTCACAAGCAGGTCCAAGTTTTAGGATAATGAGCATTGATAACATGTGCTTAGTAAGTGTTGGAAGTTAATAGTTAAAAACACAGCTTTCTTAAATACTGTCTGGCTTTTGCAAAGCAAATCTCCATTGCATTGTGTCTGTGTTAGACATGTGTTTCCTCATAATGACATGGGAAAGTTTGCAATTTAAGGGATTATCAAAACTGCTCAGTCAAACGGACAGGGGGCCTATTTAAATCCCACCTTCTTTCAAAGACAGTTCTGTTAGAAGAAGATATTCACAGATGCAATGTGCTGTTCTGAAGTGTTAGGCTTGATTTTCAATGATCAACTGTATATATCCTGCATAGTAAAAATGATCTGCTGCAGACAAATCACAGAGGATGGCTGGAATGGGAACGCAGCTGGAGTCTAAAATTAAGCAACAGGGACGGCTTGACAGTAACATCATCGCCATCATCGCCGCATTGTGCGGAAAGTGCTGGCACTTTCTCAGAGGAAAATTTCCAAGGTTAGGTGCTAAAAGGCACCTTTTCCAGATGTTGTTGATACAAGCTGAACTTAGTATTAATACGTCTGTCATCGTATTAATTCAGATAAAAAAATTAAACAAATGGGCATACAGTTAGGGCCAAGTCTTACACAAAAGTGCAGGATTTTTACTTCTGAACCCGTGCCTTTCAACCACCATACCTGTCAACCGTTCCTGCCGTTTTGTTGTCCAACACTTACTCACAGATGTAGAACATCGAACCTCGGCAAAGATGAATCGGTTATTAGGCAAGCTTATATCATCATAAGCAAAGCCCATATAGACAATATTCAGAGTCGGATGGGTTGTTTTTGAGAGGGTGGGGAGTTGTGTCCAATTTAAGAAGCAGGTTGGGAAGCTGTTCCTGGGATCGGAAGGTTGTGAGTTCGCAGCCCAAATATGGTAGAGCCATTCTGGTGTAAGGCAATTGCTCCAGGGACTGATTGGCCTTGCTTTCTCAACCGCACATTGCTTTCTTTATTTAGTGTCTGCCAAATAGATAAATGCAACTGTATGTAATGTAACCTTCGCTTTGGATAGAGTCATCTGCTAAACAAAGAAATTGTAATTGCAATTGTAATTGGCAGTGACCCATAAGCAGAGCGAAACATGAAAGGGGAACTGCCAGACGTGCCGAGAGAAGGAAGGGAGAGACAAATTTGTCAGCAACTGTTTCAGGCTGTGCGGAGAGACTCTGTCAGTGTCTGCCTGCTGAAAACTGCTGGGCACTAAGAGTCTATCCTGTAGCTTCTGGTGGAACGGGGTCTGCTTGTCATGCTCCTGAAGTTCAACAAGTCTGGAGTGGGTGCATTTGTGTGTGTGCATGTCTGTGTGTGTGTGTGTGTGTGTGCGTGTGGCAGGCAGGGCAAGGGAGGCGGGGCGATAGCGGAGTGTGTGTACAATGCAAACAAAGAACGAGGGGCTGACAGGAGGGGAGAGGGGGAACGAGAGATACAACCACAGTCAGACTGTCTGGCTGCACCAGGATTTCTTCCACCCCGTGTCATATGATTCCAGGGGTCAAAGGTTATCCCCACTGATGGGTATCGGGCCAGGCCCAGCCACTCTCGACAAAAGAAGGGGAGGCTGTTTTCACTCCCAGGGCCTGGAAAGTTTATTTCAGGAATTCATTCGGCCAGCAAGAGACTGTAAACCTGTCTTGGCTGGGGAGAATTATGAGCACAAATATTAGATCCCTTAGAAATGGTTTTATCTTCCAGCCAAGGGATCTGGGCTGTTTTTTTCCTAGCAAATACATTCATGTAAAAAGGTGGGGCGCAAATCGAGCCAAAAAGGGGGCACGTGACTTCCTGTAAAGTGAAAGTGTACTTTTTAAAGCATGCGTCCTCCAGTATTTCTTTTCAAAATCATGCGCGCCCTCAAAAACAAGCATGGTCTTATTTCACCTGACTCAAATAATCCTATCCCAGTAGGCAGTGATGCCTCACAGTATGATGGACCTACATGGTTTATATAGTAGGTCTTTTAAGGCACAGGATGGCACATCAGGTGACACTGTTGTGAGAAATGGCATAAGTGACAAGAAAACAAACTGATCCATATACTAAGTAGAAGAGAGACTTAAGTCTTAGCAAAACTGCAGTTCTTTCTCTAATGGCAAACCCTGTCACATCTTTAGCACTCAGTTAGCCGGATCTCAACACTGATATCACTATAACTTACCTTAGTGTGATCTATTGGGCACGGGAAGTATGATTATGCGCAGATTTATGTTACACTCCGAAGGAAACAGCCTTCAGATGTCAGCACACTGACACTGAACCCACATGGCACAGTGTTTGAGCCTCAGCAAGTTCCATAGTAAAAGTCCTAGCCAGAGACAACAACTCAGGCAATGAAGGCAATAGACTTTGACTCTAAAGACCAATCACGGCTTATAAACAGATTGCGTAACCTCAATTAAGGATGCGTGTTATATGCATGTACACAAGACTGATAGCCAGCTTTTACTGGCATGGAATTCAGTTTTAATTAACAGGAAGTGTTTAGCTGTAAAGAGCTGCATCCGAGTAATGCTCTGCAGAATTTGGTGACAACCTACAGTTCAGGAACAGTGAATCATTGTCCCGTCTTAACTGGAGAGGCAAGAATTTCAAAAAATAAGGGACATTTGAGGGAAAAGCAAACAAGGAGTTTTCACCTGATAACGAAGGCAAGTGGCAAGTGTATGACGAACACTGAGGGACGGAGCCATATTCAGCGTGTTGTAAGCGCAGCAGACGTGTGCGGGGGGGGGGGAGAGGAGACGATGTGGAGCCTCGAGGACAGCCAGAGCGCCAGAGAGAGACAGAGACGGGGGACGGAGAGGCACTGTAATAAATCCTCATTATGCCTGTTGGATGGCATTTTCCTGCAGAAACCTCCTCTGTCTGTCACACCGCGCGTCTGTTGTCTCTGCCAGCCCTCGGATTAGCATTTAGCCCATCAACGCACACTTCAAGACCTCCAGGACAGGACATCACCCCTCCCTTCCCCACCCCACCCCCCACTCACCTCTGCAACACCCCCCCCGTCCGTCACCCCCTGTGCCTCGTTTCAGGCACTGGCTTGTCTGTCACTCGAGAGAGAGATAATGAGGGGGATTTACCATCATTAGCGCCATTAACGCCAACCACGCTCTTTGTCCCTGTCTGCCCATTTGCCCTATAAGCAGGCGCATACCTATAGCAGATACCCGATGTGTTTCCCATGAAGCCACCCCACCCCCTTCCCCTAGGGGGCACTGCTGAGTGAGGTAAGCTCTGAGCTGCCACCTAATGCATAATGGAAGCCAACGTGTGGAGGTTAACTTCAATCTGCCAGGTAAACAGCCTAACAGTGTGCATTTCTACTCAACCTTTTGAGGTGCAAGCTTGAAAATTGCCTACAGGTTATACTTTAGACTGATGGTATTATCCAAGATAATATCAGATGTTACTGATCTCCAGAAGGAAATGTTTGTCCAGAAGCATTATAAGTCTAATTTAACACAGAAAAATACCCCCCCCCCCAAATAGCTTTATTTGCACAAGTACAGGTGCAATGGAACTCTGCTTTTCACATATCCCATGATCTCTTCTTGGAGACACACACACACACACGTACGCACGCGCACGCGCACACCCACAAGCACACACACAGAGTTGAGAGCAAAGCTTGCGGTCAGGGCACAGGTCAGCCATTTGCCTATCGTCCCTGGAGCATTTGGGGGTGGGGGGGGGGAACCCAACAGACATTTGACTAAAACTCCAAGGATAGGATTCAAACCTCTGGCCTTCAAGTCACAAGCACAAAGGAAAAACCCACTGAGCCACAAACACGAACAACAGGTGAAACAAACAAATAAACAGACAGACAGAAAAAGACAGAAAATTAAGCTGAAACATGCCTTGTAAAGATGGAATGTGGAACAATAAAGTGATGAGTCATGTATTTTGAGCAGGTGGGACATGAAGACTGTAAACAGTGAATGTAACTAGGCACAATTGAGCATCAGAAGAGCTTAGTGGCACATCTCAGGGAAATCATCCTGTGTTTGAAGCTCCTCCTAAGACTGTCCCAAAATGCTCTTGAGTGGATGGGTCTCGTTTACCACAACACTGTTTATATGGGGGGTCTATCCTGGAGGCGACAGACTCACAGCAACGAAAAACTCTGGATGGGGTGCCAACCCATCACAGGGCACACTGACACATGAAATCTGGTAACTCCAGGTAGCCTCAGAATGTCTTTGGACTGTGAGGGGGAAACCAAAGAACCCCAAAGAAACCCCATGAAGACACAGGGAGATGTGCAAAGCAACGGTGCTAACCACTGCTCCACCATGCCTCCCCAAACCCAGACAAATCTGACGTATTTAAAAACATTTTCAAAGGAGGTCAGCAGAAACGGCGATGAAGAAAATGATTTCAAATGCAGTTATTTGTCTTGCTAAATAAAACATTAATTAAAAAATTTTAGATAAATGAACCCAATTAGAAATTGTAAAACTTTGGGTGTCTGTTTACCAATAGTTGTATCGTGTCTTTCTATGGAGATTAAAAAAATCTTGTTTACATGGTTGGCTGGATGCTGCTATAGGTATATATGACACACCTAGTAAAGTAGCAGAGCAGGGTCGCCGCACAGTGTGTAAGTTGCCAGCGCTCTGTTGACTCAGTAACTGCAGAGTTCCAAACTTCCTCTGGCATTAACCACAGAGCTTCATGGAATGGGCTTCCATGGCCGAGCAGCTGCATTTAAGCCTCACATCACCAAGCGCAATGCCAAGCATCAGATGGAGTGGTGTAAAGCATGTCGCCACTGGACTCTGGAGCAGTAGAAACATGATCTGTGGAGTAACGAATCTGGCTTCTCTGTCTGAGAGTCTGATGGACACATATGGGTTTGGCGGATGCTGGGAGAACATTACCAACCTGACTGCATTGTGCCACCTGCAATGTTTGGTGGAGGAGAGATAATGGTATATGGTTGTTTTTCAGGGGTCGGGCTGGGCCCCTTGGTTCCATTGAAAGGAACTCTTTATGGTTCAGCATACCAAGACATTTTGGACAATTCTATGCTTCCAACTTTGTGGGAACAGTTTGGGGAAGGCCCTTCTCTGTTGTAGCATGACTGTCCCCCAGTGCACAAAACAAGGTCCATAAAGACATGGTTCATGGCTGAGTTTGGTGCATAAGAACTTGACTGGCCTGCACAGAGCCTTGACCTCAACTCCATCAAACACCTTTGGGATTAACTAGATTGGAGATTGTGAGCCAGGCCTTCAGGTCCAATGTCGGTGTCTGACCTCACAAATGCTCATCTTGATGAATGGGCAAAAATTCCCAAAAACACACTCCTAAATTTTGTGGAAAGACTTCCCAGAAGAGCGGCAGCTGTCATAGCCACAAAGCAGGGACAAGCTCCATATTGATGCCTATGAATTTAGAATGGGATGTCATAAAAGTTCTTGCATATGTAATGGTCAGGTGGCCTAATACTTTTGTCCATATAATGTATGTAGTGCATATAGGTAGTGTATGTCATCATGCTAGTGACATTTAGAGGGTTTAACCTCAATCAGTTATGTTACAATAAATCCATCACCTTTAACTAAGAGTCTTGGAATAAAATGTGCATATATGGATTTGCTACAGTTTAGGAGAACTTAGGAGTGAGACTAGTATACATTTGTTGCAACAACATGACAAAGAAGTGAGTAAACCATAGGAGTATGTTACAAAGCAGCAAAAATTCTTCATCGCCTTAGATTTTTGGTGTATCACCTGACACTACACTTTGAAGGTATTTGCTTGTATGTCAACGTGGTCATTATGTATATACATGGGTGCAACTTTTGTTATTTCATTTGAATGTGCATCTGAGTTGGGAATCCCTGAGACACCAGTAGCATTGCTGAATTTCTGGTTCCCTCTTCCCTGCATTTTCTTTGACTGAATCAAATGGACCTTTATAATCCACATTGGTGCATTACCTGTGAATTATGTCGATTATTCCTGCTACGAAACACAAATGAAAACCACAGGTCTTCGGATCAGCTCCTATGAATCACCTTTTCCTTGAACATCTTCCCCAAGGCAGAAAAAGCAGAAGGGGTGTGAAATATCTCACCCAGGCCGTCACTGGGAAAAGGGATCCTTTTGTTTGTTTTTATTGGGGCCCCCACCAAAAATTCTGTATTTTTGGTGATGTTACAACATGCTGCAAGTATCTAAACGTTTACCTCATGTCTAATTCAAGATGTTTGTTCAGCAAAAGTTGTTATAGATACATTTCAGAAAGAGTTTCTTAACTCCTTCATAAAAAATCGTCAGTGACCTATTCAGCTATAATACTGCAATCTAATTGTGAAATTGTGACAATGAAGTCACATATGCATGAGCTACTCATATATGCATACACACACATTTGCTTTTCTTCTTCAATATACTTTCAAATCAATTATATAAATGATATACAATAATATATATAAAAAAATAAAGCAATAATGAAGTTTGGCCTCTGTAAGCCAGCTATCCCAGATACGTATTAAGAAAGAAAAAATATTGGGCTTTGCTTTTTAAAGCCTCGGATTATTAATTAGATGCAGCACAATGGAGACTTAAGAAAAGAGGTCATAGAGACAGCACATTTAGTGAGAGCAGATTCTGTTCAGGCAGCACCAAAATGGCCTCTGATTCAAACATCGATTAAGCGCGGCCTGCATTCCACTGCCTCTTACCGCCATCCAGCAGTGTTCCCAGCAGCCTTAGGCTCATTACCACGATACCGATCTCCACTGGCTCCAGCTAAGGCCCTCCACTGGCTTCCAGTTGCTTTAGACAACCTGATAGCAAGAACTGAACACCTCTTGGGAGGAGAGCAAACGCAGGACCCATGGAAGGATGTATATCACCTGTGAGCTGTCCAAAATGGATTTCAGAGGCACACATACCAGGATGCCTGGGCTGCTTTTCATGAAAAGAGAAGAAAACAATATCTCGTAAAATTTCTTCTGAAGAAATGCAATAGAAATGCAATATAAATGTGAAAGTTCAACATGCGATGCCAGGGGTGATTAACTCCTTGATGAGGGGCAGCAGTTTACAGACCATACAGCAGTAGAGCATACAGGAGTTCTGCTGGATTTTTATGGACTGGTTTTGCACCATCTGCAATTGGTTTTTTGGACACAATTATATTTGTCATAAACAGAATTTTAGTGACATTCCAGCTGTACTGTAGCGAGCAGCTCCAGAAGGCTACTTTACACTGCTAACAAAAAGCAGTTAATAACCAGTTTTCAACCAGTGAGGTTGAAAGTGGTTTTATTAACCTCAGGATGTATATGTGCTGCTTCGACCCTCCTCCCATAATGCATTTCACTATAAACAATGGCGACGCCTCACTTTCGCCTGCAATGCATTTTCTGCTGGGACGGTGAGTAATATGGGCGGACAGAGAGATGCTGTTTAAAACATGACGAGTGTCCATTCCTGGCCTCCGTTCAGCTCCACGCAGGAGTGTCCCCGGTCGAAAAGAACAGCTCCTGCCTTCATGCTTGTGTAGGAGAATTTATAGGAAAATCAATCGCCGCGAGCTGTCTGTGTACTTTTCCCATTCCAGCGTTTCACAGAGCTGGACCCCGTAACATAAGCTTTGAGGGAATTGTCAGGATCATTTATTAGCTTAGCCTGACCGAATAAGGAAAGTCTACAAAAAAAGGAAACTGCAGAAAGGAAAGAAAAAAAAAGCAACACGTGATCCGTTTATTGTGTTCTGGGAGCCTCCTTCTTGGCCTGACAGCTTGGAGACAAATGGCTGAGTTGATGCCTTGGCAGAACGTTTGCCGAGAAGCCGCTATCAGCGAGCCCCCTGAGACGACAAGGAGCTGTTTAGAGTAACTTGGGTTGCCACGAAAAAATCTAAGGCATGTACAAGACATAATATACAGAAGCCTGGCGTCTCAGAGGCAGAGAGACTGCATCTGGCTCCAGTGCCACAGGTAGCCTTCTTTGGAAGTGCTGACAAATAGGAGAGCAGGACAGGTTGCTTCCCAAGATCAGGCCGGCGCTCTCCGATGAAACTCTATATCGGCAGTTATCAGAATTGCATGTCATCCCCTGGATTTCTTATTTATTGGGGTGTTTTTGTATTACTATTACAGACATGAGTAATACTTAAATCACCTAAACAGACCAGAAGATTAAGTCATGAACAATAGGCTTTACTCTTCCACAGGGAGTTTCAGTTAAAATTAATAGAGAGTTCTAAATTAAACCTGTAATGGGGGGGGGGGGGGTCACAGAAAACTCATATATGAAATCAACCCCCATCATCCTTGATATGTCGCTATACCTTGTGGAGGTTGCATAGGGGATTCAGTGGAGGCCTCGCTATTGCTGGATGCATTGTCGAGAAGGAGAAATCCATTAATTAAGGCCCTATTAAATCCCGAGTTGTGACGCCAACGGAGCCGGTTTATACAACGTAAAGCTGGCAGAAGCCTCACTCAATCACAATAGGGCCATTCATAAACCTTCCGCTGAAAGAAGAAGGGAAAAAAAGGTTGCTCTTAGCAGTTGGGCAGATGTAATTGCAATCACTCAGCTCAGTCTGATGTTGATAATGGGGCAATGGGAAATTCCTGTCAAGGAGTCGCAGCGCAGCCGATTTCGCAATTGCCTGGCAGTGTCTGCACCCCAGACGCCGGGGGAATAAATGCGTCGCAGCACGTTCACATAGCTGTCATTAAAGATGCGTTAAAGAGCGCCATTGGAGACAGTCTGAGGCACATCGCAGGCCTCTGCCGGATGCGGCGTCTCTCTCCACACCGGGCCTCTGCTTACTGGGACATCACACAGCCATGTGTAGACTGGACTTGCTACCATAACCTGGACACCAGGTGCCCAAGAGCTGATTCTTTGACACACTTATGCACAGCTAACATCCAATATGTGGGACTATGTGGTTGTGCAATTTAGACTCGTGCATTTTAGCAGACGCTTCAGGTCAAGAGATTATTGATGCAGAAAGAAGAGAAATGGCAGAATTAGCATTTATTTAGCAGATGCCTTTGTCCAGGGCGACATGCAAAATGAGGGTCGGAGAAGATCCCTTCAGCCAGGGGCCTTGCAGAAGGGCATAGCAGTGACATCACTGTCCCAGCCATGGAGTTCGAACCAGCAGCCAATCATAGACAAAGTCCTAACCCACAGAGGCAGACACCCCAAAAGGTTATAAACTAGCAGTTATAGTAAATAGCATTGAATCTGGCTTTGGCCTAAATGCTTTAACAATAGATAATACTTACTGACATCCAAAAAAGTAACAAATAACAGTAAGCTACTCTGATAATAAACAATAATACCAAATCAAAGTGCCCAATGGCAAAAAATAAAACTTTCATCATAATAAAGTATCATTAATGGGTGTTTATTAGCTCGTACTACATTGACTTGATGGACATTATGTGGATTACTTATATAAGGGTGATATGTTGCATTAGATGACAGGTGTCTTAAGTAAAAAGACAAAATAACTTTAAAAATTAAGCAGTGACGCTAAGTAACAATAAAATAACTGAGTTAAGCAATGAGGCAAAGTCTAATTCTCTCATCTTTTCATGAGACTATTACCAACTTCTATGCATTTATAAGGTTTGACCTTATAAAAATACTGGTGGCAAGGTAAGGGTGCACTAGTGAAGACATTCTACTGTGTCATCACTCAAGTATCAAGATGCTTTAGAACAGAAACTTAAGAGCAACAATGGCTCATAGAGAATCTGGGTTCTGTTATTACATCTACAAGTTCACTTATTGATTGGAAATGTTTAACAATACATGCTAGTTGGGCCATTGAGGGCAACATCTATTACTAACAAATCCTTTCACATTAAAAGTACCCCTTTAGTAAATGTTTTAGAGCTATCTTTCAGTGAAACAGTAGCTTTTTTGATCAAAATGCTTAGGTACTGCCGCAACACGCATCAAATCAGACAGCCTCAGACTTCCGTTTTACTGCATGACATTTTATGTCTTGCAAATCAAGCTTATACCGATATGTTAACATTTTGTTTCGTGTCAGCCTGTCTTCAAGAAGAATATTCATTTATCTGGAATTGATCTACATTGCTATCGGACATTATAAATGTTTTCAGACCCGAAGGCCTGCAGCTACGATTAAAAAGAATAACTCCAAACTGAAAGAGCTGCTATGGGGTTCTGTATTCTGCTCTATGTGGTTTAACAGTACAACTGTCTACTATAAATGGCTATTCAGGAGGCAGGAAGTCTGTGATGGGTGGGAACATGTACTGGACATACAGTATAACAATACATTCAAAACATTTATTAAAGATATTACATATAGAAATTATATGGTGGTTAATAAGGATGAGCCAACTTAAAACAATTAGAGAGCAACTTAATCCAGCACGTCAAGATGAACAACCTAATGAAAGATTCTCTGCTCCCCACGGTAACAATCCCGACTCGTGTTTCACCATTCTCCCGCTTCATCCATTCCTCTCTACTTTCATCAAACCACTTATTTATAATAATCCTTGATCACTTTGTCCAATGAGAGCCAGCTAAGTGTCATTAATTAGGAGTGTTTCGCCCGAAGGCCCGAATCACTGTGCAATGTAATCCTCGGAAATCCATCCCCATGGCGTCAGGCCTCCTCCTACCCGCTCGCAGGCAACCTGTTGGTGTCTCACCCATGCACGCCGGCTTCGTGGGAATCGCGCGTACAGATGCACGCATGTAGCCGGAGTTGATGGAAACCGGTGCCAGTCTGAGCCCTTGTGGCGCCTCAGGCAAGCTTCACCGCCGGTGCCGCCCCCCCCCCCCCCCCCCATGTCGGCAAACTCCAATTTCACTTTGTCTCGGATGAAAACATGCAAACATGTCAACTAAGCTGCAGTGGAAAGTTGTCAACTGAGGGAGATTGGAGGGGGGGGGGGGTGGTTGGAGGTAACAGAAGTTGCCCTACGTGCCCTTGCCAGCATTTGCCTCTGATCAAAATAAATGCCACTTGTTTCCCTCCCACCAAATATTGTGCCATAGAAGTACATCCGGGCATGTGGACGGTGCAGGTTCATGTTCTCCAGACGAGGGCGTGATGCCTCTACATCGTCAGCCATGGAGGCTTCATTCGTGCTCGGCCCACAGACGAAGTCCTGGAGAACCACACCTGCTCACCTGTGGATGCAAGGATACCTGGTGGGACTCGGCATGGACGCGGAATATGACACCTTCCCTTAGCGTCTGCGGGACGAACACTACCGGAGGCGCCATGACGCGCGTGCGCGTGCTTTCCTGTTTTCAGAGTGCCACATCTGACCGCAATGCGGAATGGGCAGTATGACACAGCACTGGACTCCGTGGTGCCGGTGTGCAGTCCCTGCTGACATAGCAGCTCTGCGTGTTGCTATTTATTTTACTTACTTCAGTTATTTCGCTTGAAATCCAGAACATGCTGAATGCAGTACACCAAGCATGACTGTTCATAGACGTTGGTCATTTGGGTGATTTTCATTTATCCATGTGATGGCTTCTATCAAGCTCTTTCCAATTTTTTTCTTTTTAATTTTATGAGTAATAATAACCTTTGCAACTTTTGATCTTTAGTGACTGAAGTACTTTCATTCCATAACATTGTCATGTTCATATGCAGCTGTATGTATATAGATTTGTGCATGTGGCTTATGACTTAGCAGGCTAGAACTATTTGCATGTGGTTGGAAGGTTGCTGATGAAAATGCAAGGGCTGCCAGACTGATGCCACCATTGGGCCCCTGAACAAGACCCTTAACCCCCTAGTTGCTCCAGGTTGTGTTGCAAGCTGCCTGACCCCATGCTGTGACCCCCAGAGTAAGATGGGGTAGGTCGAAAAGAGAATTTTCCAGCGGGAAAGAATAAAGCATCACTATTCTATTCACTGTTGGTCCCTTGAGCAAGGCCCTTAGCATTAATACGCAGTGCGTGGCTTTACTTTCTGAACTGTACGTTGCTTTTTTATTTAGTGTCTGCAAAATAATGCAACTGTATGTATGTAACCTTCTTGGTATAACATTCTTATCCATATGCTTCAATATATGGGTGCCAGTTCAAATCCCGTGGCTGAATGATACCACTGGCAGAGCTAGGTAGGTAGTTCAGATCCAGACCAGGTCTAACCAGTTGAGCATAAAGAGTCACAGTCAAGGAGTATTCAACTTGCCGGTTGAAACAAACTTTTGGTCTGGATTTTTTCTTTCTGGACCTGAACTATCCCCCCCTGACCACTGGGGGGCCCTTGAAGGAGGCCGCTAACCCTCTATTGCTCCAGGGATTGCCTGGCCCTGCATCCTTAATTCTATGTTACTTTGGAAGCTTGCGCAAAACAAATTATCGTAAAAGTAAATAAGCTTGATGAAAAATAAGATTCTGATTCTGATTACTGCGTTCACTCTGACTCCCATCAAATTCTGTTTGTCCTCTGCAAAGGGGGAAAAAACATAGCTTACTGACATAAAACACCATGACAGACATGGAAAATCACTGAAGGAGCCTGGGCACAAAATCCCTGCATGGCATCTGGACATTACATTCTTCATCTGTTATGTTTTGTCTCGGAGCAGTGTGTTTCTCAGGAATGCCCCCACAAGGAACTCCCATTAATGCATTCAAGTGTCGATGCTAACAGGCTAACCGGCGCTTGGATGGCAAAGGCTAAAAGTTGCTTATGTGAACCATGCGATAAAAAGCCCACCCAGGATGAAAACAAAATCATTATCAATTATGAACAGAACAACTTGGGTGAGATGGGTAATCCTACTGCGGTGACAGAAATGGAGAGGTATCGAACTTCAAAGCATAGCTTGCTGTTACATCAATTTGCATAGAATTCTTAAAGATATAGGACTCACACAACATAAAATTGCAAAAAACAGTTATTATCTTAATAATAGTAATCCACAAGGTACAGGACATGTTTTTGTATATTAAACATTAGTAATACATATGCATAATAGTTGTATATTACTAGTATGGCAAATGTATGTTTTTTTCACTGTGGAATGAAGTGGAATAAATCTAGAATGGAACCAAGGTGAAAGAACTAGCTTGTACTGTTGGGACAGGTGAAGGCCTGTTTCTGAGAGAGCTGAACTTAACCCTTCATAAGCAGAACTAACAGCACGGATATGTAGGTTTTTATCAAATGTTCTAGACAAACCCCACTTGCTAAGGCTGATTTGTTTGCCTGGGCATGTAATAGTTTTCAATAACGTTAATGAAGTATGTCTTTATAAGAATCTGGAAACACTCCTGGTTATTATACGCATTAAAAAGGTGTAAAATTGAAATGACTAACATCTTGAAGCGGGATTCAGGGACCATGGATTATTATTCTATCAACTGAATATTTTACTCAGAGAGTAGAAAGGCTTTCCACCTACATATATCAAGTTAAGGGTGGCTGTAATGTCACAGTGCACAAGAGGCAGCACCCCCACCTCTAAGAGGATCTTATTGTTTTCACTTCAGAAGTGATTTGTTTCACGGCAAGCAAACTGTTGCCAGCACAAATGAGTGAAAACAGAAGAGGAGACTGACACCTAGTAAGCGCCAGAAACCGTGATGCTGAAAACACATACATCTTTCTGAAGTGGGTTATTGTTCAGGCATTGGATACCAAAAGGCCCTCATAAGATACAGCTTCAAAGACTCTGTCGCTGTGTTAGAGTATCAGCAGGCTGCTCCTGTCTGCTAAAGCATTTCTGAATTCTTTTTCTAGGGTATTTCCCACAATGCAATTCCAGCTTCATTCCTATGCAAATGTGATGTTTGAAGAATGCAATTAACACAGTTCATCATAGTGATATTACAGTCGTGGTGGGATCTTTACACAAAAATGTGTTTGTTTCAGGACAGACATGATACCAATATCTGTTCTTGCAAAAAACAATTGCAAACGTGGCTAAATGCTGTGTCTTAGTTACACATAATATACACACATTTTTATTCATATGGTACAGAAATTAAAATTCATTCCCTCTGTTTCCAATTCCTGGGTCAGACATAGTAATAATAATATACACACCCAAAATAAAAACAGCATACTCTGTAAAATAACAGTTTCTAAATGAATCCTGAACTTTGTGGTGCTTAAAGTAATAATTTTATCATTTTAATATCATAATGTCTTTTCAGGAATATAAAACCAACTAATACGATGTTACAATATTTATATGCATATAACAAAGTACAGGTAAGAGATACACATGCTGCTTGTTATTTCATCTGTTTCCAATGACAATACATTCATTTATTTTGTTAATTTATTTATATATTTATATTTATTATAGCTATGTATCTGTTATATAAAGCAAATCCACATATACACTGAGTAAAAACAGAAATAGTTAAGTCTTGCCTGGAGATATTTTCATCTCAAAAACAAATGAATATCCATAAGTGGTTTTATTGCAATAGAAGCAATGCTGCTGATTCCATTCTGTTTGCCAATAACTTCTGTGCCAGTATAATGAATATAACTCAAGGCCAGAGCCACAAGTCAAGTGCGTGTGGAATAACCTCTTTATGTCCAATTAAAACCTGTAAGAATAAATTGAGAAAATCTAAAATACTGAAGATAATTTATTGGCGAGTGATAAACAATTCAACGTTTATAAATGCACAACTTAATAAGAAATACGTTACCAAAAACAGAGCTTGTCTTTAGGGGATATACAAAATACATCAGCTTCTTAATAACTACAAAAATAAGTTGATATTCGATCCATTCTTTACCGAGTGAACGAGAATCAGAAATTTGGACAAGCAAAGAACAGGATGTGGAATTCCTTACAGAGGCCACGCTGCGTTATTTGGTCATTTATCATCATTAATTCTTGGAAGCTCCAATGGCTTTTCTACACAATAAATTTTAATTGTCTTGGAAAGAAATTTACCCAAATGTTATCTTTCAGCTAGGTGCACATATCTGTATTTCATGTTTGACATCTATTTTTGCTTGTTTTTCATTAGTTTTTGACACTTAGACTAATTCCTGTTTTCCTTTGTGTTTTTGTAGTAGTGCTTTCTCTATTATTGTCCAGGATAAGCATGGATCATGGATACAAATGATGCCAGCCAAGCCCAACCTACTTTGACCTCATTGCTGGGACTGTGAAGGTTGGCATTTAGGGGTGAGGTCACCCCAAACAGAGGAGAGCACCCATGTTTACACTTCAGGTTATGTAATCACCATATAACACCTTTCCACAGAAGTATAAAGGAATACTTTGTACGGGATGTAGAATTACATTACAGACACTCAGAAACCAACATGGCAGTAGTAGGTCCAAACATGAGGTGTTGCTTGAGAAATGACATTCTAGTAACTTACTTCACTGCCTCCGTTGTGACCTCTTTCTGAGAAGTATTAGCTTTGTTTATATACATCTGGAGTGTCCATAGCAAACAATTATCTGAGTTGTACGTTAGCCTTGCTGCCCATGTAAAATTACTATGCTTTTTTTTTTAGCGGAAGACAAAAAGACAGAGACTTAATTATCTGTTAGTTTTTTTTGTGTTGTGTTTCACATGGGGATTCAAGCTAGGGTGACCCATCCAGCTTCATTGGCCCACAGACACATAGGCAGTTGGTAAGACAAGCAGGTTGGTGAAGCGGTTGAATGTGGTCCCCCCCCCCGCCAGTGCCAGGTGGAAGGCCCTGCATGTCCTAATCCCTCCTCTGCAGGGTCACTCCGGGTCCAACGGACAGCAGTTCAATGCAGTGCATGCGAAGGCAAAAACTGGGCTCAGGCAGCCCCCTCCGAGGGCCGGGCCTTGCGGGGCTATACGCCCATAAGCATTCCCATGAAGTCCGAGCCGTTCTGTATCGTGATGGAAGCCCCAGCTCCATTGTCGACAAATATCGAGGTGTATTGGCCAGCCTGGAGAAGGGAACAGGGACAAAGACAGATCAGGATATAGGGCTTGATTGGATATTCAACTGCAACTTATGGAGTATGGGGCTGCAAGAAGTCCGAAGCACACGGCTGCAGGAAAGACTGGGAGAGGAAACCGCATAACTACAGCAAGACTGAGCAAACCCTCAACACAAAACCTGAACGCTGGAAGGGTTAGGCTATAGTGCTACCTAATGAGCCACCATCTAAATAAACACACAAAAATAAAGTCAATAAGCAGCCTAGCTAACAGGCAAAATCAGAGGCAGCGCCAGCAATTGCCCATTTAGTAATGGATAATTAATTAAGAAATAATTAATAAGGAATGGTTAAAGGATGATGCATAATGCGTTCTGGATCTTTTGTGAATTATGAACATTTTTAATGACTGTACCTGTAGCTCCAGCAAGCCATGGACGTAGACTGTAAATATCCTACTGCTGCTCTCCAAGCCCACAATCATTTCTAAGGACCTGTTTCAAAGATAACAAGATGTTGTTGTTAATGAAATAATTGCTTTATTTCACACGGGTGAACTCTCAAACAGCAGTGAGCCATGAAGGGAACCTTTATGTTGTTTTTCTGCAAGCATCCACATCGATCCAGTCCAGCCTGAGCTTTGCACAATTTTGTTGTTTGGTTGAGAAATAAAATACAGGGTTCCTGTGCTTAAGAATGACATTTTTTTTCAGTCAAACATGTTTTCCATTGTAAATTAAGCCAGCAAATACATTTCATACTAGTTCACTGTGCTCCTTCGGTTTCTGTTTGCTCCGTACCTTCATATTGCTTGAGATTCCTTTTAGGATTAAAAATAGCCAAACCGCAGTCAACCTTGGTCTTATGGACCAAGCATGTAATAATTATTCCTGAGGCTTTTGGCACGTTTACTATACCAACTTTGTGGAATATATTTGTAACTCATTCCTCGGGATACACAAGGCCCAAACAGAATGTCTTGTAATACTACAGCTCTCCTGATTATACAGCAATGAGGCTGTTGGTTTGTTATTGTCAATTGTATAAGGCCAACCAAAGAAAGACTTTCAGGGGGAATAAAGGTTTCATTGGAAGCTACCACAACTCGCACGGGTTATCATTTGATACCAAGATAGCGAAACCCCTAGCTAAAGTCAGCAACTCAACAAAGATCTTCAAATTGATTTTCTGAAGGAGGTCCACCTTTCCAGTGTTCTTACATTTCGGCAAGCCCTGGAGGTCCGCAGCTGTTTCCCGTTAATGAACGAAGCGCACCCTTCATCATTAGCTATAAACTAGTGGTCCCCGAGGTATAATGTTCACAGTTATGAGCTGCTGTCCCTTGCTGTTTCACGACTCCTTAAAGCCTATAGACCTTTTGATTGGACACCATTAGGTCCGGTCAGGTCTACCGGTTAAGTGCCTGAACAGGGGCTGATGCAGATTGCCCTTTGTTCTGTAATGTTCTCTGTGCTCAATTGTTCGATATATTAACTGGGCTAATTATTCATTAGCTGAGTGTTTTCATTATGAGACACACCACAAGTCTGCTATGAGATAATGACTTCTGAAATAATTTACTATACAGTGAATTTGGAAAGCTAAGCTTTGCTTGTGATACGGTTATATATGCTACCAGTCAAAGGCCTTTTCACACCACAGGGTTTTACCACTTTTCCATTTATTTCATAAACTGCAGATTCTTAAATATTTGTTAAGCATTGGAAGGTCGAGTGAACAATTATGAATGAAAATATTAGTCAAATAAAATATGTTTCCTTTATAACATGGAAATAGTATGTGACAGTGCATGTCTGACATCCTATTAGCTGGTTGTGTGGTGATGGCATAGTCAAATTCTAGGCCGTCCTTTAAATGCACTAGTTAACTATTTCAGCCCATGAATCACAGCAGTATTTAATGTCCCTTGTGGAAAGAATCCCTCGCATTTGCTCTGCTGCTATAACTGCTAGAGGAGTTTACTCTGACCAGTCAAGGATATGACATTTTCTTGCTAATAAAGGTACTCAAATGGAGAATATACTGTAAATGTATTTGTTAGCAAAGAATATTAAGTGTATTTTTAGTACATGTTAAGTGAGCAACATGCAAATGTAGAAAATCTCAGTGTGTGCAACTTTTGGCTGGTAGATGTAGGTATCGTTGTTATATTGTTGTTATATTGTTGTAGTAAAAGAGGAAAATGCACTTATGTCCTGACACAAAACATAGCTGAAATAAGACAAAAACTGGATAAAAGGGAAAAAAACTAATGTGAAATGTTCTACTCTGGTTCTAAGCTTATAACCTACATTTGTTCAGCAAATATCCTTGTGAAAAAATGTGCCAATCTTCTCCTTTACTACGATAGCATGTTATATGTTTTCATTTAAATTCACTGCTTGTAGTGATTGAGCCATATTTCTCCTGAATGCCATTGTGACTTAGTGATATGCACTTAGTTTTAGCTTATTATTAAGCACTAACAAAAAAAACAAATCTTACCCATCACCTAAAAACAAGAAAAAAATTACTTAAATATACATGGAACAGCTTTCTGTAACAAATATTTGTGAGCTCCCATGGCAGACGAGCCCGAATATCACCACACACCACCGGGAGTTCCAGCAGAGACCACTGGCCCCGTTTGATGGAAAAAACTGCATTTTTATGGTTAATCAGTCATGTTTGTGTCCTTTTTAACTGCTAGCCCAAAGAGTTTTATTTCACATTCTCCTCAGTTTGAAGCGTGGGAGAGTGAGAGAGGCTTGGAGTCCAGACAGAAAAGCTCAACTGAGTGCCTCTTTTTTTGATATAAATCATTTCCTTTTATTCCACATTCTCTTGGTGTGCACTCAGAAAATATGCTTATATAAATGTCTTCCGAGAATATGTGTAGTCACACACTTCGGACGAATCACTAGAGCTGCAAGATTTACTTTACAACAGTTTACTATCTGTAGCGCCAACTGTAATATGCTATAGCTGTAGAAATTCACAGATTTAAAAATACTTTTAAGTTAATGGGTGACAGGTGACAGAAATCTTGGCAGACGCCTATTAAAGCTGAGACAAAAATATGATGTCTTAAATAAGGAATAAGAATAATTTTTTTTTCAGAGTACATCTTTTTCCATGTTACATTCCTCAGCACATATTTATACATAAAGTTCATTTTTAAAATGAATTACCTACTCCTCTTCAAACTGCAAACACAATACTTTATAGCAGCCTGTGCTGCCTAACAACCTAGGCTCCCCGAGGTCAAAGGTCGGCTCGTAAAGGTTACAGAGGTCACAGGAACCAATGCTGAAGTGAGAGAATACGTCCTTTTATAATGCTGATTGGGATTTTGTTTTTTGGTTTTTTTGCAGGAAACACCTATGGTGCCACAGGGTATGACATGGTACATTTCACAGTTCATAAATTATACAAAAAAGTCGACAGGAGTAACACACTGGCCAAAGGAGTCTGGGTGCCACAAGCTTGCTGTGTCTCAGACGTGGTAAAATTATAATTTCTATTTTCTTTATGGAAGGGGGAGTGATGGCATTTTTTTGGTTCCATAAATATTTGCAAATGAGTACCACATGGCTGTAACATCAAGCGCTAAAATAAAGATACAGATAATTGTTATTATCGTAAGCAATTATATTTCATGATGACTGGGTCAAAGGCAGATTTTGCACTTTAGGGTTGAGGATGTGGGTTTCAGAAATGCAAGCATAGACCGGGAAATTGCAGATAATCATCTGGGCTGCTAATGTACAAAGTCTCAATTGACATCAAACAGGACAAGTATTAAGGATTCCTCCAAGTGGTTTGCACTGACGGTCACGCCAAAATCAATTCAGAAAATTCACAGAGGATACTCATGAAACATCTTATTTTATCACCCCTTAAGAAATTGCATTTGATTGCAGTATCACCTTGTTGTCTTAAAATAAATATTATTTAAATCTACTTATTTTAGCAGATGCTTTTGGCTGAAGTGACGTACAAGAGAGGAAGGCTTGGGGTCAAAGAGCATCTTGCACCCCTGGGGCGGTTGGGGTTAAGGGTCCTGTTCCAGCGCCCAACAGTGATATGATTACTCTACCACTCATGGGATTTGAACCCACGACCTTTGGGACAAAGGCACAGAGCCCTAACCCTCTGACACACCATCCCATACATCATCATCATAATTATTATTATATTTTACTAATCTTTCATGTTTATGTGTTGCGGTTAAGAAATTAACATTTTGCAGATAACGTGAGAACAGTTGACTTTGTCCAGTAGGAGCCTGGCAGTGGAGGAAGCGGAAGAGAGGCCCTTACGTGTATCTGTGGCATAGAGACTCGATGCAGATCAGAACCCGCACATTGTCCCTGGCCCGCAGCTGGCTCTTGCTCTTCTTCACCTCTCCGTGGTCTACAGAAAGCACAAAACCGCACAGAGCGTCAGTACAGGATGGGTGTTTTCTCACTTGCCGCTAGGCCTTTCAGTAGCCAGTGGACAGCAAGGAGCAGCCCACCCACGGGTTTGGAACCACAACGAGCTGACGTCGCGTGCGAAACTTCCAAGGGACACAGGATCATTACCCTTCCTGCTCACCGCTACCTCCTCAAGGAGGTCAAGAGGGGTTAGGGTTAAAGGATTGATGAGACTTGTTGCAATTTTCAGGGCTGATCAAGTTGTGTTGAGCCTAAGCGCGTTTTATTGGAGGAAGGACACTGAATCCCTGCATTAATCTTCCAGGCAGGTTCCCATAGTCATTGGCGGCACAGGAGCTTAGGAGAATTTTACATGCTGTGTCCCAAGGGCTTATTCCAGTGAAAGGTTGGACACAGACAAAGAGCTGCCCTCCCTGCTACAAGGCAGGTCTCCAGGCACTGAAGGTGGGTATTATGTGAAATTTCAGAGATGGTATGCTATGACTCTAACTGCATTCTCATTCTAAACAGATGTTATTTTATTTGGAGTGCATTTTTAAACTGCTTGTGAATGAAATGTGATTTAATTCATTTCCGGAATTCTGCAGCAGTTCGTAAACATCGCTTTTCACGTAACAATAAACTGCTGTCAATGACTAAAACACCAGCACAAATATTTTCTCGTCACAGTCAGGGGCCCCTCATTTCACTACCAAAATATCATCACTAATTAAACTCTTGGAAAATGACATTGCATCGTTGCTGATTCCCTGCTCATTATGAGAAAAGCAACAAGATTTTTTTCTTCTTTTTTTAATGTAGGCACCAGTGCTTACCAATGTGGATGTTAGCTGAGAACTGGTAGATGCCTGTTACCGGTGCTGTGAAGCGACCAGTGGATTGATCCATGCCCGTCCCCCGGAGAAAGGCACCTTTGGCAGGAGGCTGGAGAGGTACAAAAATGTGTCACAGCAAACACAGTGGAAAAAGCAGGTGCCTCGAAGGCAACTATGTATATATTTCGATTGTGGATAAAGGGGATTTGTACATGAAAAACAGTGTTGATGCTGGCAGAGAAGACTTTATGGAGAGCAGATGTCTGTAATTGCTAAGGACCCACATAATCAACAACAAAATTGCAGGTCACATATTACCAGGACGAGGGTGTGAAAAGGCTTCCTTTGCCAGTTTCGAAGTATTTTACCATTCCTCAGATTTCTTCCTTTGGACTTACCATCTTGACCATTGCATGTGACAATGACTAAAATCAATAATCTGTATGCACTGCAAGACTTTTTGCACTACCTGCTCTGCTAGGATACACTTTTGTCAGTCTTCATCAGTCCTTGTTAGTTCCCAGTGGCAACCAGAGTCAAGCTCAAGTTCTGCCCATTGAAGCAGTACCTCGTTAATTTTAGGACATCTTCAGTCCCTACACCCTTGAAGTAGGAAGGAGCACTCAGCTTATCACTACCACATTCCCACTGCCATAATCCTTCACATTCTATGATTATCAATAAAACAAGCTTCACCATGTCATAAGTGCTGAATCAGCTCTCATATTTAAGCAAAAGTAGACTTGTATTCCAAAACGAATCTAAGAAGTGGTGGACTGGCCTTACATTAACTTCAAAATTTTATACTTTAGCAGTGAAAATGGATACATTCACTGCTGTTTCTTCTACTAAAACTGTTCATACTATGAAATATTACTCCCATCATGCTTTTGGGTTTTGGAATGGAGTGACACACACACACACACACACACTGTGGGCAATTTCCCCTAATTAGCCTAACTGCATGTCTTTGGAGCACAGGAACATGCAAACTCCACACACATGGGCTCACATGCAGAGTAGGATCCAAGCTCTCAATCCCACGAGAAGTTAAGTGAAGTGAAGTGAAGTGAAACTTTATTGTCATTCACACCATACAACAGTACAAAGACGGATGCAGGCAGAACGAAATTGCGTTTCTCCAAGGCTCAATGTGCAGACATAAGGGACAAGTGCACTCAAGACAACATACATACAACATGCAGACATTTCACTTTACAGAGGTAGTTAAGACAGCATGGCAACAAAAAGCAGCAAAGTACAAACAATAAATATATATACATGAATATATTCAGTGGGTGATATATAGTATGAAAAATTATTGCACTACGTTTCACAGTGAATTAGTTATTGCATTATATAAGTAGGATGAAAACTTGAGACCTATCAGTGGTTATAAAGTTAAGGACCAGAACTACCCACTGGGCCACCCGAGAAAACAAAATATTTCTATAAAAATCTTAATGAGAAAAAGTGAAATAAAGGCCAAATTACGGGATTTTTTTTGAGCGAACGGTGCTAGACTATCTGTTCCATGTCATCCTACCAGTCCCTGGGCTCCACAAAGCCACAGACAGGCAAATGCGAAGAACCTTTGAAGGAAAAGGAGAGCAATTCAATTCTGCTAAAAAACCAAAGGAACAGGCCTTAGCTCTGCAATTACGTGACGAGAGCACACTGACTCCAGCTCTTGTGTGGATTTTAACTCCTGCAAGGCAGCAGTAGATACTTGGGAGTCTCATCGTCTCTGGGGTTTTCTCCGGGGCTGAGGCTGTTAAATGGGTGTGGGTATCTCTAGAGTGCCCGCAGAATCTCTCTCAATTAGACACACCCGGCTGAGCAGGCCTGTCCGCAGCACATAGACCGTAATTATAGCACTAGCAGGAATTAACAGATGAGCGGAGAACAGATTCACACAGACACACACAGATGCTATATGAGAACACTTAATTTCATTCCCCGCCCTTGCTTTTTATTTTGTGCTTGGTTCAAAACTTGCAGACAAAGCCAGTCAAAACATATCTGAATTAGCTGGGTACATCAAAGGGTCTGTCTCCGTCTGATAGTTTCACTGTTTTTATTGTGATTTTTGTCTTTTACAGCTCAAGGAACAGGCATATGACGTCAGATACAGGAACAGCATCCCATTCAGTGCAAAAAAAAAGGTCATAATTATCATGAAGACAGCAGAGAATGTGATGAACAGGCCTGAAATCAACATGCCTTTTTTCAGTAGTGTGCAGGAGCCATTTTCTCCACTACAGAAAAGAGCTTACGATCCTCGCATCCATAGCCATGCCATAACATAAAAAGTCTACCCACACAATGTTAAAAAAATCATATATGTGCTTTTTCAGCATGTTTACATAAATACAGTACATTCAATACTCCCTTTTAAAGATAATGTCCCTCAGAGCAAAGAAGAATCTGAGGGCTGCGTTGGAAAACCATATATAAACAAAAAGAAGGAGAAAAATTTGGGAAGTTTCCAGAAAGGAATACAGTGAGATATTAAATTTAACATGTGCACTTCCCAGCTAGTTGGTACTATATCATGATATATCCATTATAATGTATGGTGCATATATAATACTTCTTTATCATGATAAATATGTACTATTTAATGTAAGATATTAAAGCCAGTAATATATTTTTGGCTAATAATAAAGATCCAAAAAAATTACTGTATATAAATATGTTATTTTCTGAAAGCTTCAAATTATCTATAGTCCACTTTAAACAATGAAAAAAAAAATGAAATAAGTTAAATTCTTTAGACTTAAATTGTTATTATGCACAAAAGTGAAAATTGCCTTGGGTTTCCATGGATGAATCAACAAGTTTATTTTTATATTTCTCCTTAGTAGCCTAAGGAACTGATTATAACAAGGCAGTTCTTCCAGAAGTGTTTCCATCTACAAACTACAACTAACAAAATCAGCCTCTAGCAATATGAAATGCATGGCTTCGTTGTTTCAGAACCACGTCTGCCAGACCATAAGGGGACTTCAAAGTCAAAAAAATGTTGATTAATTTCTCACAGAGAAGCAGAGAGCCAACTGTTTTAAACCTGGGGTTTTACTCTATATGGTATCAGACCTTGGTCCTTGTCAGGAACCTGGCAACAGAGGTTTGTCTATGTGAGATGAGCTACAGACTTCGGTGTAGGAGCCAAGACCAAACAATACACACACACACCCGCTCACACACACACACACACACCCGCTCGCACACACACATGCATGCACACACACGCACACACACATGCATTCACATGCACACACACGCATGCACACACGCACGCATGCACACACACACACACGCATACACACACACACACACACACGGATGCACACACACACACCCGCTCGAACACACACACACACACAGAAATAAAGTGTAAGGACCTGGTTGATACCTAAATGCCAGTTGTGTTGAAATACATAATCACACGCTTGCATGCTTACATATGCCTAGAATCCCACTGTGTAGCCACACATTAAAACTATCAGTGATGGTCCAGAACTTCTATTAAGACGTGAAAGATTTATATGAGACAGAGTCCACCCTGGGCAGGAATGGCCGTTTATATTAGGGCACTCACAAACACATTCATATATAATAAAGACAAGACGACAGCAATATATCTAGTGAGTGAGTTTTTGGACTGTGAAACCAGGAACTGTAATGTACTGAAGGACCTGGAATGAACCCGAGAAGTAAACTCCACAGGCAGTAAGGGCTGCAGATAAACCCCCAACCAGCAAGATGTGTGACAACAATGCTACTGTCTGAGCCACACAGAGCGGTGATTTCGTGAGCAACATTTGGCAACCGAACATGCATAGGGGAGACGGGGACAACTGCTAAATCGAATCTGGTATCTATTTACTCATTAATCTGTGTACTTTTACTCTGACAGGTTTCATAAGCATCAGTGCTTTCGCTAGGAGCCTTAAGCTAGCAGAGGTGGAGGGGCGCGTAGCTTGCTGAAGTGCGTTAAAAGTCTGCTCAACTAACCACATTTGACAATTGTCCCCGGTGTCTCTTATGACTAAAAATTTGAGCTGTGGCAAAATATTTATATATTCATATAAACATTTTATATATTTAATTTGCTGATTCATATATGGAACGTATCTTAAACATGCATGCCTTTTCTATTCTGCTGATGCTGACCAGAGGCATACTTTATTATGCCATGTCTACTCAAAGGCAGATGTCAAAATTCTTATTATTATTTTAATATTTGGTTTATGTGAGTGCCTTACCACCCTCTAGTACCTTCGTCAGCATGTCACGGGACAGAACTGTTCCACTCCAACATGCGGTTTCGGGCCGGCTCTATTTTTACCCTGCTTTCTGCTATATAGTCCCAGACAGAGTGCCTTTTGTGTACCCCAGCGAAACTGATGTGGAGTGCCCAGCAGCAGAGCATTTCTGAGAAGGGAGCTCATCTAAGCACTGGCTTGACTCTACGTCTTCAGGCCCGGATGAGGTGATCCTGTTTATCTCCTGTGCGGGTGTCTCACAGCTTGTAGGGATCACACAGTCTACCGTTGCCATGTCCCGACGCCAGGAAATATTGTGTGTTTTGCAATTAAAATAAATGACTCTATTCTGAAAACCGAACACTGCCAAGATATCTTTTGACTGTTTATTAGAAGGACTTTCGAGATCTGAATTGTCCTCCCAGCTGAAGGTCATTGGGGAAAGCCAGCGTGAACGTTATCCTTTGCTCCTCAGCTTACCGTCTGGAAGTCCTGTAGCTCCGTCAGCGTCTTCTTGTCCACGGCCACCGGCCCCTTCAGCTTGCAATGGAAAGCCTCTTCTACTCTGCGGTAGGAGGACAGGCCATCCAAGGCAATGAGGGCAGGGGGCAGCTGGCTGGGACCGACTTGTCTGTCCATGGCTGCACGTCTCTCTGTTGCCTCTGAAGTAAGAGCGTACAAGAGGCTCAGTTACAAGGAGACCATCAAACTCCGTGTGACGTAGCAAAAATATTCAGATGTCCATTTTAGCAATAGAGATTAGATTCAACTTTAATGTCATTTTATCATTTTAATGTCATTGCACAAAGTTCAAACACTCAGACGACAAAATCTAGTTTGTAATCTTATCTAAAACTGCAAAACAGTCCAAAAGTGCTATATATAGTGCTAAGTAATAAAAGTGGCTTAAATAATGAGCATTTACAGCATCGATTATTGCAGTAAAAGAACGACTGGGTGAGGCTTCTGTGCCTCCTTCTAGACAGCAGTAGGATAAACAGAACATACTTGGCATTAATAGGCAGCTGCTCACATACCTTTGATCATCTCCCTGAACTCCTTGAGCAGGACCTCCTGGGTTATCTCCGCCCCAGGTGATCCCGGGGGACCCTGGGGTCCGGGGGGTCCGGGTGGCCCGGGGGGTCCTGGCTATAGACACAAATACATCAATCCTCCATATGAGTCTACAGCATGACTGCCACCAGGGTTCCATGTAAGCTGAACTAATCTGGAACCAAGTCCGACGGTTTTATATGATAAAGTCATCCAATAAAATTCAGAGACATTTTATATGTACATAAACACACAAGTTCTTATCATTTTTATTAGCCTTGTCCTAAAAAGGTCAGAAATATCTGAGCTACTTGGTAGAAGTGAAAATGAATTAGTCATTATGTTATTAAGAAAAGTGAGAAAAGGCAGTGAGGTATTGAGTTCTCAGCTCCAAGCAGTGTGTTTTACAGAGAATTTCAGTCTCATCAAAGAGCATTAAGTGTAATTTTTGAATATAAGGGAACCAATTTTGACCATGTCTACCTGGAACCAACAGGACTAGGCAGACAGTAAACGATATTTTAATGTGGTTGTTGTAAGTGCATATTAAATCTATTTATCGAGTTATGACGCCTGTATGGCTACAGCCATGACATGCAGCATAAAGCTCCGAATTGCCAGAAAAACGGCTGATCGTGCACTTCGACCCCAAGTCTCACTCTCATCTATATATGTGTGTGTGTGTGTGTGTGAATGTGGCAAAGAGTAAGGAGGGATATGTGAAAACTGCAGAATGTCACTGTACTCGTACTTGTGCGACTGGCTAATAAAACTTAATTTCATTTCATTACAATGAAAATCTTAGTGTACGTGTATCATATTAGAAAATGTACAAGAGAGTATTCAACAGCCGGAAACTCACGACCTGCCTAAAGGAACTGAATGCTGGAAGAACTGATGTGAGATCTGGAGAGTCTATGCTTGGCGTGAGCTCCTGCAACATCGTGCCCTGACACTTACCAGTGGTCTTTTCCTCTTCTTGCACTTGCCTGGGAAGTTACCTACTGGTCGCTCCACAAACACCTTCCATGATCCCAGTGGGTCCACGCGATGGTTTTCTGCCTGCGTGGATTCAGAATTGATCACATTCTCTTACCAAGCTGCTCAACTCCTGTGCAGAAGCTTTTTGTTTGTTTCTGTCCTCCAGAAAAGCCATAAATCTGAACTACCGTTTAGCTTAATTATCTGCTAAATGAAATTATCCCAATTTTCTCCAATATCTGGTAGCAGAGTGGCATAGAAGAATTTTAATTTTCACATTCTTTTCACATTTTAATTTAAAAAGACACATTATGCCGTTATAAAGGGATTTATGTAGATTAAATATGCTCTCATCTCTGAATTAGAATTCATTCTGGAAAACAGGACAAGCACTATCATGACATGGCTTACTACCATTACAATACATCTTTGAGAAAAATGCTAATTGCAAGATTCATCAGATATTTAAGTCTGAAGTCATTTTCCCACCAACCCTGAATGCAAATACTGTAAACTACGTAACTGAATCCAATGAGTCATAATTTCTGCTTACAAACCATTGGAAAATCTTGCCTAAAGATACTATTAAATGGTGCCAGACGTGGGGGCAGGTCGTGTGCCCTCTTTCTGTGTTCCACTCAGCCTCTCCAGTTCTGTGTTGCTTTGCCGTACACTGCCAAGAGCATATAGTCACCCCTAACAGGTTTCCCTCCTGCACTAAACCATGCAATGTTTTTTTGATGCTACTCTCCAGTGCCAGGAATCACTTGCTTGGCATAAAGTAAGTCGCTTTTTTTAACAACAAGAAGAATGACCTTGTGCATTATAGTCTCATTGTGTCCAATTCTGCAGTTCTTTAATGACATGCAACAGACAGGTTCATGAGACTTTACTGAGTCTAGACAACTAAAAGCAGTCTAAACCCAGAGTCATCCTGAGCACCATAACTTATTCAACCTACCTATTATTTTTTTTACCAAAATATTAAGCATACCTCGGTCTTATCTTGAGAGTTAATAGAAAATGTAGTAATCTCATGTCCAAATACAATGAAGACTTCAGCTACATATTATATAATGAATTATCTCTGCAATCAGAATCCCTTCATTGGATTTGGGTAAGAAAAAAAATTGATGCAGCATGTATTCCAGCAACCACAAAAATAAGAGCTGAACCCAGCCCAGGCCCTTCCCTAAACGTCAAGTGACTGTGGTTGAGATGGAAACAAAGATAGGGGCAAACCGTAGAGGTGAGCTCTCTGAAATGGAATTTGTTTAGGTTTGGCACTAGAGAGCAGTGCAACTATCTGCTAAACTAACATGCCTCTGTCTTCACCAAAAGCTCTGTCTCTGCGAAAGGCAACAAAGTAATCCATTGTTTGTCTTTTCAACTTACTGGAATAAAAGGTTTTTTTTTCCATCATTTGTGTATCCAGTAGTATTTTATTCCCCGTGATTGCAGACAAAATAAACTTAACTGATGCACCGCATCATGCCTGCTAGATGTCTCTGCCTTTCTGCTGAGTTTTGGTGAAGATAAAAGAGCGACAGATATTGTCAAAGGGAAGATAACCTCCCTGACTGGGATGATCCTGCAGATTTCCTTCGCTCCGCGTGGGGCAAGTTCCCAGCCCTCTCCGCTTTTTTTAGCTCGCGCTGTTTCAGGTTTCTCCTAAAAACACATCCCATTTCTATCTGAGAGATTTCCAAGTAAGCTCTGATAAAAAAATAAATAAACTTTCGTCCATACTGCTTTCATTTATTCTACATTTTCTTCTCAGTTAAGTAATAGTCTGTCTACAGTCTGCAGCAGTTTTCCATAAAGAATTGCAAACCGCAGTAGAATATCTGCGGGTGGATTCCCTTTTTTGGCCGCTCCAGCTCTCTCTAGATCTATTTTGATATTTTGCATGTTATATAAAAGAGGGTAAGAGGTCAAATGACTGTATGTATATACGTATACATAATACAGACATGACTACTATATATATACATATATATACTGTATATATGCATATGTATCAGTGTGATTCCACAGTGCTGCCCAAGATCCTAAAGACACAACTAATGATAGGATAAATGCAGATATTTAGGGCACAAACTCAGAACTGCATTTTTGGTAGTAACCCTTCAAGAAGGTAATTATATTTGCATGCATTAAGTGAGAACTTCACCGGTATGAAGCCTTTCAGATACTTGCCATCTTGCTATTTTTTACTTGGATTACTTAAATGCTCAATTTTACACCTCAGACAACAAGCGAGTCTCACACAGGTCCAGCTCTGTCTGTGGTTTTACGGTCTTCTGTTGTGAAGTTATGGCCAACGCAAATGGCTGCGTCAATTAAAGAAAGGTTAAATTCTGCAAGCCCGTGCCAACAAACAAGTGCCTTTTTTATCTCCATGTACTGTTTGCACATGCCATTGTAATTAAACGATTAATGCTTTGCCCCTAAGGATTATGTTATATTCTTTGTTGCATTGTAACAGCATGAAATAAGAGAGTGACTGTATTTACCACACTAGTAAACTGACCTGACAAATATAACATAAAAAAGAGAAAATGAGTCCATTTAGCTTCAAGAAGTTGCTGAAAGTAAAGCAGTGCATTAATAACTAGCAAAATATAATTTGGTCTGGTTTTCATAACACGTTTTGTTGTCAAGATAATCACAGTTGCATGAGTGTACTGTTAGTAAAACATGTCAGGGCAAGGCAAGGTTTGTGCCCAGATATTGCAGTAAAATTTGAAAAAATAAAAATAAAGACCACAAACGTGTCTTGTGCTTCGTAGAAAGAAAGAGAAAAAAAAGCACTTGATTTTAAGTGCTGGCAGTTCTAGCAGCCTCTGGCCGCCACACACGATGACTAGCTGCTGTCACTGCCGCCGTCAGCCGCCTACACGGCATCCCAAAACTTCTGCTCTCCGCGAGGAATTTCGCGCACGTCCGTCACGACAGCTAACTCCGCAGCGAAGAGGTTCGGCAGTTTCCTCACTGGAGATTTCAAGGCCGGCGCGTCGCTAACTCGAGGCTCGACACGCAGAAAGTAAGTCAGCGCATATCTGACCTCCTTTAGTCAGCCAGAACTGCTTGAAAGGATGGACATGTGGGCAGGCCCATCTCTGAGTAGGCGTCTGTCAACAAGAATAAGTGCACTCTGCATTTATTTTGATATCACCAACGACGGCAGAACTTCTCAGACGGCGTCGTCATCCCGGCTGACTTTCGTTTGGTCTTTCATCTTTCCTTGAGTTGCACCTGCACCATTACAAGTTCATGTGAGAATGCTGACAGCCCTTATGCATATGTAATTACTATGTCATAAAACAGCTATGCACAAATACTGCAGAGCGTAAGTGCAGCAAACCCTCCTATAATTCACATGTCATTACAAGTTACTATAGTGGGAATTTTAATTTTAGAAAAGAATCTTTGTAACATCAGCATCACTATATCGGCATAAAAATAAACCCAAAAAGTATTTGGTAGACAGTTCATATTTCTATTAAATTATTGTGAAATATAGAACTAAAATCTTATAACCGAATCCAGGGGTGCCATAAGGGGGCGCTAAAAAATTTGGGACATGATTGATTGTTCTGGGTTGGGGGCCTAATATGATATGCCTTCATGGGGCCCAAAATCTCCTGACTGAATCACACCTATTAAAGTCACTCATTTTAATAATGGGCACAAATATTACCATACCAAATAAAACTGCTTAAAAATTGTCACTGTTTTGCTGTATCAAATACATAAGTCAAACTTTTAACTTATTCTTATGCATGTATTTTGAAATTCCACACCATAGTGACTTTAATGTTATAATCTGTTTAATTATATACAGATGCTCTTCTACTTAGGAATGACTTATTATTCAACATCATCTTAAGCGTATACGCAAGTACAAAGAACTAGGATGCTGGGAGTTTGCACGCTACGCTGCTGCGCGGCGGGAGTAGCAGCCAGAAGTTGTACTAGGCAGAATTGGCGCGCAGAAAAAAAAATTGATGTTTCGAACAGGAAACAGGAAATAGGAGTTTGGACTTACAGTCCTCTTCGTTCGTATGTCTGAAAGTTCGTAAGTTGAAAGTTCGTAGGTAGAGGAGCGTCTGTATATTCACAAACAAAAAGCAAGTTGTGTATGACTAAATATAGTGACCTTGTGATCCAAAGCATTTATGTTCCTTGGGGACCTTTGAAGAAGGTTCTGCACCTGAATTGCTTCAGGAAAATATCCAGTTAACATTAATGTATCCAGATATGTTAGTATTATGTAAGTTACTTTGGCATCTGCTAAGCAATTACACAGGAGTAATAAGCCAGCAAAGCATTTTGTTTTGACTGCTGATAATGGAAAGTTCAGGTTTAGTCTTGTCGCATGTGTTCATTCTAAAGGGCACAGTGATTAGTTGTGTTTACAAGTCATGATTTATTGATACACTGCCAAGTTGTTTAAAAAAAATAGCAAGTTTATTTGGGAATTTAAAAGTCTGAGAAAGGTTGATGAGCAGGACATCAACACAGCAAAACAACTTCTTTCACAGACAGTGGTTCATTCTTTCTCTTAGTGCCACTCTACCAAATGTCTTCATGCCCCAGAACCTCTGGCTGATCTTCTTTTATTTTTGGATCTAACCATTTCTTCCCAGTTTCTTAAATTCTGACATATCCAGTTATATCCTGCAACGGCACACACGTTCATCAGAGAATAGGTGCCGAACTTGTGCTTCTCCGATTCACACTTTGTTCATCTTTCTTTTCCTGCTGCGAATGAATGAGCTGACTAGGATATTGATGCGACCCTTATGTCAGGAATAAACGGCTTACAGGAACGTGACTGATCAGTACAATTAACTGGTTGAAGACAGCCAACAATTTCAGTCTCACCTTCTATAGCAAAACAGCTCTAGTTTTTTTTTTTACTGCTGAAACTCTGATCTGGGTTGTTTAACATGCTTTTTTTAAAAAAATAAATAATAAAAAAAAGAACACATTTAACCATTTAGCAGGCCACCCACTGCCATCTTTTGGGAAGACATACAAGGTTCTGCCAGGACTAGAGGCTAAAGTGGTAATATGATTGCCTTAGTCACCAGAAATGCCTGTTTTCAGGACTGTTCTGTCAGATTCTGTTCATTTTATTTTTATTAAAATGCAGATAAGTGATTTATTACTTTGTTCCAACAGTGTTGTACATCCTGTCCTGTACCCAGATGTAATATTGACCCATAGGCAAAATGCTGATGAAATACTGATTATACCGGATGTTCTGCCACTTTAAGCAGAGACAGTACTTCCATGCACTAATTTCCAAGTGTTACATAGTATTGCCTGTTTACTGTTTGTCAAATGTAGAATACTTATGTTACGTTACGTCACGTTAGGTAGAAATATCGGTAGGTCTTCCATCTGCCTCTCCTCCCCTTTCATTATTGATAATTGTATATAAATCGTCATTTGCACAATGTACATTATCTTTAGCACTGTAATGTCTATCTTGTCATAAATGTTTCATCATGGTCTCGCTACATACTGCACACGGCTGGGATGACAATAATGCTTTACTTGACTTGGTTTGTCACAGCCTCCAGGATTCAGCCATGAAGTGTGACCTGCTGAGGAAATGCCCTTTCTAATCGACGAATCCATTAGCTAGCGGCACAACCCCCGCACACGCACACACACCACTCCTACTTGCAGTCATCCATGCGTGGTCTGATGAAAGTGCCTCCCGCATCACCCTCCCATGCCGGAGGGTTTAGAAACCCCAGGCGTTACTTATAGCGTGTCTCCCCACCCCCCCACTCGTGACGCATTTCCATGCCGTTCCCTCCAGATGCGCTTCGCGGACCTCCAAAGCATGTCAGCTCAGGGGAGGATTTTCCAGAGTGCATGTCTGACGGAGCCGAATGCTGCACCCGGCACCGCACGCCATCAGTTCATTTTTCACCTTCTTTGTCTGATATCATTTTTACAAAGCGAAGAGGGAAAAAAACAGCCGATGTAAGCCCCCGTAAAGATAAAAGACGATATAGGATGTTTTTGTGTACCAGTCACACCAATAAATTCTACAGCAAGGATGCTGAGTAATAACACAATTAAGACCATGATTAAAAAGCCAAGTCCAACAGTGTTCATCTCCTTTCAGGATGATCTAACCTTGGAGGTGATGTGTGTCTGCTTTGGACAGCTTCTCAAAGCAAATGAACACGCTTAATTTTAAAAATCCATTAAAGAATCCAGCCTCCAAATTCCGTCTCAGGTCTTCTACATTTGACAAATTGTCGCATAATAAAAAAAACACAAAAAAGAAAAGAAAAAAAAGAAATGGAAAGATCACAGAAGACATAACATCTTGGCAAAAAGGTTTATCTTCCAAAAGAAGCAGATATCACTTCACTTCATTGTATTAAAAATGCCGAATAGACTTAAACTGAAGGAATGTAGGTTACAGAATAGTTCATAACAGAATTGCATATGCATCTGCAAGCCTATCCCGCAACACTCTACTGGATAAGCATTTGGAAGGTGGATGGATGGATGGATGGACGGATGGATGGATGGATGGATGGACGGACGGATGGACGGACAGACAGACAGCAAGCAAATACAGCATAAGGGTTGAATGTCTTTAAACGCGGCCATGTAGTTAATAACACCACACATTTTGTTGGACATTTAGGCGTATCAATTAAGCCTCTTGGTTGATCTGAAAATGGCTGTCGAATGAGATCCCATTCAGATCCCAGTCGGATTACTGGGGGATTGCTTGCGCCATCATCTGTTCGGCCGTACCATAAAGTTAATTTGTATGGAAATGAAGACCAAGATAAACATCTGAATAGCATAAATATATTGCCATAATAATATCTCTCCTCTCCCACTGTAAAGCAGCCACAGCATAAACATTGTTTAAATATTTACACACGTATCTTACACACATTCCATGCTAGTGGAGACTTGTGAGAAAGCAAGTCATAAAATTTATTATGAAATCTCCAGGGGATTATTCTGCTTTCCACTCATCATAAAAAGGCAAAGAGCTAACGAGAGCCCAAGCAGAAAATAACACCTGCTCCCCTTACAAATGACAGTGTGCGGGTTGTTCGCTCTTTCTGTGCGTGTGGTAGGTTAGATGGGCAGCTGGGGCGAGGAGCCATACGGGGGGAACCTGGGCTGGGACCCTCAGGTCTGCAGCTGGAGAATACTGATGCGCCAATTACATTTTTGCATTAAAAATTAGAATAACAGATTAAATTAGAGTAAATAAAACAGCAGACAACAATCACTGTCACACACACACATATACATATATTTGTGTATCTACACATGCACACACACACACAAATGGAGATATATATATATATAGATTTTAAAATTAACACTTTACTTAAAGCTGTCATAAGTGATGAGTATAATACTTCATAAACTCCAATGAATCTCTCATCTATAATGCACTAAAGATACCTGTGTAATGTATTACAATGGTCGGTATAAGTATTAAGCATGCTTTGTATTGCATTATAAAGATATCTATGGTGCATTATAGATGAGGCTTCATAAGGCAGTCATAATGCATAATAAACATGGCTATAATGTATTATGCCTTTTTGTAAATATTTATTATAGTCATGTTCACAATGCTTTATGAATGCATTATTATGTGTTATGAATGTGTTCATAGATTCTTACAAACACAGCATTCATAGAAGGTGTTACCGAAAAATCTTGCAATCAATCAAGAATATATTCCACAGGACATAAATTCAATGAATAATTCCATGCACGGTACCAAAAATAATAATAAAAATAACACATGAATTTGGAATGTTCCTGTCTCTGTAATGTTATTCGCTTTATTTGTATCAAAAATAATGCGGCATTATTAATGTATATTAGCTAACTATGGCACATTTGAATGAAGCTCCCCAGCTCCATGATCTGTCATGTAGTGACAAGTTTTAAAAACCAAATTATGTCTGGTTAATTTCACAAGCCTGTCCATACTGATGGCTTTCCAAAGCTGAAACATTTCACAGAATTCATGCTACTCCGTAGTTCAGGCTCAAGCACAGACTGGGAGTTGAGGAACATGACCAGCACATGATAAGCATCAGCCTAGATTAAGGGATTTCTGTAAATCTGACATCCATCATAAGCTATTAAAGTGAAAACAGATCCAAATAAAGCAATCTTTTCTGACATCTATAAAACATTATTTTATATTTTGGGCCTTATGGGGCTTCTTCCCAAGAAGTGATGAAAGGAGAATCAAATGGAACTACTTGGCTTTTTCATCTTTTCTTGATGTTGTTAACAGAGACTGAAACGTGAGCAGAGCCGTCCACCTGTCAGTCTTGCTCAAGATGGTAGCACCCACAGTTTGTCTTTGGTTTTTGTGTGTGTGGGGGTCCCAACCACAAAATTTGTATGAATTGTGTACAAAAATACTGAAGTTTTAGAAAAATGATTTTTCAAGGGGGCTGAGTCATAAAATAGGGTAGCTAATTTACTCCCCCCCCCCCCAAACAGGCTCTAGAGCCACCTATGAACAGGGGTATATGTTAAAGCAGCTGAATGCTGTTTTCTTTTGGATCAAGGAAAACAGTTCTGTCTTTATGGGGGGTGGGGGTGCATGTGGGAATGGCAGAGGGAAATACAAGGATTCTTTTTGGGGCTGCGTTTAGCAGTTACTTCTCAAGATGGGTGGGGAAATGGCTAGAAAGACCTACCTGTGGCCTTGTGAGGCCTGCAGTGGCCAGTGAGCAAGGACCCATCCCAGGGCAGGCCTGCCTGTTGATTATTACAGATTATACTGTTTTATCGAATCACAGGAAAGTTTGGCCTTTTTTTGGTTTGCTAACTTTGACCCAGCTGAATGCGTTGGCCAATGATGTAATTTACAAAGTTCATAGCTTAAAGTTCAAGGCTGTGACCCGGGTAAGTAAGACAAGATTAACTTTAACCTCAAGAGAGACAGTTTAAGCAACTGAACTTTTAACAAACAAGCAGCACATCATTGCAGCATGATGAAGCAATGAGAAATGCATCCAATGCACAGGTAATTAAGTAAATCTGGATAATGACATGAATTAAACTAAATTTTAAAAGTAATGCGCAATTACGCGTCGGCACCCTCCCCGTAACCTGTGCCACACTTCACCCCGGTAAGAAACCCCAACCAGCCGCTTGACCTACAGTGACAAACCGACGTGCCGATCTTTGGCATGACACTGGCCCTTATTAGCGATTAAGTAATTATCGTCCGAGTACAGTGGGAAAGAAAAAGACCAGGGGGTGAAAGTAAAGGGCCTAATCCTCATCAAAGTGTCCTCTTTCAGGACCCATTCTGAGAGGCTTTGTGAAGGGCTTACACGGCTTGCTGCCCCCGTTCCCCCAGCTGCAAGTGCTCCTATCGGATGTCCCAGACACAGCGGAGACAGGCTGGCCCCTGACTGACAGAATCAATGGGCTGGGAACCATGCCGCCCCAGGCCCTTAAATACCTCCCCACCTCACTTTCCCAGGAATGACATCATGGCAGACTGCCTGCTTTGGAGGAGGGGGGGGGGGGGATAGTCGAATGGGTGAGAAGCAAAGGGGGTAGGGAGGGGCTCAAAGCAACACTAGGAGGTAAGGGGAGAGGTCCCCCTAGGACACTGCATCCTGGAGCTGGGGGGCTGAGATGAGGTGTCGGTGGAGGCTTCACTTGGTCCCCAGACCAAGTAAAACAAACACCCTTCACAATAAGGTTAAACCTTATTAAAAGCCAGCTCTTGCATAAGGACATTAAAAGACACTCTCTCCGCCCCCGCCCCCCCCTGAAGAAGGTGACGGGGCAGATGGCAGGAGACTCAGCAAAGCCCTGGAGCCAGACTGGGAAACGGCCGGAGTGGCAAAGGGGCGGCGGGAAGGAGTTGACATTTGGAAATGCCACCACGATGGGTGGCCTGGAGAAAAACGAGCAGCTTTTTGGAGAAGCCACAAGCCAACGGTACTGCAAAAACAAACAGGAACCGGGATCTCCGATAGGGACCCCAAGGGCGTGAGGAGCACTCCCCAAACGTGCGACATCATCTGCACACAAACATGAACATTCTTCACGCAAAAGGCTGAATGCCATAAAGTTATCACATCGAATTGCCCGTATTCATATTTCTTGCACTCTTTCGAGAAATAAACAGTCATTCTGCTGTTTATTTATGACTACTCAACGAACTTAAGAGCACTCGTCTGTAATTAAAAGGGATCCTCTATCCTCATACCCTGACGACTTCGGATGTGTAGGCACACAGGCTGGTTACAGTATATGCAAGTCTAAATAATCCTTCTAACCACACATTCACTCCATACTTAACAGCACATTAACAGAGAGTAACTATATTACAGCCAAACACTCATTCTGGAATACCTCCCTGCTATACTTGTTTTAATTGGAAAGGACCCGCTTTGCTTCGTTGAGTCATGAACTACTCTCTCAACAGGTAATTGACTGAAGGGGAGGTTTAGCTAAGGACTTAACCAAGTCGTTTAGAGTATGTGACAAAAGGGTAAGACCTGATGGGGCTAAAATGAAAATGATGGTACCAAAAACGTCACTGCCTCATCCCATCACATAAATCACATATATGGACAATTTGGTCAAGAAACATGAAATAAATTCTACAATTGTTAATTAATATCCTTAAAGGTTTCCTAGAAGTCTCCCTACGATTTCTCCCTTTAATCTAACAACCTCCCAATCCACCGCAGGACACAGGGCAGATGGGTTAATTGATGAGACAATAATTAAGCAGATTACTTACATTGCTTACATTGTAAACTCAACACTGATGTATGCTCTCAACATGGGCACGTCTGTCCCATTCACTCCCAACTGAAATTATGTGCCATGAAAAGATATTAATGACCATTGCTAATAACTACTAAATAATAGTGACAAATTTGCAATAGATTTTCCCTAGAACCATAACAGTAATCATAACTAAACAGGGGCCGGTTTCTTGAAACCTTCTTAATGCTACGTTGTTCGTAAGTTCTGTGTTAAAAGATAGAACTTACGAATGACATAACATTAAGAAGGTTTCGAGAAACCGGGCCCAGACCTGTCTATCATACTATTTCTTTAATCAGAAAAGTCTCAATCCACAGAACGCAAGGATTTTGGCAGACATTGACGGAAAAAGAATTCTGTCAAAGGCAGAAAAAAATGTTTTCGGCAAAAACAAAAAAAAAAAACACAAATGAGCAGAAGCTTTTAATCTAGAAAATATAAACACATTCAATATCTTAACATATTTCATCAAAATAATCTCATTTTGCATGAAAAAAAGACCATTTGATTCCCTACATGTGTGTCACTGAGCACTGAGTTGATAGCTAAACAAGGCACATCAAACAATGCAGCATATCTTAAGGTATGAAATGAGAGAAAAGAACCTTCAAGTAAGGATACTTAAGTTATCAACTAATCATAATGAATTCATAAAAAGCAACAGTCACTTTGACAACAGGTGCAGGTAGTTCAGGACAGAAACAGCAAAGACAGAGAAAATGAACGACCCAGAGATAGAGGGGGACAATAATATTACCTTTGTGTTCCCTCCAACCTCTTCACTGTTGGAGACTGAGGAGTTGTAAGACTCTGTGTGTTGTGGGATGTTCTCCTTCTGTCTCTTCTTCTCCTTCTTGGCATCAACCTCACGAAAAAGAAGGCACTGGGTCCAAAAGACTGCGGCCACCACGGCCAATGGCCAACACCGCATCTTGAGCCACGCGGGGCAACCTCTGCAAACTACCAAAGGATGGGGCAACTAGAAAACAAACACCACTACTGGAGGAATGGTTCGCTTGTGATTCGATGGTGCCCCACCAAAAAAGGATCAAAAAACAAAGAGTCCTCTTTGGTTGGGAAGTTGTTGGTTTCACAAGTGGTAGATCCTGGGATAGACCCAACGAGGTGAGTTGGAGGGGGAAGCCTCGATGACTCTGGGGATTTACAGCAACTGATGCTGCCTCTTGCCCCTCACAGACTCCAGATCAACAGCTTCCAATGCACCACCCAACCAGGCAGCTCCCAGAGCTATGAAACAAGTCAACTGAAATGGTCCTGGGGAATGACAGATCAGTACAGCTCTGACGGCAAATAAACCCATTTAGTGAGATTTTTCACGCTTCCTGCTTCATGGGGGAGAGGGGAGACAGGAGAGGAGGGGCTAAGGGTGGAAGGGGCTGGAATTAGAGTCTGAGTTGGGGGGGGGGGGGGGTAGAGGGTTGTTGTACTTTTAGGTAGGTAGAACGGGAGGTTTTGCAAACCTCTTTCCTCTCTGAAGACTCTTGTCCTCTTGCTGAAGATCTCTAGTGGTAGTGCGCCAGTCAGAGGCTGTGTCAAATCCAAACAGCCCAGAATTTCTGTAGAATACAGTCTTCAGTGTGACAGTTGTCATGCATCACTCCTTTTGGGAGGGAAAAAGCAGAAAATCCAAGGGGCATGAAAGTTGATTTATGGAGATGAGAGAGGGTGGGGGGGGGGGGGGGTGAGAGTTGTGACTTGGATCCCTTCCGGTTTTTTTAGCCTTTGGCCCCCTTTCTCTTTTCCTTGAAGGGGAAAATTAGTCCCCCGCAGCAGTGTCTGAAAAATACTTCAAAGCAGACAGCCCTTGAGGGGATAAATCCCAGGTCTCTCCAGGAAAGTCCAGTGCACCCACTTGCTCACCAGTAACAGCTTCCGATTCCCTAATGTCTCCCAGTCCACAAAAGCGTGGCAAAAACACGGGCCCTTAGCGTCTCTGAAAGTGCCGTGTCTTTGCCACTGTGGTAGGTCCTTGTCAGTTTGCTTCGTCTCCCTCACTCTCACTCTCTGTGACTGAGCATGCATACTCTGCAGAGTTTTATCACCTCTGTCTTCCCCCTCCTTTCTCTTCTCTCTCTCCCTCTCTCCTTCCTGCCTGCCTTTATTTTTCTCATCAGTGAATTGGCAGCCTCACTGCCTTCTTCTGCTCTGTTTTATCTCTTAGATGAAATACTGAAATTCTAAGATAGTTTGGGTTGGGGGGGGGGGGTGACTAACTGCGAAGTGTGAGTCTATGTGTCTTTAATATACTGACTTTTGCTTTAATTTCACATCAACACAAGAGTGTATCCAAACAGGGAAGAGGAGCTCCAATCCCTGCAGAAAAATACCTCAGGCATCTTCTTGTGTAATCTTCCATTTGACAAATTGCCAGAGAAAGAATTCAGAGATTCCTCTGTGGTTTGAGCATAGAGAAGTATCTGTTGTGATGTTTTTAAGAGGTGTTGAAATACAACCTGCTTTCACTAAGCACAGCCCGCAGAGCTGAATGAACTAAATAAATACTGCGTTGTTAGTCTGGTTTAATCATTTGTCTTTAACACACACAATATTGTACTTTAAAGAACATTGCAAATTGTTTGGCTATTTAAGACGCCTAGATTGACCTGCAGTCTTGTGATTCTTGTGAAATTCGATGTTAGCATCTTAGCTTGGATGAATTAGTGTGGAGATCTGGGGCCAGATACATTAACGTTACTTGAATCTTCAGATGCAAACAAATACAATTTAAAATCTCTGCGACAAAATACAAGATACGGAATGTGAGTAAACAGGTGCAAAAGAGCTGCATGAATGTGCCCTTTATTAGTAAGGTTTTAAAACAATTTCTGATGGCATAGGCAGCTCATTTAACATGGTGTGGCATGAGCTGCCCTTCAGAGCGCATAAGTCCAGCAGTGGTCACTATCGGTGATGTTATTAGGCATGGATCATCAAGCAGAAACAGGAGTCGTAGCCTAACGCCTGCGGATATGTGCAGATACTTCTGACATTACAAATTTGGACCAGCAAGTTTTACTATGTCGTTCACTTAGCAAGTTCAGAGCTGTCGAAAGATTCTCACCAGCTTCCCAAGTCTCACATAATGCTGAAACATTCATTAAATATAACCAGGTAAGATATAAGGGTTAAGTAAATAGAGACCTTTTCACTGATCCAAACTTTGATTGTGATATCTTGTCAACACATCTTTTAAGAATAGCTGAGCATAGCATGAGAGGAAGACAGGTGTGAAATTTGTATAGACAGAAAGCTGCATTAGCTGCAATTTTCTAAGATCAGGTTCTCCATAGCTTTATTTCTAAACATATGATTGCTTAGTCAGTTTACAAGCACTGATATATATTTTATATGAATACAGAAATTAAACTATATAGCTATAGACACAAAGTTAAAAAAAAAATGTCTATATATTCTATATAATTTGGTTTTATACATAGGAAATATTTTACTAATAAAATATAAATTATTAAATTAAGACATTGATCTAGGAAGAAATTTATTTTTTCCAGTACCACAGAAAGAAATACAACAAAGGACAATAAAAGCAGAAATAAATACAAAAAAAAGATAACACAAATAAAAAACTATAAAAGTAAATCAGTATCTAAACAAACATAACTAATAAATTAAAGAAAAATAACTGTACAAAACAATGTACCACTATAGTAAATATAGTGCTAAGTGATTCCATTGTTCCATACAATTAGCATGCATCTTTACCTTCCTCTACTTGCAAAATTATAAAATATGCATATTTGACACTTTTGTGCAAGGTAGCAAATCCTCAAGAGGCAACAACACATGGTCGCCAGCCTATGCCGTAAAAAGTAGTGATACATTAAACATACCGTGTAAACGGTGCCACCTAGTGCAGCTCGTAACAATAACTTCATTCGTGCTCTTGTTCACAGACGAATCCAAATGTCAAGTGTACCTTTAAATCATACTTCTTGGCTTATGGAAAATTAAGGCTTTTTTCCAAAATGCTATATACAACAAAATACACTGTATGTGTTATGAAGAAAACAAACATAAGCCAAATTGAAGCAGGGAAAAAGTAACAAAGCAGAGCCGTCTGCCACACTTAAGAGCAAAATCAGTTTTTATCCCACACTATCACTCATTTTGCTTAGCCAAGCGTCTTCCTATTTGGTAAATAAAATGAGAAGCAACTGCTCTCATTTTCAGCTTAGTAATTCACCTCCTTATTCTAAGGTTTGGCCTACACACTATAGTGCTAAATATCCACCTTGATCCCTGTTTACATTTTAAACGTAAATCAAAACTCGTTGCACAAGCACTAAATCACTACTTCGGGGGAAATCACTGAGGATTAGACTAAATTAGTCAAGCGACTTCATTACTTAAGATGATACTGTAAACATTAATATTTAAATTAGTTCTACATTTTTATTTAAGATCAACTTTCTTGATCGGGGGGACATTCTTGTGCATACAGCAAGGAGGTACGTGGAGCCCAGACGAACTTATATATAGTTCAAGACAAAGTGCAAAGACGGTACCCATTGTGTAAACAGGTAAATGCAGTACAAACAAGTTTAAAAAGTACACTACAGAATATCCTGAAAAACAGAATAAATGCTGAAATGGTTTTTTCTACAATGTTTATACAGAGCGATGGATAGATATGTTATTCACCTCAGAGGGAAATTTTTGATGTGTCCAATTTTGTAGCTACACTAGGAAATAAAACTAGCCAACACTCTGTGACAATTTCATACTCAGTAACTAGAAACCTGTTTACTAATGCCATGGCCAAACTCATGTGTTACAGCCTCAGTTCTACAGGGTTTCTCAAAAGCCGGAAGAAACAGCTGGAGGTGTTCATACATTCGAATGGTACCCGACTTTCTTAATTAAGTGATCAATGAAGACACAACAAAAAGTGTCCTCTGTATTTAATCCATATGTGACACAGCGGGGGGTACAGCTAATTCAGCGCCCGGGGAGCAGTGCTTGAGGTACCCTGCTGGTCGGAAATTCGAACCAGCAATCTTTCTATTACAAGTGTGTTTCCCCAACCATTAAGCCACCATTGCCACTGGTTAGTTTTGATTTTCAACAACAAGCCTTCGTAGGACTAAATACTATTGCATTGTATGGCCAATGCAAATTCATATAAATCATGTTTCTTTTCCAGTTGGCACTGGAAGTAACTATTATCCAACCCATGAATTAACGAGTATACTGTTTAAAATTTAAAAACTCGCATTCTGCAGATTTCCTCATTTTACCAGATGCTGTCGTGAAACAGTAAATAGGCCATGATTTAAGTCTTTCTTCGCGCAAAAATGATCGGAATATTCCAATTTAAATCTCCAGGTCGTACTTCCACGTTCAGAATACTGAATGAAATTCACACATGCGCACAAACGTTTTGCAAAACATCGAGGAGGAAGACGTGGAAGGGCGTAAACGGGTTTTCAATTGAAATATTTCGCGTTCGTCGCCACCTTGTGGCTGGAGGTACGAATCTGTGTGGGGAAAAAGGTGACGTCGTGCATATGACTTGTTAAAAAATAAGACGCAAAAAATCTGTTTACATCACTGACATTAAAATAGAGCCGTAGATAAACCGTACAAATGACACCACCAAAATCACGGTAACGTCTCTTTGATTCTCAACAATAATGTGTATAGCCGCCAGGGGGAAATGCACCGGGTTTCACGCTGCAAATAAGCGACTGTTGCCGGGGTAGGTCATACGAAAAGCATTTTCCCCGGAAGTCGGGTTCCAGACAATGGCAGCTACTCGGACGTTGCCTGAAAGCCGTCATACGGTGCACAGTTTGAGCTCCGTGGACGTGTTTTAAGCTTTAGCAGAGGGGAGTGACCCCGCTCCGTACCAACCGCTGCCCGACCAAGAGCCACGTGTACAGGAAACCCTAGAACTCACGCGGCACCCTGCGGATTCTTCCAATCAACGTTAAGGATCGATGTGACGCAGACGACGCGTCACCTGCGCAGCTAGACCTACAGATACATTTTATTAGTTTGACCGGGTTTATTTTTATTTTATTTTTATTTCCTGCGCAGTGGATGTCGCAGTAGGTAGGTCAGTCTCACCTGGCTCTATCTCAGCTGTTGGCGATTTCGGTTTATTGGTTTTGTGGCTATAGGCAGACGGTCGAATTTGTTTCCTTATTTATGTTTGAGAGAAATTATTAAGAACGTATTCTTCTTTCCAAATACAAATCGTAATTTTGGCAACCTTTCATCCACGTCACGTAGCGTTGCGGCCGGAATGTCCTTTAGGAGCTTATACTTTATCGTCATCATGTTATTCTATCTTTACCTTACACATGGCCATCCCGTGTTACATTTTAAATTTGATTTTGTAACATCTGTTTGCCAGCTGAAGTAGTACGTAAGGTCACTGTAAAGGGTAGCTGAGAGCGTTTCGCGTCTATTTTTGATTTTATATGTAGGCGTAAATAGCTGTTTCATATAGGTTAATACATGTGTTCATGTAAATGACAGCACTTTACACCGGCCCATCAGAGACGTCTGACTGCGGAAGCCATGCACGGAAGGAGAGTGTGGCGGAGGTCGCACGGGATGCTGTACCTGGCTCTCCTGGCCTTGGTTTATACCATGGCCACACATGCCCGTCCGGCCAACATGTCATCTCTGAAAGACAAGAACCCCAGCAGCAAAGAAGAGAATGAGATCCTGCCCCCAGACCACCTCAATGGGGTAAAGATGGAGATGGATGGGCACCTCAACAAAGACTTCCACCAAGAGGTCTTCCTGGGGAAGGATATGGAAGAGTTTGAAGAGGACTCGGAGCCCCGGAAGAACAGGAAGAAGCTAATAGATATATTCAGCAAGTATGGAATCTCACAAGAGTTTAATACTAATTTGATCATTTCAATTCAGTTCACTTCAATTTTTTAATATAGCGCCTTTCACATCAGTTGCCCCAAGGCGCTTACAACATCATTAAGAAAGAGTAATCCAAAACAGGGAAAAGGAAAGACAATTAAATTAAATACATCAGATAATGATTTTTACTATGTGACGAACTAGTTTTGTGTATAATTGCAAATAATCGGTAGCTGGGACTATATCTGGTGTAGCTTAAGCTATTTTTCAAAAAGTTAGTGGGGAATAGGTGGCATTTACTTGTAGAGTGAGAACACCAATCAGATATGTTTGCCTTTTAGAGAGACAGTTGAAAGTAAATCATTGAATGCTGTCTTATCGCCTTGCACAGATCAAGTTCATGGGCTGAGCCTGTACCAAAAAAAACTGGTTTAGTTATGTCCAGTAGAGATAGTAATTTTATATGCCAAATAAGGATTTTCTGTCTGTTTCGCTGAAAATTAAAGTAAAATGACTATTAGGGTACATTCTCCAACCAGAATAACATATGTTTATGGTTTTAATCTTTGAGCATAAACAGACTGATAGTTGCTTTTGCAGATGCATAACATTTACTGAGAAATTCTTTTTTATATATAAAAAATCCTAGTATAGCTTTCAGCTTATTCAGTATATCCCAACAGTACTGTTTTTCCTTTTGTTTTTATTACGGACTTTTCTTTAACAAAAATGGCTATGGTTATAAAATGTTAATGTTAATTAATTTACTTTTTAATTTTAATATTTATTAATATTTTTATATCTAATGTTTTTTTTTTTAATGGCCTGTTTTGTATGTTTAATTTTCAGTGCATGTTCTGTTGTATTTCCCATGGGAAGGAATGCATTTATGTTTAAGTCATTAATCACTTTTGCTTTCCCACAGGGTGGATTTCAATGGTGACCAGAGTATCAGTGCAAAGGAGATGCAGCGGTGGATTATGGAGAAGACAGAGGAGCACTTTCAGGAAGCTGTGAAGGAGAATAAGCTCAGCTTTCGTGCGGTGGACCCAGATGGAGATGGTGAGGAGAATTTTGTTGGTCCTCAGGGTCACAGGGCTCCTGAACTCTAGCTATTGGTCTTCTTAGTTTGTGACCCCTGTATTTTCAGAACAGAAATGAGATGTTCTCTGGGTCAGGTATCCTTGTTTATTATAACTGAACTTTGGAAGGTCAGTGGATCATTAAACTGTCTGGTTTAATTTGTGTAGAAGAGATTCAAATGGTCTTCTGATGATATCTTCAAGGATGCATAATAAAATGCTCACACTTATATTACAGGCTATGTATTATTTTGAATATGTATTGATTGCATGATTGATCACATTATTATATAATGTAGATTTTAGAATGTACAAAAACATCCTTTGTCTTCCTCCTGTGCATTGTCTTTTTGCTGGGAAGATTGTGCCTGTATCTCTTGGTTTATTGAAACCAAGGGAAAGTGTTGGTATAATAAGGTGCACATTGCACCCCAAGCTGAGTTTCAAGGATGCAGTCTAATAGTGAAATAGGGTATCGGGTATACAAAGATCAGTTTTTCTACAAGACAAAACCTTAACCAAAATCTTACCATCCACACTGGATTGAACTTTCACTTAAGGTGGTCGTATTTTAAGTATACTATAAATGTACTATATATGTCCAGACAAAATGAAATTGAATACATCAGCAAGAAGAATGTGTTGTATATTTAAAACAACGCCCACCTTGTTTAATCTATGTCACGCCGCAACCCTAGACGGCACAGAATGTTTTCCATGCAGCAGACCCACACACAGAGCACAAATAAACATATTGTGGCAAGTGCTTGATTCATTTTAATAGAGCAGATGACAGCTTTTTAAAATGGAAATTGCTGTTTTTTATGATGTATATTAATACCAGCAGCAGCACAGACAGGGAAGCCAAGAATTTATTGGACTATATAGCAAAATACATCATTCTATAAGCTTGTCATATGGATTTTTCTCCTCCTAGGTCAGTACAGATGTACGTGGGCAAGAGTTTCTAAAGACCTGTTGCTCATTTGGCTGCCCTCAAAGACAGAATAGGCCTCTCATTTTCAGTATACAGACACTTCTCTTCTTACGAACTTTCAACTTACATACTTTCAGACGTATGAACGAAGAGGACTGTAAGTCTAAATCCCATTTCCTGTCCGTAACATAATATCTTTTTTTCTGCGCGCCAGTTCCGCCTAGTACGACATCTAGCCGCTACTCCCGGCTACTCCCAGCATCCTAGTTATTTGTACTTGCGGATACCCTTAAAATGATCTTGAATAATGACTTGCGTTCCGAACAGCCATTTGTAACTTGAAATGTTCGTGTCTCATTCGTAAGTAGAGGAGCGTCTGTAGTGTTCTTTCTCTGTTGCTTAATTTCTGCAGTGTGAGTTAAGTTCTGTGTTGCTCTTTGTAGGACATGTCACCTGGGACGAATACCGGGTGAAGTTTTTGGCAAGCAAAGGTTTCAATGAGAAGGAGGTGGCAGAGAAACTTAAGAATAACGAGGAGTTGAAAGTGGATGAGGAGAGTAAGTCGACACCCATTGTATCTTTATGGTGTTTAAAGTGATAAGCAAACAGTCTGTATGCTTACGATGTTTATATTGAAGGGGACTATCAGGAGAATGTTGGTGTAAGTTGTAACATGATTTTGTAATTGCATCGCTTACAGCCCAGGAGGTTCTGGAGAGCCTCAAGGACCGCTGGTTTCAGGCCGACAATCCCCCAGCAGACCAGCTGCTGAACGAAGAGGAGTTCCTCTCCTTCCTTCACCCAGAGCATAGCCGGGGCATGCTTAAGTACATGGTCAAGGAGATCGTTCGTGACCTGGGTACAGTAATCCCTTGCCATCTATGGTTGTGTTTTTAGGACAACTGAACTACTCAGAATGCGGTCCTAATCCTGAAGCTAGCCTGACACTGATTGGCAGTACTAGCCTTTGATGAAGACATGCAGCCATCATTTTGGGAAATCCTCCCACCCCATTAGCCTTACACTGATCTACAGTCCATGGATGGCGCTCTATAGCAGGGCCCACCAGGGCCATTAATAGACATACAATCATTCAACGTTACCACCCGAACCGTGAGTATTTTGGTTATAGGGGTAAAGAAGCCAAAAAACAAGCCAACACTGCATGTGCAGAACTAGAGCAAGGATCAGATTTTCAATTCTTAAGGTGTAAGCTAACACTATCCCCCGTGACACCTGTCGGCAAATTCCATCACTGTTGCCTACCCCTCTGTGTACCTGACTTGTAAATTTATATTGTGTGCAGTAAGTTTACCTAGCCATTTTTGGGGGTATGACAGATCAAGATGGCGACAAAAAACTGACCCTGTCGGAGTTTATCTCCTTGCCGATGGGAACCGTGGAGAACCAGCAAGCCCAGGACGTTGACGATGACTGGGTCAGGGAGAGAAAGAAGGAATTCCAGGAGGTCATTGATGCCAACCAAGATGGTATTGTCACAATGGAGGAGTTGGAGGTAGGGCATGTTTTGTCTTGTTTGAAGTTGCAAGCACTAACATTTTCAGGTACAGCCAGTCCCCAGGTTATAAACGAGATCTTTTCCCTAAGTCTGTCTTTAAGTCGAATTTGTAGGTAAGCTGGAAAAATAACATAGTGCACAATAATAATAATTGTACAGTAATAATAAAAGTAAGAACTTACGGTACCGCTGTGTACCACAAGCTGACAAACTGCTGAAGCCACACAATGTTTTCACAAGTGTCACAAATTAGTGCATGCATTCATTATTGCAAACCATTGTATTTAACCCAAATTTTTTATGTAATCAACTTTATGGCAGTACATTTATAAGTATGAGCTGTCCATAAATTGGACATTCTTAACCCAGGGACTTCCTGTACTAATCAAAGCTTTTTAAAAAATAATTTTTACATCAAACCGACTTGCCATAATATCTGCTTATCTCTTGATTATTTTAAGTATATTATAAATATATACTATGAACTCTAATCATCAGCCATTTGAGTTTTTGAGCTCTTGTTGATGTGATTGGTTTCCTCCCTTTTCTCAGCTAAGGGCTTCTCGGGTGGTTTTCCATCCATCCGCTCATCTAAAATAACACCCTAAGCAAATTACAGCGCCATCTTCCTGCTATTGTGGAAGTTACTCAGGATGCACGCTGCTTCAGTGTCTTCTCTGACCTTGTTGTATTTTACACTGCAGGAGTACATGGACCCCATGAATGAGTATAATGCCCTCAACGAAGCCAAGCAGATGATTGCTGTGGCTGATGAGAACCAGAACCACAATTTGGAACTAGAGGAGATACTAAAATACAGTGAATACTTCACGGGTAGCAAGCTAATGGACTACGCCCGCAACGTGCACGAGGAGTTCTGACGGAGCCCTTCTGTGTTTGTCCTCCTTGTAAGTCCCTCATCTGTCCAGCAGCTGGACGGAGCTCCACCCAGCCTGGCCTTCGCGGGGAGGCCCTACCATTGCAAAGACGCCGCGGCTTGAGGCGTCACTCTACGCGTTCAGCCTGTCAGCTCTGTTGCTCCTTCAGGCTTGTCAAGGTTCAGTTTGAGACGTGTGTCCTATTCGGTCTGCCTTCCCATCTACCTCTGCAGTCATCTTTCATTGAATTGCATGTGCTGCTGTCCTTATTTTTCATGGATTCCATATGTTGCACCACCAAATTAATTTCCCATCAAGAGATATGTTTGCATGTATATGTATATACATGCCTATGTATTTCTCTGGAAAAAAATATATATGAGAAATTGAGGAATTTTCTTGAACCTGTTTGCTACAGTTGACGTTTTGTTGAAAGCACACATATTATGTATTTGGTTAATTTAATTTGGCATATGATATCCATTCCCATTTGAGAATTTTTTTTCTAATTGCATCAGCTTAAACAAGTATCCTATTGGAGGACATTGTAAAAGAACAGTCGACACGCAGACATTATAAATTAGTCATGATTAGTTAACAAAATGTTAAGTGACCCGATTTAAATTTGAAAGTATGTGAGGATCTTTTTCTAATCTCAGAAATGCAAGACATGGACTTAGGGAAAATGAGGAACTGGTTTAGTGTGGGGAAGATGAAGAACGACAGGAGTGATCCTCTTTGCGTTGCAGTTTTGCATTTACAGAACAAAACTGAGATGCATGTCTTGCAGAATTGTCACATTCCCTGTGCACATCCATGCCTTTAAGCCTGGCTATATGTGTCACACCATCAGCTGCTAAGCAACCTTAGAAATTTGTGACAGAAAAGGGGGGGGGCGTAATTCGGATTTAGTAACTGGCTCAGACGGATAAGTTGTTACCCTTGACACAATATAGATTCTACTAGAGTTTTAGACAATTCTAAAACACTGCTTTTGGGAGTGTTCATGGATTTCATTATTCTACTGGGTGACATTTGGGATTGGGATTTGGGCATATAACTGAACAGTACAGTGACATACAGATTGAATTAAATTAACTTCCTGTTCTCATCATTTTTTAACTCGCCATACAATATGTAGAACTCTTAAAAATGTCAGGCATCCCATCAAAAAGAGGAATATTGTTTGTCTCCGATTTGTTAGTTTTCTGTGGTAATTGGCCCTTGTCCATTCAGGCTGTGGGTTTATGAAAAAATTAACTTATTTATTCTTCGTTATATATTTCATAGTCCCAGGGAACAAGCAGGATGTCCTTTCTCTGAGCACAGCACAGGTCCAGGTGGCTGATTGGATTGTTAGTTAGGGAGGTGCCCAAGATGTAAATAATTAAAGGGTATTCTGCACATTATCAGAAAAGCTGCTCCATGTCATTGGTGTTTTTTGAAAAATGCTAACTATATTAGCAGGTAGACAGCTTTCCAAGTTACCTTTCCATACAAATCATACTGAATCACCATCCAAAATTAATATGTGGTCAGTTGTCTGTGAAGTCACGTTTTTGTGTCCATTCAAAAGGAGTTTTTTTTTGGATATCATGACCCTTTTGACCACTTGATCAAAAAATATATTTCTCAATTTCCTGCTCTGTATATTTTGGTTTCCTTATGCTTTGGTGCTTAACTGCATTGTATTAATGCCCTGGTTAGTATTTTCTAGAATTTATGTATAGTCTTTGGTTGCATTCTTGCTGAAATGACACTTATCCTGTGGAAATGTACTGAATAATTGGAACCAGCATCTAAACTTATTGCAAATTTTGCGGCTGTTTAATAGCTTGTCTGGTGAATGTAAAGCTTCTCTAAATTTCATTGTATTACAAAATTTACAAGGAACAATAAATTTCTTACCAATCTCTGTAGTGTATTTCAATGTTGATCTAAAGGCATTACGTTAAATATCAGATTCTGTATAACTGGAAAAATGTTACAACTGGGTATCAATTTCTTCAGGGTCTATCGACATTTAAGGCTGTCCATTCATGCAATGTGTTTGATTCTGTACTTGATTAAAAGTTGTGCAGAATTTATCGTGAAATTCAGGGACAGACTGAATCTTTAGGAATAACTTGGTGACTTGGCTGCATCTTGACCCTTATGCTCAACAGCAAAATGTCTTCCATTTTCAGCAACCCTCCTATAAATACTGAAATCACTTTACACTAATTGTTTCTGCACAAACACACACACACACACATACACACACCAGTGAGCCAAAACTGTATGACCACTTCCTCATGAGTGTGTCAAGGTCTGGGATATATTAAACGGTAAGCTAACAATCGGTACTCTTAGTCAACATATTGACTGCAGAAGAAATTGGCAGGGATAAATATCTGAGTGACTGTGGCAAGGGCCAAATCATTATGGCCAGGTTACCGGGTCAGAGCATCTCTGAAATGGCAAGACTTGTGGGGGTTAGGGGAGAACTTACTAAGAGTGGTACAAGGAGGGAGAAATTGATCCGCCAACAGGTTTTTGGCAGCCAGGACTAGTTGATACAGGATGTTTTACATATCCATATAGGGTTGCATGCCTTTCTCAAGTAGTACAGGGCACATGATAGGGGATGCCAATGCCAATCAATCCATGAGTCATGAGTACAGTGGGCAGATAACCTTGGGCTGCTTCACAACAGCAACACCAAGGGCCTCTAGCACAAGGGTCAACTAGCACACCCACCATATAATGGCGTTGAAGAGGAATATGAAGACAGTGACTCCTAGACAGATTGCAAGTTCATCAAAGGGTACACAACCATACACTGGGTGTTTATCAATATGTGTACTTGGACATTCTTCATGTACCTGTTTGACGTCATCTTCCATTGCCAAAGTACAGTTCCGATACTCAAGAACAGAAGTACAGAGGATGGCAAAAATGCCTGAATGTTTTTCTTTTTCAGCCCCAAATATCAACAATGTGTCCATTGCATCCACACCAGTGAGGACAATCTCATGATTCACTGTGTCCCAAGTTTGTTCTTGGGAGGCAAGTTAGTGAGACCGTTTTTGCCAAGAATACAAGTATGTGTACAAGATAATTATTTCTTGATGAAGGATTTTTTTTTTCTTGGAATAAATCTATGTTAAAGAAAGGTTGGATCTTACTCAATTTTTCAGTGTGACATGAAGCTGCTTCACCAAAAGCTGGATTTTTTCTAACCCTTTTTACAAATCTTTACAAGGGGTGCCAATAATTGTGGAGACCGCTGTATATGTGCTAGTGAGTGAAGAGTACTTTATATTTGCATGATTGTAAGCTAAAAATAGTCTAATTATTTTAGCCTATAATCTAACAATATGCATTTGGTTTATGTCAGCCCTCTAAGTCCTTTTCCATGGGGATATATTTATTGTTTTTGTAGGTTTAACTGTTTATGTGTGTTACTGTTTGTGATGAGTCTGCAGTAGCTTTTCTTGTGAATGTTCTGGGTTGTCAGATGGATAGGTTTTGCATTAGGGTTACTTGTATGGCTATATGAAGTGGTGTTCCACCATGATACATAAAATTACAGTAAAATAATTTATTCTATAGGTGACACTACAATGTGGTGTTCTTTCATTCTCAATAATAACAGTGACATGCACAGACTTTTCAGGCAGGTGCTCTAACGGGGGAACATGGCTAATTTGTAGTTTTTGCCATCATAAATGTTCGTGGCGATCGCGGTGGAGGGATGGGGGTGGATTCAGTGTATGCTGTTTATGTTAACATGCTCTGTAATACATACTGAAATATTCAGCCATATTGTTACAGCTGTGAATGTATGTGTATGTACTTATGTGAAATCAGTTCCATTTTATCTATACTTCCTTATATTCAAATGCAAATTGGAATTCTGCACCCTGTTTTCAACTAATTTTATGAACTGAATTTGAATTTCAAGGTCAATCTCAATTCAGATCTGAATGGTGCACAACCTTGTTATGTCTTCTTATTGCATACAGCTTTTACAATGAGGCCTTTTTGCTCAAATTAATAGTGTACATTATACACTGCCCGTCCAAAAAAAAGGTCACCATTTGAATTTATATCAGCAAATACTTAAAAGCCAATGACTAGATCATTAGTACAGTCCTGCAACGTTATGCAGCAATAAAGTAAGCTGAGTACATGAATCTACTGAATGGCCAGGTTACACCTACATCAATCATCAATGGATATTTTCTTCCCTTTTGGCATGGGCATATTGCAGGACAAGAATGCCAAGATTCAATGGGTTCGAATTGTCAAAGAGTGGTTCAGGGAGCATGAGGAATCATTTTCACGCGTGACTTGGTCACCACAGAGTTGTGACCTTAACCTCATTTAAGGTCTCTGGGATGTGCTGAAGGAGGCTGTATGGAGTGGTTCAACTCACTTGTCAATACAGGATCTTGGTGAGAAATTAATGCAAATCTGGATGAAAATAAAGGATGAGATGTTGCATAAGCTTGTGGAAACAATGCCATGACAAATATGCGCCATAATCAAAGCTAAAGGCGGCCCAACAAAAAATTCAAATGGCGACTGTTTTTTTTGAACAGGCAGTGTAGTTTGATATTTCAACATTGCTAAGTTGCCTCCCATGAATTAACTTGGAGTGCAATGAATCATGGGATTGGACTCATTTGGCAAAGATGCAACAGATGTATCCTTCATATTTGAGGTGGGATAAGAATGACATCCTGGGTGTTTTTTTACTTCTGATCTTAGTATTAGAACTGCGGACAGACAATGGAAGGTGACATAAAATATTTGACAGTTGTATAGCTTGTTGACCAAATATGTCAACGTGTCGTCTTGAAGTGTTATTCTCCTCGTTGTTTGTGCATGTTGTTCTGATGTATTGTCTGTGTGCTGTCCTGCATGTCATCTTGATGTGTCATCCTCCATGTCATTTGACTGCAAAATTATGCTTGTCATCTTTATGTGTCGTTCTCCTTGTCATTTGACTGCTTTGTTAGGATGTTGTTCTGATGTGTCGTTTGACTGTGTTGTTATGAATGTTGTCTTGATGTGATGTTTGTCTGTTTTGTTTCGCTTCTTGTCCTGCTTTATTGTTCTCCCAATGGAAAATTCAAGTCAAAGTTTATTTGTATAGCACATTTTCATACACAAGGTAATTCAAAGCGATTTACAGATTTAAAATGCAGAATAAAATAAGGAATACAAAGGACAAAAAAAGAACTAAGGCATGTGCAGGTAATGCAGGTAAACAATGTGACTGTCTAGGATTAGAAGAAGTAAAGAAATCCCAACTTGATTTTGACAGACGTAGCTTTTGTGAATTGTTGAATACCTATGAAAAAATTTAAGCGTATATTTAGGTGCCTGCCCTTGCTTTAGTCTTCAGTTGGTAATTGTTGTTGTTCCAATATTCCATAATTTTTCCAGTGTACTTGGTCCTGCGTCTGTTCCAGTGTTGCTTCCTGCTTTAGTTATTTAGGTCTTCCTACCTGTCTTTTGAACTCCTTGTGGTTCCTTTCATTTCCTGATTGTTTTTGAATGTAAGTCCCAGTCTTATTTGAACATAAGAACATAAGAACTATACAAAGGAGAGGAGGCCATTCGGCCCATCGAGCTCGCTTGGGGAGAACTTAACTAATAGCTCAGAGTTGTTAAAATCTTATCTAGATCTGATTTAAAGGAACCCAAGGATTCAGCTTGCACTACGTTATCAGGAAGACTATTCCATACTCTGACTACACGCTGTGTAAAGAAGTGGTTCCTTAAATCCAGTTTGAAATGTTCTCCCGCTAATTTCCACCTATGGCCACGAGTTCTTGTATTTGAACTAATGCTGAAGTAACTATTTGGTTGAACAGCATCCAAACCTGTTAGAATCTTATAGACCTGGATCATGTCCCCCCTCAGTCTCCTTTGCTTGAGGCTGAACAGTTTTAGCTCAACTAACCTTTCCTCGTATGACATTCCTCTAAGACCAGGAATCATTCTTGTGGCCCTACGCTGCACCTTTTCTAAGGCCGCAATGTCCTTTTTAAGATATGGTGACCAAATCTGCACACAATATTCTAGGTGAGGTCTCACCAAGGAATTGTATAATCTTAGCATTACCTCCCTTGACTTAAACTCCACACACCTGGAGATATACCCCAACATCCTATTGGCCTTTTTTATTGCTTCCCCGCACTGGCGAGAATGAGACATGGAAGCATCAACATGCACACCAAGGTCTTTCTCATAATCAGCTACCTTTATTTCAGTAGGTCCCATAAAATACCTGTACTTTATATTTCTGCTAAAATAAACACATTTTATATTTCTGCTAAAATAAACACATTTCAAAAAACACAACGACATTTCAAAAAACACAACGGCATTACAGAAAACACAATGACATTTCAGAAAACGGAAAGGGAAGGACCACACTTCTTGTTCGTGATTGGACAGTGCCCTTGGAGTGACATGTGTTGTGTTCACTACAACTCCCAGGATTCAAAGCGTCATGAGGGCCCTCCCTACAGGTGAAGTCTCTGGGAAGTGTGCGATTAATGTGGTTACAAGTCCACAAATCCTATCACGAAGTAAGAAACTCAATTTTGCTACACTTGCTGCAGTAAACGTGTTCTTTTTGGTATCACCCACCATTATACTTTTGATTAGTGATGATTTAGTTTGAACACATTGGTACATCAATGATCAGGCAATTACCCAAAGTTTATTTCGGTTCTGCTATTCGGCCGAAAAGTCTTTTGCATCTTCATTGCGTTGTTGCAGCCAGCAATGTATGATGGGATGGGATTCTATGGAGGTATTATTGGTGCAAAACAACTGAGCATCTGTAACCAGGGCCGCCGAGAGAAAATCCGGGCCCCGGTACGAAGAAGGTGTATGGGCCCTTATACAAAATTCTACACACATGTATGTTTGTATATTATTATTTATTTATAACAATTGTAGGTTACATTGGTACATTTAGATAATTATGTAGGCTATAGGTATAAATGTCCCCTGCCTATCGCGGATCGAAGTTACGTTCCAGACCCATCAGCGAAAGGTGAAAATCCGCGATATACAAAGACCATATAAATAAACATTTTTAAAAATATAGTTTAAGCTATAAAATACCCCTCCGATACACTTTAAACACATGTAAACACATGTAAACTTAAACGTATTAAAACACACTTTGTAAAAACATATGATATGTGGATGTCGGGCTAAGGATATGAGTAACATAATAATAATAATAATAATAATAATAATAATATGTAATGTATATGTATATTTAGTTATGTTATAGTTATTATAAATTCTAATACGTATTGCTCTAACGAACTCTTGTCTATACCACGCGTAGTGACAAATGAAAAGCGTATGTACTGTTATGAGGGCAAGAAGACGGACACTGACGCGGATCTGCTTCAGGTAGCCTATTTCCATATATTTAAGGCAGGGGTCGGGCAATCGGCGTCGGTACAGAAGGGGGCAGGCAAAAACTCGGAGTCTAGGAATCGTAGCAGACGTCAGAACACCAATAATCAGACACAGGAGAAAACGCTCGAGCTCTGGGCACACCATGAAGATCTTGCACGGATCGGAAAACCGAGCTGCCAGATATAGAGTACCGAAACCGGGGAAAACTACGAACAGTTGGGAGTGGAGTGTCCGAGACGGGAGCAACCGGTAAAATAAGAAAAACTAGACGACAGGGTGCGAAAACCTCGGGGAAGCCCTATCGACCGGGATCCTCGAGGGGGCGTGGCTGAGATGCCGATGGGGATTCTCCAGTGCCATCCATGACAATGCACATTTCATTATGAATTGCGACTCGATCTGCATGTCTACGTAGGCTATTCCTGTACGTAGTAGTAGCCTATGTTTTATGATTTACTAGTGTATCGCTTAAATGTTATGTATACGTTAGTTATTATAAATTAAAATATTTTTCTAACGAATTTTTGTCTAGCACACATAATGTCTGCTGAAAACCGTATGCTTTGTTATGAATAGGCTGCAAGGTGCACTACGGGTAGAATATACTTACTGAATGTTTACTCAAGTTTTATTTATATACAGTACACGTATCAGTAATGCATTGTTGTTATTAATAGTTTAGCATAGAAAAATGCTTATTTCAATGTAAAACTATTTAATTAAAAACTATCATTATAAAACCACAGATTTCCGCGATAGAAAATTACGTATGTTCCACAGAAAAATCCGCGATACAGCGGGGGCGCAATAGCTGAAGCGCAGTATAGCTGGGGATCACTGTATAATAAAAAATATGGGAAGCGTTGGGCTTCATGGGCCTCCTTGAGCTTCACAGGCACCGGAGCGATGTACCGGCTGCACCCCCCTTTCCTCGGGCCTAGTTCGATATGAATATATTCCAAGAGAAATACGCGAAAGTGGCGAAAGCTTAAAAAAAATGTCCCCCAATTTTTCTTCCAGTGTTACTTACACTTTGTTGAGATAGCAGCCCCTCTTTTATCACAAGCTGTAGCGAGTGCGCAAAACAGCCCAAGCTACTGCAATGAAATTATCAGTATATATATATATATATATATATATATATATATATATATATATATATATATTGTTTGAAAAATATATGAAAAGTTAGGTTCAGTATCGATCCATTTTGTTTTATGGATATGAAACAGTCCTAATAATAATAGTGATTAAATAACATGCAATTCGTTTGCTCCACCGAATTGCAACGTTGACTCCATGCCATTCCGTCTGCGCATGCCTGTGCTTGATCGGAGCTAATTTTACGTCACTGGAATGTGGGCGTGGTTCAATGGAACTTGGTTCGAAATTGCGTACACGCGTTCTAAAACTTCGAAGCTTCCGACGTCACATGGCAATTGCTGTCCATACGAGCTTTGAAACAGTACGTCTGAACTTCACGAGGGCGGTACTAGCTTCGATGTCTCGGAATCATCCCATTCCTAGTGGAAGAACGATGTCTCGGAAACGTCCCGTCGGTAGTGCCAAGCGCACTCGCACTGCGCGGAGCTTTGAGGTATTTTGGGGGTCCTGGGGGACGAGTGCTTAAACATACGGAGTGCTGTACATGTGCTGATTACAACTGGAGATGATCGGTTAATTCGGGCTTGTATCCCGTTTGGGGAAAAAGCGAACAAGCTCTATTATCTTCCGCTTTGATTGATGTACTGGTAGTGAAGCGTTAGACCTTTAATTTTGTGATGTGGGATAGCTTTAACTGAGATATGCGATTAAACTACGACTGTTCTAGTCACGTTCATGATAATTGCGAATAAGGATAAGCAGTCAGTTTGAAAATTATAAAAATGTCGCTTGTGCTGTCATTTGGATCACGACTGAAATGCATAATTTAAGGTTGCTTAGTAGTATGGTGCATTATATCCTTATCTATAAGCAGATTTATGTTATGGAAATCATTTTCAGAATTCTGTTGAGGCAAATATTCAATGGAGTATTACCAATTATTGTTGGATTAAGTACTGAAATATCAAGAACTTAGAGTAAGAAACTGAAGCATCTGGCTTGTTTGGGTGTATTGTCAAAGTCAAAAAGTCAAAGTCAAAGTCAGCTTTAATTGTCAATTCTGCCACATGTACAGAAAATACAGAGAATTGAAATAACGTTTTCTCACAAACCCTAGTTAACAGTTACATTAATACAAAAAAAAACTTTAAGAATACAAGTAATAAAAATATGAATAAATAAATACAATATACAAGGGCACGTGGCAGAGAGTGCAGATCAGACATAAAGTGCAATAGAGCTCGTAAGAGGTGATAAGTAATAACGAGCAGCCTTGGACAGACAGTCATTTATGAGGTAGGCTGAGTAGCAGACTAATGCTACACAAAGTGACTGGTGCAGGTGAGTGAGTGTGTGGGTGTTAGTGTGTGTATAACAGAGATTCAGAAAGTTTCAGAAAGTCCGTGGGGCAGAAGGGGGAAGTGAGGGGAGTTGAGCTTCCTGACAACCTGATGGATGAAACTGTCCATCAGTCTGCTGGTCCTGGCCTGGAGACATCGCAGTCTCCTCCCTGATGGCAGCAGGCTGAAGAAGCTTTGCATTGGGTGGGTGGGATCGGCTGCTATGCAGAGAGCTTTCTTGGTGAGACGGGTACTGTAGATGGCCTGGAGGGAGGGGAGAGGGACACCAATGCTCCTCTCAGCTGCTCTCACTATGCATTGGAGGGTTTTATGGCAGGATGCCTTGCAGGCTCCAAACCACACAGTGATGCAGCCTGTCAGGATGCTCTCAATGGTGCCTCTGTAGAAGGTGAACATGATGGGGGCTGGTGCTCTTGCTCTTCTTAGTTTGCGAAGGAAGTAGAGACGCTGTTGTGATTTTTTGGCCAGTGCAGTGGTGTTGTTTGTCCAGGAGAGATCCTCAGTGATGTGCACACCCAGAAACTTGGTACCGCGCACTCTCTCCACAGACGCACCATTGATGGTCAGAGGGGCGTGCTGAGTGTGCGCTCTCCTGAAGTCAAAAACAATCTCCTTCGTCTTCTCCACATTCAGAGAGAGATTGTTGTCTCCGCACCACGTGGCCAGGCGGCTCACCTCGCTTCTGTAATCAGTCTCATCCCTATTGCTAATGAGACCCACCACAGTCGTGTCGTCCGCAAACTTAAGGAAGAGGTTTGAGCTGTGTGACGGTGTGCAGTCGTGTTTAGCTCACTGGGTTAAGACCTTAAGCTGATAGTTGGAAGGTCACTAGCAGACTGGTGCTGTCACTGGACCCTGTCCTTCTGCCCATTCAGAAAACTGCATGCGACTACATGTAGTGTCATTTTGTAATTTTTCCCAATGTATTTTCTGCAGCAACCAAAGAAAACTAAAGTGGTCCTCCTGGCATGTGGCTCCTTCAATCCAATAACGAACATGCATTTGCGCATGTTCGAACTGGCACGAGATCACCTGGAGGACACAGGTACTCCTCCTGCTTGCCTTCATACACGGTGCACTGGCCTGTCATAAGTTGCTAACAAAATGCTTGTGCCAACTTGATTTTCTATATTAAAAAGTTGTAATTTTTAATGGGAACATTAAGTATGACATACCCAGCCTCTTTATTGGTAAATAACGTGCTGTCTTAACTTTTAGCTCCACAAGGTTTAAATGTGAAACTTAATTTGTTAAAAAGCATGACCCATACTCAACATAGGACTCTTGTGCTGTGCTTGGCTTTCCCAGGACAGTATGAAGTAGTCCAGGGGATCCTATCACCAGTGGGGGATGGCTATGAGAAGAAGGGCCTGATCGAGGCCAGCCATCGAGGAGAAATGGCCAAGCTGGCAGCAGAGAGCTCCAGCTGGATCGGGGTGGACACCTGGGAGAGCAGGCAGGCCAACTGGCTAGAGACGGTGAAAGTGCTACGGTGAGCTCACCCTAAGGGTGAAAGGGCCCCGTCTTAGAAATCAACCTTTCAGCTATGAGTCCTTTCCTTTGACCGCTACACCCCCTGTTGGCTGAACTGATCTTTAACATCTGCTCCCAGGCATCACCGGCAGGAACTGCTCTCCCGGGAACCGGACACTGATGTGGTGGGCACTGCGAAGGCTGGAAGGAAAAGAAAGCGCATGGATGCCAGCAGTGCCACCAAGAGGAGGAAGCTCGAGGAGGGGCCACCTCAAAGATCAGGTACCAATCAAAGCTTCCCCTTACACAGTCCCCTTGCATTACTACTGCATTATGCTACTCTCCTCGATGGTGTCAAAATTATCACAACACCTGAAGAGACATACAACATCCATCCATCCTTCTATCCATCTTCTACCCACTTATCCTGCCTGGAATAGGTCCCCCCACCCACACCATGACTTTAGGGTGGGGATTAGTGGTTTGCAAAGATGGAATTTGGATATTTGTTTACTTTTCCTGCCCAGAAATGGAGTAGTTGGGTGTGATTCTTCATTCTTTTGCTCTCACACTCAGTTAAGTAACCTGATTTCCCCCTGGGGGATCTGTAAACTGCATCCTTTAATGCTGATGGTTCCGCTGCCTCCCCAGATGAGCCGCGGTTGATGCTCCTGTGTGGCGCTGACATGCTGGACTCCTTCGGAGTGCCTGGGCTGTGGAAGCCTGAGGATATCGAGGAGATTGTCAGCAGCTACGGGCTAGTGTGCATCACCCGCGGTGGTTCTGATCCAGAGGCCTTCATTCAGGGCTCCGACCTCCTCTGGCCACACCGCCACAATATCCACGTGGTGCGGGAGTGGGTGGCCAACGACGTGTCGGCCACTCACATCCGCCGCGCGCTGCGGCGTGGCCACAGTGTCCGGTACCTGCTGCCTGATCCGGTGCTTGGCTACATTCAGGAGCGGGGCCTCTACACCACAGAGTGAGCAGAGGAACCCAGGTGTTGTGCTGGCTCCTCTGCAGAAAAACGCAGGGAAGCATGAATAAGCACAACCCCCCCACTGCCACTCTGCCCTCCTGTAGCCTCGTCACCTGGCCATTTCTATCGTCCCATTTGTTTGGGATCCCCATATTGCTCCACCAAGAGGAGCAAGCTCGAGGAGGCAGCGATTGCACCCAGGGAGCCACCTTAAAAAACAGGTACCAATCAAAGCTTCTTCTTACACAGTCCCCTTGCCTTATTAGTGTATTATGCTACTCTCCTCGATGGTGTCGAAATTATCACAACATCTGAAGAGACATACAACATCCATCCACCCTTCTATCCATCTTCTACCCACTTATCCTGGCCTGGGACTGGCATCCCATCCTGGATATGCCCTTCTTTGTGCCCTCTGCTGCCTGAAATAGGTCCCCCCACTCACACCATGACTTTAGGGTGGGGATTAGTGGTTTGCAAAGATGGAATTTGGATATTTGTTTACTTTTCCTGCCCAGAAATGGAGTAGTTGGGTGTGATTCTTCATTCTTTTGCTCTCACACTCAGTTAAGTAACCTGATTTCCCCCTGGGGGATCTGTAAACTGCATCCTTTAATGCTGATGGTTCCGCTGCCCCCCCAGATGAGCTGTGGTTGATTCTCCTGTGTGGCGCTGACGTGCTGGACTCCTTCGGGGTGCCTGGGCTGTGGAAGCCCGAGGACATCGAGGAGATCGTCAGCAGCTACGGGCTGGTGTGCATCACCCGCGGTGGTCCTGATCCGGAGGCCTTCATCCAGGGCTCCGACCTACTCTGGCCACACCGACACAACATCCACGTGGTGCGGGAATGGGTGGCCAACGACGTGTCGGCTACACACATCCGCCGCGCGCTGCGACGTGGCCACAGTGTCCGGTACCTGCTGCCTGACCCGGTGCTGAGCTACATCCAGGAGCGGCGCCTCTACACCACTGAGAGTGAGCAGAGGAACCCAGGTGTTGTGTTGGCTCCTTTGCAGAAACACGCAGGGAGGCATGAATAAGCACAACCCCCCCCACTGCCACTCTGCCCTCCTGTAGCTTCCCATTTGTTGGGGATCCCCATATTGCTCTTAATAAAGACTGTTGTACAATCCTAAATGACTTGAACATTCGTTTTGGAAATATCCTAAACAATTTAAAAAAGGAGTCTTGTGGCTAACGCTAAAGCACTACCATGCACAACGTGCCGCCATTGCCCCTATGTGCTTAAAGTGGCAGTACCTATTTTCATCATTAAAGTGCAATGGCACTAAATCCAAGTTTTAACCATGTACATTATAAATGCTAAATTATGAATTATGTGAATCATGAACGTATATAAAATATCAGATATAAACCTAATTTAAATTCCAGTGTTAAACATCTGGCACCTACATAACCAGCCCCTAATTGTTCTAATAACAAACATCTTAGAACATTTACCATATTTCTCTTAACTATGCACAATATGAATAGTATCCACATTAAGAAATATCCAAATTTCTCACATGACAAAGATGCTATTAATGAACACACTAAATGTCCATTGCTTTGTCATTCGACTTTTCAAAGGATGTAAAGTCCATTATCAGTCCATATCCAAAAAAAAGAATGAAGAGAAAGACACAGAGAGGAAAGAGAGTGAAAGAAAGAAATACAAAGAAAGCCAGAGGTTGCTAGCACATGGCTTATCGTTGGGGCTCAATCTTTACCACTAGCCCAGTCAGATTCCACGAGCAGACAAACCTTCGTAATGGGTCTGTCCAAGACGTTAGTCTTTGTCTTTATCTGTACTCTGCGGACAAGACCCTTCTTGTCTGGAACTGCTTCGATGATCTTGCCCATAATCCAAGAATTCCTTGGCGCAGTCACCTACGGGAAGAACGACATCACTTTCTGCTGTGGCCCACCGCTGGCGCTCTTGGAGTTGAGGTAGGTACTCTTTAGTCCATCTTTTCCAGAATAAATTGGACATACACTCACCTAAAGGATTATTAGGAACATCTGTTCAATTTCTCATTAATGCAATTAGCTAATCAACCAATCACATGGCAGTTGCTTCAATGCATTTAGGGTTGTGGTCCTGGTCAAGACAATCTCCTGAACTCCAAACTGAATGTCAGAATGGGAAAGAAAGGTGATTTAAGCAATTTTGAGCGCGGCATGGTTGTTGGTGCCAGACGGGCCGGTCTGAGTATTTAACAATCTGCTCAGTTACTGGGATTTTCACGCACAACCATTTCTAGGGTTTACAAAGAATGGTGTGCAAAGGGAAAAACATCCAGTATGCGGCAGTCCTGTGGGCGAAAATGCCTTGTTGATGCTAGAGGTCAGAGGAGAATGGTCCGACTGATTCAAGCTGATAGAAGAGCAACTTTGGCTGAAATAACCACTCGTTACAACCGAGGTATCCAGCAAAGCATTTGTGAAGCCACAACACGCACAACCTTGAGGCGGATGGGCTACAACAGCAGAAGACCCCACCGGGTACCACTCATCTTCACTACAAATAGGAAAAAGAGGCTACAATTTGCACGAGCTCACCAAAATTGGACAGTTGAAGACTGGAAAAATGTTGCCTGGTCTGATGAGTCTCGATTTCTGTTGAGATATTCAAATGGTAGAGTCAGAATTTGGCGTAAACAGAATGAGAACATGGATCCATCATGCCTTGTTACCACTGTGCAGGCTGCTGCTGGTGGTGTAATGGTGTGGGGGATGTTTTCTTGGCACACTTTAGGCCCCTTAGTGCCAATTGGGCATCGTTTAAATGCCACGGCCTACCTGAGCATTGTTTCTGACCATGTCCATCCCTTTATGACCACCATGTACCCATCCTCTGATGGCTACTTCCAGGAGGATAATGCACCATGTCACAAAGCTCGAATCATTTCAAATTGGTTTCTTGAACATGACAATGAGTTCACTGTACTACAATGGCCCCAACAGTCACCAGATCTCAACCCAATAGAGCATCTTCGGGATGTGGTGGAACGGGAGCTTCGTGCCCTGGATGTGCATCCCACAAATCTCCATCAACTGCAAGATGCTATCCTATCAATATGGGCCAACATTTCTAAAGAATGCTTTCAGCACCTTGTTGAATCAATGCCACATAGAATTAAGGCAGTTCTGAAGGGGAAAGGGGGTCAAACACCATATTAGTATGGTGTTCCTAATAATCCTTTAGGTGAGTGTATATTGCACCTGTTTCCATCTGTGCCATGAATAGAAGTCATCCTGGTCAAACAATCCTGGAGGCAACAATGGTGTTGTTTTCAGCAACAGCAGATGATTAGGTGTCAGAGCCTCCAAATCATTCGGGTCACTGGATGCCTTAGTTATTGGTCGGCTGTTGATGATCGACTCTGCCTCACATAAGACTGTATGAAGGCCTTCCTCATCAAGAATTTGCTCCTTTGCAGTGGAAATCAGCACCTTTCTGATTGATCTTATCAACCTCTCCCACGCTCCAACGTAATGCGAAGCAGCAGGAGGGTTGAATGTCCGTTTAATTCCATGCTGGTGGAACAGATGCTGAAACTCTGAAGTGTTCCAGTCAGCAATGGCTGCCTTCAGCTCACGATTGGCTGCAACAAAATTCGTCCCGTTATTCGAGCAAATCTCCTTCACTTGTCCTCTCCGTGCTATGAAGCGCCGAATTGCATTTATACACGAATCGATGTCTAATGATGAGGCCAGCTCGATGTGCACTGCACGAATGGCTAAACAAGTGAATATGACTCCATATCTTTTCAAGAGGGTTCTTCCACGCCTCACCTCGAATGGTCCAAAATAAGCTACACCTACTCGGGTAAAGGGTGGATCATCTGGCATCACTCGCTCTTGTGGAAGATCAGCCATTAGTTGTTTTCCAACCTTTCTATGCAAGCGGTGACATGTCACACACTTTACAATGACCTTTCCGATGGCCGTATTGGCGCTCGGAATCCAAATCCTCTGGCGCAATCTAGTGAGCATGTGACCGTGCCCAGTCTCTTTATGTATCTGTTGGAGGACTAAATCGGCAATGTGAAAGTCTCTGGACAAGATGACAGACTGCTTGCTACTTTCTGGCATAGCTGCCCGACTCAGTCTCCCACCAACTCACCAACGGAGCAACAGATCATCCTGAAGTACAGGGTTCAGCTTGTACAAGTGACTACTATGTTTCATATTCTGCCCCTTGTGTAAAGCTGAAATCTCTACTGAAAATTTCTCCCTTTGACAGAATTTGATTATGTCACGTTCTGCTTGATCCAGTTCTTCCACTGCAAGTTGTGTATGCCTAAAGCTCGCCTTGAAACTGTCAATCTGACTTTGGATCAGATGTTGACCATGATCTAAGCTGTTCTCCGCATTGGCTGCACACAGCTCTTTGCATTTTTGACAGAGACTCCATAAGGCTTTAAGTTTCTGGAACCACGCCACAGTTCTTTTTAACTTAATCCACGATGAGTAGTAGTTGACCAGTCATCTGAAGTGATTTGCATGTGGCTCAATGGAGTACTGGGCCAACACTCTACAGGACTGCAGAGAAAATCAGGTCCAGCTACCCAAGCAGTGTTCTTCATGAATTCATCCACTCTTTGCCCTCTAGAGGTGCAGTCAGTCGGATTCTTGTCTGTGCTGACATGTCTCCACTGATCCACATTAGAGCTCTTCAGAATAGCTGAAACTCCGTTTGCCACAAATGTGCGGAAACGTGTGGTCTTGTTCTGGAGATACCAGAGTACCACCGTACTGTCAGTCCAAAAAATTGATTCTGCAAGATCCAATTGTAGCTCTCTTCTCAGGACGCCATCTATCTTAACGGCAACGGTAGCCGCGGTCAATTCCATTCGGGGAATCAAAGGCCTTCTGGAAATCTAAGTAGATCAAATCGTAGGCCTTTTTGTGATCAATTTCACTTGTAGCTTCCTCAAAGAACTCAAGTAGATTCGTCAAACAGGATCTACCTCTCCTAAATCCATGTTGGCTATCCCTCAGAATGTTATTTGCATCCAGGTAATCTACCATTTTCACTTGGATTATAGCTTCCATTATTTTTCCAGTAATGCTAGTTAAACTGATTCGCTAATAGTTTGCTGGATTACTTCTATCCCCTTTCTTGAATATGGGTGTTATATTAGCATGCTTCCAATCTGAAGGTACCACACCTGCAGATAACGATTTCTGGAATATTAAAGTTAAAGGTTGGCTAATAATATCCCTCATCTTTTTTAAAACTATAGGTAAGATGCCTTCAGGGCCCTGCGATTTATTTATTTTGAGTTTAGCTAGGCTTAGTATCACATCAGCCTCAGTTATACATATATTGGTCATAGACGATGATGTATTCGTACTAATTGGTGGTAAGTTACTTGTGTTCTCTACTGTGAACACCCGTGAAAAATAATCATTAAACTCATTTACTATATCAATTTCATTTTCAATTATAAGGCCCTTAATATCCTGCAAATTAGTCATTTCAGCTTTTAGAGCTCTTTTGGAGTTAAAATATTGGAAGAAACTTTTGTCATCCTTAGCCTCCAATGCAATTTTTCTTTCTACATCCCTCTTGGACAGTCTAATTTTATTTTTTAACTCTACTTGTAGACTTAGATACTCCTGCTTAATTTTGAAATCATTAGTTATTTTCCAATTGTGGAACAGAGCCCTTTTCATCCTGACTTTATTCTTAATTTCCTTAGTAAACCACCTTGGTTGTCATTTCCTAGATTTAGTTTTGCTGGAAACAGGTATGAAGTCCTCTTGCACTTGCAACAATGTGCTTTTAAAAAAATTCCCATGCCTCTTCAACCGTTTTGCTATTTAACTCCATCCAGTTTACAGGTTCTACTTTCAGTCTCATACCATTAAAGTTAGCCTTCCTAACATTGTATACTTTTAATTTCAACTTTGCTGTTCGGGCACTAAAATTAACCTCGAATTATCCATGTTATGATCACTACCATCCAATGGTTCTAAAACCTCTAATTTTCCAATCCTATCCTGGTTATTAGAGAAAACAAGATCAAGAAGGGCTTCTCCCCTGGTAGGGGTATTAACAAAGTAAAAAAACAATCCTGTACTAAATCCACCATCTCAAGTTCATTTACAGAAGAGCCAGAGACTATGTCCCACTGTATCCCAGGTAAATTAAAATCACCCATAACCACCACATCATTTTTATTACTCATAATCCTGATATCGTCATATAACATTCTGCTTTCCTCTGCAGCTACATTAGGTGCTCTATAACAAACCTCGACAATTAGGCCATTTGAGTCTTTAGCATCAAGTTTTATCCATACAGCTTCTGTACTTTTATTTTTATCAGTGAGTTTTCTTTTACATATACTGCAACACCACCTCCCTTCTTGCCTATCCGGTCTCTACGGAACAACGTATAACCATCCATATTATATTCTTCACCATCATTGTCACTCATCCATGTTTCAGATATTCCTATAATGTCGTAAGTGTCCGATGAAATTAAAGCCTCTAAATCATTCATTTTGTTTCTAATTGTCATGATCCGCTCTGTCCGCTCCTGATGTGTGCCACTCCCACCTCGTTACCTCGTGTTCAGCCCTGATTGTGATCACCTGTGTCCTTTTATGTCTAGCCCGTCTTTTGTATTTAGTCCTCGTCTGAGTCAGTCTTCCCCAGACTTGTCATTGTATTGTCCGTGGATGTCCGTGCCTGTTCTCCATTTACCCAATAAACCCCTTTACCGGACTTCCTGGCTTCGCTCACCTGCTTTCCTGCTCGCCCTCCCCGCGAACGCTGACAGAATGACAAGTCTCCACGAAAACACAGCGCGGCAGACCGAGCACCAGCGGCTCGGTCTGCTGCAGGAGACTGTGTACTGGCGCTCCCAGCCCGAGGTACTAGAGGACCATATCGCCCTGGAACTGGCCACCCGGGGCGCAGACCTCCTCACGGAGGAGCGCCCGCCTGGACAGCAGTACCCGCTCGAGTGGGCACGCAAGTGCCTACGCCGCCTGCGTGAGCGTCTCACACAGCGGAGAAACTAACGCGTTGCCCGTAGCCTGGGCGACGTGTCCGCAACGGCTCCGCCTTCCGCCGCCCGCGGAAAGAAGAAGTGGGGAAAGAAGAGAGCTGAAACGCTGCAAGAAGCCGCCCCGACTCTCTTCCTGGGGGCCTGCTCCTTGCTCCCCGCCTGGGATGACCCCGTCGCTACCCACCTGACCAGCGCCCACCCAGAGAAGCCGCCTCCATTGGAGTCGTACGACTACCGGCCGGCGCGCCTGGGGCAAGGTGGGATATGCGCAATTAGGGACGCTATTCCCCGGGTGCCGAGAGCCCTAAAAGGGGCAGCGCCTTCTCGCCCGGTGCCCATCCTGGCGCCCGTTCCGGACCTGCCTGCTTCGGACCAGCCAGCGGCGACACCTGCGGCTGCTACTGCAGCTCGGCCCGCGGCACCGCCTGCTGCTGCTGTCGCCGCTCTGCCCGCGGCACCGCCGGCTGCTGTCGCCGCTCTGCCCGCGGCACCGCCGGCTGCTGTCGCCGCTCTGCCCGCGGCACCGCCGGCTGCTGTCGCCGCTCTGCCCGCGGCACTGCTGGTCCTGCCTGACCCGCCTGTCCTGCCTGGATGTTCTGCTTCTAAGCTTATCCGCGACTTCTATAAATTTATCCTGCAGAACAGCCCTCCCGCCCTTTCCTATGTTATTGGTGCCAACATGCACCACGACTACTGGATCCACTCCGGCTGGGGCCAAAAGCCTGTCCACTCGATTCGGAAGGTTCCCTACCTGGGCACCAGGCATGCAAGACACCGTACGGGACCCTCTATCATGGGTGCACACATAACTATCTACACCTCTGATAATTGAATCCCCTAAAACCACAACCTCCCTCCTCCTGGGGGTAGGCGGCTCCTTGGTGCCCAAGGGCCCACCTGCCTCCCCAGTCTCTTCTGGCTCTAAAGCTGGAAGCACCTGAAAGCGGTTAGACCCCGTCACTTTGGGTGTACGCCCTTTTCTACGTCTACAACCTACGTTCACTCAGCTCTCTCAACCTAGCTGTTCATCATTCTCCCCCCTCCCCACTTGACATACACACAGTCTCCCTAAAAGGCGTGTTAGTGCTCTCCTTTAACTCATTGTTATGTTGGATGAGAGCAAGTTGCTCCTCGAGGTCACGAACCTGGACCATGAGTGAGTCCACTAACTTACATCGTTCGCAGATGAAGTCCGACTGGACACAAGCATCCAGAAGGGCAAATATCTTGCAAACACAACACTGAGCTGGCCCCATAATTACCTAACTCACTATGTCCCCGTCCTTTACTCCCAGCCCAGTATATTAATATAGCGTATTTAAACTTTTAGTTGATCTAATTAACGTACAGTTAAAACAATAAAGTGCCGAGTACAATAAAACACTAAATTAGCACTTGCGTTAAATCGGAACTTTTTTATAAATTATCTGACAGCGTCCGCGATAACAGCCTTAAAATTAAACCTTTAAAATAACCAAATTAACAATTACTTACTCGAGACTAACTTCCTGCTGAACCATGTTTAGCTAAACTAAAGCATAGTTGCTCTAGGGAGGCCGAAAAACCACAAAAAACCCTCTCAAAGCAGGCTACTGCCAGAGCGGGAAAAAAAGTGGAAAATGTCCTCCCGGCCCCGACCAGCGACCGAGCAAAGCTCAGGAGCAAGTGTCCTTTCCGAGTTAATGTTACCGACATTAGATAATATTACCCCGCGGGTGTTTGATGTGTCACCTTGAAGAGCCTCACTCACCTCATGGTCAATAGAAGTTGTGTCGGTCTGGGTATCCAGTAGAGCATAAACAAGTTCTTCACAGCTTGGATATTTCTGTGACGACACCCATACAGGTACAATCATTGATGTGCTAGTAGTCTGCACTTCTCTAACCACACTCAGTGCCATGGCAGAGCTCTCGCTTGTGATATTCTGCCAAGTGGCTAATGAAAATTTCTCCCTTTTCAGAAAATGATCATCATGAAGACAAGTAGGATGTCTCCCTTTGCAATTACTGCATGCAAGATGATGATGACAGTCTTTCACAGCATGACTTAAACATCCATAGCAGAGTTTCTTCTCTTGAACAAACTTCCGTCGTTCGTCAAGGGCTTTGATAATGAATTTGGGACAGCTATGAAGCTGATGCTTGTCTTGACAAAACACACAATGATGTTTAACAGATGGCCCTGCAGTCCATTCATTTTCACAGTCTGAGTATGAAAAGCAGATATAAGGCTAGAGTTTCTCTCTCTTGGTGATCCTTTCTCGGTGTCGGATTCTTCAGCACGAAGAGCATGGAAGGAAGTTACTGGATTGCATGCTATTTCTGCTTCTGATGAGACAAATATGGCAAATTCTTGAGTTTTACTCAAAGCTTGAGTGACTTCTTGATTCCATTGGCTCACTGCCCAGTCAGGTAATTTCTGCACAAGTTTTTGATTCTCTTGATAATCATTTAAAATGTGAAGACCCTTGACATGTGCCATGGCATCCTGACAGGCATTTAAAAAATCAACGAAGTCTCTAAGGCTCATGGCATCCTTTGACTGGATTTTAGGCCACTTTGATAACCTTTCTCTAAACGCCCTCTGTATAGCAAAGGCCTGGCCGCAACGAGTGTTCAGTTTACTCCATGCATCTTGATATGCTGCTTCATCATTTCTAAAGAAAGTGCCATCTAAGATTTTACGGGCTAAGCCACTGACATATTTCTTGAAATAAAAGAGTTTGTCTTCAGCTGGAATGCCCTTCCTATCAATGAGGGCCATGAAGGAGGATTTCCACTCAATAAACTGAAGGGGATCTCCTGTGAAGACAGGTGGTTCTGGTACTGGAAGTCTGCTCAAAGTAACACTATCATGAAAGGCTTGAGCTAGTGAAGGATCAACGATGGGTGCTGTTGCAGCTATTGTGTTGGGACTATGCTGAGCTATACCTTGAAGTGTGCTTTGTTCTTTCTTTATGTTAAGCCTTTCAGGTAAGCTGACCACTTCTCTAGCTGCTTCTTGGCTATAAATCTCCAGCCTAGCCTAAGCAGCCTTTAAGTCCTTCTCTGCCTGTAGACATTCCAGTTCCCGTAGCTGAGTTTCAAGAGCCCTTTTGTGCTGTTCATCTAAGTCTTGTATCTTTTCCTTTTGTCTCCTTTCCTCTAACACCATTTTGTAGACGTCTTCCTTTGCAGCCACATCTGCTGCCGCATCAGCACATTTTATTGCTAAGTCTTTATTGCTAAGACAGATTCATGGCTCACTCTTGAGGCAGTGGATCCATAGATCGAATGAGCATAGTTACAATCAAGCAGCAAACAAAGTCGGCTTCTTTCCCTATCAGGATCAAACTCTCCATAAATGCCTGCAAGTCCTTCATGAATGATCTTGATAATATCTGCCGTTACAGCCTCACATGCGTCTACTCGTCGTCTAACATCAGTCGAGGGTGTAGCATGTTGTCTGATTCCGTCATAAACATTCATAACTTTATCCTTTGCTTCTTCCAGTATATCAATCAAATTAGCTAAATGGCTATCTGGAATATCCACTTTAAGCTGCTCAGCTGCATTGCGTGTTTGCATTTTCCATTGATTGTATACAGAAAGACGCTTCGCTTCCCTTTTCTGAGTTTCTTCCTTTTGAAAGGCAAGCATTCTTTCAGTGGGGTTACGTGGACGTATAGAACGACGTATGCTTTCATTTTCTGTGAAACCATCATTTAATTGATCCTTAAGACTGCTCAACGTCTGACGTTCAGTTGCAATTTCACTCTGTAAATTATGTATTTTTGAAGATATAGATTCATTTTGCAATGCTTCATCTAGCATTTCAATTTCTCTACGGAGACTGTTAGACTGTTTCTCCAACTCTCTCGAATTTAAAGCTAATGTACCCGATTCCAACATTTTCTGTATTTATAATTAAATTCAGACTATAATCAGGCATAACACAAAGGTGCAAAACACAACGACATTTCAAAAAACACAACGACATTTCAGAAAACACAACGATATTACAGAAAACACATTTAAAAAAACACGACATTTCAAAAAGCACAACAACATTACAGAAAACACAACAACATTTCAAAAAACACAACGACATTGATTACAGAAAACACAACGACATTTCAGAAAACGGAACGGGTAGGACCACACTTCTTGTTCGTGATTGGACAGTACCCTTGGAGTGACATGTGTTGTGTATGTTCACGACAACTCCCAGGATTCAAAGAATCATGAGGGCCCTCCCTACAGGTGAAGTCTCTGGGAAGTGCGCGATTGTTGTAAAAAGTTCAGCACAACTTGGTCTCCGTCTGTCTTGTTCTCTTAATAGTATGTAATCTGTGTGTTACTTTACGGACATAACAACATGGTGAATTTGTTTTGTACTTTCTCTGTATTCCTCACAGTAATCATGAAGAAAGTAAAAGGACTAAAAATGTTTTAAATTTAGCACATCAGTGTGTAACGGATTAAAAAAAGAGTTGGATTATACGAGCAATGTGTTTTTTGTTATGGGGACAAAATATCCTTTTTATAAATTAGTGTATAATTAGTGTGTGGTTGGATTAACTGTGTGAAGTGTTTTGAAAAAAGGGGCCCAGTTTTCAAAATTGTGCCTAAGCAATCGAAAAAAAAAACTGTAATAGCTGAAAGGTAAGCCACATAGTTTTGTGTCCAAACATCTGCCCAGGTCGACCAGGATCCACACAGCGCGGATAAGATAGCCCTTCTGATGTCAGTTTCTGAGGAGTAGCCGCTCGATCAAAATACAGTCAGACCTGGGATATTCGCGAGGTTACGTTCAAGAACCCGTGGCGAATGAGGAGGATTCGCGGATGTTTGGTAGTCACTAAAAATTGTAATATGTGCTTATTTCTATAGTTTAAACCCTAAATATGCTCCCAAAACACTTTAATTCCATTTGAATACATTACCTTTAAAAAAACAAACATCTGAGTACAGTATCGCCTAACGGATATTTGTCACGCTATCACAGTACAGTATACTAATATTACCCTTACTAATTTATAGAACACGGCATTGGCTGCCGTTTTCTTTTGCATTCACAGTAAGGTAAAGTGAGTAAACTAACCCTTTCGGTGTTTATAACAAATTCGTCTCGAGAGGGAAATCCGGGACACATTTGCTATATACGTAAACATTCGCTATTTTCGAGAAATGTATAATAGTAAATTAACTATTTTCTAATATTTATGTAACCATTAGCGTTCCTGTCACGTGTTGCCGGGGCACGGACCGGGTAAGCAGGGACAGGACGCAAGGAATCGGGGAATACGGGGTTTAATCAAAAGGTAAAGACAAGCACTTGAAGCAGGACAACGGAACAGGCAGCAAACTGAAAATTACGTTAATGGGACTCGTGAAACATACTTAAACGCAGACTTAAATACACAGGACTAATGTCAGCAACTCCAAACAGCTGATCACACGGGGATTCACGAGAAATATAGAGTGCATTTCACTTCATGCAGCCGCTTACAGCGCTGGCTTAAAGCTATGTATCCTGGTCCTGACGCAATGCATCATGGTTAGATTTTCCTGACGATTGTTACACGCATGATGTTTGTATCCCCGGAAGTTCCGATGCGTTATCTGCTATTTCTCTCGAATATTTTATCTGGTAAAGTTTAAATAAATGACATAAATGCTGTTATAGTACACGTAAGTTAGTGCTTTATTTATTGTTAGTTACTGTAATGTTGCGCTGCTTTATTTGTTTAATCGTCTAGTGACTAGTCTGTGAAGAACGCATTCAAGTAAGAATTGCATTGTTGTACTCTGTACATGACAATAAAAACTTTGAATTCTTGAAGTAAATGTATTTGATCTTTTTCCTGGCTGCTATCTTTTTACACAGGGCCAGTATACACACTAGTTTATTTTCCCTGCTAACAGTTTGTATCAGGAGTTGGTTGTGGTAAAAGAAGTAATGTGCATGCAGGTGATATTTGTATAGATTTATCTACACCCTTCTGGCAGTGCTGCCATTGCAGTCAGGTCTCGCACACTACAAGCAGAAGTTGTCCGACTTGGCTGCAGTCAGTTTATACTCCACCCCTGCTGCGGCTGGCAGATCTCGCTCCACGCCACGTCAGCTGCAGAGAGACCTAAACCCAAGTCGAACGAAGCCATTAAATGAACTGTCGTGAGTGACAGGCACTCAGGAAAAGGGTAGGGCCACACTTCTTGTTCCTGATTGGACAGTAGCTATGTCACTCCAAGGGTACTGTCCAATTACAAACAAGAAGTGTGGTCCTACCCTTTCCGTTTTTTGAAATGTCGTTGCGTTTTTTGAAATGTTGTGTTTTCTGTAATGTCGTGTTTTCCGAAATGTCGTTGTGTTTTCCGAAATGTCGTTGTGTTTTCTGAAATGTTGTTGTGTTTTGACCTTCAGGGCCACCGTAGTATTCGGTTTCTGTAATTAATCGGATTAAAAGTGAAAAAAATGTGTCCATGTAAACAGGGCTAGTGATACATTGACTAATTCAGTTCATTTGACAGTTTTATTGGGGAAACCAGACTTCCCATGTAGTCTTAGAGCAATTGCTTGTGGTCCTATGCTACCTCTCACCATTCCTACACTACTTTTAAAGGAATATAATAAATGTGGTGAAGCATCCATATGGCCAAAGAAAAAATCCCTGCATGGGTTCAAACTAAATAGGAGATATTTGACACCTTCCCAACTGATGCCTTTATAACACAGTCAGCTATCTCCTCTTCTCCCTTAAGCCCTGTCTTTACATTTTCAAGGGAAAGTGGGGAAATGGTACATTGTCATGTGAAAAGCTCTTCCTCTTTGACAACTGAAGCATCTGTTTAGCATATCACAAAAATTTGGTTAGCGGACAAGCCATTCTACTGGTTTCAGTGGGTAAATGCAGGGATACTACCTCTAAAAGATCTGTACAAAGAAGGCCATTTGGTTTCCTTTGACTATTTAAAACAAACCTCTTCTTGAAATGTATTAAAAGTGATGGGTGCACAAGATAGATCACATTATATATAATGATTTAATTACTTTTAACCTTATTGTTCCCCACAAGTGAGCAAAGTATTAATTTTTTTATTGATAGGGGTATGTGGGTGGGGAGGGTAGGTCTTTAGTGGTGTTTGTTCATTTCAAAAGGCTGAATTACATGTTTTTTGATAACTAGTGTGAAAGTTCAATTTGAAGTGTTTCACATACCTGAATTCCCATTTAGTTGGGGAAGCTGTGCTGTTTTTGTGTTGTACAAAAAAATAAAGCACAGGATGATGTGCCAAGGGAGTCTGTCAGCACAGCGTCTCTCACACAGCGCAGGGGCAGCCAGCGCGTCACGTGCTTAGGCAGCTACAGGAGTATATTGGGAATAAAATGTGTGTATTGGAGCGAGTTCTGTGTCAGTGAGTGTGTGAGGTGTCGGTGATAAAATGCCAGAGATCCTGGTCTGTCTGATGGCATTAGTGGCTCTTCCTCTTGCCTACAGCTGTCACTGGACCTCAACACAATAAACAAAAGCCCTGTTTCTGTCAGAGGGGAACAGGAAGGTGACCTGGGGGCCTGAACTGCATTCATATCCTGATCATCCAGAGAGATTTGACTGGTGGGTCCAAGTTCTGTGCAGGGAGAGTCTGACTGGTTGCTGTTACTGGGAGGCTGAGTGGGAAGGAGAAGGAGTCCGGATAGCAGTCAGTTATATAGGAATTGGGAGGAAAGGGAAGAGTAACCATGGGTTTGGATTCCATGACAAATCATTGAGTCTGTGCTGTTTTCCTGACAGATACTTTGTCCTGCACAATAATGAACAGACTAATATACCCATTCAGCCCTCAGGTTCCCGCAGAGTAGGAGTTTATCTGGACTGGGAGGTGGGTACTCTGTTCTTCTACAAAGTCTCCTCTGAGAGACTGACCCTCCTGCAGATGGTCACCACGTCATTCACTGAAACCCTCTATCCAGGGTTTAATGTTATTGGAAAGTCCGCAGTGTCGCTGTGCATGCTGGGATAGCTCACTCTGTGCTGGAGGAATCTTATTTACTGTATCACAGTGTGACATCTTCCTGGTTCTCCATGATAAATCTCTGCTTTTTAACCTGTATAATCCTTTTTGCTCTGTAATGTGATATAATATCTAACATAAATGATGGGGTCTGGCAAGCTGAACATAAAATAAGTTTTTCTCTCTGACTAAAATGTAACAAAATGCAATGATGATGAGTGTGGGGCTTTTCCCCTCCCCTGTATATGTACATTTTATATATTTATATATACATTGTATTCGATACCTGTACAATGATAATAATGGTTTTCTATTCTATCCTATTACTGTCCTGGTTCAGCGGTACCCAAAGCATATCGAAGTAACATAATTAAACCCCATTCTTTGGGGAGTCAAATTCATTAAACTTACTTTACTGTAACAATTGAACATAACTTGCACAATTATAAAATCAACATATATAACAACATTCAACAGGGGACATATAACTGCGAAAGAAAGAAAAAACATCTGTAGAGCTGGAAACATAAAAAAATATCCTGTTAATCTCCTGGTTATAAAATTTAAGTACTACAACTAAAATTGGGTGAAGTTACAAAAACATTTCCTTTTTAGCTTTGCTACATGAGCATATTTAAGAACAATGAGAATTGACATAGTTGATGTAACGGTTTGCTATTCTGACTGCAGCCTTTCTATTTCTTTTATTTTTTGCTTAAAAGACTAATGAGAATAGCTTTCTGCTTTCACATCTTTGATCATCAGTGATGCACTGCATGTGACTCGAAATTACCCCAAAAAATATATATTCTCTGTATTGGGTATCCTGATGTATTTCATATTTTAGTGTGTGTGTGCGCGTGTGTGTGTGTATACAAACCGATTGAGCCCTCGTCCAATCTAGGGGCTAAGCCCAACGGATCAGATAGCTCTTCTCTGTGGACAGCGTTTACATTGGGAAGTATCCCGTAATATAACTGCTACTTCGCCGCCTCTCCTGTTAGATCGAGAAGCACTTAAATTCAAATTGAGCGGCGCAGATTCCACAAGAACGGTGCCACTACAACTGTTATTTTACTTATGTTTCAGCTAAAGACATGAAATGTCCGATAAGCTGTAATAAGATCCATTTACTAAAAATGATTTATTCGCTAGGAAAAAAGTCATCTATGGAAGTAAATACTGGTTTTAAAGAACACATCTGAAGGAACTTCGAACCAGAAGGTTGCTCCAGAATTCTTTGCAAGAAACACTGTGGCAGGAATTCCAGGAAGCTGACAGACAAGTTGACATTATTAGTTTTTTACCCATTTTATTTACAGTGCCATATTAAAGTGTTGTTTCAGATGTAGTAGTTTTGGTTTATTAAGGTAGGGCGTATAAATTAAACAACAAGAAATGTAAACTTGTTGCATTCCATTCATCTTTAGTACTTAAAATTTCCTGTTAGAAGCTAAGAGAATCATTACTACTAATTTTACCACAGTCTCCCCCCCTTCCTAAACACCCAAATACTGAAGGCTGGTGAATATGAAGGGGACAAGCAACTAGGCAGCTCACTGACAAATCAGACAGCTAAAAGGTAAACATTACAGCTGAGACATTAAAGTGGTACCCTGGTCCACCTGAACAGACCAGAAGATTCTACATATTTTCCATGGTTTTTTTTTTTTTACGATGGAAAAATAATTGCCACGTTTTTCTTTGGGTCTTGAGAGACGCATTCAGTCAGTTACAAATCAACACAGCACAAAGCCTGTTAAATTTACCCCTGCAGTAAAAGACATGATGAAAGATTAGCATGACTCTCGGTCCCAGAATATTAAAAATGATGTCAAAACAGAAAAGATCATCATCTTAAACAGAGACTGCAGAGTCAATAGTTTGATGTAACCCACCCCTCCCCCAACACCAAACACCCACAAACTGCAATTCTATAGTACTGCTGTATTCTTTACAGAGATTTAGCTACTCCCTTACCAATCACACCATTCTTACAGTCTACAGATAAAACATTACAGGTGTAAACAGTTTGAAACGATTCTTGCAGAAAAGTCAAAGCCACAGTTTTCTTAACTTCATGTAACTAAACATTGCAAATTTCATTATTCTCTAAACTGCAAGCAGGCATATGCGGTTAAGCAGTTAAGATAAATTCAGTTTTAAAAGTGGGGTAATAAGTGAGATTTTAAGTTTCATTAAAAAAAAAAAAAATCACCTAAGCGACTGTAGAAGAGGACTGTAAATGGTTGCAAAAGATTATAGCTTTGAGGCACAATGAAATGTTTACAATTAATAAGTGATAATAAAGACAAGATTTTTTTTCTTGTCTTCACAACATGTGTGTCAAAAGATGGATATAATGATATACTAAGTGCGGTGTGATGCCCTAAAGCTTTATACTTTCTACATACAAAGTTAAATGTTTATGACATCAAAGGCTCTTTGTATTTTGAGTTGCATTTTACCACACAAGGTCATTGGATTCTGAAACCCTTCCAGCAAATCCAAAACTGCTTCCTTTCTGAAACACTACAGAGCTACCTGTTACACAATGAAACTCTTCTCCATAAGTGGTTTGTGTACTATAGCGATGCAAAAATTGCAGTCACATGCAATGGATAAAAGTTCCATGTGAACATAAAATCTCCATTACTTTCTGCTACTTTGCTGCAAACTACCATTCCAAAGTTAACTTTGCTCACTGATTACAGATTTACTCATAAAACACGTTTCTACAGTTTCCATTCCTTCAAAAACAGAAACTTTCAACTACAGAATTCAAATACTTTCTTTTTAAAATCTTTTAGTTCTGGGGTGGTATTTTGTTCCCCTTTATGTTGTTTACTAATTACGTAGTCAAAATAACACCTTAATATGAACTATATGACATCATAAGTTAAAATGCATCATTAGCATCAACAGTTTCATATGTGACTATTCCTTATAAATCTGGGGCTAAATCTGACACATTAAAACAACAGCGAATGATTTACTACTTTCCAAGACATGAATATGGGGGCGGCCATGAGGAGCAAATAGCATTTTTGGGCTTTAGGTCAAGACTACACACAGACAGCAAGCAATAAACACACTAAGAGACATCAATACACGATGAAAGCAGGGCAGCAGGTGGAAACTATAGACTCACTCAGAGTTTGTGGAGAACATAAGGACAGAGGCCTTGAACTGGTATCTGGCTCCCTTTGCTCCCAACATCACATCTAAAACAAAAATAATGGTCTCCATTACATAGAAAGGCTAATGTGCTGAGCACTTACTATGTCACAAAGGGTTCAACCTTGTACTTTAAACATCTACCAAATGAAAAGTCTGCTTTCACACCACGACTTAAGCCATTTATTAGTTAGACTAGACATAAGAGTAGAACTAAAAGGCTTTGTAAAACAGTATGGTCTGACCATCCATCCGTTTGTCTGTCTGTCTGTCTTCCGACAATTATCCTGGACAGGATCACAGAGGCCTGCAGCCAATCCCAGGCAGCAAAGGTCAGAGGGACACGCTCTGGCAGGACACCCAGTCCACCAGAGGGCTCATAACACACAAGCACACAAACTCCACAGGCAATTTTGAGATGCCAGTTAGCCAAACTGCATGTCTTTGGACTGCGGGACGACACCGGAGCACCCGGAGGAAACCCGCGTGACAGGGAGAACATGCAAACTCCACACACACAGAGCGGAGGCGGGACCCAAAGGCCCCACCCTGGAGGTGAGAGGCAACAGCGCCAGCCACTGACAGTCACTGAGCCAGCGTGCCGTCCACCAATTTTGTTATTTATACAAATTAAATCAAATTAAAAGCAATTAAGACTGTTAAAACAGGCTTTAAAACTAGTTGTTTAAAATATCAGTATTGGGAAGAGAAGCTCTGAGTGTAAGCAGAGCATCTTCACCACAGGCTTAAAACTAACATGGATGCACTGGTGCAGCTGAGTGGTTCTGGGTAGTGAAGCTGCAGGTGAGACCGCGCAGGGTTCTACACTTCATAGGTAAAGGTACTGTCTGTCCAGCTTGCGGTGACCCAGCTGGTAGCCCGCCTGACCAGCAGCCGAGCGGGCATAGGGCTGGCCCGGAAACTGGTGCTGGTACTGAGCCCGGGCCGCCGCGCCGGTCTTCGGCAGGAGGCTGTAAGAGGAGGAGTATGAGCCGCCGACGTGACGGCCAGAGGAAGAGGAGGAAGAGGCGGCGGCGGACGAGTTGTGCAGCTGATCCACCGCCTGGGAGACGGAAGCCAAGGCTGCGGAAGCGGGGTAAGCGTAGAAGCTGGGAGCCGAGCTGAAGATGGGCGCCTCCTGCAGGCTGAAAGAGGAATGCGTGGAGGCGGCAGCGTGGTAGCCGGGCTGCCGGCGCAGGGACCCACCGGCCGTCCTGTCTTGAGATGTTATGGCAGATGGTTGAACCTAGAACAGCAGCACAGGTGTTAAAACCCACTGTGTTGTCTCAGGAGCCCAGGGGCTAATTAAGAGGCCTTACCTGACTCAGGTTGAGTGGCTGGGAGCGGCTGGTGATGGCCTGGTGGTGCCGATTGGTGCTCGAGGTCCCAGCACTGCAAGGCTGGTGAACGCCCCCCTTCTTCAGCTTACTGCAGGTACTTAGAGGCTGGCCTGGAATGTTCCGGTGGGCAATGTTATTACGCCAAGCAGGAAAATGGACAGGGGAAAACAAAAAAAGAAAAAAAGAGAGACTATTCTCTGTGCTACATGCTGTGAGCGAGTCCAGGTACCTGACACGGCGTTCTCTCCAGGCTGGGCCTTCACGGGCGGCACCATGATGGCCAGGGAGCGAGACAAGGGGTTGGACGTCTCCACAAAGCTGGGCAGGTGCCTGGGGCTGAGGGGGCTACTGGTGGAGGAGTCAGAGTCCTGGGAGTCGTGGACGGTTACGCAGCTGATGACGTTGGACCGTTGGGGGGCCCCACAGCTGTGACAGAAGGTTAGTGCAGTACAGCAGTTTAACCTCACGAGTCTTTGCATATGCGAAGAGCAATACTAAGCATATCGGTTGTTACTGGACACAATGCTCAACACTGTGCTCGTGCTTAGGTAGGGAAAACTTCAAATATACAAAGTGGGAGGCTTGAGAGACTGTGGGAGAAAAAAAAAAACCCTTTAAATATACCAAAAAGTCAAGCTCAATCGCTAGAAACTGAAAAAAATATATAGATTGATAGATAGTTTCCTTTGTCATTGTACAAATATACAACGAAATTGCATTGCACCCACAAAGAAAATATGGCTCCTATCTTAAAGCAATAAATAAATAAGAAGAGTAACCCTAAATTAAGTAAAAGAAATTAATCACACACATAGTAATTTTAGAGTATCAGTCATGTACTGTTAAAACAAAAGTAGTAACTGGCATAAAATAAGGATACATGTCATTCCACAGTCAATGTTCTAGCGACTTCATAGCATCATTAGGACACATGGAATAGAGCTATTAACTACACTCAGTTTGCTCCTACCAAGCAAGCTTACCTGACCGTGGGAAACTTCCGCTCATCCTCATCCTCCGTGTCACTGTGGATCGTGATGATGCTGACAGCAGGGCTCGGAGTGTCGGAGATGACGATCGGCTGAGACAGGACGGCGTTGTAAGCTGGCGAGTTCAGCAGCGGGCTGTTGTGCACAACATGGGCACTGGGCTGCAGCAGAGACTTCGGCCTGTAGGCGTCGATGAGCGTTAGCGAGCCGAACGACCGTATACAGTATGTACAGACCATCAATTCAGTTATTCTGATATTCAAGGAGCAATTCACACCCCTCAGTGACAAGTTTCATATAAGCAAAAGGGACATAATAATACAGTAAGACAGTGGTTCTTAAATTATGGTATGCACACTAGGGTGGTGCACATGCCCCCTCTAGTGGTCAGAAGAGGTATGTCTTTATGGTGACAATAGTGGTATGCAGAGAGCCTAATATTTTCTGAAATGATACACAGTGTAAAATGCACTGCACTGCACTACAAAGTTAACTTCTCTATCCTGTCAAAAATGTAGATCATCTAGATCAGGGTTCTTCAACTATGGACCTCGATTCCAAATCCAGGCCGTGTTTTCAGTTCTCCCAGGTAGTTGTTTAATAATTACTGATTCTGATTGGTCAGAGGCTTCACACCTGACTGACAGGTAAAGGAAGGCTGGAAAACCAGCAGGGCTCGGACCTCGAGGACCGCGAGTTGAATAACCCTGATGTACATCTTAACTCATGTTCAAACGTGTGTAACAGGTATTATTGTCTTTATAACAATGTAAAGCGAGAGGAGGTAACCTTGCTCTGCTGTCAGAGTGCCGCACTCTGGCCCTGGGCCCCAGCTGCCCGCCTTGCTGTGCTCTGGCATTACTGGTGCCCATATTGAGAGGCTGAGAGGAGCCCAGGTGACCCCCCAGGATGGAGGCGTGCTGTGGCATGTTGTTGTGCTGCCCGCCATGGCAGCCCCTGTGTTGGAACCACAAATGACTTCCAAGTCAAATTCACAGAAAAAAAAAAAAACAGTTTAGTTCAGCTATGGGCCAGGGATTGGGAGGCTGACTGGTTTTACTTTAGTTGATGTCAATTAACTTGCCACAATTGCGATATTGGCTGAATGTCTGACTCGAATCAAATAAAACTGAAAGGGACACTTAAGAGTATATTTAAAGCTATACAGCTATTTCACCAAACCTATGATAAATAAAAATGATGTTCAGCTAACCCAGGAAGTGAGGCATATCCTGGGTGGCATTCCAGTCTCACGCACTATGGGCAACTGGGACTAAAATGAATCTAACAGGAGTCAAACCCACATGCATGGACGTATGAGGCTACAGCGTTACACCCTCAGAGGTATTACCCATAAACAATCCAACCAGCTCTGTGGGGAGTTTGCCTGTTCCTCTGGCATTGTGCAGGTTCCTTCCTGCTACTCCTGTAGTCCAATGACATACTGTTACAGGCTAAATAGCATCTCTAAACTGCCCAGTGTGTGACTGTGTACCTGTGCGTGCCTATTAGTCCTAGGATGGACTGGCACCCTGTCTATGCTGTACCTCTGCCTTGTGCCCTAAACTGCCTGGGATAGGCTTCCAGCCCCTGAAACCAGCCAAGTTCAATGTGTAAAAAAACTGGGCTAATTAATCTGCATTCAACCAATGCTAACAGTGTTTAAAAAAAAAAAAAGCATAAATTTTAGCCAAAGATATTTGAAATTACTGACCCCTTTGCTAAGGAAAAATTCTTATAAATTATCATAAAGTCTTAGAGTCATTTTAATTATACAATGAAGCAGACAAATTCACGATCGCAGCACTTGCTACCATGCCCCGCCCACCGCACTGCACTGACCTCCAGTTGGGGACCTGCTGGGTGGAGCTCTCGGAGAGCAGCGCCCCTAGTGGCGAGTCAGTGATGACTGACTGCGAGGGATTGTGGAGGGCCACCCCGGGCATCTGCTGCCAGGTGGACGGGATGAGTATCTGCTGAGTGCCAGCCGGCCACGCCTGCTGAGGGATACACACAAGGGCAACCACGAATCAGTCCGCATCACAGCCGGGAAATGGAAACGTTTGCAACAGGCTCTTCCGGAGCAGAACCTGGCATATTATATGCAAAGGCTGTATACCACTGACACATGTTTATCGGGGGCTTGTATGTGTGCAGTGCAAGCGAGTAGAAAGCCACTTTTTTTTTTAATCCAGCACGAGCCAATAGTTAGAGCAAGCACAGGCATGACTTGCACATGCACTGCAATGCCTGGACGGGACACAGACAACGGGTCAATTCTCTCCCTACCACACTCCACTGGGTCACATGACCCCTCCCAATACTGGGAGGAATGGGGAAAGAAACACAGGAGCCACCGTGATGCTTTATAAACTATGCATTTTTTTCCATATCCTGCAATGAACCACATGCTAATGCATTTAACAAATTTGAGGTGCTACATATTACAATATCTTTTATCATCATTTATTTCTGATGGTTTGGGACTTAGTGACAACCTTCCAAAAACACCAACCTGCAAATAAGGAATCTTGATTGTTATTGCTAGGAAGAAAAGAGTTAAATTAATCTGAGGAACAAAAGGAACTAGAGAGGAAAGTGAGGAAAAATTAATACAACTAGTTTCAAATATAATGATAATGAAGACAAGTTCCTCTGATTGTTTGGCTTTGCCCTGGAATTCAGAAAAGGCTTGATAAGGTACCCAAGAGAAGAGTATGCACATTCTGGGGATCCTACAAGCACAGGGCTCTGAAATAAAACGGGTTAGACCAACCAGAAGCACGTGTCCGGCGTGGGATGGGGACGCATTGAGATTGGCAGTCCTTTGTCTCCGTTCAGTCAGCAAACAAGCATCGTTACTGCATTTTTAATTAACAGGTATGCTAAATATCACTCAAATTTTTCCAAGTAAAAAGCAATCTTGTAATCTTAAGTACAATTTCACTGCTGTTAGAACATTGGCTTGCAACAGTTTTTCTATTAAGTCATAAGTCCCTCAGTGAGGAGGGGAGGGTTTTAGGGAGGGGCATGGACATGAGAAGCCACAAGCAAAGCGCAGACCAATCAGCACATGCGCCCCATGCCATCTGGGGGAGGAGTCTGGAGGGGCGGGATTATTGGGGGGGGCGGGGTTTGCAGGGGGAGCAGGACCCATGGCGTCGCTTTACCAGCATGGTGGCAGTCTGCTCCAAGAGGGCAGGCCTTCCGGCCCCACAGCCCAGCGCCAGGGGGACCGAGTACTGGGGCGCCACTGCCGCCATATGGGGGTGGAGTGTAGCCACCATCAATGGGGTGCAGGAGCCCTGGTGGAGGAGGTCATGGTGGAGAGGAGGAGGACGGGGAGCACGGGGGGGGGGGGGAGGGGATGGAGGGTTAAATAACTTGAAAAGTTTGGCGGGAAGGGTCGATGGGTGTGTCTGCCGGCTATCATCAACATCTGGCTATAAGGAGAAAAGGAGAGTCTGACGTGTAAGCCTTGGGATTTACTAAATGTACCGTTAAGACTTAAATCTTCATCTCATAGTATATTACTGCGTCATCATATATGTTAATGTAGAATAATTAAGGATTAATAACTTCAATGCAGCAGTAACTTCTGGTTTTGTAGTACTTTGCATGGTAAATAGTGAACGCTGGTGTTTTCCTCCTCAAAGCAGGAGCTCCTAAACTCAAATGCAAGAAAATACTTAAATAATTGAGATTCTTGATCAATAAAAGCTGTGGGTTTGCATAAATGCCATGGTAACCCAGTTCCAAATGAGTTCATGCACTCCGCGGAGGGTTAATATACAATGTAGTGTATATTTACGATGTCAGATTAAGGGATTTTAAGGAGTGTAAATACTGTGCCACTCAAAGTATTTATGCTAATTAGTGAGTTGTGAATTGGAATAACATCCACAGTCAAGCACTAAATCAGTGTTTCCCGATCTGCTCCTCATGGACCCACAGACAGTCCAGGTTTACTGGGGGCAGAGTGAGAACCAAAACCGGGACCAACTGGGGTCCCCAAGGGCCAGATTGGGAAACACTGCACTAAATGATACTGATCGACAATAATGAGTTACTAACGATTTTAAACTTCCCCTAAAGGTGCAAAGCTGTTCAGGGTGGGTGGGTATGTCTGTGTGTGTGTCTGTGTGTGTGTGTGTGTGTACACTGCCTGGCCAAAAAAAAGTTGACATTTGAATTTTTCACTGGACCGCCTTTAGCTTTGATTATGGTGCACATTTGTCATGCCATTGTTTCCACAGGCTTATGCAGCATCTCACCCTTTATTTTCATCCAGATTTGCATTCATTCCTCACCGCGATCCTGTATTGACGAGCGGATTGAACCTCCATAAAGCCTCCTTCAGCACATCCCAAAGACCTTCAATGGGGTTAAGGTCACAACTCTGTGGTGACCAAGTCATGTGTGAAAATAATTCCTCATGCTCCCTGAACCACTCTGACAATTCAAACCCAAAGAATCTTGGCATTCTGGTCCTGGAATGTGCCCATGCCAACAGGGAAGAAAAGATCCATTGATGATGGATGGAGGTGTAACTTGGCCATTCAGTAGATTCAGGTACTCAGCTGACTTCACTTTATTGCTGCATAACATTGCTGAGCTGCAATAATGATCCAGTCATTGGCTCTTAAGTATTTGCTGATATAAATTCAAATTACTTGTTTTGGCCGGGCAATGTATGAATGCAAATATCTATGTATTATGTATACGTCTGTATGTATGGCTCACAGCTCTAAGCCCATCTGTAGTGAACACAAAAATACACATTCCTAGTAAACCAATCCACTTAAAATACCCGACCTGACTTATTAATCGCTAGCTTCCAAGGCGGAGTACTCATCACCACGAGATGTGGCTCTCAATACTAGAAGCAAGGTTGTTACATGATTTGTACACAGATAAGTCAAAGCATAAGCAAAGTCACACTCCTGTTTGACAATATGCCATTTGTCTATTTCACAGTCAGAATGCAGCACACAGACTGGGTGGGGGCGCAGGGGGAGCTGTGACAGGCGTTGTGGTGTAATTGTAAGCTGACAAAAAAAGCAACATCTTGCAAATACATCTTAGGACCTTTATACAAAGGAAGCTTAAGTATAATAGCACTCAGTCCATTGCAGATCACCAAACAACGTGAAGAAAAAGACCCTTCATTTTAAAGTCATTAGTCAGTCCCAAAACCCCTTAAGCGTTGACTGTTGCTCTCTGAAACAACTAGATGCTCCTTTTATAGAGGGACAGAAACATCAACTGTAGACTGTAAATCTGAAAAAGCAAAACTTAATGTTCAATGGGAAAATGAAATAAGGATGAAACGGGCACCTGAAGCAAAGAGCGATTTACTTTTTTAAGTGAGTAGGTGTTTTTGTCGGGCCTTACCTGTGTGAGCATGCCTGGCTGAATCTGTAGAGGTTGGCTGGATTGGTTCTGGGCGACCATAGGTACAGTGTTGTCCATCCTCACTGGAAAACTGGGGTGCTTACTGGAGGACTGAAGCCCTAGCGACACAAATTCAACCGGCCGACAAGGTCATGTGCTGCTGAGTTTTTGCTTCTGAAATCATGTCACAGATGAAGCCATCTGGAGCAGCATGACCTCTCAATCATGGGAGCTCAGTACTGCTTCGTACGGGCAACGGGGCCACCGGTACCTTGGATGGTAGGAGGGCACACGATGAGGGTCTGCTGGAAGGGCTCGGCTTGGGCACACAGCTGTGGAGGCCGGGCTGGCAGTGGGACACTCTGCTGGGTGAAGCCTGGGATGTTGATGGTGGCCTGCTGGCAGAGAGCAGGCTGGTAGTTGAGCAGTGGGACGTTGCTGCTCAAAGAAAGAGATGGACCACCAGCAGAAGACACCTGGAGCGAGTGTAAGACACAGTAGCTGTGAGAGCTGGCCTTTAAGAGCAGCATCTGCCTTGGAGACAGACTTTGGGCTTTGCCACAAACTTGAATAGTTAATTAGGACCAATGATTCTCAAACTATGGTACATGTACCACTGGTAGGAGATGAGTGGTATGTGGAGGTATCTCTGTATTTAAATGTCGGACATAATGGCGGTATATGGAGAGACTAATATTTTACGCAGTGTACTGAGACAATACCGCTGACTAATAAGCGCTATTCCAAATGAAATGACAGTTTTACCCAGCCAGGTCCTCCATTATTATAATGCAGCTACAACATTTCCACAGATGAATACCTGATTGTGCTGGTTGAGCTGGCTGCTGAAGGTAACTGTGAGGTTAGTGGCTGCCCCAGGCGTGCTGTTGCTAGAGAAGAGGTTCTTCCCGTTGTCAAAGGCAGTGCACCGGCGCTTACATATCTCCATGTTCTGGAAACAGGACTTCACGCTGCGAAAGGTAAGAAACATCACTAGTTTAACCAAAAACCTGAACAGAGATGGCAGAGGTGCTTCGCTTTCAACTCTGCAGAGAACAAAAGATCTAGATAAGCATGGGGAGGCAAGCAGAAAGGCTGGATGGAGAATTTTCTAGCAAGGCAATCTAGATGGGAGCGTGCTTACTGTGAGCTGTGCGGAAAATGGAGCAAGTGGGCCATGGTGACAAAGGAGTGGCTCAGTGTCTTCATGGGGGTGATTCGTTTGTCTGCATCCAGGGTCAGCATCTTCTTCAGCAGGTCAATAAACTCCCTCCTATCGGCCTTCTCTGCTAGCATGTCAGTCCCTTCCAGATTGGTCATGTTCACCTGGGAGAGGAGATGAAGAACAGTCAAAACCAAGGCAGGCTCAGGTCCCCACCCTTCCAGGCTTTTCTTTAAAACAAATATTGTTTATCACATGCATGTTTATATATTAATGTTAATTCTTTCAAGATCCACTGTCAGAAATGCACACCTTAGCAGGTGACAGAGGTGGAAATTTCAGGTCCAGAAAGTAAAAATCCAGACTAAGATTTTGCTTCAACCAAACAGTTCAGCATAGTCACAGTGTACTTAACTGGTTGGTTGAAACAAAATCATGGATCTGGATTTTTACTTTCTGAACCTGAAATTTCCACATCTGGCAGGTGTTTTTGGGATGTTAAGTCACACCTCACAAGTTAGAAATACAAAATGCTGTATGAAGGATAATTATGACTAGAAAATACAATATCAGACCAGACTAACATCCATAAACTGTCAAATTTAGGACTAACTGGGGAAACACCACCCATCATGCCAACAGCATGTCCCGATTGACCAGAACCAGAGTAGCTGAACATTATCAGCTTCCTTTCTGATATTTGAGAAACTAATATAGTTAATATGTCCTGGTGCAGTGGGCAGTCAGCACATCTTCCTCACAGCAGACATACCAACCTAAAATGGCTAATATGCCAAGACACGGAACTCTACCTGCATCATGTCGTCTAGGCAGTTAAAGATGTATTTGCGAGCCTCCTTTGACTTTATGCCCATTTCTGCCTCATGTTCTGCAGGTGTCTGTTTGCAAAATGAAAACACATTATGAATGCAATCATACCATCAACATGCACTGGAACAACTTACAAATAAGATCCCTGCGATTTACAGATCACATGGCTATACTAAGCAGAGAGAGAAAGTGCATGCGCTAAATATCACCAAGAAAGATTGAATTCAATATTACTTCTTTACTAAGGACAATCCAGGTCAGTCACAGTGTGTATGCACTATATGAGAGCCATATGATTTAACACTAGAAAAATGTGAGCCTTACTTTCAGTCTCCAGAGGGGGTAGCTGGAATCAGGGCCTCTATTGAAGAAGCGGCTGGTTTTGGTTCCTGCACTCAGAAGGTACTCAGCCGGCAGCCCTTGGGTCTGGGAGATGTAACGGATCTGTGGCACAACAGTTACGACAAGCACCTCTGGTTAATGTCTAGGATCAGCCGGTACCAATCCTTTCGAAACACAGATCCAGAGAACACTAATGTTCTTCAATGTCATTTTAAAGGTAAGTGACATTTCCACCGAGCACATTCGTTTCAAGAAGGAAAAGGAACAGCACTTAAAAAATGATGTTTGTAGGAATCTGGTAGCTACTGCTTTCACATTATTAATCACTGACCTGGTCATATTCGGAAGCTCCAGGGTACAACGGCCATCCGAGGAAGAGCTCAGCTATAACGCACCCCAGGGACCACATGTCGATGGCTTCACAGAAAGGAAGGCCCAGGATGATCTCAGGGGCTCTGGGTTACGCACCACACAACAGAACCGTTAGCCGACACACAAGAAGCCATACCTTCAATATAACTGCACCACATAATCCAGCCGCCCTGTTAAAGACTTCCTTTCCTATGCGAGAAATTTATCATTGGGAAACTATCAGGGATTCAGACCCGTGAGCTTCTGCTCACAGCCCCAAGTATCTGAACTGAACTAAAGAAATGCTGCCAAGTTAAGCGGGCAGCAAAAGAATGTAGGGAACCGCACCACTGTCATGCACACTTGCCCTGGCATTCTCAAAGACTATCCCCGGTACACAAGGCTCACCGGTAATAGCGTGACTGAAGGTAGGTGGAGCAAACTGCCTTGGAGACGTAACTGGCGGAGCCAAAGTCGATGACCTTAACACGGAAGGGCTGGCGGACGGGGTCCACTAGCATGATGTTCTCGGGCTTGAGGTCAGCATGGATGAGGCCCAGGCTCTTCAGCTTAGTGAGAGCGGTGGCCACCTGCTGCAGCACGGGCCGGATGGACTTCAGCGGCAGCGGACTGAACTTGCTTTGCTTCAAGAAGTCGTAGAGGTTCTGCTCCAGCATCTCAAACACCAGACAAGTGTGGTTCTTGTGTTGGAAGCACTCAAGTGACCTCACAAAATTGAACTCGTCCGCGTTCTCCGTGCTTAGCAGGCTCAGGATGCTCACCTAAGAGGAGAAGCCAAGAGGTTGCTGAACATGGGAAAAATTTGACCTCTGTTTCAGGTCAGGGGTCCCCAAATCCAGTCATGGAGGGCCAGAATCCAGCAGTTTGCACATCTGTTCAAGCAGGAAAATCCAAAAACTGTGTTGGATTCTGGCCCTCCAGGACTTAAACTGGGGAACTCTGTAATTGGTGCTGAAAGACAGCCATTTCCATGTCTTAAGTCTGTTAAAGGACACTTACATTGGCCTGTGAATGAGCAAACATTTGTTTTGGAAGGTCATGCTGCTACATCTATTCAGGACATGAAATGACACCCCAACACTCTGTAAAACATTATCTATAGTATGTCCACTGGACCAATGGAAGTCATAGTCAGGGTTTCTCTTCTATGTTTTCAGTTACTGAATAAAGCTGTTATAAGTAGCGACCATATGCAATAATATGAATGAGAATATCATTCCATCGACTTAAGTTGTGCAAGAACTGTGGTTAGTGGTATCGGAGAAGGCAGTCTACACAAACTATATGCATACCTCAATTTGCCCTTGGCGGGCATACGACGGATGGTTTTTCAGGATCTTAATTGCCACAATCTCATTAGTGCCACGCTTCCAACACTTGGCCACCTGGCCAAACGTTCCACGGCCTAGAAACTCCAGAACCTCATAGCTGTTGGACATGGAGCAAAGGATCTCATGCTGTACCAGTTGGTAGTCCCCTTCGCTGTGGGAGTTGCTACTCTTAGTGGTGGAGGTGGAATGAGCAATAGATTGGACGGCAGTTCCATCGCCGCCGACCCGGTGGGACAGTGCGGGGGCAGAGAGCTCCTCCAGAATCTGGACACTGTCGCTGCTGTCAACCTCTTCATTTTTGCGTTTCAGATTGTGCTGCCTCTGGTAGACACCGTGAGACTTGGAGGAAGCGGCTTCATTCACGCGGCAGCTCGAAGAGGAGGAGGAGGTGGAGGAAGAGGAGGAGGACGAGGAGGGCCCCGGGAGACTGCCTGTGCTGTCCGCAGCGCGAACCACAATCTGCCCACGGGAGCCCCCTGCTGGAGGGGGAATCAGGTTCGATGAGCCATATGCAGCATTAAAGCCAGAGGATGTAGGGGTGGCGGCATTTCCCTGAGAGGGGCTGGGCAGGTAGTACTTGCTCTCACCCGATTGGCTTGTTACATCCCATAAACAGTTCTCCACCTTCAGCTTTTTCACACAGGAAAAGGCACTGGAGGACACTGAAGGGGATGAAAAGACCTGAGGTTGGGAGGCCATCCTTACTGTAAAGAAAAATGAAGACAAAACAGAAAACATAAGTTACAGATTCATATATAACAACGAACATAAAACCTTACGATCTTTATTGCAACGTTGCATCTAGTATTATTTGATGTATGTGAGTAGATCGCAGCTGCAGCGACATTTGTACAACATTACAATTTACACAGTCTACGTCGGAGTTGTAAATGTATTTTCATGCACAACAAGGAAATCCACATCACACGTAATGCTGATTACGAAAACAAGTACGAAACGAAATGAAACAAACCTAGATTTTCACTGATAACAACAAAGCAATAGTTTCGTCGTGACAATTTATCGTTTAATAAAAAGCGTTATCCCCTTACAAAATTTCACTCAGTGGAAGTATTAGATATTTCCACTGATATTGCGGACATAAACCATGACAATCCACAGTCTCCGAATTAAGGCGAAAGCTACATCTATTACACTATAGTAATTCAACAAACATAACACTCTTTAGGTACAGCAAAATATCCGTATCATGTAATGCGTTTGACGCATCTCCTTACAATGGAAAACTCATCAGCTTCTTATAAAATCTAGCTACTTACCATTTGATCTTATTTCATCTCCAGACTAATGCCGGGTTAAGGCGGATAGACACCGTTTCCCCAAGCAGCATCGTACCCTGGAAAGGGCAAATAAACGATAAAAAGCCACATAAACGCACATTCGTATTAAGCATACATCACGGTAGGTAGCTAGCTAAATAGTTTATCGGCTGGCCGTCGATATTTGCCATTAGTGTGTATAACAAAGCACAGTCAAGACTCGGCGACGGATTAACCATATAAATAAAAAAATAACTAAATAAACACGCATATAAACTAGAGATAACGAGAAAACGTCTACAGCTAAATACCTGTATGAATCTTAACCTCGCACGTCCATATAATCATTCGTTTTTCCGGCTCCCCAGTTAGGCCTCATTGTTTCCCTACGACAACGTTAAAAATGGAGAAAAAAAAAACGTGAATAAAGAAAATGGAAGGATCCCTAAATATTTAAACGACACAACGCGACTGGATATGATTTAAACGAAAAACAACACGTTAAGCATCCACATTAAACACAGTTAAACAATTGAAGGACCGACGTCAAAGTGGAAAAGCCCACATCCCCATTAGTGTCAAAAGTCCCACTTCCGATAACGTTATCGTAAATGCAAAAGCTTCTTCTTCGGTGAATTCACTGGTCGCTCATGATCCCCGCGTGGAACTTACTGCCATCTACTGTCCGTAAACAGTATCGCCGCGGTGGCCTCCTCACGACACACCCAGAACACGGTAATGACAACAGTCACATCCATCCAAAGATCTTCCATCCGGCTCATTAAACTGAATAGTTGTGAGCGGCGATTTTACTTTTCTCTTGATCACGGTTTCCCCCTAGCTCATAGCAAGCAAGCCCAATGCTTCGTTTTCAATGTTAGCATGCTGGCGGGGTTGGGGCTGGTGTTTGGGCAGCCAGTTGATCTTGGACCTCCATAGGATTTTTTTCTCCCTACTTGGAAGTTTTTGGTTCCATTGTGATCTGTCTTAATAAAAAATAAGTTGTTGCAGAAATAATAATATATATTTTTTTAAGTTTTGCTATTCCATAGAACCAATTGAGGAGGTGGGGGGTGCTTTAACTAGCTACAAATGTTAACTAGAGTTGAGGGGTTCCTCAAAGTGTTATTTCAACTGATTGAAAATATCCCCAGATGTAGTCAAGCACTTCCTCACCCCCTGTTAAATATAGCCCGAGAAAAGTTGTGCAACAGCCTCCTGAGATGTTGAACAGTTTGCAAAAATATCTTTAAGTCCACCTAACCATCTCCCTCCCTGACCTCACCAAACTTCTCATATGCATGATGCCATCAGCTTTTGCCACTGTGGTTGCCTTTTCTGCAGCCCTTCTAGCCTATTGGTACCCTTCAGTTGTCACAGGAGAGCCCCATGCTAGCATTGTCCTCGAGGCCTCCCTCTTCAACTTGACAGCTTGCCTCACTACTGGTGTCTACTGGCATGTCAAACAGTTACTGCTATGACAGACACCAACTGCCTTCTGGTCACAGCAATACAGTGGCTGCAAAGAGGCAACAGAAAAGAACTGAAATGTTTTTAGCGAAATAACAGTGCCAGAATGTATAACCAAGTATCAATATAGTCATTAATTTTAATTAATGGCACGATAGGTATACATTACTGGTTTTGCAAAAATTCTTTAAGGGATGTGAGATTTTGTTTGGCTGGCTGAAGAGAATAACAGCCCTTACTGAATATATATCCCTCTAAGTCAACTTTTGCCATTAGTACCACGCTAATGCCCAATTTATTAAAAACAAGAAAAACTTCTTAAACAGCAAACTAAAAGGACTCTTATGACCCAGGCATAAAATTACAACTGCTCACCTTGGGGTTTTAGCAAAGAATTTATTAAACATACAGTCAAACACTTTTATTCAAACCTCGCAGTTGCCAGTTCTTTTCAATATTATAACTAGTGAGGATATAGATTTGGGCTCTCATAACAACAATAAACAGAAACAATGCTCTGAGTGAGCAAACAAGGAATAATAATAAGTCCAGCATTAAAAAATTTAACTACATGGGATGACGCATTTGAAAAATATATAGCATATTGTCTTTTTTTTACTTGGGTCTTGTGCTCTGTTGTTTTGATCCGGATCCTGGTCCATTTCTATTAGTATTCTCTGGTTACGAGTGAGGTGGAAACATGAATCGAGCATATGGTCAGGAACGAAGTTCTTAAATATGTCTTTGTAAGTATCTGCAGTGGTGCCAACTGTTGCCTTAAGATCACTTGCTTCCCATACTTCTCATTCCGGTGTCAACAAACACATCAACGCCATTCCAATGGACAAAAAGAAACAAAAACAACATAGGATATAGAAGACACCAGAATTGTATGAATATTTATTTGAAACCACCAACAAATATTGCACAAAGATTTACACCTTAAAATACTCGAACACTAATGCATCTGTGTCAAGCATTGTTTACTAAAATGAAACAAAAGCGAAGATCTGGAGAACACAGATTGCACACTTAATCTGCGTATGGTAATCTGCATTTAGGGTTGTACAGTATCTAAAAGTGCCTTTTACAGTAAGTCTGATCAATTCCTATTTAAAAATACTTCATCTTACTTGGGGTGGCCATAATGGAATTTCCCAGTACAGATTTTCAGGCAACATGGGCTACTGCAATAGTGTTCTGTCTTGCGTGTATTTGAGAATTAGCCATTGTTTACTCCCAGGATAACCCAAAAGTTGTCGCTCAGATTTATTTTACAGGTTGCATCATGGGCAAAAAGAGAACACTGTGTACTAGATGGGAATCTTAGTCAGGCAGACAGGCTGTTTCCGTCTTATTTCGGCTATTCAGTGTACAGCGATGCATAGAATTTAATCTTTTTTTTTTTTTTTTTTGCAATTGAGCTTGTGTTGGTAGTCTGTTTTTAATCCAAGTTTACTAAACCTACAAAAAGTGGGGCAGAAAATCCTCTGAGTGCAGAATGGTTTAAAAAATTATTCAAACTCCCATCTTGCAGGACACTAGAGGGTGGTAGTCACAAAGATGGCGATCACAAATCCCTGATTCAAGTGAAATGCTGACAAAACAGAGGCTGCACAGCTGGCTTGCTCAACAACCTTTACACACCTGCTTTTTTTGCTTTCTGTACAACGCGTGAAATGAATTACACTAATTTATGCCGTAATTTGGAGCTGGTGGGGTATAGCATGAAGGAAATCTTCACTTTTTTTCTTTACTTATGAGCAAAGCCAAGATATCACTGGTGACAAATCATATCAGATGCGTTCTGAATACCCATGAGCCAGCCTGTTTTTTCCTCATCTGGACAGCATTCAAATGAACTCAAAAGGTCCCCCCACCCCCCACCCCCATACAAGTGCCCTCCTCCCTTGAGTCTCACAGTTCCACCCTCTCCCTTGTTGGTCGGTTTGTTTTTATCGTTCAATTTGGGGTAATGAGACAGCCCCTCAGTTTTGGTCTTCTCTCACTCCTGCGCTATGCTTCGCAGTACATACTTGACTGTGTAGGCAAAGGCCGCAAAGCCCACTATGACAAACAAGTTTGCCAGCGCTCCGCCAAGGAGTCCGTGATTGCGATTGGCTTGCTGGAGGCCAGGAGGGTTGATGGCACCAGCAGCTGGGGGCAAATGCCCATTGAGGCCTGGGAAGCCGTTCTGCACGTTGTGGGCATCTCCATCGGGTACCACATCTGGGAGGGGCAGAGCTTGTGGTCGCGAGCTTAACTCCTCCTGGGCTTTCTGGTTCTGCTTGATCTCCTGCAGAAAAGCAAAAAAACATCAGCACAGTATTCTGGGAGGTCTGTGGATCAAAGCTTCAACAAAATTGTCAGGGATATGGCCACAGGAGTTCCGGCCCCAGCTGAAAGCTGATTGGCCTCTCCCCTGTCACTCAAAAATTCAAAACACATCAGTGGCTAATGACAAGATTAGCCTCTCTGTATGAATTATGGTTCCTCTTATGTCACCTTAAAAAATCCTAGTTTTGCCCCTGGATAAAGTAGTCAAGTTTTGGGTGCTTAGAAAGAAATCTCTGACTGCTGGAAAATCAGTATAACGGGGATTAAACCCAGGTTAAGTTATAGAGGGTTGGGTGTGGCATGCAGCTAACCCTTTTGCTTCATGACTTTCCCCATCGTCGTTTCGATACATCATTGGATCAGGATTAAATTAACCCTCTGGGGTCTAGGGGTAGGAAACACACTTTCACTGACTGGGGCATGATCACACATTTCTTCAAATATCACAAACTTAATTCATGGCAAATAAATTATTTTTTATATATTTGTTTTGCCATTACACTCATCTTTATTTTAATGTATATTGTAAATATGTCAGATTTTTGTTAAGTTTGTAATTTGACATCAAACTATAGACATTGCAAAATGCAGTTTGGAACACGTGCAGAAACATTAGAAAAGTACATAGTAAGCAATGGTGGCAGTTTGTTTTGATCCCAGATATCTGATCACCAAAGTCTTGGCTACATGAAGATGACTAAATGGTGTAGTTGCAACATTCATTTGGATAAATGAATAAGAAAAACCGAACTCATGTCACTATTTCTGACTCCTTTCATTGAATATGTAGCAACTTTCATGTGTATGAATGAGCCATTGTCACCTGGCCACGTCCCCAACCCCCTTTTATGGCGCTGAAGGGGATGTATCTGGATCGCGTTTCACCGTTGCGCTGTTAATCAAATTACCATGTGAATGCGATTTGAATACGCGCTAATGCGGCTGTTTAGAATGTGAATAGCGATCTTCGGGTGAGAGCGGTACTACACGCCCCCGATGCAGGTAAAACAAAGTAAGGTGACATGGTTTACTTTTTTAACCGATTTAACCTCATTTTAAAAACTTTAATACTTCAGACAATGGACGTTTTGAAAAGACAGATTACGGATTTAGCCAGTGTTTTTTTCATGATCCTACATTAAGATTTCAGCGAGATATAAACTGAAATAGACGTGAAAAGTATGCTGCGTCGCTGACGATGCACTCAGCCCCAGAGGGTTAAATTTGGGAATGTTTTTTGGGAGTTACTGAAAAAGCCGCAGATGACACACAAAAAAAGTCTGTAAGCCATAAATGCATAAAACACACGTACAGTGCTGGTTTGGAAGACACCAACAGTGTTTACGGCAGCCTCTCACATTATATCTCATGGTGAACTTTGTACCTTGTGTTTCTGTATCTATTCACTTCGCTCCGCTCGCCAAGTAGACCAAAAAACATTTGTGTTTTTCCCAGATTGCGGGAGGTCCGCGCCCCCAACCCCGGCAACATGGATGGCTCAACTATTTCAAATTGCTAATCCACATATACGTGACACCTTACTATCAAAAGGTATATATAATAAACCAGCATTCACATGCAAACATGAATGTAAACAAATGAAAATTAAAAGCTGTACAAGCTCATTTTACTGTGTAGGTCTTGCGTGACAGGTACTTACTTCAACAACATCTGGAAACAGCTCACAGAAAACTTTGTCTTTGAGGTTGAAAGCCAAGCTTTGGGCAGCGAGCTGTCTCTTCTATCAGAGAAAAACACATGCAGTCAGCACAGGAGTACGGAGGCCACAGTTTGAGTCTATTGCCCACATTACAGGTGTACGGTGTTCTGGTTGTGTAAAATAAGGAAACCAAGAGGACATTTTGCACAAACACAGTGTTTGTAGCAACTTATTTTATTTAGCAGATGCTTTAATCTAAAGTTACATACAATTGAGACAGCAGGGTCAGCCTGGAGCGATTGGGTTAAGGGCCTCACTCAAGGAACCCAACAGTAAAATCACTCTGCCAACCACGGCTTTGAACCAATAACCATCTGATCATAAGTCTTAACCAGCAGAGCCAAACACCACTGCCAAACCAAGGACTTTTCACTTGTGAACTGAATATCATAACCACTACACTATGGAGACCAACGACAGAGTAAGTACTTGTACACTTACAGTGAAGTCTGAAGTTTCAATGCTGCCCAGTGTAGGACCTTTCTCTACCATAAAGCTTAAGAGCCCGGTCAGTATGGTGGACACCGACCAAGCAGGGTTCCATGTGTCAGGATGGAAGTCTGTAATGGAGAGACATAATCTGGAAGAGGGAGGAGAGAAGGGTCAAGGTAATATGTCAAAGGTTTAATCTATATGTGTAAAGAGTACCAACTAACTCTCTGCTGATCAAACACCTCTAGGCCGATGGGGCAGGAGTGAAGATCAACTACGCCCCAACTATGAGGCCCAACTGCCACACTTTACACAACACAGCAGTCAAATTCTCCATAACTATAAATATGTCATATGTTAATTACTGTACCCACAGGATAATGAATGGTTAAAAGGCCAGAAAAGTCTCCTCTGAAGTTCAAGATCTCTCAGTCCTTACCTTGTGTTGCACTTAAATCTCCCATTTGGTGTTATCATATAAATACTAGGAGGCTTAAAGGGAAATTCTCGTGGGAATATGAGTTTGCCGTGATAATAACCACCTTAAAAACAAAAGAAATGTATCTTTAAACACAGGAAAATCAATAGAATCTGACTAGCAGTATTATAATCAAAGAATTAATTTTATTAATGTATAATTAAGATGCTTTTCATTTATCAGTGATACAAAGTTCTTAAAATGTCATGCCAATCACCAACTAAAAATTCTTCTCAATTCAGGATTAAATTACAGTACCACTACAATACTGTATTCATTCCAAGTTGACCCAATGCAAAAACTGACCATTAAGGTTCTTTAACTGTACAAAAGAGTAACCCTGAGAAGCCACTACACAGCTTCTTGTATCAAAGGCAAGTTCAATCAGAAGTACATTCGAAACTCCAGCTACAAAGGCAAGTGGCTGTTTCAACTCAACAACCATATGTATGCTGCGACTAAGACCAGTCCCAAGCAAAATAAAAATCAATATGCATTTCTAGAAAAATGATGCAAAGGCTAAAAATTAAGTAAAAACAATGAGGCGGGGCTTACCTTCATAAGGGGTTTTTTCTGGTCCTCGAACAACATAGTGCCTAGGGGAAGACAGAACAATAACGTAAACAAAATCAAGTAATTAAGGAAACAAACTAAAATTTGACTGCAAAACACACAAATCTTTTGAGATCCTATGATATTCTTCAATTCACAAACAAAAAGTTCTCAAAACTGCCAATACATAGTAGGGCTGGGCGATATATCGATATTATATCGCCCATGTGCAATAATCACTAGGGCTTCAGATGACAGCCGCAACATTTGGCCATGCGGCAGCTTTTCGGTGCTGTACGGACATTTATTTACACCCACAATTTAAGCAGTTTAGTAGCATGGCTAAAATATTAATGAGGCTTTGTATGATGCCCAAAAGTAATTATTAGTATAAATATGGCATATCTTTATGTTTAATAAATGTGTCAGACTTTGAACTGCAAAAATACCACCACACCTACGAAGTCTTTTTACGTTGTTTATCCACAAGATCTCCTCTTTTAAAAGATGTCCTGGCTGCTCTTCTTCACCGTGACTTCAGTGTATATTGCACTGAGGTATACCAAACCGTAGTATACCAAACCGTAGTATACCAAACCGTAGTATACCAAACCGTAGTATACCAAATCAGTATATGTGGGGTGCTCCGCTAATCGAATTTAAGAAACATAAAAGTTTCTTTTAGGTATCACAAAATGCATCTCATTAATATTTAAGCTACTACTAGCTTCATACTACTAATCCCCTTACCAAATTATGGGTGTAAATTAATGTGCATACAGCACCAAAAAGCTGGCGTCCAGCCAAATGCTTCGCCTGTCATCTGAAGCCCTGGTGATTATTGAGCATGTACAATATAATATCGATATGATATCGCCCTGCTCTAATACATAGTCAACAGTAAACAAATTATTGTTCTTAACACACAGCCAAAAAGTTGCATGCCATATCATCAGGACTTTGATGGGACCTGACAGCAGTGACAAACTTTACCATTCCAAAATATTAGAGGGGAGAGGTTCTGCACAAATGTAAGGCACAGGGTCTTTCTTTATTCGAAGGTAGTCCTGTTTTAATCTTTGTGTTGCTGTCGTTGGTGCTCTCTTATTACTGTTGTTGCTCATCTGAAATGATATGACATTAAATAAAGAATCACATTAAAAAGACCAAATACATTCATGGTAGCATTTGTCTTGTCCATTCTTTCTTTGAGGTGATAAAAATCCACACCACCACCTCATCCCAACACAAAAGGCGGTTTCTGTAAGTAAGGACACACACTGTGTCATGCATGCATGCACGTACAGTCACTCGCACGAGTTGATGCTCTGATGCTTTTAACCCGCAAAACAGCAGCAGCAATAACATAAAAAAATCAGCTTCACTATGAACAAGAGTATTCATTTACCTTCATTAAGAGGCGGTGGCTAACTTAATAGTAACAAATAAAAACTGAAAGCAGGCATAAGGGGAAAGCAGATGCAGCGAGGTACTCGAACCCATGCCCGTCCTGGGCGCGCTGAGCACCTGGAGCGACATCCGGCCACCCGCCGGACCACGATACCAGCCGTCCGCGGTGGGTTCCAGCTCAGCTTTATTACACAGCCCACCCGTCAGGAATAACCTTGAAGTCCTAAGGGATCACCGGGCCAGCCAGCCGACGCTTACGGGACAAGGCCTAAGCGGCTATCGGACGCTACTTTGTTACAACAGGCGGGGCGTTAATAGCCACACATGCAGCGGAAAAGTACCTGGGGGGCGACGGGCAGCCGCCGTACATTCGGCTCACAAACATCAGCCAGCCAGCCAGCTAAAGGCAGTTACTCTCCCCGCCACACAGAACTAAACAAAACAGAAAAAGAGCCAGCGCTAGCTAAGCGGGCCCCCAGCGCCAGCCCCATACGCTGCCCGCCCCAAGCGAGCCGGGTCTCGGCGTTTACCTCTTACTGCGCCCCGGTGACTGGCTGCTAAAGCTACGCGACCGTCTGCTCTCCTTATGTCGACGGGGAGTCTTTCAGGGATCCCGGGAAAGTCAGCTACAGATACGGCGACAGCACCTCCAGGTTCCTGTCCATTTCCACCGCGACTCCAATATGGCTACCCAGCGGCGGGGAGGGGTTTCTGGCCTCGGCGTTTCCGGATTACCGACAGCCCCGTCTCTAGTTTACAAAGAGCCCCTCAGTAAAATACGCTTTCCTCCCAACACATGCCAGGCGAACAATATTTACGTTCTTTATAACATTTACAAAATATCAGTAAGCACTTACTGCTTTTTTTTACCGTTAGGGTCAGATAGGAAATTTACGACCGAAATGAGCGAAAAATGCTCCACCCGGTAGCACCCATCAGGCCCATTAGACGCCAAGGAGGCAAAGTAAATGAGGATCAAAATAAACAGGCAAGTGCAGAGCACCACTAGGGGGCGCTGTCACTAAGAGCGCCGTCAAAGGCAAGGTAAGCAGCGCGTTAATCGAACAGATCTTAATAAACAGACTACTGCAGAGCGCCACTAGAGGGCACTGTCACGAAAGACTCATTAAACGCTATTGTTGACCAAAGTAAACAAAGGCTTATCGAAACTGAGCACAATAATCAGAGTAGTATGTCTCACCACTAGAGGGCGCCGTCACTGAAAACACAGTACGTGAAGAAGGTGATGACAAAATCGCGGTTCCAGGTTATGCGGGCTGGGTGCAGAGGTGGATAGTTCATGTCCGGAAAGTTGAACCAGTTGAGTAGAAAGAGTCACTGTCACAGAGTACACAATTGGCTGGTTGAAACAAAAACTTTTTTGTTGATTTTTACTTTCTGTACATGGGTGGGTGTACGATTTTTTTTCAATGTTACAAGTTGCTTTGAGCACTTGTAATAATAATAATAATAATAATAATAATAATAATAATATAAGCATTTAAATGATCAAGTAGAAAAAACGGATATTTTAATGCTTGGCTAAAACATTCAGGGTTTAAGGCCACCTCAGGGCTAACCAGGGTAAATACAGAGAGAGTATTTGACATCCTCTGAAACAGTGTAAAGGAGGAAATCTAAAAAGTTGAATGTTGTCCCCTGTACTTTTCCAAAACTTGACTGCATTTTTCCATCTGAAAATACACTTAAGTAACAAGAAAGTGCAAATCTCTTTCAACGTGTTGGTGACCTTTATGTTTTTCAGCCCAGTCAATTACTTGGTAGTGTCACAATTTTTTTCTTGCCATTCTTATCATCACAGTATATTTGCCTGTTATATATTTTACCCAGATATAGATTTTACTAAACATTTAGTAAAACATTTCTAAACATTTCATTTCATTTATTTGACGTAAAGCAAAACTGTTGTTCACTGTTAGGATTATATATGAGGTTTAATTTATGTACCAATCATACTTACTACTCTACTTGAACAGTCCGTTTTACAGGTTAAAAGTCCAGTTTTCAACTGAGCTTTTCTGAAACACAGTGTTTCATATCACAAATTTATCAAACTTGTCTGCTGTGTCTCTAGTAACTTGCTGTGATCGTATAGTGGACAGTAATCTGTCTTGTGGCCACAACAACCCTGGTATGAAGCACGGGATGGAATGTCATTTTATACGGAATGAAGGTGGAAATACAGTTTGGTTAATCCAACCTGAAACGCATGTGGTTCAGTCTTTGGACAATTACAGACTTCAAAAGGCCCCCAAGCCACAGCTGCCTGAAAGATGACCTTAGCGAACAAACTGAACACTTTTTATTTTATGGGAGCTTTGAAGCGAAACAAGTGCACGGACCGTCACTGTGTTCTTGGAGAACGAGGTGAGCTGGACACTAAAGAGAGTGTTATACCAGAAAGGTAACAAAACCTTGTGACTTCCCTGGACGGGTCCTGAAAGCCTGTGCAGACCAACTCATTCCAGTGTTCCGACCATATTCAGTTCTTCAAGCCATAGTGTTAATGTGCTTCAAAGGGCCGTCAACGTCCCTGGCCCCAAGAAAGCCCCCCCAGCGTGACCAACTGACTTCTGCCCAGTTACACTTAACAACAAGTTATGATGTGCCTTGAGAGACTGGGAAAATATCACATCTGCTTCACTCTTACCAACATACTGAACTCACTTCACTTTGTTCCTGTTTTTTGATACAGTTCAGCTTTTAACAAAATTCTCCTTTTCAAGGTCATCATCAGGTTCAAGGACTTGGGTCTGAACATCGCCCTATACAACTGGGTCCTGGACATTGTGATGGGCAAACCCTGGTTGTCTGACTGGACAGACACACATCATCAAACATCACCCTCGACACAGGAACTTCCCAGGCCTGTGTGGAGCCCCCTACTCTACTCCCTATACGGACACATGACTATGCTATATACACATGACTGTGTGGCCAGTTGTGGTGGGTCGGATCTTCAATGATGATGAGACGACTACCAGAAGGAGGTGGAGAACCTGGCAGGCTAGAGTCAGGAAAACAATCTACTCCTGAAACTGTGGGAGGAGACAAATGAGGCACTACAACCCCTTCACGGTCAACATGGTACCTGTGGAGAGAGACTCCAGCTGCAAGCTGGCAGTCCACATGACGAAGGACTTGACATGGACAACACACATGGCATCCTTATTAAAAAGGGACGTCAGTGTTTCCACCACAAAAAGTTCAAGTTGGTTCAGAAGATCCTCAAGGCATTCTACACATGCACCATGGAGATCTTCCTGACTGGAAGCATCAATACCTGGGTTTGGGAGCACCATACAGGACAGCCCAGCCCTGCACAGAGTGGTGCGTTCAGCTAAACACACTTTTGGGTGTAATGTCTTGAACCTGTAGGCCCCACACAAGCAGCACTGCAGGGACAAAGCTTACCCCAACAATGGGCTCTTCTCTGCTGCGGTGAAGAAGACACTACTGCAGACTGAAGACCAACACTGAGGCTGAGGAAAAGCTTCTATCCTTAGGTCATTCATGTCCTGAACACGCACATTATCCACCCAATGTCATCAGCTGTCTTTTTCAGTTTTTGATACACTGTTCTCTATTTTTGTCTGTTTTTATTGTCTATTATTGTTATTTTCATGATTTTATTCTTATTTTTATTCTGTTAAATTGCTTTGATTTTTCTCTTTGAATTGCACATTTTGTCAAGCACAATCCACGAGGCAGATTTAAAGGCATGTCATTGCACAGTGATACAGTGTATGATTGGGTATGTGACAAATAAAAATTGAAACTTGAAAGTAGAGCAATCTTGCAATATTTGCTGAAAAATAAAATCAGGCACTAAATGTGTTTGGAGTATTATATTGTGCAAGGGAGTCGATAACTTACAATATCAATAAAAACAGATGCTGTTTACGTATATATATCTTCTAGCAAGCTCAGTACTGTGAAGTATGGAAAGATCATAACAGGAGATTCATTGACCTACAGTAAATGTAATAACTGTCCAGTGAAATGCCCACATTGGCAGTAGTTTTCTACATATCATTAAGTGTTTGGTTTAATGAGTTCCATACAATATAACTAATAACACCTCAAGGGTAATTCCCAAAATTGATACACAATATCAATTGCCTTTTTGATAATTTCTCACTTTTCTGGTTTCTATACTGAAGAGCATGTAAGGGTCACAGTTTAATCTTTTTCCTTACTCGACATCCGTTTTCATGCTAATTTGAATGGATGTTCCAGAAACATATGCAATCACTGGCTATTTGAGGGAGTATAGTGGCTGTTTTGGCGCTGATATTAAAAAGCACTTCTGTCTTCAGAAATATCATGTAAGCACCCCAATCTACAATGGTATCTTTGTGAACAGCTGAACATGCCTGGACAGTTACATAATTACCCATAAAGCTTCTTCACTTAACACTGATTTTCTCTATGTGTAAGTTGAAATGTAAAAACATGAACAACAAATGAAACACAGAGTAAATATATCTAGTAAAATCATTGTTTATTTTCAACCCAAAACACAGGCTTACCAAAAGGCCATCACATCAGTATTACAAAATACCATTAATTTGAGATATATTAGCATTTTGCTCCCAAAATGTTTAAATACATTGTGTGTGTATATATATATATATATATATATATATATATATATATACTATTTTAGCATTTTTACACAAATATTGACTACACCAGCATAGTCACCATGTAGAAGAATGATAAAAGAACCGGAATCATGCATAAAGATACCACCACATGCTTTACTTCTGTATAACAATAGAGTGTACAGAAGGCTTGGTTAAATAGGTGTGTTCAATTGCGTAGAAGTGTATAACAAGTTAAAATACCTACCCTTTACTGTCATGAATACACTGTCATATTTTTGTTATAACAACTACACCAGTATGGAGAAGTCTACGTTCCACATGAAGTTACCAGCACAGAGGCTGGTAATACATCCTTATAGAATCAGATGCTGAGAAATGAAAATAATTAAATAGCACTTTAAATATGCCTATTAAGTTGTAGATGGATTCAAAGACTATTCAGTTTAACCTCAATACAGCTGACCACGATCCCTCACCAGGGGATGCAGTTCCAAGATGGATCGACAATATAACTGACAGGCAGTCTTAGACAGATGGATGCAAGTGACTTCGCTTTTTTCACAGTGATTCATATTTAACTCACCACCATTCACCATTACATTGCACCCACTACCAAGTTCATCTCTTGTGTATCCGTTTCATATACCGTTGGACAAGACCCTTCTGTTCTCGTCAGGAAAAATGTTTGATAGCCCAGCTCTGAGAGGTTAAACCTTACAGTTCCTCCATAAGCTTGCATATATATGCTATTAGTGCCACCAAGAAATGAAAAAAAGTATATCAAATCACTTTACATGAAATAGGAGGAAAAGTCCTGCAAATCCCCACAAAACATAAGGCATAAATTATGAAGGATTCATACTAAAACATGGAAAACACTTCAATGTAACAGCAATTGAGTCTCTAGCAGTCACATGTTCCTGACTAATTTGGCTCAGTTGACTCCCATGAAAAACTACGTGCATTTTTCTGTCCCTCATTAGTAGCCAACATGACATGCAATCTAACTTAGCCCCTTAATTTAGTTATATGCTTCTTTTTGTATATCCTGTATAATTACTCTGTAGTCGCATGGAAATGGTTAGAGTCCATTAACCATCATTAAGTGGTGTTTCTTTTCAATAAAAAATAACCTTCGGTGTTGATAAAGTGAAACAATCTTTACTAAAAGGCTACAGCATGATGGACGCCTCTCATTTAAGCCCAGTTTTAGTGATTTTATCAGAAACAGAAGCCGCTGGAGAAGGTCCCATCTAGTTCTCAGTCTCTGTCCATGGAAGTCCTTCGAAGGGGCGGCCTGCTGGAGATCGAGATGGAGAGAACGACCACCCAGACAGTGACGGCAGCACACTTCGAGTAGAAGCTGGGGCTCCTGGCGTGCGGCCGCAAGCTACCTGAAGGAGTGGCGGAAGTGAACGCTACGGCGCTTCAGCTTTTCGGGGTCGTGTGACGCCATGTGAGAAAACTCCCTAAAGATGTCAAGGTACGTGGTGTCACCTAGAGGAGAAGGGGGAGAGTCTTACACTGGTGCCTTTCATCCCATCGTAGATCTTTACGATGAAATTAAAGGTTCTAAATATTTCTTCTTTTTTTCCCCAGTGAGGAATACACAAAAAAATAGTTGTAACATTTCATTGCAGTTTTATAATATTTCAAATAATTTATAAAGCTCAGATTCAGTACCACGAAAATAAAAATGACAAAATCACTAATAGATCTGATAATTTGGCAAAAGGTCAAGTGAAACCTAGAGTGTCATATGAAAAATCTACCAGAAATACTCATAGAAGGAGATAAGATATTTTTGGGAATTTCCCACAAGGAAGATAATTATTATGGGAATTTTATATTTTATATGGATTTCTTACACTTTTATACTTAATGCCTTTACTTTTTACAGTGACCCATTTTTGACACTGTGTTTATAATAATATTAAGGATAATAATAATAACAATAACAACATCCATTAGTATTTTCAGTATTAATAGTGGTATTTTAACTTTTTTATGCCACAAAATACAGTGTCAGGACCAATATGCTGTTTATCTGCATTTGCACTGCAGTTCCAGTGCATTAAATCAGTGTCATTACTATATCCACAGTGAAAAATGTGAAAAAAACAACCTAATTTAAACACTTCGGTCACTGACCTTTAACCTTACTAAGTTTTATTAAGGAAAACTTCGAAAGACATAGTGAGTAAATCCTTCCACCACACAGACCCATCCCAAGAGTTAATATCCTCTGTCTGCAATTATCACCCTGTACATGTTAGTGGGGGAACTTTTCTCTATTTTTTTTAGATTGTATTTGGGAAGAGAGCATAAATCAAAATCATTACCATAAAACCCATGATGATTGCATTCTTTTCCAGTATATTAGCCAGCTTTGAATTAGCGTATTATATATTACCGTACAATGACCATTTAACCTTTATAATTGGTTTATTAGCATAAGTCAGTGTGCTTTTTGAAAGGAGCGCACAGGAAATACTTTAATACTCATTTTACTATGGAATTGTTCATTTCCTTCCCTCCTATGAACAAAAAGCCCACTTTGTGTGAGAGAAAAGCAGTCTGGACAGGAACAGTTGGGAAAGAAAGGGCTCCATAAATGAAAGCACCACACCCACAGAGGAACAAAGCCCAGCGTCAAGAACCATGACACTCCACTCACTCTATCCCGAAAATCCTTGAGCTGTGATTTCATGGCAGCCATGCCGACAGCCGTATCTATGGAGGCAACAACATTGTCAATGCAAATGTCACCCTGGTTAAATCTGACAGGCCCAGCTCATTAAAAACAAAAGAAAAATAATAAAAAAGATTTTGATTCATTTCAAAATCTTTTTTTTTTTAATTGATTCTCTTAAATTCTTTAAAATTGTATATACAAGACTACTAAAATGCAAAAATACTGTATATGCTCAATCAAAACTGGAAGAACCTTCCTCCTTGACCTTAATATGAGTTGCTGTTAAATATAAAATGGACTTGAGTTACCCAAGGACAGTAATTCAGTCCGGTCATGTAATGGCAAAGGCAACATTACTGAGATAAGTGCCCTACAGGGCTTGGGCTACCAATGAGTTAACCAAGGACACCAAGGACTTGGGCTACCTTGAGTTACCCAAGGACAGTAATTCAGTCCGGTCATGTAATGGCAAATGCAACATTACTGAGATAAGTGCCCTACAGGGCTTGGGCTACCAATGAGTTAACCAAGGACACCAAGGACTTGGGCTACCTTGAGTTACCCAAGGACAGTAATTCAGTCCGGTCATGTAATGGCAAAGGCAACATTACTGAGATAAGTGCCCTACAGGGCTTGGGCTACCAATGAGTTAACCAAGGACACCAAGGACTTGGGCTACCTTGAGTTACCCAAGGACAGTAATTCAGTCCGGTCATGTAATGGTAAATGCAACATTACTGAGATAAGTGCCCTACAGGGCTTGGGCTACCAATGAGTTAACCAAGGACACCAAGGACTTGGGCTACCTTGAGTTACCCAAGGACAGTAATTCAGTCCGGTCATGTAATGGCAAATGCAACATTACTGAGATAAGTGCCCTACAGGGCTTGGGCTACCAATCACTTATAGTTACTGAAAGCCATGCACTTCACAGGATTTTAGGTTATTTTTTTAGCATCCTATAATATTCTATTGTTTTTATTTAATCTGCAGTCACAGTTTGGCGACATTACTTTTATGAATACCATAGTTCTTGGACCTAAACACTGAATGGTAAATCCAACCAAACACAACCTAAGTTAAGTATTAATATAATCTGATTGTGTCTGAAAGAACAATGTCAGTAGGCACTTTGCGTATGACCTGCATGACTTATTCTCAGTTCATACAACTTTCATCAGCATTGCATAACTGTTCAGAAGTAATGCATACTTTATAAGTGTATGACGTTAAAGCTTCTCTTTAAGCATCATCTCAATAGACAAAGCCAAACAATCCATCCATCCATCCCCCAACCACCAGTACAGGGCCATACAATGGGGCTGGAACCTACCCCAGTACAAGGCTCAAGGCTAGGGAACAGAATGGCAGTTCGGTGCAGGGTATACTCCACATTACTGGCAATGTGCAAATATAAAAGTCAGAGAAGAACATGCAAACTCCACAGGCACAATGTTGAGCAAGTGTGCCTCTAATATACACATACAACTTGTCCGTTTGTCTTTACATGAACACAGACCCCAGATTCATGTCCAGCCTTGCAAAACTGACACGCATAGAAAGTCATACATTATTGCCCTGAAAGACTTGGCCCAATATTTTCTCCTCTCAGCCAGGGTTGCATGTCTGTTATCACATAATTGCACTACTGGATGTTTGATATTACTCACTGTTTGTACCTTAATTCCCTCTCTCGAATCAAATTAATCTATCTTGCATCTGACCATCTTACGCCCCAGCAAAGTGTGAACATTAGGACACTCAGTTAAGTTCAATCCATACTTGAAGAAGTGATTTCTATAAGGGCCAAGCAAAGATAAAACTTACAGTGTACCTGTACATCTACTTGTGCAAATTTCAAATAAAGGTTTTATCATCATTAACCACTAACACCCATCGATTAGGAGATCATGTGCTCCAGGGCACAGGAGGATAGGGTAGGATAGTGTGTGGTGTGGTTGATTGCATTAACAGTGATTACCAGTCCCTTCACACTCTCGGGTAAGCTTCCAGTCCCTTCACACTCTCGGGTAAGCTTCCAGTCCCTTCACACTCTCGGGTAAGCTTCCAGCCCCTTCACACTCTCGGGTAAGCTTCCAGTCCCCTCACACTCTCGGGTAAGCTTCCAGTCCCCTCACACTCTCGGGTAAGCTTCCAGTCCCTTCACACTCTCAGGTAAGCTTCCAGTCCCCTCACACTCTCGGGTAAGCTTCCAGTATCTGCGTTCACGAATGGTTCCCACCCTCTCCAAGGTTAGCAATGTTAGCTACACTTAGCAGAGCGGAAATATTGTGAGACAGATTGAAGGAAAGAAACACAGAGAGAAAAGGTTAAGAGTTCATCCACATCTTTCTTTTATTAGTATTTTTTCAGTGTTTTAAAAGACAATGGTAAAAGGAAAAACAGAGGATTAAAAAAGACAGCAATAGGTATACAAGGCTATTCTGAGATACAAGTTGTTCTCTAACAATATTAAGAGATTGTACAGATTGCAGCAAGAATGAAAGCAAAGAAAAATACAGGAAAGTTTCACAGCAGTTTGTCAAATGCAGACAGTCAAAGAGTTAAAAGCATATTTACAGCATTGTTCTTCATAAGCATTTTCTACCCCCATGTTACTACACTTACCCAAAGAGTAAATATTTAATACTTCAGCTGGTTCAGTTAACACCACAAGGTTTTGGTCACTATCCAATACTTCTCCTACGTATCCTAAATCATTTACCATTGAACAGTTTTCATTTGCATCACTGAAAAGGCAAACTGCCCTACGCACCGCTACCTTTTAAAAAGAAACTGGAATGAAGTCACATTTTGCACCGGTTGAACATTCGTTTAAAATCAGAAGACTAAAAGTGCTTTTTTTTTTTAACCGTGTTGTTATGGCAATATAAAGTGAGAAAAGGTCATAATATGATCCAGTCAGGTCCTGATAACTCACATACAAGCTACACTTCCTTCGAAATCATCAAATATTTCAAGTCTAATGGCACAGTCATTAAACTGGTCTATATATTTACACCAATGCTTGATCTTCTAAACCAGGGGTGGGCAATATTATCCAGAAAGGGCTGTTGTGTGTGCAGGTTTTTGCTGCAACTGCCTAATTAGATTGCTAGTTAGAGGACTGATTGGCTGAAGAGTCTTCACACCTGGGTTTGAACAGCTGACCTAAAGGATCTAAAGGATATCCCAGAAATCTGCATACAGATTTGTGGATAAGATTGGCCACCCCTGCCTTAAACTCTCCACTAACAGAAAAATAAAGTATCCTAATGTAATCCTCATTTAAAGCAGAGGCGAGAAAGTGGGTATAAGATACAGGAATAAGATCTCCTCTTAACTAGAATTATTTTCACACAAACCCTCAAATAATTGTAGGTCTTTGGCAGTAAGTACATGGGATACACTCTTAGCACACTCTGAGGATGCATCAAGCATTTCCAAACCATCGGGACAAGTAACAAAGGGAATCGGCCCCTTCTGTACTCACATTTACACAATCAAATGGGATGTTCCTTCACTTTCCATGGTTTGAAGAATAACTGCCTTAGATAAAGTCACTGTAACAGTGATACATACTGTATAATACTGGCTCCATTATCTCAAAACTGTACCTCTAAAAGAAGCAAAAACTGATATTTTAGACCATTTATCAATCAAATCGATTTATGCATGTACATTACCCTTTACATGCAAGACGAGCAAATTAATTGACTTCATTGTCGCAGTTTGGGTTAATTTGGGTGGATTCGTACAATGAAGAACGGGTCTCATTAGAGCCAGCACAGGATATAATAGATAAATAATGTTAGACTACATAAGATGTCGGGCATGAACCCGAATTAATCTCATTTTAGAGATCCATTTATAAACAGACCAGTCTGGCCCTTATACACAGCAGACCAGTGTCTCCCAGCCACAAAGAGAGTGTACCTTAAATAATCAAGAATCACATGAATTTATTACCCATGCACTTAAGCTGAGGGCTCTGGTCATTCTGGAAACTCTTAAACTGGCTTGAATGTAGACATCAGGCAGTGGATCTACACAAAAACAGCTCACAAGCTAAAGCCTTTTTTATGTGGCTAAAATGTCACTACTTCAGTGATCTGTCCACTGCAGCTAGCTGCTTTTTGAGCAAAGGCCTCTGCATGATGTTACAAATTGTCACTGAAGATCTGCCACTGCACTACAAGGATCTCAGAAATAATTGGACAATATATCAAATATTCACATAAACGGTGTGTGGACCTGAGTGACATAGGCATTGTGACTTCCAGCAGTATTTAATCAGGGATACCCTAATCAGAATAATAAATGTATAATAATCATAATACCTCAATCAAGTTTTCAACAATCTAGCAATTACACAATATTTGTTTTCATTTATCTTAAATGGAGAGCACAAAAATAAGTTTGTTCACGAATAAATCCTAGTAGTGTTCTGTTTTTTCTTTTTCTGTGTGAAAAAGCACGGAAATTGGGAAGTTAAAATCCTAAAGAGATATTCACTAGGTGCTGTCTGGAGTACAGTTTTTACCAGTTTAAAAAATACCATCTGTGGAGTTTTCTCAAAAATAAAAACAACATTTAAAAAACATTTCAGAGATATTAAAATAATCATTGCACTAGTCCTCTGGGCAGGCCAATATAAATAAAAATAACACACAGCACACAGATTCTACCCCATAAAAAGACAAACGTGATAAAATTGACACCAAAATGAAAAATTACTTCAGGGAAAAAGTGCAAAAAAATGCATGAAGTCTAAATAATATCCTAGCATTTTTATTTAAATACGTCTTATCTAAAACATTCCTTTAGCATATACATATTTACACGCGCACGTTCCATAAAGCACAGTTCCTTTACGGATTCTCACACACATCACCCAACCTCATCTCACACCCTGTCCCAACTCTCTTTCCAATGATTTCTGCAAGGCCTCAGCATCTCACAGGCAACAATACAAAGAGAAATTGTTCACCTCATGCCACTGGAACACAATGAGAACGGAAACGGGAGTGTGGAAATACTGCACTCATGGACAAAAATATACATATATAAAAATAGGTTAGTAGGTATAAGCTGAATTGTATGGACTGAAATTGCATGTAGGCTGTACTCTGTTCATGTGAATTCGTGTGAGGGGTTCGAACCAGAATCTACTTCCAGGCGGGAACAAATTATTATCTAAGGAAACTGTTGGGATGCAGATGGTGACTAAGGAAGAGATCTAGAAGGTGTCCTCCTGCATGGGACAGCTATCTGGATGAAGAGCAGAATTTAGCAGCAAAATACAGAATTATGAGACTGTTTCTGACTCAGAGGAGATGGCTGAGTTTGGGGAAGGGTGTCAAGGTGGCACCTTTCACTAGTGACTTTGACCAGACCTGGCTCACATCAAAACTGTATTATTGCAACTATATACTGAAAATGTTATAGAAGTTGTTTGTAAAGTTGGTCCCTTAAATGCAGTCAGTGGGTGGCCTTTTTTATTGTCAGTTCTGACCAATCACCTCTGTTTGGACACTCAGCGCTATAGGTTTGGACCACCTGAACATGTGATATAATGGCAGTTTACCCTAAAACCACAAGATCTGGACTCACACGCCAAAATGACAGAGTGTCACTGTATGCCAACTGCTTCCTTCTGGATCAACCCTTATTCCTAAATCGAGTGCAAACACTGGCCACCGACTCACACCCAGCCTATGTCCAGGATTTTATAAACCAGCTCTCAGAAGAGGTATTTCCATGCATACTAATATACTTGTTGACTCCCAGAGAGAATGCAGGAGGCCCAGCCTACCCGCTCTGGCTGTACTGGCTGGTGTTGTTCTGGTTTTTGGGCAAAGCCGAGGGCTATAGCGTCTCCTACAGGGGAGCTGGGGGAACACCGCGGAGACCAGGCTGGCGCGGTCTGGAATGCTGGACTTTGAGAGGCAGGCAGGGCACCGCAAGGAATATTGTTCGGTAAAGGACATCGCTCGCGGCTAAGCTGATGACTTTTGGCACAAGATTCCCTGCAGGCCTCTGCCCCAAACCTCTACCCTTTGGCATGCGCCACCCCTCCCTAGGCCCAAACTGGATACCAGAACGGGCCGTGGTGAAGAGGGTTGGGGGTGTGTGTTGCCTTAGCATTCATCTATGGTAAGGCAAATGAACTCCTGAATGCATTTCTTATACTGCTGCTCGGTGGGGCTGCAGCTGGGATATTGACCTGGCTGTCCGAGGGGGCCTTCGGATTCCCGCATCTCCTCGTTCATCCGAGCCAGACGTAACCTGGCGGGGGAGGGGAGACGGGGGAGGGGAGACGGGGGAGGAGAGGGAAGAGCGGGGAATATAATAGTAGGAAGGCAGATTGGGAAAAGAGACAAACAGAACAAGTTAATAATACATGAGCCTCCTATTGCAGAAACTGCCCACAGCAAGCTATGGTTCATACACATGCTGGGGGGGGGGGAGGTCTTTTTGGGGTCTGGCATGGGGTACACATGCAGCTGGAACCTACAAGGTGACGATGTCGGCGTTGGCGGCCTGCACGGCGATGCTCAGCGGGTCCTGGCCGTCCTCATCTCCGTTCTGGTTAGCTCCTCGCTTCAGGAACAGGCAGACTTGCCTGGAAATGCCGGGCAAAGTGGAGAGGAAGTCAGCTGGGTTCTATAAATAATTCGATCAATTGTGGTACAAAAACAACCCCGTTTCATGCGAGCCACCAGCCTGCAGTCACTTCTGTGACCGGCCAATGCAACAAAGGACTCTTTATGATGCTGTGGAAAGCCTACGACTTGAAAGACTCTCGGAAGTTATCCTAAAAAGTTAAAGATAGGCTTCCGTTTAATATTGTATAATCTTCGATTATTTCCCACTGATGTACCCGATTTGTCAAGCATGGAACAAACACCAAGTCATGGCCTTGCTACATACCCCGTGTGTCCTAGATATGTGGCATGGTGGAGGGCCCCCCTCCCTCGGATGTCTCTTTGGTTGACGTCGGCACCATTTTGCAGCAGAAACTCGCAGGCTATCAATGAACCCTGTGGCCGAGAGATCAAGCGTTCAAGCGACTCTTTTAAACAACAATCACAATTACTGTGTTACCGTGCATGGGTAGATGCAGCCCACCGTGTCATTCACGTTAAATTGTGAAAAATTAAGGAAGAGATGTAAGGAACCAAGCACATAAGCTAAGATAAGGAAAGTAAAGTACTTTAACCCATCTGGTTTCTATTTTGGGAACAAATAAAGACAAATTTACCATATAACATCGAAAAGAACTGTTGGATACTGAGAAGCTGCCGGATAGAAGCTTAGTGACGCCTGATTTCAAACTGTTTATCACACAGTATGCCTGCAGCAAGAAGGCGGTTGATTGGACATCAAAAGGCAGAAGGTTGGTGGGCGGGGCAGTTCTCTCATCTTTTATGAACATTGTAAAGTCTAATTAGAGTGTGACGTCAAGACATCTGTAAAGGCAGCTGATGAGTACTTATTGCTTAAAGTTTTGCAGATATTTGGCAGGATGCATCTGAATCTGAAGGAGGATGAAGCTCAATATCTTGTGAGCTCGGGGTGACAGCTGCCAGAAGACTTTAGATATCCTGCTTCTGAGTTAAGAGTGCAGCAGTGCTCGAGTCATGGCGCACAAGAAAGCGGAGAGGGTGTGCGAGGGCAACGGCAAGAGCGGACAGAAGTGTGGGGGAGGCTCACCCCGGCCACGGCTTGGATAAGCGGGCTCTTGCTCTCGTCCTCGTCATTGGTGGCGTTGACGTCCGCTCCATGAGCCAGCGCCTCCGCCATGGCGGGAAGGTTTCGTGCTCGTGACGCCTTGTACAGAAGGCCGCCGGGGTGCAGGTCCCGAAGGTCCTCAGGGTCCGACGTCTCCAGCTCTGTCTCCCCGCTCGACTCCTCCGAAACCTCGCACTCTGGACATATGTACATGTTGTGCTTATTACAACATGGTTAGATCCATACCATAACTTAGAGATGCACGATATATCAGTATCGGCCAACATTCGTTAAAAATCAAGACATCGGCATCAGTCTGATGTCTCGTCTTGGTCGATATTGCTGGCCGATATCGAGACTTTACTGGCAGCCGTTTAGCGGATTGTCTGTATATCCTTTTTCTCAGGCATTGACATTTTTTTGGATAAAAACAAATGAAGTGCCCCACTTTTTAGACACTGGGCAGCCCTAATTGGTATTATCGGTGAGTACCAGAAAGCGAGTATTAGCACTCGTATTCGGTTGGAAAGAAATGGTATCTAACCCAGCAGTAATAGTGCCACTGTTTCTGTCATGCATCCTGCGTGGTCTGTACCACTGACCACAAGGATCCTCCATCGTTTTTTCCCACCACATTATTGTTTAACAAACATGATCTCATTTATAATATCCATATTTTTTCCACTTGTTTACGGGAAATATCTCCCGAGGCATATTGAAGAAAACGGAAAGCTACAATTAAAAGTAACATAATCCTGTACATATGCACAGCTGCACTTAATGTACAATGCAGACAAATTCTCTGTCAAATAAGCAAAGATCTTGCTATCGGAAATGTTAACATTTTTTATGCTGCTATCAGCTTACAAGCTCGTTTTTCCCCCAAAGTGCCAAAAAATACCCAGTTGAACAAAAAAGAGCTTTCCAGCCTTTCCATTGATGCCATATCACATTAGTTTCTTTTCCTGTTTGTGTCTGTGCATATGTCCGTTTAGCTTTGTCACCTAGCTCCATTTTTTTTTTGTAACATTGGTTATTCAGCATCATAATGCTGGAAGAGGTTTCAGTAAAACGTGTTTGTGTGTGTCTGTGTGAGTATATAAGGAAGAAAGAGGAATTATCAAAGAAAATATCATGTCCTTGGGGAATAAAAAGAATGACAGCGAATTAACGTCCGATACAATTTATTCCAGTTCATATTGAAATATTTCATCTTGTTCCTAGTGCAGCCTAACAGCAGTAATACTGCTTCTGGGCTTATTGTCAATATGAGTTTTTGATATTGTGTGAGTTTGTGACCCTGGACACTGATTTGCCTTCTGGCAAAAGATGCAAAGTGCTTCTTACATAAATTTAGATTTAAAAATTATTTTTAGCAGAAATAATGAGGGGAGGGCAGTATGTTTCACGCAAGAATGTTCTCTAAACAATTATTATATATTAAAAATTAATTAATTTTGAAATACAAATAACGAATGAACATAAATACATAATGAAAATGTCACTTTTTCATCCATTTTAGATTTTCCAATTCGTAAAATAAAATTTGCCAAATTTAATGAGCATTTCAACAATGGGTAACAGTGAGGTGATTCTCAGTCTCCCCACCTTCCTCCGTGACACTGTCCACCACCGAGCCAAACAGCAGGATGTCCGTGCTGCCGTCTGTACTGCCACCGAGGCCACTGTCGCTGCTCAGACCTGCGGGGCCAACGAGTGCCAAGCCAGGGACACGTTACTCACTCCCGCTGCCTCAGCAGAGGGTGCCAGGTCGTGGGCCAAGTCCCACTTCTTCAGCCATTTAACACTTATAAATGTCCGGTGCCCCCTTCCCCCCTGAGCCGTGTTTCTCAACCCTGCCCTTAGGGATTCCCAGATAGTCTGCAATTTTGTTCCCGCCCAGCTGCCAGGTATTCGATATTTTCAACTGACTGAGAGCTGCGAGGACTGAAAAATGCAGACATCTGGGGGTTCCTGAGACCTGGGTTGAGGAACACTGCCCTAGAGGAAAGGCGTGAACCTGTAACCTCCAGAAAACCCTCTCTGAACCTTCCCTCCCCACATGGAAAGACACTGCAGACACTACCAATCATACAGATTAACCGAATACCAGACATACAGACACTACCAATCATACAGATTAATCGAATACCAGATTAGCATGAGAAAAGCCTTACTGCGAGGCCCGGAGCCCGTGTCGAAATAGGAGAAGAGAGAGTCCAACTCGTCCGGGCAGAAGAGCGAGTCCCTCCGAAATTTCCTCTCCAGTGCGGCAGCTACTGAAGTGAGTGGGTGAAAGAGACAGATTCCCAAACGATTGAGTTTGTAGTTCACTGTCACCTGATCACTGTCCCATTATGTTTACACATATTACAAACATTATATTTATTTAGCACATGCTTTTATACAAAGTGACGAACAATTGGGAAAACAGGGTCAGATAATCCCTGGAGCAATGTGGAGGGTCTTGGTCCTTCCTTCCACTGCCCCCATGTCCTATAGTTACTACCAAAGTATGAACAACCCTGTGTAATACAGCATTAGGTCAGGTTGTATCCCAATGCTATGTATGTCACACAGGAGCACAGGGGTCCACGCACCTGAAGACAGGGTGGCCGGAGAGGCACTGCCGGGCTCTTGCCGGTGCTTGCGGCGTGATTTGGGGGCTTTGCCACTGCTGTCGTGCCTCTGGCACGTCTTCACGCTCCAGCGCCGTGATTTCCGCTCGCCGTTCACTAAGGCTTCGCTGCCCGACAGCTTCTTCAGAAACTTCTTCTCCACGTACTTGGCTTTTATCCAGGCCTCCTTCTCCTGTCTGGGGGAAGAAAATGAGTTGGGTACCGCGAGGGCGTGGATGCATGAGCGGTTTTTCACAAAACTAGTCCGGGGTCAGCATCTGGGGTCACCCCATGCCCCTTTAAGACTGCCGGGACAGCGGTGGTTTCGGGTTACGTTACACATGATCTGAGCTGGAAATGTGCCACAATGAAACCTAGAGGAGTGTTCACCTTGAACTTGAGGGCCCGGGCTTCTTCACGCCTAATTCTTCACAAGACCCTTCATAAATGTGGTTGATGGTGCCGTTTCCCAGCTCGCACATCAGCTACACACGAAGGATAAAAAGGAGGAATCTAAAGTCAGTGGTCACCGTAAGTACTTAAGTCTCAAATGGCCGTCATTTAAAGTGGCCATATAAAGCTTGACTCAGACCTTAGTTAAACAGGCCAAACAGTGAATTCTAAGCACTAAATAAATAACTGGCCAAGGTGATGCCTGACTCTTCAGTGCAACCCACCTTCAATAATTCTGGTTCCCAAGAATCCAAAGTCAGTGACCGGACCTTGGAGCAGTGAACGCCCAAACTCCTGAAACACATTAAAAAAACGTATGAAGCAATATGCAACATCGAAAGATACATTTAAGTTTTACGGTAACGCCACACTTGGAGTATGCAACCTCAAGACAGCGTCTGGCAGACGTTGGAGTCATGAAGCCTTACAGTTCTACCCTCCCCCGTGCAAAGCTTCCGTCAAGCATGCCGAAGGGCTCTTTCTCCTCTGAGGTCTCCTGCCTTCCATCGGCCAACCGCCCAACTTATGTAACTCATGCTTTTTTAATAACCCAATTCCCAAGTCTTTGTTATGATCAAGATGGCATCTCAGTGAAGAATGCATCTCAGGAATTATTCTTCTTAAAAGTTATGCTAACTGATAACCTGCAGTATAATGCCAATCACCACTGTTATTAATCACCACCACTTTAACCATGTCCTATTTGTATGTTATTGCATATTGTATGCACATTATTGTTCACTAATCTGTTATTGCTATTTATTGTCATATATCGTTATATGTTAGTGGGCAAAACCAGCATTATTGATGTGAAATTTACGTTCATATTGGAAACACAAAATGCCTCATTGCATGGACAAGCTTAGTATGAATGTGGAGCTTTTCATATCTTTTCATGTAGCTTGCTGGGATGAATTCAAGAAAATAATAAAAACTAATACATTATTTTACATGTTTGAAATACACAAAATTTCATGTTTCATGTTTGTGGACCTCATTGCCCTATTTACGTCTGCAGGGAGGTCTGCAAGCAAGAATTTCGCTGTGGTTGTATAAATGACAATAAAGCTTGTAAATCTTGGACCTTGTTTAATTAACATTTTCACTGTCTTCTAATTTTATCCATCTGTATAGATGTAGTTATATAGTTAGGTAATACCACTTTACAAGTGCATTCAAGCATTATGGGCATGGACAAGATTAATGGTGGAGAACAGCTACCAGATCACTGGAATCAGAATGATCCAGAATCCAGAATGATCTGCTAATGCTGAGCTGATCCAATAAGATAATTTACTCGCCTCTTAAAAATGTGAAATGTGTTCAGGCGGAAACAATCAAGCAAATTTTCCCTTGGTGTGAAAGTAATGTGACAAAGCTTCTAGAAGTATCTATAGTTACATATTCCACCTGAAAACCACAGGGTTTAATACCTTGGGAAAGTAACTGATCAGCCAAAAGTGCCATAGAAATTTCTCCCATTGTAGTTTGTAGTTTCACCACAATCCTTGGGGTCTTTTCGGGTGTCCAGGCAACCGATGCACCGCAGGAGTTTTAAAATTGCACATTTTCAGCCAATGTTTCTCAACCCAGTCCTCAGCAACCCACAGACGGTCCATAGTTTTGCTTCCTCCCAGCTCCCAGTAAGAAAACGTGGACTGTCTGTCTGGTCCACGAGGACCAGATTGAAAAATACTGCTTTAAGCCATAACTGAGTGGTGAACAAGAAAACAAGGAGCCTGTGAGGCCTTGAATATTCAACAGATGGTCTGGGGTGAGGGGGTGGTGATTACGCAAACACTAATAATCATCTCTGGATCAAACTTCACTCCTACTACAAGTCAGAAAACTATGGCAATATTTAAAACACCAAAGAAAAAAGGACCCCATTGTAAAAAAAAAAGTGAAAATATGATGGATCACCTCGAAGATATCAGTGTTGTCTATGTCATCAGTGCCATTCATGTGACGTCATACTAGCTGAGGATCTGGTGTGCAGAATGTTTACTTAATTGACTGCTGGTTACTCCTGTTGGCACTTTCATAACCGTAAGTCAACAGACACAGAGGACATTCCTGTTCAAGGTCCAGTCTATAATTCCACCCCCCCCCCCCCACACCCCGTTTTGCCCTGTCTGTATTGTTTTAACTGCCTTACATTATATTTGTAGTCTGTATTGTTGTGCACTGTCTTTAGTCACTTTGTAGCTGAGTGAGGCCATCCAATACACATTTTGCACATGGCCAATAAAGGTCTTGACTCTTGACTTATAGTCCAGTTAAGGCTTAGGAACTATTTTGTACTTGCCCCACTGAAACACCAACGCGTATATCCGTGGTTCTTCCAGGGAGGTAATGACCCGAGTACCTGTGGATGCCGGAGCACTCGATGCACAGCAGGATGCCTAGGTTGATGCTGGCCCAGCGTGGATCGGCCTGGCCGCAGTCGCAGCAGATCTCGTTGCCCGGCACGGACTGGACGCGGTGCAGTATGCCGTCCGCACGCACGCAGCGCTCCCGCGGTTCGCTGGCCGAGTCGATGCTGCTGGTGGACGGCGAGGCCGTGCGGTCTAGGCGCTGTATGAACATACGAGCACATGACCAGTCTGTGAGGACACTACTGAGGCAACGAATTGACAAGAGGAAGGACTTGTACATGGGAAACGGATGGACAGTGTAAAGTGATACATACTAATGTAAAGTAATGCAAATGCAACTAACTGCAAGATGCTAAACATTATTTTTGCATTTGTGTTATTGCAAGTAGTTATGAAGAGTGATTTGCATAACTCTGATGAACCTGATTTGTAAATTGCATAGAAATTTTTGCAAAACTGAAGTTGTAATGCTGACTCCTACATGCACACACTTAAACGGCTTACTCTGTTGCACATGTTCTGCACAGTCAAACGTGGAAAAATGCAACTGCAATTAATGGAACCACATTGGTGTCAATACCCCATGTTTAAGGCGGAGGCTGACCTCGATGTAGTACGTGTCAGGGCTTTCCCGGTAGGCCGAGGCGATGCTGGCCTGCACTGCATGGATCCAGGCCTGCCTCAGCTTTTCCGACTCTGCCTGCAGCATGCAGCTCCTAGGAAGGGGAGACGTGCTCCAGGTTAGACCTCCAAACACACTAATGCTCACCTTCAGCACTGTCACCATCCTTTTCATTCCACACAAGCGGAGTATCAATCAGAAATACACTGGCATTTACTGAAATGTCTGGCACAGTGAGTGCCATAGAACCCAATAAAAGGGATCTTCAGCTTCAACTGTAATCTTGGTGGTGCTGATTGTTTGTGACACGGGGAACTTACTTGGTGGGGGAGACTACCTCGAAGCAGAACCTCCTCTCGATGTCCTCGCAGGGCTTGACAGAACAAAGCCTCAGGTCCTCCACCACCACCGTCAGGGAGTCCTGCCATGGTACGAGAACAAGTGCCACTCAGCCTCAGCCAGCCAACATCACCTGAGCCATCTCAGCATAAACAGCATAAATCTACATAATGTATATCTATGGTATAAATGCATGTCTATATGCATATCTATATAATGTATGTCTATGGTGTAAATGTACATCTATATATGCCATCAATGTAATGGATATTTACGATATAAATGTATATCTATATAATGTTTATCTATGAATGTATATCTATATGCTTATAGATATCTATTTGATAAATGCATGTCTATATACATATACACACACCAATATATGACCCTTGCATCTTACTCAGGACACTAGTTGTTGCACAGTTTTTTTATATTATGTTATTTCTTCAGTTTTGCTGTCTTGTTTAATTAACACATACACAAATGCATGTGCACAATGACAATAAAGTTGACTTTGACATCACCGTGATGCTTCCGCAAACCACTAGAGGCCCTTTCATGACTGGAGCCAGACGTGCCCTATTTCTGTAAGCTGGTTGGAATTTTGAAGTGCATGGTGAAACGCATGCTAGGTATTGAAGAACCATTCAAGACTGAACGACACTGCACCTCCTAGGCTGATACTGATAGCAGCCTGCACCCTGTCTGCTGTGTCTGACAGCTCTCTAGGTTGCCCTTAATCTCACAAGAAACACCCGTGCTGCATGAGGTTTGTGCTTGCCTTTAACTTCTTCTGATACACCAGCTGACTGTTTTGTATGGAGAACCACCGCCTGGAAAAGATGCAAGAGACATCCATCAATTCATGTGTGCTGTTCATCCTGTGCAGAAGGTGCAGTCCACTTCTCCAACAAAATAGCACAAGGCCCTTGAAGGCTTTTGCCTGATCACATTTCCCTGGGCATCTAGGAAAATTCAAAAATCCAGATACAGATATCTACTATTATTAATTCACTTAAAATCAGTTGAAATCAAGAATCATCAAATGATTGAAGCATCAGTCAGTGGGGGCAAAGGGGGAGACAATCATTTTTCTGATACGTGATGCAACAATCAATTGCAGAGGAGCCTGCGGTAGCGTAGAACTATTTTCTAATGGATCGGGACACATATGGATTCCTGGCAGGCCATTAATGCTAAAGCTCTGACACTTAATCAAAGAGGATTGTGTCCTCAGCGTGCCTGGTAGCCATCCTCAGCAGCAACATACTGTATGCACACCCTTAGTACAGTAATTCTGATAGTATTTACATACATTTTTTTCCTGCTAGTTATTTTTTAATAATCTTAATGACCAATGTAAAGTAGCATACAGGAAAATGGTAGGTGGAACTTACATACAAAGAAGCAAACAAAAATAATTACATTCAAGTACAAGTAAACATAACGATAATTTACAAAAAATAGCAACTACAACCTACGTGATTGTGCATGTAAACATGACCCAACAATTCGTAATGAGATTCAGCAACTTCATGCATGCCCAGTGCTCCGATGCTGTTAAGCGTATTTTCCCCGCTTGGAACTAAGCGACTCCTCACCTGTTCCATGTCTTAAAGGCGTTGCTGGCCCTTTTGAACAGGTACCCTTCCATCACCACACCGTTGGGAGCATCCACATTGAACTCCACCTTCGAGTCGTCGTAGGAGAAATCCTGTTGGAGATAAGCGATGGACCTGAGTCGTACGCAGACGTCCTCAGAACGACGGGGCTTATGCCGGTCAGCTTGTTGTTCCTGACAGTATGGAATGTCACTCTAGGTGCCCCAGGGTGCTCTTTCACTCTGGCTTCCCAAGCACCAGGAAGTAAGTGATAACACTTTTAAACTGGTGCTTATACAACCTTCTAGCGATGCAAAACCATTCCAGGCTTATTCCACTGGGTCTGTAAGTGCATGACATTCTTGAACACATGGCAAGTAAGCCAGAGTCACCTGAGAAACCTACATATATTACAAAACCAAATTTTGCTGATCGTTTTCCCAGCACTAAGAAAAAAAATTGTGATGCGTTTTAGTGTAGCGAGACTCTCAAGTATTCTGATTACAATTCTGGAAACAATTTTCTAACAATTTCCCTATTCGCTCATTTCTCCCTTGAGTTAAAAATATCTAAAATGAAGTCTGTGAATGACCTATACACACACAGCAACACCCCCCTGCAGAAAGGAGTATGCCACACTTTTTTAAAAAGCCACTGGGAGTTCAGTGATTCATCCCTGCCTTTTGGTGGTCCCAACAGATATGTTCGTTGGTATGACGCAAGTAGTTGCATAACTATACCACTTCAGCCAAAGTATTCCTACTGTCTGAGTTAATGTCTTCAAGGCTTTCGACTGAAAATCCAATTTGCTCATAAATCGCAACAAGCTGATAGTTTGTTGTTTGGGTCTAAAGTCTAAAAGATATGTCTTCCCTCCTTTTTTCCCTTTATTGATCTAAATCTCTTGGGAAAAAGCAGCATGATCTCCATTATCTTTTTCAATGACTTACACATCTCCCCAGCCCCTTCAATGATACTGGAAATAATCAATGTGAAATAGCAATAAATTGAGTTTTTTTTCCAAATATGCATCACTTTTGGTATACGAAATATCCAAGGAAATCTGCTAACATGAATGCTATTGTTATAATCATCACAAATCCATCTGTCTGCCATTTTATTTTTATCCTGATTATCCACCTAAATCTCATATTGCAGAGTAATACCCCCAGACTCCTCTTTGCTACTAGAAGTACCTGTGTCAATTTATCAAAGTCATGTCTTGGCATGAAAGATTCACTGAAGGTTATTCAAAGGAGGTGGAGAACCAGGATGGGGCTTCTGTATGTTGACCACATAGATAGCGCTGAAGTACAACCTCATAGGTAGAATCCTGGACATACAGAATGTGTTAAAAGAGACAGATTCCCACATGCACAGCAGAGTGCCTTTTTCCAACAATGCTTAGCTCTTTCAAAACGGATCATGTGACCAGCACCGAGGCGGATACTCTATCACACTGCCAGCATGCATCACACCAAACTGGACATTCCGAGGAGCATCACTGTTGATGTGCCCTTGGCATATGTAACCTAAAATGTTTCAACACTGTTCTTTTTTATATTAACAGTGACGATGCTGCACTGAAGGAACAATGCTGAGGATAATAGGGCTTGCTACATAAATGCTACTCTTAAAACAAAGACTGCTTGACTCCTCTATTCAATACAAAATTAAAGTGGGGGCATTTCATCCCCCAGAGTCAATGCCAAAGACTTACCTTTACACGCTAATTCACAACTAATGTAAAACCTCTGTGAATAGCTGGTAGTGTCTGGATAACTCTAGAATGCTCGCAAACTGCAGACGAGTGGTGTATGCATTTCATTCACATCAATCCCTTACTGTCTTCAGCAAAAACACTTTCAAAACCAGAGATAACATCTAGCATAGATGCCGTGCATCATGCATCAAGTAACAGCTGATCTGTTTTGTCATACCAGTACTTAGGTGTTTCTGGAAGAGCAGGGAAAGATGCAAAGCATGTTCTACTTAGTGACATGCTGGATTTGTTTTACGTTGCAAGGCTACCTACATAAAATCCATGCTGATCTTTCAACACTGTGAAACACAGTTTGGGGAACAAACTGTGTATTGGTTAAAATGAAATGCCATCATAACTATTTATTTATTTTTACTTGCGGTTTCCTTATGCACTCCTTTCAAAACCATTATTTCACCCACATAATGAGTAGGTAGTTATCTGAATGAAAAGCACACAGATTACATTTAAAAGAATGGCAACTGACACAAAAATTTTATGATGGATTTCATCACTTACCAATCTTTGAAATTCACTCATGTATAATTATTTTAACAGAGAAATATGTGTATGGGTACAGAAGAATCTGTGTATTTCAAAGCCAAATCCTTAATAATCCTTCGAACTTTTAAATTAAGCACCAAAATTACATCGACACTCATAGACAGGCAGTTAGAAAGGCTACAAGATTTTCCTCTAGCCAGTTTCATGCAAAATCACAACAAATGATCATATGCGAAGTGACCATGGACGCAAAGTTCAAACTCCGACATTTCACATGTGGTCTGCAAACACTGGGTAAAAACGCAGTCGCCGACCATGTTTTGTTGAAGGAGTCAGGTAAACAACCTTGGGAAGAAGACACAAGCATCCCAAGGTACCATACTAAGTACCATCTCCAGGGAAAACTCTACTCTTGATTATTCAATACTGCTTCTCTGCTCTTCAAATAAACTGTCACTTGTAAAAGATGAGTTCCTCCTGCAATCATTTCAACAGCTAATATGACTTGCATGAAGTACCAAGAGAATAGAAAATTAACTGTTAATACAGATAGAATTCTCAATATTTTATTAACATAACGTAACATTTACAAAAAACTATTTCTCAAAATTTACTTAAAACGAGAAAACAGTTAAATGTCGTCAAACTACTTAAAATGTTGCAAGTAACATGTTTTCTCCCTTATTCAATATTTGCACTGTACAGTAAGATCACACAATAAAAATGCGATTTAGCATCTCTACAAACTGCATATATAAATGCACCCAAGCTTACAAACCCACCAACATGTAGTCCAACCTTCCAAAGATCTTCATTTTCACAATTTTCGTATATTCCAGAAGCATTGGAAAATTAAAATGTAAAGCAAGCTCCAAAATTGTTAAAATAAGCAGCACAACACAGCTCACAAGGAAAAAGATTTATCAGAGCCAATTTTCAGAAAATCGGCATTTCAGTTCTAGCGAGACGCGAGCGGATGCTGGGGACGGCAGGAGCGGACTTTAAGCTCGGAGCGCACGAGCACGAGCCACCTGCCTCTCGCCTTAGAATAACGCAAATTATCATACAGCTGACATTTTATGAGCAATAGAAACGTTGTCGCCGCGCTGACCCTGCCTTTTAACTCTCCCCTGACCGCAAAAATGCTTTCACACGACTGCCAGCCCCGCCGCTGATCCTGTGGTTTACGACACCTCAGCTCCCTCCCCAGTCCGACTGCTGTGCGGGACACGCTATTGGTCTGGGCACTATACGGAAAGTCTCACGTTGGGAATTGCATGGGTCCATCTGGCTACCAGTCACCCCACGCCATTCTTATTTAATCAAGCAGATTTTATTGCCACTGGGAAGGCAGGCGTTTCTCATACCTACAAGACGGTAAATCACGCAACAAGGCAGAAGGATGCACAAATTCCTCAAGGCAGTTTTCGTATTTCCCATATATATAATCGATAACCGTGTATATACCCAGGTATCATTTATATACATATATATATATATATATCCAGCACGGTTATCGATTAAGTCATTCCTCCGATCGTGTCTACTAACAAATCTAACAAAGGTCTTACCTTTAACTTATATTCTTAACAGAAGCATAATCAGATTAGACTGTTAATAATTGTCGGTAGACAGGAAACTGGCTGAGGCTTTATAAGAAAATACAGAATCGGTTTGTTGCGTGAAGTATAAAGCAATTCTCTGTTTACAAGCCCCAACTACAAAAGCTGTCATCCATTTTTAATAAACCCAGGACTTGGATTTGAAAAAGCAACGCACATTAAAAATGGATCAGTGAGTATGAAAATTAGGACATCAAGGGGCAAATGCGCAAGTAAACTGAAATCTTGAGCTGCTTGTTCACGCAATATGCATAGGAACAATATACAAAATGTTCCCGTTTTACACCATGTACGCAAAACACTAAATTAGTTTGAGAGTGAAATAGTTTATTATAATCTGGTCTTATGTATTGACGCCACGTCTCCGTAACCCATGAAAATCTTATAATCTTACAAGTGAAAAGTAAAAGATGTAAAGGCAAGACAACATTTAAACTGTACAAAACACCAAAACGTTTTTCCCACTTACCACCTACAACAAATTATGTGTAAATTATCCGTTTTCTCGGTACCTAAATAAAAAAAATAGTTGAGTAACGCCGTCAATGCAGCATGACAGAACTGTGGTAAAATCCTTGGGGTGCGATCAAATTAGTCGGGGTGAATAAAAAGGCTTTACAGCCAGGCAGATGTCCTCCGAAAGACGTCCAAAGTACTCTTATATCAGTTATAAGAAAGAACTTGGTCCCTTGGGGAGGGGGGGGGGGGGGGGGGGTGACACAGACAAGGCATTTCTGTACCCTCAAAGACTTGCATTGCAGAAAACAGCTGACATTCTTACACTGTTCACTGTGAAAAGTTACTGCGATGACACAGGAAACATCTGCATCTTTTTCTTACTGAGAGAATAGTGTCTATGAAGGGAGTCAGGAAATTAGACAAGAATGAGTTTCAGTTCTGATAAGTCATTCATCCATTTTATGTAACCACTCGTCTTTCTCAGGGTGGTCACAGAGGAATCTGGAGCCTATGGGCACAACACAGGTAACAACCCAGGACAGGGCATCAATCAGCAAGGCAGACTCACACCTATGCCATGTGGTAACTGCAATTAACCTCAGCATGTTTTTGGACAGTGGTGGAAAATCAAAGTACCTGGAGGAAACCCCACAACGACATGGGGAGAACGTGGAATCTCCACACACATGGAGCCATGGTGGAAACTCGAACCCAGGTCCCAGAGGTGTGAGGCATCAGTGCTCACCCCTACACCACCCATTTTGATATCCTAATCATTATAATTAAAGTAATAATTCATCATAATTAAGCCTGGACCTGAGCTTGACCATGTGGTTATAACACCCACATGCAAAGGCAGTTAGGACTCCCAGTTATACCCTTGTGCTTCCAGAACTGGATTTAATCTATATAAAGATCTGACCATTTGAAAAATACGAATGCTTGGTAAACCACACTGAAAAACAAATGTATAATAGTACAAAATGCAGTATCTTAGATATCCAACAAGGACAGCATAGCAACAGGCCACATTGCATGGAGTATCAGCCATGGGGGGGGGGGGGGTAATGAGGGTGTATATAGTCTGTACTTAGCTGGGGCTCTTTGAAGCCCTTTCAATAGAAGCAGAATAGATTCAGTAGGTGCTCAGACAGCCAGGAGACCCTGTGCCTCTACACGGTGCCCCTCAGTCCCCTCACGGGACCCCAGCAGTTGACTGTGTGACCTTTGGACGGCTGTCCTTTGTCACTCAGCTGAGTGATGGGGCCCTTGCACTTTCTGCTGTCCAGCATGCTGCACGCTGTGTATGCTCTTTATTGGTCACCCCAGCTGCTGCCCTCATCATAGAACATAGATCAACACACCTCCGAGCAGTTTTCAGGCTTCGCCCGCTATTCCTCCAGGCTGGAGAAGTCCATTGTCAGCCTTGTCATTTCACCTTCTACGGCTACTTTGGTAGAAACACAATTCTTAGCTTGAAAAATCCTGAACACTGGCACACTGATCCGCAGAGCACCTATTCTGTAAATGCTGGCCATTTTTTGTATGGATCTGCAGTAGTAGAGTGATGGAACTTTTAAAGAAAATATGAAAGCGTGACACATGTATGGCTTCTTCAGTCCATTGCTCTCCTGTTAATTAACTTCAATTTTTCAACGGATGCATGAAATATGACTCAACCACTTATCAGGGCAAGACTGTGCTCGTCTATTGTGTAAGTCTTCTGCTATTTGTGACAGGGCTCAAAAATTGTTTCCTCTTTCTTCCCCATAATCTAATATTAATATGACTAGGAAACCATTACTTTGGTTCCTATTAGGTGCTTTAATGGGTACTAAAGTGTTTCCTGCTATTTCACATCAAGGCACAAATACTGCACCTCCGTCTTCCTGCACATAGGTTATATAAAATTAACACTGACATCTGAAGATTTGCATAAAATACACATATTCCGTTTACACTCATGGACTTGAGCACAGATTGGATGGTTTGGAAACAGGGGACTTTGTTTAAAAAACAATGCTCTCCTCATGTTTTATGAGATTATCAGCTGCTTTCACATATCCTGATCAATAGTTTTTGTCCTCATGTAATGAAGCTATTAACTTTTAGAAACAAGGCCATTCTGATCAGGAAATATGTTAATTGGGCTGTAAGTCGTGAGTAAGCAGCTTGAAAGGGATCGTCATGATGAAAAGTGTCACATCAAAGAACCTTCATTCACATTTAATCAAAAAGTTAATGGCTAAATGGACGATCCTAGGAAGCCCCGCCCCCACATTCACAAATGAGGTTGTGGGCCAATCCACTGCTTTCCTTTCATCACCTCTGAATGATTTGAGAGACAGACAAAATTAATTTGGACTGTTTTAAAAGAGAATTAAGAACAGGATATATAAGAGCAGATAAACATTCCCTGGAAAATGGTTTACATTGATGAGCTGGGGGAAGGCAGCTACTGTGCCTGTTAGCATGAGTCGCTACAACGCCCTGCGCAGTTTAGTATCACAGCGGCCTAGAGCTCTGACCTGCGAGTATTACTAATCTTTGGCATGAGAAATTCAAAACCACTCAAGAGAAATGGCAGAAAATTTTCCAGCTAAGTAGCTTTAAAAAGTGTTTCCCCATTTGAACAAACGGTTTCAAGTGACTATGTATGTGAAGTGATACAGGTATACAGATGAAATGTTTTTTCATTAATACAAACTGGCTCTATTATCCTCCCGTATGATTTCGCTCATGTGAGCAATATATGTTTATGATTTTTGTTTTTCTTGATATGTTACCTATCCTTGATAGTGGAAATATTTTTATTTCACATTTTTAGCCTTTTGTGAGCATATGAAGCCCTCCTTCGAAGCCACTTGCAGACTGAGACAGCACCCATGCTTCACCAAAGCTATTATGTCCTATTATTAAGCGCGTTTGAAAACCTGGAAGTCCTTTGGCCGAGGGGCGTGATGTCATGCTGCACCTGTGCGACAGACTCCAGACAGAGCCAGGCACTCACCCGCCGGACCACATGATCCTGCCAGTTGGCGGTGCCCACTAAGTAGCCAGGTTTGGCTAGAGGGCTGGGCCCGAATACAGGTTCCCCTCCGCCCCCATGCCTCGATGCCATCTGCCGGGGGGCTTGGCTCCCACCCACCACCCCCTGGATCAGAACCCACCTGGCCCGATTAATTCTCCTCACGCTGCCACAGTGGAAGATCATTTACTGTATAGCTGAGTCAATCTTCATCCTCACCCAGCAGGGTGAACGGCGAGTTCTGCTATGGAAACGCAGAGGCTGATTCGATACAGCGTGGTGTGTTCAGTGCAGTTAGGAATCTAGTTTACGTATTTATTATGAACTTAATTTTTTCGAGGCAAAGAAGCCACTGCCCAAGCTGAATACGCTCTTAGCTTTGTATCCAAACAACGCAAAGGACATTTTATTAAACATGACGTTGAGCCAAAACAGAAAATAAGCATGCATGACTCTGAAGAAGTTGCTACGCTCAGAGCAGGCAGATGCGCACAGCCTGAGCAGGAGCAGCGAGGAGGAGGACAATGAAAACAGGAAGCCTGGTACCCGCACTCCTACACACAAGACACAGCAACCTACCGATAACACGAAAACGTTGCCCACAGACGCTCAGCTATTAATGCAGGAGAGCTCACTAAATATGGGTTCCTCTTTGGTATGCCAACCTCTTTGTGCATTTAAAGGGAGTCTGCACCATTTTACGGCTTACATATTTGAATCAGCCAAAATTTTACAAAGTGTACATTTACCTACAGCTAGGGTACAAAGAGGAAGATCCTTGAGGGCACAATCCCGGTAAGAAGCAGAGGTACAAAGTGGTACCCTCTTTCCCCAACAGTGTAATGGAGATGTGACAACTCTACTGAGGCTCGAACCAGCAACCTCCTGGTCAGACGCACAGAGACCTAACCACTGAGTCACATGCCGCCTGTCCTTTACCGCGCTTTAAAAAGCTGGATCCAGTGGCAGAAGCAGCCTTTATTTTTCCCGCCGTGATGCTGAGTCGCTGAGACAGGGAAACAGTGAACTCCCCCCCCCCCCCCGCCGCCCAGCAACACTGGCAGAGCTCCTCCATTAAAAGGCGACTGAAAAATAGATGAGCTGCTATGTCCCCGATGGCGAGGGCACACATGTTCCGGCCATGACCTCGACGAGGCCACCCTATTCCCCAGGCAAGGCTGTGAAGTGTCCCTTCACTTGTATGTTTACACCAGGGTCCCTTGTCACCGCGACTTGTGAGGAAACAGGTCAAATACATGGAGACATTGGGGGCTGAGTTAGAGTGAAAGCTGAGGCCAAACACTGGCAGCTGATACCTTCACTGTGTCTCGCCTCCTGATCTTAGTTCACTTCTGGGAGCTGTGAATGCTGTAAATGCTGGTCACATGATCCTGCAAACATACGCAAGGGCTGTGTTCCCAAGTGTAACATTCACTGAACTGATGCCCTGGCTGGATAAGTGTTCAGTGTGAAATTTGCAGTCTCAGTCAAGAAAGAAAGAGTCCTTACTGAATAAGCAATACACCAGAGGGAAAAAAAAACAATCTACGGCTGATTTTTTTCTCTCCTAAAAATACCGCAGTGGTCACCAGGGAGACAAGAAACAGCAGTTCTACTTAAATGAGTCGGGTGAGAATCACGTTTTTATCGAAGTTGAGATGATGTGTCAGCGGCAGGCTTACTTTGCTGAAAGGGAAGTGGACTGACAATTTAAAAGCCAAGGATGTTAGGAGGCCGTCATGAATAGAAGAAAAGATAACAGAGCTTCCCTTCAGTTCTAGCACTACGAAAGAGAAGGACCCAATGTGCAAAACACAGCCGTCCAAAGACATGCCTGCTCTCCCACCCTGCTGACTTGGCCTTAGACTTGCCTGCTCGCCAATTCAACTATTCACAGGTCAGTTTGTAAAAATATGGAGCTGCTACCACCAGGGTTATTATTGTTAACAAAACCTAAAACGAAAACTACACGTCCCCCTCAGATTTAATGGAGGTGACACCCATGACTAAAAGTAATAATTTAGGTAGGGTTCTTTGAAGATCAAGCACATAAAAAATCTCTACAACTTTCAGTCTATCCCTAGAAATAAAATAACTTGAACCTTGAACTAAAACTGAAACTAAAATATACAGTATAAATACTAAATAGAAACCATATTTAAAATAAAAACTAAAAAACGTAACAAAACCACACTGAAACTAACTAAAACTAAACTGGATTTCAAATGAAAATTGAAAATAACACTGGCTACTACAAAGCATTTTGGTTCCGACAAAACCACAGGGTTATTGAGAAATCAATGCACAGAGACGCAAGGTCCTTTCTCAGCTACTTTTACTATGGTAACAACCGCGTAACTGCGACCCAACTGAGTGCTACAATGGCACATTGAAAGGGCACAATGGGGGACCAGGATGAATCCACAAACACTTTCATCCAAACCACCAAATTTATTATCTAAACACAAGACTCTTAGCGTAGAGCCTAAAATAAGAGGTAGAGGTGCTGTGTCTTATAGAAATTTGTTTTTCTTTCTTAATCACCTTTGCTGATGCACCCTAGGGTGCTTCATATGGTATCTTCAGGGCTTAGGACAAGGCCAGACGGTGACTCAGACGAAGCTTTCAGTATCCTGACTATTCCATTGTTGCAGACGGTTGCCAAGGCATGATGTCACTGTCTCTAAAGTAGCTAAGAGGTGCCCAAACTGCTGATGCTCCAGTTAGTGCACAGTGTGCCCAACGAACATATATGTGTCTACAGATGGCAAATTTCCTTGCCTTAAGAGAACAACAAATCCTCCATTCTGCCAATGTACAAAGCCATCTACAGGCTATACTCATGTACAACATCTACCATTCTGGCAATGTACAAAGTCTACAGGCTATACTAATGTACAACATCCACCATTGCTGTACATGTTGTTTCTGCATCACTGTACATACTGAAATCCAACCTGTTTTTTTTTTTATAATTTATTTAACAAACACTTTTATCTAAAACGACACACAACTGAGAAAGCGGGTCACCCAGCTCCTGGAATAATTGGGGATTACGGGGCCCAAGGATGACAATGCTCTGCTGACCCTGGGATTTGAACCAGCAACATTCCAATCATGGGCACAAAAACTTTTCCCAGTGTAGAGAGACCCTGTACCTTGGACCTTGGACCCACATTGTACACAAAGGAGATGGGCTGGGGGGAGGGGCTGACACACACACAGCAGAGCCAGTAGCTTTTGGGTTTTCTCTTCATCCATCACCTAACTCAGCTGCATTTTAGTGGCAGCTATTTTTTATTCTCCGCTGGCACTGTTTCAAATTCGATTGCACTTTAATTGCGCCAGTCTTACATAAATCTCCGCAGATGTCCACCAACATCCTTTTTTGAAGCAAAAGCCAGCAACCATTGTAAAGGGTTTGTATGAATTATCTTAATAGTACCATATCTATATATAATGATACTGGAGAATTGTGTTGAATTGTATTGAAATTTCATGACTAAAGCATTCAGCTGATAATAAATTATGTGTGGCTTTAAACAGTGTTCATTTGGAGCACACGCATCTGCCAGGTGTCACTGCCACTTATCAGTGTCCCCATTAAACTGACATTTAAATACACAGCTTGATTTTTTTGACTGTTGAGGCTTTAACACCAGGACAAATGTCTTTAACAGCTGGATCCAGACATGAGTGAATCCTGAACGTCAAAGTAGCATTGGATGTGGGTCATGTTTCATTAATGGTCCTCAGCATTTGTATAGGTTTGATTTGGTTGCTGGTCATCGCCAAACCACCACGACTGGTAATTCAGCAGCGTCTGGCTAATCGTGTCTTGCCACTGAGCCAAATTTTGGGCGGAACTGTCATATGCTTAATTTATAGGAAACAGCAGGAGCGGACGTGCCAGGAAGCCATCCGGCGTGTTACGGTATTTACACCCAAGAAGAATTTCCTTACCTCCATCAGAGTCTGGAGGGAGATCAGCGTAGAACGGCACAGCGTGACGAAAGGGATGGAAGAAACAGAGGAGCAACATCAATGATTTTTGCAGAACAAAGCACCATCCAAACATTTGACTACCAACATAACTTTACACACACTTACATATAATGATTATAATACAAATATATGAACATTTATTTATATATGAAGGTTGCATGCAGTTACCATAACTATTAATGTATGAGACTTTTGAACAATAGATTGCATGATTTTTATTCAGGACAAAAGAAAACTGATTAGCTGTTTCACTGGCACACGGGTCGTTTCCGTAAGTCTGGCTCATAAGCCCCAGCGCCACCGAGGGGCCAGACGGCAGAAGGCTGTTACGGATGCCCCCAGTCACGGATGCTGCTGCTGCAGCGTGTCTCTGGCTCCAGGGAATCGGTGGGGGCTGCCCGTACAGATGGCCGCTGAGCCCGGTTAAATGTGAGAGCGTGTGCGTGTTTGTGGCATGTTGGCCTTGTGGATGGTGGTGGTGGTGATGGAGAGTGGGGGGGGGGGGGGGGGATTGGCGTGCATGAAACTACCGTTCGGGGGGTGCAGAGCCTTTGCTCATTCATATGGAGATGGGCCTGTCTGGACGATTTGGGTCCCACAGCATCGGGATGTTAGATTAGTGTGACGGGAGACGCTGGCACGGATTCGGGGGGCTTTATTTAAGGCAGGGGACGCATCCTCTCTCGCTGCCGCACACACAGACATAGGAACACGACGTGTCCTACCAAAAGCCACGGGACAAAAAGTGCTTTTTTAGGACAAACAACTCCATTTCCAAAGGCTGAAGGCGTGCTTGGTCACCTTAACTTCATGACGGTTTACAGCTTTTATACTCATTTACTTTAGAGAGCTGGTGGTATTGCATTCCATTCAGCCAAAGACTGCATCTCAGCCAGGTCCTGATTCTGCTTTCCAGTTCATATGAATTTATCTATTGTTCAACAAGAACCTTAGGCTCCATCCACCACAATGTCTTAGGACATGCATATACACTGATTTCTTGCAATGTAATGGGTATCCAATAGCTTTAGATAAACTAGAACCCACAACACACAATTCTGCTTATAAATGAGTCTTCTAATGTTAAACTTACCGGACACTCATCATCAGTAGTACCATTCTGAAACCTCATGAGATCACATGTCTGTAGACAAATACTTAGCTCCTTTGACAACACAAATATAAAAACCTCTCCATGATTACGCAACCCTTCCAAATGCACTTTTCATTTTTTTTTATGCACAAAGCCAACAGTCACTCCAGCTGTTGAAAGTGGTGACAGAAATACATTTTTGCCAACCATCTGAAAGCTCTAAACCGATCAGCCATTTCATCGCTTCAGAAGAGACTAAACTGTGTCCTGCCTGTCTCAGCATTAATGGACAGCGGCAAGAGAGGCAAACCTACCCTTTTTATCATTTACTCTAAAAATAAGTTGCTGAAAAATAGCACGTCTGTCTCTCGGAGTGCATGTCATTGGCGACAGTGAAGTACTGAAGTTTTATTGAGCTATTATTATATACCCGGCATTTGTCCCGATATGCACTTTCGAATCCTCTGAATCTTTCTGTAAATTTAAGAACCACCAGTTCAGACTGCAGTATTTGTTAATGTATCTTTAAAATGCAGGTATAATTTAATGAGAATTCAACATACATTAGTGGAGTACCCAAGTATGTATATTAAAATGAGCCATTCTCACAAAGTCCCTAAAAAATGACTGAAATACATGCGGTGTTTACACTAAATGACTAAAACACTAAGTTATTGGCTGATATCTTTATCTATCCTACTGCCAGCCTTGTTTGCTTTTTGGCCTTGCTTGCTCGGCAATTTCATTTAATGCAATAGTGATACTGACAGCTGAGATGCACAGCTTTCCCAGGGATTATAACAGTACTGGTTGCTTTGAGGTCAATGCCATGTCTGCTTAGCACTTCATATCTGATGGTAGCATAACACTGTTTTTCTAATTGCATTCCAGAGTTCAGTTGTACTTCTACACAAGTGTTTATTGCATTGCTGTAACACGTTATGCAGAATAATTGTATCTTTGTCTTTTTATTTCCAACTTACTACTTGGCAATTTTGCCACTTTTCTGTGCACATTTAGTATGGGGGAGGGGGTTACACACAGATGGTGGGTTTTACCCACGTTTCCTGCGCCTAGAACCTCTGATAGAGAATGATAGTCATAAGGTAATATAGAACCGGGTCAGAACAGAGACAGAAGCTCACTTCGCAAACTGCAGCTAAAGCTTATTGATAAAAGGATCAAAACTCTGGAAATCAGTGCCGCTGACAGAGAGCTGTCGTTTGCGACAGACGCCCCCAGGATTAGCACCTTAAGGCTCTTAATTCTACGTCATTAGATACTTAAGCCAGTCACTTGTCTTTTAAATGAAACGCTTCCCCCTTTTTCCAGATTAATAAAGATGAGTCAGACGCCCTGCAGGCGGCCTGGATGTCAGTCATGAGCCAGGCGGAGAGGGAGGAGAAGAAGAAGAAGAAAAGGGAGGGAAGGGAAGAGAGAAGGCGAGAGCTCCTACCCGCTGCTGAATGGTGGCGTGCTTATGCTCCATGTCCCTCTTCTCTATGGCCGAGTCGATCACCAGCTGATCCAGCTGCAGGAGAAGAGCACAAACGGCAGGGATAGGTCAGCCCGGGCAGAACCACACACACACACACACAAGCAGTCCCAATCCTAAGTATTATTAATGGGTAGCAAGATTGACACTGACGAGGCTGCAGAGCACAATGCCCAGTCAGGTCACCCTCTTAGCTATTTGGACAGCAGTAACATGTGCAGGTACATTGGAATGCTGCATTTCACATATCTACTCTTGCTCCTTTGAGAGACACACACACATACCTACAGGTGAAAGTGAAGCTTGGGCTCTCAGCACAGGGTCAGGCCAGATATCAAGAGCGCAATGTTGTTATTCTGCTGTGGATGGGATTCAAACTGGCAGCCTTCCGAGACAAAGGCCGAACCCACTGAACAACACACCATCCACTTAGCATGAGATCAAACTCTTACAAGATTCATTAGACGACTGTAAATTGTTTTCAGGGGGGGGGGGGTTGCACTCACAATTCATGAACAGTGCATCTAAATGTATATATACTACCAGGGAACTTCAGCAATGGGAACCATGGCTGTCTTTGTGTTAGCTCAACATGACATGTTGGCTTAGAGCGCCTTGCTAATTGATTCATATTTTGCTCACAGGATATGTGACAAAAAAAAATAAATTAAGCAATTCAGACACAATGCATTCAATCGGGAGAAATCACAGGCGCCGTCCTTGAGGGCAAAGTCATTTTAATCAATCGGTAGAGCTGTGTCGATACGCTAATTAAAAAGTGGGGAGCTGTCCTGAACAAGTTGTTCCACTGTTGCCTTGGCGACAGAGCCGGCAATCAGCCAATGCCTGTCTTGTTCTTTAGCTTTGCTTAGAGCAGGAGTTGGCTGATTCAGAATGTGACCTACGTTCAGTTCTTCCCCAAATGTGAGCTTGAATCTGCCCCCCCAAGGAGTCAACTCAGCTGAACAATCCTGAGTGAATAAGCTGCATATTCATTGCAGAATTATGACAGTTTCTGGGACCGGGGCCTGATGCACTTATTCACAGTATATTCAGCTCAGTGCTGCCTTTCTAAGTGCCCGTCTCAAAATCTCATTTTAGCAAACAAACTCCTGCCATGGTGATCTGACCAGGCAATCATGTTGTCCATAATCCCGCTCTCCCAGCTTCCATCACGAGGCCAGAAATCTATTATCTGACCACAAATGAAGCAAGGTGACAGTGTCCATGTAAGCTGTTTTAATTGATGATAATGATAGAGATTATATATATAAGATCATGGGCAGCAGTAGGAATAGTGGTTGAAAAAATGCCTTTTCTGATTCATTTCCCGAAAAGGGCTTTAAATGTCATCCTGTTGATAAAACAACTTCAACAACATTACTGATACACCCAGCTTTGTGGTAAACTACACTATATAGCTGCAAGCGGGTAGGTTAGCTTTGAGATAAGACTGGAGTGTCTGCAAGCTGTAGTGGTCATGATTCAAATCATTGCAAGAGGCTTAGCGGTTGCACCCACAGGGAAAGCAGCTGCCTAACTTAATAAAGGCTGTGAAAAGTTAGCAGACGGCAGACAGATTGAGGGTGTAATCACTGCAGGGCATTGATGGATGGGGGCGTCCATCGCTCTGTCGGGGTCCCACCTCTGCCGCCAGTCTCTTCATGTAGGGATTGATCTCATCCAGGAGGTTGTATCCCTGCTGGAAGAGCGTGTGCTGGGCATGCATGAAGGACAGCATCTGGAGGAAGAGGCAGAGGAGGTCCTCTTACAACAGGAGCAACGGCGAAACCTCAGGGGCCAACGAGAAAAAAGGTTCAGTTCTCAAAGCTTCTTACCGAATCTAAGATTTCAAACTTCTTCTTTGCCTGAAGAACATTGATCTGAAATGTAAAAAAGATTTAAAGGTTAATGATCTTGTTGAGATTCAAATGAATACAAAGCATATAACTGAGTATAACTGGATACTGAAACTGAGGCTTTATGTCTGTTCTGAAAACATTTTAAATCCATGATTGCAGGATTTCAAAAAATCCCCCACATAGGTAGGTGACCCTTGTGTTAGCACACAAATACAGTATTACAGATTTAAAGCAAAGCTTTAAAATTCTGCCATCTACAGGACATTACCAATAATGCAGCCCAATATTTGATAAGTCTGTGCAGTTACATTTAGAGTCATGCAAGCACAAAGGAGTCACTGTAGAACTTGCATGATTGCATGTGATCCCTGCAATGGCCTCATGGTGTTTACTGTCTACATTCATCATCTATTACGTTTGCTAGTCTGACGCAGGTTAAAGAAGGGTAATGGATTCATTAAATGTTGTATTATTGTCATATAATTTGTCAGAGGACTTGATTTGCAGTTCTTCGGTGAAAAGAAATTTACCTACACATACACTTTATGCAGCAATGTGTTCAACCTATCGCAGAACCAAATATGTTAATCTGTCACACTCTGTAGTTACAAACACAATGCATGAATGAAAACAGCTTAGGCAATGTGTAGTACTTAAGTGTGTACTACAGCTTGAAGAGAACCATGGAAAAATAGCACACTTGAGGATTGCTGCCAAGACAATCAAACGATCCCGAAATGGAGAGCAGAAACAAAACATCGAGGGCTACATTGGAGATGTCAGGCATATGAATTGCTGAGGAGGGTGACCTTTTCCGCCTCGATACGCAGGCGTTTAAAAACAAGGAGGCCTTATTATAGCCATGTTTACGTTGGCTACGAGCAGGCATGGTGTATGATCCCCTGGAACGAAATAATCACACTGTACCAGCTGATCTCTCTCCAAAGGAGTCAATGTCTCCATGGAAATGAAGCAGGTTAGCCCCACTCTCTATGGGAGCAGGAACTCTAAACCACGGAAAAAAAAAATCTACAAGCTGTCGCCATCTTGTGGCCTAGCACGACATTCCAGGCAGATCTATTCTACGGTGCAGTAAATACATCCAAGAATGTAAGGCGCATGGCAAACCTACAAAAAAAGCAAGGATCAGCATAATGTTTGGTAAACTAGCAAATTCATGCAGATGTAGAGTAATACATAAGTTTGCACTATGTTTCTGAATCCTTTCTATTAGTGCTGGCTTCAAAATACAGCCTTGATAGCTTAGCCCAACTGGTATAACACTTTGCCGAATCACACAAACAGATCTTCTACGGTTTGTGGTTCTTCCCCAAGAGAAACATTACGGAATGGCTTTGTCCAGTGTCTTTTCTTTTCATTTAAAGGTCACTGAGACTGCTCTGGCGTGACACTGACTGAAAAAGATGAAGAGTTACGACCGTCGTTCAGAGGGCTGAGAGAGGGAAGCCTCGCCTTTGAACAGGCGATCTATGAAGCCTGACGCCCACAGAAATATTTCAAATGTGACTGGACTCCCCTTAAGCCAGCAAAGGAAACTATTTCCTTGGAAATAGGGGAGGGGCTTCATGTGATGCGATCATTTATCTGCTGACTGATATAAAAATTAGTCTCCTGAACATCTTATTCCTGAGACCAAAAGGATAATTTTATGCTACACGGTATTGATTCCTGCATACCAGCCTTCTGTTCATGAACCACTATACTGGACAAATGTGTCATAAATTACAGTTTGACTAAACAGGAGTTCAGGAATGTAAAAGAAAAAAACTTAAGCAGAGATAAACTTTAAATGTTGTTTAACTGAAAACTGGCAAATGTAACTTTGGCACTGAAATCTTATACCTTTGAAGGAAAAATTCAAAATGCATCCCATGTCATATGTGCAATATGGCTAATTGTGCGCACAGATTTTTCATAATTTTTCTTTATTTTTTCGATTTTGTTATTGTATGTTTTGGTCTGTTTTTTCTATTGCTATTTTATTTTAGGCTGTGGTGACAAGCAAATTACCCCCGGATGGGATCAATAAAGTCTTATCATAAATTTTGTAATAACATTTCAACACAGATCCTGGTGTTGACATGTTATGTGTCTATTACGATGGCAGGATAGACTTGCGTGTGCGTGTGCGTGTGTGTGTGTGCGTGTGCGTGCGTGTGTCACCTGCAGCACGTAGTCCAGTGCCAGGTGCCGGAAGCACTTCCGGGTAATGGTGAGCGTGCCCGTGGCCTCCTCCACCTCGTGGGGCTTGTTCCGCGGCGCCTGGGCATTCTTCACCTGGGCCATCTCCATGTCCTCACGCACCCTGTCAAACTGCTTCTTGGTCTCCTTGAACCTGCGCACATCCCTGAGTGCCAGAAGGGATTAGCGGGTGTTAGTCACATCTCTGACTGTATTTGAGGATGAATGCCGGCATCATTATTCGGCAAAATAACCCAAAGAGAACTGAAAAAGGGCCATTCTTATTTTATACCTGTCATTTAGATAACAGCCTGTCTTAACAGAAATAACCAGTCAAGAATTTCCATCCATTGCCACTTAGCCTATTCAGGGGGGCCCAGAGCCTACAGGACCGGACACTGACTTATTGCAGAGCACAGTCACAGCTTGATAATTCCAAATTACCTCTGTACATTTTTGGATTGTGGCGGGGGGGGGGGGGATACCAGAGTACCAGGATGAAATACCATGACAACACAAGGAGACCCTGCAAACTACACACATAGAGCCATGGTGGAGACTCAAACCCTGGTCCTAGAGGGGCGAGGGAACAGTGCTAACCACTGCACTACCTCAATCAAGCACTTTTTCATTGTGAAATAGTTTGACAGAAGGTCCAGGACTTACTGAACTGGAGGTACTTGTGTATATCAAACCCTAAAAATATTGTCCATCCACCTCAGACTGACCCATGTTTCTTCAGACACATGAGCTCACTGAAGTGCCTTTTCATCACGCAATGTGAATTGCTAAGCAAGATTTCAAAATGATTCCTCTGGCATGTCTGCTTAAACCAACAGTGGTACTGTGCTAAAATTTCAATAGGATCGGGGCCATTATACACAGAGATACCTTCCTGCCTTCCTGAAACATCCACTGTGAACACAAGACAGTCCAGCTAAGTGTGAACACACCCCCCCCCCCCACACATGCAGCTAAACTGAAAGCCTTCCCAGACCATTCGAAGAAAATATCAGCCAACCCAGAACTCAGGCTGCCAAAACTTTTAGTCTGGACTCTGCTTATTCTACAGTATTCTAACATACAACATCTGCAAGACAGGAGGACAGAAAAATGGTGGAAACTGAAAGTGTAGACTAGGGCCAATTCATCAGGTCAGCAAAACTCAGTAAAACCATGAACAACAGAGAAACCAAATACCTAGTACAGAATGAGAGTCCAGCATCTTTGGGTCTACACTTGTACATACGTTACCAAAAAAAATAAACATTTTAAAATGATTGAATTTTTCTCTTGGAGGTAAATACTTCACAAATACTTCATGATGCCTAATTATGCATCTCCTCATTGTACTCTGTTTCAGAGAAGGACATTCACTTTGGCGTTACCTACTCATCACATTTTACTTAATCATGTTCTGTCTTGTAGGTGATTGCTGGCTGGGACTGAGGAGATTAACTCCAAATCAACAATTTAATTCTTGTGCTTAAGAAAGAGTACAGATGCTTTTTTTTTCTTTCAGCACATAATCATGCAAAAAATCTCCTGACTGTTCCAGAGAACCGCAAAGCTAAAGCCGTCTGACTTTGTGTGCGTTTGATCTTGTGAAAAGATTACAGGATGTAGAGCTGCGTCACTTGGTTTGGAGCGACTTGTTCTGAAGTGCCACAAGTGGACAGGCATAGTCATGCCTGGTGTTAAACCAGTGACCTCTCATCTTCTTTTGGTACTAACTCAGCAGAGTACATGTCTGTATTAGTCACACATTCCTTAGAAAAGTATATAATATGGGAAAATAATGTGACAGCGGATGAACCAGTCATAGATATGACAAATAGGAGGGAGAGTGCTGACTTTACTTACTCTTTGACGAAGTTGTGTAGCTGCTGCCTGACAGACCTCTGGGCCTGGTCGAACAGGATCTGCAAAAGCATGAAAAAGTACAATAGGGCTGTCGCATTACAACATGTGGATTGTGTGGCGAAATGATAAATGAGGCAGCATTTGGAAATAATGACTTAAACAAAAAACATCAACCCGATTCTAATGCTTGATGCCCTGAAGTAGCATGATGCTAATGTTAGTAATTTAAGTAGTAACGATGAACTTTATGCACATAAAACGCTTAACATTTTAATTCCAAAACAAGGTTGAACTCATATGGGAAAGTAGGAATTTGTATTAAGTCACTGACACCAGATAAACAGTGGCTCAGACATGTGATCAGTGGGTAGCGCAAACAACTCAACTTGGTATTTAATTAGATTCTGTGAGTCATCTCTCCTCCAGTAATAGAACTTATCAACCAGCAGAGGGCGCTCATTCCAACTTTTCATTTATGCCAAGTGAAGAATGGGTTCAGCCTGGTGGAGCACATGCACATCCACCAGCCCCCATCCCCATAAGGAGTGTCACTGTGACTGCCTCCCCCTCATTGCAGGTACAAGAAAAAGGGTCATTTGTACAGGAAAGAGGCTGTAGGGACACTGTGATCAGACTGACAACCTCTGTGTGCGCACTACCCCGGCCCCTAAGATACTCATCTGTGATTGGACGGCTCCCTCACATTTATTGTCACCCCAGTCTTGGCAGCCCCAAACAGGCAGGAGCCTGGAGTTATTTTCATGGGCCTCCCTTGTGTGTCTGAATTAGGATATCAGGGCTGATTTATCGAGACTCCTTAAACAGCTTAAATCCTCTCCAGTTTTGGTGTCAAGCTTTAATACAATTACAATTACAATCCAGAGCCCATGTGAACACATCACTCACAAACCTACAGCATAGTATCCCTGTCATAAATCTAACGGAAGAAGTCTTTATTTCCATATAAGCTGCTCAATCATCTCAACGATTCTGCTCAGAAGCAGAGAACCAGTTAATGCAGTTACTCGAGTAAGAGGAGACCATGATGAAGTCATGCTGTTGTTTGTTTTAATGTATTTGCGCTGTGAAAGTACATACGGCAATTGAAATTTCATCTGGCCCTGAAATCAGTGGCCCAACAAACATACAGTTTTTTAAGTGACTGGCATCAGTGACCTGGCAAGTGAACAGCAGGTAACGCACAGAAACCCAAACGCCTGAGATGACGCTAAATTTGCTGTTTCGATCGCTCCTTTGGCCCTGATTCCACTGGTGTGGCCTGTGTGACGACCGAAATAACGAAAATGAAACTAAAAAAAAAAAAAAAAAAGCGTCGAAACTCCAAGGTGTTTCACAACTTGCCCGTGGGTAAAGAACAGGGCAGAGCACGGTGTCGCACATTTTCACAAGGACTGCCAGCCTTTGTCCGTACCGTGACGCAGAATTTAGCACTGGGAGACACAACAGACCCAAAGACGAGCGTGAGACGACACCGTTAACGCAGCATGTCTGGCATCGTGCGGCTTGCTGGCAGAGTGAACCTGCATGACTTGAGCGCCTACTAAGTGCCCTCTGTCGATGTAAATCTCAAGATGCTGGCACGCCACGAGCAGCAGCGGGCTCTCCTTCTCTGTGGCCAACTGTCTGGCGGGACTGATTTAATAATCCACCAGACAACACGCTAGAGGTCTAGCAGACTTGAGGCGCAGGACACAAATGGAAAGTGGACAGCAAACCACACTGCTAGATGGTTGGGGGGGGGGGGGGGAGTATTTCGTTCCCACATTTAAATTCCTTAGCAGATGCTTTCATACAAAGTGACGCACAGTTGAGAAAACAGGGTCAGATAATCCTAGGAGCAGTTCAGCTTTGCTTAGGGGCACAATGGTGAAATCACTTTAGCAACCCAGGGATTTGATCCAGCAACCATCTGAGAACAGCTACAGCTTCTTAAGCTGCTTAGCTACATACCAGCGCCATACCGGGACTGTGCCCATGTAGAAATGGAGTCCTGGTCTTTAAGGTGAGTATGCAAAGGATGACAATTGTCATGGATGTAACTTCCTTAATTGCTTGTGATTCTGTAAAAGTTTGTCTTTCCCCATATAGCAGACGCAAGACGCAAACTGCTGTGGAAAGTTCTGAGAGATTACCAGCATTTGTGGGGGGGGGGGGGGATTCCACAGTCTATGGCATTCCTGGGGCAGGGGGAAGGAGGAGGAAGTGACGTCTAGGACCATGGATTCTGCATTGGCATGTAGCCTCATGTGCTCAGTGTGTGCCACTTACAAAGTGGGCCGATTTATTTCACGGTTTCCCGGGAAATACGATACGCATGACACATGTGGCTGAGTTATGTCAGGTGTGTGATCAGATCAAAGAGCAAAGTCAGTGCCCAGCAAGAGTGATCAACAGAACAGGAATTTTAGGAATGCAACACAACAGGTACAGTTCTACTGGAACATAACTTTAGACTGAAATGCTGCATTCTTCTTAAATAAACAGATATACATATGAAGCTGAACATTTGTGGCAATACATTTAAAAAGGCTGTGTGTGCTACTTATGTAGAATACAGAATAGGGACAGATTCTGCAAATGATACAAATATTGTGAAACTGCTTAAATGCCTCTGATGACCTATCCCTCATTCACTCAGAAAAGGATCTGTCAGCCAACAGGAAAGAGCGCCCCCTATCTGCCTACAAATGTAAATAACCGAAATGTGCTGTTTCCCTTGCTGAAATAAATGAAATAAATGCTGGTGACAAAGATAAAGAACTAAATGAGGACACTGTGGCAGGAATATTGAATCCTTGTTGAAAAGCCTAATACGTGTATAATTTCATTTTCATTTAATTTCATTTCATTAAGGTTGACGCAGTTGCCCCCTAGCCAGCCATGACCGTTGCCTGTACCTCCCTGGCTCTAACGTGCCATTCAGCGAACTAAACTAAACCCTCATTATTCTCTGTTGGCAGCCTTCTGCTCCGAGCTGCTCGATCCTTGCAAAGAAACCAGTGACTCATCAGCTCCACCTACACTCCTCAATGCTTTGTGTGTTCACATTCTCCCGCCAAAGGATAATCCGGGAATTGTGGGTAAATAGTATTCAGTAACATGTTTTATTACATAAGAACTTGGCGACGTCGCTCCAGCTTACGTCGGTCACTCCCGTCTTTCTGCTCTGGCAATGTGCCCCACCCTCCTCACTGCCGTTAATCCGTAATCTGCCACCAGCACAAAGAATTTCCTGCTTCATTCTCCCCTCCTCGGCCTCTCCAGGACTCCGAATCTCTAACGAACACAGGATCGCAGAAACTGCTATTGATGTTTTCTATGTGGCTTAAAAAGCATGAACTAAAAAACTATCAGTGGCATGTCATGTGACGCTGGCATTTGTACAATTTGACCAGACGGGATAATTCATAAATCTGATAAAGTACAGAAGCAGACCAGCACACAGCTGGTCATGCGTAAACCGGCATGTTCCTCCTGTGTTTGTCCTTGTTCTTAATGACAGTGATTTTCTATTTGCACAAATTACAAGCACGTAGGAATTCAGATATCGCAACACCCCAACTTAAGGTCAGATGTTTTCCCAGCACGGCTGGGATTTGAGGCTTTGCTCAAAGTGCCCAACAATGATATCAGTACTTTACTGGCCATGAGATTCAAACCAACAACCTTCCAGACACGAGCAAAGACTCCTAACCCACAGAGCCACACATGGGCTCTGATCCATCTAACAAAGTGAGAACAATAAATCCTGCAATCCTGTTTTTTTAATTTTTTTTATTCCTATCTCTTGTCGTTTCCTAAAATAAACTTGTGTGGCTGGCTGGTAAGTGGCTGTTCAGTTTGGAGAGGAATGCGTGGGACCATAAAATGCAGCAGGCCAGTCCCATAAAGCACCCCCCCCCCGGGCGTGTCCGTGTGGGGAGCTGCGGGTTATTGGTTACCATATCCTACCCAATCGGCATGCTGCCCTTTTAGGCCCCCGGATGGACGCCCTCGGTGCGTCTCTCCTGCTGTGAAGTCAGCAGTTCACCCTTGCAGGAGCTTGACCCTGATTCAAGGCGGGGAATAACCCAGGATGGGTAAGGAAGCGCCAACCTGTGGCACCTCAGTGATGAAATTATAAAACACACACACCATTTACATCTACAGATCGGCAGCTCCAGTGGAATCGAACCCTGGTCTCTGTCGGTGTGACGTGCTAACCATCGCACCACCTTGCTGCCCTCCCACCACCTATCGCACATAAATGCATTTGTTCACACAAACACTCACCAATCCGGAAAACAAGCAATGCACCGCCCTTCCGTGATGCGACCAGTCTACCCACGGCGCCCATGCCATTACACGTTATTCATCCGATCCCACCCACAGACGCCTAAATCTTGCGTGTGGATGTGCTGCCATTTGGCAAAGCTTTCCAGAACTGAAATAGTTCTGCCCACTTCCTGTTCTGTACATTGGGGACAATGTTGAATCATCTCTTCCCACCCACGATACAGTCTGTCAAAAAACCTCAAAAAAAAAACACACCAAAAATGAATCAATTAAAAGCAGTGCTTCCCACCATAAGGATAAACCTTGTGCTTTAAACTCCTCTAACAAGGCCTATGTCTGACAGACTGAATATCAAACCTCAATATATATCAAATCAACAAAAATGTTGTCACATTTTTCACTTCATCTCTGACATTCCATCTCTGGGGAGCCTGGGAAACAGGTATCGTAGTGGGCACTGCCCATAAGGTTGCGGCGCTGCCTCACTGAAGCGACCAGCATGCCAGGCTAATAAAAGTACTAATCCCCTACCGCCGGATCAGCATAACATAATCCTTCGTGGTGTTTCCTCAGCAACTCATTTACGCAACACCCATGTCAGATCCAACGCCAAATTCCTCCTCCTCCTAAAAACAAAGGCATCTCCATGAAATCGCCATGATGAAATTACAAAATGCCGCTGTCTTTTAATTAAAATGTCAATAACACCAGGCTTGGAAGAAAGAGGATCCCAATGAGGTAACGGCAACGGTGCCCGTGAAACTCAAGATTTGCACCACAAAAGCTTTTCCAAAACTGCATACTGATGAATGTGCGGATCTGTAACCCTTACAGTGTTTCATCAAAGTGCTGTAATAACACCCGCAGATCTTCTGTAAGTCCTGTGACCCAGGCGCTTACGCAGAATGCAACTTCACAATGGCATTTCCATATGCCCTCTGTGGCCGAGCAGTGTGTCACAGCCCTGGCGTGGCTTAATCTGACCCACTGTGCCAGACAGACAATTACGGTAATGATGTCAAGCAGGTCGCAGCAGCAGTGCTAATCCTAACCCTTTGTCGCCACCTTGGCAGGTCAATCCGAATGTTTCACACAACCACGGTGTGTCCAAGGATCAACAGGATAGTCCCATTCCATTTTCTCTCACCTCCAAAGCAGCACAGAATAGTTAGCTGTGCCAAGATTTTCCCTGGCAAGAGAAAAAATGCCTATTCAGAATAAATGCATTGATGGTATCAATGGAAAGGTTTTTTATTGTTCAAAGAACCGTCATGTTAATAATGGAGAAACTAGCAACAATAGAAAGGGAATATACAATAACATAAGCAACGGAAACAGGTATAGCTCTTATGTATGTAGGCAGCTTATGTAACCTTATATAACCCAAAGAGTACAACAAACTGGGCTAACTTTCACCCACCCCTACAATACCCCCGTCATCAGAATCTACCACCGTAATTACAGGATTACGGTGAAATTGTGTTTCCTAAATGATGGGTTCAGTGCTCCCCAACTGCATACTGTATGTGACTACTCGTCAACCACAAATATCAAGGTATGCCTGACTGTTTGATATATAAACCCCCAGCAATGTCTTTTTGATAACAATCATGATTTTCTTCCCCATCCTAAAATGCATCACATTGGGGAAAAAAAATATTGTTAACATCATTTTAACATGCATTTGTTCCAGAGTTACCAGTGTAGATATATACACTGGTCATTAAACGAGAACTAAGTGACTCACATGAGGAAGCTTGAATGAGGAAGGAGACCATCTTAGGTAGATTATGGTACCAGACATAATGATGAACATAGGTAGTCACGACAAGCGGCTTGAATGAGGAAGGAGACTGTCTTAGGAGGGCTATGGTACCAGACATAACGATGCACATAGATACTCAGGACAAGAGGCTTGAATGAGGAAGGAGACTTAGGAGAAGACATAATGATGCACATAGACATGAGAAACAGCATGTGCTTGGAGGGTTATGCTACCAGAGATGATGATGCACATAGATGCACTGGTAACACTTTACTTTGGGGACACAAATAATGCAGTAGTACTCTTACTTAGTGTGAGGTATTAATTAAACAGAAATTAAGTGTTAGCTGCGCACTGATCCCATGTTTGTTCATCATTAATCAATCATGGTTTATGTATTTCATACAATTACTATATTTCTTCATGATTTATAATGAGTAGTAACTAACTTAGTTAAAGTTAAAGTAAGTTTGGAGCCCTATGATGGTAGGTGGCACTGGAGCCTGTTTGTTTATCTGTGTACATCTCTCATGGGCTGCTGCAGAATAGTCTGGAGTGCATCTTCACCATGTCCAGTGTTTTTATTCACCGTGTGACTGCCCCCTGTCCCACCAGCACCAATCCCGACTGCGGACTTGGTCAGGTGATCATGTGCTTTATGTTCAGCCCTTTCAAGAGTCCATTTTAAATAGATGAGAAGTGGTCAATCGACTTCGATTGCTCCCAGGTGACCTGGTGAGCCATTACCTCTCATCACATGTCACCATATGTGACATTTCTTTCCTAACAGTTCGGCTGGCGATGCAACAGCCAAAGAGTCACTCGTGTATGATACACACCAAACGGCTTTACTGAGTGATGGCACCTGAGGAGCACTGAAAAATAAAATGCCTTATATCATATAGAAGACAAAAGTCCATTATGTCTTACTCAGGCCTGTCAAGTTGGTGTAAGAAGCAGATTGTTTTAAAGCCATCGAAGGCTCATGTGTCTGCTCACTGAACAACATTTAACCTTTAATCAACTTGAAATATTGATAAACATCTGTCAGCAGACAGCATGCTGTAAAAAGACAGTGCTGTAAAAGAACTCTGATTCAGCAATAAAGCCACTGAACAGCACATTTTAAGTGAGATCCATGTAATTGCATAGCAGTTTGTAATTGAGACCTATAGGGATGTACTGCACTTAGTAATTGAGACAGGGAGCAGTAAGTAAAACACCCTTTAAGCATTTGAAATTGTAATAAAGTAGAACAACTACTGTAGAAACACAACATAATTGCAATGCTGACCTTAGAGGGAAAAAAACACTCCATATAGTATTTACTTCCCTGGCTGAGCCTGAAATTAGAGCATCTGGTGCTCATTCCAGTTCACGACGCTTCCCTTAGCAACCGCCAATTACGAGTCAAAAACAGAAAACCAAGCGAACGGTGACACAACCAGGCAGGAATAAATAAAAGGAGGGGAGGTTCCCATCATTGCTCCCCCTCGAGCAGGAAGTGGATGAGAAATGTGCGAGCCGGCCCTTTCAGACGCGGCCGAGGGACTCTTGCTTTTTGAATGGTGAGGTGGCCACTGATGGTACAGGAACCTCACACTGATGGGTACAGGAACCTCACACTGATGGGTACAGGAACCTCACACTGATGAGTACAGGAACCTCACACTGATGGTACAGGAACCTCACACTGATGGGTACAGGAACCTCACTGAGCTGCCAGCCCCGGACACCCCTCTACCGCTGGCTCCCCCATTAAGGAGCTCTGCTAAAGAGGACAAAGGGCCGTGCACACGGGCTGCTAGAAACCTGGGGCGAGAGCTCAACGTGCTCAACGCTATGCCGCTGTCACTTCCATTGTCCTTCCTGCCTAGCCGAATGCATCCTGACTTGCAAAAACCCAACAATGGAGCTCTCTGTCAAAGCCCACGTGTAGCTCTACACTGAGACCTGATTGAAAAACAAGCATGCGCTACGGCAGCAGTACATGAGAAAGGATATCCATGTCATGTCTACTAGACCCCCATGCTGACAAAACAGAGGACTCTGATGAAAAACAAAGCCTGACCATGTTACTTAGGCTACTGTCTGAGGGCATCTGGCAGGACTATGGGCGTGGAGGACCTTACCATGTGGTAGTTGACTATTTCCTGAAGACTCTCTCCAAATTTCTCCAAACACTCCTGCAACACAGACAGCATGGTACCATAAGCATACTGCACTCTCACCAATCAATCAACAGCTTTTTAAATTACAAAACAAATGTTCAGTTTTCATTGGCACTTAACTTCACAGAAGGGGTAGATGTGAAAGCATGGTCCCATTGCACATAGGTCAATTTATGACTTATCTGTATACTCATTTTTGTCCTGCACTGTCTTGTCTTGTATCGCACTGCTGTTTGTCCTGCACTGTCTTGTCTTGTATCGCACTGCTGTTTGTCCTGCACTGTCTTGTCTTGTATTGCACTGCTGTTTGTCCTGCACTGTCTTGTCTTGTATTGCACTGCTGTTTGTCCTGCACTGTCTTGTCTTGTATCGCACTGCTGTTTGTCCTGCACTGTCTTGTCTTGTATTGCACTGCTGTTTGTCCTGCACTGTCTTGTCTTGTATTGCACTGCTGTTTGTCCTGCACTGTCTTGTCTTGTATCGCACTGCTGTTTGTCCTGCACTGTCTTGTCTTGTATTGCACTGCTGTTTGTCCTGCACTGTCTTGTCTTGTATTGCACTGCTGTTTGTCCTGCACTGTCTTGTCTTGTATTGCACTGCTGTTTGTCCTGCACTGTCTTGTCTTGTATCGCACTGCTGTTTGTCCTGCACTGTCTTGCACTGCTGTTTGTCCTGCACTGTCTTGTCTTGTATCGCACTGCTGTTTGTCCTGCACTGTCTTGTCTTGTATCGCACTGCTGTTTGTCCTGCACTGTCTTGCACTGCTGTTTGTCCTGCACTGTCTTGTCTTGTATCGCACTGCTGTTTGTCCTGCACTGTCTTGTCTTGTATCGCACTGCTGTTTGTCCTGCACTGTCTTGTCTTGTATCGCACTGCTGTTTGTCCTGCACTGTCTTGTCTTGTATTGCACTGCTGTTTCTCCTGCACTGTCTTGTCTTGTATTGCACTGCTGTTTGTCCTGCACTGTCTTGTCTTGTATTGCACTGCTGTTTGTCCATCCCTTTAACTCCCTTCCCTGCAGGTGTAGCATAAGAACAATACTGTGTTCATCAGAACACAAAACAATACAACTTGCAACTTGAGAACAGAATCCATTTTTTAAGTGTTATGGATATTAGAATAACATTTGTTTTCTTTTATGTAATATTTCAGTGGGATTCATTTAGGACAAAGTCCCTGTTCCCTGCTGTATGTAGCACACATCAGCATTAAAGCCTAATCTAATGCACAATGGGTCACAAGAAAGACAGAAGACCTCAAAAGAATGTTTTCCTTCAGACAACTGGTGAACCTAAGAGGAAGCCAGGCTGCCCAGCCCTGCATTCCACTTGCATGGAATATTCTTGCATGTGGTTTCTTGCATACGGAGCCGCAGGGCTGGGCTGCAGCGCCAAGATGCGATGAGTCTCCAGGCCTGATTATTGTTGACTAATCCATTTGTAATTGGGATTTTGCACTGACTCAGGTTGAAAGATTTTGAAAACAGGAAACCACCACTGCAAGCTAAAGTTATTTCATGCTCATTTCAGCTCAAGGACCAGTGCCCTTAATTGATTCATGAGGTATGACAACGATCTGATATCCTAAGCCAGTAGATAAAACAGAAAAATTCTAATAAGGAGATAATCAGTCCCCAAGTATAGCAAAATATTATAAAATTTAGTGTTTGTAGGATTTTAATATTGCTTATGGTCCACATACCAAAGCAATCAGGTAGTGTAATTTTAACGAGTGAAGATTATTCTGTGATGTAACTGAGTTTGATGGGCTCAAGTGTTACCTGATCATCAGTCGACTGCACGTCTCTGGACTCTGCATAAAACAGCTGGTTGTACACAGAGTTGGGTAATTCAGGTCCAGAGAGTAAATGTCCAGATCAAGATATTGTTTCAACCAACCAGTTGAGCATAAAGGGTCACAATCACAGAGTACTCAACTGGTTGGTTGAAACAAAATCCTGGTCTGGACTTTTACTCTCTGGACCTGAAATACCCAACTCTGGTTGTACAAAATTGATCAGGACAAAGACCTAAACACCTACATCCACAATTCGATTTTAAGACAGAAGTTGCTGAAACACTCACTGAGATCATCTCGTCCTTCTTGCACTGCTGGGAGAGGTCCCGAACCCCGTTGACAAACAGCTTGTTGGCGCTGACGTAGGCCTTGCCGGCCTCGATCATACCGCTGCATAGCTTCACTAGCTGTAGGGAGGCAACAAGAAGAGCAAGAAAGGAAGAGAAAAAAAGGAGAGAAACCCATTTTCATTAAAAGAATTTTGTCACAGAACTTCCAATTAAGGTTCTGTCAACTTGGCAACCTTGAATCCGCCACGCTTGTATGTAGCGTTGCATGTAAATGTCAGTTTTTTTATGCATTAGAGAATTTCATATTCATAGACTGGAAATACTGTACTTGATTTGAAATCACCCAAGTTGACCTGAATAATGTTTTTTGCAGCTTTTATGAGAAACACTTCAGGATACATGACAAAACACAAAATCTAATGTCAAAGGCAAAATATTATTTCCTAGGCTTCCATATTTTTGATGGTTCAGTGGGTAGAAATGTTGCCTCACACCTCCAGTGATGGTGGCTGAAATCCCACCATTGGCTCATGTTTGCATGGCTTTGCATGTACAGGTACTCCATCTTCCTCCAGCAGTTCAAAGATGTGCTGTTAGGCTATTTGATGTCTCTAAAGTGTGATTTTGTGTGTATATGTGGCCGGTGATGGACTAGAATCCCATCTTTGAGCCTTGGCATAGGCTCCACCCCCTCCCCCATCCTGACCAGTGGCCTGTACTACGAAGCGGGGTTACTGGTTTATTGGGGTAACTTGTCGGATTTAAGGTACCACAGTTGAAATGGACTTCATATTCGTTCAGTTACATTTTGCCCAGGCTACCTTAAATTCCACAAGTTACCCCGATAAGCCAGTAACCCCACTTCATAGGACAGGCCCCAGGAAAAGCTGTCAGAAGGTGGATGGATGTAAATAATTAAAAAGAAATCTTCTAAACATGTAATGGGATGCAACATTGCCAAGACATTTCAGCTGAGAAACAGGTCACATGTATGTGATAAACTGGGCCTGCGTCCATGTGCTGATTTCATATCTGTTGGTTGAGGCACCAAACAATCAAAAAATCTGAACCGGGAAGATAGACAGGGTGAGATCAGGGAAAATTTCTAAGATCAAATTGCTAGATGTACTTGAAGGCAATAAGTCAGGGACATGGTAGAAGTATGAATAACACTGTGAAAGATTCCCCGGCAAGGAGAAACTCACAATACCTCACAACTTGGTAACAGACATGATGGCATTTAAGATACTTGGTGCTGGTAAACAGGTGGAGTTAATTGACTGGTTCTTTGGAAACCAGGGGCTGGATTACTGTTGTCGAATGTGATAATGTGACCACATGTCATGCCTTTGCTATCAGTATTGCCACAAAAATAAAACAGAGTTCTTCCTTGTAACATTCACTTCATGTTGTGGAAACAGTCCTGCATACCACTGATGGCAAGACAGTTGTACATTGGTTCCCATAATCAGTCCTATACTAGTTAAGTTATGCGTGCAGTAGAAAGAACTTTTCCCACGTTTAACAGATGTTTAAAGATCATATTGCAACACTTTGCCAATGTAGGACCTCTGGTACAGGCAGCTATCGTTCTTAGCACTTGTGCGTGTAAGAAACCGAACAGGTTCTGAGCATTCACTGATGACATCACTGCTCAACTAGATACACATGTTCAACCTAGAAAGTGCTTCAGGGATCTGGCATGGAAAATCTGGCCAACGTGAACTGGCTTTAGTACAGAGACAAGGGAAAATGCTTCATTTTACTTGGTTGTTAGATGCAAGCATTTCGGAATGTTATGAAGCATGCCTTTGGAACACTGATAAACCTTTGCAACTATCGTGAGAAGCATGGGACGTAAGAGCAAAATATGTGTATTGATGACCAAAAACACACTCCTCTGAAGTGTCCCTGCCTCTACAGCTCTTATTTGTATCATAGAATGAATTTCTCTATCTCAAAAGCATACATTCTATATCACGTTTATTAAACCAAGAGCAAACACCATACATCATACATGCAGCATTGGATATGGCTCTATAGGATGAAGTAAGATGTAAAATGGATGGAAAACCAGCATGTTGCAATGTAAATTATTCATCAGAAACCCACTGTAAATACATTTTATGAATAAAATGTGCATAATTCTGTAGATAAGGCTAGACAGTATAGCTCAGTTACACTGTGACCTGGTAGTGGCTGAAATCCGTCACAGTTTAGTGCCCCACATCAAGGTAATGATACTGGTCTTAAGAGTGCTAATTGCCCCCCCCTCTGATTTATAGTCCAAACATCACATAGTCTCAAGCCATCAACTGAATGTATACAGCTTAAAGGCACAAACCTGGAACACAAGAAACCTACTTTCCATTCATGTTGGTGTTTAAGCAACTACCTTAAAACGTAAAACCACTTTTATAATTCAGAGGGTTAGCCAAAAACTGCCTGCGCTGTGGTCGTGTCTCCTACACGTCCCTCCTACGCCCCCAGCATCGACCATGGGACACTGTGTTTTGGGCTAAATCTGGTCAGCCGTCATGGCTTTTATTTAGACCAAAAATAGTCACTGAAAATTTTGCTGTATTTAGTCCATTTGATTTGGTCCAAATTTAGTCCAAGATGGACGTCTATTTCGGATCACATATAATACAGCAATGAAACTAGCCCTAATACCGTCATGAAAATAAGCTCACATTGCAGCAAGCGAGGAACATCTCAGTGTAAACATGTGTTGTGTTGTATACACTTCCCTTGTGACCATACATCAGCATTTCGGACAGACAGTCTCCTTTTCCAGCCCCCATCAGCCATGCTATCGCTTGTCCTCTTTGCCCTTTTGTCCTCTTTTGACATCTGCTACACGCAACAGCGACCGGCGCCCATAAGAAATAACAGTGACAAAATGACAATGACAGCAATGTTAATATCATGCATCCTGTAAGCTCTGTTGCATTTAGAGTGACGGCTTTTCAACGACCTGAAAAAGACGGCCTTTCACTTGTCAACCAATTCTCAATGTTGTGACGTCCGGCCAAGCCATCTTTTCACTGTCTTTTCAGAGTCTTTTCAGTGTCTTTTCAACGACTTTTTTCTGGGTGGGTAAAACCAGATCTGACTCTTGTTCTTACACAGCTGTTCTGTTGGCCCAGTTTTCACTAACTAATTCCATAACATCCCTGGAACTACTGTTCCCCCCTCCCTCACCGCATGGGAGGTGGGTGCCGTTCTGCCCATATGCCTTCTAAAGCACAGGGAGGTGGGGGGCTTTATGGGGTTGAATATTATGACGTTTTTGAAGCAGCCGACGTATCACACTTTGTTTACAATGACTGCCATTCGTGAGCCGTCTTCACTTTAGCTACAGCTCCAGCTCTGATCAAGGGAGCTATCTACAGCTGCACCAGAAAGGTTCTAAACAAGCTTGTTTCACTCAATTATAATCCTGCTGCATAATGCTTTAAACAATCAAATGGCTGCCCATTCCACTGAGGAACAAAGGAACAAAGAGCAGTAACTGTAACAAGAATATCCCTCTCTTTCTTACATGCACACAGATAATAACCTATAAGTTTGTACCAATAGCCATGATCGGGTTTGTCAGCCGATTCAACATTCTGCTCTTCCTCACCATCAGCTACCACAAGATCAAGGCTTATTTCAAACCAGAGTAAAAGGTTCGAGATTCACAAATTGGGTTGAAAGAAGTAAAAGAGAATTAGCTTGAGGAATGATAAATGTAAATTGGTGTGGGAAAAAGATGAATGAATGGAACACCATCTAAATGGATTTCACTATACTGATGTCCCTTGACTGGTTTTTCTGCCATTGGTGGTTGAGAATTCCTCAGCGATCTGGGGGGGGGGGGGTGGGTGGCTTTGACAGAAAGTCTCCACACAGCAGCTCATTGCTGCTTCTAATTACCCAGCCCAGACATCTGAATTATGGGGAATTTCAGTTTAGGAAAAGGACCAAATTCTTAACTGCAATGTACCCTCCCAAGCCCAACACAATTACAATGGTTCTGATATCGGTAATTAATCCTGTAAAGTAATCGCTCAATCTAATTCTGAGTAATTTAGCGTGCTGGGTGCTACCAGAGGTGTAACTCTTTGTTGCCGCGTTTCTTCACACTAACGCAGGGAGAATATGTGTGCGATAGCGGGATGTGCTCATTAATATGTGTCATGCCAACTGTTCAAAAGCCAGAGAAGTTTGGTAAACCTCTTTGGGGGTGGGTTCACCATTCCATCCATCTTCCAACCACTTCTCCTGGTCAGGGTCATGGGGGGACTGGAGCTTATCCCAAGATACATAGAGCTCAAGGTTGCGGTAAACCCCAGACCCGATGCCAGTCCATCACTGGGCACATGCAGACACACTATGGGCAAATTAAATACACCGCTTAGCCTAAATGCATTTCTTTGGGAAAACAGAACCTGAAGACGCACGGAGCAAAAGTAGGACGCAAACCCTTAATCCTGGAGGCGTGAGGCAACATCACCACCTACCCCTCCGGAGTCACCAAGGCACCAAGGCACCACTGATACAATCAATCAAAACAATAACAGCACAAGCGTTATCCGGCCAGATTAGTGGATATCTTTCTAGGGAACATCTTACAGTCTCAAACTGAGACCGAAAACTAAACCTTAACATGTTTATTTAAAAGAGTGTGTCTCCACTGGTTTATTCTCAGGAACCACATTTTTGGTAGGTTAAGTCACAACCCAACTATCAAAATAGTGCATTAATAGTAAGTAGAATATCAGACATCCCACCTTAGGCATGCTGATTTCAGGGAGGTGGGTGAGGGAGGAACTCCCCCCACAAAATCAATGAATGGGGCGGGGAGGGGGGCAATTTGCTAGTGGACATTTGCCATTGCCGGGGCCAGGAGTGCTGGCGGGGTAGGAAGACGGGGGAGTGTTCTGCTGTAAAATGAAAATGGTCTTGCCACCCAACAGTTGAGAAATGGTGCTTCATATTGATAAAAGCTATGATGAGAGTGGCAGGGCATTCTCACGGTGGAAACGTACCTTATCTAGCTTCGCTTCAATTTCCACCACCTCCGTCTCGACCTCGTCGATATTTGCCCTGTAACGACACAAAGATTTATACAGATTAGTAAGGCATACAAACACACTGACAAAATGTATGTTTTATGGAATAAAAAGAGATGCACAAGAGCAAACAATATAATCCCTATCAGGGGAGTTTCTAGCTACTGAAAAGATCAGGGGCTAAGCCAAGTTTACCTGGGACTTGACTTTTTTTGTTTTGGAAGTAAGATTGGCATTGGGGCTAAAATTGCCCCAAGTGATCGACCCTAAGGACGCCCATGATCCATATTATTGACTGCATCCGTAAATGTATATGAGAATAATAAAGGACAAGCAGGGTGCATCACACAATTTCTTAAAAATAAGAAGCCTTAGGAAGCCTCAAGACGTGAATGGGACTCTGAGTGTCTAAAACAGGGGTAGAAAACCCTGCCGGTATGGAGCAGCCTGAGATCAGATGTGGTTCATCAGAGACCAGGTAGGATAGCAAACCTGCTGGATACCGGCACTGTGGGATCAGCGTTGCCCATCCCTGGTCTAAAATTCCCATTAATGTGATTTTAAATACTAACATTTAGGTTGTAATTTAAAGTCAGTGGATATAATTTCCCGTGTCCTTGGAGAGAGGGGATGACAGCGAAATCCTGGGGGTGAACCGTGGGGCTTGGACGCAGAAGCAGACACTCGGCAGCTGAGTCAGGCAACTAATCATTTTTGTGGAAAAGATCAGCAGTGGGGCCACATTCCGCGCAGATGCTCGGGCCCCCCCTCCGGAAGGCGTGGGCGGGACGGCTCCGTCTAGACAAATCGAGAGCTCTGCTGCCCGGCCCCGCTCGCCGCTCCCGATGTTCGGACAGCGGCCGGCACCCTGACCCCCAGTTCCCCATGGGATCCCGGCACATATTCGCACAAACCGCTGTGAGCTTTGGCAGAGGCAAACAGCTCTGGAATCTCAGCTGTGGGACATCTACAGTACCTTACAGCCTATGCATGTGATATTAAACAGCTCGTCCGGGGTTTAATAGGACGGGGATCTTTTCCAGTGGCTCGTGCCCCTTCCGTGTCAGCAGACTTCTATTCAACATGTGGTTTCGATAGATAATCACTCATCAGGACACATTCCATGCAAATACTTCCGTAGTGAATTTCCACAATCTTTCCCCACCAATCTGGCAATTAAGTATCTCTTTGTCTGTCTTAACGTTCATACCTTAAAAGTTGTTTATATTATGTTTATATATCTCAGTATTTATATTCTATTGTTTATTTCTCATTCTCACTATGGCCAATGAGAACAATACTTCACATATTTCACATTTTGCATGACTCCATACACACCTGATAATAAAAGATACTTTGGCTTTGGACATTTCAAAGACTGCAAATACACTGAGTAGAGAACAGAGTGGGCGTTTTTCATGTGGACGGGACATAAAGGACATCCTTAGCCATACTGTGGCAGCCAAGCCAGCATATGATTCCTTGTTATTTGTGCATACAGAGGTAGACAGCTGGTCTTACACTCCTGCCCCAGTAAGTCGGGCTGTCTTCCTGCAGCTGGAGGCGTGTGGTGGGAGGGGTGCGGGGAGGGGGGGGGGGCGCTTTCTCCACCCTTGTCTCCTGCACACGCACGTCAGTACCATCATGACCGAGTGAAGCGTGAAATGTGTTCCGGTGCACCCGTGAAAGGACCTAAAAGACTAGATTAGCTGAAAAAATGCAAATTTAAGAACAATAACTGAGTCTGATGACAGCACATGCGGTGCAGACCTGTGTGCTCCATGTTTGCTCATCCTAGCCACAGCCCACGGTTATTCTGAGTCCGAACGGATTACAGGAAGTCGGTCCTGTCGCAATCACCTCAGAAAAATGAACGGTAAGCCCACAGATCCCCCTCTGTTTAAAAGGCAAATCCAAACACATGATTCACAAAGCTGCCATCTTACAGCCTTCGATTTCTCCATTCTGCCCACAGCGATGTGCTTGTCCTGTTTCCTCCAGGAGAGACTTAAATGTCACCTTATTATATTTAGCCACACGCCTGCAAGATACTGAAGTCACACATGCTTCGCATCCCATGGCTATACCCCCCCCCCCCCCCCCACCACCCACACCCCCCCTTACAGGGGGAAGGAAGAAAAGGAGAAACAGTAAACATGCTTCTTCCAGCAGACGGCCAGGAATGGCGAAAGATTCGCAAGGATAAACCAGGACATTCTACCGCCACGAGGAACAAAGCTGTCTCCGTGTTTGCGTGCCGGCTTTGGCCGTGGGACGGGACTCGGGGGCCGGCCTCACATGGGTGACCTCCACAAGAGACAGAAAGCAGTGAGGCATGCCTGCTGGAGTCAGTCCCATCCCAGCCTTCCTCAGACTGCCAGCTGTCCAACAGCTGCAGCGTGGAGGGGGGGGGGAGGGCTGGCTCTGGGGACAGCCGCTCCCCGCGGCCCTCGGGTTCCCCCCCCCCCCCCCCCGCCTTCCCCTCGTTCACTCACCACCCATTGCTTTTCAATAAGGCACACGTCCGCCTGCGGGTACATTACCATGACAACCTCCCACTTCAAGCTCCAGCGACCAGAGTGGGAAATCGACACCCCCTTGCTATGAACATTGGTACAAGCCACCTAACGCATCCTGATCAGCCTTGACTACAAGCAGCCCATAATTTATTTTCTAATTTTACCTGAAATGTAAATAAGGTGGGTAAAATATCAAGTACATAATAATGAGTCGGGCCACCTTTGCTTTCAATCCTTATCATTCCAGCAGACAATTTCTGAACTGACTGCAGAGAAGTGATGGACCATCCATTGGAGAGAAAAGCCTTCATTTCCCTGAGAGATAAGGGGGTACAAATCTACACCACATGCTGTACTCCAGAAATTCCCATAAAGTTTAAATGATGTGTAGATCTGGTAGTTGAGGAGGCTGTGGAAGGTGTTAGACTTCATCCTGGGGTTTAGAAAACCGCTCTTGAATTTCACGTAGATGTTGGGAACAGTGTACAGTATGTACCATTGGGTGCACCTAGTTCTGTGAAATGGCCTTGCCTGTTACATGACCATGCAATCACCAGACTCCCATGAGATGACTACTTACACCATTATGGATCCCCATTAGATGTTTTTGTCAATTTCCTTAAGTGGTTGCCGTAATTGTCAGCTTTGTGAAGCTCTCAGTTTCTATTGAGATTGGATCACAGTTGCTGATCATGGTCATTTTTAAAGCTGTTTTGTTTTCCCGTGGTTAAATATTTCTCCCTTTTGGCTTGAGCTTGCAGCCACCGTTACCCTTTCAAGGCACTTGGTTCATTTTCGGCATATGTAAATCAACACATGAAGAAATTGTGCTGTCTTGTGTCTGGTGCACCTGCAATTCTTATTGGCCTCTTCAACTCGTGAAAACTGACAGTGCTCATGGTCGGACCTGTGCGACCGCCAGCACATGCTGAAAGCTAAGATTCAACTGACTCACCTCTGTAGATAGATTTGCAATTGTGATTTAGTTAAAGCCCCTTTTCATTCAGTGTTGCTGTCATTTTCCTCGTGCCTGTGTGTGTGTATACATATATATATATATATGTGTGTGTATATATATATATATATATATATATGATAGATAGATAGATAGATAAACATATATAACTGTACATTCATGAATGCCTATCTATCCTCTACAATGACTAGAATTCACTCCACCTGTCCAACTTTTCATCTTACACAAATGAAAGACGTTCATTACCAGATTCATCATCGACCTCTGAAGCATGCAGCTGAGCAAAAAAATAAAAAAAATCACGTGGTGGGGAACGACTGGAGTGTGTGGGCTGCTTGGCCCGGCTAACTGCTGACACAGTGTCTCCAGGGGAAGGGAGAGGTGGGGGTTACTGTGCCAGCTCCTCAGGATCTGGAACTCTCCGGGTCTTTTTAATGGGAAACACAAGGTTTAGCGTGCAGCCCGCCCGACAATGAGCGTGGTGTTTACTGCCGCCTACCCCAGCACACCAAGTGCTCCACATACAAAACAGCGACTGGATACTTCTTAAGTTATAGAAGGTACAACCCATTCTCCTTCGTTCCAGTTGACTGTGTCAGTGGAGGATTCCAGTCTACTGATAAACACTGTCTGCTGATTAGAAGAACATATCACTGACACGTGATGCATCTTCCTTGTTTTGTCATCAAAGCTTGAGGTGAAGATTGCTACCTTTTATGTTCGTGTTAATGGAAGGGCTGAGAGGCTGTGAGATCAAACACTTGAGTTCCTGGCTAAGGACAGGGAATAATTACACGCTACCCTTGTGAAATGCATAGTCGCCCAGGAGATGCTGGTACCACACCCTGGGTGAATGGCAGACAGCTGAGCTCAAAGGCAGATATGCGTTTACTTAAACCCCATCCCGCTCCGTTCCCCTTGCAGGGCTGGGTGGTGCACATGGACAAAGAGCAGGTGTGGCTAAGCCTGGTTCCGTATTGACCTCTAAACAACGGGAACAGCACAAGCAGCTGAGGCTCGTGTCAACTGTCAACACGGAGCGACCGCATGACATGGGGTTCAGCCGGCGAAACATCCGGCTGAGCATTTCACTGAGGTTTCTCAAAACACAAGTGGCAGGCAATAAGGGCGCAAAAGAATTACCGAAATGCTTCGTGGCTTTGCTATCTCAAACATATCCCAAGCAAAATAACCCAAGGATCTGTGACTGCTACTGGGTATGTCACTGTTTAATGACAGCCCTTATCAGGCTTCCAATCAGGCACTGTTATACGGGAGATAGTTTGAGATTGATGAGACCGAGGGCTGCACAGAAATGTTCAAATAGCTGCAGGGGGGGACTATATTTTACCGTGGGAAAAACGTGGTTCCTCGTGACACAACGCAGAACCACAGCACACAGAGACTGAGGAATGAATCAAAGAGATTTTACTGGCACTCTCAGAACCATAACAAATCAGTGAGCAGTGGGGGGGGGGGGGGTTACATTTACTTGTGAAATAATTGCCAGCATTGGAAGGTGTACAGAAAATAACAATTTTCCGAATAGTTATGAAACTTCTGCAATACGTTTATAAAACTTAACTACTGCTCAGTGGCGTTACGCACAATGTAAACAGGTTATAAGTAAATAACGGTCTGTTGAGTATATAGGCTACATGCACCATTGCTTCCCATCTCTCCCCTAATAAACAAGCAAACATGGTTTATATTCTTTATAGAATCGGTTCATCTTCAGTATTGGGGCTGCTAACCCAAACCTTTCCCTTCCCTGAAGCATCCAGCTCCTGCGTTCCATACACTCAATAAACATAATAGCTATAAGCAACCATCTGCTGCTACTAAGCCTGAATCAGTTGTATATTCTGTTGCATGTCTGTTACTTATCCTTCATATTTACTGGACGTCAAGGAGTGGCAGTGGGGGGTGGGGCGGAGGGGCGGAAGAGAACATTTCCTCTGAATATTGATTGCTATGGCCTCCTAGCGGATGTCCTTGTATGGGTGGCTGAGGGAGCAGTGATCTCCAGCGAGTGGCGGCTGACTGGTTCTGGAGGCTTGCCCTCTCCCTGACTCAGCTGCCTTGTTTGAAGTTATTCTTGGAGTATTGGGGGCGAGTGGGGGGTGCTTGTGGAACCGGAACACAGGTCCAGGTCAGCTGACCAGCACTTGTGAAAACCTCCCGGGTTGAGCTATGTCTAGCACAGGTGCTGTCATGGGGCCAACATGGCGCCGAGGCCCCTTGTGTCTGCCCACGCAGTGCTCAGGGAGTGTTTGGAAAGAAGGAAGCCCAGAAGTTTCCCAGTGGAGACGCGTCATGGTGTCGCAATGGGGGCTTTGCTGCCCCCAGAACCTGTCAGTGCAGTTCATGAGCCACCGAGAGACAGCGTGTCCCGCTGCCAGGCAACGGCAACATGCGCAAACATGCTTATACCCGCAAAGATCTGCTGCAGAGCTGCTCCAGTTTCACCACTTACCGGGCCAGTTGGTCGTTGATTAAATTTGCCTTCCATACTGGAATTTCACCAGCTTCCGTCATTGAAACGGGAATCAGTCTCACAACCAGTCATTCCTAGCTCTATTCCCATTCCAGAAAGTGGAGGTGGAGATTTTTTTATGATGTATCACCCTGGGGGAGTCAAACCCCCCACTTTCTATTTCTCTTGCTTGCTGCAGGAAGCAAACCTCTGCCTTTAGGAGCATATGCTACCTGGCCTGAACTCTGTCAAGAGCTGTCATACGATTTACCATTAAATGCCTGGATTATTTCTACTCCTTTTTAAAAGTTTAAAATTCTTGTTTGAAGGATACTATCCCCTGTCCTGTGTGCTAGGGTTTCCACTGCTAATGATTCCGCTGTGTTTCATATTTCCAGTCTGTTTCCATTGTACTGCGCCTTCAGTTTTTAAAATTCAAATATAGATTGCATTATGTATCAAATTTGAGACAGGATTCAGAGGAACACTTCTTCTTTTGATTACTTAGATTTAAATATTTTAAAAATAGCTGTAATATATCTTTATATGTAAAATTTCATTTTATTTACACACCATGTACTAGGAGTTAGGGTTTGGGTTAGGGGCATCCTGATCTACTTTTTTGGCACCTTGATCTAATCCATTCAATATCTAGGCTATATCTGCTGATTCTGAGTCCCAATCCGATCTTTTAATATATATTTCAATATGCATACATATACAGTAGGCATTGGTGCATTCTTCGTCTGACTGGCGATTTTGGCTATCTTTCCTTATGATGTTTCTGGAATGTGGACACAGGAAATGAAATATATCAGGATTTGGTAGCCAATGCAGATCAATTACAAAATACCTGGATCAGCCCTGATTCCGATCTTTGATATCAGCTCAGGACATCACTGTCAGAAGTCCACATACGTTGCTTCTGGGAAATTACGACATATTTATAACGTACGCCACATCGGAAGCTATAAAAATGGCACAGGTGTGTCTCATACATACATCAAATTATAGTCATTGCCTAACCATGAATATTTTGGTATGGAGGTGACGTACAAAGGTATGTTGCTAGCCCACATGCAGCTTAATTTGGCTTAGGGCATGGTGCAACGCCACCCCTTGCCAAATGAATCCCCGTGCTGGGAGCTGAGGCCTTTTGAACTCTGGGAACTGGGGACCACGCCCTTCGCCACAAATGCCAGTGAATGCCAGGACAGGATGGCATGTACAAAGTAACACAGTGTGTAGCAGATGACGTGTAACTCAAGGGGCATACAACCAGCAAATATATTACAGCATTTTAGTCTCTGCTTTCCAATGTATTTTGTACTCAGGGTTTGTATGTGGCTTTGCGGGTTAAGACTCTGTGCCCAAGATCAGAAGGTTGCCAGTTTAAATCCCATAGCTGGCAAAGTGATGAAACTGTTGGTCTTTTCAACAGGACCCTTAATCCCAAATGCTCCAGGGCAGAGGCGGACACCTCTGCTCCATGTGTATTTCGCTTTGGACAATAGCTTTCACCAAAGAAATGTACTGCAAACACTAAGCACTGGAGTCTGTTGGACATATTCATACAACACTATAACCCTTTGCGCTTATACAGCAGACAGAAAAGTATTGTGTGACCACTCCTGACTGCATTGTTAATAGACTATCAATCCTTAAAATAAGTGTAATCAAGATTAACGTCATGCCTTAAATTCTCAGAAAATGATAAAGAGATGCCATTGTGGTGATAGCTGTGCCTTCACATGTTCCATCACAGACAAGAGAAAAACTGATAAATAAGAGCACAATGCACTCAGAGTAAGGCCATCATTCATTAAGGCAAGCTTTTCGAAAACAGACTGAAAAAAAGTCTCTCACATGGCTCTCTGGGCTATGGAACAGAAAGTGTCAGTAGAATCACTTTGAGGTTGAATGATCAATCTCCCATGACTACTAGATGTTTTCCCTTCCGGGTGATGGCAATCCTATTGCAGATGCAAGAAAACCTCCCTGAAAAATTTGCATGTTTTGTATAGATGCACAAAACCACAGCAGACTTCAGTGTTTACTGCACAGGTGTGCTGTAGCCAGATTTGCGCAAATACCTTGTCAACCCTTCATGCCCTAGATCAGGAGTACTGAACTAGCACATCGAGAATGGAACACAATTAAATTTGGACTGTGCGATCAATTGTATCCTCTCCCAATCGGCAAAATCTACTGAGGAGAACCCCCCCGAATGGTGAAATCTACTGAGAGGGACTACCCTCTAGTCGGAGAATTTCAACCACTGGGAAAAATAATTCAGTATCCCTGCCCTAGACGCTCACATATGGTATCATATAGCCATCTATCTGTACATCACCTACGAGGCATTTTCGTCCACAACCCATAAGCACAGGTATCTATCTTAGCAGCCAAATGAATACACAATAATCTCCGATTCCTGGCTGCCCGGATACTGCAGTTATCTCCCCTGTTCCCCCGCCCCCATTGCTACGCACACAAATGGTTCTCCGTTCACTGAATCCCAAGTAGGCAACTCCATGGAAACGATTCACTGACCTCTGTTTCCCTGGCAACTGGCATAAGCGCTCACCAGTTGTCAAGCCCATCCTATTCCACTCTCTGACTAGGCACTGCTGACCAGAATGCTTATATTCAAAATTCCCGAAAACACAGGAGACCTCTCCACATGCTGTTCGGCTGGTCAGAGTCACCAAGAGTTGCATTGAGGTGTGAACCATCACAGCAGGCTATTTAGACTTAGCCATGCCCGTCCATTAGTCCATGAAGATGTATTGATTATATGGAGATACGAACACTTAAATACAGGCAAAACTGCAGTGGCTCTGAATAAATAGTGCTTCAGGGGGTGGTAGAGCCAGCTCACTCCTCCAGGACTCGGTGTTCTGTGTAGTTAGCATATTCAACCCGTGTTGCGTGGTTCTTCTACAGGAGATTCGGCTTCCTCCCGCAGACCAAAAAAAAATCGCTCTTGGTTGACCGGGTGTTTCTATATTGCTCATGGTGCATGTGTCCTGTGAAGGGCTGGCATCCTCTCCAGGGTGTACCCCTACCTTGTGTCCAATGCTGTCTGGGATGAGTTCCTGCCCCCCCCCCCCACCCCATAACCTTGTTCTGGCAGATGGAAGATGGATGGATGGATGGATGGATGGATGGGTGGATAAATAATTGTTCTTCATTTGCGCATAAATGTATTAATCAAGTTATTACTATACAGACAATTAATTACTATACTGCTTATCAACTCAGCTCCTGGGGACCGTCAGACAGTCTACATTTTTTCTCCCAGCACACTTGTACCAGGTATTTGCTGCTCGTGTCTGATTGTTGGTTTGGGTCAGGTGTGCTGGAAGCTGGGAGAATGGAAAAATGTAGACCGTCTGGACGTTCCTGAGGACTAACGCTGACCAAAACTGCTCTATATTATCTTCTTGTATACCAGAGTGACATTCCGTTTGTTTTCCTAAATATCATCCATGTCGTTAAAGTTGGACACCGATTTGAACATTGTGTCAGCTCCAGCTCAAGGAAGAGCCTCTTCCCTTCATAGGGACTTGACATTACTGGGACACCTGCGCTTCTGCGACCGCTGCACAACGGTCTCCATTCACCTCATCCCCTCAGCTGCGCCTTACAAATGGATCACTGTTTCCAAGACCAGCTGAAAAGGCTAAACGGCACGCACTCACACACACAACTTGTGATGAATCAAATTCTGAAGTCCTTCCTTTCTAATTCTCCATAATGGCCCACAAGAAGTGTGCCCACAAAGTCAAAGAGGGAAACCAGAGCTGGCACCTTCCAGAGAGTGCAAATGATTCAGCCAGAGAGCCTTGCCAAACTTGACATTACTGACACAGAACCAGCTGGGGCTTCTTGCCTGGCATTCTTTTTCAGGGTCTGTAAGGTATGTACCACCTTTAACCTCAGGCGGATAGTAACCTTGAGCACCAACCAACAAGTTCTCAAATAGCCTGCCCAGTGTTCCCTTCCTACGGTGCGGCCTGGTACTTGTTTACGAGGCCTGCAGGATAGAGTTGACTTATATCTGTTGCAAAGTGTCTCCAGACATGGACATGTGATCACATCTCTGGAGGTGGAGGCTTAAAGAAAAACAGATTTTCTCTCCCTATCCTCTGCCGAATCATGTGAGGGATAGGAAGAGATGGAGATGGGGCGGGGGGGGTCTCTTGTCTGGCTTGGCGTAACATTCTCATCCCTCCCCAGATGATGTCTTTCCAAAATCAATACATCTCTGGAGGTATCTGGCGCTGCCCCTCTACTGGACATCACAGCCTCGAGCGCGTGCCTGCATCAACACTGTCTCTCCCCCTGCCTGTCTGACTCCAGAAGACCCCTCCCCAAGCCCCCGCAGATGTGAGACTGCTGTTTTGATGCCCGGCTCACATCTGACTGGCCTATTACCCTGTATCTGTGGCATTTCCTCTGGGTCCTGCCTCAAAAAAGGAAAAAAAAGAAAAATTAACAGATCCAAGCCGCTTAGAATCAGAAAGCTTTAGTGCTGAGATATCCAGAGAAAGCTTATCATCAGAATGCACTCACTGAAACTGAAAATGGACCTAAAGCACTGGCTAACAAGTGCCGAAGAAAAACAGCAATGGCCCAAGGGGAGGTTTATGATGTTTAAATTCTACGTGTCTAAATCCTAACCATCCATACCTGACTGCCATCAGATCAGAGGATATGGAAGTACAGCTATGAGGAAATTGTTTAAGATATAGGAACCTCTTTTTAAAAAAAAGCTTTGTAACACAAGGAACTACGCTTAACGCACTTCTCTTGAAACTTCCGCGACGAACTGCTTCCCCTTTTTAAATCAAAACAGATTACCTCACTAACAGCTGGATCCTGGAGCCATGGTACGCTGGGCCGTTCTTTTGGGCCTCGACCAGCTCGGATTGAGCATTTTCCTAAGAACGGCCCAGAGACAAAGCTCTCAAAGTTGCCTGTTTCAAAGCATTGCTTCCAAGTCCTGCGATCAGCCACTTAAACCCCACGGAGTGAAAAAGAACACTTTCATTAGTCAGGCCACATGTATCCTATCTACAGTGATGGGAACAGAGGGCTTTTTTCAGCCATAGCTTTCAAACCTAATAAACCATCCTTTTATTTTTTAACGCGGTACCAGCATAGAGCCTGGTCCCAGTGCCTCCCAGGCGCTGCACCCAACACAAATGGTACAAAGCTTCCTGAATATGTACCCTTGTTTTATATTCTACGCAGAACAACAGCCGAATTGAATTTCTAGAGTTTGTAAGGACAAAATAAGCATGCTATTTCTAACCCGAGACGTGGTTTTCTTCAGAAAACTACCCCGTGGGCCACCAAACTACAACGGAGGGCAGATTTTTTTAGACGACGGTACCACCACCACTTAGGACACTGCACTGCATGGTGTGGGCGGAGCCTTCCGTGTTGGTCGAGATGTTATGAGACGTGCCTAAATTTGACCAGACGCAGACAAAACAACTCGGTATAGATTGTGGTGGGGGTGATGCTGTCAGCTACACCCCAAACACGGTCGCAGATAGTGTTGGCGTGACCTTTTAACATGCCGAAATGCCTGGGCAGTGAAGTTAATGTTCTAGAAGCCGCACCCATGTACTGATGAGATTCTCCAGCAGCCCAAAAAGCTTGGTGGAGACTAGCAGAGCCAGGCTCAAATGGAGTATCCTCGCATTACACCGCCAGCAGCCCTGCTCTCATTGCATGCGCATGGAATTTTAGCAGGAAGCCTATAGGAAGGATGCTAGCCAAGTCTATGTGGCCACGGTGACAACATCCTTCCTCATTCTGGCCACTAGCAGGCTAAGCATCCTTGGGGGTCGAGCAACATGCGCCTACGAATCACAGCGGGAAACTGCCTGCCCTGCCCCAGAGTGTGAAGCTCAAGGGAGGAAGTGACAGCAGCAGCAACAGAAGAGCAACCGGATGCTTTCCACAAGGACACAGTGTTTACAGGCTTTAAAAAGGGAAATTCACTGCTCAGTTATCATGCAGCATTCTCTCTCTGAGAGCAGCCCTGGTTTGCCTCGGTTTATTTTGGCTTTGCTCGTGCTACATAATCTGTTAAAAAAGCCGGGGTATCTCTGCAGGAGTCAACGTCCGACTCGGCCAAAAAAGAGCCCTGCGCTGCAGCGACTGCACAGACTCACTCAGAGGGCCTTAAAAGCTGGACGAGTGGCCGTAACATGAGGGAAAACAGAGAAACCAGGCAAACGACGATCGCAGACTTCATAAGGCGCCGCACGTTAACTGTGCAGAGCACGCTAACAAGAGACAGATGAGGAGAAGCAGAGCGGCAGCACTGCGGGGATATCAGAGGTGTAGAGACACTATTCTCAACTGGGGCTCTAAGACACAAACTGGCCACTTCAGGGACAGGGCTGACTTCACCTGACCCCAGAGTTACCCCCGGAAATCACTGGACCCCCGCAGAGGGAAGAGCATCATATATCCTCAGCAGGCTAAACTTCCCCCACAAGCGAACGAACAGGCGAGGGACAGTGACACGATATTGCACGTCCACAGACTAGCAGGACACATCCCAAGGGGGGGTCTGGCGGGATGAGGGTTCATGCAGGAACAGCCAAACAGAGCCAGGGATTTGCTATAGGAGGACCGACGCATCTATCCAGGACTCATAAACTACCCATAGTCCCCTTATGTAAGACAAACCTGAGCTGCAGTTATATAACTCATACCCGCCCACTAGGTCCTGGGTAAAACAAGCTGATATGAAAAAATAGAAATTGAGACGATGCTTTATTTTTGATTCTGCGGGGCTAAGGACCCAACAAACATGTGACTATTCTGCTCTCCTTTCAATCACAGGCACAGGGGCTTAACCCACTGCGCAAACCCACCATAAGTGTATTAAACAGCATTAAATCATCTGTTACGCATAAAAAAAACTACAGCATAAGCACTGGCCCTATCAAATGCAGCTCTCTGCCTTTGGATGAGAGGCTCTGCCTGCATATTTTTGGTTCTTCCAGTCAGCCACGTCCTCTGATTTTGTGTTACCCAAGTAATGACATTAACATTGCCGCTAACCCTTTACCCGCCCTAAAAAGAATGCAAACCATATGATAAACCAGCATCTGTGGGCTCCGAGTTTAGCAAACAGCTGACATTACTGATTCATGGGAATCACTTCTTCATGTTTAAGTGGTCTGGCGTAAACCATTGATGTGTGCTGCTTAAAAATGGATGGTACAAAGAGCTCCAAGTGAAGGGGGTTAAGACGCAGGAAGGCCGCAAACAGCTGAAGCACAAAAAACACTTGCTCTGAGTTTTGAAGAGCGCTCCCTTGCAAAACTCGCATGAAAGTGGCCCCTTTTCGGTCCAAACATGCAAGACTGGGACATCCTTCACAGATTACCAAGACTTTCTACAGGGATGTCTTTCACAGTGATGTTCATTTGGGCAAATGTTATCCTTTCACAAAGGTGTACATTTGTTAAGGTTTATTGACATGTATTCTCCCTCCATCTTCATTCCTCAGATATCTAAAATTGTAAAATTCCATCCATCCATCCATCCATCTTCTGTAACTGCTTATCCCATTCAGTGTCACGGGGGATCTGGAGCCTCTCCCGGATTCTATGGGCGCAAGGCAGCGAACAACTCAGGATGGGGTGCCAACCCATTGCAGAAAATCGTAAAATCACTTCTATAAAATATGCAAAAGTACAGCTTTTAATTTTCATGTCACATATGGTGTACAGTTACGCATAAAGCAAGGCTTGTTCACTCAGCTACAAATCAATCTACGCAAATAAATAAATAGAAATACCATGGCTGAAGCTGAGGACCTTATAACATGCACGTGAAAAAGAAAACTCTATCTATCCTTCCATTGTGCAACTGCTCATCCTGGTCAAAGTCACAGGGAAAGAAGCTCTAATGTGTCAAAATTTCCTAATGTCCATATTTGGATATTTTGGAAAATATGGAGAGGGCTGTTTATGAACGGTGACATTAGTGTAACACTGGAGAGGTTGAGCGCTCTAAGCATAGGGACTGACATTTGGAACTTATCTTCCAAATTGCTGTGTGGTGTAGCAGGCCCACATGCTGTGCTTGTGCTCAAAAGGTCATCAGGTCAAATCCCGTGGTCAGCAGTGTGATGTCACCATCGGGCCCTGCAGCAAGACCCTTAACCCCAATTGCTCCAGGGATCATCTGACCCTCCTTGCTCAAATATATGTCAATTTGAATAACAGCACCTGCTAAACAAAGCAAATGTAATGTATTAGGAATGGAGTACGTGTGGCTGGGGAACATTTTTACATTGTCAGGAGCGGTCCAGACCCTAAGAAGTGACCTGCAGACCCATAATGGACAAACATTCAAAGTCCCCGAAAGAGCTGTCCAAATCCAAGTCAGTATCATGTCATCGTTGGCATCTGCTGGCCATCATTTCACCCCCAGCAACCATGAGTTCACCCTGACCACAGCAGAGAGACAGGATTGGTGGTCTCTTGTTTCACTTTCCTACTTTTAAACTGTAAATTATATTTTATTACAAATGTTGTTCAAGCGATATAATGTCCTTTGCTGTCACTCTTCTGTTTTCAGTGGCTCAAATGCGGGACTATTGTAATTCCAGGGATATGGATCCCTTTTATAAAACCATAAACAAAGTGTTCATAGTCTAGACACGTCACTCCTACAAAACTAGAGCTGACTAACAAAAGCCAAGAATGAATCCGGTGCAGGAAAGCATTGTGAGTGTTTTCCTCAACACAAAGGTGCAGAAAACCCTAACTTACTGGCCTGCCTGCAATGACTAAGCAGTCCAAAAGACAACCTGGACTCTCTAAATCCAAATTCCTGCTCATCCAAGCTAACAATTTGAAGTAAGATTTCATTGCATGAAAGAAAAACTTCAGGAAAGCAAAGACTAGTCAAGAGTATAGCCCATCTCTATTATAAACAGAATCTAGGCTACTGAAAATGGCCTTACCAACTGAACTTTACCAACTGGGTTTACAATAACTCTGCCACATCAACAGGACTGGCAGCCCAACGCCACGTTTGAATATGTGTGGATGGATCAGTTGCCATTCACCAATGTCACTATTATAAACAAAAAAAACAAACAATCTATACCTTCAATAAGCAAGTCATTCAAGTTTCCTTGATACACTCATAAGCAAAAGGTCTTTTGATTCTCGGTTTCAGAGTAGCTCGGAAACAACACGGCTCTATGCTTAGACACTCTGCTGTTCCTCCACAGCTGAGGTAGACCAAGGGAAATCTTGCATGAGTCAATATTACCTGCTGTCTCAACTAATTGCGGGTGTTCTTTGGAAAGGACAACAGTAAAGACAGGGAAATTAAACCTGACAGTAGCTTGTTAGGTCACACATAGGTAGAGGTAGGACCAGAGGCTAATAGGGTTTTTGCTGGAGACTTTAAAGTGTCCTTCAGCAGGTTGAAAGCCAAAGATCTCTATGAAGGTGTAGGACAGGAACGTTCAAACTAAAAACATTTCACTCAATGCATTGCTCAATAAAATGCAAAAGCAATGGTCAGATTTTACACATGCATCCTAATCTTCTGTTTGTGCAGTTTGGTTAATGGGAGGATAACTTGCAACAACAGATGCCCAATTAGAACTAAATCCTGGCCTCATTTGCCAGGGCTTGTCTGAGTCAATGATTGCTTGATCAAGGATCTATAATTTGTCTTCAGATAGCAGAAAAAACACTATAGAAACAACTTCACTACAATTTGTATTTTTTTTTCCAATTAGGCAATCTACTGAAGTCAGTTAATCTCTGTTTTGGTCGTTTTGTTCAAAGATATATGGATGAGAGACTAATTCCCATGGACTCTATGGAGTCCACTTCCCAGGGCAGTATGTGTCTTTGTTAAACAACAAGCCAGATGAGTGCACATGGCCCCAGTACCTGCTGGGACGTGACCATTAGGCTGCAGCCCCAGGGGAAATGGACCTACTGGCCACACATTATTCACCACAACAAAAGCTGGAATGGGACGGGAAGCGATGACACCTGGCATGATTTGACTGTTTCAGACCGAACCTTTCGGTTCCCTTCTCCATTACCTCTGGACAAAAAGTGAGGAAGACTGAGCCATTTTTGGTTACCTCGTGCTTTTTACAGCAACACATCAGAAGTGACATGGGGAAAGTGGCAGACAGTGCAGGGACTTCATGGGACTGAGTGATTTAATGAAACACTACATCATAGAGCTGTTTGATTGAGATATTTGGGCAACAAAAAAACCTGCTTGGTACAAACTTTCGGCCTAAGCAAAAACAGATACACTGATAGTGTCACACATAATGTTAAATTTGTGTTTGCTTATTTACAGGCTTAAGAAAGAAATTCACTGCATCAGAGACATTTTGTTTTCATTCACGTCAAAAGGTGACGGTTACTGTTTTATTTTTCGCAAAACGGATGAAATTCACAGGATAGATTAGAATCTTTCTTGCAAGGAATTTCTGAGTGGTGTGGCGGGGATCTGTTATTCTGGATGGAGGCACTGGGAGGGAATACAAAAAGCAAAACGAGAGCTAGGGGTCAGGATATGAACTGTCTCCGATGGTGCGGTAGGTTTATATTAACACGGGGTGGTCCGGCGTGACTCAAACGTGCAAAAATGTCAAGGAGGATACAAAGAGAGGAGGCAGAAGGAGACAGCGAGCAAAGAGAGCTCATTACACAAAGAGGGAACCTGGAGAAGAAGGAAAACCATGAGGCTCGCTTTCCAAACTCGGGAAAGACAATGTGCCGTTGTTGAGCGCTCTGCAGCCAAGCAGGAAGGCATGGATAGACTCTGGCCCAGTGCCCAGCTCTCGTCATGGTAGGACGCCTGACTCTGCTACCCCGATCAGAGAGGATGTGGGGGCCTTCCAGGTTTAGTAAACGGCTGATGAAAAGTAACAAAAGACACGTGTATCTATTTCCTTAAGCTAGCTGTGATAATTCTACACCGCCCCCCAGGTCCCCCTTATCTGATAAGGATCACATGGGTATACCAAATGTATGTCATGTATTTTGTTCTTAGTTCTCCAATCAGTGGCATATACAAGGGGGGGGGGGTGTTTGGGGTGGCCCCAGCTGAAAGCTCATTGGCCCCTCTCATGCCCCCCACCTTAAAATCCTATAATTCATCCTGTCTCCAATGATGTAGTTGGAAATCAGAGCATTTTCATCATCACTAAGAATTATTTTAAGGGATTCATTTTTCTCATATATTTCTAATTGTGCAGGAAGAAATACTGATGTTTGTAAAGTAATTTATATGAAACATGTGTTGCAGCAACTGGTTACACCCTATACTCATCCTAATACTATTTGGTAACTTGCTGGTGACTTAATCATTACAGCCCTTGTTGTCCTGTGCTTTGTTTCCCACCATTAAAGCCAAACCTTAAATCAGCCTAAAAACCTTGCAAAGAGAACCACACAACATGGCACACTTATGGGGGAAAGTCCACGATAGTGGGAATTACTTTCACAGAATCTGTAAAGAAGTAGAAAAACGAATGAGTCAGCTGTTTGACAAAATATGCAGGACACAAAGCAAGGATCAGGTCAGAGGAGAGGCTGCCAGGGGGTAGAGATTCAGGAACTGGAGTTTGGGTGCACGTCCTAAGAGAAAAACACCAGCCATTCTTGTATTAGTGCAAATCTATGATATTATGGGAATGGATACACAGTACATAGACACTATTTCCAATGAGAGTTAAGCGCAGTTCTTTTTCCACTCAAGCATTCCTCTTTGCCTGCGACATGAACAGCGTAATGCGGACTTCAGCAAAACTGAGCAAGAGATAACAAGCAGAAGCCAGCGAGAGACTTTTGTGACTCCCAGGTGCTTCCTGTGTCCCGCTGACCCAGTACAGCATTCCTGACGTCATGTGACTTTTCTTTGCTCCTTCCCGTTATGGGGAAACTGAGCTTGGCAGTTCTTGTCAGTGATTCCGCAGGAGGTTAGTACAGACTGACAAAAAGGAGAGAGCCAAACACACATAACGTTTCCCTACCTGTCCATGGTTACCTTGCTGGGATTATCTGTTACGGCAACGAAACCTAGCTGAGATGTTCAGTTCCTGTGCAGAATCCACTAAGCATCTCAGCATATAAATTAAACGGAAACTGAGGGTTAGGACTGAAAGTGTAGACAGGACACTTTTTTGCTTCCTAGATAAATGATACGTCCAAGTGGTTTTCCTCTTCATCTGGCCCGTGGCCTTGCGGGGGCTTCCGGCTGCCGGCGCACCAGATCTCTACGGGCGCAGGGAAAGTGAGAACGGAGGAGCTGCATGCAAAGGAGGGCCGGCTGAAACTTTGGTGGGGAGGTGTAATGTCAGTCATGCTTCATTGGACTCCTCTGTAAACCAGAGGGGCAGCTGACAGCAACAGATATCAACAAGACCTGCCAGCAATGGGGTTTCAGCTGGAACAGTCAAGGATCCAACAAATAACATATAGACATATAACAGGGGTTATGTACTTATCAACAGATCAGCAGTAGTTTCAACCTTTTATTAACTGCTTAATCACCACACTTGTCACTGTCTCAGTTTTCTATTGTTATTTGCACACTGCACCGTTGTTTTATGTGAATATTGTATTTCTATGGCTAATCTGAAGAATTCCAGAGATGGATATACTGAGTAGGATTTCAGGGTCATCTTCACCACGTAGAAACTTTTGTCAGTGACCGTCTGCTTCTCTCTACGCATACCTTTTCATAGCAGGCTATGAACTCACAATCCCCTTAAACTGAAGGCTCTTTGCCTTCAGTCGTCATTAATATTTTAAAGGCGTGAGTCCATTTAAAACCCAAACCACCTCTTCATACGCAATAGCTCAAACCGGACAGGAGGCCACGCTCACAGGAAAGCTTGGGGTGGGGGGGGGGGGTGAGAGGGGTGGGAGTGGGAAGCCTGGGGGGTGGGCCAAATCAGAACCAGATGCCGGGAATGGGCTGCACATGTGATCCGGCATCAGACACCAGTATGCATACATATCCTGGGAGAACTGGCTCCAGTCATATCTACACCCCCCATGACCCCTAGGTACACAAGCATGACACGCCTGGGGTCCAGAGAAGTGGAATGGGGGGTAGAAGGTTTTTGACTACGACTACAAACCCCTTTGTGAGATACAACAATGGAAAATTGGACCGGATGACCAAAGTTCTCAGATTGCCCTGCACCAAGACACAGCACCGTCCCCAGGGAGAATGACATCCTTTAACAAAGGAAGACATACAGTCCATGAATGGAATCTGAGCAGCTGTCAATGGTCCTGCTCTAAAGCCTGTCAATTCCTCTTTCACAGAAGCCCAGGAGTCACACGTTATGGACTGCAGCCTCTAAAGCGCCAGTGGTCGGCCAGTTACCTAATACCTGCAATAGCCCCATGAGGCCAGCATCAATATTCTTAAGAGCTTGGACCTAATCACTCAGGGACACACTCAGACTCACGGTTTTGATATGTACAGCACGTTCCTCTGCGGTTCTCAGAGCACCAACATCTCAATCTGTTACTCATAACTTATAAGTCATCTGAGCTGAATATCTCTTCCAGCAACGATATCCACTGTAGGGCTATGCAAACTCCCACACCAAGACTTTCCAGTTATGTCCTGCTGCAGAACATTAAGAAAAGGAAGTCGACTGTTAAGTTAAACTCACCAATCACGCAAGGACCTGTTGTAATAAATATATTGCATGCTTATGTTAAGGAATACAGGAACTGGAATACCTTACCCAGGCACAGTTCAAGCACTGCTTCCATTTTTTTGCAACATCCTTTCAAGGAAACATATTCTTGCCTTCATTTAGGGCTGTCCCTTTATTTAGCAGATATATCTCTCTACAGAAATTTACAGCTCAGTCAGTACAAGTGCATTAATGAACCAACAAAGATTATGAACACAACCATGTAATAAATAACTACAAAAATGACTGCTACATTGCTTTATAACCATTTTAAATGCCAAAATTCATCCAACCAACCATTACCCAACTGCTTATCCTGAAAATGCTAAAATTTGACTCCAAAATGGAAGTACAATATCCATAGTATAAAGATAAAATGTGCCTATTTAAGACACGCAGTAATCACATATCAGCTGAAGCTGCTTTTAAGCAAGAATTGCAGACAACAGCAAAATGAATATAGAAGTGTTCAGAAAGACTAGTATTAGTAGTATTAGTGAATTGCCTTGACTGATTGTCAAGGAGAAATCTGTGACCAGAGCATAAAGCCCCAGATATTAGTATTGGTGAGTAACGCTGATGAGAGCTCACTCCTCCTAACCATGCAAATCACCACCAGATGGAATCTTAGTCACAGGCTTTGGCTGCGCATCCACATCTCTGACAGCGGCAAAAGGCTTCTTCAAAGCCACTTTCTCCACACAGAGTCAGATGATCTGAACAAGCTCTGCTGCACTTGCGTGAGACATCTTGGTACAGCGTGTGACCAAGCCTTTGACGAGTGAAAAAAGGAAATGACATCATCTGCCAGGTCCTAGGGTGTGGAATAGAGGCATGGGGCTTGTTGAGGAGGCCAGCACCAAGCCATGATGACCAGAGGACAGAGATAAAAGCAGAGATAAACTCTTTAAATCCAGCTACAGTAAATCATATAGCTGTGGTTGGTGGGCTGATTCCACTTGAGGGTATTAGTTGAACTATTTATAGCAACCGGATTACAGGCGATTTGAAAAGCCATGACGAACGCTCAGACCCTCCACAATCCAGTGAACTCTCTCTTCTGCAGGTCAGGCTTGTACAACACGGATAACGCTAATCCTCATTTAGGGACACTCTAGCAGTGTGGTTGGCCTTGCCACATTTCAGAGGCATGCCTTTAAACAATCTCCAGAACAAAAGATTCCAATGAGAGCAGCACAATTCCACAGACTAAATTTAAAAACTCTCTTCTCCATACTGGAGAAGGTCTGAGAACCTTTCAATGTAGCTGTCACCTGTTTAAAAGAGCCTTAGTAAGTTTTTTCTTTATTCACAGCAGCTGAAAAGTTGGAAAATCATGACTGGGCTTTTGCAAGCCAAAAATAAAAACAAACGTGAGCAGGCAAAAATGTGTCAAACCAAAATGAATCAATATGGCATCAAGAAGGAAGCTTCGTTCAGTTTCTTTCCAAAGAAGCAGATTCATACTCTTCTTCAGTTGTTTGTTATAGCTCAGTTTGCCGTTGCCATCCTATTTTGAACTTTATGAATTAGCCACAAGTCTCCTGGCGCGACAGACAATGTAATTAGTGCCACGAAAGAGCGCGGCTACAGAAAGAACGTCTCGAGTAAAACCGGAATATCGCACGTCACTGTTCTTAAGAAAAATGGATGCAGTAAACTGGTACTATACATCCAACTAATATATAACTCAAAATGTTATGTGTTTTTCTATCAGTATATCCCTGAAGTATAAGCAGAACTCCCTTACTCTAATCCGGCTGCAGAAAAAGGCAAACCTCCACATGTTAACAGATTGACTTGCTATATTAATTTGAGATGAAAATGAATGAGAATCAAAATTGGAAAGAACTTAGATGACGCTGAATGTTTAATGAGTCACTCTAATGAAATCCTGCAGAAATCCGCTATGGTGGCACAAGAACCACTTTATTAAGTTCCAAGCAGCGTAATGTGACTGTCAGCTGACTGATCCTCAGTCCTACAAGACCAGGACCTGCGTCATAAACTGGCCGCTTTCGTTCTGCTAGCTCCGTTATCCTTTTATTATTGTTAGTCACACAAAATTGCGCATAACTGTACCTGCATCTGTTTTGGGATGCCAAGCGCCATGCACTGAATGCATCCCAAGCGCTACAGGGATGTACTGCAGACCCACAATGTACGCCAACGTTTGCGGATGAAATGTGGGTTTGAGGCAGCCAGGTTCTGCTAAACATGTCTATGTATACCACACACTCTCCTCTTAAAATGGATCATAACTGCGGGGTAGATAACAAAGGAAATACAGGCTAGGGATTACAGCGGAATCACCTGACAAACTGCAATGCAGGACAAGTCAGCCTAGTCCATTAAGTGCATTAAGTCAGCCTAGTCATAATCTAATTGTTGTCAGTGAATTACACAACTGAATCTGTAAGCTATTCCACATTATTGTATTTGACACAGAAGAAAAAACAATGGCCAGGTTACAGTAAAACAACAATTAATCACCATTAAACTCTTTACTTCAAACAGTCAAGCATCAGATTTACTCATTTATCATTTTTATACAAGAACATTGGAAAAATTCCTTTTATGTCAGATGTCTAATTTTAAGATAAAAAAGGGATAAAAATGCATGCCAATCCACATCAAAAGCAAACCATTTCATCATCATTAATCCCTATATATTAGATTACATCGTCTTTCAGCAGCGTCCTGCATATTAGATGCAAATTTAGCATCCAAATGCTAACGCAAATTCGACGGGGAGAGCAGCACATGTAGCATGAATATGCTGAGAATCCCCTCTGAGAAGCTTCAATGGGCCCTTGCAGTCACGCATTCCTTCTCACGATTCACTCTCTTCCTTGCTTGTCCATGGAAATTTTCAAAAAGTAACACACTCGAGGGGAAGCACCCCTCTGAAGGCTGGCCTAGATCGCAAGGCCGCCCTTTGCATGTTTCGCAGTTACTCCTGGCAAAAAGCACCGTGCCTCCATCCAGACCCATCAACTAAAACAAAAAAAGATAGCTTTGCGTGCAGGCTTAAAATATAGCAGCCTTCCTGAAGCAATTACAGAAGGGAAGATGCCAGCACTGAGTGCAGATTTTGCGAATGGAAGGCCAACTGGTCTTATGATGATACACAATGAGATCTAAGACCAGATCATCTTAATTAGACTAATCCCTGGTCAGAAATGGTCCAAAACTGCAGTTTTTTATCCGTATCCTGCCTACATAATCACCATTAGCACCTGTCAATATAGCGCTCAACAAGACCTGTTCAGGCAGATGGTGTGCAAATGTCGGTCTCCTGACTAAGTTTCCGTGTTCGAGAGTAAGATCCAGCATCATCCTAAATCTTGCCCAAGAGAATCAAATTTTCCTCTTAAAAATACCATGAAAACTTTCCTGACACTGTTGAAAGCTTGTGCATCAATTCATCTTTGATGTCCAGCATGAGTCTTGAGGTGCTGGCAGGAGTTAGGAAACAAGCAAGTTCTAACAGAGCATCAAAACGAAAACATTGAAAAATTCAAGTTCAGTTTGACAGTACGCAGTTTGGGCCACATACCATGGGGCTGGATGTTCTCAATGAGATACAAATGAGGTTCCCAATACACGGCACATGAATTGAAAAGAGGACCATCTCACACATGTAGGCAGGCATACATTCCTCTATGCCTCTTCATACTTACTGTTGGAGCTCCATCACCGCAATGACTGACATTTGGCTAAAAGACAAAAAATGTACATTAAGCTAATTAAATGCTACATACCTAGGGGTATTACATGTTTTTGTGTGTTTTGTGTTTGGATTTTTAAAGTGTGAACTAATTGAACTAATTTTACGTGATTAATTTTCAAAACACTGGGCAAAGCAAAGAATCTTCTTTAAATAGTAGTGATGACAGAAGTAGTCAAGTAATTTCCTCAAGTATTAAGTTTAACCTCCATAAACATAGTATATAGACACTTGAGGAACTGGTTTTGAGATGACATCTTTAAAGTTAGAACTGGGATGAAGCAGACTGCCTTTTGTATCACATCTAATCTAGCATTTCAATCAAAGCTATAAAGAACCGAACAACACTTTCACTTATGGTAATAGTACAGCTATTCATTCAAAAAACCACCGATGTTAGATCCTAATGAGCAGAAGTAATCTTGGAGTCCAAAATGATGGATGGATAGAAGATGTCTGCATCTACAGAGAGCTTTGTCACACTCGACCCAGCACAGGCGATAAAAGGGTCCCTTGGGCGTATTGTCCATAGAAATACCATCATCATGTTTGTTTCCATTTCCATCTGAAATAGGATCCTTTTGGCCAGTAAATTATATAGCCCTAAGATAGTTCACATGTAGCACAAAATATTTTGCAGTAGTTGTTAGGGCTCCAAAGATGGTCCAAAGGAACGGACCATAACTGCTGCTTTTGGAATGAATGGTTGCTGTTCAGGCTTTCTGGAAGATTCTCACAGCAAATGGAAGGTGCCGTGTGCCTTACATGGGATGTTTGTTCAACTCAAGAGGGTCACGGGACGCTGACCTCATCATCATTCAGACAAAAACAGACTAAACACAAGTACAGCCCGTTTACCAGCCACAAACATGAGAGCACAAGACAAGGCACAAGTTCCCGCCGTCACTTCCTGATTCTTCCCTCCAATCATGACTCCCTCAGAAGTCCTCGTGCTTCTCCCTGCAGCTGCCCTAATGAGTATGAGGTACGTGGAAACGCACTGAACTTGCCCAAGGCTAAAGCCCTTGTGGATGAAAGGCCCCAGTATCTTTGCCAAACACAAGCCTTTCACTGACAATGGGTGTATTCTGCAAGCAGACTGAGGAAGACGCAGAGTCACAGAGAGGCATGAGCCAGGGGTCATGTCAGTGAGTCCGAGACGGGTGGGATCAACATGCCCCATATTACCGCTACTGGCACACTGATCAACAAACCGACAAATCACTCACACTCCGCTTCTACAAAAGTAGAACACTCAGTCACAGTGGGAACCAGACATGCCATACTGTAAATCCTGCTTACGCAAATATGCTTCTTTACTATTCACCATTAACCTGTTAAGTCAGTCTTGCTTGAGTGTCAAGTAAACATTCATATCATTGGATGCCCAACAAGGATGAGCTACACGTGAAGCGTAACTGTCTAATCCAAGTAATAAAACTTTCATGCAGTTTGTATATTTTATTGCTGTCCATCCAAATTGATTCTAAGTCACACTAAATTTATATTCCCTGAGGAAGGTCAGTGTTTTTACTCAGCAATCATAAAGACAAAGCAAATATGAGGTAACTATAAATTTACTTTAAAAATACAAATCTATTTACTTCCAACATAACAATAGGGTTAGGAGTCCATAGAAAGTTGTTGTACTGGGGTAGGACTCATTGACGTTGAAGGTGAAGGGATGCTAGTTAGCATGTATGGCCAGAGTATGCAAAATAAACACTGCCCCTAGCCTGCATTGCATCAGAAACATTTACATTTCCAAGTGTTGAGCTCATGGATACATTCACTGTGCACGATGTGCTGTCTAAGACACGGGACCACACAGACTGCGATGACGGGTACCTTGCGACAAGCGTACGTAACTCACATGAGGGTAAAACTGGGGAAATATTACGAGCCTAGGTGAGACTGGACCAGAGTTGGGAAATTCAGGTTGAAACAAAATCCCGGTCTGGACTGAATAACCCAACTCTGGACTGGACAAATCAGCGCCAGTGTCAAGAAGAATGTGCACTAAATGGCAATCCAGAATCCCAAGCCAGGATTTTTAAAATACCAAGGTCAAGTGGTAGCCCTACCTAGGTGTGCCCTGTAATGGATTGTGGTTATTGGAGCACAAATACCGAGAACTCAGTGTCCTGAGTGGGAGGCACACTCATGCCATAATTCAACACAGTGTTGCCTACATTTAACAGTTTGCTTGGGCACTGTAAATGAACTGTACACAGAGGGAGGGGCATTAATTTAGAAACATACATCACCATTAGCAGGAACATGTGACTTTATTCATAATCTGGACATGAAATATTTGCTTCCTGTAGTACCCAGTGTCAGTGGAAATCCATAGCCTGTCATCTTTTATGGAGAATGGAAAATATTTTGCCAGACTTCCACTCTCAGCATTAATGGAGATCCAGCACTGGGCTACTTACAGTCAGAATAATGAGCTGTGTGTGGGAAGATTGTACAGCAAATCATTTGATTATTAAATTATAGTAAATGCCAGAATATCCCTGCTTGAATATTGTAGGGCAAAGCTATCTAAATCATGGTCCCTAAGGGCCAAGCATTGCTGATTCCAGCCTTCCTTTACCTGTGAGCCAGGTGTGAAGCCTCTGACCAATCAGAATCAGTAAAATAACTACCTGGGAAAACTGAAAACAAGCCCTGGAACCGAGGGCCAGACTTCAAAATGGGGGATGTTCACATCCAGTTATTTCCTAGAAGAGGTATCATTATATATTTTTATTTGGCTTGTTTCGTTTCACATACTCTGTTTTTGTGTGACCATGTCAACGAGAGCTGCCTGCATGCAAATAATTAAAAAAAAACCCACAAAGCACAAATGATCTATATTCAAATTTAAATAAAATATGCAAATGCTGTGTTTTATTTTTAAAATGTACTTTTAAAAATCTTGTGCTGAAGCATACTGCTATGATAATATAAATAAAACAAAATCCATTTCCGAGATGTACAACCTCATTATGATTTAAAAAATGCTACACTTTTGCTTGTCATAAGGACTTTATAATTAGAGACCTTTTGACCTCAATCAGCTGTTCAGCTCATACATCTGAACCAATGGCCCAGCACTAAGAATTTACAGCTTGTAATTCACCTGTAATAATAGGACACAACAGATAGGTCATTACAGGGCCATTTTGGGCTTGAAGCTGCTGCGGCTGTACTATGAGTTACTGAATTACCCTTATGGGAATTTCAGGGAGGAAACCCATTTGAGGCTAATACTGAGCCTGATTACAGTAGAATCCCAGCAGTGCCGTTTTCCCCGCAATGCTTTCCGCAGACACCAAAAAAGCTAAATGCTGTCTCCTTGGTGCATGTGTTCTAATTTTAATATCATATTCTGAAATGTTTCATTTACCCATCTTAAGGGAAGCCATTCTATGCTCTGCCAATGCACAATTACAGTGATTGAGCTTGCTCTTGTTTCCATCCATACATAAGCTTAGGTTTCTTAAGCCATAATGACTTTTCACCCGTAACATTCCGACGCCATTACGCAAACTGTAACAATGACAAGCCCACATGAATCCATCATTAGCTGGCAACACGCAGCATGCACTGCTCGAGAAATTTGCAGGGAAAAACACCGGAAAACCATCAAACACCTATGTGCGCAGAGTGGGCTGCGACTACTGCATGACTGATGCCCAAAAGTGACAGCTCAGTGCGGGTTTATGAGTCAGGCAGAGGGGAGTACTGTGCATGAGTTTTATAGTGCTGATGGTACAGTCCAAGGCCAGAGCCCCAAACTTTCCACAGCTGTAGCAGGATAAAAAGGTGAAAGGGAATTGTAAGGATACATAATCATTTCATCGAAAAAGAGAAGGGACCATACAATTTCAGCAAAAAAGGTACTTTTCACGCACCCCGCATAAATTAAATGGTACGTTCTGCTTGACAGATGCAAACAAGACAATGCGAAGCATGTGTTTCACAAGCATTTGGCCTTAACTGCATGTCATGGGAGCAAAACAGGAGAAACTTAATATGTGGTCCTTATAAAACATGTGGCCAGCGTAGCTGTAACATAAACACTGGAATTCCGGTGTGACAATCAAGGAGGGTCATTCTTCAAATACAGATGTCGAGCCTCGCAGGTCACGAACTCACGTCTTCCTAGAGTGGGGAAGAGGGCCTGGTTTTCCGTAACCATGGAAAGTACACAGAAAAAGCACACCGTGCCAGACCTGTGACTGCATGATGCAGAGGCAGCCTAAGTGACCTCACCAACCAGTCTGACTGCTTCCTCCCCGTATGACGAGGGAAGGCTGTTCAGTTTGACTCACGGCAGACACGATATCATTACTAATACGCACATTTTGTTTTCAACTCAAGGTTTATTAGACTGAAGCTGAGTTCCAAGTCTTTGTTCAACTAATTAATATTAATTAGCAAAGCACTGAAGACTGACTTTGCAGCAGACTCAGAATGCAGTGGTAAAGTCAGCTATCCTTTCACCCATTTACCGATTCATCCACCCATCTATCTTTGACAACTTTCATCTCAAGTAGGGTCGCAGAATAAACAATAGGCTTGGGGATCTTATTCATGCTATTGATATCTAGCAAGCCCCACCCACTGAAGGTAGAGGCAGGTCCGGCACAGAGTCACCGAGGCATTGTCTCGGCTCACCGAGGCATTGTCTCGGCACAATCAAGCCACTCGTTTAAAGTTTCTGACAATACAGCTGGCTGCTGGGACGCGGTGGGTGGGGGTGGGTGGTCGCTCTGAAGCCAGGCGTCGGCCAGATCGCCGACTGGAGGCCGCAGATTGCTTTTCAACAAACACAAACATCGGCCTGCTGACGCCATTCAGCTGAGCCCGTGCGCCTGACAGTTGGAGGTATTCCCAGGACAAAAGCCAAAGCTGTTACGCACGGGAAGGGACGCCACGTTCCCACTAAGGAAAGAACTGACGGTTTAACTAGCATCCGATTGCTGCGCCTTGAGCTAATGGCTTTGCGGGAGTTGGAAGGTACCGTGGTCTGTCAGAGAGCGTGTCCGTGACCGCGAAGACCCTGACAAGGTGATAAAGCTGCCTGCCAGGAGGCCGGGAAGTCTGGGTAAATTTACTGGTACAGGCAACTGTAAGTGGCGGAGCAGAAAACAAATATCCCTCAAGTGAGAATTGGACACAGTCACACAGGTGATTTGAGCTGCAAAACAGCACCGTTTCTCTGTTCCTCAAGTCTGTTAATATTCATTAACCTGGATGACCGGCTGTCCTGTTGTGGGCTGTACTACTCAAATATATGCATGTTGTCTTTATTCTTCATTGTATCTATGGAAACTTTCTGCACTGCACTACTTGAATTTGCACAAACCACTGCATGCATCACATCCCTTGCATTTACTCCTCTCTGTTGGGTATCTTGTGTTTATTACCTGTCAGCATTAAATCCTAATAATTAGTTGTCTATTGTTGCTGTGTCTCCAACAGTAGCAAGCTGTGCCAACAGAAATTGGCAGGAAGTGGCAAGAAAGACTCTGATTCTGGTTTCATCGCTATGAAATGACAGCTTCCAAACATTCCAAACAACATAACAGAATCTGAAACATGTGTTTGATCCTATTTAAGGAAATATACCTCATACTTATCAAAGCAAAATGCCTAATTTACTCCATTAGCTGGTGTCTTGGATTTGCTTATTCCTTTTGCAGTTATTTGCAGTTTGTCAGCAGTTTGTAGGAAGACTAAAGAGAATGAATAAAATATATCTGTGCAAATATTGCTTTCTTTTCACGGTGTTTATCTGGCAATCAAGTAGGTAATATTCATATTATTTAAGGCAAGATTTCAAAAACCGAAAATAACAATGATAAAGAGATATACAATCCTCCAAATAAAAAATACACATTATAAAATAAAAATTTGTGGAAAATTATCGAATATAAACATTCCAGGATCTTGGGATGCATTAACGGTCGAGCAAGTTCCACTTCGGATCCCAGGTCTGGCTGCTTTCCACATAAACACAAGAGAAAGTTCCTGTAGAAAACCCTTGACTCGCCACTTCCTGTGATCTGACTCACGAGCCCAGATGGCGGTCATTACGGAACCACCGCCAAGTCTGGAAGTCTTTGATTTGACGGCAAGTCGGTATGTGCAACACCCCTCTGTGGGGCGGTGGCGGACACACAATGGACGTGGACGATGTGTCTGGGGAGGCGGCGGAGAGTGTGGGAGCCGATGCGAGGAAAATGGAAATGTGTCCGGGAAATGCCTGCCTTGTTTTCGTAACCCCCGGTACAGCGCACATGTTAAGGGTCATGAGGTAGTGCTGCTTCATAGCACTATTCCGAGTGTCTTGTTAATAAAGCACAGATGCAAAATGGAAAGAATGTTTCTCCAATGTCAATACTGCAGTAAATCAAAACCGTACCAACCCGTAAAAGCACTCCCTTCGCTTCAGGAGACCATCCTGTAAAATGTACAGGCAACAGTATAATAACAATCAAAAACTGTATTAAAAATAACATATAAAACCTTGTGTACAAAACTAAAAATGAAAATTCACCATTGATATTGTGGGGGAAAAAATGAACTGTATAGAATCTATTGAAGCTCCCTGCAAAGGAAGAGTTTCCTGGAATTCCCCGGAAGGTTATGACCTCTGACCTTCCCTAAAGTACCCAACAAATGTCCCATTCCATCTTCACAATTTCTCACAAAAAAAGCTCTTTGAATAAATCTTTCCCAGGGTCTGTTTGTCAGAAGTTTTTTTTTTCTTTTTTTTTGGGGGGGGGGGGGGTCGGGGCATTGAGCACACCACTCTTCAAGGTATGCGTGTTCTGTTCCTTCTCAAATACAGTCTCACAATTTACATTAGTAAAGCACTAACTGTCTAATGCTAGTGAGTCAACAGCCTGGTACTAAGAAGCATATGCAGCCTGAGTCTTTAATTTCATTGTAAGAGCCCCAGGAAACACATTTTGATTTGAGTTATTTCTAGTAGGGTCCCAAGATGCGGGGAGTCATCCCTGATTGTATTAAGGTTCTTTTAAGAAGCCTTTGACCTCGACTCCATCCTGATAATGAAACATACTGATCTACCCTGTAGCAAATCATCCACACAACAACTGTCACCTGTCCATTGCCAGGGCATGACCTGCCAAAAATCAACTTCGTGACACATGCCGGACCCTCTACTTCTGTTGGAGAAAGGGTTGAGAATGCGTAAGTTTGCATAAACATACCAATTTTGGCATAACACCCAGTTTCCTTCCAGAAATTGGCACAAAATATTCCAAGAAATACACATTCCACATTGGGTGTAATCAGCATTGTTCTGTGGTATAGCTGACAAAATAAAACCGTGGGAGTGTTGCGGTTCCGCAGGTTTGGCCTCTATACCCGGGATCGGAAGGTCACCAGTTCAAATCCCCAAGTTGGCAGAGTGATTTCATCATTTGGCCCTTGAGCGATGTGCTTAACTCCAACTGCTTCAGGGACCAGTTCATCCTGCTCTATCAATTGTAAATAGCGTTCATTAAAAATGTCTGTTAAGTAAAAGTAAATTATCTTAAATGATTCAGGAGCAAACAATCACTGTTATGTTCTGAGAGTGTTAGCATCCATTCTGGGTTTGTCATTCATATTGTATGACATTATGCTCTCTTGAAAAGATTTGCAAAAAAAAGCTTAGCCGTGAGGATATGATTAGATGGAATTGTATGGCACAAATAATGTGACAGTGTTTTTTATATAGTCTAAATGTAGATTGTATTTTAAAAACACTGATGCCAGTCTACAACAGGACTCAGACTGCAGTCTTTTGTTTTAATGAATTAGAGAAGTGGCAGGGTTCCACAGCTTAGAGAGATGGAAAGTTGTGGTACAATTGTACAGTAATTAGACTGAAACATACTGATCTAAAAAATGTGGAAATGTGATTATTCACCCTTACAAGAATATCAGCAATGAAGCTGTAAACCAAAATCAGAACTGCACAGTGGTTAGCACAGTTGCCTCATGCTTTTAAGGTTCTGGGACTCATATATGTTAACCTTGTTAACAGTACCAGTCCCAGCCAAGGTGGCGCCCTAGGCGAACAGCACCGCTGCGCCCCCGTCAGTGCCCCATGAGAAGCTGGCACCCTAAGCAGCCGCCCAGGTTGCATATAGGATTTACCATCATGTTTGTAATAAACTATTAAATGTTACATTGTTCTAAAGGCTATAAAATAAATAGGTATATAGTTCCTCTTGTAACGCGGAGAGGAATTCTGAATGCAAAAGAAATATATGTTCCGTCATTCTGCATTACAATCATGTGCACGATTTTCACCAAAACATTATGCCAGCAGCAGAACACTGGGTCAGTTAGTTATAACGTTAGATTGTTTCTAAATGGCAAACAGCTGATATGGCTCAGAAGATTTGGGGGGGGGGGGCATCCCTGATCATTCATCCGACGAGGACAGGAGCATGTGCGGTGGTACCCCGTTATCTCATTCATTAGAGCTAATCAGTTAGCCTCTGCTAAGAAAACCGTCCAAAAATATCACTCACGCATCGGCAACTAAAATGCACCGTGTTTTAATTTTTAAGTAGGGAATGACGGACCAAGAGAGCTCATTGCACGACAAGGCTGACATTTCAGCATGAAACTATGCGGTGGAACATTTTTTCCCCCTGCCAGCCCCCTCCTTGGGCTCCGGCTAATAAAATGTATTTCAATAGAAAGTATATTACTGTAATGGTGTTTCACCCATGCGAATACAGCTGGTCCTATCATACCGCAATCTCCCGTTTTAAAGTGAGTTTTGAACACGATCGTGCCGAAATGTTAAGATCAGACGCTAGATCTCTTTTTCCATTATGTCCTTCTCCTTTCACTATTGAGAATGAATGCGATCTTTAGTCCTTTTCCATGCCTGCTTTCAGAAAATGGGAAACGGGACCATTTTAACCCTTGTGTTTTGTGCACAGCAATTACTTTACAAGTAACCGCAATAAAGAACATATGATCAAATTACTTGTAATTAGCCCGCGTATAAACCAGTGCAAGTACTGATTTTTGGAAACATTTGGCTGACAAACGATACTCGAATGGACCATGAAGTTAAATGTAATTGTCTTCACTTACACTAATTAATGTCGTTGGGAGCCCTTGGTTGTAATTCAACGTGGTATCTAATTAGCCGAAATCTATACTGAGTTTTTAATGTCCGTGAAATGTGCATGCTGTTCTCTGTGTTCATTCATTCAATTCTGACTCCAATTTTTTTAAGCATCAGTGTTTAACAAGCCTGATCGTTCACGTTGTCTTATCTTCGTGTTTTTATATAGGCAAACGCATCATACCGGCTGGATATGTAAATGTCATGAATAATATTGGAGCCGTTTATGTGCCCTGATTTGTAATGATTTAGCAAATCAAATTTTGATACACACACACATTCCACACGAACATTATTTATAATACAACCTACAGCCTAAACATGTATCTGCTCTATCTACTGTGAATCCGCATGGCTGGAAATATGACAGAATTCAACAAGAGAATGTCAGCTGTAGATTCCATATAAGACACGTTCTTACCTGAATCTGGGAGAATCTTTGATACATTCTTCAAAGTCCACCGTCATTTTATATATTATTCCTCCCCCACTTTCAATCTGTAAATTTCATTGCCCGCAATCAAGGAGGGAATGGTACCGTGTAGTTCGCTGTCCTGCCTTAGTCCCGAGAAGCACTGTCAGGACTAGTCTCGCACACTAACCACACTGAGCACATTACTAGCTTTCGCCTGGTGCCGTAAGACTAAGGGACCGTCGTCAAACTTCTACTCCATTGATAAATCATGCCGAAAGACATGCGCGCGGCCAGTGATTTCATTAAAGAAAGCCAATGCGTGTTTTAATATTAATTTAGAAAATTAAGGTAGCATCACTGCATTATGACCTGGTTTCTGATAATTTCATATATGCTGGCAGACTGAAAAAGCATTATTGCATAAAATATAAATTAGGTATTTAATGTTGCGTGCCATACATTATTATTAGGTGTATTTAAATTTAAATTAACGAGAACAATCGGGTCTGATGCGATGAAAGAGCAATACAATAAATATATTATCCTCAAGGGCACCATGTTTAATTAACGGGATGTGTATAGGTTTACAGGGGAGCACTGCGGATTAATCTCAGCTAGATCTGTACAGTACCTAGCAATTAATTTAGCGCAGTATTACACTGAAGAAGACGCTAAAAATATACGTTAGTATTAACGCCAAAGACCTGCCTCTGAGCCTTAGGCTCTAACTAACGCATTTTACGATTAGTTGTTAAATTAGATTATATATCCCTGGGTAGGACAAAAAATTCTTCAATAACAAATTTGTAAACGCATTCAGTCTTATATATTTCTTAATTATACAAGGACGATTTTTATCTGGAATAAGGGACAAGGGTTATCTATGACGGTAAAGCTAAACATACGCTATTCTAGTCTCCCTAGATCGTTTACCTTAACTTTGGAGACTATCCCCAAGCGAATAAAATAAGCCACTTATGTACGTGACGTAAGCATCATCATCATCATAATCATCATCCAATGCACTGCACACTTTGATTAACTAGGTTACCTTTTCTGAGGGGTAGCACCAGTACCCTACTTCTCATATATGCTCATTTCAGGTCAGATATTAAATTACACTCTGTTCATATATGGAATGGCACGATACAGTGGCTCAGGTTTTTGTGCTGTACGTTCCACCACACCTCCAGGGTTGAGGGTTTGAATTCATACCCCTGTTCCATGTGTACGTGGGGTTTGCAAGTTTACTCTGTTTTCTGTGGGTTTAAACTGGGTATTCCAGTTTACTTCTACAGTTCAAAAACATCCAGCAATTTCTAAAATGATCCATAATGCGTGTGAGAGCATGTTCCCTGCAATGGACTGGCATCCTGTTCCACTAACATGTCAGTTGAATGATTAATGGACGTACAGTGCTTTTCGAAAGTCTTAGGCAGTCACAAAAAATGACATGTATATGATCGTTATGTTGGTGTGAAACTATAATATTATGTCTGTCAAAGTGTGTCAGCTTAGCTGTTTCAAAACATCTCCTAAAGTCACCCCAGTGTTTGTAACAGCCATCCAATACACCCATGTAGTTTTTGACTCATCCACCACCCCATGTTTGGCTAGTCAATACCCCATTGAGTTATTCAACAAATCACGTTAATTAATTAATTGGGCTGGTGGAAAATTTTAACGAATGCATAGAATGGAGGAGGTGACCCTACGGAGAGGTTTGGGAACCAAAGTGGAGGTTACCTAGCTATCCAGCAAGATGTCAGGAGCTTTTTGGAGAACAGACAAAATTCTTGTTTATTTTTTACTGTGTTACTGTTAATTTGCATGTGTTGTAACGTTTTTATGTCTGCGTGTGTGTGTTTGAGCAAATTTTCTAAAAAGATTCATGAAACATTTTCTTTGACAGCCTTCTTTTGCATAGTGCTGTTTAATGCTGGCGAAAAAATATTGTTTAGCCATTTTTAAGGCAACTCGGCTATTTAATCAATGAATATCATTTTATCAGAGCTGTGTGACCACAGTATCACACATTACCCATGAAAATACTGATAAGCTATATTCAAAACTCTGACTCTGAGGTATTAATATAGTTTTCTCAACAATCCAACGTATAACATAAATATAGATCATTGTATCAGAACATGATTTATTACATGTTAGCTGTAAATGCCTTTAAGAGCTTTGTCATTGCCCGCAGTTATTCATAGTCACAAAAACATATTTCTGTCAAATCCCAGGTTTGAAAAATTGTAAGAACTGAAGCCCACTTGCATATATATATATTGAAACCAGGGTGCCGTAAAGGGTGGTGGGAGCCAGGGGTGGTTAGGACTTTCTTAAGTGACACGGGCCCTAAAATACTGGAGAACATAATTGCATTGGGGGCCCAACATGATATGCTCTCTATCAGAGATTTGTGGCCCCATGGAAGCATATCATTTTGGGCCCCAAACCCAGACCAATCAAATTACGTTTGAAAATTTTTAGGGCCCCTGTCAGTCAGGGGCCCTTCGAATCATCCTAACTTCCCCCCGTTATGGCGCCCCCTGTCCAAAAATGCACTTCTGCATGTTCAGTGCAGTTCAGCTATACAGAAAACATGCTATACCCTAACATACCCACTAGCGAATTTGCAGGATGTCACTTCATTTTTTTCTATTGTACCAGGTCTGGTTACTGTAATCCTATCAGTGGGTGCCATGAGGGCCCACCAATGTTTTTTTCATAATTAAAAAAGGAGGAAACAGTCATTTCCTGTCCTTCCCACGCTGCACCTGCTCCATTTAGACAATAACCATCCACCTGCATAGTTTCTGCTCAGTGTCTGGTAATGCTAATTTTCACTCATTTTTTCATTCATGGTCACGATAAGAAATGTCAGTGCTGAAATCTGTCCATTGATCCATTGCACTGTCAGCACTGCAGCTTGTGGGCAGACTTTTAGCCTTGGTATTTCCTTGCCTGCCACAAAACATTCTTGTGCCTTCAAAGCCAGTTAGTCTGTCACATGAAAGAGGCTTTCATTTGTAACATTTGGCAGACAAAATGTGTAGTGAGACAATGGTCATAATGGAAATGATTGCTGTTATTTATAGCAGTTGTACCAGTTAACTAAATCGCTGCCATTTGCTATGAAAATTAAGCACCGTGGAATGCTGTTTGGTGGTTGGTTGATGTATTCTCTTGACACCTCTTTCTAGAGTTTAATTTGAAAGACTCGCATCCCCTTCCCAGGGTGGACGGTACCTCAGATGCGTTAGCGGGTTCCCTGTGGTTTAGTCTCTAACGGTTACTGGTAGGTTGAGGTTACTTAGGAGGACCAGGAGAAAATGGCCTTCATGACAGGCAGGGGGTCTTTACCAGAGGCGGTCGATGTCTTTGGGTCTCGCTAACGCAGCACATGTGTGCATGGTGTTCCTAGATGATGTGCTGATAGACAGCCCCACGTTTAAGGACCGTCTGTCTAGGTTTTTGCCTCCAGATGATGTGGTATTCCTGGGGCATGTTGTTTCTCGCCATGGCCTACAGCCGGACCCTCGAAACACAATTTGCAAAAGAAAGTCTGTAGACTTAGCAAAGAGCCTGCAGTTTCTTATACTTTAATTCATCACCTTAATTTAATTTACATCTCAATTTAGTAAATGATCATGAATATGAAAAATCATGGCATATAATTCCCCTTTGTAATATGTTACAGTTCTCTTAACATTGCCAGAGATATATATTTCATTCATGTTTTTTTTTTTGTAGTTCTCACTACTGATTATTTTACATGATAGGGACAGCATGATTCCTTTACATCAAAGAAAGCATATTCAGTTTCAGGGGAATTCTTATAAATCGCCTGCAACTGAAAAGTAATCAGTTAATGTGACAATATGAACCTATTGTTTCACACAGGATTACTGGTATAACTGAATAAAAGCACCAGATGGAAGAATTCACAATGTGATTTTCTTTTTAACAAACTGAACAAATCCTTAAGAATACTATTGTTTTTTTTTCTGGGTGTTACTGTGATTATGAACATGAAATTCCTCATGAAAGTGAAACTTTGGGATTGGATGACAATACCTGCCGACTGTACGCACTGGTACGCACTGGTACGCACACTGGTTTCATCAGTGTATATTTCTTTGGCAGATGCAGTGATGTACAATTGAAAAAAAGTGGAGTCACCTAGTCCCTGGAGCAACTGATATCGCTGCTCAAGAGCCTGATGGTGAAATCACTCCGCGATCCATGGGCTTTGAACCGGTGACCTTCTGACTGCAGGCAGAGAGTACTAAGGCACCGAGTCACACGCCGCCTCAGCAGTTTTATCAATGAAACCTGGAGTCCATATGATTTACACAGGGACCCACAGCACAGGGGTGTAAGCTTATTTCATTCCTGAGCAACACTTTTGCCAACAGACAGGCCCCCTTTGTCTGGCTTGCAGATGCTTAGCATCAGTTCTGCACTGCGCTGCGTTTCCCAGAGACCCCAATGCAAACACAGGGAAGCAGCCATACCGGCCTCCTGTGATTTATCTGTTTATGCTATATCTTCAGCATTTTTTTCATTGAATGGTAGCAAAATGTTCACAATGTACAGTGGAAATAGTAGCTATTCGATTAATGCATCAAAGCAATACAGATCCTTGAATGAATTTAGGCAAGGAGTTGTCGTATCATCAGAAGCATTGGATGCCTTTTACGCTTGAGCTATAATAAAAATACAACCATGACAGCACTGGTAAAAAGTGCAGAAAACTCCTAGTTTTTAAAAGGTGAGAAATGCCTCAAAAATTGCAAATTAAAAATAACCCAGACAAAATTTTGCAGCGCATGAAGTTTCAGCCAAAAGACACGCAGGGCATCTCCTCTCCAGATGCTATGGATCACTCATTCTGCGTATGGTTTCAGGAAGCTGATTTGGCGTTGATTCTGGCCACCCGACAGAGAATACTGCTTGGTTTACTTTCTTCCAAAAAAGAAAAAGAATTTAGAACCAGAGTCAACTGTGACTACTCTTTGCCGACAGACATAATTAACAAAATGTGTCACATGCATAAAAAATACAGAATAATAACAATAATAACAAAAAATAAAGAATTACAGATTGCATAAATTATTTGGACTGCTAGCTTGAGTCTGGGCTTTGAGAGGCAGCTCCGACTGTTAATCACAGATGGTGAAAATGCTGCTTGAGAATTAGCATCCCAGTGACTGGTGAAATGATGCAGTTTCCATATGGATAAAATAAACAGTCGTCCATGCATTGTCTTAGAAACAAGCTACGTTCAGTGGTAAGTTCATAAAGTTCCTTTGCCTGCCATTTCATCGAGTTGGATCTTGGTGTGTTTATGTGGCTGGCAGCCTTTGCTACAGCAGAGTTAATTCTTTTCCCAAGTGTCAGCTAAAATGCAAGATTGGGGGGCCAGAAATCCACAGATTCTCACGCAGAAACCTGATATCAGAACGGATTTCAGCTCTTGAGTCCTGATGTGATAAGTGATGCAGCAAAGATGCAAACATCTGCTATGGCTCAGAATCAAGCTGGAGTCTTTTTTGTGCTTTTTCCCAACAGAAATATCCTCCTCATGCTGAGTTCTTTTCTTTTCTTTTTCCATAAACTTTGCTCTGGGTACTTTTCAAACTGTAAAGTCAGCACTTTAAATGCATTTTTATTTGTCTTAAAACAGCACAAATGGAGCTGTAATATCTCGTAATCAATAAGGATTTGGTACCTTTAGTGGAATAATTTCAACTGTATGACTCTAACTGTATGTAATTTAATAGCTGCAATGCAAAACCAACGACTACAGAGTTTGATGCAATTCAGAAGGAAAGGTAACAGCCAGGTGGTACGTCTTTGACATGTGCTCCGTTGCTGAAATGATCATTATGAGACCCTTCGATCCAAGTGTACAAAACAAACTAGCCCCTGTAAAAATCCATAGGGAAGAGGATGAACGCTAACAATTCTCATGTTTTCAGTCAAAAATAGGTCTGCCCAGATCTACACTAAACTGATGTACAACATGAAGACATCAGATTACCCTTTGACATCATGCTAGATGTAACTATGGGTGTTATTCTGCGCTGATTTTTCCTCAGCTGGCAGTGAGAATTAAGTCTGTGTTTTTCACAGCATATCAGACGCCACATCGGGGCAGTGTCAGGTGGGATTTTACCATCTGTAAGTCATGGCTTGTGCAAGTCTTGTTAACCACCTTGTGCTGAGAAGATGCTGATTGAAAAAGCTTCCATCTAGGAAACTATAATAGGGATGCCTTTACTAAGCAGCAAGTGTTGAATCTTTTTTGTAATGGCAAATATATGAGTACATGAGACAAACACCATGCTGTGGCATCAATTATGGTGTCAATCTATTCAGCACACCAGTGCTTTATATACTGAGCTGAGCACATGGTCATATCTGGGTCAGAACTGGCATTCAACTGTAGGATCTCACAGTGATAGGAGTCCAGTGAAATTTTGTTGCTATCGTTTTTAACTGGACCCAGTTTTGTGGCATTGAGGGAATTTTTCTCTGGTAGGTTTTAGCAGTAAAGGAGCTAGGCTAATTGCCAGCATGCCACTACTTCACGACTTTCCTGCCAAGCTGAATCAAATCCAGCAAACATTTTTTCTGAGCTGCAATTTTGAGAAACGATGTGCTAAAAACAGTTTCTGATGGAGCTTATGCAGTAATGGGTTACCTAGACTGAAAGCCCTAATAGGGGCTAGCATTTAATATTATGGACAAATGTTTTTACCTTGACTTTCTAAAGTAAATGCGTCCAACATATAAATGAATTGTTTATGAAATGGATAATTGTAATATTGTTAAAGATAAAAGAACAATTGTAATTTGATCAATTTATTGGTTTCAATAAAGTCTCCATGGGTTGATTACGTAATGACCAAGAATTTCGACTTGTGGCCATGGTTCCAGACAAATCCAATGAGAAGCAACATTTGTTTCACCTTTGAGCAAATCTGACTTGCTTCAGTAATATACGTTATAAAATTAACTGAATAATTAACTAACCAGCTGAAGGGCATACACCACAGAATAAATAATACTATGAAATATTATATAACAATACTTCTTATACTATTTTACATATTTCTTACATATTATTTTTTATATATTAGATCTTCAGATGTTTCAGTAGTATTAGCATATTTTGTTTAATGTTCTAATACAATGGTAATAAGGTAAAAAAAATTGTGACGTCTCTGTACTTATAATACCAATCAGACCACGTGGGATTTCACCTTCACTCAGTTCATTGATTTTTTTTCTAGCATTAGGTGATCAGTGGTCATTGTCGACACACCACAGCACACAGTGCGCAACAACAAAATGTGACCTCTGCATTTAACCCATATGTGACTTTAGTGACATAGCAGGAGGCAACTAATTCAGCACCCGGGGAGCAGTGCTTGGGGGCGGAACCTTGCTCAGAGTACCTCAGTGGTGCCTTGCTGGTCGGGGATTCGAACCTGCAATCTTTCAATTACAAGTGCGTTTCCCTAACCATCAAGCCACCACTGCCCACTCAGCAGCAATATCCCCCTTCAGGATAAAAATAAAGGACATTACTCTTGTATGTTTGTACAATACAAACCCAAAGGAAACATGGAAGCTGGAGTGGATGCTTCTTCCTGGTGGCCCATTGTTCACTGTCATCCTGAGTTTAGAAAAGCCTCATGTCTGAATAGGGATGACGTCACTGGCCACCCTTCGCGATCAGTCCATGTACCCCGAGATAAAGATGCTGGGAGGTCGGAATAAATGCTCCTAAGAAAGTTTGCATAACTCAGGCACTTTCAATGAAATGTGCCTTCAGGCAGCAGGTTTCACCAAAGCCAATGACATGCAATGCCCTGCCCATCATGGCCGCCTGACCTGCTTGTCTCCTCCCTGACGTAGTTCCTGATGAGCCATGTCTGTTGTTTGTTACCCCTCATTAGTCTTTGTATTTAAGTACCTGTGTGTTTCGTCAGCCCCGGTTCACTCATTAAAGTGAGTCCCCTTGTTGCTCGTGCCCTTCCCCATCCTTCTCTTCCCGTTCTAACCCCTTGCAGTCCTATTTCTTTTCCTGTTCTGTTCAATAAAACCCCCTTTTGTTCTCCTGCCCCTGAGTTCTTCATCCCGCAAGTCGTGACAAATCACTGATGCCAAATTATGCAGATGGTTTCAATCTATCCGAACAATATTATGTGAAGCAATCAAATAATCAAAGCCCAACTAAATCAAACTTCTTTCGGCAGTTTCCACACTATGACCTACATATTAATTGCTTGGCTGGTGTTTCTATAAAGAACGTTGACCAGGCTTTGCTGGTGAATTTGTGCTCATCCCTGTGGTTTTAAGAGCCTTGCATCAAATACAACCCATGGGGCAAAAATGATTGGAATTATGAAACCAAGGCATCGCTGCATTGGCAAGCAATATGAAATCTGTGTTCCAAAGACCATAATTCCTGTTTTTAGTTAAAATCCTTGAAATGTAAGGAAAAGTCTAGCTGCTTGTTTTCCAGAGGCCTTTTAAGGACAAGTCAAAGGTCATTTGTAAAACCGGGGAAACTCTGAACAGGCACTTCTGTTAAGTGAAAGGAAAATGGCCAGAGGTCCCTGCTAAAACATATCCTGCGTGAGGGATCATGTCCCTTACATAAAGCTGTTCTGTCACCCCAAATCAGGACCATGTTTGCTTATTCTCCTTCCTCTCCCTCTTGACTCCTTTTCTTTTTCTCATTCTTTCTTTCTTTCTTTCTCTCTGAGATCAAAGCCATAATCATTCCGTTTGGAGGCACGTTTTTTTGTAAGCAATGCCGTCAGCCGACTGAATGGGTAATGAGCGTGGGGTGAGATTCAGAGGCAGCTCAGGGCTCTGAGATATAATCCCAGAAGCTTTCGGATTGCACAGATCTGCTTAAGTGGAACATAGTGCTTAATTTGGATCAATGCATTCTAGAGCTTCAGTGTGTCCAGATTTGCATTGGTGCTCTCAGTTAAAAGACCCTTCCCCATTCATTTGCAGCCCATTTACTATCTAAAGTAGGGATTGCGTTGGAAAATTATAGCTGCAATGTTAAGATTTTCCAGCAGGACATTTTTTGGTCTTAGTTATACTGCAGGAGTCGTACATTGCATCAGTATGCTGGATCCATTTATACTGTAATATGAACTCGTGGATTTATCGCAGTTATAAAGTTTGACCATTTCTAATGGGATTAAGGTTGGCTGGATGAGCCGCAGATGCTTCTCCCATGGGTACAGTAATGCTAACCTGCAAAAGCAATCGCTTATTTGGCACTGCTGTAAACAACGCCCCACAATGCAACCCGGCAAGTCCCTTTCTCATCAATGTTTTACCTGGTACAGTAACAGTGAATACATTCATCTGAGTGGCGACTGAGCATGTAATGAGTAAACCTGTGCACAGTTCTTGCACTGGTACATTTCTGAAAATTTTGTGCTCTGTAGTTACTCAGTAAAGGATCATACAGAGGGCTACACATAACCCATGGTATTCATGATTTTGCTTAACCCCAAGGTTCATGTAATCTTCCTACGGTGTTGTCATGCTATCGCCATGGGAATACAGAAACACTGACATCGCGAATGAAGCTGCACAAGGCTTTGGAAAATGGGGGAATCATGTGACGGACACATGTATGTGTAAGTGGTGAGGCACTCACGGCGACATGCGTGTACCGCATGTGTGCGTATAGCGGGATTTGGAGACCGCAGGGCATCTCTGATTTTAAGGTAGAGGAAAATTCCGGTCACTGGGTTGGACAAAGGGAGGGCAGACTCCGTCTGTCAGCTCAGCTCTGAGCTTCTGTGATGCCCTGCTTCATGGCAGACAGCCGCTCCGCCACAGCGAGGCGCCAGCAGCGATATATTGGTTTCTGGGAAAGTGACCTACTTTCTATTCTATCCTCCTCTGCACCCCCCCACCCCCCCCTGCCAAGCCCTCCAGTCTTGTCTGTTGTAGCAGTTGTGTTGTTGTGATCTCATCCTGTAACATTACTCTTCCACACCACAGGTATGATGAAGGACCTACTACAACTAACTTGCTGACTCATGAATTTTTGAATGGCCGTCCTTGATGTGTGCTGTAAATATGGGCCTGGAGCCCATCCCAGGTACCATTGGGCACCAGCCAGTGATACACCCTGAATGGGATGCCAGTCCGTCACAGGGCACATACACACATGGAAACAAAGGTCTGTCCCAAACAGATCATTTGAGGACATGTCAAAGTCATTCTTGACAGGCGTATCCTATGACTGGTGTTTAACCCTCTGCGCTCTCACCAGAGACACAATAATGAGGGTCAAAACCAAATCAACTAGACCAGGGTTCTTCAACTCTGGACCTCGATTCCAAATCCAGGCCGTGTTTTCAGTTCTCCCAGCTAGTTGTTAAATAATTACTGATTCTGATTGGTCAGAGGCTTCACACCTGACTGACAGGTAAAGGAAGGCTGGAAAACCAGCAGTGCTCGGACCTCGAGGACTGTGAGTTGAATAACCCTGAACTAGACTTTCATTGTTGCTGTAAACGAGTGCTTTGAAGGCCTAAGGAACATTCTACTGTTTACGCACCCAAAAAAAGCTCAAAGGAATTTAATCAGGAGACCTTTCATGCAATGAGCTAAGTGGGCATTTAGAACAAAGTGCCCTGTCAAGATGGGATGACTCTGAAATACCTTTAATAAGGGATCCCATGAAGCAGATGTGAGGACCGGTGTACGGTTATAGCCCAAACAATGGATCCTCTCTTCGTTAATTCTCTCTTACTCAATGTCCATAAAAGCAGTTGTCTTGCTTTGAAACCTGCAAATGGGATTCAGAGAATTCATATTGATGTAAATTTTACGGTGGGCTCATAGTCACAAATTGGTGTGTTGAGTCAGAGTGTCACCTTAAAAATGTAAAGGCAGTGCTTACCTCTAGCTATTCCACACAGACACTAAAGGATTATCGTTTAAAGTAACATTTTCACTTAACAATGTCATGTACACTTAACAATACACGTGGTACACACAACACTAAAATAAATTATTTATTTAACACACACGCTTATTTATTTTTCATATTTGCACATATCAACATACCTATACAAACACATCATACCTGGTCATACTGGAATGTCTTTTTGCTATTTTGCACGCTACTTTGTATATCTGTATATAACTCTTTATATTATCTGTGTCTTGTCTTGTCACTGTCATTCTGTTGCACTATAGAGTTCTGTCACTATAACAAATTCCTCGTATGTGTTAACATACCTGGCAATAAAGCTCATTCTGATTCTGATTCTGATTCTGATTCTGATTCTGATTTTGTTCATAGCGAGGCAGACGGTGCAGGAGAGCATTCACCCTGGATTGGACACAAGTCCACCACATACACGTGAACTGTATCTCTTTCTCGATGCCTTAATGTCCATATTTCTACCTCTCAGTATTTATATAATATTTATTACTTCTCATTTGCACACTGATCAAAGAGAACGATATTTCACCTCAGTGTATGACTTCATGCATCATATATCTGAAGTTGACAATAAATATTGCTTTGATTTTGACATGTATACATTAAGTATTCGGCATAACTATTCATAGATAATACAAGTCATAGCCTGGTAAGTTTTCACTCAAGTGGGTTTTTATTTCTCAAATATAAGCATGTTTGCCCCAAAGGCAGAGAGCCTCTTAGGAATAAATCTGTCAAAGCCACTTAGCATGCTTGCCTATGCCACTGATATTTCATGCACCCGGCCTGTTAGCACTGATTAGCAGAGCTAGTACATTTTTTTCGGACAGACTGCTTGCAGTGTGACTCAGAGAGCTGCTCCGTTAGGGGGAACGCACACTTCCGTAAGGATATCCTTGCACCTCAGCTGGACAGCTTTGCCCGTAGGGTTATAAGGAACCGCAGAAGAAGGAGAGATGTTAATGGTCAGCTAAGCTACATAATGCCCAAACCACAGCTTTGCTATCTCTAGCCAGAGAATCAGTCTAACCACAGGCTGCTTTGATTAAACACACTGGGCTTTCCAGTTACTCTTCTTTCCTGGTCCAGAAGAAACTGTTATATTGAATTATATAGTTGTTTTTCCTGTTTTTTTTCCAAGTTTTACCTTATCCTGTCAGGTGTTTTTTATTGTGATAATTTGATTCAAAGCCTTGACATATAGGCCAGCTGCTGACACGAAGACCACAGACACATTATCCAGTATCAGTAATGCATCTAGTTACTATAGTATAGTATAGTTAGTATAGTCAGGTATGACTAAGGCACATAAAAACAGAAGGTACAGCTATACAATTTTTGTATTTTCAGTGTTTCCAGTATTAAAGAGAACACTGCACAAACAGACACCTTGTAAGGCTGTTGTACTTTAATGTCATTTCAGTTCTTGGGAGGAAATTAAGCACCCGGTTAGCTATAGGATACAGTCTGTCAGGACTGGTCCTACAGTATGTCTGTTGGTACTATGTCTGTTCCCTGTTTGGCCTGCAGGTGTCGCTGCCCATCCCATGTCCTTAAAAATAATATGTTCTCCTGCTCCTCAGGCCACGGTGTGACTTAATGGGCTGAGCAGGTGGCTGTTTATCCAGGCTTCCTTAATTTTGATATTTATGTTTACTTTTGGTTTAATATGTATTTGTGCTGCAGCTCCCTGTTTCTCTCCCTGTTATTTCCAGTTTGTAAAGTTCAGTTACCCTTTTTATCTAGTCTCTCCTGGTGTTTAACCCTTTATCTGTTGTTTTCCTTCCCCTGTGCTTGTTGCTGCCTACCCCTGTCTCTTATTGATCCTTGTCATGTCAAAGTGCCTGCATATGCTTCAGTCTGCAGTCAGTCAGTCTGCTTGCTACTGTTTAGATGTATAAGTTGCTTAATGTTTTGCTCCTTGCTTTGCTTTGTTTGTTCCTGTGCTTCTGCCTGCTTTAGTTCCTGTGTTCTACCTACCTGGCATCATTAGACCCCTCATGGTTCCTTCTGTTTCTTGTTTTTTTATGTCAATAAAGTCCCTTTTTTGGAATGCCGCAATGTGGGATGTCCATGTGCCACGCCATACCGCCATAATATCTTTATTCTGTCTAAGAACCTCTTAAGAAATACCAGTCCCATGCATTATAGATGGGATAGTGTTTAAATATATTAACTGGAAGCATGTACAGCAAAAGAGATGATCTTCTAACATACGCATATGTCTGATTATGAAGGTTAACTATTATTATGTCATTCAAAATATGTATTAATATAATTTAATTTGCGTTGTGTTTTGTAATGAAAAGGCAAACTAATTATAATTTCTGGTAATTTCACATTGTAGAAGGATCTTCAGGAATAGGAGGTGGACTTTATAACTGAACTTTCAGGTATTTGCTAAATTACAAAGTTTTCATGACGGCAAATGATGGTGCGAAAATTAAAAGTTTGCCTGCAGAATTTCGCTAGAGTCCTGTAAGTATTCAGACTGCATCCATCCCTCTCAACCTCTCACTACATATCACAAAACCATCCACTTGACTTCTTGTCAATTGGCTCAGTGTGGCTTTGACCTCGGGAAATGCTGTGTGTTACCAGCCGCTCATATGGCTGAAGCCCATCTAGATTTCCACGCAGTCAGCACTTTCTCTCGCTGCAGTCTCACGTCAGCGGCTGTTCCTGAGACCGTCACTCGGCGCCTGGCATCATATCACAACATGACCTTCTGCTGCCCTTCACTTTTCACCACGTTTCATTGTTCCCTCGCTGTCATCCATGACAGCATTTTGTTCCATCTGATTTTTAATAGATTTTTTTGTTGTTCAGTATATACCTACACTGTGGCACATATACATCATATAAAATCAAAAAGATACACAGACAATTCAAGCAAATAAGAACATTATACACTAAAATATCGACAACAAGAAGTATAACAATGGAGAAACACACACTGGCCGCACACAATTAAACACAGATTAGTGCTTCCTGTTTCAAAGAAATGTTACACTTTTTTTCATTTAAGACATGCCTGCCCTTACTCCAAAGTATCTTTAATTATATCAGATAAAATAGAAAAGAAAGGGATTACAAGTTTTCTTCGTTCAGTGTTGAGAGTACTTTAAAAACCTCACACTGCAGCTGCACCGACGAGGACCGTCTTTAGTTTGTTTGAATGAAATGCATTTTCGGCTGATTAATAATAATAACTTGTGGACTAAGAGGATATTAGAAGATGTGAGCGCCGTTGTGTCATGAGTCACTGCCAGAATGAAGAACCTTGGTCAAAGAATACAGCCAAAGCTGAGATATTTCTGGTCAAAAGCTAAGCTGGTATGATGTGTTCTATGACTGTACTTTCCTAGTTTTGCTACTAATAGAGACAGTGCCTGTACACTTCATTACTTTTGTCCAGACTTGTTCTAACTGGTGGGCCACTGCCACAGTCTCTCACCCATATACTTATTAATGCAGATATACCAGCCGTACCATGCATAAGAAATAAGTGAAATGTTGAAAAGAAAGGGGAGAAAAAGTTTCTTGAGTTAGTAGCCCCTACACAGAATAATGCAGGAATCACTTGAGAGGAAAAGAGCTCTCAGCCAGAATAAAATGTTGCATTTGCCAGTAACTAAAGAAGTGCTGTTTTGGGATGGCAAATTGCTCTTGAAGTTGTTGAAAACACACTAGCATGTTTCGGTCCTGTAGTTCAGGGGTTTTCAGGCAAAGATCCGCAGAACAGTTGTAGGTACTGTAGTCCACGGAGACGCATCATAAATTGACAAAACTCTGATATTATCATCCATGTGCCAAAAATATTAAAAGGCTCCTCCAGAGAAATATGTATTAATGCCACAGTACTTAGTTTCCTATTTAATCGGAATGTGACAGGAAGCTAGCTCTGGTATACTTTTATTTGGGGTCTTTGGTTTGAGGTTGAAACCTATGTGAAAGAAAAATCTAATTTCACTTTTATACCAGTGGATTCAGTTCCCAACCTCATCGCTGAGGGAGTTATGACTGTGCACATGTATTTTTTGCCTACCAGTCACATGTCAGGTTCCAGCGTCCCATTTTTTATCTGTCAAAGTTGAGTTTGCTAGTCCCTAGTTTGCCTTCAGGCGGGTTTCAGTGCCCTGGTTCCCATCTCAAGGTTCTTGTCCCAGTCCTCCCACTCAAATCTTGCTCCACAGGCGTCTGAGCCTCCTGCAGGCCAGAGTTCCATTAGCTTGTCTCTGATAGATTCAGCAATCATTGGGTGGAAGATATGGATTTTGGGTGGGAAGACCCAGTTCTGCGTGATACCTCTTTTATGTGCATCAGACGTTTTTAAGTCTAGCATATGTGTGTGTGTGTAGTTTGCATATTTGTAGTTTATGTGTATTTCCACCTACAGTCAAAAGACATGATTTAGACAGACTGGTGTCTCTAAATTGCCCTGTTCGTGTGTGTACCCTCTGACAAGCTGACAGCCCATCCAGAGTAAATCCTGTCTTCTTCCAGGCTCAGACACTGCTTAAGTGGTTCTGGAAAATGGATAAATGCTTTCAATGAAACTGGGGTTTTAAATTACAAATAACTTAAAGCTATTAAGTTAAAGTCAACCTGTTCTCTGTCAATGTCAGAGTGTTCTCTGAAATGTTTTGTTATCACATTTTTCTTAGGTTAGGCTTATTTATCATTCTTAATTTGTTGTGTGGTGGACAAGGAACGCACTAGTTAATCTCCGAGCAGAGATTTAAATTTGAGTTTGGGCTGTAATAAGCCTGTTATGGTAACCCTTAATTACTGAAGACTCAGTACATGACATCCACTGTAACTTTACTACACAATTTTCATCGCTTATACTGCAGTTAAGCCATGTCAGATTTTGGTCTGACTCTGCGTGCCGTTTGTGAGTAAACACCATTGAGATTCCTGGGGCGATTTTTTCTTCATGCACAGCGTCCCAGTGGACACGTGTGAGGTGAATGACTAAAATATCCTTTTACTGTTAATGCACTTTGGTTTATGCTATCCGTTCATATATTTCTTACTTAAAAGTCATTGTATGTAATATGTTGGCAAGAATGGTGTTGGTTATATATATTGACTGTCAATTGTTCTATGTCGGATGGTTGGGGGGGGACGGCGGAGGAGGGAGTGCAGGTGGACGAACCAAAAAAATAAAGTTTTTTGGGGGGATTCATGCCGGGACTTTTGAGCGCCGAATACCGGTGGAGGGAGACTCCCAGCAGGTCAGCGGACTGTGAGTGAGCGGTTGGATTGTTCTGTTTTTCTGGAACGAGCTCCAGCATGCGCCAGCCGTTATAGGCTGTTAATCAGTTGAACACAAGTAACCAGCTTCTTCAACATTCACTTTTGTTTTTCCTTTTTTTTTTTTTGGTTTTATCTTCCCTTTGTGTAATAAATTCATATGTGATGACAGAGAGCTGGGCCTTATGTATGAGTTTGCCGTGTCTGGTACTAAAAGTAGAAGAATACTAAGTTGTTTATTGGTGTTTTTCCCAGATTTAGCTGGCTGGTAGTTACCGGAACGCTGTTCGGCTGTGGTTTTGCTTTGCGTCTGTACTATGTGCCTGTTTTATGGACAGTGTAGGGGACAAGGTGAGTACACTCTGTGAATGTGTTAATCCATAGATCGAGCCACTATGGTTGCTTAATTAAATGGTCGTTCTTTAGTAGCTCTTGCTAGAGCTACTCCCAGGGCATTGGACGCTTATTAAGGCGTATTGGTCAGTCAGAGGGACACGAGAGGGCTACACATGTTTTTTTTCTATGATTTAAATCCAGAAGATCAAGACCATGCATGAAGGTGAATATGTTTTCCACATTATGACTTCGGGAAAAGTAAGACAAGAAGAGCTGCAGACTTGTGCTGCTGTAAAACACAAGACACCCTAATATATGCTCTCTTTCTCATACACACACACACACACACACACACACACACACACACACACACACACACATGTTGGTGCGCCTATCTAAATGGGGACCTTCCATCCATTTCTATGGGCAAACCCTAATCCCACTCACGACACCCTTAACTCTTACCCAGCCCTAACCTTAACCATAAGTAACCAAACAAAATACAAGACTTTTAGTTTTTTGATTGCAGTCACAAATTTTTATAAAATGGATGTTTATATTGTGGTGATCTGAAAAATGTCCATATAAGCTAGAAAGTAACAGGTTTTATCACATTATGGGGACATTTGCCCCCTACATGTGGTTTATACACACACACACAAACAAACATAAATTCAAATTCTTACTACCATCATTTCATCAGAGGTTGCTTTTCAAATTCTATGAAGCACAAACTGGTGAATTGTTATATGGCCAAAAGAAAAGAACAACAACAGAGCCAAGTGAAACATTTTTTTTTTGACCATATCACTTCCATCCCAACCCAGTTGGTTAATTAAAACACAGGACATCAACTTTCAGTGTGCTTCCACAAACCAGATGGTCAAATGATGTATTTGCAGATCTTTATTGATGTCTCTGTTGAACGCTGACTTGAACTATGACTGCACTGACTAAGAGCTGAGAGACACGCTGGTGCATTTGTAGTTTGGCTTGGAACTGAATGTCAGGGCATAGGGGTGCTGATTTATTCTCAGAGGGACAGCAGGGAAGCAGATGCGAGCCACTCTGGAGGTCCGGCTAAGGATCTTAACCTCTGCAACACCTTTCACTGGTACACACAATGGCATCACAGTCATGACAGATGGTCCCAGCTAAGTGGCTAATGTGAAAACGTAGGTTTAAAGAGGATTGACTGTGACAGGTCTTTTAACTCTCAAGAGATGCTGTTGATTACAGGCTATTTGTAAACAAGAAGGACATTATTGTAAGGAGAGCGGAAGCTGGAGAATCACCATCAACAAAAAGCCACACTGGTGTACATAAGTGATCAGATGTCCATCCATGGACAAGCTAATGTGCTTTAATGATGTAATATCATGTTACATGCACTATATTAATCCCAAACTCTCCAGAGATACTCATTCTGGCTGTGTGAGTAATGTCTGTGGCTTATCAAGGCAGGAATCTCAGGGGGTGACACGTTGTGCACCACAATAATGCGGTCTTGTATTGAAGGCACTGCCTTCATGTTTACTTATAATTAAAATATGAGGAACAGAGAAATGAGGTGAGCTAATGAATCTTTGATTGTAGAGTGAACAATAGATGACGGACAATGCAATGTGGAACACAGAGAGACAGGGTTTTTGGGGGAGAGGCAAAATGGGAACATCAACCGTCCAATAGGAAGGTTTTGGAACCCCCCCTAGTGGATGCAGTACAGAGAGACAGACAGTGAGGTACTATGGTGCACAGGTTCCACATGATTAATGTTGAGGGTTATGTTGGAGAGGCTCCTGCACTCAAAGGCTACTCACTACTCCCAAAAACTGCAGTAAGATGGCGAATCAAGACCGATCACTTTTAGGAAGTGTCTCATTAATTTCCTGTTCTTCTGTTTTGTAATGCATTTTTTATTCTGTGTATGTCTCTTTAAATGAAGACGATCCACTCATTAACTATCAATAGTTAACATAATAAGGCAGCTAAATACTTTAATATAGGTATATGAAGTGTGTGTAACATAGTGTATGTGTATGTGTAATATCGACACTTGAAATACTTTTCACTGGTGTGCCATGGTACTTCCTGCTTGAAACATTATACAATCTAGTGTTAAGTACAAATGGCTAAACAGGAGTCTTGCAAACTGTGACAGGCAAACAGAAAATCACACAAGGAATCTGCCCCATCCCTGCTGGCAGAGAGACAGCAAGGATCGGAAACATAATCCAAATTAGCACCTTGATTTCAGAGGTCAGGCATTGTGTAACACATCAGGATTCGTGCATTGTGCATTTGGTGCCCTGAACATGAATGCAGTTTGGTTGAGATGGTGCATAATCTAGAAAAGCGATCCTACTGTGACTGCAGCACACGACTCACGCCCACAGCCGTGCCCACTAATCCACGTGAACTGCTGCGCCGTGGGCTGGCCATTGATCAAATACTGTTTAAAAGATAGACCCCTGAAGATACAAAACGCAAAATACAAAAGCATGTGCCTTTTTGCAGATAATTTTTTTTTTTAACTTGAGTTTCAGTAAGAAATGGAGAAAAAGAGCCTCTTTCAGCGTTACACGGCTTGCAAAGGAAATGTCGCTTAGACAGCCAGAGGGGGTTCACATAAATAATTCATAGATTCTGAAGTAGCATGACCCAGCTACCTTAGCTGCTCCTATACTCCTCCATGCAGCAGCCCAGGACCAAATGCTATTTGTATTCAAATCGATTTTTTTTAATGGTATTTTTAGGACACAGGAAATAACACTATGACGGCCGCATGAGGTTAATCTGTCCACGATTTCAATAATGCTTGTGCCTCCATTTGCACCTTTCATTGTGCTGAAATTACTGATAAGCTTCTGCATATAGAGACAAAGAATAAACCCCTTGTGATGAGACCATCTGGGATCAAGCGGGCAGAGGATCCAGCAAATGTCGGAAATGTCGCCTATAGTGGGAGTTAATCCAAAAACAGCACAAATCCACCTTTCGTTTGCAAGCCAATCGTGTTTGCACTTTCTCCAGCTCAATCATGGATTTCACGCAGTAATGGAACAAGCTTATTCTTTTCTTATGTATTTTGAGTCAGTTGTGGTGTCTGGCATTTAAAGGGCGAGTGAAGGATAACCTACTTAAACACAGAGAAAACAGACAGCACTGTTATGATTTTATGAAATTATGATTTCACGATTGAGTTGCTCCACCACATCACCATATGCATACAGAAACTTATTCCTTACGAATCTGCACATTCAGTTCACAAGTTGTTGTGTTGCTGGAGTTCATTGTCACCAGTGACTAGTAAATACTAGTAAATATTTAATATATTTATCCGTAGGCTGTTGTCAAGAAGCATAATATTCCTTGGCAACATAGCAAGAAGTTTATATCATCTGTTGGTCATGAAGTGAAACAATGTTTTTGTCAGTCACTGGTGTGCAGATCACAATGGGTTAAACATTGTAACACTAATCCCTGTTTGTTACTTGATTGAAACAGAAAGGAGGCTGTGGGTAATACACAAGGGAGATTAATTGCCTTTCAGGCAAAAAGCCTGCTGAAAAAAAAAACGGAATTCATCAGTAGATTGACAGTGACTTGCATTGAATTACAACAAGCTGCTGTAGATATAGTATAACCAGGAACAACTGACATGGTTTGTTACCTACGGTAATTATTTCCCAAATTTTGCATAATGCCCCATATGGAAATGAAAATTAACTATTTTAATCTATAATCCAGATCAAAATGTAATACCTTTAAGGTTTAGTGTCTGACTGAATCCCGGCATTCTAGATCTCCATGTAAAATGTGCAAAGTGCACACTTCCAATCACCTTAATGACTAGCTTTTAACTCTTGGCTCTTTAGGCTTTCATATGATGTAGATTCGTAGGTGGGTTTTGTGTTGACTGGTATCTGAATAACTACTTGACTATTTAAGTGGCAGCATCATGCTAGCGTGGTGAGAAGGGTTTCAGTCAGACAAGGTACGTCCCACAGACCTGCATATTTCTAGATACTGATAAAGAGGCAAGACAAACGAACAGGTGCTTCCTGGGCAGGTGTTAATACTAGAACTTTCCCACAAATCTTCATATGACCAGCAATGCATATAAAAAGTAGCTTGCTTGGGAGAAAGCATGACAGTGGTGTACCACACCATGACTATCAAGATTGGGGCAGGCGTGTCAGGGTGTTAAGAATATGTGGTTCCGATAAACCAAGAACCATGGAAAATCTTCTCGCCCTCAGGTGTCCCAAAGTCATACTCATTAAGTGATTATTGACTCCCACAGGAAAATAAGACCATCTGAGTGGTTTAACTGATCAAAAGAATCTGTCGCCCAGACTCTTCCTGATTAAAATGAAATGTAAATGAGTAAATGAGAAATGACTTGAACATAAGTGGAACTGCCGGTGGTACCTCAGCTACTGAGCTTTTGTGCGGTGCCTCTGTAAGAGGACTGGCTGTGAAAATAAGTCTTTGCCAGTTCCTGGGACACCTCTGTTGTTGGAACCTCGCAGGGGCAAAAAACTGGGACTTTCACTTTAGTGTGAAAAAATAATGGAAAAGGGAAAGAAAAAACTTTTGCACAATGGTTCAAAAAGTGGAATGAAAAACAAGATTTTGACCAGACTTAATGGGTTTAATTTTTGACATGGATGGATGAAAGTGACTATGTTGAGAGACTGTGTGGTGTGAGTCTTTCTTTAAGCAGATGATGTTTGACAGGTCTCTAGAAATGTCTACTGCGTCTACTAGTGGAAAAGTGATCACTGTAACCATATCAACACCTTTCACCTCTTGCAGTGCTGACATTTTAACCTGACAGTGTAACTAAAAAAATACATTAACCTATATTATTCTGTTAAGTTTGTTATCCAGATTTATGTATATTTGCTTATCAGACACTATTATTCAAAATCTGTGCATTTGTACTTGTGGCTTTTTACTGGAGATTAAGTACTTGATCTTTTGTACCACAACAGGGATTCTAAGTTCTACCTGCAAACCTGATGAGAAAATTAGTATTATTCTCTTTGAATTAAAATAATCATACTTATTATGATACATCATGTTATTTATATACTGAACACTTGCTTTACTTCAATATAAAGTCTTTGCAATAGTGCAGTACACTTAGATAATAAATATGAACCTTATATTCTAATGAAAATCTGCTCACTGTGAAAATGATAGAATATCACTGAAACCCAATAAAGCTGAATATTGGTGGGCGAGAGCAATACCCACCAATCCTGTTTCTCGTACTTCTGCCAGCAGTCAACTGAGCAGGACTGATCATACAGAAAAACCAGTGACAGGATTATGCAGCAGCCCTTAGTAAACAGACATATTCATTTAACATATAGATATTTAATGTTTTTAGGTGTGTGCATATAAATATATGCATAAATATATTGCTGTTTTAGTTTTCCTATTTCCCTTATTTAAAAAAATACATATTTGCTGAAGTAGATCAAATTCAGTAGTCTTTGCACTGCTCTTAGTGCGCTAATGCCAAATCAAAGCAATAGAAAAAAACCTGTAAGACAGTGCCCTCCAGTGTAGGATAACAAAAACTACATCTTAATACTGAATTTTTAAAAAAGAACTTTCTCTGGCATAAACTTGAAGCAGCAAATGTTTTGAAAATGGAGCAAACACAATCAGGTTCTTTCATTTCACTAAATTTCAGGCACATTTGGGCAGAGTTTAGTCAAAATGTACATAGAAAAATGATTCATACCCGTGGGGAAATTTAATTAAGCCTCGTAAAACATTTGCTGTATTATTTGACACCACTAGATGGTGCTCTTGGTTGGCTTTGGGGCATGCTTTGAGCACTTTTATGAACAGAGAGCACACTCTAGTGGGGTCAGAAAATGCAGCAAATGGTTCACAAAGAATCATTTGCCCATGACAAGGGGAATTATTTTTTCGCCTACTCCATCTCGCTGTTCATGAGTCACACATATAGGTGTGAATGAGACTGGGGGTTACAGCAGTGGGTGGGTCCCCCAGAATGCAGCAATGTGGGGTTAAAGGCTCTGCTGAGCCACAAATTTTCTACATCTTCCTTTTTGGTGTCAATACACTTTATTTCGGAATAATGACAGCAACCTTCAAACACATCAAGACAAAGGGTAATGGCAGCGTGTGGCTCAGTGGGCTAAGCCTGTGTGCTTGTAATCACAAGGTTGCCAGTTCAAACCCTCCCTCAGCATGTCTGAGGAAGAGCAAGGCCCTTAACCCCCAGCTTCCTGTGCACCCCAACAGGTGGCTGCCCTTTGCAGATAGCTTGTTCTGCAAAGAGCAAGTTGATGGAGGTGTAAAAAGAATTTCCCCATGAGGGAATATTATTAAACTTATGCTGATAGCCATTGAGTAAGTTGACGTGATGGCACTAATACATCCATCAATCTTCTACTCCCCTAAGATGGAGCCTGGAGTCTATTCCAGAATAGGGAATGAAGATGGGGTACACCCTGGATGGGATCCAAACCCATGTCAGGACACATGCATGTCCTCACTAACACACACACACACACACACACACACAAACACACGTGTTGGTGTACCTATCTAAATGGGGACCTTCCATTTATTTCTGTGGGAAAACCCAAATCCCAATCATGACAGCCTTAACTCCTATCCAGCCACTCTAACCTTAGTTAAAAATATAAAGTACAGATATTTTATGGTTTCCACTGAAATGAATGTAGCTGATTATGAGAAAGACCTTGGTGTGTATGTTGATGCTTCCATGTCCCACTCTCGCCAGTGTGGGGAAGCAATAAAAAGGCCAATAGGATGTTGGGTTACATCTCTAGGTGTGTGGAGTTTAAGTCAAGGGAGGTGATGCTACAATTATATAATTCCTTTGTAAGACCCCACCTAGAATATTGTGTGCAGGTTTGGTCACCTTACCTTGGAAAGGACATTGCTGCCTTGGAAATGGTTCAACGTAGGGTTACAAGAATGATTCCTAGTCTTAGAGGAATATCTGTGAAGAGATTTTAGTTGAGCTGTATCTGTTCAGCCTCAAGCAAAGGAGACTAAGGGGGGACATGATCCAGGCATATAAGATTCTAACAGTTACTTCTGTATTAGTTCAAATACAAGAATTTGTGGTCATAGGCGGAAATTAGCGGGAGAACATTTTAAACTGGTTTTGAGAAAGTACTTCTTTACACAGCATGCAGTTAAGATATGGAATAGTCTTCCTGTTAGTGTAGTGCAGGGGTCACCAACCTTTTTGAAACTGAGAGCTACTTCACGGGTACTGAGCCATACGAAGTTTAGGTCCTTCATGTGTAATAAACACCTTTTAAATGCTTTTTTTGGATATTGTCATTTTCAAATCTATATAAATGCAAATGTGATTAAAGAAGAATAGCAAGAGGACAAAATTAAATTTTAGATGCTGCTCACTGGTGAGTTGTGCTATTTTTAGAACAGGTCTGCGGGCAACTTGGGGGCATCCTGGTGCCCGCGGGCACCATGTTGGTGACCCCTGGTGTAGTGCAAGCTAAAACCTTGGGTTTCTTTAAATCAGAACTAGATAAGATTTGAACAACTCTCCCCTAATGAGCTTGATGGGCCTCCTCTCATTTGTAAATATCTTATGTTGTTAACCATAAGTAACCAAACAAAATAAAAGATTTTTGGCGTTTTTAATTTCTTGATTGCATTCAGGGATTTTTATAAAACTTTCGATTAACCAACTGGGAACCTGAAAAATGTCCCCAAGAGTAAGGAAGTTCAGGTTTTAGTTTCAGGTCTCCAAATGTGATCTATGTAACCAACCCCCCCCCCCCCCCCCCCCCACCACACACACACACACACACACACACACACACACACACACACACACATGTAAATGGGGATAGTCCATTCATTTCTATGGGAAAAACCCTAATCCCAATCACGACACCCTTAACCCCTACCCATCCCTAACCATAACCATAAGTAACCAAACAAAATATGAGATTTTTGGCATCTTTAGTTTTTTGATTACATGTACAGATCTTTGTCAGAACCTGAAAAATAGTCCCCACAACGTCAAAACAACAGGTTTTTGTCAAATTGTGGGAGCATAAATGCAATCCACATACGAACGCACACACAAATAATGCATCTCTTTTGACTGCAGGAGAAAACCCATGCAACAGAACACACAACCTTCTCATGGAGAGAGGAGATGAGATTTAGGGTATTCCTTACTCAATACCCTGTACTTTCTCACTAGTGGATAAGCAGTGCAGAAGACGGAAGGAAAGCCTTTGGGTTAGGCTGTGAGACTTGGGTATGTGGGACCCAGTTTTTAAAATGTGGTGGTGGGTGTTGTTGAGGCACCCGTGTGCTGTATGACGTGTTCTGTAAAATTAACACTCAGACTCTGCTGCAGGTTTCCTGTGGGTTTTGAAAAGATGCACTTTCATTCCGCAGATCTCAGAGAGGCACTTTCCACAGAGGCGGCAAACAGCAAAGTCCCTGTGTAAAAAGTTGATAGGTACCACATTTCTATTCATTTTCTGGGTAAACGGCATTTGTTTTCTTTGGTTCCTGGTATACCGGATTTGATCAAATGACTTGGGTCCCTCTACACACACTGTAAGTATGCTTCATTGTAATTAGCATTCTTTATATGTATTTACCATATTCGGAGTTCAGGTGAAGCAAGTTGAAAAAAACCTTTATTGTCATCTCAGCCATGTGTAGTGCAGAGAAACGAAATACCATTCCTCCTGAAATCACAAAGCGACATTAATGACGGACCAGACATCACAGTGACAGAGTTTTGGAACAATTTACTTAGTGCAATAAAATTCAATTGCAATTATCAATAATATAAGAGAAGGGGAGACAGAGGGAAGACTACTACTTACATTATCTACTAAACATCACATAACAAACATTCCACATTAGATATACAACGAACAGGCGCACAACATGGAGCAGTGTGGTGTTCAGAAGCCTGAGAGTCTGTGGGATTTCATTCGGATTGTTCCTCAAACAGTCTAGGGCTCCAAAAGCTTTGCCTCTAAAAGTATCAACCTTCATTTCATCACCTTACCTGTCTGCACTTACTCAAGACACAACCACTGCTCACTAGCAGCTAAAAGTCAGTTTGAAAACATTCATGTGAAATTAAAAACTGATTTTAAATGATATTTTGACCATATTTTAAAGGTAAACAACTGTACATCAGGCTCTGTATATAACTGTGTGATGTTTTGCCCTTTATTTTAGGGTTGCCAGCATGTGCTGATCTTGCAGGAAGGTTAAATCAAATATCTAATACAAGAAGTCTGGTTTTGAAGAGTGACGTCTTCCTTCATCGGACAGCAAGGATGCACCACTGAAACCGAAGATGAACAGCTCCGAAAGCAGCTGCGCCCAAACGGCGGACTTTCAGTTCGTCCTCTTCCCGGTGGTGTACAGCTTCGTGGTGGTGTTTGGACTCCTGGGTAATGTGTTCGCCCTCTACATGTTCATGTGCAAGATCACGCCACGCACCTCGACCAGCGTGTATATCATCAACCTGGCGCTGGCAGACACGGCTTTTCTGTGCACGCTCCCTTTCCGCATCCATTACCACTTAAACCACAATGACTGGATTTTCGGGGACCAGGCGTGCCAGATCACGGGCACTCTGTTCTTCGTCAACATCTACGTCAGCATCGCCTTCCTCAGCTGCATCGCCATCGACCGCTATGTGGCCACAGTGCACCCCCATGCCTACCTGCGACTTCAGCGCAGCCCCTGTACGCAGCTCGTCAGCATGTCGGTGTGGACCGTCGCCGTGGTCGCCGTCGCCATCTTCATCATAGTCGGCCCTCTGGAGAGCAACCCCACCAGTGACCGGCGGAGCTGCTTCGAGAACTTCTCAGAGAACGAGTGGGAAAAGCGCCTGGCGGCCTACAGCGCCTGCAGCCTGCTGTTTGGCTCACTGATACCTTTCGTCATCATCATGGTGTGTTACCCCCTGGTGGCTCGTCGCATCGCACGCATCAAGACTGGCACCAGCCGCCGGGCGCTGCGTGTCATCTACGCCATCCTGGGCATCACGGTGCTCTGCTTTCTGCCGTACCACATTGTGTGCCTGCTGCACCTGCTCATGCGCTGTGGCGTGATCAAGCACTGCTCGTACGCCTCCGCTATTTACCGCGCGCGCCGTGTCACCATAGCGCTCGTCAGCATCAACAGCTGCCTGGACCCCGTTATCTATTACTTCTCCACCAGCTTCTGCAAGCTGAACAGGCCCACATGGCTGTCACTGGGTAGGCACCATAGGGTCTACAACATCAGCAGCAAAATGTGAATCTAATCTACATCTCGGGAGCTCAAGCCTGTGAGGCCTCCATGTTCAGCATGGACAGACCCTCCATGTGGTCACCAGCAGTGACAAGAGGCCGAAATAACCTGTGTGCCGGTAATCAGGTCATCGGTTCAAACCCAGCCTCAGCACGTCTGTGGGTCCTTGAGCGAGGCCCTTAACCCCCAGCTCCCTGGGGGCCGCTATGGGTGGCTGCCCTTCACGGACAGCTTGCTCTACAAAGAGCAAGTTGAGGGAGGCGTAAAGAATTTCCCCAAGGAGGTCAATAAAGTATCTTTTATTATTAAATAATAGTTTGTTGGGCTCTCTATTTTTCACAGGACAGAACCCTATCTATGTAATTAGCATTCTATGGATAAACACCTTTTAATAGACAAAGTGCTTGATAATACAAAATATAGAAAGCAAAAAATATAATAAATCACCAATGTTACTGTGATTTAACATTTTATTGCAAAAGTTTTATTCAAACCAGTCCTGCACAAACAGAGAGGTACAATGTCATCCTCGTCACAGAGAATTCAGCACAATCCAGATGGAAGTCCTTTCCGGAGCAACGATGATAGGAAGCTGCCCAATTCCTCATCCTAAAAGAGAAAACCATCTCTAAATATTATAACAGACCACCCTGTTACATTCTGAAAACCAAGCAACACACACACACACACACAGCCAAAAAGAATTTCCTATATATCCAGAATGCAAATGACCCCACACTGAATAGCAAGGCTGCATTATCTATTTGTAGATTACTTATTAATCTTAATATTGCTTTTCTTGTGCGCCTTGCAACTGTTAGACGTTTTTCATACTTTTACACATTTCAACCCTTAAATTCACAGAATGGACAGAGTAGTCATTTTAATACTGACTCCAAACCACTGTCGCAGGTACAGCCATGCAAGAAATCAACATAACTGAGGCAAATTTATCTTATCAGATGACTGTGGTTCTTTACAGTTTAGAGCTACTAGTGAGCTTTGTGGTTTCTATTTCCTGTAAGTCAACAGTCTACCTGCTCATTCGTTATATAAACTGGTAGACGTAAGGTGGTTCATATTGTTTTGTCGCCTCCGTTTTCATGGCTAATGCCACACTTAACATGTCTGCCACACTGTCATAGTGATTTTACATTTTCCAGAAAAACAAGACAACGCTGAGGTTTGACCTTGAGATGACAAAGCGGCGGAGGAGTGCATGCAACTAGGACATGATCATGGGGGTGGGAACAATGTGACCTGTACTGGGGGGTACTGTTCCAGACCACCTACGATGTATTTATTTAAAAGAATTTCCAACCACACTTTAAGCCTAAACTGGCTGTTGAAGTGTTCGGAAAAAAAAAACTGCAGAAGTCACAGAACTACAGCATCCAAAGCATTCTTTATATGATTATATACACCAACTTCAAACATTTTTTTCTACATTTTGTGAAGAAAATGGCTCTCAATGTGACAGTTGCCTGAGATGGATATGCGTTTGTTTTCCAAGATAGATCAGAAATTATCCACCGTTTCATCCATGCAAAAGTGAGGTTGGCACTTCCCTGTGACTGAGAGGTCACTGTTGGATGTGCTGTTAGGGTCTTACCTGGTAGCTCCAGGAAAGCAGAACAACCTTGGTATTGGGGTCTTCAGCAGAGGATGACACCTTGAGAACAATGGATTCCACCATAACTGTGCCGTCAGGAAGGTGCTGGATTGTGTAGCCTTTCAGCACGCTGCCACAAGAGAGAGCAAGTAGGGGAGATTTTATTCATCCTTGTGGAGAAGCTGGTTAGTTTTCAGATATCCCATACTGGTATCCATGACAGATACAGAGATACATGTGAGAAATATTGCGATTAGCCGGAGTGCAGTGCCCTTTGTGAATTTAGAATTAAGGGCCTTGCTCAAATTGCCAGTGGTGGTACTTCTGGCTGGCTATGGGTTTCAAACTCACAACCTTGTGACCACAAGTACAGATTCCTAACCCACTGAGCTACACAACAGCCCTAAAACAGTGCTACCCACTGAACCACTATGCTAGGCAAGATCTGAGCAAAACTGTGATCCACTATAATGCTGCAAAGAAACTTCTGTGATTTCACCAATATATAGTATATTTGTACATAACTAAAAAATGGTATAAATACAGTGGTACCTCGTTAAACGTCCGCTTTGGAATAAGTCCAACTTGGTATACATCCTGTTTGGACGCGAAGAATTTTGCTTGGTATACGACCTTTGTTTGGAATATGACTCACGTGCTAGAACTTGTATGGGTCAAAATGAGTCTCGACACAGCACGCTACCCTTGTTTACCTCTCGAGACAAAGCCACGACTGCCCACGAGCGTCAGTACGCCAGTTGCTACCATTTAGTGAACAACCCACGCTATAACTCTCTTTTAATTTATTTCATCTAATTGCTTTTGTACTTATGTATTTTAGTATTAAGCAGTGTTTAAATAACTTTATACAAACCCATCAATGTATAATATGCCAATAACAATAGGATTCTTTTTCATGGGAACGGATTAATCATTTCCCCTTTATTTCTTATGGGAAAAATTGAGTTTGGTATATGTTCTGTTTGGTATAAGTCCAAGGATCTGGAACGGATTAAGGACGTATACCGAGATACCACAGTACCTCACTAGTGTCACCCACCAGCCAGGGCAGCATGACTGTGTTAGGTTTTATTCTAGCTGAATAACATAGGATAATAAGACACAGTCAACTCAAATTTAATCTCATATGACACCTAAAAAACTGGATTAACAAAGGAGTCAGACTGTTTGGGGCTATGAATTCTTCTGAGATAAACATTACGAATTTCATGTTACGTGACCATGGAAAGACCAAAATGGTAACGGCAGGAAACACTGCCACCTCCGTAATCATCACCTCTTGAGGTGGCTGTAGACCCTGTTGAGAGTGTCGGCGTCGCTGTAGGGGTCCTGCAGCTGCACGCGGCAGGTAAACCGCAGCTGGTGCTCGTTGAGGCCCAGCTCTTTGAGGGCCTGCTCTGGCGAGACCAGGCGGAGACTCTGTATCCCGACAGATAGATCAGGAATCAGGGTTTATGACAGGGGAACAAGAAATATTTTTATTTAAATCTAAGGGAACAACAGACAACTCATAGCTCAAGATTTTTAAAGTCTAAGTAATATTAGATGTAAAATTAAAACAATTCAGTCTATATAAAATAAATGTGGTAAGAGTTAGAGACAAAGAATTGGGGGGTGGGGGGGGGGGGAATCGTATGAGTCACTTAAATCACTAGCTGTTAAATTGGAAGGCAGGGTAGCTAAAGGCACAGAGCTTGATGCCACACCATACTAGGCCCCAAAAATACTCTGTGGCAGAGAATTGGGTACTGAGTGTGCGTACCAGCTGGTACCACACCGAGACAAGCAGGGGACAGAGAATGAAAGCTTGTGTAACTTGCGTGCTCACATTGTCCTTCATGATGAGTGTGCCGTGCATCGTCCGCGGCTTCTTGGAGTCAGGCAGAGGACCTTCGATGAACCGCGCAGGGAAGAGCCCACGAACGCACCGCAGAGTCATTAGACAAAGACCATAAACAGCAGCCGTTAGCTACAAAGTCTTATAATCAAACGTCAATGACATACATTTAACTTGAGAGTAGAGAATCAGCCAAAGACCCGAGATAAAACGGGTCATGGAACATATATAGCCATGTGGTTACAAAACTGCAGACGAAATGATACAGGGCACGGACTTTCTGGTTAGAAAAGTTCCAAAAACAGAAAAGCATGTTGTGGTACTAAATTATTCATATAAAAAACCCCATGGCAGGAGTTAATCATGAACAGCAATGGAAAAAACTCGTGTGTGACAAACATCTACCATGTGGTTCAAATGTCATCTTACATACTAATACACTTGAAATCTCTTCAAGCGTTATACTGCCCTCTGCTGGAAGCAGAACATACCTCCAAGGGCAGCCTCCCTCTTGAGAAGGTTGAGAGAAATGTCCACCGGCACACTGGGGTTTGTTGCTATAGTAGCAGTCTCCCCATTGGCTGGCATAAAACAACTTACGCCTGTGGTGAAGGACAATTTTAGTATTCATGCAAAAACAAAGAACCATAATAGAACACAATGATTAACAGATGCTGTTGTGTCGTAAAGAAAACAGAGACAGAAATTAACCATAGAAATTACTGTTTTAAGCAAACACACGTAACTCGTCTCACAGAAGTATCAGGGTATTTGTCCAAAATACACAGAGGTGATTTTCACCCTGAACCAGGTAACTGCCTGTTTTTTCTGATAACTGATAAGTAACATTATAAACCATATTACAGAGAAATGTGTTATTTTTGGATCTACTCTCTACATGTCATTAGCACGTGTCAGCGGGCTATATGTTATGATCAGCTTGACTGTTAAAACAGGTCTGAGCTCCTACTCACTGAATTCCTGCTCAATCTTGTCCTTGAGGAACTCCATCTTCTTGGCCTCGCCGTGCACCAGCAGCACGCTGCGAGGCTCGGCCATGCGAATCAGCTGCATGATGCCCTTGGCGTCGGCGTGGGCGCTGAAGGACATGTACTCCACCTGCAGCTTCACCTCCAGCTGACATGGGACACATGGAGATGATCAGTGAAACCTAGCTTAAAGGCCCAAGGTCACCTGAACTTGTGGTTTGAGGTGAGAGCTCATTGAACATATCACATTTGTTTGTAATATTGTGTTTATGCAATCATGAACACTTCCAGACATTTCAAACTTAATATCAATGGTTCTAAATTTTGAAAAAAATGCAAATGTACATAAATAAAATTAAAACTGCTGATTATTGACAATGGTCAAACTGCATTTGAAATTATCACTATTGCTGATTCTCATTTCAATACCCATAGTTCAGTAGGATCATTAGTGAAATTAGCAGGAATGATTTTTATTTTTTCTAATGGGGGCCATAATTAATGCAGGAGGAGGCAAGCTTATCATTAGCCAATGATATGTTTTGAATGGGGGAGTGACATAGGAGAGGTACTCCAGGAGCCAATCAGCTTTCAGCTGGGGCCAGTGCTATTGTGGCACCACCCCTGTATATGCTGCTGGAAATTATGATAAAGGTGGAGGGAACCATTATGACAGACACATGCACAGCCAAGTGCAAAAGCACGGGAGAACAGCAGCAGACCAGGGGAGCCAAACCCAAATATGCCCCCTCCCCATTTTACCGTCGTTCTTCCCTCCATCTCCAGCTTCTTTTGGCCACTCAGGACCTTATGTCCCACTGTTCCCTGCACACAGTAGCCCGGCATGATCACCTAACGAGAAAGAACGAGTTACTGCAGGGTACATATCATGAGGATTCCTTCCCAGCTAAAGTGTGCTTTAAAAATAAATGAACAAACCAGGCTAACAACTTTATTTAAGCTTGCAAGGTTTGCGGATATCAGCTGCAGAGGGTCACTTCACACTGGGTCAAACATTAAGAACTCTGGTGATTCTGGAAGGACTGCAGGAGCACAATTCCCTATTATAACTCACTCAAAACAGAGCAAAAGGAATCAGAAAACTTTAATCCTGCTGGAAATTGCTTGTTAGAACTGCTCAAAGACAGGAAAAGGTACAAAAGGCAGGATACAAAAATAAAATAAACAGCATAAAATATACACCCAAGTAAAATGGATTTAAATAAAAATGAAGATGAGTCAAGCCAAGAGTATCCATATATTGCACATAACATTATATTGGCCATAATGTGTAGATAAGTAATATTGCACATTGGTTATTACACATAACAATATTGTACTGCACATAATGTGTACTTTTATCCATTATAGTATTATAATATATCGCACATACTTTAAGTCACTGCAAATTGAAAGACATGAGGGAAAGGGAGGACAGCTTATGTCTGGGTGACGATTTACGAGAGGAGGACTTATAGAGTCTGATAGCCGTGGGGAGAAAAGACTTTCTGTGGCGTTCAGCCGAACACAGGTAAAAGGTACGTCTCTGTTCAGGAAAGCAGCATTTTTAGAACTAAACTGCTATAAAGAACTGGCAACTTAAAACCTGTGATGAAACATTCAAGAGACCTAATAGAAGAGAATAGAATAGGTGTGATATGTACAAGCTGGTAGGAGGGGGACCGTTCCACTCCAAGCCAATAAGAGACTCGGACACTTACCATGTTCTTCTCATTGCCAGCCCACTTCTTGAATATCTGGAGGGACTGTCCAGCATGCAGCATCCCAGGGGTGGCAAAAACCACCTGAAGAAGGGGGGAGGGGGTCGGGCCACCATTACTTAAAACCCCAGCAGTACTTGTTCTATGTTCTAACATCCCTTATGACTTTAAAGCACATACAATATACATTTAATATTATGCAGTATTACTTAGTACGTACCAAGCAGAATTTCTAATAAATAACTTTGCTGAATTAACCGCATAATATTACAACAATTTTAACTATGTTTAAAAAGAAAATGAGAGGTGCAAACTCACCATTGGCCCAGGATTGTCAGCATACGACCGGTCAAAGGCTTTGATGTGCTTGAACTCAAACATGTTCCTCTGCACAAAAGTTTTGCGGATTTTCTGGTTGGTCCATGTGATAAAAAGCTTGTAATAGTGGTTGGCTTTTTCTGTGAGACCAGTAGAGAAGTAGATGGGGGCTTTAAGATTCATCCTCTCCCTGCGAGGCGGCAAGGAGAGCAATCAATAGAAAATCTGCGCATGACACTAGAAGTAACATGATGGCAAACAAAAAAAAAAGTAAATAACATAAAAGCCCATTCTTTCTTTACGCACCAGAATGTCTCAAGCAAAATACAAAGTTCCTGAGCTCTTCCCAGGGCAAAGACAGGAATAAGGACCTGAAAATGGGAACAGATCCTCAAATCACTGAGTGGCCACAAATAACACTGTTTCACTGCCATACTGGATACAGTATCACACTCACCCAAACTGATTCACATTAGGAAAAATAACAAGCATTTACATACGAAAAGACCCAATGTGCTAATATGCACCAGATGATTCACAAATGAAAAAGGCAGAATAGATTACCTTAAAACCTCAAATACTGTGTCCACAACTTTGACCTGCTCTAGAATTACATGAATGACTCTTACCTTTCCCCCCCGCTCCACAGTCTCATGCACCTTCTTCAGGAAGTCTCGCTCTCGACAGCGCTTTGAGTCCCGGATGGTGGTTGCGTAGGTGGACTCCGATATTAGGACATCGGGACGACACTTGTCAATCCAAGCTGCCCTGTAAATAAGGGGGGATGCTTAGCATAAATGTGGGATGTGGCTTAACAAAGGAGACTTATTTGCATTTCAAATAATCATGTGACTATATTTGTATCCGACAATTAAAAACAGTGACTTACCCTAAATGTCTGTCTGGTGTCATATTATAATCACCCTAAATGAACAATCAAAAATAAGTACATAAGCTTACAGCTTAACAGCTCAATAATTTAAATTAAGCAATGAGAAAATATATCCCTAAATGAGTTGGGTTTAAAAATACCATGATAATTATTTATTTGTTAATCTAGAATGAAAATGGTCATCTTCTTCACACACTGCCTCAGAAAAGCAAGCAGCATCGAGAGTCTACTGCCGCTTTTCTCCCTCCTCCCCACTGGAAAACAACTTTCCATTCGCAGACGCATTTCTAGATTTAGAGAAAGTTTCTAACCCAATACAGTAAGAGCATTAAACACCCAATAATAATAATCCTTCCTCACACTGTCACTGTTACATCATGCTGTATGATTGCTGTATCTGTCCATACCGTTGTCATTACTTTTACGTTATTCATATTGCATTATCATAACATCCCAAATGATGCTGCATTGTTATTTATATCTATCTGTCTATCCAACGGTCTGTTCATTTTTGTATTTATTTATGTACATCTTCATTGCTGCTATATCTTGTATACTTGTATTTATTAGCACTTAAGTGTCAGGCTGTGAGGAGACACACAAGAAAGACTTTCACTGTAGTCTTTTTAGAACATCCTGTACTTAATAACAAACAACAACAAATTCATTTTTGTATAGCGCGTTAACACAACATTACATTGTCACAAAGCGTTTTACAACATCCCCACCCAAAGCCCCCAGTGAGTAAGCCATAGGCGACAGTGGCAAGGAAATACTCCCTAGAAGGAAGAAACCTTGGAGGGGACCAGACTCAAATGGGGAGCCCATCCTGCAGGGGCCGGCAGGGAGAGTACATATGACAATAAACCTTGACTCTTAATAGCTAGCTGCTTATTGCCACCATATCATCCCCTTTGATCTCAAGGAGCACAGCATTCAAGTGATTGTCTACATACATACATTTGTTACTGATGCACAAATACAGTGACTTTCAAACTGTGCAGTTCCGATCAAAAGGAACAGACGCATAAATCAAGATCTAATGATGGAACGTTACTCCCACATACTTACAGTGTAGACCACAGATTCTTCTCCAACTTTGATCTGTACCATGGCAGCTCCTAGCACATGGCCTGCATAGTATGCCTTGATTTCCAACTCATCATCCACCTGAACAATGATTAAAAGCATTAACATGGACATATATGTGAATTACCTAATTGCTAAAATCATTTTTTCCTTACCAGGTGAAACATTTCAATAATTAGACATAAACTACAACTTTCGTCTCTGTAATATTGAAGACTGACAACAGCGATTAGAAGAGTTATTTCACAAAATCAGGAGTGGGTGGGTTTAACCCTGGACTGCAAGTCATTTCCTGGTTTAAGCCAATGTGATCCTCACCAGAAAGAACCCAAGAACCCTACACTGCCTCATCTTATGCTGACTGAGGTGACAGCCCACTGAAGAAAATCAGTCAGAGGGATTGGCTCATTTATTCTTCACAGGTCATGCTCAGCTAGCATCTCTGCAAGCATGTACAGTGCCAGTCAAAAGTTTGGACATGCCAAACCACCTACAAAGGAGAGTAATTGTGCCATGTAATCGTCACATGACCTGGCCACTTCAGCTAAACACAGCAGAAATGGTTTTGGAGGAGTTTGAAAAGAGTGAAGGAAAAGTAGCCAATGAGTGCTCAGCATAAATGTGGGACCACCTTCAGGACAGCTGGAAAAGCATCTCAGGAGGCCACCTCATGGAACTGGTGTAGAGGGGACAGTAGGGTCAGACAGTCGCTGGAACTATTAGGGATAAGGGCCTTGCTCAAGGGCACAATGGTGGCATCATTCTGTTGACCCTAGGATTTGGATAGGCAACCTTCCGAGTCCCAACCCACAGAGCTGCCCCCTCCCCCTGCAGCAAATTATTTTTAAGATACTTTTTCAGTCAATGCACAATTCCACATATGTTATTTTAGAGTTTTGATGCCTTTATAATTATTCTACAAAGCAGAGAATGGTACAAATAAACCTTTCTATAGGTAGGTGTGTCCAAACTTTTGACTGATACTGTACATGTGTAGATTCTATTTCTTAACGTTTTCTCCTGTAAGACACTAGCACACCACTGGGAGACAACTGTACCTGCACTGTCTGATGGAGGTTCAGAGGCACCACCTTTTTCATGCAATCTTTGATCATCTGTGATGTGAAAAAGTTAGTTTCTCCTTTTTTGTCAACAGTGATTTTCCTGAAATCCTCCAGTAAGATGGGGCATATGGCTTTGGTTGGGTGAGTCATATATATTGGTCCATCATAGCCCACCATCTCACTCATATAGGGCAGTGCTCCACAATGATCCAGATGAAAATGGCTAAGGGCAAGGAAAACGTGTTAACTTTTTTTTTTTTTTTAAATAGAACCATAGAAACTTCCATTCCATTTTGATTACGGGAAAACTGCAAACCTTATGATGACACAGTCCAAGAATTCGGTTAGACGTCCGTTTTGGGTGATGTACGAAAAGTCAGGGAAACGCCGCTATATTGAATGGATACACACAATAATTTAATCGAAATCTATTTCAGAATTATGGTAAGAATTAACATGTCATGGGCTTTAAATGTTCCACAAATCTCCCTTGACGTTTTACACTCACGTCATCGTTGTATCCCATGTGCATTCCACAATCCAGCATAATATTTTTACCACCGATCGAAACCAGGATGCAACTCCGGCCAACATCTTGACCAGCACCTGCATGAACACGGCCAAAACGTCATCGTGGCTTTTAGTCTTCCCACGGGAAACAACGAAACAATAAAAAGATACTAAAAACTGAAAATGGCTTGACTCTTACCTAATGGTGTTACTTTAATCTCAGGCATAGTGAAAACTACTGAGATGCGAGAGTCCCGATTAAATTAAGATGCAAAATTCAGCTTTAGCTTTCAATTTTCAAACAATACAGTGCTATCTGGGAGAAGGTTTAAGTAAATAATTTCCATTAATTATCAATTTGAAATATTTTACAACAATCACATTTTTAAAAGGTTTCTAACAGACTTTCGAAATTAAAAACTACGGTTTTTATTAACGCTGAAAGCAGCCATCTTTGATATTTTTTTTATCACTGACCCTAGAAGTTCAAATCACATGATCACGTGAATTATTTCTATTGGCCAGCTACTGGGGTCAAGTAAAAAAACGCATTGAATAACCGTAATAAATGTAAAATTGAAACAATAATGTTTGCGTGAGAACTGTGACTGTAACCGCAGCCTTCTTAAATAAAGACACGCCATTCCCTAATGAAATATAATATAACTAAATATAGTTAATAGATTATCATACTTGGATTATACTGTTAGTTGATTAGCCACCATAAAGTAATTTGCAAATATAGTAAAATAGAACAGCTTTTTAGTAGTTAGCTTTACAAGAAGCAATACGGTAAGTACTTGATAAGCCGGTCTTGATCAACTGTGCCTGCTTTCCTTTTTCCGGGTAAGCATGGCTGATTCGGTGGAAGAAAAGAAATTTTGTCTAACAGAAGTACTTGACGTTTTTAAGTCATGTCTCACAGAAAACAAGGAGGTTCTTGTCGATCAGTATGTAGCAGGATGGAGAGGACTTGTGAAGTAAGTCATTCTGCCACACCCAAAATGTCTCTTTGACTGAGTCAATGCAATATCTTATATTTCATATACTTTTACCTTACTATAACAGATCTAATAGTTGTTGCTGTTTTATTAATCGCTAATATCAGTTTATACTATTTTGTTTGTTCTTACTGTTGTGAAAACAGTGCTTTTGCCGAATCATCCTGTATGTCCTAGACTCAGGATATCGGATACAGAACTTAAGCAAATGAATATTTTATGATACGTCTAGTATTTTTACGACTGTCTAATTCTGTCCCTCGTTTGGTGCTATCTGTTAAGGGCATTATCAGGCAATAGCAATGCTGGCTCAACTATTTTATTGAGGGTTAAAAAAACAGGGAGGCGTTTGTATCGAGTGCTTGGTGGAGAAAGGTTTTTGTGTTGAATGGTGTCAGTACCATGTCATCTTGTAAAAATTTAATTCTCATTATTTTAAGGTTCATGAACAGTCTAGGAAGCATCTTCTCCTTCATCTCTAAAGATGCAGTCAGTAAAATCCAGATCATGATCAACCACCGTAACGGCAACAATGGGGCGGAGTATGTCACCATCCAGTCCATGGTAAAGTATGAGCTTGACAATAAACTGGTGGACCTCACCAAGTCGGGCAATTTTCCAGAATCTGGCTGCCGCACAATTCTAAGGCTGCACCGAGCCCTGAGGTGGCTGGAGCTTTTCCTCGAGCGGCTGCGGACGAGCACCGAAGATGGCAAGACTTCTGTGATGTGTGCAGATGCTTACAATGAGTCTCTGGCTCACCACCATTCCTGGCTCATCCGTGCAGCTGCTGGTATGGCTTTCTGTACCCTCCCTGGGCGTTCTACTTTTTTTGAGGTGATGAACGTGGGGCCCCCGGAGCAGGTTGTTGCCATGCTGGGGGATGCCCTGCCCCTCATCTCAGAAGTATATCAGATCACTGAGGACTTGTATACCGAATACAATCTACTGAACCTGCCCTAGCAGGGAGATGACATCGCCCTGACTTTTAATTGGTGCAGATTCATATTTGATCTCAGGCCAAGAACGTAATACTACAGGTTTTTATTTTTTTGGGTGGGGTATGGGAGCGGCAAGTACTGTAGCACAGACTTTCTGCAAAGTCTAAAGTCTGTACAAGATCAGATTGTTGCTCTGTTGGAGGGTTAATTAACCCTTTGGTGTTTACTTGGCCAGAATCCTTTGAAAACTTCTATAACACAGATGTTGTAACCTTACGAACAACAAACTAGGATGTACTGCTTTTCAAATCCCCTCCCTCCTTTTCCTGTTTGCATTTTGCTCTGTGGGTGTAGCAGAATATTAATGCATTTTTATATGCGAACAAATAATTTGACTATATAGGGGTTGCAAGGGAGTAGATGTCATTGTTGTATGTTTTCTGTTCCTCATCTTCTTGCTTTGTCCAGTTTCTTCCGTTGACCCAAAGACATGATATTCAGCCGAATTGTGAGTGTAAATTGTCTTTACTACGTAGTTATGATAATGATGTCATTTTATGTGCCCTGTGATGGACTGGTGTTATGTCCAAGATGTAGAAACACTGCTTAACACTATATGCTTACTGTATATTAAAAATATTAAAAATACATATGTGCGTCTGTCCAAGTGGGATAATGGTAATTTATGAAAAAAGCTTAATTTATTAATTTTATTTTGGTATATTTCATTTTTTTTTAGTTGGTGCCATGTACTAAAATTAGAGTATATATTCATTGTATGGCTCACATGTATAACCTGTTAAAATAATAAAAAAATAATACTAGAACTATCCAGGTGTCAGATTACTTTTATTCATCGTTTGGAATAATTATTCAAATGTAAGACAATGTTCCTTCTGCTTCTGAAGTATTGTATTTTCATTTAAACGTTTAGTGCCTCGGGGACTTGGTGCTCCATTCAACAAATTAGTTTGACATGCAGGTGTAGGCTTGTTGGTACCTGGTGTTTACAGATCCTATGCTAGCCTTTCTCATCCCCCAAATAGCCACCTGCTGGAAAGCTGAATTTTATATTTTTTCATAGCTGACATTTATAAAGAGATGCAAGTGCCTTGTCAAGATCAAAGCGAGACAGTTAACCTGGTCCGGAGTAGATTTTTTTGATTTCCCTAAGTTACCTTGGTAGCTCAGTGGGGATTCATTCAGTTGATGGAACGGAACTCCCACTAAAATGAGCCAGACTTGTCGAACTAAGTCAGACTTTTCCTTAATCCTGCTTTGTAGAACACCCCCCTGCTTTATGTAATACCCCCGGTATTATTGTTGAAAGAATGTCATCAAATGTAATGAAAATGATCAAATATGCCATAACAAAAATAAACTAAATGCCGAACTTTGCAAAACATCTGCGTTTCACATACGCTCCTCTAAACAGTCCCAGATTTTTTTTTTTTATCAATCTGAACATATCTTTTATTTACAGCGGTTGGCTCAGGTATAAAGCACACAATTTGTTCGTCTCCATACCAGCTTATGTCTTCCGTTGGGCTGGGCCAGAAGAATTTATTAATTCCATTCATGTGCATACACTTGACTTTGATGTCGTGCTCCTCCACTTAGACAATGATGCCAGGATAAAGATCTGCATTGTAAATTACCACACACCACTGGCCAGTGTGGTCTTCACTGATTACTTCTGGCCGGAGTAAAGAAGGAGCAGACATTTCAGTGGGGTGGGCTTCTTGATGGCTTTCACTTATTGGTGGTCACAGTGACCTAGCCTGCCCTGAGCTGTACTCCACGCCTTGCTTGCCTTTCTCGCCATCTTTTTCTTTCAAGCAGTTTCTGTGCCTCTGATCTCCTTTTAGTTTTCTCTTATTTCCTTTCTTAATGTCTCTCTTGTATGTCTTGCTTTTTTTGCCAGGTAAGACGTTCTGCGTTCCATATCTTCATCTCTACGTCACCTGTACAGTCTCTGACTCTCAGCTGCACTCTTTCTGGCCATAGCTAATAACAACAGTAACATTGTTACATTGTTAGGCAAGGAGTAGCCGTGGCACAGGCAAAGACCATCCTGAGACATCGGGACATAGTGGGCCAAGTCCAAATTGGCACAGGGGGCCTAGGACTGGGAACAACAACACCCACATGGCAGAAGTCTATACCAGTAGAACGCCGGCGCCTGGTGATAGAGGAGGTGCGACACCAGGAGGAAGTGGGCAGGTGTGCTAGGGTCGTGTCCCAAGCCAAGCAAGGCCGCTGGATGAAGTGGGATGGCGTGGAGAGGAGAAAGATAACCTGGAGCGAGCTGTGGAACATGGAGTCTAATATGTTGAGCTTTACCATCAGAGCCACATATGATGTCCTGCCTTCTCCAACAAACTTAAATCTTTGGTTTGGAGAGGATCTGGCCTGTCTCCAGTGTGCTGCCCCTAAAACACATCATGGTGGGTTGTAAGATGAGCCTTACCCAAGGCAGATACACCTGGCGCCACAACCAAGTGCTGAGGTGCTTGGCAGCTGCACTAGAGGTCAAGAGGGCGGCCACCAATGCTATGCCTGTGTAAATCGGAACTGCCTTTTGGCTACAGACATCTTTCGTCCGGGAGGGGGAGAAACAGCAGGCCAAAAGAGCATCTCCAGACTCAGTTCCGCTGAATGCAGCCCGAGATTGGGAAATGCAGGTGGACCTAAATCAGAGGCTCACTTTCCTGCCTGAAATCGCAGCAACTAACCTGCGGCCAGACCTGGTCCTTTGGTCCAAATCCTGTCGACGTGTCTTCATTGTGGAGCTGACAGTCCCATGGGAGGAAGCAATCGATGAGGCATTCAAAAGGAAAAATATGCGATATGCAAACCTGGCAGCTGAAGCAGAGGACCGGGGTTGGAAAGTATTTGTGCGGCCAGTGAGGGTGGGTTGCAGGGGCTTTGTAGCTAGTTCCACTACAAGGCTACTGAAGGAGGTGGGATAGAGGGCAGGCTCAGCGGAAGACCATCAAGGAGCTTGCAGATACTGCCATAAGAAGCAGCCATTGGCTGTGGCTAAAGCGGAAGGAGACAGGCTGGGCTACTCGTGGGGCCTCCAGTGCGGCACACACCCAGGTCTGATCGGCCTGTGGTGGGCCGGCCTCGACCGATGGTGTATGGTGATAAATGGCCGAAACACCCAATGACCCCGGGGTACACAACTGACATCAAATGAAAACCCATGAGGTCACCTACCTAAGAGGAAATCGCCATACAGTACTGATCATCAAGGGATTTTAACACCTAGTCCTAGTAGACATATTATCAAAATGGCAAAATTAACAAACAAAATCAAAATATTAAGAAACAAAATTATTAACAAAATTAGCATTTTAAGTGTACTGATGATTCGTTTTATTAACATTGGTCACTTGTATTATACGGACATAGTGTGACACCAGTGACATTCTGATTAAAAATTATTATTTTTTTATTTTTAAATGGCTGCCCTATGGGGGGTGGTAACCATGTGTAACTATTTAATGTAATTAATATAAAAGATCATGGGGTTACTCTAATAAAATTTCAGTTACCCAGCCCTTACAGCACATAACACCAGTAACATGCAGAAGTTATATGCTGCATGAGAAACAACATCATCAATAAATTAATTAAATAAAATGAGCAAGTATGGACTCACCCTCTCAGTCCTTGACATGACTTCCATATGTTGACCCTTGACCCAAGGAGCGAGAACTTTTATGTTAAAATGTAATATAAGAATCCCAACAACACCAGTGACAAAAATCTGAGACAAATATATATATATTTTAATAAATTACATAATTTATTAATTTATTAAAATAGAAATGTGTTAGTTGGCAATATAATTTACGATTAAAGTCACAAAAAAAATTGTGATTTTTTTTTTGTTGTTTGTTTAAGTAGAGGTCCCTGACAAAGTCAAAAAGCCTTGATGCAGTAAACAAATTTATGTGGTGCTTTTATGCATTTAAAACTTACAAACGGGTCGGTGCCGACCCTAACACCAGAGGAAGTTTAAGTTCCGTTTAGAAATGTCGTACAAAACTTGTTAAAATAAGGAAATTACGGTATTTATTTCTTATTTATAACAGTATACAGACGCTTTTCTCTAAGGCGAATAGCGATTTGGGCAAGATACTCAAAGACCCGCCAATTAACATCTAGCTTTGTGCTGACGTACCACCTGTGTTGCCGAGGCAACATAACTGTGTTGGTAACCTGGTTGACGCCAAAAGCTCCTAACAGGACCCTTCATAGTCTACGACAAATCATCGTCACTGGCATAAATTTGGACTCTAGTGCGCACCAGACATGTAAGCTATCATACAATAATCACTATATATGTATACAGATATGTGGAGATAATTCAGCTTGTTATTTATTTACTTTTAAAATGCAATAGTTTTTCAGCTTCGTACGCTACTACTTAGGTGGCACCGAGGAAACAGTTTTCAACTTTATATATCAGCGATGTCAGTACGTTCGTCATTTTCTGTCCTATCACACCAAATATGGCATAAATCGCTTTGTTTATTTGGAATTGTGTCGGGATTGAATTCGCAAACGAAGTTGCTTTTCAAAATATCCACTTTAAATTTCAACATTCAGCGAAACTGTCAGCTAGGCCGAGTAAATTTGTCTCTTGAATTTGAGGGATAAAACATAATTTATCTAGCAGATAGCTACAGCACGATCGACGTGCTGATTACATTTTGGGGAATTGCGTAGCACTGATTTCTCAAGATAAGGCGGTCAAATAGCATGTTTGCATATTTAATGTTAATGTTTTTACTATTAAAATCATGCCAAATATTTCCATATAAACAGTAGTTTAATAATAAAAAAACTTTTCTTGAAATAATATAATATAAATAACTTTTATTATACTAATATGTTGACTGCCTACTACGTTGGCTTCAAGATAGGTCTATAGTCTGATAAACCTACAAATGTAAGAGCAAGTGGGAGGTTTACATGGAAATAGTATGTACAGGCTCCAGGCCTCCGTGCGATCCTAACCAGGATAAATGATTAGAAGGTGGATGGATTTATGGAGTATTTTGGATCTGTAGGTGATTGTCAACTGCAGAATTGTATCAGGAAATATAGCTCTTACATGGTATGATTTGTATAATTCCTTTTCTTGTATTATACAGTATATAGGCCATATATACTTCCAACAGTCAGGTAACATTTGATTACTACATGTACAATATAATAATCTATACCACAAGTGTGACTGCTGGAGTGTGGCATGAGTAAATGGTGTCCTGTAGTTGTGTTCTGGGCATACAGCAACTTTGGATATAACAGACTTTGAATATAACGGACTGTTTTGTCAGATCCCTTAAAGTCCATTATAACGGGATTGTACTGTAGTAGGTTTATTGCATGTTCTGTGCTTTAACTCAGTGGTGTTTGTGAGAAATTCCACCTGATGCTTTTTCATCTAGGAAAATGAGATGGCAGCTGTACTGAAAACCATTTCTGAGTAAAATCCTGCCGAAACTCTATCACATTGGCTGAGAACACTGTCATACATCATGCATGTTACAAGGCCTAAATCTTCCAAAGGGCGCTGCAGGCCAGCTGTGAGTCATGCCTATAGTGTGGGAGGGGTCTCATACCACAATGTGCCTGGTCTTCCACGAACCTCCTCCTTGGCACATGAAAAAGCAAGCAGCTCCGTACACCTTCTGTCCCACTCTCACTCTCTCCTGAAGCAGACCAGTGTGGTGAGTGTTGATGAAGTCACTGAGCTGCTGCAGAACACCCCCACCCCGCCTGCACTGACCCTCAACAGATACAGAGTGCTGCCATCCATTGAGAAGAGACATACCTCTGGAGACATGCCTTTCCAGGGAATGGAGGAGAAGGCCTCCAGGCTAAGCCGATCCGACCACCTCTTCAAGAAGGGCCGTCACCACCACTGGCAGCAGGCCATTCCCCCTTCCCGTAGTCACCCAGAGATTTCTAACTCTTCTGAAGCACAGTGTGGTGTAGTCACAGAGCCCTCAGACTTGGCTGCATTGCCTCTGGAGACTCCTGATGGGATCTACGGGGGCTTACTGCTGGCTATCCGATCTCCAAGTGGGAGGAGGTTCCAACAACATTTTCATTCCTCAGAAACATTGCAAACAGTTCTAGCTGCTGCAGAAGCTAGATATGGCACAAAATATGAGGACAGCATCATTGAGACCATGGATGTGCCCCGGATGAGCTTCACTGATCTCACACAGACTTTAGCCGAAAGTGGCATCCGGAACAGGTCCGTTGTCTGCATCACTCAAGAGTACAGCTCCACAGATAGCTTATAAAGTCAAGAAAATATCACATTAAACGTTATATGTAGAAAGCCTATTAAATGTCTTATGAAGAACAACTTACAAGCAGCTCGTCTGCGGTTGATATACTTTAATTTCTCGTTTAGGCTAATAGTATATGTATACATTGTGAATGGTATAACCTCGCTGTCTGATGAAAATCATGCATGTCCACTTTTTGCTATAGATATAATACGGCCAATCTCCTGTCTACTGATAGCGTTTGACACCTAATTGACCTATAAAAACATGTTTTATGAAGTCATCTGTTTAATATTTGTTTGTACTAGTTAACGTTTCTATTCATGGTGGTTTGTATGGATTACTTTATATTGCTAATTGTACCAACTTAACATTGATAGCTAGATAGCTAACATCATTGTTTATTAATGTATATATAAAGTGAGAGTTTGTATATTGTTGACATTGACATATTTGTGTCACTGACAATCCACAGAAGAAAATTTAAGAGAAACTACTCACTGATGGCTGTGTAAAGACAGGTTTGTTTCAGGTACTGAGGACGTCTCACTATGTTGATTTAGGTTTATTTTGTAAAGGAGTTTTTGAGAAAATGTATTTTTTTCATGCTTCTGAAATAATGGATTTTTTGAGATATGTGTTTTTCATCAGACAGTGCCAATATTTTAAGTTTCAAAGCCTTATAGGAATGCAGGTATCTTGGTCATTGACTCAACTGCTCTGCAGCTGCTGACCAAGTGGTTGTAATTTAAAATTAAAGTCTTGATCATCATCCACAGTAAAAAGACACCATAAGTCTTTTGTTTTCAGCAAATGTCTAAAAATGTAGTCATTACCAAAAACCCACCATTAAATAACAAATGACAGAATATTTGCTTGTTTTTTCATGATCATGGACAAACAGAAATGGAAAATAACTCATGATCAATCCAGGTTAAAATGGCATTTTCGTTAAATATGTTTACGTTTAGGCCATTTTAGACTCCCATAAGCTTAGTGAACGTGGTTCAGTATGCATGTCCTCCTTGTGATGTGTAGGCCAACTGAAATGTGTAAATTGTACATAGTGTGTGTTCCCAGCAATGAACTGTCACCCCATCCAGGGTACTCCCTGACTTGTACTCTCTGCTGCCTGAGGCAGGCTTTAATGTCCCCCCCCCAACAGATGAAAAATCTTCCAAAATACCTAGGTTAATTATATTTTCACCACATAAACCTTAAATAATATAAACCAAAGACTTAATTACAGCTATTAAAAGCCAGTTGTAAGCTTCTATAACCAGGGACTGACATAACTGGGACGCAAGTACACATTCACCTTTAAAATCAAAACGTGCGGCAATTGATTAATGTAACAGGGCAAATATGTACATATTTTATGTGCATTTGCACCAATATGACAAGAATTTTTTAACCTCTATACCGCAAATGAAGCACGAATGAGCATATAAAGGTTAAAATGCACGATAATTGTCATATCGGTGGAAATGCACATAAAATATGTTCGCATTTAAGCTGTTACAACAATCAATTGCCGCACGTATGGCATTTAAAGATGAATGCGTATTTGCATGCAAGTTATGTCAATCCCTGTCTATAACATTGCTCTGCAGACAAAGGATATAATTTACCAATCAAGCCACAAACTAGGAGTGAGGCAAAATGTATGTCTAGAAAGAAATTACAATGCTTCAAATCTTAACCCATTCCAAAGTTCCCCAATTCAGTAAGACAAATGTATATTTCGATAAGATGGTACTTTATTACAACAAATACTATTTAGAAATAACCATAAAACCAAAGAGCAGAAAGTGCAAGACAAGTGCACTATAGAGCTGCTATTTATTGGTTTCACAGCTATAGTAAATTCAGGCATTTAAAACTAATTTCACTCAAGCACTCTCTCATAGCATCTGCAAATAAAGTCAACATCCAATTTTAGTCCGAATAAAAATGCATACACTGCAGTACAAAAAATTGTAACATGAATTGATGCTATTTGCCCCATTTTTTTTTTTTAACAAATCACTGCAGTTAAATATTACTGCCTAATTTTTAGGTTTCATACGGTACATTATAAACTCCTATTTTTACTTGGTAAAAGTGTAGGAATTCCTGTCTTTTGAACAGAACTCTTTAGTCAATGTTGCAAGGAAAAGTGGTTACAAAAAATGACAAATGTATTCAGTTATAGGCCATTTATAGTGAGAGTGGAGGGAAACTAATTTCAGAAAGTAGCGTCAAAATAAACATGTTCTCCTTGTGAAGGTATCAGTTTGTACATCAATGGCCCACCTTGTATAATAGTAATACTGGACTACTTATTAAAACCTACACATAGATTACATCAGAAATCTGGTTTTATGAAGCTTATATACCCCCTTTCATTCGCAGGTGAGAAGAATCGTGTTTAACCTGTGTAATACGGTATTAATAGGAATGTTTTACTAATATGCCACAAACTTGGCCACATTCAATACATTTCTATATAATCTGTCGTTTTTTAGAAGTGCATATGTATTACATGATAATGCCACTGCTCGATGTGCAAAATTTGGTTTACTGTGTAGTCACAGCTGATCCAAATACAGTAACCTGACTAACCAGTACACAGACAGAGAATTGGTTCAGATTGATGGTTTAAGCAGAGTTCAGCTGGTATTCAAGATTCTCTCTCTCACCATAGCAGAAATTAGGCCCGGTCATTCAGATTTGGAAGACCCAAAGGTAATTAACACAGCTAAATTTCTGGTCTGTCAATCTTTATATGAAAAGCTGTGGTGCAGTAAAGAGAGAAGGCCCACACGTTTCCCCGTGTAATGCAGATTGGTGCCGAGGACCCACGCTCTTCAAAGAGACCCAATGCAGTCCATCTAGAGTGTGCAACAAAGACGACCGAGTTGCTTGTTTTTAGCCTCCAGTTCTCTAGCTTCTGTTTGTATTTTTTGTTGTACTGAAAGCTATTTAAGAAGAAAATATATATACACATTTGCTCCTATAATTTACAGCACAATTACAGCGAGATTAAATGAAATACAAAAGTCTCAGCAGAATTCTGTTTGAGATATTTGACCAAATGAACAGCTACACTTCATATAGCAGGGCATGTGACCTAAGATAGAGGGAAAAAAGACTGGTTACATGTAGTTTTACAACCAAAGGAGGGGAAAAAGGGGGAAAAGGAAAATGAGACAAAAAACCAAACCCAACTCCACAATGTCGCACCCATTCAGAATTGAATCTATTTGGCATGTAGTTACGAACCTGAAGTTTAAAACACTTTTCTTTTAAGGCTAGGCTAAGACCTAATTAAATAATCCAAATGTAAACATTACTTCTGTCTTGTAGTTTTCAAAATAAAATAGTCTCTACAAGGTACTTAAAGTCAAACTGCAAAAATTTAATATGAGGTAACGTGCTAACAGCGTGGGGGGGGGGGGGGGGTGCCACCAGCTCCTTAGCTGGCAATTTTCTCAATTTCATCAAGGTCATCTGTGTCCAATCTTGCAATCTTCTTGTCTGTGTGAAAATACATTGTGGTCAGACACAATAATTAATCACCCTGGATTCATCAACCTGCCCAACACAATTGCCAATATACCAATATGCTCTATTAACGTGCCATTTCCTTTCAAAGCAATACCAGAAATTCAAGTACTTACTGAAGTGTTCTTGGATGCGACTAAGGATGTTCATACTCATCTTGCTGTCTACCATGTTAATAGCCAATCCCCTCTTGCCAAAACGCCCAGTGCGGCCAATCCGGTGTAGGTAGGTCTCATTGTCTGGGTTCCCGTCTTTGTCCACTGGGAGGTCGAAATTAATCACTACAGACACCTGCTCCACATCGATTCCTATAAATCGATTAAAAAAATATATATATTTAACTCTTTACTCCCATCTGTTTTGAACAAAAAGCACAGTTGACTGTATTATGAACTTCAAAAACACTTGATCTTGTAACTCACATAGAATTCATCACAAATAGTCAAGAACGTATAAAGAACGAAAAGCACTACACAGGACAGAAATGCGGAATAATTAAGACATCACACAGCACACAGTTTCCTTGTACTTGTTTCGTAATTGTTCAAAAACTGTCAGCCGAAAAAATAAGACTAAAAATAAGTATTTCAGTGGGATACAATGGTATCTGAAACAAGAGACCCTTCTGGGTATAACTAAGTTCTGAAAATGTATCGCTAACAACTAAAAAAGCAGGTTAAAAGGATTCGAAGTGAATTACAGTCCTCACCCCTGGCACACACATTGGTGGTGACCAACACTTTCTCTTTGCCTTCTCGGAAGCGATCGATGACTGCGGCTCTCTGCTCCACCACCATTTCCCCACTGAGCAGCGCCACCTGGTGACCTTCCTTGGACAGCTCTCCTGCCAGCCAGCCAGCAGTTTTCCGAGTCTAAAGACAGAGCGTACATCTAGCGTTAATATGTAATACTACTACTGGACTGGTCACCTGGCATAACGGGGGGGGGGGGGGGGGGGGGGGGGGCTGATGCGTATGTGGACTATCAAAGTTCATTGTGGGGCTCTCGACTTGAACTCTGGTGACAGCGGTGTGAAGCCACAGTGCTAACCACTGCCCTGCCCCTGTACATAAGATAATAAACAAAAGAAGTAGAAGATTGACTAACATGACAAAAGATCATGGCCTGTGCAATGGTGATTGCTCCGTAGATATTGCAAAGTGCCATAAACTTCTCCTCCTTGTTATTGCAGAGCACATAGTACTGTTTGATGGTGTCCAGCGTCTCTTCCTCACGCTTTAGCTTGATGATGTTGGGATCGGGCACAATCCTTTGAGCAAACTTCCAGACAGAGTCTTCAAATGTGGCAGAGAAGAGCAACATCTGACAGTCCTTAGGCAATGTCCTGGAGAAGGTAGAGCACATTTTTGTATGGGAACATGGCAACAAGAAGCATTACAGATATGGAGACATGTTTCTCCAGACTGGAAGATATCAACATGGGTGTCTGCTGTACATACCCCACACTTATTGTTGTGGCCACACCTACCTCTGGATGCGAATACTTTGGTCCTGGTGGCCTTGTGTGGCAATCATGACATCAGCTTCATCGAGCACAAACACCTTAATCTTCTTGGGGTCAATGAACTTGAGCTTAATACACCAGTCCAGCACTGTGCCAGGGGTGCCAATAACAATATGCTCCTGTATCTTCATCCCACGGTCCACTGGAAGAGAAACAGAAAAGTGTCACGCACCACTGCCATTTTCATCCTATCCAGCAACCTATACCTCATCCTGTAGCCTCATTTAAGTTAGCATTTCCCAAACCTTGGAAACCTCCGGCAGTTCATGTTTTTGCTCCCTACCAGTTCCCAGTAGGGAGCAAAAATGTGAACTGTCAGGTAGCTGGGAGGGACCAAAAACATGGACTGTCTGGGAGGTCCCCAAGGACCATGTTGGGAAACGCTGATTCATGTTATGTTCCTGCTAAACATGCAATGAGAATCTAAAATGAATACCAAGCATTTTTCAGGTGCTCAAAAATACTAATTAAATAAAAGGCGCTCCTCCAAAGGATCCCTAATAAAAACAATAAATATATGCAAAGAGCATTTCACAATTATCTGTGGAGCTAAGGGGACACCACAAGACTTATTTCTGTGTGAAACAGAACACTAGTGAACAATCACGCAAATAAAATTTTATATGTTCCCAAAAACAAAGCCAACGCCTGGACAGTTAGAGAGAGTCCATGAGACAAATGTCAAATTAAAAGCAGTAAATATAAGAGGAAACATTTAAGACCAGAAATCTGGGATTCCAAGGCAGACCAAAAAAAAAAACAAAACTTACATTTATTGCCTCGGATGGCATACTGCAGTTTAACATCAGGGTAAAACTTCCCCATCTGTTCGATGACTTTTCCCGTCTGTAAGGCTAGCTCGTAAGTTGGGGACACACACAGACACTAATGATAAAACACAAAGAACAATTTGTTAAGTGTTCTACCTTTTAGCTTGATAAGTAGTGAACCATAAACATTTTACAATGTTTTTCTCAATGCCCCAAGACATTTAGTATAACAAATACAGTACATGCAATATAAAGTAACAATTTGTTTGTCAGTCGTGTCACAAAAGTACATTTTTTTAAATTAAATGTTAAAAATTATCAAAGCAGTACTCAGAGAATCACTTTTGCTGCACACTTAGGGGTTGATTATCCCATTAAGCCAAAAAATTGCTTAAAAAAGTTATGCATGTTTAAGTAAAGCATATTCTCCCCTCGTCAGCGTGGATATGCCCACCACACTAAACCCGAAAAAGAAGACACGGCCGTGCAAGAAGTATTATTAATTCATCTAGCAAAAATAGGGGTTTATGATGATTGATGATTTTGGTGACAAATAAAAAGTGGCACAGGGACTATTTTGTTTACATTGTGAACCTAATTGAAATCCACAGAAAACCTTTTACTTTGAAAATGAAAGCATGGCAGTAGCCTGCTACACTCATATTTGATCATTCTCAGGAACATGAGAATCCTTTGACAAAAAACTAAATGTTACAAATACACTGTTTAAATTCTATGCAGAGCCACTGACATTACCTTATTGGGGTATATTAAAATGATGTAATTTATAGCTCTGATTTAATGATGGCTCCAACATTTCCACAAATAGTACCACTGCAGCTTTAAAATCAAGTAACACAAAACAAGATAAATGTTTTTTTTTTTTTTAAAGTAACCCTCTCTTGCAAGAATGCAAGTACATGCAGTACGGATTTGGATTGCGAGGACACACAACTTCCTTTGAACCTATTCATTACTCATTTTAATTGAAATGATTTATTTTTTATTTTTTTAAATCAACCAATCATTTAGTTTTATTGATTCACCTGCTAGGCGTGTTGAAAAAGCAGATGCTACTTAAATCCTGCACAATTATGATATACTTTGTAAATACCTATATTTTTCTATGTATTATTGAGATAAACAATTAAGATGCACAGATTGTATCACCCAACTATCAGTATTGGCTAATGGTTAAAAATGAGGCGATATTTAGTCAATAATTCCTTTTAAAATGGTGACCCACATTGCTTTGTATACCTGCATACTGAACAATTAGAAAAATGTCTACCATGTAGAATTATTTTAACGTCATTAGAAATGCATTTTGCAAACACTGCTCTGCTAAAATTTCACTAGAAACCGGGCTCCATAAGACGACCAATTTGGTCGCACGTGACCAAAAATGTTGACTGCGACTAAATTTTCTCCTTGGTCCCATAGGTCTATCTTTCCAGGGTCATAGCCAATCAAAGGCACAGAAGGGGTGGGTCTTCGCTACTTTAGACCAGTATTTCTGAAACTATATGTTTAAGAATGTTTTGAAAAGGTATGTTTTTACTAATTATAAAATCGTTTACATTTAGCTCAAGTTATATATATATATATATATATATGAATTATTCACATATTGGGGTGGCATGGTGGTTAGCACTGCTGCCTAACACCTCTGGGACCCGGGTTCGAGTCTCCGCCTGGGTTACGTGTGTGGAGTTTGCATGTTCTCCCCGTATCGTTGTGGGGTTTCCTCCGGGTACTCTGGTTTCCCCCCACAGACCAAAGATATGCTGAGGCTTATTGGAGTCACTAAATTGCCCATAGGTGTGCATGTGTGAGTGAATGGTGTGTGAGTGTGTGCCCTGGGATGGGCTGGCCCCCCGTCCAGGGTTGTTTCCCACCTCGTGCCCACAGTTTCTGGAATAGGCTCCGGACCCCCCACGACCCGGAAGGACAAGTGGTTTGGGAAATGGATGGACAGAATTATTTGCATAAATTTTGAATTGCAACATTTGTTTCTACATTTATGATAGTTTTGTTTTGTTACATGTTTGGCTCTTTGAAAACTGCAATTCTGCATTGTGCCGTGTATGACTTAATACAGCTATCCAGAACACGCAGTGAAAATGCTCTTAAGTGCACCTCAGTCAGTGGCAGAATGCACTTAAGGGTCATTTACTTTGTATTAAATCATCTAAGTTCATGGGAAAATACGCTTAAGTCAAAAAGCGTGTTTTTTTTTTTTTTTTTTAAACTTCAGTACATCGGAGAATCAACCCCTCCAATTTAACTTACATACATTATATTCAGTTCCCTCCCCCCATTATTTGGCAAAAAGTCCTTGGAAATTTCCTAAATCTCTGTATTCGTAATGTTTAAATAGTCTTCTTGTGCTCGGTAAGGAGCCACCCACTCCACAAATATAGGGATCAATTTACCAGTTTTGTGCATGACCCTGTATTACAAATTAACAGCACCTGTGGCACATGGCCAAAGACTGTCCACAGCAAATACAGCTGAAGGACAGTCGCCATTCACTATTCGATCCACGGTTCGCTCTGTCTGGTCACCTCGTGCAGCAGGATTTGAACCATTATTCTGCACATCGTACACCACGACCGCTACGAGTGAGGACAGGGCGGACTCACCTGAGGCCACTTGTTACTGGGATCCACACGACTCAGCATGGCCAGTACAAAGGCAGCTGTTTTGCCTGTGCCAGACTGCGACTGAGCAATCAGGTTCTGAGGCCTGGCATGAGAGGAACAGAGATATACTAAAAGTACAAGTAAACCAAGGGGCAGCGTCGCTCCGGTTATAAAACTTCACATGGTTAAGGTGAATGTTCAAAGTACTTCATGCCTGACACAGGTCATGGATAACAAGAATAATATTAACTGCTCCTCTGTAGTAATTCTGAAATATTTAGACTAAGATTGCCCAAAATGAATATGCAAGCTTGATTACAAGTACACTTACGGTTCTGCAAGCATCATGGGCAAGGCGTTCTCCTGGATTTTAGAAGGTCTGTTGAAACCCATAGCATACACACCCTGAAGCAGTTGGGACTTCCTGGGGAAAAATGGGGGGAGGGGGGAGACCCAGATCCACAATCCGGTTATACTACTCAAAAGAAAGGTAGCATCACAAGTCACTGTCCTTAATACAGCAGGAAAGGTGCTAAAGAATCAACTACATAGGCAAGGATGTTAAGCGCAGCGTTTGTCAACCCGATCCACGGGGACCCCTAGACTGTCCACATTTTTGCTTCCAATAGGGAGCTGAGAGGGAGCAAAAATATGGACTGTTTAGCAAGGAGCTGGGAGGGAGCAATAAAATGGACCGTATGGGGATCCTCGAGGAGCAGGCTAAGAAACACTAGATTAATGAAAAAGCTCAATGACAATGTAACAAATTAAAATGCAATTTCACGACTGAGAAAAAACAGTCACAGCAGCTCAACTCCAAATTCACTTCCAACAAAAAGGTTATGGCACTTCAATTCTTGATATGTCTGTTGTATGATAGGAAACACTAAGCCAATCACATTAATATCCATTGATGCTTTAAACTAGTGATGTCCCAAACGATTATTCTTTAAACGATTAATCTAGCGATTTTTTTTTTCTTTCGATTATTCGACTAATCTAACAACTAATTTTTCAATTGATCTGATAAATTTATTGATAAGCAATTATTTTCAAGTTAGTCATTTAATACAATTCACCCTCTCCCCCACACACAAATCTGATATTATCATTAACATTTCAATTTATTAAAACATTTCTTAAACATTAGAGCATTATTAACAAAGGCAAATCTTAAGAGATTCAATAGGATTTCTATGTTAGACTGAAGTTAATAATCACTGCAATAGTTTTTACTTAACTATTTCACTACACCAATTTGACTTTAATGTTAAAATACATGCTAAAACATGGAATGATTTCATAACTAGAGAAACATGTTTTTAACAAACACTAGCAACGGTAGCTTATAGTTCAGCTTACTTCAGTGAGCAAGGAATGATTTAGGCTACATTGTGCAAGAGTAGTCATAAACGATAATGTGTCTCACTCCTACATGACAGAATAAGTAATTAGAAAATATAAAACGGCTGGAACAGCGTCATTAACGTCAGCTACAGTTGAGGTGCAGAAAAGGTGCCATGACTGAAGTTTTCCCAAACTTTGGAAGACCGCGTGCGAGTCTTTCTTGCTACATGATTGGCCAGTGCATGCTTTACAAAATAGTGTGGCACTGCTGGCACCGGCGATATTAGACAAAACTATATCTGAATTCAGTCTATAATCGATATCGTTTTAACGGTGCCAGCAGTGAAACAGTTAGCCAGCTAATTAATAGAATAGCTTTGTATTGCAAATGAAAACCATGCCGCAGGACCAATAAATAAAATATTGTAGCTCTCGAGTGGCGAAGAGATCATCAGGTAGACAGTTTTATTGCGCGATTCTTAAAAGGATAGCGTTAACATGCACCTGAGGGGATAAAGTACTTTCCCTTACAATATGTTTAGTTTACCACTTAGTGCACTGCAGTTACAAAACATTTACGTAGGTTAACACAACGCGTTGACACTAAAATTCCATGTCGGCGCATTTTTATAATCAACATCGTCGATTACGTCGAATAATCGTCCCAGCCCTAATTTAAACTGGGCAAGTCTTCATGACCACCCGGACAAAGCCTAATTCTACTACATGTGCAACACCTATTTTTACAGACATAAGTGTCCTTCTACTCTGCTGTAAGGAGCTCTCTCAGGCCCCTTTCTCACACTTAGAGACTCTGTAGTCCAAACCATGTGTCCTCAAGTTTTGTATAACAAGGTCAGATAAGGCAACAGCAGATAGGGTTCCAATAAAACATTTTCGATGCGAGTCCAAGAAGCACTTTCCGACTTAGATTCTAATGTAATGAATATTTTTTAGCCACAAAGTGAGACTTATATATCTTCAAATAATAACTATTAGTCTTTAGATTAATCTATTAGATGCTACAATAAAGTTACAGCTTAACGCTAACCAATTTTTATGCAAGGTTTCTCATCTAGCATTAAAATTTCCAGTTTTTTCTCCCAGTACTGCTTAAATGAATAGATTGAATGTTTTGATTAAAAACTACACATATACAGTGAATATACAGTTTAAGCATCCAGTATTGTGGGCAGTGGTGGCTTAATGGTTAGAGAAGCGCACTTGTAATTGAAAGATTGCTGTTTCAAATCCTCGGCCAGCAAGGCACCACTGAGGTACCCCCAGCAAGGTACCACCCCCAAGCACTGCGTCCCCTGCTATGTCACGATGACACATATGGGTTAAATGCAGAGGACACATTTAGTTGTTGTGCACTGTGTGCTGTGGTGTGTCAACAATGACCACTGATCACCAAATTCTAAATTCTAATTCGAAATTCTATAGTGTACTTTCCAAAGAAGATCTCTACTTACAGTCGAAGCTCTTCAAAAGACTTGACAGAGTAGAGTGGAGAGTTTGGATCCCTTTGAAGAACTTCCACCTGATTGGTTGTGTTTACCAGGTTACTGCGAATCAGCTTGTTCAAAAGTGACTGTGCGGCTCTGTCCTCTGAGAGAATATTAAAAACAAATTCAAGCTTGCTAATGAAATATACAGAAGAAATCAAATTTAATATAGTGACTTCCACAAAAAAGTTCCAAAAAACACCATGACAGTAAATGTTAGTAAACATTTGAATGCGGTAATCCACCCTACCATTTTAAACAACAATATAACACAAAATGTGTATTAGGGCTGGGCGATATCATATCGATATAATATTGCGCATGCGCAATAATCACTAGGGCTTCAGATGACAGGTGCAACATTTGGCCATGCGGCAGCTTTTCGGTGCTATATGGACATTTATTTACGCCCACTATTTAAGCAGTTTAGTAGTATGGCTAAAATATAAATGAGGCTTTGTATGACGCCCAAAAGTCATTATTAGTATAAATATGCATATCCTTGTTTAATAAATGTGTCAGACTTTGAACTGTAAAAAATACCACCACACCTTGTTTATCCACAAGATCTCCTCTTTTAAAAGATGTCGTGGCTGCTCTTCTTCACCGCGACTTCAGTGCATATTGCACTGAGGTATACCAAACCGTAGTATACCAAACCGTAGTATAGCAAAACAGTATTAAGTGGGGTGCTCCGCTAATCGATTTTAAGAAACAAAGTTTATACAGATTACTAACTTTTGGGTATCACAAAACGCATCTCATTAAATTTAAGCCATACTACTAATCCTTTTAACAAATTATGGGCATATATTAATGTCCGTATAGCACCGAAAAGCTGGCGTCCGGCCAAATGCTTCATCTGTCATCTGACCAGGGCAGTGATTATTGCGCATACGCGATATAATATCGATATGATATCGTAATACTGTATCAGTAAGTGACTTTTTAATATCTGAACTTTTACCTTTGTCATCTTCATCTGGTTTATCCCCATCATCATCTGTCTTTGTGGTTCCTAGTTAAAAAAAGCACAGGCCAATCATTTTTTTTGTATGCCGATAAGATAAACGATAATACATTCATTTGAAAAATGTACGCACAACTGAGCATGACAAGTAAACAATCAGCAGTAGTTGCAATGTGCAAACACGTTCTAAATCCAAAAATGACGACTGTCTTACCATTTGCTTCTGCTCTTGATCTGTCTTCATTCTCTCTTATCTGCAAGCTACTAAGCTGTAAACAAAATGAAAATGTAAATATAATACGCACGTGGGATTAGGTAAAGTTCGGGTAAAACCAAACGTTTCCATACCGGCAAATCAGACCATGACGACTGGGCTATAACGTAAAAAATCATTAAACACAAGTAGTGAAAACTGGCCCATACAAACAGCAATATTTATTTTATTTTATAAAAGGGTGAATTTATATTAAGACAAAATTGCTCCACTGGATCTACAATAACTTCGGAAGTCCAAAGACAAATTCAAAAACTGCTCGCTGAAAATTTAATACACAAATTCAACGTCTAGTTCAAATAATTCCGACTGCACCAATACAGTAATCACCAGCCGCCTAAAATCGATTAAAATGATCACAACTATATTTTTGATCGCTTGTCTGGAAGAAAGTGTTAATTCATTACGTTATAAAGGCCGGACCACCTAGCCGGTAAAATTAAGATTGCCCAACTCGTGTTAAGTGATTTGGGTTCGAGGGGAATCAGAAAGCAGGACCCTGTCGCTGGCTACACGGACACCTGGTTAGGATATACTTTTACACTAAAACTGAATAATAACACCACGTTCTCTGTGTTGTGGCTGAACACCAACACAATGGCCAAACAAAGCTTCAAATCGACTACATTTTGATCTGACGCATTTTGTCAGCGCACTGTTTTGGGCCCAGCCGCTAAGTAATAAGGTAGCTAGCTAGCTAGCTAACCGTGATAATGCTTAGTAAGTAGCTTGGTAATCGTTCATTCTTACTGATTCTGCTGCAGCTTCCTGCTCGTCCACAGCCAGGGCCCAGGAATCTGTCGCCATTTTCCGATTAACGATTGCTCAAAGTATATGTCAGGTTACGCTGCTAAGTGATTTAATGGGATGCCAAAGAGAACACACTTCTTTCCGGATGCCCGACGATGCGAAAGAGAAAGGCTGACGCTAGGTGGACGTCCGCTATTACCACCCTCCGCCTGAAACACAGAAAGAGCAAAATTAGTTCCTAGTCTTCGCTGCCTTGTCTATAAAACGAAATATTACTGCGCACGCATTTTCTTTATTTATTATCATTGGTTATTTTGGTATTTATGCCGCTTTTTCAGCGTAATGACATATGACTGTCGGTCGAAGCTAAGCATTTTTAAAACTCTGTTTTAATTTATAGCCTAAGTGCAGAGTATTCTTCTACAGCAGGAATTTATCATAAACGTAAAATAAGTCTTATAATGATTCTACAGAAATTGTCATAACTATATATTTCTTTTGTATTGTGCTGTACAAGCATGACGAGTGTTTATCGATATATGACAAATGAATGGTTTTCATCATGTTTCATAACATCTGACAAATGTTATTAATATATATATTAAATGCAACCATATGCATTGTGACTGAAGAAGAATTCGTCTTTTCAGTGTAACAGTTTTTCTTTCTTGGGAATATCTTAGAAATTTTGCGTAGAACAAACCTTTCTTTCTGACCGCAGCAAATACTATTTTGTGGTAATTCGTGCCAAAAACCTGTGGAATGAAAATTACTTTGTATTCACAAAAGAAGTATTCCTACGAAGAATTTCCATCCATCCATATAACATACAACTTTTGTAGAGGTAGTCAGACCTTGCGGCACTGAAATCCTAGCGATAGTAAAGATTTCTATTCATAAAAATATCAGCATAGTAGAATGGTTTATGGATGCATATGTGTGAGTGACAGAGAGAGGGACTGAGAGAGAGAGAATCTTCTGGAGAGAATAAGCTTTATGGTCAGCACATATTAATTTAATTGTAGAGCGGATGTTGAAATTCCAGCCATGATTTCCCCCCTAAACCAATCTGATTTCCTTAAAGAAACCAGCAGGGCTTGATATTGTCATGGTTACCATCCTAGTAAAATAGGGCTCACCCAGGCAGTGGCCACAAATAGAGCAGCTGGCCAAACTCCTACATCAGATTCAGCAGAGTGACATTAAGGGCTTTGCGATGAGCAGGAGAGTATGGCAGCTGCATAAGTAGGGAAGAGAGGTTAAGGTCTATCCCACTTTAGTCCTCATCCCCAAAGCACCATCACCAGTAGCTTCCCTTCTCCCTTCCTTCAGCTCCACGCATGGCGCTGCATTTCATTGAAACTGGTCCCCAGCCGTAAAAAAGGTTGCATGAATGGGGGGGCTCTCATCATCGATTGCAGACAGGAGGAGTGGGTGGTGTTCATGCTGGGGGTAGGGAGGGGAGGGGAAGGGGCTGGTAGTCCGTTGCATATGACCGTCTCCCTGCCAGAAAAGCTTTCCAACTCCAGCCACAAGGAGAGCCTGAGAGACTTTTTTATAACCACATGTTGCTGTTCTGACTTTATTGCTATAGCCCTCGTTATTTATTTATTTATCAGTCATTTATTTCCTTCCTTCCTTCTGGGAGACCTGATATTTCCCCTCACAGCACTCACGGACAATCTGGACCCAAACAAAAGAAAGGGACGAAGAATGAGGAGAGAGAAAACAGCATCCTTTCATTTCTGACCTCGTGGTGAGTTAAAGGACAAACCAAAAGAGAAAAACAATAATAACAATTACCTTTCAAAACAGCACAAATGTAAGGTAAGACCTGTTTGTTTGAGAGTGCCTGTAGTTGCTGGGTTTTTTGACATTGTGTCTCTCCTATTGTTTTTCTAAATAACTTAAACAGATACGGGCTCTTTTTTTGAGAATATGCATGTATTTATTAGTACCAGTAATTTGATGCTTCATTCATTGCTGAATTTCTGGGAGACCATGATTAGCAGAAAAAAACTGTCAAAAGCACTTTGCAGACTTGTAGTGCACTTTTATTTGTTCAAAACATTCTCATACCTATATGTTTTGAAGACCCATTTGTTTTTCAGTGCATCTGCCAATGAATGTAGCAGTAGGGAACCATTTATTGTATAGCAAACACTAAATCCAGTGCATGCTGCACCAACAGGTGGTTGTCTCTCCCGGCAGTTTCTTTGTAGAACAAAATGGGGGGTTGCTGTTGTGCTGCTGATGCTGTAGAGTGTCATTACATGTTTTGCTTGAGCCCATTAGCTTTCCTTCAAACCACATAATGTATAAAATCACAGTCTTCAAAGGGAAATAATCCTTCCATATTTTTTTTTTCTTCCAGCGTTTGCAGCCACTTTATAGATGTCTGGTAAAATCCAAGAATTAGGGGAGGGGGGGGGAACTGGCTCTCCGATGTTACATATCTGATCATAAATTAAATAAATACTGAGAAAAGTCTTTACTTGATATTTTTCTATTTTGTTATTACTTTGTCCATTTTGACATTATAGTAATTTGATTTTACATGTGTACCCTACTACTTGGAAAAAAAAGTAAACATTGTTGCATTTCCTTAATTGCGCTGTCAGATTTCTTTTTATTTGTATTGAAATAAAATGTTGACAGCATTCTCTGTGCAAAGATTTTAAATGCATGCAGGTAATGTGAATATAGATGCATGCTCTACTCATCGCATTGATGTGCCCAGGGTACAGCGACCTAGCAAAGTACGTCCAGAGTGCCATAGAGGCCAAATATTTGAACAATTGCCTGACAAGACGAGTTGGCTTTGTGCTGCAGCACGGCTTCACAAAACGAGCAAGCTGATGCCGCCGTTCTGTCTTGCCCTGCCGGTACGCCACATAACACAGGATGGCAGTATTGACACAGAAACGAAGGCCATCACTAGTGTTTGTGCACTGATTTGTGTGACCTTTTCCTCTTCCACGGGGTGAATGACAGGAGCCCAACTGACCCTTAACTTAATTAACGGACCGTCCCATGCCTCAGGCTGAATTATGAGTCCCTGTCGAAGCTTGATAAGAATTGCAGAGTCGCACTCTTCCACAACAGCTATTTCCTCTGCTGTCTTGGGGATTTTCAGTAAGCCTTGAACCAACATTACCCATAGAATCTATCAGCCAGTGTTTCATTAGACAAAGGAGTATGAACATGTAGACATTGTGTTTCATGATGGATGGGTGACTTATCAGCTGGGGGTTCCTGGGGTTTTATTGGTAGAGTTAAACTCAAGTTGTGTATCTGAACGGTTTTCTGGAGCCAGTTGTGACTGAGGAGAAATATTTTAAATGTCTCATTTTACCCACGATGTTAGGTAGTAATAGACCATTATACACATAACTGACAGTGTCCAATAACGCAACAGATTGGAATATGCTTTTCCTACTCAGACAGTTTTGTGGGGAAAAAAGTGACCTAGTGCTGACCACTTTTTTGTGAGTTTTTACAGAAATTGATTGAATGATCATCCTACTTTTATTGGAAATTAGCGTGTGTCCTCATGCCTCTCCAACTCAGGAGCGGAATGATAGATGGCGCTGAAACTGAATCAGAAGAATTGGATCGAATTATAAAATGAATGACAGCTCGTATTCTCTTGTGCTAATGACATAAAAACAAAGTTTTATGGAGGTTGTACGTGCCATTTCTGTAGGAGATCGAGTTACGATTATTATGTGTTATGTTATGATAAATTACTTATAGTAAAATGCAATGAAGCAGACCAGTGAATGTAGTGAAACTGATGTCTGAGAAGTAAAAGTCAATCATGGTTTCTGTTTTGTCATTTTTCTTGTTTCTGGATGAGAATAGGGACAGCTACAGTAGGTGTTGTGAAAAATGTGGAAATGTAATGGTCTTGTTTCTGGCAAAGTTTCTTGTTCTCTTCTTCTTTGCCAAAGTGACAAAGAGCGCAGATAAAAAGAGAAGAACCATGCCGGGCTTGATAAATGTCGAGAAGCGGAGTGCCCTACCACTCAGTGTCTCCGAAATTACATCCTGTGTCAGAGGATACACCCTAGCAATGACAGCCTCCATGACGTACAACAACTTCGAGGACCACCCTATTGAAGGTAAAAATCCGGCACCTTTGTAGATTCAATGCTGTGCACATCAAGAAATAGTACAATAACCGATTCATCAAAGAGACAAAACATCGTTAGTGAGGAACACATTATGCAAATGACTTTGCATTTTATGCAAAAGTCAAACACCATGTCCTTCATTGGCAAGTAACTTTAAAGTTAACAACATTCACTTGCGACCAAGATGTTCTTGATGGCCCCCTTAACCTGAATATTACTGGGAATTCTGCAAGTCTTGTGTATACGCAAATCACTCAATATCATGTAAAAGCCGTATATGCTATGTGCTAGAACACCAACAGTGCATAGTGAGTGCTAGAGTGATCGAAGGGGTAAATGTCAGATAGCAGGCAATCGTTTCACAGGTAGATCCGGGGTGAGCTTAATTTCCTCTCCATGTCCACCTGACAGCTCAGTGTGAAAGTGATTACCCTTTGTGTTCTGTACATGATTTGTACCTGCCAAGCAATGGCAGCGATAACATGCTGTCATCGTATTAAACTTGAGCGAAATTTATTAAATTATAATATTGTCTTTTTTTCATAGAAGCTTAAGAGGTACTCCTACCTGGAATTAATACTTAATTTTTTTTACAAAATAAAAAATTAAGACACAAACAAATAAATAAAAATTAAAAAGCATATTCCCATCAAAAAATGTGAATGAAGTGTACTGCAGCAATGTGTGTAAATATCCCCCAGAATGTGATAAAAACCTGTTATTTTGATGTTTTCTGAAGAGATCTTTTTTTGGAAAGTTAAAATCATTTCAATAGCAAAGTGCCCCCATGAATCTCATCCACCTGCGAGTTCAAAGAATGGTGTATGATGTAGGATCTTTGTACATCATCAACTATCATTAAGCGTATGGCCCAGTCTTTCCACAAATAAAATATAAACATAAATATGATGTATTTTGTTGAAAGGAAATAAAAATCAATGCTTGAACAGTGAAAGCAAGGGGTTTTCAGACCTTTACTAAAATAAATGGGGCATAGGAGTGATTTATCTCTTATTCCCAATCAGTAGACTGAACAGAAGGAAATATGGGCGAAACTGTGAGTCAAGCCAGTGAAATCACCCCGGAGTTATAGGAGCATAGTAAACATGGCCCAACTAACCCTTTCAAATGCCAATGCTGTCTAAAAGTGAAATTTTAGCTTTTTCTTGTACTAGATTTGTAAACTGCCTCATCTAGCCTGTCCCAGGATTCAAGATCTTTATTGGCCGTTTGAAACAGCTGCACTGGAATGTTTGCTTGTTCATATACACTACCAATTAAACGTTTTTGTACACCACGGGTTTTTACCACTTTTCAATTTATTTCATAAACTTGTAGATTTTTTATTCTTGTTAAGCACTGGAAAGTAGAGTGAACAGCTATGACTGAAAATATAAGTGAAATAAAACAAGTTTCCTTTGTAACATGGAAAGTATATGTAACAGTGAATGTCTGACATCCTATTAACTGGTTGTGTGGTGACGGCATAGTCAGATTCTAGGCCGTCCTTTAAGTTTAGTTAACTGTTTCATCCCATGAAACAGAGCATTTTTTAATGTCCCGTTTACAAAGAATGCCTTGAACATTCTCTGCTGTTATAACTGCTGGAGAAGGTTACTTTGATGAATCAAGATATGACATTTCCTTGCTAATAAAGGTACTCAAATGGTGAAGGGAAAATACTGTACATTTATTTGTTACAAAGAATATTGAGTGTATTTTTAGTAAATGTTTAGTGAGCAACATGCAAATGTAGAAAATCTCAGTGTGTGCAAAAACTTTTGGCTGGTAGTGTACACTCAATTACAAAAGACTAAAGGCAATGCAAAACAAATACAATGAGAAACAATAGAAGACGGTGCCAAATATTACAGTACAGAACAGTACAAAAACTAGACAATATGCTGATGAAGTACGGTATAAAGTGTAGATGCAATGGAGGTGAAAGTCAAGGGGGATTTTGGATCTTTGAAACTCAAATGGCCTAAAGAAAAGAGCTGTTCTTGAATCTGGTTGCTGCTCTTGAGTTCTGATGCTGCAAAACCTCCTACAAAACTGCAGGAAGGTAACGAGTTTATAGCACCTTTCTAACCAAATCAGACTAACTGCTTTGGAAGGTTGGGTAACACTTTACTTGCGGCCATGTTTTAGGTAATTTAAACACATTCATAATGCATTATCATGCATTCATAAAGCAGGATAAACATATTCATCGAGAGGCATAACACATTATAGCCATGTTTATTATGCATTATGACTGCCTAATGAATATATCATCTACAGTACAATGCACTATAGATACCTTTATAATGCGTTGCAAAGCATCCGTAATGCTAATACTGACCATTATAATGCATTATAAAGGGATCTATAGTGCATTATAGATAATAATAATGCATTCATAAAGCATTATGGCTATAATGTGTTATGCCTTTTGATAAGTACATTTTGATAAATATAATGCTTTATGAATGCATTATTATTTGCTATGAATGTGTTTATAAATGACTAAAAACATAGCGTTAAGTAAAGTATTACTGAATGTTGAATTATCTTTCATTCCAGGCATCTTCATCTACCCTTTGGATGAATGTTCAACAGTAGTAGGATTCGAAGCCATGATCTCTGACCAAATCATAACATTGCAGATCAAGGACAAGACCAAAATTGATGACTGTTACTTTGATTGCTGTTCGACTGCTAATGAAGCTGTTCAGAGTGGCACTGGTAAGGACATAATGGGATGTTTAAAATGAAGGGGTCAAATCAAGCAAAAAAACAAGAGTCAATGAAGAAATGTGATTCCTCATTGATTTTTGAATGACTGGTCATTTGAGTGCCCTTGAAGTTCACATGGCAAACAATTATGTGAAATGCATCATTGTACTATACAGGAATGCTGTAATAAGACAGAATATTATAGGAATGTTATAAGAATTCCGAGCCAGGAGCCAAAAGAGTCCTCTAAAAATTCAATTAGCTCCTATTTTTATTTGTTTCTTACAAAGTCAGGACTTATTGCTCATGCGATCAAATTAATTCAGCACGACATAGGCCTGGACTTAGCGCTACTAGCGTAGTGACAAATCTACCTAGCTAGCTGGGCTCCTGACTGACTTTTACAGTGCGAACAAGAACAAAGGTCACTGCAGTAACTATCAGACATAAATCATGTTTCCACTGCAGTTTCTTTCCAAAGCACCATCTAATTGCTTCAGAGTTTGGCAATGCAATTATGCTTGATCCTTTGCCGCAATAAATAAAATGATTGGCAAAAATGATAAGTTTGATCAATGGCTTCATTAGGATGGCATTTATTTGAATGTGATCCGGTCATAAGATGGTGCGCAAAGTGATTTTTCATGCTGATTCATGTTCCATCAATACTGTATTGTGTCTAGCCAGCATATAACTATCTGAAACAGGAGCTGGCAATGACTGCCAATACTGTGTGTCCATGTAGACTGCAAACGTGATGTATTTTTTTCACCTATTCAAGAATTCATGGTTTAACGATATATAAATATATAAATTCTACAAAAAAATGAGACAATGTGTAGCTAAATGGCTTTAAATCCTGTGGTCAGAAATGTAATTATTTCACCATTGGACCTTGAGCACGGCCCTGAACCCCAGCTGTTCAAGGGGTGCTGGGCACTGGCTGACCCAGTAAACTGACCTGAAAAACTTGCTGTCACCAGTATATAAATGCATGTCTGTATTCCTTATGGATAACAAGATGGGGTATGTCAAAACTACTCAGCTACCCCCAGGGAAGAGAAAAATGCCTTTGTTTGATTCTATATTTCTGTAGAATATAACCACAATAGGGCAATGTCACTAGGTAATAATACTGCAGTATAGGGTTTATTTAAGAAGCTGTTTAATAGAATAAAATGTTTCTTAATAGTAAGTTGTATTTTAAGCTGTTCAAATATTCCCAGCTTGCATTTTTGTACTGTCTAGTTTCAGAGGATTAAAATGAGGAATTTTGCACTTCCAGAAATGCCAATAATCAGTCTCAGAAATAAAATAGATGTTAGCTCATTGTTTCCTTACCCAGTTCTTGGGGGGGGGGGCCCTAGACAGTCCATGTTTTTGCTCCCTCCCAGCTCCCTTACAGACATTCCACATTAATGCTACTGGCAGCTGAGAGGGAGCAAAACTGTATGGGGTCCCAGAGGACCGGGTTGGGAAACACTGTTGGGTCAAAGTGTATGCATTTGGGTGTACTCATCTTCAATGTAATGGGTCGCCTTGCAGGCAGAATTATGCTGGATGAGGACCTGGAGCGGACGGTGCTGGTGGTTAACCTGGGCATCATACCTCCCTTAGAGACTGTCAACGTACTGGTCAGCACGTCCTCTGAGCTGCCCACTCTTCCCAATGGAGCCATCAGGGTCACCTCCCCACCTGCGTGTACTCCCAATGTCCAGAAGTCTGTCAGTGAGGAACACTGCTTCAGCCCAAGCCTAGCTAGAGTGTAAGGCGGTTTTTGTGGTGTATTAAACTGAGGTCTGAAAATCATGTCATCAATCATTACTACAGTTATTGATCTCTGCAATGCCTGCTTGTTGGTAAAACAAGACAGGGGTGTTGTTAGAGATTTTGGGTCCCATGAAGGTACTGTATATCATATTGGGTCCCATGAAGGTATATCATATTGGGTCCCATGAAGGTATATCATATTGGGCCCCATGAAGGTATATCATATTGGGCCCCATGAAGGTATATCATATTGGGCCCCATGAAGGTATATCATATTGGGCCCCATGAAGGTATATCATATTGGGTCCCATGAAGGTATATCATATTGGGCCCCATGAAGGTATATCATATTGGGTCCCATGAAGGTATATCATATTGGGCCCCATGAAGGTATATCATATTGGGTCCCATGAAGGTATATCATATTGGGCCCAATGAAGGTATATCATATTGGGCCCCATGAAGGTATATCATATTGGGTCCCATGAAGGTATATCATATTGGGTCCCATGAAGGTATATCATATTGGGCCCCATGAAGGTATATCATATTGGGTCCCATGAAGATATATCATATTGGGCCCCATGAAGGTATATCATATTGGGCCCCATGAAGGTACAGTATATCATATTGGGTCCCATGAAGGTATATCATATTGGGCCCAATGAGGGTATATCATATTGGGTCCCATGAAGGTATATCATATTGGGCCCCATGAAGGTATATCATATTGGGCCCCATGAAGGTATATCATATTGGGTCCCATGAAGGTATATCATATTGGGCCCCATGAAGGTATATCATATTGGGCCCCATGAAGGTATATCATATTGGGCCCCAACCTAGACCAAGTATATTATGTTCCAGATATTTTTAGGGCCCCTGTTGCTCAGAGGCCCTTGGAATCGTCTTATCTGCCCCCCTCCACCCACTTGCTGCCATTGCGTGCTGAGTAGTATATAAATATGTAAGATGCTCTGGAGAATAATAACTATGAATTTTCACTGAAAATCATTAGCTGAGGGAGATTTCTGTCTGCCTGGTGCGGCACTATAGCTAAAGCATGGAGATGAAAAGCAATGAGGGCTGGATGAAGGGACAACAGTGAAACAGATGAGCTGATTCATTAGAATAAAAAAGGAAATCAAATGCAAGGATCAATGGCTTCTGACAACAGATCTGGCTTTGTGCCCAGAAGGGACAGGCACCACTGCACCCTCAGCCCACATGACCAGACCCTGGCAAGCAGCCACCTCTGCCTGGCCTGGCTACTGGAGGAAGAGCAGCTCAATTCCATCGACTATGAGTTCAACTTTCGGCTGGAGATCCGGGGCCCTTGCCTGCTTGCCGGTCAGTGCCATCAGCCACTCCTCCCCTGGTGGATTTTAAGATCTTTCATTTGGAATTGCATTTCCTCTTGAGACTTGCAAAAAAGGTCATAGCAAAAAGAATGTTACAGCCTTCCTGTGCTTTAATTGATTGCATGCTGCGTATTCTGAAGAAGGCAGAGATTTGTTCTAAGTGCTAATTACTTAATGCAAGTCTGGCACCTTTAAGTACTTTATCACACATCAGGAGGGCAGGGGATAACTTGAGATCTAAAATGGGTCATGGATCTGCCTTTTCCTACACTCTCACCATTATTATTGTTTCAGCTACAAAGGCCTCTGAAGGTGACTGACATGCAAAACTCTTTGGCAGGTGTTGAAAGCCCAACTCACGCCATTCGGGCCGATGCAGAGGCTTCAGCCCGCTCTGCCACTAATGTTGTTGTGACTTTGGCAGACAAGTACACTTACGACTACCCTGTGGAGATCATCATCTACTTAAGTGGTGTGTATTCCCCAAGGTGCCTCAAAGCTATAGTCTATGGCTAATATAGAACCAACCAGATGCACAAACAGGCACTCAAAGTTGCACTTTGAATGCAGGGGTGGTGTTGTGGTTAGCACTGTTGCCTTATACCTCTGGGACCTGGGTTTGAGTCTCTGTTATGGCTCCATGTGTGGAGTTTGCGTGTTTTCTCTGTGGAGTTGCGTCTGGGTATTCCAGTTTCTCCTCACAGTCCAAAAACAAGCTAAATTGAATTGGATTTATGAAATTGCCTGTAGGTGTGCATATATGACTGAATGGTATGTAGGTGTGCCCTGCAGTGTGTGGTGCCTTATCCCGGGTTGTTCTTTGCCTTGTGCCCATAGGCTCTGGACCTACATTGATCCTAAATAGGACATATAGTTACAGAAGATTAACTAGAAAGTTTCACATTATCTTTGGTCGGAAATGTGCTGATTAAATCCACAAACAAATAAAATAATTGATCCTACTGCCTTTATTTTTGTGGTCTCCCAAATGTAGATTTAAGAAATGTTCTGGAGCTGTTCCCTGTTATCACTGCTCACTTACTGCCACTTACTGCCCCCCCCCCCCCCCTTCTGTCTCTGCTGTTGCATCAAGTGTTGAGTCCTTAGAGGGCCGTGTGAGCCCAAAATGGTCCTTCACCTCCCATGCTGTCTGTGCCTGAAGGTGGGCATGTGGTCAGAAAAAAAAAACCAATCCCACATTGGCAGCAATCCAGTCAGTGGCCCATGTAGCGCCATCCGAAAATGGCACAGGCCCCCACCAGCACGCGGCATGACCAGAGGGATTGTGGTTAATTGGGCTTGAAGCCCATCAGGAGTACATACATTGCAGTTGAGACTGTGGCTGACATAAAACCGTGTTGATTCTACGAAAATTATCGCGGCTGGATTAAAAACTTTGTGAATAACACATTTTCTGTTAAACAAGACAAAACAAGCAGACTGTCTGGTGGAACGCTTAGCTACCTTTTGTTGTGCTATAAATACAAAAGTAAAAATGACTGCTGAATATGACTAGGAAATAACAAAAATTATTAATACATTTTTAATACAACCAAAATAAATGCACAAATGGCAAAATGGAATATGAGCGTTAATGGTTGAATCAATGAATGGACAGTGAATAGTTACAAAAGAGTCATAAAACTGAAGTAGTTTGATGGTCCTACTCCAGCTTATTATATTACCTTGTCATTATACAGCTTAGATTACTAATCGCAATTAGACGTCAGAACAGTCTAATCGCGCCTATTTTATGTTTCCAGAGCCACACGTACCGCATGTTCTGATTGAGGACGGCGACATGACGCTTGAGGAATATGACGAGCACCTAAAAGGCAGGAGTGACTTCATCAAAGGCACCAAGAAGGACTCCAGCAATGAGAAGAAAGTGGGTCCCAGCTCTATTTAGTTTAATCAGAGGCGGAAAGTTCAGGTTCAGAAAGTACAAATCCAGGGCAGGATTTTGTTTCCACCCACCAGTCGAGCATAAAGAGTCACTTTCACAGAGAACTCAACTTGGTTGAAACAAACCCTTGGTGTAGATTTGTACTTTCTTGACGTGGGCCCATATTCACAAAGCATCTTAAGACTAAAAGAAGCTCCTAACTTGCTGATTTAGTAGAAACGGCATGTCAGTCCTAAATGTAGGACTCCTCATTTTTATGACAAAGAGTAATTCACAAAACCCCTTAGTGCCACAAGTAGCCCCTAGGTGTGGGAGTACTAAAAAGTAGTCGAGAGGACTCCTAAGTCACTAAGACCAATTCACAAACAGTCAGCAAATATGACTGCTGTCAGTTCATGGGGGGGAAACTGGGAAATACAGTGGAAACTGCTTATAGTGATCATTATAACCATTTTTTTCTTTTTTCATGTCTCAGGCAGATTACCATCTGATTGACATTTGTATATTGATTGATTTGTGATTTTATTTTTTTGCCCAGGTCCCTTCGGGGGCTCCTCATTCAGAAGCTCTGTGTATAGTACTCTTAGTGACTAGATAACGTGCTTTGTGAATACGGGCCATGAACTTTCCACTTCTCTGTTTAATTATATATTTCCAATTTCAGCGTTACTTTCAAAAAGCCTTGTTTTGAAATTGAACAAAAACTGTTCTTAAATTAATAATAATAAAAAAAAACTAATTATGAAATTAATTTAAAAAATTACAAACTGATACTGTAACCAATAGGAAATTCGTTGTTTATCAATTGCATGGGCAATACCTATAAATATATAAACATATCATCTGTCATTTTTTTATCGTGATATATGCATTTTAGTTCATAATCTCACACTATTTTACGAACATAATTTCTTTGAAGTGTGTTGTGATATGCATAACTTTTCTACGGCCAAATACGTCCTATCAGGAAGTGAGAGAACTTCTAGCTGACAGTAAGTAATGTTTCTATGGAAACCATAAAAAATAGATTTTCAAAACAGCTTGTTACCTTAACACAGACAAATGAAAATGCTTTCTTTTCTCTTCAATCCTGAGGCATAAATAAAAAATATATGGTAATTTTATTTAATATCGTTTTTATTATGTATCATTTTCTTGTGATGGAGTATATCTAAAGGCAACAAATCAGAATTTACAACAGTCTCTCCTCCTCCCTTGTGGCTGAATTTATGGTAGGTGGAGATTCTCCGCAAACGACTCCATAAAGATATCCTCCACAACCCTGTGGTCATGCTCAACTTTTGCCCCGACCTCACGACTGTGACCTCTGATTTGAGGAGGGTACAGGGGGAGTTCATCTTCCTGATTGACCGCAGCGGCAGCATGAGTGGGATGAATATCAGCCGTGTGAGGGTAAGGATATGGGGATTACGACTCTCTTTTTTATGCTTGTTGGAGATTTTTCAAGCCTATTGAAGAGGCAGCGTAAGTTCAAGTCAAGGTTGTTACAATTGTATGCCATGAACATGAACAATGACCAAATTTGGAGAGATGAAAATAAAGAAAATCCCATATATGGTCACAGTGGTGTTGTTTCCTGCTGACACAAACTGAAAGCACAGAATATGAACTTATCTTAATCAACCAATACACTTGCTTTTTTTCACTAGAGTTGTCAGTGTTGCTAGTTTGGTCTTGGTGCATAAGCTGATGCTGATTATGGAATGACACCCCTTCTCTGGCACTGATGAAAGCATTTTCACACCATGAGACCTAGAAGCGGAGTCCAAATTTACGATGCACATATGCTTAATGGCTTAGGGTGGCTAAGAGTGGATTTCTCTGGTACATGGATATCATTTAGAAATTTTGGGTTATATATGTTACATATATATATTAATTCTTCTACCTTAAGGAATTAACAGATAAATGGTTACATGCTAATAATTTGTAAAACTCAGAGAAAGAAATGCAGATATTCTGGACACCTGTATTGTTGTGCGTTATTGTTAATGCTTTTCCATCCTGGCACAATACTGATGACTAGCCAGTAATTATGACTGAATTGCACAACAAGGTGCCAAGTACTTTGGAGAAAGTACAATTCAATTTCCTTAAGAACAGTGTGCATTTTGCAATGTGCTTAGTGCTTTTCTCAGAACTCTTGGACTACTGCCAGTGGGTGGTCTGCTTCATTCCAGAGACTCGTTTTTCATCAACAGTCAAATTAGATGCCTTTTGTCTTCTTGTTAAGAGGGGAATTATAAAACTGCAGCACAGGGCTTCTCAAACTTTTTGATCGAATTAAAGTGCCACATGAGATTTTTGTTCAAAGACCATTTTCAATTACAAAATAGCATTTTGTGAACATTCATTTTTGATTTATTTTTTTACTTAAATTATTGCTAATTATTATGGCTTTCGATATTAGACATCAATAAATAATAATAATTGGAACTTAATGTAAAGACTGGTATAACATTAGCTGCTTGTTTCCACTCTGTTATGGGAGGAATTAGGATGAGTGATGTGTGTGAAATGTTTGGTGGATATACATTGTGTTTTTGTACTTCAAACCATGTTAAGCGTTTTTTTACGTTAACCATATTGATCTATGAGGTGCATTATCGATTGGGTCTGGATTAACTCGCGGATACGTTCACATCCGAACCACGGTCTGCATTTCGAGAACCCCTGCCCTAGGGCTTAGAACATGGTATATTATGAACATTTGTGAAGGAAAATTAAAGGGAATAATGAAAAGCGATAAATTAAGCCTATATAGTACTGTATACATTTCTATTCAGTCATCAGTGTGTTGCTGCATGGGACAAGTTTTATTCTCATAAATTATTTTAATATTAAATAATCATTGTTGTATATAATTACATATTGCTAAGAAAGGGTCAGAAGTTGTGTACCCTTCAGTTATAAATGTGACATGAACATTGTGTAAACATTAACAAGGTAAGACTTGAAGATGATGGTTCACAACTTGGTAGATCTTCAGACAGATCTCCAATCAAGGGGCTAACAGCAAAGAGCAAAATACAGACTTTCTACCATGTAAATCCAACTTAAGAGAGTGATAGTCTGGTTCCTGCTGCTGTCACCTTTCCCCAAAGTGCCCACTGATGTGCAAAATGATGACGTCAGAGTCACTCACTCTTGCATGGCGACCAACTTGAGGGTCACTCATAATTGTAATTAACCTGTCTGGTGTGCAGTGGGGCCAATATTCTCACTATACTCATCCGTCGCTAATGGGCACTAAAGTACCATAGCCCACAGGAGTCTGCCCAAAGGAGTCTGCCCACAGGAGTCTGCCCACAGGAGCCTGCCCACAGGAGTCTGCCCACAGGAGCCTGCCCACAGGAGTCTGCCCACAGGAGTCTGCCCACAGGAGCCTGCCCACAGGAGTCTGCCCGCAGGAGTCTGCCCACAGGAGCCTGCCCACAGGAGCCTGCCCACAGGAGTCTGCCCACAGGAGCCTGCCCACAGGAGTCTGCCCACAGGAGCCTGCCCACAGGAGCCTGCCCACAGGAGTCTGCCCACAGGAGTCTGCCCACAGGAGCCTGCCCACAGGAGTCTGCCCACAGGAGTCTGCCCACAGGAGCCTGCCCACAGGAGCCTGCCCACAGGAGTCTGCCCACAGGAGTCTGCCCACAGGAGCCTGCCCACAGGAGTCTGCCCACAGGAGTCTGCCCACAGGAGTCTGCCCACACTTCGTTCTGCGGTTTATCCGCCACTGGAGAGACAGACTCCACTGATGGCTCCTTAGCATGAGTCATATCTATTTTGGAGATTTCGTAGACATAAAAAGGTCTGGCACGATTGTGAGCAAGCACACGCTTGTTGCCTCGCCTTTTGAGTGAGGCATGTGTCTTTTGTCTTCCTTTAACCTTTTACTTGGAAGCCGGACTTTGCTTAACCGTGTTTGCTTAACCCTGTGCTCCTTTAGGACGCCATGGTGGTGATACTGAAGAGCCTCATTCCAGCCTGCTTATTCAACATCATAGGCTTTGGCTCCACATTCAAATCTCTGTTTCCATCTAGCCAAGTGTATGGTGAGGTAAGTAACTGCACCCTGGTGTCCATCACTGACATCTGCGTGTCTCCGAGCTATAAATAAGCGAAGGACTCAGGGCATTTCATTGCTAATACGACTGATTTCACATGAACATTTTTAATAGTCCTAGACTTGTTTTTCTTTGAAAGGTATTACATATTTAATGCCAATCTCAGGCTTGGTCAAGTTTTCCTTTGTAGTAATAATAAAAGTAATAACACAATAATAAAATAATAAAAATGTAAATCAAAATGTTCATTAAGATTAAAACAAGTTAAAATGAATGAATAGGCATAATATGTATCATTATGTATGTAATTTCTTTATTTCTGTGAAATATTTTTATATTTTTATATTTTCATGAGAAATAATTCAATAAGATGATTTTCAAGAAAGCTGTAGGCTTCTGCATACAGTCCAATCTCCCAAATTCAGTAGCTTGCAAAAGTATTCAGACCATTGAACAGTTCTGTCATTTTGCTGAATTCTGACATAATTCTGTGTTGTACGTTTATTTCCAAACACCAAAGCATAGTATTATAATGTTCATATGGTGTTGTTTATGTTACAAGCTATTCTTAGGAAAAATAAGCAAACTGCTGTGGTTTGCACGCTGGCACAGCGAGAAGTAGTGTGTCTTCACACCTCCACGGTTGGTGGAGGACGTTTGTGTAAGAGTTTAGTACTCATTTTGAGGAAGCTCTACGTTTACACAGGTGAAAATAAGCCGTCGTGCAACTGGTCTCGACCCGTGAATAATTACAACACCTGTTACACATTCTGGATGACCAACCAGTTACGGAATAATTATTCAGGTTGCGAATATGAAGGCTAGCTGTGAAAGTGAAGACTAAAGAACATACCAAAAAAGTTACAGATAAAGTAAAACAGATGCATAAAAAACTGAAGGGTGCAAAACCAAGTGAATCCAAGTGTTTGAATGGCGCAGTGGGCACTGGTGGTTCGGTTATCGGGAAGTGGAAGCCACATAAAATCATCCAGACGCTACTTAGAAAAGACTGTCCCTCAAAACTCAGAAGGTGAGAAGGCGATGTGGATCAGTGGGTTTGGTGCCTGTGATTGGGAAGCTGCTGGTTCAAATATTAAATGGAGGAATGATTGAATATGTATGCAGACAGCATATTTCAGTTTGTAGTGTAACCTTTTTTCGCATAAAGCAATATCATATTAAATTTAGTGTTTCGATGCTTCAAAATAAAATATGATGTAGTAGGTCAACAGTCTCGATATTTCCGCAAGGCGCTGTGCATTAATATGCGTATTCTGCATTCTAAATTTTTTTCTGCATAATGGTGCAGGAGACACTTGCCGTTGCCTGTGAACACATCAGGCAGATGCGAGCTGACATGGGCGGGACCAACATTCTGGCTCCTCTCAGCTGGATCCTCAGGCAGCCTCTGCACCGGGGTCACCCCCGTCTGCTTTTCCTGCTGACCGACGGCGCGGTCAGCAACACGGGGAGTGTCATGGAGCTGGTCCGCAGCCGTGCCCGATTCACCAGGTGTGCCGCGGCTTTCTCGCCATCCGCCATGCGCTAATCTCCACCTGAATCGTGACACGCTGCTATACTAACCCCGCTTCATGCTTTCATTTAATCCATATTTTTAAGTGTTATGCACATTCCGTTAAAAAATGTCTGTTCATCTGCATCAGTATGTCATTTAACCCGATTCGGCAGGCTTATTGTAAGGCACATTGTGCTTGTCGCTCTGCAGCAGACATAAGCACCTCGAGGGGCACCAGGAATAATAGGTAAAAGCTATTATGTGAGGCCAACATTTTTGAATAACAAAAGAAGCACTCAGGTTAAGATGGGGAAGAGGACCAGGATGATGCGGGGATTCAGCAGCGTAGTTTATGTGAATAGGGATGAATTCAACATGTCTGGAAAAATATTCCTCCACATGCTTTATGAGCCTGGGGACTGTGGACTATGTTTAAAACCTCAGTTGCTGCTGCCGCTGCAATGCACTCCGGCCAGAGTACAGTCAGTGCCCTAACAGGTTCATGCAGTAGAGTAGTTGATGGTTCCTTAAACTGAAGGTTTGGAGCTCAGGTCCACTGATGGCCCTCTGCTTTAGGGTATGGCTCAGTGGTTTAAGCCTTGGGAAGATCGAATGCCCTTCCATGGCAGTGTAGTTGCATGGGGTCCTTAAGAAAGGTCCTTAACACCTCAAAGTGCTCCAGGGGCACCGAGTAAATGGCTGTCCCTGCATTCGGATCCCAAGCTTTCCGGTCAAATGTACATATATATATGTGTGGTTATGTCTCAAATGGCAATGACATATAAAGCATCATTTCAGTGGTGAGGAAAGAAGGTGGTCTTCAGGGCAATGCTCGCATGGGTCTTCTGAGACAGCTGAAAGGTACCGACAGGCTTGCAGGGCTACAGCAAGGTCAACCAAGAAGGCTGAAGCTGATGCATGGGAGAAGTTTGGCGATACCGTAGAGACTGAAGCTGATGCATGGGAGAAGTTTGGCGATACCGTAGAGACTGAAGCTGATGCACGGGAGAAGTTTGGCGATACCGTAGAGACTGAAGCTGATGCACGGGAGAAGTTTGGCGATACCGTAGAGACTGAAGCTGATGCACGGGAGAAGTTTGGCGATACCGTAGAGACTGAAGCTGATGCACGGGAGAAGTTTGGCGATACCGTAGAGACTGAAGCTGATGCACGGGAGAAGGTTGGCGATACCGTAGAGACTGAAGCTGATGCATGGGAGAAGTTTGGCGATACCTTAGAGAAAGAATATCATGTGGCACCAAGAAAGCTGTTTCATGTTTCTGGAAGGGGAGACAAGTTATGTACCTCAGAAATTATGTACAGCTGAAGCTTTCTGGAGACATTATGATGTTGTTATGGTGGTCAAAGGTCTCCGTAGTACAATGGCTAGATAATGAGAGTGCTGGTTGAGGGTGACATGGTTGATGTGCCTTATAAATGGAAGGTAAAAGTACCTTTGGACTGATGAAGAAGATTGGCAATCCCTATTTTTAAAAAGCTCTTGTGCTACAAGAGCAAACTGCTCAAGATCCTTTGGAAAGCTAGCTCTTCTCCCTCCCACTGTTTTGTGAGGGTTACATAAGAACATAAGAAATTTACAAACGAGAGGAGGCCATTCGGCGCATCCGACTCTTTTGGGGAGAACTTAACTAATAGTTCAGAGTTGTTAAAATCTTATTTAGCTCTGATTTAAAGGAACCCAGGGTTTTAGCTTGCGCTACGCTAACAAGAAGACTATTCCATACTCTAACTACACGCTGTGTAAAGAAGTGCTTTCTCAAATTAATTTTAAAATGTTCTCCTGCTAATTTCCACGAGATCTAATATTTAAACTAATATTGAAATAGCCATTTGGCTGAACAGCATCCAGACCTGTTAGAATCTTATATCCTCTTGAGACCCAAGGAAAAAAGTATCCTTCAGTTTTAGGTTAATTGTGATTTTCTATGTCTTTGGAGGAAATAAGACATCTTTTTTCAAATTTATTTTTATTTTTAATTTCACAGCATGTCCTCTTTAGTGTACAACAGGAATAAATATGTTTCCTTACATCAGTGAAAAGATAGATGCAAAAACAAAATGTCCACTACAATGGACATAAATGAATGGGTGGGGTCTCAGGAGGATATACCTGGATCATGACCCCCTTAGTCTCCTTTGCTTGAGGCTAAACAGATTCAGCTCAGCTAACCTCTCCTCATAAGACAGGGTTAGTGTGCTAACACAGACTACATGTGGTTTGTGGATGAGGCATATAACTATGTAGGGAGCCGCCCACTCACCCAACGACGGAATCTAATTGGACAGCCGAAGACTCTGCATGTGTGTAGGTCTTTCCAAGAGCACCTGAAAAATTACTTACCCTTTCAAGCAAAATCTAACCAAATCTGCCTCAAATTTAATTAAAGATTTATTTTAAAAATCTTCTAGTCATTACATTTCTGTTATTCAGATTACTTCTGGGCTTTCCTTACTAATGCTTAACTTTCAGTTGTTCCGGGTGGTTTATATAACGCCTCGGAGCTTCAGTCAGTACAACTGTAACTCAGTGGTCAACTCAGAGGCTGCACAATAGTTTTACACGATACTTTTACACGATACTTTTACACGATACTTTTACACGATACTTTTACACGATAGTTGCCATAGCTCAGGCTTATAGGACCTGTGCGGCCTGTGACCTTACAACCACCCCAGTGGGCACAGCACATGTAATACACATGGATTTTGTTGTCGATATTTGGTGAAGTGGTGGATTTTCACCGGATAACCACGTAGTTTTTATGTGATTAATAGGCATGTGGAAAAGATGTGGAAAAAATTTACGTGGGGTCCATGTGGAGTTTTAGATCCCACTATCAGTGTTTGCCTACTGAACGTGGAACTGATAATAATCTAACTTTAGATACACTCTCAGTTAAAACAGGAATAAATATTTCACCTGTTATTTCATAAATGTGATAGTCATAGTATGAGTTTATCAATTAACATTAAAACATCTAACTACCAAAAATGTCTTTACTGAAAAAAGTTATTTTGCTCAACAAGCATTATTCATGAGAATGGATATATTTTACACAATAAAACAGGCTTTTTAGATTTACTTAAAATGTAGTAGTAGTAGTAGTAGTATGTTGAACACAAAACCGGGACTAAAAACTTAACTCAGTCACACATAAAGTGAAAGAATAATTTTGAATAATGTCAATAAATCTTTACATTTGTTTATGGTAACAAATATTTTCTAGTTAAGTTTATGGAAAAAAAAACCTCTTTAGTTAAAGCCCTGATGCACACTGATGGAATAAAGCAACGTAGGAGTTTGGAAGTAGCAACTCAGAATCTCATCTTATATGCATCTATTCCCTTTCTTGGGTGTTATTTAGACTGAAAAATGCACCAAAGCATAAAAGGAAGGCAGGAGTTGCTTTAAAGAATGTTATTCTAGCCCTTGTAATAGTGTAAATTAGCATGGTGGTATGCTATTCAGTCCCTAAATGGATGTAGTAAGAGTCACGTCCTCAACCTTGGCACAACTTTGAAGTTATTTTGAGTGTGTTTTGGCCACTGGCAAGCATGCATCTTGCTTCCACTCCTGTTTGTCATTTTCATGGATAGGGTATCATTGCTGTCAAGTGTCAGGGGCTAGAGGTGACATCCTTGCTGTTTGCGGATGATTTTATTTCTTTGGAATCATCTGGCCAAGACCTCCAGCAGGCACATGAGTGATCTGATTCTGAGCGTGAACTGGTGGGGATGAAAATCAGCTCTTTGGAAAAGAGTGGATTGTACCTTCCAGGTTTGGGGGTGGGGGGGGGGGGAGTCTGCCTTTAGTGAAGGAGTTTAATGACCTCAGGAGCTTCTTCACACGCTAAGAGTGAATGTAAGATTGACAGATTGATCAATTTGATGGCCTCAGTTATTCAGGTAGTGAGCAGGTCCATGGCTGTGATATTGGTGCTGGTGACCCTGAGCAGGAGAAGCAGTTTGATGATAATGTTGCAATTTGGTACCAAGGGAAGCCACCATGGATTTTTAGTCACTGCTTGTTTGTTTATTTGTTATTTTTGTCATTTAACATTATATACTGTATTGCTCATCTTTTGCCAGTGTTCATACTGCTACAAGAGAACAGCTCCTTTCAGTTAGACTCACAGTAGAATTGATTTTTTTCTAAGCATCAATTTTCCAAACGTATTACTGAAAAAGCTGCCAACGCACACTAAAACTTGTAAGCAGGACAAGAATACTGTGCAGCAGAGAAGGTGAGGGAAGCTTGCCAGCTCTCTTTGGAGGTTAGCAAGACGTGGCTTGTGTGCATTACTTTCCGGCTTGTTCCTCTCCGGTGTGTGATCACTCGGCCACAAATGGACATCTGCTTCCTGCTTCACGCGAACATGGTTACACACCTCTGTTGCAGATTTGCCAGTATGAGCTCCATCTGCCAAGCTGCAGGACAAAAAGAGCCACAACAAACATCAGGTCACCAGGTCACCCCTTGTTCCAGAAATTCAGTTCTGGGAAACTCCCCCGGCTACGAGAAACATAAAATCCCGGCACTTGATCAGCTGTATCCCCACGTCTCATGTCTTTGCATGGCCTCCTAGCCTCTATACACTTCTATCAGCCTCTGATGTGCAAAGTAACAATTATAAAGTCTGAAGTGTACAATTTATGTATCTATTTCATTCCCAAAAAACCACCGTAAAGCTAAAATCCATTTACATTGTTTTAAATGGGAGAAGCAAAAAGAACCAACCAAAAAAAATGACCCAAACAATTTTCCAAATATCAATAGAACAATCTACGAAAATAACCTTATAGAGGGTGGCCCACATGCATTAGGGGGCTGAGGTGTCCACCTCAGGGGTCCAGGGAGTTATATTGGCTGGTTTTGATTTTTGGGGGGGTTACAACCCACCTATAATTTATACCCAATTACCACACATCAGTTCTATTTGTTAATAGAACCTGAAGTAGATATCAAGATGAAGGCTGACTAAAAGTACAATAAAATGTGTTGGGGAAATGCAAGCATAGAACAAAGACTGCAAACTTGTATCGGTGTTCATCGTTTACCTCACTCATACATACACCTAATGTATTCCAAAACGCAAGACCCATTATGATGAAAAAACTGTAAATATAGAGATTGCTGCACTATAAATTTGGACTACTCACAATTTGCTGCAACAAGCCCATTCTTAATTATTTTACTCCTTCTATGAGTTAGTCTTATTTATAGAGAGGAACATCTCATTGCAAACCACCCCATTCCTCTTCTTGTACCTACTGTACGTCACCCCTTATCAATTTTGTGTACCTGCATTTGATCTTAGTGTGCATTGCATGTTTCATGTTCTTACTAGATTCACTGTTACTGTATGCGCACCACATGTTCTTCCTGTACAGCACCAAACAAAATAATGTAATAATGTAATGTCTCTGTTGGAAAAAGCTGATCCTTATGATGATTAATAATGACAGTAGGGCTTAAGTGTATATATTGTTTACCCTCACTGGACATGAACATGACAGACTGGTGTGTCGAACAAGTTCTAGATTGTGAAATATAATTGACAAACTGAGTTCTATGACAGAAAAACTAATCATGAGTGAAGGTGCATAAAGCTTGAAATAATGAAGATAATTCAAAAATTCAAAACAAAGATCAAAGAGTATTTCTGGTATCTTTTAAAAATTAAGCAATGAAGTATAATAAGTTTGATTGTTGAAGTATTTCTTATGAGGTTCTTGTGGAACATAAACATTTGTATCTACTGTATGTCACCCGAGTAGGTGCTACACCTTTGGGATTGGTCAGAATGCATGCAGGAGGCTTGTGATTGGTCTATCCACTGTATCCAGAGGAACTGCTGAGTTTCTGGCAGAGGGAGAGAGACTGCAGCCAAAGGTACTTCTTTTTACGGGCACATATTTACTCTGTTCTTGACAACCAGCAATTGTAACTGTCACAGGGAAGCAATTATATATGGATACCAAATTATTACTTTGACCCCATTTTTAATAAATACATTTTATGTAGTTAATGGTAGATTACCAGAAATTAGCTTTTTAACTATTTTAGTTGTAAAAAAACATTATAGGAAACCATAGTATATTCTCAAAGCTTAATTTAAAAACAGGAACTGAAATATTCCATAGAAATTTAATTTTGAGAAATCGCAGCACGGTGGGTTAGCATGCAGCACTGTCGCCTGACCCCTCTGAAGCTGAGGATGTGAAACCTGCTTCTATTCTCTTTATGTGTATGAGTTTAGATGTTTCATCCATGATGCACAGGTTTCCTCCAAGAGAAATTGCCCATAATATGTGTGATTTGTGTGCCCTCTGATGAATGGGGATCCTGCTCTGGGAATGTTCCTGCTGTGTGCTCCAGGCTCCAGGGCCACCATGCAGGATGAGGCTTAGATTGTGGATGGATAGATACTGAGTTATACACTCTGTGGTCACTTTATTAGGTCGACTAGGCTGGAACCCATTGTTTGCCTTCAAAACTGCTTCTAGAGCTGTTGCAAGAAGCATTTCTGCTACTGTTGTAACAGACTGTTGTTTTTCTGGCCTGCCTGTTACCTTTACTGGGTTTCACTGCATTTTTTTGATCAGAACACCGTTCAGTGTATACTCTACCACATATGGCACCAAAAATCACAGTGATCAAAAACTCATAAATGAGGTTTTGACCTTGTCTGTACATATTATATATTCAGTTGCAGTCACATGATCTGCTGTTTGGAGGAGCAGGTTGTTTGCATTAGTAAGTAGGTACACCTACTAGTCATTGTGCACATGCAATGTCTGGCAGTTAGTATATAACTATGACTATATAACAATATTCCTTTCTTTGGGTAGATGGTGAGGTCTTTGAAAAAATCCATGTCTCCAGTGCTCAGTGACATTTCTATCGACTGGCTGTTCCCCGAAACCAAAGAGGTTCTGCTGTCCCCTGTGGGCTCTACGTTCTTGTTTCCTGGGGACCACTTGATTGGCTACAGTGTCATTTGTGACACAACACGTTACCATCCCAACCCAAAGTCTGTGAGTTGCAATTGTAGTGCTGTGTTGTGGCTTGTCAGTGACAGATTTCGTATAATCTATTTGTAGGATTTTTAAACGAAAAGAGCATCTGCAGCATTAAACTAAATATTGCAAAAATTCAAGAGGATACAATAGCGCGTCTTTAAGTATTTTAGAAGTCTTTGATTTTAAGGTCTCAGCATAATCAGCTAAAGCACAAAAACCTCCACAGATGCATACAAGCCAGGTTTCCATCTGTAAGCCAATAAAAGGAGGAAAGAGAGAAGATTGTTACTAGATTGCCCCAGCCAGGCAAGAGACAGCTAATCATCAGGAGCTTTCTGACAGGACAAGAGGCGACGTTACAGCATGATGCGTTTGAACGAGTCAAGCAGCTCGGTGTTCTACCACTCCCAAGAGGAGGAATCAGAGAAAACTGGCACGGAAAGCCGGACATTGCTGCGAGAGGAGGCTGCCAGATCCCCTAGCGACAGTTACCAGGAGATCGTGTCAGAGGGCAGCCCAGTTACCAAAGAGCAGGATTTGATTGGTATGCCTCACACTTTCTGGGAAATAGCATGGACAATGCTTAGACTGGGAATTAATGTGCCCAGGGGGTCACGTCTCTAGGAGATTAGAAGCGGTACATACCCAGTCTCTTCTGCCCAATCCTGCATACATATTCCTGAACCATCTTCAATTCTAAATAAATGGAACAAGCACAGTGAAAAAGATGTCACCCAATGACCTGCTTTTGTTTTCCAAGGAACTGACATGAAAACCTCACCTAGAAGGAGGGCATATAGCACCAATCAGATTGTGGACTATAACCCTCTGAGGAAGGTGCACACTCCGAGTGACCCAAGCTCAGTCATGGGTAAGAACCCACTGAGGAGGACCAAGATCCAGGAACTGATCAGCTATCCTAGCCAAGCCCATGGGGCCCAATGGATGAGTGACTATCAGGTAAGTCTACTATATATATAATATTATTCCACATATTATTCCAGTTATCCCATAGTGACAATATGTGTTTACATAGTGCTCTAAAGGACTTCAGAGGGGCTTACAATGAGAAACCTTATAATAACCATTGGAATTATTTTCTTTGAGTGCTGCAAAGCATTTTTAGTATTGATTGTTTTTATGTACAAGGTTTGCTTCTGAAGTTATGTGCTTAACTCATGCCGGTTAGAAGATAAATGATTATAAAAGAGAAATTCTGTATATGCTCATTCTACCATGGCTGCACCGTGGAGAACAGGACTGGAGTTGAAATTCATCTCACTTCTATCTAAAATCTGTGGTCTTTAATTGAAAGTAAAAGCAAGGATTGGTTCAGTATATCGAATTACATAGCAAGATAATCCATTGATGTGACTCTTAAGGTGGAAAAATGGAGATTTGCTTTTTTCCTTGCCTGAACACTAGCGGGATAAGAGATGAAATGATTGAGCTGACTGGATTCTGTGGGGAGCGAGTAAATTAGATTTTGGCCCATGCGCCATGACTAATTGCATTGAGTAAGATGGACCGTGGCAGCCTCAGAGGAGACGTGAGAAGCTCAGCGGCGTCCCTTCAAGCGGAGCGACGGATCCATGGTGTACTGGCCGCAGCTGTGAGCTTGGACTGTGCATTTCAGGTCTGGCTTCATGCTGCCTGATTAAATGGAATCAATTGCTGTTTCACTCCCTTCTAAATCTGATGGTAACAGGCCTGGCTGTAATGCATGATGGGATATCAGCGGCTGCAACTTGTCAGAGGACTAAGAGAGTGCTGGTGATGCAAAAATATATCACGGCTGTATAAATATTAGAAAAGAACTTTGAGTAATGAAATCCTGGATAAAAAAATTATGAAATCAAAAAAATCTGTGCCTAGTATTATATTACTGAACTTAATTGTGAGATTCCTTTTTGGCACTTGTTATAATTGTAATAAATTTTTTGATCAAAATGAGGTACACATTATGTCCTTATTACAGTATTTTACAGTGTATTTTGGTTAAACTGTAAATCTTTCATCACCCCTGTGGAAATGCATCCATTTGAAAATAAGTCAGGAAATACATCCATTTAAAAAAAAGTCAATATTCAACATAATGTTACACCATACTGCAGTAATATTTTTAAAATACAGTTTAGTCAAGTGGTGTATTCATATGTTTCCTTTCTGTCTATAGTATCAGCAGGAAATTTCAGTCCTGGAAGGCTGTATTGTTTGTGGGTCTTTTCGAGCAATTGATTGACCTTTGGAACACCAAGTGAGATTAGCTCCTAGTACCAGAAAATTGTTCCGTTAAATGACTATGAATGATTAAAATAGAAACTGCATTGAATGCAAGAATGATGCAAGGCACATGGAGTCACAGTGACACAGCGGGTAGCCCTGGAACCTCTGTATGTGGAATTTGCACATTCTTCTCATATTGCACAGATTTCTACCATATACTTTGATTTCCTCCTGTGGCCCAGAGACATGAAGCTAAATGAACTGGCGCTTCTCACCTACACATCATTATTGTGTTTGCTATTAGCTGGACTGGCATCTAATTCAGCATGTACTGCTGCTCTGTGCCCTCTTGGTTAGGCTACAGTCTCATCTGTAGCCCTGTAGTAGGTATGTAGTTGAAAGATGGATAGATAATCAATGGAAAATTTTTCATCGCTGCACTACAGTGAACAACAGAAAAAAACACTATTAAGTACATTCTTTATATATTAAGTAATTGTTTCTTAAAAAAACATAATTGGTTTCCTGTGCCGTAAGCATGATCGGACAGAACCCAAATGGAGCAGACCTTGCCAAAGGACCATGGCATCTAAGGGACTTGAGCTAGCAGAGGAAAAGGAAAGATTTTGTCTAGATGGAGTCGGCCTTACCTTCATGCATAGAGTGGACTCTGAAACTAAACTCGATTTAGGGAGGGTCTCTTCTCCTGGTGAAAGAGCTCAGGCAGGTGTGGGACTCACAAGTCCCAGGCTGAGCACAAGAATGTTGCCACTATACAACCATGTGAGTTGAGAGGGAAACTCACTATGTGCTAGACAGCAGTTTGGGAGACCCAACCTTGTTGAGATGCTCGAGTACCCCCCCTACAGGTTCTTCAACGCACATGTGGGGAATGTTTCTGCTCTCTCAGAAAATAGTGGGTTGGACCTTTCAAGTGAGTGGAGACAGTCTGCTCTTAGTGAACAGGTGGATCCATTCAGTGACTCTTCCACGGCTCTGGGTCTCAGTGCTTCCCTTGGCTTTATGTGTGAAGTTTGTATGTTGTATGTTCTCCCCATATTTGCGTGGGTTTCCTCCCACTGTCCAAAGTATGGTGAATTGAAGATTCCAAACCAACCTTAGTGTGTGAGTGTGCCCTGAGATGACTGACATCACATGTAGGGGTGAGGTTATGGATAGGCAGGAGCCCCCCCCCCCCATTCAACAGAGGACCCCCAAAGACCTCTGACACTCTAGTGCCCACCCAGTTTACCCTCCTGGAAATGCCACTGATTCCTTGTCCCTTTCCTGGTAGGCTGTGCTTCCTTGGATAGGTTCTAGTCCTACTGTGACCAGATGTTTGTGTTGTATTTAAGAAATATTATTAATCTTTAACAAAGTATATTGTGCATTGTCACTTGAATAATAAAAAATATGAATTATTTTCACAGCGTATTGAATCCGGTATTCAAACGTGATCAGTCTGATGGCATCCAACTGTGAAAAAAAAAAAGTTTAAGGTTTGCTAAAAGCAGAGAGCGGAGTGAAAAATGCACTGACAAGAGAATGATTGATGGAGGAGGCAAAAATTAGCCGAAATCAAATTAATGACTAGGAGAAGCCTCAACTTCCTCCATGTCATGCACATGGCCACTGGTTTAATGGCCTTCATTAACACTTGAAAGACAGTTTTTTATTAATATTTAATACGACACGTGAAGAATGTATGAAGGAGGTATATGATCAGGAAAGAAATCATCACAGAGGTAAATGATTCTGAATTCTGAAACTGGTGGACTGACCACCTATTTTATATATAATTAAAAAATGTAAAATAAAAGCCTATATTGTCTTCATATAGGCATAAAAAACGTGCTGTTGCTTATGATCTGCTTGATACGGTGGCCCCTAGAGACAAAACACACACAAAAGAAAAAGCAGAAACAAAATGAAAATGCGCAGCAAATTAAAAAAACACACAAAAGAAAAAGCAGAAACAAAATGAAAATGCGCAGCAAATTAAAAAAACACACGCAAAAGAAAAAGCAGAAACAAAATGAAAATGCGCAGCAAATTAAAAAAACACACGCAAAAGAAAAAGCAGAAACAAAATGAAAATGCGCAGCAAGTTAAAAAAACACACGCAAAAGAAAAAGCAGAAACAAAATGAAAATGCGCTGCAAATGAAAAAACACACACAAAAGAAAAAGCAGAAACAAAATGAAAATGCGCAGCAAATTAAAAAAACACACGCAAAAGAAAAAGCAGAAACAAAATGAAAATGCGCAGCAAGTTAAAAAAACACACGCAAAAGAAAAAGCAGAAACAAAATGAAAATGCGCAGCAAGTTAAAAAAACACATGCAAAAGAAAAAGCAGAAACAAAATGAAAATGCGCAGCAAGTAGACAATCCCAAACCGGAAGTGCTCCACCACGCTAGGGGGCGCGGTGAGCTCATGTGGCACAGTCGCTACACAGTAGTGATGGGAAGTTCGACTGAATTAACTGATTTGATTCTTTCGAGCTGTCCGTTGTAATGAATCGATTCTAAAATCGATTCTGTGATTCACTTTTTTTTCCGTCTTTTTTGCGCCTGACCGTATGAGTCAACGAATCATGGGATCGGATAATAAATCAAACGGTGTCTCAAGGTTACGTTATTTGACTGAAAGATGGGGCTGGTGTTAAACAAAAATGTTCAGCTTGACTATTCACAATAAAAAAAACAATATATAAAAAGCAGAAAGGGTGTCGATGCTGAATAAACACGCGTGTATATATAGTTCTTATTTTCTTGACTTTAGCCAAATTCATGTGCATGAGTATCAAGGACTACATCACAGTTAACAACTGCAATATTACCAATACAATCACACACACATACAATGAGCATGAGTAAACTTGCATACGTTGTTGTGTAAACGTCAAAGTTAATAAATATCTTTGGTTTTTGATGAAAGACATATGGTTTTATTATGCAGAAATGCAATAATTTACTGTTGTGAACGCCGCAATGGCTCTTGGGATCGGTTCGCAAACCATCCGTTTGACTTGCCGACGGAGTGTCCGAGAGTCCGTTCGATGAACAAATCGAACTTACGGTTTTCGGACACTCGGTCGGTGACTAAAACGAATGGTTTGCGAACCGATCCCAAGAGCCCTCGCCGCCTCGCGGCATTTGCTGCGGAAATGCAGTTACGCTGTTGAAAGGAATAAAATTAACGCAGCTGTTCACAGGGCTGTCAACTTTGGTCAGCCGGTTGGCCAGAGATTTTCCATTTCAGACAAGTCCGCACACGCATTTACACCTTTGTGACAGTTTTATTCCCTTGTAAATGGTCTGTAGGGTTTGCAAACTACCCTAACGCTTTTGCTGCAGCTAATTTTAGGTTTATAATGTAATAATATAAATTTGCAGTAAGATTTCTTGCACGAGCGTGAGAATCCGAAAGCGTGAGTGTCACGCCAGATGCGTGAGAGTTGGCAGCCCTGTGTTCATTTATCACAACAGTAAATGATTGCATTTCTGCATAATAAAACCATATGTCTTTCATCAAAAACCAAAGATATTTATTAACTTTGACGTTTACACAACAACGTATGCAAGTTTACTCATGCTCATTGTATGTGTGTGTGATTGTATTGGTAATATTGCAGTTGTTAACTGTGATGTAGTCCTTGATACTCATGCACATGAATTTGGCTAAAGTCAAGAAAATAAGAACTATATATACACGCGTGTTTATTCAGCATCGACACCCTTTCTGCTTTTTATATATTGTTTTTTTTATTGTGAATAGTCAAGCTGAACATTTTTGTTTAACACCAGCCCCATCTTTCAGTCAAATAACGTAACCTTGAGACACCGTTTGATTTATTATCCGATCCCATGATTCGTTGACTCATACGGTCAGGCGCAAAAAAGACGGAAAAAAAAGTGAATCACAGAATCGATTTTAGAATCGATTCATTACAACGGACAGCTCGAAAGAATCAAATCAGTTAATTCAGTCGAACTTCCCATCACTACTGTGTAGCGACTGTGCCACATGAGCTCACCGCGCCCCCTAGCGTGGTGGAGCACTTCCGGTTTGGGATTGTCTACTTGCTGCGCATTTTCATTTTGTTTCTGCTTTTTCTTTTGCGTGTGTTTTTTTAACTTGCTGCGCATTTTCATTTTGTTTCTGCTTTTTCTTTTGCGTGTGTTTTTTTAACTTGCTGCGCATTTTCATTTTGTTTCTGCTTTTTCTTTTGCGTGTGTTTTTTTAATTTGCTGCGCATTTTCATTTTGTTTCTGCTTTTTCTTTTGTGTGTGTTTTTTCATTTGCAGCGCATTTTCATTTTGTTTCTGCTTTTTCTTTTGCGTGTGTTTTTTTAACTTGCTGCGCATTTTCATTTTGTTTCTGCTTTTTCTTTTGCGTGTGTTTTTTTAATTTGCTGCGCATTTTCATTTTGTTTCTGCTTTTTCTTTTGTGTGTGTTTTTTCATTTGCAGCGCATTTTCATTTTGTTTCTGCTTTTTCTTTTGCGTGTGTTTTTTTAACTTGCTGCGCATTTTCATTTTGTTTCTGCTTTTTCTTTTGCGTGTGTTTTTTTAATTTGCTGCGCATTTTCATTTTGTTTCTGCTTTTTCTTTTGCGTGTGTTTTTTTAATTTGCTGCGCATTTTCATTTTGTTTCTGCTTTTTCTTTTGTGTGTTTTTTTAATTTGCTGCGCATTTTCATTTTGTTTCTGCTTTTTCTTTTGTGTGTTTTTTTAATTTGCTGCGCATTTTCATTTTGTTTCTGCTTTTTCTTTTGTGTGTGTTTTGTCTCTAGGGGCCACCGTAGCTTGAGGCCTGTAAACTGATGAAACCTTCCTTACCCTCTCCTTTAATTATCTAGTATCTGTTCAATAGATCCCCTAATCCAAGAGGATTTCCACTGTTCACAATTCTGCAGTTTTAGAGCTGAATAGTCCGGCTGTTAATTGTAATCCACAGCTATGGGTCAGATCTTTCAGCCCCAAAAGAACAGAAGCATAGCCTGTGAACAATGGTACAACTGCCAATAGCAGTGGCAAAACCTGCATGGCTTGCCATCATACGTTTGGCCACAAGTCTTTGATTGATATATTTTAGTTGTATTTTCGGTTATATGTTTTTCTAATCTTACAGCCACAGCTGGCGAGTCTGTGCTCCGCCTCGAGCAGATGTCGGTCTAATGCCGGACAAAGGCCACTTCAGCTGCAACATGAAGAGCTTACCCAGGACCCAGAGGTGGATCAGCTGCATCAGTGCGCCAGCGTCCATGCGGTCCGAGGAACCGCAGTCGAGGAAGGCTCCAGGTCCTCCACGGACAGCCCTTCCGTGAGCAGTGGTGGAGATCCAGGTCAGTTCATTAGTGTGAATTCCATGCCTTTTCATTAGAGCCTGTTGGAGAGCTTCCATTTGGTCTGGAGAAATCCCTATCTCGTCTGTATTCTACATCAGATTACAATGACCTTTCTGTCCTTGTTTGGATAAAGACTGAAATTAATTCTGTGTTTACTGATGGTCTGCGTTGACTGATTTGTTAGCCTGAAGCTACAATGATGACTGGGGCCCTTAATGAGTTATCCTCTGATGTCCCAGATGTGTGGCCTGAAAATGTTTTGTTATTGTGGTAACAGAAGGCTACACTCATCAGTTCTGTGAATTCGAAATGCCCCCGGAGCTGCCAACTCCAGACAGAGACCCCAGCAAATCGGGGAGGAAAGACTGCAAAGCAGTAGTCACAGGACTTCTCTGTGGGAAGCCAGTTAAGTGGGAGGTCGTGTTTGATATTGATCCGCACCTGAACGGAAGAGAACGGGAAGAGAAGGTTCATGAAGACTTGTGGAACGAAACTTTTCATCATTTGGCGGGGAGGTCCATCATTCAGGACTTTGAGCAAATGGCAGACAAAGAGTGTGAGATTGAGCATGGTAAGGGATCCTTCTTTCTTATCCCTAAATACAGACCTTTGTTGATATCCTAATTTAGTTTTTTTTTTTTAAAGACAAGATAAATATGATGGGATAAAATTAGCCATTGTGAGACACCCAGAACTGGTACCCACACCAAGGTCCTTGCAGGTGTTATATTCTTTTCACAGGTTCAAGCAGGAGACACCAACTTTATGCCATTCAAACCAGCAAGGCCTGTAACATTCTGAGCAAATACACAGCGTTTGTGCCCATAGATCTGGACACGAATGAATATCTACGGACCAACATTGAATACACAAGCCCAGGTGTGTGGCTTATATATTACGGCTCTGTGGGGATTATTTGTTGACAGTCTGATGCTGAATGAAATGCCAGAGGTTAAGTAAATGGCCTTTGCAAGAAAAGGCTGCCAAAGAGAAACCAAATATAGTAACTCGATTAGATTTAAAAAGGAGGATGATGAATAATGAGCAACTACAGTTAGACAATAATTTACAGCAAACATTTTAAGACATTGAAATCTATTCTTAAAGGGCATTCAGTCGTGGGAGCTGTGCTGTAATATCAGCTCTTGTTGGAATGTCAGTGTCAGAGAAGCATTTTCCTCCACATCTATGTTCACGACATCCTGCTGTGTTTGTAGGACTTTTCGACCGCCATCATTTTGTGGCTTGACAGCTGCATGGTCAGTTCAGAGATGTCTGTTTTACAGTGAAGTGTCATGTTCCCTTGATCGGAACAAACTGGTATGTTTTCCAGGAGACACATCAAGGCAGAGCAGTCATTCTGGCTCGCGTTCTGGGAGCCGAAAGAACCGCATGTACTCCCGGGGACTGGGTCGCTCCCAGTCGGACTGTGTGTCTGAAGGGGCTGAGGAAGTCTTGACGGCCATAAGTAAGATCATACATGTTTCTGCCACAGAACTGCTGCACAACTAATGTTAAAAGTATTCTACAGTTCCAGTTAGGTCTTCATCATTCAGCACTTTTCATAAAGAAATACCAAACTTCTCCCATTATGCGTTTTTTTTTAAGTATTGAGTCCTATTGCTTGCCCTGAAAGGTCTATATTACTTCTGAACAAATAGCAGTGCTCATATTGAAAAATTGGACTACCTCCCAAAGAAATATCTAAGTTTTTTCAATAGTAGGCAGAACAAGCCTACTATAGAGAGCGGGACGGGCAGGCGATGGAGGATATTAGGTTTAGTATATCACCAATTATGAAAATGGACTTATGAATTGTCAGCTGGGATATCTTCATCTGGAACACCTGCTGAGTGAGAAATTGCTGACAGCCGCCAGAATTATTCAGACAACTACCGAGTCATCAGACCAATTACTTCACACATTTTTATACTGATAAGATAAACCAAATGAGGTTGCCGAAAGGTTAGCAATAAATTAAGTAAAAGCATTGAGGTACAGAACATTGTAAATATATTTTCATTCTGAATATATTCTATTCTTTATCCTTCAGTTATTTACATTCTAGGGAATCCTACATGAGGCAGACACAGAAAATGCATGAATGGATGGAATCCTACATATATATATGAAATATATATATGCATATATATACACACAACTATCGCACTAATTTCTTATGTACAATGGCACTTCTGCATGCAACATAAAATAGTTTTGTACAGTAAAACTAACAAAAATTTGTATTTTTTTTAGCATCAGGTTGCTCCATGGGGTCACCCCAGTCCTTCTGTGAATTTCTTAAATACACTTTTTTTATTATTCACTTAAATAAACTAATGAGATTATGATTACCTAAAATGGTGTTCTAATTATTGAGTAAACAAATGAATGGTTATATTGGATGGTTACTGCAAACACTGGGGTGACTTTAGGGGAGGTCTTGACACACTTTAACAGATATAATATTATAGTTTTACACCAGCATATTCATCATGTAACCATAATTTTCTTAGACTGGCCAAAACTCTTGCACAATATGGTGTGTAGAAATTTAGGGGCTTCCCCAAAAGGGGGGTTGTTGGCCAGGTAACTCAGCTATCTGCTATCGTGAAGAGTCATTGATCTATTATTTGGCAGCAATGAGAATCAAGCTGATCCTACAGTTGAGGCTACGTTCACTTGCATGTCATGTGACTTTACTGGGTGAGAAGTGGATGGTGTTGACAAGCATGTGAGCTTGAGACATCTGGTCTCTCCGGTCTCATGCTCCCGCTGGCAGATGTGGGACCTTGGACAACGATAGTCCAAAAAACAAATATCTTAGATACTTTCGATACTTAGAATCCCAGAAGGAAATTTGGGCCCATCTCAGGATGAGTGATCGGAAGCTGGATGGATGGATGTTGTGTCTCGAGAAGGATGTGAACCTTGTTATAAAATAAATGTTTGCTGATTTCCCCAGTTTATTGTAGAAGGCTTCGTGATGGTTTCACGAAAACTCAGTAGTAGTGAAAAATGTGCTTTATGTATTCTGACAATGTCCTAACCGTGTGTGGTCACAGCAAGCCGGGAGTGATAATTGTTTAGTGAGACGAATGGCTGTTCCACGTCCTCTGGGGGGGTGGGGGGATTAATGGACACTTTTGTGCATTCACAACAGTCAGATTTTATTTTACTGGGAGAAACTATTTTATTAAGAACATTGACATTGCTCAAAACCACACGACAAACACTGAAAAACATATATACCTTTATGAATCAATATATTTCATAAATATATGATTCTCACACTGGTTGATTGACAAAATGAATACTAAATATGTTTATTTCTTGAAAAAAATATTCCTTCCTGTCACTGATTTCCTTGCCAAATATCTCTTATGACAAACTAACCAATACGTGTTTATATAATTATTGTCTAATATTTTGAAAAGAAACAGACTATAATGAAGCCACATCCCCCTGCAGCACATCCTCACCTTCTGGATGGGAGAGGTTTAGCTTTAATGAAGGTACGTCTGCCTTATTCCCCTGTAATGACATGCCAGGAAAGACAGTGTGAGTGTTTAACTGAGAGGGAGAAGAGAAGGGTGTATTAATCGTGTGCTAAGAGCCGACTTGAGGCTGAAAGTGCCAGCTGCTCGCGTGGCATTCGGCTCTGCCATTCTGAGTCACCCTGCCGCTTATCGTCCCCGTGTGAGGGAACTGCAGTGCTCACCTTGCTTCTGCAGGAGCACGGCAGTGCAGTGCGTGGCTCAGCATGTTTGGACGCTGGGCCTGTGACCAGAAGGTCACCAGTTCAGATCCCTAGGTTGCCGGTGATTGTCTGGTCCTGCTTTCTTGATTCTATGCTGCTTTGGTTAAAAGCATCTGGTAAATAAATTAAGTGCGTTATATCCATTCCTGTGAGGTTATGTCTTAAGCCTGTAGAGAGAGCAGAGGCTATTTTCCTCCAGTCTCATTAACAGTGTATGGCATGAGCATCTGTTATGTATGCAGAGTGTACACTGGGGGTCTGGAAGGGAAAACCATGTGACTAATCAGAAGTTGTTGCCCCTTCCAGTGCTGTCAAGGAGCCCTTCAACGGCCTCTGAACACTCCCAAAGATCAGTGGAGAGTCTCTTCTCTGCCAGGTGGGTAAGGGGGCCAACATCATTAGCCAATCATATGTTTTTGAATTGATGAGTGACAGGGCAGAGGTCATTCTGAGGGCCAATCAGCTTTGAACTGTGGACCCATCTCTGTTTACACCCCAGCTGGGCAGTTTGGGATAGGGCAAGTGCAGGGCTCTTCAGATCTGCCCCTCGATTCCAAATCCAGTCCTTGTTTTCAGCTTTCACAGGTAATTAGTTTAATAATCACTGATTATGATTGGCCACAGAGGCTTCACACCTGGCTCACGGATATAGGAAGGCTGGAAGATGAGCAGTACTCGGGCCTTAAGGACCGTGATTTGAATTGCCCTGGGTTAGCGTAAGACTGCTGTGAGGGAATTAGCAAGCTATGGGGACTTTAATCTGAGGATTCTTCTATTTATTTTTGTCTACAAGGATACAGCTACAAAGCTGTTTTTGGATATAAAATCCAAGAGTAAATTAATTGAGACCAGGTGTCCGAGTTTCTTTTTAGATACTGAGAAAGCACGTTTGTGTTGTGCTTTTTTAACAGGTACTGACTTCAGGCATAAAACCAATTTCTGCTATTCCTTCCTATGTATGTAACATCCCAAGTGTAACATTTTATGCCTCCAAAGCTTTTATCCTAATTTGGAGTCATGTGTTGTACATCATCAGTCCAATAAATGTCTTGTCATCTTGTACCAGAGTCCTTCTAATTAGCTATTAGGGCTATCTTTCCAGACTAAATGGTTTTGCAATTTTTTCTTTCAAAGTATCATAATGAGACCTGCTTCGGAGTCTGTCTGCATGTGTTTTACGTGTAGAGGTGGTCACATTTCGGCCTTTGTAATAGCGCAGCCATTTGCCATCATTACCAGGAAAGTGCAGATAATAATGATAATTATGACTGCAGATTACTTATGGACAAAAATGATAGAAGTTCTGTCTCATTTTGGACTTTCCAGCAGCAACAACAAGTAACAAAAAGTGAGACAGAACGGTGGTATTTATTATGTAGCACGCATTGGAAAAGCATCTCAAATTTAGATTTCTCCGATAGTCTAAGATACCACAACTTGGATGTGCTTATTATCTTCGCGGATCTCCGACCATCCAGCTGGTGTCCGGGTGGATCTCAGTGGTCACTGTAGTTAAGTCACGTGACTGGTCATTACTGCTCAGAGACACCAGAACACAGAAAACAACAATGTCACTTTCCACTCACTTTCCACTATCGTCACACAGCGGTTGTTTAAGCAATGGATTCAGGACAATAGAGTCATGTTACCTTGACTTTTCCATGTTTTGCTGTCACAGAATGTGCTAAAAGAAAAACCTCCTGGAGAATAGCTTTGTGAAACAATTTGTGGCCGAGCTGCCCTCACCCCCAGTGATCGCTTTCTGTACATCATTAGTGGTTTATTGCTCAGCTTCTATCCGCAGACACTACCACAGGTAGCGATGAACAACGTGGCCCATCTGTGCCTGGCCATCAGTCATGCATCTGTCCGCTGTGTGCCGCCAGTTTTATTCTTCTGGGCCTTGAATTGGACTCCTTGCTCCGAGGTGAAATGAAGAATCGTCTACGCAGATACCCAAGGTGTACTTGTGATGATGCAGTTTGTCTTCGCCTGTGTTTCGGAAGTTACAGAGGCCGATGCCATTTCCAATGGGATCGAAGGGGCAACTATCTCCACAACAATAGATTTGCAGCCTCATTATTATACTGTATAGGCTGGGAAATAGGTGGGCAGGACAGTATGGCGGATGTGACTGACACTTGTCATGGTGTCTTTGTTTATCAACAGACTGAGTCTCAGCAGGGTGCGAATGTTAACACGGGCCGCACAGGGGTTCATGTCCCGGTCACCCAAGACCAGCGAATCGATGGGCGACAGTGAGAATGAGAACAAGGACTACATCCCTCTGGTGAGTGTTGCTAAATATACTGTTGTTTGTAGCTGGGCTTGTTCTCAGGTTTTAGGTTTTGCACTTTGAAACTGGAATATGAAACTACACCCAAATTAAACACTGCAGGACCCATGTCAGTAATTCATCTTTGTCCTCTGTAGAGGGCATTATGTTTTTGCCCATATCTCTCATACTTTATGAAGTATCTCACACTTTGTTAAATCTGCTGTTCCTTAAAGACAATTAGGGCTTCAAGATGACATCACATGTGTGGGGCTGTGATCTTGCCAACTTCCCGTCAAAACGAAATATTTTTTTCCCCAGGATCTCAGGGAATTGAACTAGTCTTTGATTTGTGATCCTATGAAGAAAATGGTCCAGGTTTTTAATTTTTAATTTTTTTTTCCATATTCCATGTCCTTGTTTTGTGAGGTAGGTGTCCTTGCAGTTAGCCTGCGGGGCGTTCTTACTGAACAGCGCCCTGTGCGAGGCCATCAACGTGCCCATGGACAAGCTGAGGTGGACCTCCCCCTTCGCCAGCCACCGAGGAAGTGTGGCGCACGTCTCCCAGTTCAGCAGCCGTGGGACAGAGAGCAGAGGCAAGGGGGATTCCAGGCGGGCCGTGTCCCCACCAGAGCTCCGCTCGAAAGAGGAGGCTGCAGGGCAGCTACTGGAGGAAAAAAGCTCGAGCCAACCCCACCACATGAGACGTCCCCAGACTGAAATCGAACCCTCCCTGCTGACAGCCTCCGTTCACGGCTGCGTTCCACCCGAGCCCCCTCACTCACCCGTGAACTCGCAGACGGACAGTGGGCGCGGCTCCGAGTCCGAGGGTGTGGAGACTCCTCCGGGCCGGCCTGGGAGCCTGTGGGGCTTCTCGGAGCCGGAGGGTGCTGTCTGGGCTACGGCGGTGGCGCTGGCCTGGCTGGAGCACGGCTCGGCCAGCTACTTCATCGAATGGGAGCTGGTGGCCGCCAAAGCCAGCATGTGGCTCAGCAGCCAACCCATTCCTGAGGGCCGGGATCTGGCATCTGTCAAGACCGCAGCCAATCAGCTGTTTGTCATCCTCAGACACTGGGATGAAAACCTGCAGCTCAACATGCTCTGCTACAACCCCAACAGTGTCTGAGTATACCTGCATACATAGCGGTGTTTTCTTTGGCGTATGTGTTTGCTGGAAAAGGCCTGTGTGATTCTGATCAGTTTGAAGTGGCTCTGTTTTTATTCCAGTATGGTGACTTGTTCTGGTGTTGGCTATCTTGATGTTATACGAGGTAAAGAAAAAAAAAAGATACTGCAATTTAAAAAAAACGCTTTATCACAAAGGGCATGATAAAAGCAGAAGTATTTTCTAAGTGCAAAAGAGCAGAAAGTATTGATCTTACTATGTGCCTGGATTTGCCAGTGGTTATGGCAAATAGTCATGGCAATTTGTTTGAGCATTCATTTATCCTGTTACAGTACACTTAGGAAAGCATTTTTGTCCCTCTTTACTGTAGCTTGATAATAACCTGTGATGCAAACAGCAATTATGCCATGGTTATTTTGCATTTTGTACGTGTATCTTTAGTGATCGTTTGACCTTTGAACTGTGGTGTAATTTTGCAAATTGTAACACATCACATGGATCAAATTGTAGGGGCTTACTCACCGATGTCCTTTACAGCCGATTCGTGTGAATACAAAAAGCCAAAAATCATGGTCCAAAAATCATGCTAAATGACTTGTTGCCTGTCCATACAGTGGTAGTCAAATGTGTTTACTTATGTTTAAAATTGTGTTTTTCTGCTTAGCACTGACTGGCGCAGTTGGTTAAGATACTTATCTTGAGTGCATGCTCAGCTCTACAGATCATTGTTAGTGGGCATTTACATGTTAAATATGACTGGGAGGCCTAAGACAGTAGCACCAGCTGACAATATTTAGCCAATGGAATGAAAGGACTAGATTGCTGCAGAGTACAATGCAGTGTTAGCTCATGAGAGTTTTACTTACACAAAATTGGTCTGAGATCAGTAGGAAAAATGATTTGTTCAGAGAGATAGCCAATCAGATTGTAGAGGAGATGGCCTAGAGCAGTGGTTCTCAATCCTGTTCCTGGCGACCCGCCTGTTTTTGTTCCAACCCTAGCTTAATCAGGCTTATATGGTCCTTAATAGGCTAAGGCGGTTTCAGACCGAACACGGCGAGCACTACGCTGCGCTCCGTGCCTTTGTTGAACTTTGACCGCTGCACGATGTGACTCATTGCCTCGCGATCAATAGAAACAAGGCACCGAATCGGGCACAGAAAGCTAATTGGAGGAAAAACTTATATTGTCCGTGTCTGAGTTCCCAGAGTTATATCACACAAGCGTAGAATCTTTTTTAATGCGAAATATACATCGTCGCTACTGACCGCGAGCCAAAATGACAGGAGATAGTTTTGAAAACCACGCCTACTGTTTGCATAGAAGCATCGCGGCTTCAGTCCTCCTGCAAACTTCCCAGTGGTATACTGGAGGAAATAAGAATGAAATGGTTAAGGGCTGGTGAATTGGAGAAGCTTGTGTCGGTTCTATCATCTACTTCTTGGCAGGTGAAGGGAGTCACTGCGGATAGAAAAGTAAGATAATGAAAATGAAGAAGGCAATTAGAAATTAAAAAAGTCATTAAAAAACAAGGTGGTAAACAAACAACTCTTGACAAGAAGCTGGAGAGCAAAAAGAATCCAACAGCTCTGTAAGAATCAGTAGTGTGGAGCAGCACATTTTTGGGACAAATCTATTACAGAGCGAAAATGGGATGTCAGTTTAAGGTAAATAAAAAGAGCTGGAGGTGACAGCTCAGATGTAAACCTACAACTGAGCCATGGCTAACAGGGTGACATCAGGGGCAGATTAATGCATAGGCTATAGCCTAGGGCCTCAGTAAACAACAGGGCCCCACTTCACCTCGGGATAAATGGAAAGCTTATTTAAACCAGCAACTTCTGAGTCTCCCATACTGATGACAAACTAGGGCCCCCAAGATAATCCGCCCTTGGGTACTATGCTTTTAAGATAACATCAAAAAGACTCACAAAGTCTGAACTCCACTAATCTTGATGACAAATAAAATCCATGAAGTATATAAAAGTTTAAAACAATTCAAAATAAGTATGCAGCAAATTTATTGTGTGGGTGCAGATTATCATACAATCAACAGAAAATCAGTAAACATAATCAAACCTACATTTTACACTTCACAAATTCTCTGCAATTAGGTGCCAATTATTGTGTGTGTTAGTTAGCTGTTAATTTAAAAAAATCGTTCAAATGAATTAAAATCAATTAAAATGATTTCATTGAAATATTAAACGGTACCGTGATGATTTAAACAAGTTGGAAACAAAAGGGATACAGTATCTCTTCTCTATAAAATTGTGGGGAAAGATGGACAGAAGCTGGGTCTTCTTTATACTAACATTGAATATTTATTGCCACACTTGTCTGAAAGTATGCATAAAAGTGCAAGGTAATTCAACTATTATCACTATATCCTTGTCTGCACTGATAATAAAAATATGTATCATTAATTTTCATTAATGTTTGCTTATGCTAATGAAGTTCGTATCTGCCAAGGAATGCAAACACCTCACTGACATTTGCCTTCACATCTGTAACTGTAGGGAATAGGCACATGAAAATGTCGCTTTCCAGTGTTGGTTAAAGTACACCTTTATCTAGGATGCTTTGTATTGTCTAAAACAGTATCAAGTAAGTCAAGAGATCAGACATCTGTGATTAATATATTAATATTCTGTCTGTGTGCTCTTTTGCCTCAAGTGCCTACAGTATCTACAATGCTTTGGTGTTAATTACTGCATGTCCCTGGTTATTTTATATATCTAGAAATCAATCTTGGATTCTATTCCAAGATATGGAGCTACCTGCTTTGTTTGTTTGTTTGTTTTTTGTCTTGTCAGTTCTCAACCAGACATATTTCATTGCATTCATTAAAATGGTAAACATGTTTTGATACTCTTCTGAAAAATTATCTACTCATGAAATCCCACTGAAATCAATTTATTATTTTTAAGGTTTACCTCTCACCATAATCTTGTGTTTAATAAACAATAACAAACCACATCTGAATCATATTTTTAAAAGTACAGAAATTGAATTAAGGTCAAATGAAAATTATAAGGAGTTTTTCTGTTTCATTTAATTATTTTTAAAATTAATGAATCAATTCATATTTAAGTTAACCAGTCACTATCATGTTTCTTTACAGGCTATATTCATCATATTGATAAACTCAAATAATACATAATCAATATGAAATGTTGGTTTTTAAATATTCTTTTGGGTAATAACGACACAGTTTGCCTTGGAAATATGCACAGCCAGTCATACATTATAAGTGTGACCACTTACATGCATGCAAAACATACCTGTACAAAAAAAAAAACAATGACTGAAGTGTGTTATTGGTTGACTTGACCAAATCAGCAGTGTGTAATTCTGATATGCTGTTAATTTGTAAGTAATGATTTCTGGGGCATTGTGTGATTAGAAAGTGTGCATCATGGTGTTTAATAGGAAAACACCAAACTTCATTCATGCTGCTTAGTCCAGCTGCAGAGAGTTTGCTGGTGTGCATGAAGTCGCTTGTCAGCGTAAGTCCAGGGAGTGTCACGCTGTAAGGCCATTCTGTTGTGGCCATGGTTACCGGAACCCATCAAGGTTGAATTGTGTTTCTCAAGTGCTTGTGCGTTTTGGAAAAAAAAATGGTGTAGACTGTTTCAATGCTGTTAAGTGCTGGTGGTGCTGGTTTATAAAATTCCTGTGGTGTGATGGACTGTGCCACTGCATGTAATAACATTAAAGTTTCAAAGGAGGTAAAAGGAAATTGTTGGTTTTTTTTTTTTTTTGGTTGGTATTGAGTTTTCAGACAGTTTCATACTCGGTAATGACATGTCAGTATATCATGCAGTTTGGGGTTCTTGGAAACCTGGTGGTGAAAACAGGTTAGTTTCATAAAGAAGAGGTTAAAAAAGGTTTAAAAATGGTAATGATTTAATTATTTGTAAAATATTATATGTGTGCATCTATGAATATAGATTTTTTAAGAGTTAAATATCTTAAAATATAGGATAAAATTCTGTTTATCTGTCTTTTTATTGATATACAGAAATCTGTCCTATTTATCATTTTAAATACGTTTAATGACAGCCTAATATCTTCTAGAAAGCTCATATTTGTTCTTTCACAAGACAAAAAGGTGAAACCAATGACAAATGGGAAAAATAAAAGAGCAGTTGCTTTTCTGTTATTTAACAATTGAGTCCTCAAGCTAAGGAATGCTACTTTATGAAATAAAACCCATTCACCCATTCATCTTCCAACCACTTATCAACCCAGGGTTGCAGGGAGGTGAAACCCTGCTAACATACACTGTTTTATGGTTCTGTGAAGGAAAGAAAATAGCATTTAGCACAGCAGTTTAAAGATCATACCATTAGCATTTAAAACAAATCTCGCAGCTATATTGCAATAATTGTTAGAAAATTGATCACCCATTCAATGTAGATGATCAGTACACCCAATTTGCCTTTTTTCCTGAAAATAATAGCTATTATGCCCTTCTAGGAGCTGTATGTTGCTCAATACAGCAACCAAAAAAAGCAATACTAGACACAGCCAGTAGATGCTGCACCACTCTCTCAAAACTGAGAAAGTCGGTTGGCTCGGTCCCATCCTGCTCAGAAGTGGCCAAGACATCCCATGTCGATGCAGAGCACGGCTCCAATGCTGCATCTCTGCAGGGGTCCTGGTGGCATCCGGGGAATTTCTGGTAGGGCCATTCCGTTGTACGTGACACCAGCCCCCCAAGCGTGTTGCGGCATCAGGTATCCGAGACCCAACTCCACCTCATTTGTGCCTGGATGGAAGCGCAACGGCGCATGGTGCTGAAACCAGGATTAAGTAGCTCATTAATGGTGACAAGGTGGTGTGAGGCTGCTGACGGACAGCCAAGGCGTAGCGCACATCCGTCTCATTAGGTGAGCGGGGGCAGCGTGAGCCTTGGGCAGCTAAGGGGCAGGAAAATAGCTCTCATTAAAAACTGCAAGATCACTGTATACCAGTGCCCCTGCATTACATCCGACCATGTACACTGTCCAGTTGGGGTTCCAGTGGAACCAGGATTACCTCCATGTAGTTTAGACATTACCCACTACGCCAGCATTCCATGGCTTGAAACCAAATCTGACGTACATTTCACTTGGGGAAAAAAGGAAAGGTTTGAGACCAAAACTCTACAGGTCAGTTGTGCTGAGCTGCACTGCGCATCTGAAATTAGCACTGGACACGAGCTGCATGGGAATCACACTGACATCGTGGTCCATGCTGAACTTACTACACCTTGTCTCATAAACAATGCATAAGGAGAGGCATTAAATCGGATTACAAAGAGAACTGAGAAATGCTTTGCTCAGTCTCAATTCCAAGATGGACATCTTAGTCAGTGAATTCAGCAGATGTTCTAAATGTCTTTTAATTTGTTGCGTTTATCCATGTTGCAAACACAATACCTGTGAGACTAGTGTCTTATTATTGGTATCACACATAAATAAATTTAGATGTCCAAAGCTTGCAAAAAAAAAAAATAATAACATTAATATTTCTTTATCTACACGATTTTCAGTTTTATAAGCATACATTTCTTCTATATAATATTCTTAATAGAGACGCTTTACATTAAGTGCACCTTCATAATGCACTTAATGTATCATTTATAAATGATCGTTTGCGGCTTGGTTTGGGAATCTTTCAGTGAAAAATAAAAATGAATAATTGAGTGGTTTGGAAGGCAGATTGGTGAACCACAGGCAAACTTGGATACTCTATACGTAAGACAAATACAGCGCATAACCAGTTCAATATTACTTGACATTTCTCATTCATTGCATACTGAGTTTCAGCTTCTTCCATCTGGTCGCAGGCTCATAATTCCCAGGTGCAGGACAAAACAAACAGTTTTATTCCGGCAGCAAATAAGTTATAAGTTATAGCTTTTTATATTGTAAGGATTTTGTTATTTTATTTACATATTTATTATTATTTTTTACTGATAGTACTGTTTATTATTAGGGATGGACCCCATATTGGGGTATAATGAGTGATGTGTGATATGTGTGTTGTTTGTGTTTCTCCTGTTTGGGTTTGTGTGGACTCTGTACTGCAAACAAAATTTACCTTTGGGCACAAATAAAGTAACTTGAACTTGATTCATTATGCATTCATAGAACATTCAGTGCACCTTTGTAATGCATTCATAGAACATTCATAAGCAGCATGCAAGTACACCTTAACATCCTAACATCCCTTAACAGCTTTAATGTACATTTATAACAAACATTACATGATTATGCAATTATAATGTTTGTTATTATTATATGTTTGTTATTAATGTACATTACAGCTGTTAAGGGATGTTAGGAAGTAAAGGTATACATGCATGATGTTTATGAATGATTTCTGAATACTTAATGAATACATTATAAAGGTGTACTGAACGTTTTATGAATGCAATATAAAAGCATTATGAAGGTGCAGTTAATGTAAAGCGTTACCGAACATATTAATGTGGTACAAATATTTAATGGCTGTTTTCCAATAAAATACCTTGAATACAAAAATAAATTATGACAACTGTAATAAATGTATGTGAAAAACTAACAACCATTAAATATTTTTTCATCAGACATAAGAATCTGTAAACTGCAGTTAAACTAAGTAGGTCTAAGTAGTGTATGAGGATGTTAAACATATTAACAAATTCACCAGTATAGCTTTTCCTTGAAATAATCTGCTACCAAGACAGTTTAAATTAATCATTTGTTGCCAGGCAACTGTGACTTTCAGATTGAAACAGACAATTAATGTCATGGAGAAAATGATGCAAAACGCTCCATTATTGTAAACACTCTAAAGCTTTTTTAAAAAAATTATATTGCCACAAAGTCCACTAATTAATTGATTATCACTCTCAAAAATCTTTCCCGTTTGGCCTTTCAAGATGATGTTATCTTTAGACCAAAACAACCTGCCATACAACCAGAACACCACGAGGACAATTTTACTCCATGTATAACAGAGACAACGGAGTCAAACACTACATGTGTACGATCTGCTTTTTCTGTTAAGCTAGACCCAGCCCCCATTTAATGAACCTGTTTAATCTGCTCCTCGTCAAATATTTCTCTCATCATAAACTACATTAACAGTCCAGTCACTAGCTGCCCAAGAGCAATTTTTACAATGGTGCAGCACAAAATACTACAGTTCTTGTTAATATGTATGAAAGTTATTTTTTATTTTTTATTTAACATCACTTTATTGCGATGATAGTGTGGTATTTTTTATATGTCTAAAGTGAAAACATAATTTTATTATTTTAATTAGATTTAAGGATGTTAGTGCCATGAATGAGCTAACTGAGGATGTTACTATGGTAACTGCCTGAGAATTGGGGATGCTCATGGTCCTAAACGTGAACCATTCAATAAGAAGGAATTTGATTTTAAAGAGGACATGACATTAGTAATCATGTTTCAGGCTGTATTACAACCAACTGTAAGTCGTGTTTGTGGGTGTGAGATAAAGGAAGATTATAAGAAACTGTAGGCCTTTTTGTAGGTATAGCAGAAGAGAACAAATTGAACTTAAAGCCAAATGCTTCAAATCCCAAGATGGAAACACATGTTATATAAACACAAATTATTTAAGCACGCACACAGGACTGGTCAGTCCTATAAGTGGTTGGGGGGGGGGTGCTGTCTTGCCAATTTCACTTTACATCAGACAGGGGGTGCTGGTGGTGATGCTCGCCTGGGGCAACACATACTGTGTGTGGAGTTTGCAGGTCCTCCCCATGCTACCTTGAAGTGTTTGGTCCTCCGGGTTTTTTTCCCTCAGTCCAAAAACATGTGTTTAGATCAGTATCTATAACGTGCTCATATTATGTGTTGGAATTATGTGTGGATTTGAGTGCCTGTCCGGCATCCCAAAGAGGGCGTGTCCGACATCCCAATGAGGGTGTGTCCGGTATCCCAAAGAGGGTGTGTCCGGCATTCCAAAGAGGGCATGTCTGGCATCCCAAAGAGGGCGTGTCCGGCATCCCAATGAGGGCGTGTCCGGCATCCCAAAGAGGGCGTGTCCGGCACCCCAAAGAGGGCGTGTCCGGCATCCCAATGAGGGTGTGTCTGGTATCCCAAAGAGGGCGTGTCCGGCATCCCAATGAGGGTGTGTCCGGCATCCCAAAGAGGGCGTGTCCGGCATCCCAATGAGGGTGTGTCTGTTCTTCCTGGGATAGGCTCTAGGTCAACCATAATCCTCTCCTGGATAAGCAATTATGGACAACTGATGGATGTCCATTTAAATGTATGAGGTACAAATACAGTTGCATAGATACACTTCACTGGCATTTTACCTTGAAAGGTTACAAAACCTAGTCACCACAAAGAGAAAAAAAGGGTTATAAAACACATCCTTTCACATGTTGGCAATGGCTGCCTGGTTACAGCAATTAGGTCATATGAGTTAAAATTGAGTTGTCTATGCAATAACTAACTCAGTTTTCCTTCCCACCTAATAAAAAAAAAAATATCATATTATAGTGTTATCCCCACTTTAAGGAATGGAAAGATGTTTACATTTTTTGGTCAAAAAACTCAAAAGAAAAAATATTAGTGATTAAGCTTTGTTTATTGATATATTATATAACTCCCTGCAACTACCATAAATATAGGTAAACGAAAACCAAAGTATGAAGCCTTATAATCCTGACAATCCACTGATTGCACCGTCTGATACTGCCTACTGGGTTGTACTTCTTCAGCTATGAATTTGAGCATGAGCGACTAGATCCTGAGGCAATGTAAACCTCACTAAGCATATTGTTCCGACATTAAAAGGTTTTGCTGGTTCCATGAGCAAGCAGGACCAATTTATTCAGCATCTCCCTGCTCCACTGACTCCATCAGAAGACAGCAGTAATGCAGCAGGGTGCACACACCATGCAATTGTGCCTGGCAGCCAGATCTGAGGATATTTATATACAATATATGGAACATTAACCAAGTCAAATCTTTGCCATACAAATTGAGATAAAGAGAAAAATGTTCATCCATCCATCTATCTCATTTCCAAAATGCTTAGCTGGGTGAACTACAATATATTTCTGAACGGACATAAAATAAAAACATTTTAGTGACGCCTTTGCATGGGAAGCACCAGAATTCCACGAGTCATAATTTTTTGGACACTTTTAGACCCATATCATATTTTAGGATTGTTTGCCGATTCTTTGCCTCTGTTTTCACCTTGATGAAACTTTAAAGAATCTGGAATTAGATGACTTGTGTGGGATAACGGTGCCCGGCTCCCGCAGATCACTTCCAGACGCTTATTTATTTCAAGCCACGCTGTAGCCATGTTGCTCTCGTGTCACACTGAGACTCCACTGCAGACCGGCTGACATTTCGCTGTCTCCTCTCATCCGTTCACTACGACGACGGGGACTGCAGCTTCGGCGAAACGACAAAAGTAGCCGGTGGACCACTGAAAAAGAGATGAGTGCTGGAAAAAAGAGGGCACCAAAGTGACAATATGGAATAAAACTACCCCAGAAAGACTGGCTGAAGTGTCATAGCAGAAAGATGCAGACTGTCAACCAACTTCCTAGAAACATAAGGCAAATTGCAAAAAACAAAAAAAGCAAGTGCAGTCAATGACAGGTAAACGAAGCCAAAGGACAGTAGCCATAACAACGGAGTGATAAAAAAAGACACATTATTAAGGACGGTTGCAACAGCAGCCAGATTATTCTGGCTAATATGGCTTAGAAACATGATGTTTTTGAGCAGCAGAAGTCTTTGTAACAAGGCGGGAGTCGCAAACATCAACTTCTAATCTTCGGGTTGATTTATGCATCTGTTTTTCCCTCCTACACAAACTGGTAAAGGACTGTCTGTGATGTAGCCCCCAGTGTGTGCAAATATGCAAAGTAACTCACTCCATCTTTTCATTGACTTTGGGAATATTTACATATAAAGGGTTTCAGCCTAAATGAGATGCTAATCTATGCTGGCTTGCTATAAAGAAAATTTAATGTGTTGAAATTTTGAAACCAAAAGTTCATTTATGTAAACAAGGTCAATAAAACAGTTTTTGAAATAATACTAATTATGTATATAACTATGCACTTAATTTATACTTCACTGCCATGTGATGTTACCTTTGATATATTTTTAGGTATATCACAACAAAAAATATTAAATGAAGCATTAAGGTGCCACAAATTTTGCTATATGCTGCACAGGATATTTTTTTCCAATATAGTCAATATTCATTTGTGTTGTTTACTCAAGTAAGAGCTTCTCAGATTGGATTGTGGACTTTCTAAGGGTAAGAGCGTGGATTGTGCCAGTTCAAGAAAATTATATTAAAAAACATAGATGACAAGACTTTCCGTGAGTCAACCACTTTTTCTCATGCAATGCTTATTTTGCTAAATTTGTGTGAATGGAGTTTATGCAATGGCAGAACTGGATGTGCTGGCTATATTTATATAATTTGGTAATTAAGTAATAGTAGTCTATGAAGTTTTTGCAATATGAACTCTATGCAACTTCCTAACGGATTTTTTTTATTCATTTATGTTTATTTATTTGGCTTTTATCATTTTTAACATTTGATTGGTAAATTATAGGCTGCACAGTTTTTGTGTCTTTCACAGTTACATAAACATATGGAACTTTTAAAAAAAAAAAAGTACAGCATAGTTCATTTTTGTGAGCTAGCTTCGATACCACATCATTCTCCAGCTAGCTGCATGCGTGCACACCGTTTGCATGTCTCTTTGTGGTGAGGGCAAACCAATTCCACACTGAAATGTACGCGTTCGTTCGGCTTGATCTAGGTCACCGCTAATGAGCATATGAGCACAGATGAGATGCCCTGGCAAGGTTCACGCTTATCGCTTTGGTAGCACAGCTCCATGCTCCAGTCATGAAATTCCTGGCTTGAAAAAAGGCAGAGACCCGGCTGCGGTCTTCACTGGTCACTCTCAGAATGAAGCAGCATGTAAAGTTTCTATCTTCCACCGGTTCAACCTTCCGACTGGTAGCTATGGCAACCCAGCAATGTTGCAGAAAAGACAATGCATCTCTTGAGAGATATCTTGACGATGGGGGGGGGGGGGGGGGTAGAATGAGGCAGCAGAAAAATGAAAATCATTTAATGCTGAGAGGAGAGAGTTCATATAACCCTGAAATGGATGGGTTATGACAATCAAGCCACAATAACCACTGCAATTTTTGTCACTGAGAAGGCAGTGAGGAGCACGTGGTGCCAAAGCGAGCTGTAAGCACTGGCACAAAGCTGGAACCCAGTGAACATTTTAAGGGATAAATAGCGTCCATTACCAAACATTTTATGTAAGCAGGAGTTTCTCGTCGGTATTACTGGAAGTGGTACTATTTGTGTGTTGCTGGAAGATCCGGTTAGGGTGTTCAAGGTCACTTAAAAGCTGATACATTTAAAATGATCAGTAAAAACAATTAAGACTCATGCAAATCATAAAGTGTGTATAGTGATGTTAACTCTGGGCAGAAAGAAGGAAACACATTTCATCAGTAACTATACTGTTTATATAATGTCGCTGAAACTTAATCTGTAAATGTGATTTATAGATGTCATTTCATTTCTGCTTGCCTAATATAGCATTTTTTATTTGTATATTAATAAGTGACATTACAAGGGTATCAGTGGAGCATGGATACCTGGGTAGTATAAAGGACTCCAGTACTTGACAGGGGCCAAAAAAATATATAACATTATGTGAAATTGCGCTGGGTGGGGGGCGGGGGGGGGCACGGTGACATTTTGTCAGGGAGCTCAGAATTCCCAGGTACGTCCCTGCATGGGAGTCAACCAAATTACACCAACCGAATTGCATCAAACAATATCGTAAATGTCTCGATTTACTTATACTTTCTCAGGCAGTTAAAAGAATAATTAAATCTAGTTTAAATGCCAGACTCATGACCCATCATCCCCAATATCTTTCACATATAATCGTTTCCAGGTTATTGAAGCATTAGCTGTGAGTGTTACCACTGTGGCAAACGCAATACTATAATATGAAGCAAAGACTTACAAGAGCTGCAGCACAAAGTATGTGAGAATTGGCACCTCGACTTTACACTTAGCACCGTGGCCTCACACCTCTGGGGCTGGGGGTGTGATTGCCGCCTGCGGTTCTGTGTCTGTGTGTGTCTGTTTGGGGGGGGGGGGTTGCTGAAGTTCCTGCCTGCCAGTGTTTGCATCTTCTCTGCTTATTTGCATGACTTTCCTGCAGCAGTCTGAAAAAATATGGAGTAGGTGAACTGGTGACTCTCACCTGCCCTTAATGCTCGATTGCATTTGTGAAAGTGTCCCCTGAGATGACTGGGTGTGGCGTCGAGGGTCTTTCCTGTTTTACGCCTAAGGCTTCGTGGGATTGGCTCAGCATGTCCCTCTTCTGGATAAGCGATTAGGGAAGTTGTATGAAGGAATGATTATGTAAAATGGTTTGAAGCCAGAATTTATTATTTATTGCTGGGATCTTGTATGTGGATTACACATTGTAAAGAAAAATGTTTGTTTGATATGTTAATATATCTGTCTTACAGACTAGTAAATTAAAATAAGTTCATTGTTTAATCAGTCAGTGATTAAACTGCTGAAGAGTGCTTCACTACATTATTAATGGCATTTGCATTGAAACGTTGTTGACTGAGTAGAAAAAGCTGAAATACATACATAAAGGGGCTGTAAAATGAAGTGCCTGGTTTTACACCACAGTAATTAATTAGTATTGTGTAGGGCCCCCTTTTGCAGCCAATACAGCATTGATTTGTCAAGGGAATGACAGAAACAAGTCCTATAGCAGCCCGACCATGAATATTGACCCTGTGGAGCTCCTGAAGAACAGTTTTGGTGGAAACAGAAGAATCAAGGTGCGCATTTAATTCTGCAGTGAGTTGGGCAGCTGTGGTTTTATGTTTTTTGGATACGATCTGGGTCCCTTTCATCCCTTTCAGACAGCTGTCTCTTGCATCTACAGTTACTCCTGTGGACATAGTCTGTTCTTTGTGGTGGTATTCTGACATTACACTAGACACTGTGGCTCTCAATACATCCACAAGTGTGAAACCTCTAACACTATATTAGCCAGTGTTTCAGTGTCATTGTCCAATCCTTGTACATACATACATACATACATACATACATGCTTACGTGCATACATACATAAATGAGTATTTCCATTGTTTTCAGGTATCCTTTACAAATGTTGTAAGCTAGTTCCTTTTTGGAAGTGTCTCATAACTGCTATTTCTGTCTTGAAGGGCATCCCAAACAGTATTAAAATGAGACGGACGATTTTTACTGCAGCCATTGACAAAAAAAGATTTTCATTCAAGTGGCTTCCTCACTGCCATGGGCTGAATCAACACCAGAGAGTAATAACAGGGAACAAAGCACCCAAGCAAGAAACAAAGCAGCTAATCAATGACCAAACATCCTCGATTACTAAAGTGTTGATGTTGGTGTAGGACAAGATGAGGAGCCATGCTTGTCTTATTGATCCAGTCTGGGCTAAGGAGGACCACTGTATGGGATCTCATCATTAAACAAATCTGCCTGCTAAGGGCTTGCATTTTAAACCATTCCAGTGTGGCTTCTAATGAATCTCTGTTTGATAAGTTAAATGGGCTAATTGCTGGTTTGGATTGAAGCCTTAAGTCTTGCACCTGAATGCCACCAGCAACAACAACAACAAGTCAGGCAAAGCTCAACTTAAGCACAGATGAAAAAGAAAAGCAACAAGCAGAAATATATATGATTATATAAATTACATCAATATATACAACACAATACAAACTTTGAATGACCAACAATTGAATCCCTGCAAATATAACCTCAGGAATATGGAGGAAATATGCATACTTTGCACAGCGCTGGACTCAAGTTTCGACCTGCATCTATCAAACAAATTGCCTCTATGTAAATCAGGTTAGCTAGCAACAGTACAATACAATAGCATTGACAATGACTGGTTTGGATATGTAAACTGCACAATTTCTTTTTGCCATTTTGTTTAATTAATTTAAATGGCAGTCGCACTGGGTCACATACTATTGGTAAAATAAGAACATTATTTTGATGGGCTATGTGCCATTACTCTTTATAAAATCTGAAATATCATACTTTCCAATAAACTGTCATTTATCATTTAATATAAAAGCATAATGCGTAAAGCAAAAAATGAATGAAACGAATCATCTTACAAGCTTGACAAGCTCTTGTACTCCATGTAACGATACTTCTTTTAACATGGAGATACAAAAAAAATGAAAATGAAATTCAAGAATGCTGCAATTAGTGAGCTTAATAAAACACCGATCCCTTCTTCAATTAACCACTTTCCAGTGTTAGGTTTTCTAGAGATTAATTCTCCCTGATGTCCCCTGGGCTTTGTTACAACTGTTTATCACACCCTGCCAGTTTAAGGCCTGACTAAATCTGTTGCAGCCCTGTCCTCAGGGATGGATGGGAGGGGTCCTTCAGGACTTAATTATAGCCGGATGTTCCACGCTGAATATATACTGAGCAGGCCAGCTTTTATCAGGGTTCTGTCGCATTTCTCCCATCTCATGTGCTTTGTGTCAGTGTTGGTAGTGTTGCTTATAATCTGTTTATGTCTTAGTAAATCAAACCAGTAAAACGTCAAGAAAGAAAAAAGAAAGAAAGAAAGAAAGAAAGAAAAAGGAAGAGGCTAGGCATCAAAGAAAGGAGGGATGATCCATGGAGCAGCTCCAAGAAAAAGGGGTTTATTAACAAAACTGAACAGAACAATAAGTAGAACCCGAAAATAAAGTGACCTCAATGGTCAAGAACAAACAGGACAAGATCTAAACTAAAAGAACCACAAAGTAACACACTAAGGAACAGAGCAAAAACTGGGAGCAAGACTGGGAAACCAACATCGCTACTAGCATACAGAAGATCTACAATGACAGACTAAACAAAAGAATGAGGGTACACACTTAAATCTACACAGATGATAAGGGCTAACAAGGGGCAAGTGTGGAGCATAACTATAATAACCAAATCAGAAAAGACACAGGATGACCAGCATCAGGTGAAATACATAACAATTAACAAGAACAGGAAACTATGGAACATTAACCATCACTGGGGCTAACTACACAAGGAAAGACTAGAAACAAGTACAAATAAAACATAAACCATCCGGGTACTTTCAGTGCACTGAATTTTAGCTTAGTTGTCAGTGTGAATGCACTACGACCTAAGATCGTGCACTAAAAGTGCGCAAGTGCGCGATTTCGGACACACCCCTAGAAAAACAATACCAAAAGCTAAGGATAAAAAAAAAAAACACCAAAATACGCTAAACAAAAGGTGAGGTCGGTTGCTGGACAGCCTCGATCTCCCAACTGGAGGGGTTCAGCCTCACAGCCACAGGCTCAACCAATTGGACTACAGTATGTGGCAGCCCGAGCATCAGGGATACACACTAGACACTGAGGGTCTACAAAACAGAGAAGGGGAAGCAGGATGGCCAGCGACACCTACTGGCCAAAAGGGGACAAGACACATGGGACAGGGTTAGATGGGCACTGACCCTGACAAGTACTATGTCCTGGTTTTGATTTCCCCCAGCTTCCTCAATCACTCCTAAATCAGTGCTTTTCCAACATACCTTGCTCCACAGCTTCCAGTCAGTGGCCCAAAGTTTTTCCACTTACCTGTTTCGTGCCATGTCCTGTCCAATAGATTCAGGGACTGCCATTCAGAAAACCTGGCTATACTAGTGGGATAGCTAGGTTTGGAGTGCTATGTCTGTGTCTAGTCTGATGTTAGGACAATTAAAGCCTGCACCCCCTATTTCAAAATAGCACAAGTGATCTGACCTTGCCGAAATAAAATGCTTAAAATACCTGAACAACTTGCACAAACATGCCCAAACATGGCTTAGTTTAAATACTGATAGTCATGAGATGCTAACCAAACACAAACCAATTTCCGGTTTCCAAACTGTAACTAAACTCTGACTCACAGACATGATAACGCAGCCTTCCTTTGGCATCATAAGCCTTTTGGAGACTTCCACCCTTGGTAAAACACATTATTTTAAAGCTCTGACTCTTGCAGCATAGCTTTAAAATAAGGTGGCGCTTGTGAAATGTTGTTTAACTCAACTATTTCCAGGCTAATTGTTTCCTTCAGCTTCAAGGAGCTGTATGTCATTGGGTGGCGGAGAGTCCGTCAAAATGGAGGGTCAGTAGTCCCCGGCTCATTTTGTTAAGTAGGCCAACATCAGCTTATTGAATGCTGTGAATTGTGTTTATTTACACGTGCGGGAATCCACACGTGAAAACTAATGATGCCATTGACACCATATTTACAGGGGTGGTTTTCTGTTTTTGATCATTTTAGCTTGTTTTTAGACTAAAGGCCTACCACAGATATTGATTTTTGGACCCTTGCAGAGATACGAATGCTGAGATCAGCATACTTTGTATGGTGAGTGTTATGTTATTCATGAATACAAACATGAAGTGCACAGTCTGAATAGTAGCCATATTGAAATGCTAACAAACTTTATGAATATTTTTATGTCAGTGGCTTTCTGTTTGGATAATGTTTTTTAATGATTTGAAACTTGTATACATAAGTCATTTTCGGCTGGATTTTTTTTTAACGTTACAGTGTTTTGTATTGAATTTTTAATATATGGATAATATATATCGAGGGGGCAGAGCAGAGTAAGAGGCTACACTCATTTCAGCAAACACCTTGAGTCCAGTTATGACTAAATTAAGCATAACTTAACTTTGTTTCCTCAGAGTTTGGAATACCTGAGGGTCCATGGAAACAGTATCGACTGGAAATAAAGGTTGGTTGGACTGGACAGTATATTTTGTACCATAACATAATGGAAAATTGTGCTTGAATTACATGGTCATCACAAACTCACATGAACTAGAAACTTCCTAAATATGTCTGTGTTTACTGTTATGAAGAAAAAGGGAAGTTGTCACATTATAAAGATTAATTATAAGATTAAATTTTACTCCATCTCTGTCAATAGTTAGCTAACTAAATATTAATTTGAATTTAATTAAAATATTTGTGTACTGACCAAATATTATAGGCTTTTACTATAACTTAATGACATTTCAATGACACTCTACATTTTTATGTTTTTTTTTTTTTTTATCTTTTAATGTCAGCATGTTAACCCCCTGATGATAATGCAATGTTTTATTTAAGAAAGCGATGTCCTATTACACATTGTGTTTTCTATTCTGGTTCATATTCTGTGCTGCACTAAAACATTTTTTCTTTTGCAAAAAAAGGATTGCATAAGCTTTTAATGTTTTATAAAGGCGATGCTTTCATCCTCCTTGGTGACAGGAGTCTCTTTATGCCTGGTGCTCAGTGCAGAACTACAGATACTTCACAGGCATCTCAGATGCAGTGTATTTTTGCAGGCATTTTTGCATACAGTTTACATTTTTTTATATAAAATGTGCTTATTTTAATTATGGAAAGGGGCTCCACTAGTTAGTTACAGATACACCTATTATTAATTCAATAACTTTTATTTGTTTATATTAACTTAAGCATTGTAAGTTGACAATGTGATATTTTTTGACATCCGCAGTGTAATACAAGAACAGTAATTTAAAAATGTATTTGTTCAGACAAATAAGACAATACGGAATTGCTTATCTCTGACTGCTACTCATATGTCCTTTTATGAATTTCATTATGGCATTTATTGAAATAATGTCTTAGTGCTGCTCAATAAAAGAAGTAAATCTAATAGGATATATGACTACAAAAGGCTATGATTTCTATCTGGTTTCAATGACTGTGGCTGGTAGCTCAGCTTGAAAATTGATGCCGTAAGTTTACACAGCACAATGGGAACAGAGACCATGCTCAATAAAATACTTTTCACCACTCGGTTAGCTATTGCACAATGGGATGTAACATGAAGCATCACACACAATAATGTCTCATTAGATGAGAGGCTTAGCTCAGTTTGGCTTGTAGCCCCCTAACCAACTAAATCAAACGTTATAAGTAACTCAAAATATCCCACCCACCCGAAAAATCAAGATGCAAGATGTTTTATTGGCCAGGTGACACAAGTGCACTGGAATACTTATTCATCTAGTATTCCAACCATATATAAACAAACAAACAAATAAATAAATAACAAATATTCATTTAGACGTGCAATAGCACAGTGAAAATTAGCAACTTTTAAATAAATTTGTAGTCAAGTGTAGACTACAGTAGTGTTGCAGAAGTCCAGCGCAGCTATTTATGATTAACACATATTGAGAGAAGAAACTGCTCTTGTGTCTGGAAATCAGCTTTCTGATGCTGCAAAACCTCCTACCAGACTATGGCAGTGAGGATAGCTTATGAGTCCAGTAATATACTTCAGGCTTTGAAATGATCCAAACTGGGAGGTTACTCGAGTTTAGTGCACAGTTTGCATACTGTATGACTACAGGTTTGATCTTTCCCTGATAAAAGGCTCTGGAGTTGCACTTCATCTCTTTTCTTTAAGGACTGTTTGATCATTATCATAAGCACTGTCATTGTTGTACCATTACTAATAAGTTATCATTATACAACATATATTTGGATGTACAGAAAACAACAGACCAAAATGTAGAACCACACAGGCATCACCAGACAGTGGAAGAGTCAGAGCAATGGTCAATAGGCTCACAGAGAAAGGGAGCTGAGTGCAATTGAATACCTTCATTTATCATTTATCTGATTCTTTGAAGAGTCGCTAGCATCTCACATGGAGAAGTGATTCATTGAATGCTATGTTTTTTTTTTTTTTAATCAACAACCTTGTGATAAGAGGTTTCAGGCTCAACTGTACATGAAATATTGTACAAAAAATAGTAATAATGACCAAAGCATCTTGCAGTGTGTCTCAAGTTTTAAGCTTTATTGTCACATCTTCAGATTAACACAGTGAAATTCCAGTTCCACAGTTTACAGGAGATGGGACAGGAATATGTGGGGACAACAGGACAAACAGCAGTGCAATAGAACTGTTGTCGGTTGTCCAGTATGAATTCACTGAAAGAAAAGTCTTTCTTCCATTCTTACATCATGCAGTTCTCTCCCGTGTCTAACAGTTTTTTTGTCCCCATGCAATATCGTTCACTGAAAAGAGCAGCTTATTTTTAAACAACATCCACTCAAAGACTATTTTGTGATTTCACATGGACATTTACGATAATATGGCATTGTTTGACATGTCTAAGTCTGAAACCACGGGACATTAATATTGCAACTATTTGATTGACTGAGAATTTGTGGTAATTGATTGACTACAATGACTAAGAACTATTATTAAAAATGTGGTTGGAAATAGATGCTGTTCTAATTCTTTGGTGATGAGGGTTTGAAAAGCATGAAAAATGTCAGGAAGAAATCCGTGTTCTAATAATAACATGCACCAACCAGGACAGGACCCAGCTACAGACCACTAACGGTTCTGTTACCATGCGCAATCGATTTTTCTCAGGAAAGCTGGACAAAATTAGCTACAGTCATTTTTATCCCTCTTCTTTTCTAGGGGTAACTAAATACCTTTCTGAAATATCTAGGTTGTCAATGAGAAAACATGAATGTAATAATTCTCATCCTCATCCAGAAGTTATATACACACCAGGTATTTAAACTGAGACATTCATTTTTTTGAATAAGTGGTTTTGTGGAATGTTTCTGCATACTTCAGTTCCTTTGATGATTTTTACCTAGACGGATAGCAATGTCGTCTGAATACACGAGTTTTGTGAGTTTTGTGGCTTTATTTGCGCATAGTTATAATTACTGTTACTTACAGATACGTAAGCTGGGATTCAGATAAGCAGTCTGGAAAGCTGATAGGTGGGGGCATAAAAGCAGGCCATGGGAAAGTCAGCTCAGCTGGGGGTCGTGGAAGTCTGTCCCATGACGGATGACAGGAAAGTGGTTCCAGTTATTAATACAGAAGCAATGAGAGGATGCAAATAATCAATGATACGATGTGGCACAGATCTTCCTGAGCAGCAGGAGTAGGATCTTTCAGCAGTTTCTGAGAAAGACAAGAACCAGTGAGGAAGAAACACCCACAATAACACACACATACAGTAAGAGCAGTGCTGGTAGGCAAAGGACTGAAGGAGTTAGCCTCAAGAGGATAATGAAATGTTATTTGGCAAAAAGGGAGTATAGTCTGTAGAAGTGTGGAGAGAGTGCTGCAGATTTGCATGCTTTAGGTTCAAGTTTTGATTGTATTTAAACATGAGATTAATTGCATACTTTTGTCTAAAGTGACATACAAGTGAGGACCAGAGAAACATGGTCAGCCAGGCCTCAGAGCATTTGTGGTTAAGGGCCTTGGTCAGGGGCCCAACGGTGACATCAGTCTGCCAGCCACAGGATATGAACCAGCGACCTTCCAAACAGAGCTGTAACCCACAGAGCAACACATGTACCACTGGAACCAGAGCCGCACAGACAGAAATTGCCTCAGTGTGATTTTGAAATATTTTTCATTTTGCATACTGAAGACGGCAGGAACATATATCACACACAATCTTTAAAACCAGGCTTATTAATCCATTAACCTGATGTTTAAATATTAAAGAGAATTTCAGGTCATAAGTGATACTGATAATTATGTTCAGCACAAAGTAGACCAGGGATTCACACTAAAAACACAACACAAAGCCAAGGTCCAGTGCCTCTAGAAAAAAAAAAAAAGCAGAAAGTAGAAGTGGGGGGTGGGGATCGCGCAGTCCCAATCCGCGCAGTCCCAATCCGCGCAGTCCCAATCCAATTCCAGAGTCCACAAATAGGTGACCACTAATGGAGATAGTGACTCCCGCCTCCTTAGTGGGCAGTGGTGGCTTAATGGTTAGGGAAGCGTAATTTAAAGATTGCAGGTTCGAATTCCCGACCAGCAAGGCACCACTGAGGTACCCTGAGCAAGGTACCGCCCCCAAGCACTGCTCCCCGGGCGCTGAATTAGCTGCCCCCTGCTATGTCACATATGGGTTAAATGCAGAGAACATGTTTTGTTGTGGTGTGTCAACAATGACAATTAATCACTAAAAAAAATTTAAAATAGCTGTTGTTTGATGGTAGCCAACCGTCTACAAATCTTCTAAAGCATTTAAGAATGGAATTGTGTTTATTAATAAAAATATCCAATCATCGATATGATATCTGGCTGCAGATTATCTATGGATCAATTTTTACACAAGAGGAGCATTACATTATTATTTGCCGTTAGATAACACTGTAAAACATTGGCAAATCAATCAGACAGTTCTATATTTCTTATGGAAAGCAAAGAGTATGTGAAATAGCTTTCAGTATTTGTCCAGTGAATTTCAGGGGCCTTGAGGTGTTGTATGATTTACAACATAAACCAAAATAAACCACACTAGAAGTCTCATGGTATGATTTAGTACTGCCCATCTCAGGTCTCGTTATCATGTATGCCAAATCTCTATCACGCTGCCGTATATTAAGCAAGCATATTTCATATTGCATTTATCTATTTCCATAGCTATGTGTACTTGGTTTCTCCTATTTAACCAAATCATTCATTTACAAAATATTTAGCTATTCTTTCTGCTTTCCCCTTCTGTCACTGACACTAGGCCATCTGGCCCTGAGCTCACAGAGCACCAACAAGACCCAGACATCTGGCTTGCAACAAAATCCACTGAAAAGCATGCACTGGCATGATCCAGTCCACTAAACACTCTCATCTGAATTGGCTGCCCCCCAATTCACATGATCATGACCACAATATTTCTGACCCTCAGTTGCTATGAGACTCAATCAGGAAACTAACTGAATCTGTTCCAGGGGCTGGTGCATTTATAGACATTGTCATCCATGACCATCTTTGAAGGGGTCAGAGTATATTTTTTAGTTTTTCCTTTACTCATTTAAGATAATGTTGCAGAATATGGTTAGGGATGCAACTTGCTTTTGCTGGAATATTCAATAAGGAGTTAGCAAATAATAATGCACACAAAAGGCTTTTATGAGTATAATTCACCCATCTTTTAGCAGCTTATTCAGCACAGGGTGGGGGGGGGCAGACCTGGGACGCTAGTCAATCAAAGGGCACACAAGCACACTTGCAAAGGGAAATTTGGAGATGCCAGTTAGGCTTCAGTCTGAAACCCACTCAAAATGCAAACTCCAAGCACACGCATGAAGGCACAGAACAAGGTCAGAAACCACCAATACTGGAGGCTAAGGCAATGCTGAAAACCACTGAGCTACATACTCCCACTTGCAGAGCATGTGTGGAAGATAGATGAAGAAGAAAGGTATGTGATGGATATACTGTATCGAACTCAGAACTGCTTTGCTTTTATAATGCTCATTTATTTACTGAACAGCCATATACACTGGTCGTACTCAAAGGTTAATTCAGTAAGCAGCTGAAATCCTACTTGTCTGAGGTGATTAACCACAAACTAAGACAGGAAGAAGTTGTGAAGCTAGAATCATAGTAACAATACTGTCTAGCCGCTCATTTGCATATGGGAACTCATGCACATAAGAAGTGCAGACAGATGCATTTGCCGAATCTCACAAGAATGTGTTAGGAATGCTCAGTATTGGTGATTTGCTCTCAGCATGGTGAACATTCTCATTAGAGTTCTGAAAATTCTATAGAACTGCTGGGTTTTTTAAAATACTTAACTGCCAGCAAAGGTCAATAACATCACCCACTTTCTGAAGCTGTTTCTCTAAGAAAGGCGTGTTTGACCATGTCTAGAATAACAATAATTTGTCCATACTCACTTAAATCCTACTCGGGGTGAAATGACCAAAGCAAACCATGAACCATCATACATAGCTGCTCGACTTATTTTGGCATCATTTATTGTTAATATTTGCTTCATATGACTTTCATGTTTGTTTTTAGACACAAAAAATGTGACATAAAATACAAAAATGGAGATAGCACTTTTACAAAATAAAGGTATCCTTCCTGATCCCATTATTATGGACATGGAAACAATATGACAGCATTAGATAAAGACCACTGCAAATATTAAACAGAATTACTGTGTTCTTTTCATATGACAGTATGTTCAGATGAGCAAATAAAAAACATTTTAAAAGATGTTCTTATAAAGCTTGTTTTAGCTTCACTAATGCCAATTGTGTTATGAAACATCTCTTCCTTTTCATTCCTTCACAGAGGAATGCTAGCTGATCGTGCCAATGCAACAATCACATTGGCAATTTCTGCTGTTCAGTTAGGTTTCTGTTTTTGTGAAGGAGACTGTGACCTTTCTCTCAACCGGCCATGTGCCATCTGGGCTTTGTTTGAGTAAAGTGCCATCAAGTGACTGAGGAGAATCAATCAATCAGTAATCAATGATAAAGGATCCTAAGGCCAGTCAAATGGGGTCAGATGACTGAGGTGCATATTTCATGACACGGACAGAGGCCTCTAACTGAGCTTTGAAAAGGTGGGCTGTCATATGCCCTTCATTCAGGAGCAGCTTCCATCTAACCATTACCAAAGACACCTGATTGGTGGATTTCTGCAGAAATAGTCATTATTCCATCTTTATATAGGAACATGGAATCTCAGAGTGGCTATTGGGTTCCCAATGACCTCCCAGACCAAGGATTGCCAATGTGAATCTCCTTCCATTTGATGAAGGAAACCCCTGTTCTCCTGGCAACTATTAATGCATTACCAACCGTTTAGTACCCTTTTCCAAGTCTATACATTGCCACAATCCCATCTCAAAGGTCTGCAGGCAGTTACTTGGAGTGCATAGCTTGGTTTTTACTCTGTAATGACCAGGTGGGTTACAATTAAGCTGTAGCACAGGGGTTCCAAACTATTTTCCCCTGGGGCCAAATTCCATCAGCAATAAAAAGCCTTGGTTCACTGCTACGTATAAAATGTGTCGAGTCGCTTCGAATGCAGACCAAAGACCACCACTTGGGAATCCCTGCTCTAGCGAACCCTTAAATATACAGTGTCTTTATAAAGAGAGAACCCTTAAATATACAGTGTCTTTATAAAGGGTCTGAATACATATGTAAGTGGGAGATTTCAGTTTATTACATTTGCTCAAATATCTCAAAATCATTTTCACTTACGGCAAACTTTGTGTTAACTGATAGCAAAAAAAAATCAACTGCATCGATTGTAAAATTAGTCTACAACACAGAACAGTATGGGGAAAAAAATCAATTGACAGTATTTGGAATTAAGTTGTTTTATAGTTGCATTTAAGATATAATATTTTGTCATGTATGTCAGCTGATATGTCACAGCACTTTACAATAAGGCTCCGTTCTGCCAATTTTAAATGGTAGTTACTCATGAATAAAAAGAAAATGGTATTATAACTTGTTTAAAATTGTCTATTAATAATTTACGAAGTGTTACAGCCTAATTAATAACCAGATTATAAACCATTCATAAACCATTTATATGGGTAGCCTTATTGTAAAGTGGCACATGTCAGGTTCGCCCCTGTTGTCCTACTCTGTGTCCCTTCCCCGTTTGGCCAGCAGGTGTCGCTGGTCATCCCGTTCTTCGTGTTAGTCTTTGTTCTCCTCTGTTACCTGTCTAGCCACATGGCTCAATGCGTTGAGCATGTAGTTGTCTGTGAACTCTGTTCTGTATTCGAATCCTGCCTCCTGTTTTTGTATGTTGCTCCTTAGTGTTTCTAGTTATTGTATCTGGTGATTTTGTATTTGGTTTTGTTCCTTGTGCCCCTGCTTGCCTTTACCTGTTTGTAATTCCCTAGTGTTGGTTTATGTTTCCTTGGTTAGTTCTTAGTTTCCTTGTTTTCCTCCAGAGTTTATTAGTTTCTCCTGTGCCCTGTTTTCCTGGTCTCTGTTAATTAGTCTCACCTGTCCTGTGTTGGTCTTATTACCCAGTTTTGGTTTCTGTATTTAAGTCCCTGTATCTGTTCTGTTCCCTAGTAGTTCGTTGATTGTGTTTGATTGTTGTTGTCTTACGGTTTTGAAGTTAGAGCTGTCTTATGTTTACCTGCCCAGTTTATGTTTATTTGTGATTGGTAGTTTTAGTTTATTCCCTTTAGAGGTTTAGACCCCTCGTGGTCCTTTTTGGTTTGGTTGTGTTTGTAGTGTTTTCTGTTTATTTAATAAACCCCATTTTTTGTTCCTGGAAGCCGCCAGTGGGTCGTCCACCCTTTTTTGTGCACTATGCCTTGTTCTCATGTCCGAGCCGCCCGTAATCATGACAGGCACCCACAGTTTGTAGGTTCCTCATTTTTTTGTGTAGGTGGCACTATATTCCTTGGGCCAGGACTTGTTACAGTATATATTTAAAGGTTCAGAATCACAGCATACAAAACTTCACTCAGAGTCGTGGAGTTCATCTTGTCACAGTGGTTATGAGCACTTTGACAGTGGGTGAAGTGTTGCTTAACGTCTGCCTGGTCTTATATTTTGTGTTTTGTACTGCTGTCTTGTTAACTCTTTTTCACACTCTCTGACTGGTAGGAATACCAAGTATATGCATTTTGCTTTACTTGACAACCACAGTCTGAGTTCCAGGACAGAGCATGGGATTACGTGGCCTTGTTACGCTCACAATTCACTGCAGGTGTAACTTGTCACAATGAATCTATTAAGATTCTAAAAGAACGTTTTGCTGTTTTATATTAGCTTTGAACAGATCAAATTCAAAGATGTCTTTATGCCATTGCTATTGTATTGTCATTTTTTTCAGCAAAACAATAGACAATTCAAATTCAAGTAAAACTTAAGACTCAATGAAATTGAATCACAATATATTGTACTTTTATTACAATTTATTAGTGAAATTAAGTGAATTAGATAACACATAAATAACATGCATATAAAATGATGTGCAGTGATGTAACTAAATTAATAGTAAAATGCAAAATTACATAATTGTAAAATGAATAGTAAAATGTCTCCAATAGTAAAAGTTACGTTTGATACATTAATATATATTTACTTGAAAGTTTAGAGAACCAAAGGTATTTGCTTCAGTTTATTAATTTAGAAATAGCTAGCAGCTATGTTGTTGGTAGGATGGCTCTGCCTATGATGTAATGCTAGCCAGACAGAGGTGGCCATGGTTACTAAGATGTCTGTATCAATTGTGACATCACAAAGAAATTGCCAGAGTTGTCAGAGAGAGGGAGACAAAGGGTGAAGATACAAAAAGATAGGCTGTTAAAATGGTATTGGTGGGTACTTAAGTATGTGAGTTTGAAGATCGAGATAAATTTCCCATAGTGCGATTGACTGTTAATAATAGGCTGCAGTGCTGTGTCCTTGAGCATGACAAGATGGGAGATGGATGGGTTTCCCTTCCAGCAGACTCCCTATCTGTACGCTGTGCTCCTCCGCCTCATTCAGTTCAGCATCTTTGCCACATTTTATGTTTGTTTCACATGTTTTTCAGTTATCGGAAAGCTGCCTTTCCCATATCAGTGTGGTAGACTTCTGCCCTTTGGCTAACAGTACTGATGGTACAAGAAGATGTCAATAATTTCAAGGCCTACTTGAAGGGTGGCTTTGCTGTAGCATGCAGACCTCTTGTTACTACCGTGACATTTATGCAGTTATTAAGTTCTGTTGTCCTGTGTTTAACATATAACTTACTTTGACAATCCTGTAAGGACACTGCCTGTATTAGAGTAAAAGAAGAAAAAACTAATTTGCTAACAATGTATAGCAATGCTGTAACAAATAAGAGGCGGCTTTGAGCAGCTGTCATGGCTACATAAGTAGCTGAGCAATGTCACCTCTTTGTGTAGGAAAACACACCAGAAGGTTTAACTGCAGAAAATATACAGCATACTCCTTGCTCAAAAATGCTAAGAGCATGTGGAGAATGTAAAACAAGCTAATGGTGCATCCATTTGTATCCAAAGTATTTATAAGTATATCAACATTAGACGGAAGTAAAACAACTTCATATCCATTAATTGTAGAAGATGTTCCAAGTGTGTCATTTTGCATTTGTTTATTTGGTGCTTAGTTCAAAACATTTTTTAAAAACGCAGTACGCATTCAGAGCAGGATAAGAATCAATATCAAATCTCAAGGTGTGATTTCTTGAAATATTCCGAGATGCTCTCAGTTCAGCAATGAAGGAATTTGGTATCAGTTCTTCTAAGGATGGGAGTCAAAGTACAGTCCTGAGCCTGTGGGATGAGAGGAAGCTCGGATGGCTAAGAAGTGGTCAACGTCAACACAAGCGGCAAATTTGATTTCTAAACTTTCACACAAGGAACATGCCTATCCTAATGTACAGCTCTGAAGTCGTTTAACAGAGTTTGATGAAGTGCAGAGTCTGAAGATGTCTTGTTTCGTATATGATATTATCATAAAGGTGGTAAGAGCTCTGAATGGTTACCAATGGAGGGAAATTGGGGGGGGGGACACTAGGTTGGTGTGTGCAGAGTGCATGCAGAGAGATTTCACCATTGAGCCACTGAGTAGGTCTTTAACTGTAATTGCTCCAAGGCTTCGCTAACCCTACTCAATTGTACATTACTCTGGATAAAAACATTTGCTATAAAAATAACTAAATGTTAGCATTTGAACATTTGTTAATATGAGTTGGATGAGCTGGAGAGGTTGGATAGTGCACACTGGAAGCCTACCCAGAGAAGTTCATTAGTCTAGGTGAGTTTATGCTGATAGCTGTTTTGGTCAAGGTTTTGAACAATTGCGGAGAATGCAACATGGTGCTGTTTAGTGTGAGTTTGCAGCAATGTGGACTTTAGTGAATGTAAAGAAGACTAGTTTAAGCTGTAGGTGATTATCTATCATGATGGTTTTACATGTTGGCAAGACATGTTGAAATTCCGGAAGCAATTTTGCAGCTTCAGTTACGTGTTGTCATCATGACAGTGACACAAATGTCAGTGAGTGGGGGGACAAGGGGATGGAGTTTGAGATTCAGAACGAGATCTGGGCAGACCTTGTACCTCAACCTACTGGAGAGGTGTAACTCAAACCAATTCGGTGCAATACTTTAATAATTTAATAGCTAATTTAATAATTAAATAATTCCCCCGGGAACAAATTAAAGTATATCTGCCTACCTACCTTACCTGACAATTTCTTTGATTCAAAGCTTAGTTAGGATTTTGAAGAGGTATTTTACTTCGCTTCAACACTGCAGCCTTTCAAATTCAGATTAATTGATCTAAATAATCATGTGCGTTTCTGTGCTTTCAAATATTAGCATCCCCTTTAAAGTCTGCTGGTCTGCCTGTGGAAGTCATGTTCTGATTTACATTTCATTCTGAATTTAAAGGCCACACTTGCAAGAAAGTGCAAAAAGGATGTCTGTCACCTAAACGGGAAGCTGAACTGCATTTCTAGAGCATCGTAGAAGCACAGGGCAATACTCACTTTTCTAAATACGCTTGTAGGGATTAAACACACAAACATTTGGACATAAATGCATTTGCTAGAATAAAGATTCAGCTCTTATACTGTTCCAGCCTTTGGCTCGAGGAGAGTGCATCATACCTGAGCACAGTAAAAGAGTCTATTAATATTTGATTGAATTTACTCACCATTATTAATAAATGATGTGGACAACTAAAATACCAAAACAAAGGATTGGGGTTACACATTGGAGGACCTTAACACACATACATTGTCACTGCAGACTGCTGCATATGTTTAACACCACTATATCTTTTCAGAGTGCATACGTTCTTCAGAGAAGTCCTCTCATTACAAATGGATATCCTTTCAGCTTATTCAGATACAAGTTCTTCTGTTTTTCAACACAACTGAACAAAATTCAACAAATAATTCTGCTGTTTTCTCACACTTATTACATAACAAATATGGTGTGTCCGGTTAATGATTGTATGGCACAAAATTCATGCGAATTAAAAATACTTCTCTGTTTTGTTTGTGAAGTTGTTGGGAAATTTATCCACCCGCCAGCTGCTTATACAGTAGAGGGTCCATGATAAGATGGGACTGGAGACCCATACAGCACAGTACAGAAGGCAAGGGATGCCAGTCTATTGTAGGGTACATATATTATGGGCAATTGCTGGCATTTAACTGTATTTCTTTGAACTGCACAAAGACTTAGAGTACCCAGAGGAAACCCACGCAATACAGAGAGAACATGATGACTGCACACATGCAGGGAGAACATGCCGATTAAACACACGCACGGAGAACATACCAGCTGCATGCTTGCAGGGAAAACATGCTAACTACTTTCGAGCAGGGAGAGCATGCCAACTGCGCACACACAGCAGAGAGAGCATGCCAACTGCACATACACAGCAGGGAGAGAATGCCAACTGCACACACACAGCAGGGAGAGCATGCCAACTGCACACACACAGCAGGGAGAGCATGCCAACTGCACACACACAGCAGGGAGAGCATGCCAACTGCATGCATGCAAGGAAAACATGCCAACTGCACACACACAGCAGGGAGAGCATGCCAACTGCATGCATGCAGGGAAAACATGGCAACTGCACACACATAACAGGGAGAGAATGCCAACTGCACACACACAGCAGGGAGAGCATGCCAACTGCATGCATGCAAGGAAAACATGCCAACTGCACACACACAGCAGGGAGAGCATGCCAACTGCATGCATGCAAGGAAAACATGCCAACTGCACACACAGCAGGGAGAGCATGCCAAATGTATGCATGGAAGGAAAACATGCAAACTGCACACACACAGCAGGGAGAGCATGCCAACTGCACACACACAGCAGGGAGAGCATGCCAACTGCATGCATGCAGGGAAAACATGCCAACTGCATGCATGCAGGGAAAACATGCCAACTGCATGCAAGCAGGGAGAGCATGCCAACTGCACACACACAGCAGGGAGAGCATGCCAACTGCATGCATGCAGGGAAAATATGCCAACTGCATGCATGCAGGGAAAACATGCCAACTGCATGCAAGCAGGGAGAGCATGCCAACTGCACACACACAGCAGGGAGAGCATGCCAACTGCATGCATGGAAGGAAAACATGCCAACTACACACACACAGCAGGGGGAGCATGCCAACTGCATGCATGCCTCGAGAACATGTCAACTGCACATGGTCAGAGAGAACATGCCAGCTGCATACACACAGTGAGAATATGCCAACTGCACACATGCAGGCCAACAGCAAGATTCACACCCCCGACCCGGGATGTGTGAGAGATACTGCTACCCACTGTGCCACCATGCCATACAGGGAAATTGTTGTTTACTTCATTTATTTAAATGAGCTTTCTTTATAGAATAAATAATGCATATATTGATTGATACAAAATTTATAGCAACTGTAATTACCACTATGGGAAATATACAATCATCCATTCCTACCAATGGCTTTTCCAGACTGGGCCCATCACAAGTTTGACTAAAATTTTAATGTTAACAATCCCACAGTTCTCAATGTTTTTTGCACTGTCACATTTATATTAATCTCTGCTCCTGATAGGTTTATGTCCGGTTCTGCTTGTAATCAGTGTCCCGAAAAGGAAGGCAAAAGCTCCATACCTAATTGTTAATAATTCTAGAGACACATATCAGTAATAGGATGGAACCAGGCCCCTAGAACAGCTGAATAGTCAGCATCAAGTATAAAATCAATCACCCATTCACCATGTCCAATTGCTGTAAGATGACATGTGGATGGCTGTCAATGAGAAACCATTCATTCTTTTAATAGCTAATTTCTGATTATTGCATTGTTATTCTGCACTTGATGGATTCTATGTTATTCCAAAGGAAATGCTGTGTGTTGGTATAGTATGGAACCGAAATGGACAGAGGTTCCTGTGTACCAGAGGCTTTGGGATGTTCTCCCCTCCCTTAGCTATGGATAGGGGAACGGATATTCAATTATGAACTGTCACTCGTAATGTTGCATTAAACGACAACTGTACAGCAGTTAAATGCCTTATGAGCTTTTGATCTATACACAATATATGAACATGTGCCTTTCCAAAAACACAAATAATGTTGATGTTTATATTCAAACATATTCATTTTGCAGACATTTTTATTCAAAGTGTTCAACAAACTTTTTCTGTCAGTTGTACTAAATTGTACAACTTGTTTATATCTTTATTCATATGTTATTGTTTTAAGTGCTAATCAATATAGATTATAATTATTAATTTGCACACCATAACATTCCTGTTAAACAGTAGCAGCATCTTGTTGCTTGTTCCGCTGTTGTGCCTCAGCATGAAAAATAAAGAAAGAAATATTGCATTATTGAAATCATGGGAGCTCTGTTTCTGCTCTCATCTTTTCTGCAAACGCAGCCCAACCAAACCCTTTAATACCTTCATAGGATATCGATTGGACAGATTTTTTTGTTTCTGAAGTGTAAAGAGTTTAGTTTCTATCTTTTATTTACATGAACAGTAGCACAAGTGAAGGGGGCATGGAGAACAGTGGATTGTGCCATTAATGTCACTCGATATGCACTACGAGGTCAGGTCTCCAATTAAGATCATGTTCCCCAGCTCCGCAGGCAACCTATGGTTGACTCCGCAGTTTACAGTGCCAGCCCACCTACTCAACAAGTTCAGCAGCAGCGTCAGTTCCACTGAGGTTATATTCGAACCCCATCCACGGGCTCTCATTAGTGGCATAAGAGTTACTGTTTAATAAGAAACTTAATTTCACCTTTGAGGTCGAGGTTCCCCTAAAGAACATGGGCTAGTACTGTATTTCATGCTGCCTTTGGAGTTACGGATTAAAGCAGAGGAAAATATCTCCATCATGGTCTGTACTATAGCAGGGGGAATAGGTATACCACTTCGCCTTGCTGAGTTTAATTAAAAAAGAAGTTATTGCAGACTTCCACTGATCATAACGGGTTTGTGTGGCAGGAAGGCTCAAATCTGGGCCCTCTCACTTTAAAGCCAGACAGACAAAGGCTAATAGGATGGTTTATTGCAGCCTCTGGTGCATTCAAATTTTAGCTATATGCAATGAGCATGCTGGACTGGACAAAAGGTTTCGGTCACCATGGCAACACCAGAGGGGAGGCAGAGGAGAGGCAAGGTAATATATTTTGGTTATAATTAAAGCTCAGCCACTTCAATAACCAGCTCGATGATAACTGGCAAAACTGTTCAACACAACTCCTCTGACGACTACCAGTCAATACTTATATATTTGTCAGGTTGTCTCAAAGTGTCCCCATATCCATATGTCATTTTATAGAGCATGTCAAGGTTTAATATAAATGTAATATAAAGGTCCTTCATGTTTCAAGAGTTCCAAGTAGCCATTGATGCCGAGAGATGATCTAGAATGACGAATTCTGAAGCAAAGCAGGATGGAGAAAAGATTAAATAAACACAAAGTTTAAACAACTATTCATGTCATATGGGTCACATGGGCCAAGGGACTCCATGGTTGTTTGGAGACACAGTGGCCTCTGACAGACATTGCTGTTGTTTTGAAGGCAAACTGCTGCCAGAAATCCTTGCATCTTCTTTGTTTCTGAACCATGGTGCTGAAGACCATACAGGCAGCTCCCAGGTTAAGAACGAGATCCATTCCCTAAGTCTGTCTTACGTCTATAAATTCTTAGGTAAGTCGGAAAAATAATAATTTCATAGTAATAATAAAAGTTATACAGTATTAATTACACAGTAATAATAAAAGGAAATACCTACAGCAGTTACTGTATCTTGAGACAAACCATTGAAACGACAATGTTTTCATGAGCATCACAAAGTTGTGCATGTGTTTGTTATTACAAACCATTGTATTTAACCAGATTTTTTTTATATAATAGGGTTTATGGCAGTTGGTTCATAAGTATGAGTTGTCCTTAAGTCAGCTGTTCTTAATCTGGGGGCTGCCTGTATATCTATTACTGGATCTTAGGTGTGACGTAAGTCTTAGCGTAAAGGTGTTTGGAGGACTATTCATACTAACAAAATGAAAGCATGCAAATACTTTTTATACTACAACACAAAAGTGTGAATATGTCAGTAAATTGTTGTGATTATTTTATATAGCCGTCCCTAATAGTACTTAAACAATTCTAAGTTGACTCTTAGTTAATGGGAAATGGAGCCAGTTAGCAATGTCCTTGTTCTCATGGCAGGAAACCTTCCCTTCACATCTACAGGTAATGAAAAGTGGTGCTAATAGCTTTATGTGACTGTAATGCTGTGGAGACTTCCTGTTGTTTCTGAAAGATAAAAACAGTACTTAAAGCTACAGCTCTTACACAACACTCTGCCATCTGAGACAATTTTAATGTCAGCTAGTTTTTATAATTATATATTTTTTTTAAAGTATAATTGAAATCACACTAACTGTGCCAATATGAGTTCATCTATGTTCTGTGGACGGAATGATCTTGGAAATCTAAGTATATGGAGATTACTATCCATCATAACATTGTCAGGTAGGTACATGAAATGGCCTTCATGCACTGTTTTCCCAGTGTCCCATCTGGCCCGATCATCTTAGCTCTCTGAGTACTAACCCCCAAGTGTGTCCACCGCAGCTCTCTATTTGGACGATGACTGCAGGCTGCAACTTTGCATTAATCATGACGGACACCCGAGTGACTCCGTTCTGGCCTTGTGCCGAAGCTGCAGGAGTATAGGATGTCCCTCGTCTTGGGTGACCAGCGGTGATGTAACCATGGCAGGCCTGTGGGGATGGGGACTCTCAACAATCAGCTAGGAGCCGCATTTCATCAGAGAGGGCATTACTTATTCAAGGGAGCCAGTTATAAGCCATCACACTCCAACAAAGCCAAGCAGGGTCCTCTTCTTTCCCCAGAAGGTCAGTCTGGTTTGAACAGATCATGGTTCCCATACTAGATGCACAGTGGGTCTTCATTGCAAATCACAGAAAATGCAGCATGCAGAGAACCATGAATATTCTTACTTTCGCTCCTTGGAATACACCTTTCTTCATGAACCTACATAGCATTTTCCTTTAGCCAGCATTATTAACTTGTCAGTAATGGATAAAATGGTAGCACCTGAAATGATCTCTTACTGTCTGTTCTGGATCCAGGGTTTTGTCCTTGGTTTAGTATAAAAATATTAGACTTCACATAACAACTACATTGTGCATTTGTTTGCTTAATTTGCCTTATATCAGCGATTCTCAACTCATGGGTCGCAATCCAAATTTGGGTCGCGGCGAGTTCTGAAAGGGTCACGAGGCAGAATTAGAAATGTAAGCATTTTTAAAGCAGCAAGCTCCCATGCTGATCCAAGATCAGATTTCCTTGCCCCAGTCCTAGAATTAGCCTAAATGAATGGATCCTGGATCTGCAACAAGTAAACACTCAACCAATCCAAGAAACCAAACCACAGATGCTTAATTTAAAATTCACTGGCACATCCAATCAGATTTATGAGACAGGCATTGATTAGTGTATATTGCAGTTGCAACTGAGCTGACATTTTAAAAATTGGGTTGCAGTGCAAAAAGGTTGAGAACCACTGTCTTATATAAATAATACAATGTGTTTTCTTATATAAAAGACTATTAAATGCTAACTTCACAGTAGAAATACCCATCCATCCACTAAGTACAAGTTCATAGGGTCGCCTGGAGCCTATCCCTGATGACAAAGGACACAAGATTAGGGTTCTACCTTGGACAGGATTCCAGTTCTTCAGAGGGTGCAGACATGCATGTGCAGTCTGAGGAAAACACACAATCCCCACAAACAGAGGAGCAGCACTTGAACCCACAACCCCAGAGAGGTGAGACAGCAGTGCTACCTACTGAGCTACATGCCACCCACGAGAGCTAGTATTTTTGTTATTTCTACGCAATAATCGCATTTTATGTCTATATGCTCTTGCCTGAGATTTTTGACTCCTGCATCTCCATTGGGATTATTCTGAGCAAATAAGTTAATGACTTGTTAAAGAAACAAGAAATGGCTGCTAATGAGCGTCTTCTGGTTCCCCACAATTAATTCTACCTTAACAACAAAAACAGCATGCACATCGGGCTAATAGAAACCATAACTCATACCGCTGTCACGTTAAGCAGAGATTTATTGGCATAGACAGGAATCCAAGTAGAAATTATATTAATAGAGGGGAAACTAAATTTTTGGTGTCAACATTAATTTCTAGATATTGAGCCACACTGTAAATAACAAGAACGCCTCCCCTGTTAAACAAAAGCCAAGGAACATATGGACAGAAAACATAAATAATGGATTTTCACTCCTCCTGTTCATTTCCAGAGCCTGGCTAGTTTGTCAGTTTCTACGCTTTCCCAGGGAGAATGGTGTAGGGGCAGACGAAATAAATTGTGAATCAGCGTAAATATTAACATAATCTTTGATTAAAACTCAAGCATGTAGTTAAAATTATTTGTAAAGCATGTTTTGCAGTAAGCATATACAGCAATGCTGCCAAAAGCATTTCTCACCAAACAAATAACAATTGTGCATCATTGAATATTCTATTATGTGTCTGTGGTATAATAATCTAGTGCAATTTCACATAGCATTATGCATATTCATAGTTTACAGATTGCGTCCAAGGCTGAATCTAGCTTGTGACCTTTTGCAACGAATAAAATATGTCATCTGTTTTGAATTTGTATTGAATTTACCTTCATCTCATTTTTTGTAAGATGGCTATTTCTGGCATGCAGCATGCAGTCAACTGCTTTTGTCATCATGCATGAACAAACAAAGGAGGGTGATAATTAATTCAAAACTTTTTTTATGATTGATCTCTCTGCAATAGACAAAACAAGAAACTAAACTGCAAATCTCAAAGAGACGCTTGTATGTGAGCATCTTATGCTCAATTAGGAGTAAAATGGGTTCCCAGGTGCCATAGAGTCAATATATATTTATTGTGTAAGATGCCTCTTTAGATTGAACAAACATAAGCAAAAGAATTTAAACACTATTACACAAAACTGACTGGAATGATGTTCGTATGCAATAAGAAGTTTCATCTTCCTTCAGACTTCCTTCTCCTTTCTGTCCACAATCAGCCAGTCTGTAAATACTTGAGGCAACTTGTAGCTTTTGTAGATCCAGGTATTAGTTCCACCTCCTGAAATGTTCCAGTATTCAAGGATGTTGGTGATATGACCACTGCAATATTCCTGATTGATCAGCACACACTCTACAGAAGTAGTGGAATTGCATTGACAGATAGACATTGGCCATGGATATAGAACTAAAATCAATTAATAAACAAGCTGGTAATTCTGTGACAGCTTGCTTGGCACCAGTTTGTCAGTGGGGGAGATTTTTTGAGAGGATAGATGCTGAGAAGGAAGAGGCCTTGCCAAGATATTGAAGTAGAACCGGTGGCTACTGTTCTTCTCTCAGAAGAAGTGACTAGTCAAGACTAGTCAAACCTTTGATATGGAGCATGTGCATGCAAAATGTGAAAACTGTATTAAATCTTAATCAGATTACGGTCATCGGTATTTACAATTTGAGTTCTGCAGGCATTTCAAAAGTTCTGAACATCAGATTATACATATAAAATTGTTTTATCCATTTTTAAAAAAATGCACCTCTGATTGCAGGATGCAGTGACACTAATTTCACAGCTAAATCAGTGAGAATCATAACAAAATAATATACATTTGCAAACATCGCAAAGTAATTAGATTCAAAGCCATATTATACCTAGTTATTAGCCATGTTTTACAAAGTACACCTATCTGACTAAAATGAAAGTCACCTTTACGTGAAACCTTAAACTCAGTATCAGCAAGTAGTTGAAGGGCATGGCCTGCTTGGCTATATATCATCTAGGGACGCCCATATGGGAGAACATGTGCTGGTTGTGTGTCCCAGCAGGTTAGGAGGCAGGGCCTGTGATCAGGAGGTTGCTGGTATGAATCCCATGGTTAGCAGAATGGTTTTCAGAATTGGGCCCCTGAGCAACGGCCTTAACCCCCAACTGCTCTGAGGACTGTCTGACCCTGATTCCTCAATTCTACATCCCGTTAGATAAAAGCATCTGCTAAATTAACAAAAAAAGTACTTTATCATTTCTAACTGGAAACGTACAGCAGTAGGAAGGTTGAAGTTGTGCTACCTGATGTAATAAAGGTGAAAAAGATCAGCAAGTTTGCAACAATTTCTTTTATTTAATACTGCATTTTACAGTGTCCCGGCCTTATGCCAAACAGTATAACATGATGTATGGCAGTTACAGCTCTGCAGTTGGCCAGTGACGGCTATCTGAGGAGTGTCAGCAGAGGATCACAGCTCCTGTTCTAATTGCAGAATAGGAACCTGCTGGCCACAAAATTATTGCAAGTGTGCACCTTCCCCCGCAGAGCTTGGGGTTTGCAGTTCGGTTCCAGTCACACAAATCCTGTGCGGCTTTTACTGTACCCTTTACATCTCCACAAACATGGGATGAGTAATTAACAGTTTGAAGAACCTGTAATGATCCCCTGTGATGTCAGCGTGTTTTTGTAAGCTGCCCTACACTGTACCTGTGGCTTGAAGAAAATGCTCCCTGCTGTCATGTGATCCACAGTGAGATGGTTGTGAAGTTCTCACATTGCACCACTGATCCCTGACATGTAGCTGCATGTGCCTCAGAGACCTTTGACTGAACAAAGACAAAAAGCAAAACCAGTGAACACTAAACAACTTCTACCAACATTTTCTGCTTAGCACTTCAATTGTTAAAGTCATTTTCATTGTAACTGAAACAAAATTTAAGTTCTGTGGCACCTCACAGTCATTAAATTTGTTTACATCTTTGAATATGTAAGAAATGTCACAGATTTGGAGAAACAAGGTGAAATTGATATGTGGGGTAGGATTACCAAATACGCTCATGAACCATTGTTTTGGAGAGATGTACAGTCTTATTTTGCGGGATTGCTGAAATAATTATCAAACAACGGTGCATATCTTTGTGTAAAAACATAATAAAAATATGGACAAATGTATTGTAACACCTGGCCTTTAAACTTACAGGGACACCCCATTCTAAATCTATAGGCATCAATATGGAGTTGCCCCCCTCCCCTTTGTAGCTATAACAACTGCCACTCTTCTGGGAAGCCTTTCTGCAAGATTTTGCAATGTGTCTGTGGGAATTTTTGCCCATTCATCCAGAAGAGCATTTGCGAGGTCAAACACTGATGTTAGACATGAAGGCCTGGCTCGCAGTCTCCATTATAGTTCATCCTAAAGGTGTTTGATGAGGTCAATGCTCTCTCAGTGAAGTTCTATCACACCAAACTCACCCAACCATGTCTTTATGGACCTTGCTTTGTGTACACACACAGCACAGTCAAGCTGGAACAGAAAAAGGCCTTCCCCAAATGGTTCCCACAGAGTTGGAAGCATAGAATTGTCCAAAATGTCTTGGTATTCTGAGGCATTAAGAATTCCCTTCACTGGAACTAATGGGCCCAGCCCGACCACTGAAAAACAACCCAATAATCCCCCCTCCACCAAACTTTACAGTTGGCACAATGCAGTCAGGCAGGTAACGTTCTCCTGGCATCTACTAAACCCAGACTCTCCATCAGACTACCAGACAGAGGAGTGTGATTTGTCACTCCACAGAACACGTCTCCACTGCTCCAGGGTCCAGTGACGGTGTGCTTTACACCACACTATCCGATGCTTGGCATTGCGCTTGGTGATGTGAGGCTTGAATTCACTGAGCTCTTCACAGCGACCCATTCTTTCACTAATTTTTGTTCAGCCTGGCTGTATGGTTCAGTGCTTGATTTTATATCACCTGAATTCAGTGATTAAGAGGTGTGTCCCAATACTTTTGTCCATACAATGTATCAAAATAGCACTGGATTTTTACCAGCAATGAAAGAATCACACATGCACCAAATAAACAGGACACATTTCTACCTAATAACTGAAGAAATTATAATGCTCCTGCAACAGCAAAAGTAATCCGGTCTGACTGAGCGTCCTTTACTTTGGCAACAAGGAAGTTGCCATGGCAACAGGCCAGGTTGGCTGCACTGGTTTTCTTCAGTTCATCTCAATATTAAGAATGTCTGTTTGTGTTGTCATAGTTTCTGGGTAAAGTATGTCCCACCGTGTAATACAAGTTGTCTCCACGTTTGCCTAATCACCGCTAACAAGAGAAACAAACAATACCTTCTTCAAATGATAATCACGCTGGGAGAATCATCAGATGTGAAGAAATGCTTTGTCATGGCCGTCGGATGAGCGAAACTGCATAAATAGCAGTTTTAAGATTGAGCTGAATTTTATCTTTGTGGGTTTTTTCAGTGTTCAGAGAGAAAAATATCTTTATTTTGTTTGCAATATATTCAAAAATGCAATTATACGGTTTGTAAATGTTATTACTGCATTAATTAAATGAAACAAATGGGTAATTAAAATTGAACAATATAATACTTCCAACTCCTGATTTGGGTCACCTTGATCCTTACTATCACAGCAAAATTGTCAGCGCAGAATTCTAGGTATACTTGTCTCCAAACGCAAAAGTCAGTATCTATCAAGCAGTACATAAAATTAACAAATAAGTTACAAAGAGTACTACTAGTACACAAGATATTTGGGCAGAAACCACTGCTCAGCTAAAAGGACAAAACAACATTTCCAAAAACCAATTAAAGAGCTGAAATACTGTTTTTTGGAAGACTAGATTCAAAGTGAAACCTTTAAGCCAACATGAATCCCACTGCGCCGGGTAAACATTACATTCCAGAGTGAGAAAATGTCCAACATGGCAGTGGTTCTGCCACAGCGTGGGTGTGCCTTGCTGCATCTGGCCCAGCTCTGTACCAAAGAATTCTACAGAAGGACATCAAGCTTCCGCTGTTTAAAGGACTTTACAAAACAAAAAATAAAATTCAACTCTACAAATTAAGAAAAGAAACTTGGAAAAAAACATGCCAAAAGTCAAAAGAAGAAAGTTAATTTTCCATATCATTGTGTATCTACTCATATACTGTATGAATATGTGCATCACAGACAGCTATAGATTCATACTAACTAGCGGATATATTAAGTGGGTCATATTTTGGCTCATTTGCCAAGTCACAGGAATCCAAATTACTCTGTGCCAGTTCAGCCCCACCTGTTTCCCCGTGTCTCTGAGGACGATTCAGACTGTGAGCTTGTGGAGTCAATAATTACAGGTAGTTTCAGCACAATGACAGGTCTACTCAGAGCCCTGTGCCAGAGTGAGCAGCTCTAGGCTCACGCCATCTCACCCAGCTGTTGTCACAGATGTCCCTGTTCACTGTTTATGTCCTCCAGTGAAGCAGACTCAGCTAGATTACACTTCACACTTCCAGTGGCCAGACAGAAAGCATTCAGTCAAAGAGGCTTGTTTCAAACGGAGAAGTGTCCTGAAGAGAAAAGCTAATGGAAGGAAGGACTTCAGGGTGTGCACCTGAATCCTCTCATCTCATCCATCAAATGCCGCTTGGCATTTCATGGCAGCTTTGATTAGGAACACCATGGTCTGGATTTATGGGAACAAGTTGCCCCCGCTGCCACGGGCAAAGGCTAACAGCACAGTTCTAAGTTTCATTGTTATTTCGATTCATGCCCATTCTTGCTGTAAATGCAAGTGATAGAATGATAGGCCTGGAAATCACTGCTACCAAGTTATTCTGCAACAGGAAAAAAAGTTCTAGGATTTATTTATTGAATACAGCTTGTGTTCATATTGCATTTACATTAACATATTTACATATTACATTTACATGTTAGCCAGCACCAAGGCCAACAGAGAGCCAGTTAAGATAAGGAAGGCTGTGACATGTGAGCATTTGAGCTGAAAGAATACCAGCCATCCTGCCACATTTTTAATCATCTGTGGTTTGAGAGCACACACACATACACACACACATACACACACACACATACAAATGGAAGTGCCAATTTAAGTAGCAGTAATGCTAAATTCAAGGTCTATGACTGACAAATATTAACATTTTTTTTTATATTTCCTTTCAAGAAAGTCAGATTTAGATGTCTATATAATGCCAACTGTGAAAAATACACCTAAAACACTCTTTTTAAAGTTTTAACACATTTTTAAACCATTGTTTTATACTAGGAAATGTCTGAAGAGCTAATGTGATAAAAACATCTTACACGATTCATATGTCAGTTACCAAGCATAGTTCTACAAACAGCTGCGATCGCACTTTCCCCAAGCGCACGCTGACATAGCCCACCCAGCTGCGAGGGCGCTTTCCCAAGCGCACGCTGACATAGCCCACCCAGCTGCGAGGGCGCTTTCCCAAGCGCACGCTGACATAGCCCACCCAGCTGCGAGGGCGCTTTCCCCAAGCGCACGCTGACATAGCCCACCCAGCTGCGAGGGCGCTTTCCCCAAGCGCACGCTGACATAGCCCACCCAGCTGCGAGGGCGCTTTCCCCAAGCGCACGCTGACATAGCCCACCCAGCTGCGAGGGCGCTTTCCCAAGCGCACGCTGACATAGCCCACCCAGCTGCGAGGGCGCTTTCCCAAGCGCACGCTGACATAGCCCACCCAGCTGCGAGGGCGCTTTCCCCAAGCGCACGCTGACATAGCCCACCCAGCTGCGAGGGCGCTTTCCCCAAGCGCACGCTGACATAGCCCACCCAGCTGCGAGGGCGCTTTCCCCAAGCGCACGCTGACATAGCCCACCCAGCTGCGAGGGCGCTTTCCCCAAGCGCACGCTGACATAGCCCACCCAGCTGCGAGGGCGCTTTCCCCAAGCGCACGCTGACATAGCCCACCCAGCTGCGAGGGCGCTTTCCCAAGCGCACGCTGACATAGCCCACCCAGCTGCGAGGGCGCTTTCCCCAAGCGCACGCTGACATAGCCCACCCAGCTGCGAGGGCGCTTTCCCCAAGCGCACGCTGACATAGCCCACCCAGCTGCGAGGGCGCTTTCCCCAAGCGCACGCTGACATAGCCCACCCAGCTGCGAGGGCGCTTTCCCCAAGCGCACGCTGACATAGCCCACCCAGCTGCGAGGGCGCTTTCCCCAAGCGCACGCTGACATAGCCCACCCAGCTGCGAGGGCGCTTTCCCCAAGCGCACGCTGACATAGCCCACCCAGCTGCGAGGGCGCTTTCCCCAAGCGCACGCTGACATAGCCCACCCAGCTGCGAGGGCGATTTCCCCAAGCGCACGCTGACATAGCCCACCCAACTGCGAGGGCGCTTTCCCCAAGTGCACACTGACATAGCCCACCATCTTTCCTGATTTGCTTCTTAAAGCAGTCCCTCAGAGAATGGGAAAGCAATATTCTGCATGGGCCGTGAAACACGGCAGTTATTTTTTGATTTGATCATTCAGCTGAAACGAGGAAGTCAGAGCACGCATATTGATGCCATAAATTGGGGCACAGCAAACACACTTGATGAATAATGGACCTTCATGTAGGCTTCAGGTAGTAATCAGAGAACAGCAAATCAACCACCAGGGGCACACAAGCAGCTTACTCTAACAATTATGGTTTTTATATTTGTTTCTATTGCTTACTCTCTGCTTATCCAAAACAACATACAATATTGCTTACCCTTATTTTTTACTGAAGCAATACTGTATGAATGCCTTGCTCACATTCCTCTTTTAGGACTTGAATCAGCATCCTCTTGGTTGGTCCGGGTCCTTGCAATGATCTATTTCATAACAACGCTGGCATCCATCTAAGCTTCTTAGCTTTCATCAAACAATGTTCTGAATATACCATGAAATGTAAACATCATGAAATGATTTAATTTCTTAAGTTGAAAGCTTAGCTTAAATTGCAGAAGGATAAATGAATACAAGGACAGATATCAAAACTGTGTTTTGTTACATAACATGCTTTGGGGAAAAAAAAAATCAGTGGTAAAGTAAAATATGTCTCATACAATAACCACTCCCTTCAATAATAGATGTGAAATCTACCAGCTGCAGTGCAGAGTCTCTCACATTTAAATGCTAAAAACAAAGGGTTTGCTGTTCTAATGTCCAGCATGAACCTAGCCTGGATAGGTGGTTAGAAGACAGATGGATGGGTGGATGGATGGATGGATGGATGGAAGAATGGGTGGATGGATGGAAGAATGGGTGGATGGATGGATGGATGGAAGAATGGGTGGATGGATGGAAGAATGGGTGGATGGATGGAAGAATGGGTGGATGGATGTTCTAAGGACCCATCTTTTTTTTAGAATGGCAGACCCAGTCTGGAAATTCGGATCATTTTAGACAATCTGGTTATTTAAGTGTTACAGCGTATTTTATATCCATTTATCTTCAATACTGCTCTGAAAAATATGAACTATAAACAGCATGATTTAAGCCCAAGCTGTAAAATCAGTAGTGTGAGACTCTTTTTAAACAACCGTACAGTTCAGGTAAATTGGAGGCTCTATGATGCCCTTTGTATGCATCAGTGTAAGTGAACGTGCATATGATGGGATGGATATGATGGATGGGAAATAAACATAAATAAACTGCCCGTGCATTAGTAGTCTTTCATCAACATGCTGCTGTTTCCGGCTTGTTGTCGTTGTAGTGCTTGTTATGTCTGTATTTACGCATCTTAACATGGAAATGTGCTGCACAGTTTAGAGATGTGACTGGAACAGGTCTGGACACAAGTTATATAAATTTGATATTATTTTATCTGTCCATTTGTCCTTCTATCTATCTAATTTAGGGTCATTATGAGACACACACACACGTTTGTATTCATATCTTTGCATTCATGTGTTTATTCATTTCTATAGGCATAACGCAAATCCCATCAAATTCAACTTTAATCCCTATCCAGCCCTAACTTTAATCAAAAGTAACCAAACAAAATACAAGACTTCTGACATTTTTAGTTTTTTGATTGAAGTCACAGATTTTTATAAATTTCCCCTTGTGGTGACTGAAAAAATGGTCCTCACAACAGCAAAATAACAGGTTTTTATCATATTTTGTCCACACACACACACACACGCATGCGCACGCACACACAAATAAACACACACAAATGCACACAAAACGGTCAATTTGCATATCTTTGGACATGAAAACTCCACATAAAGCCAGAATAAAATCGAAGGCCCTCATTCAATGGCCTCAAAATATTATCTTGAAAAATAAAAAAAACTGATTTCATTTTATCTCAGGGTGAAAGCCAAAGCAAAAAACTTTTCCATAGTTAATGCATAATAAATTTTTTAAAAGGGCTATTGGCAAACACAGTCTTGAGAACAAAAAACTGTCCTCTATGGAATTTTTTGTAAGATACATGTACTTTTCTGATGAGCTTGACGAGGATAAACATTACTTTTACTATTACTTGGGCTGAGTATATGTATACTTTTGTTCAACCTGTAAATAATAATACATATTTGCATTTTTTCTCTCCTTGAGAGGAAAAATTATGCATCAACCTGAAAAGCCTGAATGCCAATTGATAATTCAGGGTTTTTCCCTCTGTCACCACGGACAGTGATATACCCTCTCTGGAGGCAAACCCTGAGGCCATGAAAAAAGCCCACGATCTATTCTGAATAACAATGAAGCACCACTGCAATCAGGCTGATGTTATTGTTTTTCTGTCTTAGGAAAATAGTGAATTGGATCCCTAGTGAAGAAGTCGTGGATTTATGGAAAGTTGGGCTGTCAAACAAAAGCAGTTAGTCAAGGGGCTCTGCCAAGCCGATTATTTGGGGGACATAAGTAATAAAACACTGGCCATGAACCAGTGCTTCTTGATGGAATTACAGCTTAATATCTCACAATGGGCCTTGCTTGGTAAATGCCATTAGGATAAAACATATTTTTCACTCCTTTTATTGTTCATGTCATATTTCAGGAGGTCAGGAAGGGCGGCCCTCCCCTGTTACTCCTGTTGACTTTGAAATCAGGAAAATTTATCTGATATTAAAAGCATTTGACAAAACTATTATTGTAATGAATACTGGCTAATTTACTATCACTGTATACTTTCAAAGACAAATACACAAACAAAAATGGATCTACAGTCAACAAAAAAAGCAATTTGCATGTTGCTTGCAAATCAGCCGCAATAGATGACAGCTTAAACCATTAGGGCGACTTAAAACTGATTTTATACTCATTATATAATTATAAAGTGATTGCAATATTAACCGCTCTAATGGCTATATGTCAATAAATAGGACAAAAGATTGCAGCCATTAAGGCACTTTTTTGTAATTCTGCATTGCTGTGATGGCTTATATAATTCATCTATATGAAAACTGTAATGAAAGACGTGCTTCAACAGAGATAGCAGATTAGGGGATGCAGTGAGATGGTTACAAAGCCACTCATTTCACTTCCAGGAAGTCTTCTGTAAAACGGAAGATGATTCATGTTATACTTCTGTGTAAATGACATGCTGTCTATGTCAATGTCTATAGGTTTAGAACAGTGTTTTTCAACCTGGTCCTCGAGGGCCTCAGATAGCCCATTTTTGCTCCCTCCCAGCACACCTGTATCATCATGTTCTTGATTGTTTGGTTCACACTCACACACTGTGGGCAAAACCTACACGAACATGAGAAGATCATTCAGATTCCACATGGCTGGGATCAAACCCACAGCGTTACCATCTGAGCCACCAATCTTATTACTGTTACTGCTATCACCCATCCTTCTTCCACTGCTTTCCCTAAGCAGGGATACTGGGGGCCTATCCCAGGAACAAAGCAGGAGACATCAGTCAGCCTAAGCCTAAGAGCAGAGGTGGGATTCAAACCTACAACCCTGGAGGTGAGCACCATCGGTGCAACTCATTCTGCTGTCTGCATCCTCTTCTGACTCATTATTGCTATGATCATTTATAATTATGGCTTCTCTTTGTTATATTTTCTGTAACCTTATCCTGTACATCACTTTCTCTTTGATTTATGAGCCTTGATTGATATTTATTTGAATTCACTGAGGTCTGATTAATTTCAGTCAGATTCAGTCCTCTCTAGCTTCTATAATACCAATATTTACCCAGCAGTGAGAGTAATTTAAGCCCCTCTTTCAGCTTCTATTCGATACCTATCTTTTGACGTGTTCCCCATAATTGTGCTAAATGTCTGTCCTTCACTCCTATATTACACCAGTGGTGCAACCTGGACACATCATCAGTGATGTTTCCCAGGGTCATTGGGTGTTTCGGGTCTAACATCAGACACCCTCACCCGGGCCACCCAGCCGGGGGTGATCAAGTCCCGACTTGTGTCCAGGTAGCACATCTCTGCCACATTCCTCCCCTTTTGTCGCCTCCTCATGATTCTTCTCCTTTGCAGTCCATGGATGCCCCAAATGCCCAGTACCCGGTACAGAGACTGTCCTGCAAAGCCTCTGCATCCCACCTTGACTGGCTCCCAGCGAGCCTTCCACCCCTGCCTCCAGCAGTCAGCTGTAAGGTCCGCATACACTTGGCCATTTTCATTTCCTGCGCCTCCTCTAACTGGTCTTCCCAGGGCACGGTCAACTCCATCAGGATGACTTGTCTAGAGCCCCCAGACATCAAGACCACATCTGGCCTGAGTGTGATGGATGCAACGATGTCTAGGAACTTCTGCTGCCTCCCGATATCCACCAGGAGATGCCAATCTCCTGCAGATGCCAGTATCCCACTTTGGGGCTTTGGTGGAGGCTGTGGTTTCTCTCCCACTCAAACAAAGGCGATAGTGGTCTGTGCTCGATGTAGCTTGCTGCTATTCATGGTAGTGCTGGTGGCATCAGCTAGTGCCTGAAGAACCTGGTCATGATGCCACCAGTACCTCCCCTCTGCCAAGCTCTTTGGACAACCGCTGATGATGTGCTCCAGGGTTCCCCTCTGTTGGCAGAGCTGGCAAGTGGGTAAATCCACCAAGCCCCAGCTGTGCAGGTTAGTGGGACTTGGGAGGACATCATACATGGACTGAACCAGGAATTTGAAGCGATATGCTTCGACCTTCCAAAGATCAGCTGAGGTGATCTTACTGCCTACTGCATGATCCCACTTGGTCCAAGCTCCCTGCTTGCACATACCCACCATCCTACAGTAGCAGGACTCCTCCTCCCCGGCTCGGACCTCCTGTTGGATGAGCCTGTGGCTGTCCTTTCCACGGGTTCTGCTGGAGTGAGGTGTCATATTGCTCCGTAGCCCAGCTCATCCAGTCGCCACTGTGCACATCCTCAACTATCCTGGCCCCAAACGGTGTGATTATAGCTTCTGATGGAACTGCCTCATCGCTGGAAAGCTCTCAACTCTTGCATGTCATTGGAGCACTTGGTTAAGGTCAAGCTGTTTCTACCAGTGGCAGCAGAAAGGTTTTCAAATGAAAGTGGCTGCTCCTTTACAAATTTTGTAAACAAATTATCTCGCAATTTAAAATGAAACGATACCAAATCCACCCTTCTGGGTTTTTACATAACCCTGTTTAGAGTATTCATTGATTACAGAAACCTTTTAGATTTCCTTTATCTAAGGACAGAATTGTACATTTGAGCGGTTTGTGTAGACTGAGTGCTTTCATTTCTGGCAATTACCTGCTATCAGTCACCTACAACAGATATATTCCTCACATTATACCTTGTGGAATAGCTAATACTTACCTGAACAAGTGAACAAAGATGACTTTTTAAAATACATTCAAAAGAATTTCTTATTTTTTACATGCTAATGGTCTCATAATCAACACCTCTGCACTTCCCTATGAATAGATACTGAAGGGGCTGAAATTCGGTCAGCACAAATGCCGTCCAATTTTACCTCCTACAGAGTATACACTGCACAGCAATACAATATCCAGCAACAAAAACTGGATAAGGCGAGAGTTGTCAGCTTGCAAAGAACCCCTCCTCTTTTGGCTAAGACGTTTCCATAGCAACAGTCACAGAACTTTTTTTTTCCCAGATAAAATTTTAATCCCATGGTGAAATAAATAGGCAGTAAGAGATGAGAATGTGAACGACCTAAATGGAACGGAACCTGCTGACAGATAGAATATCTTTCATCACTTAAAGAAAAACTGAACTATGAATTGTGGGGGTTACTAAAGCAATCATGTTCAAAAAGAAAATGATTGCTTCACATGAAGTAAAATGAAGTGGTTAAGGATAACTGAAGCAAAATGGCTTCTTATTTTGTAAAACAATAGGTGGTTGACTGGGAGTCAGTGGATATGATGAGGAAGATCAAGGAATCAGTCAGGAAGCAACGAGTACCAGAGGACCAACACAGCCTAAGTACATTTTGTCTTCTGCATGCTCAAAAACGTACTAAAAACTACTTATATAAATAGCGTCCATTAAGTGCTTCAATTATTCTTATGCAAATTATGTTTTTAGATGATCTCACCCCATGTCCCCGCTATTATTGTACTGAAGAGTATTATTCAGCATTTATTCAACAAACTCGCGTTCAATAATCCAGAGTGCTCATTTTTTGGCCCTCAGAATGAGTGTTGAAATAAAGTGCCAGCTATCAAAATTGAGGAAGGCCGCTAAGATGATGTAAGTTGTGTTAATAGGTGAGTAATTGAGAGTATTGTTTTGGTGAAGTGAGTATGTGGAGTGGTTCACAGAAGCTCCATTGTAGATAATGCTTGCGCTTTGCGCTGGGAGCATCAATTTCCATGGTAACCTAACCAGGCAACACTTTCATGTCTGTGTCTAACTCATACCGAAGAACCAAGGTGGCTCACTGACAGGCTTCAGAAAAGTTTGCTGGTAAGGCCTTCATTCTGTCTGGCAAATGTCATCCTATGTCCTGTCATCTCAGCCTTTGGAATCAAAAAAAAGAATAGGGCAAACCATGTCAGTATAAAAGTCATCAAACATGGAATTGTAGGCACTACTGTTTTGCATATTAATGCAATGATGAACGTGAGAATTCCTTCAGCTGGCAAACAGAATCATGTGGCACTCATGGTAAATGAGCAGGGAATCCAGCTTTCCCTTCTAAAGATTTATGGGGTGGAACAGGGAAAAATCCAGCACCGTGCAAAAACAAACATAAAAATATATGTACCATTTTGGCTAATCCCCAAAAAACAAAAAGATCCAAAATTAACTCACACAAGCATTGAACTGGCAACCATAGCAGAGACCATTGGGACTAAAACAAAATGCAAGAGAGCCAGGTTCCCCATACGCCTGACCCGCGCACCCGAGACAGCAAACCCCTCATCTCACAATATTATATCAATAACCAAGAAATATGAAATCTGCTCTTCCACACTTTCACTCACTATAAATACTCTAGGTCAGATGAAAACCCGGTTGTGCTACATTCTGCCCGCCTGACCCTCCCGTCTCCTCCCTAAGGGGGCCCTAACAAGGCACCCCTGATGCTTGTTGCCCCTCGTTAGTCTTTGTATATAAGTACCTGTTTGTCTTGTCTTCCCCAGTACAGTCATTAATGTCACTCCTCTTGTCAGCCTGTGTCCTTCCTAGTTGTTCCCCTGTTTTGATCCCTCGCGATCTTGGTTTTTTTCCCCAGTGTGTTTGTTTAGTTTTTTTTTTCTATAAAACACTTTTGGTTCGCCAAAACACGTCTGACCTTGAATCCTTTGTCTCAAAAGTCGTGACAGGATGACAATAACAATACTACAGCTGTATAGCCTTATGGGTGAGTGAGTGCTAAAGATGGTAGACATTGCATCACGAAGACAAATGTCTTTAGTGACTGCTGTTTCAGCTCTTGCAAAATATGTGATATGTATGACATTATATTTATTACATTGTCAGACATGCTGGTGTCTCCCTCTCCCCACCATTCATCAGCGACCAGCTAATTTCTGTAGCATGTTTGAGTCCATGGTGCTTGCAAACAAGATGTCCAGGGGAACAGCAACACAATACAGTATCAACAAGACCTCATCAGACCCTATACCTGCTCAGGTTCATGAGCAATGAGTTACACGTCATTCTCAGGACTGTATAATCCCTCCTGCTCTTCAGCAAAGTTCAGAATATTCACCTGCTTAGCACTGAATGCCTGGCTGCACCCAGATTCAACTTGAGTTACTATTCCTGACAGTTAAAGTCAGACACTGTGACTCGAAACTATTGCATATGTGTAACTTTTTAAGTGTTTTTTTTTCTGTATTAGTGCACCTTTAGCTGCGGTTATATCTTGATATTTCATCTATGTAAAGTTCAGTATATTTTATACTACATTATTGTTTGATATACTTTATGTGTAAGTACAGCTCATGCAACTTTAGACTATTGCAAATTAAACCATTAATCAAGCTTTGCCCCACTGTGAATTCCAACTGATATCATCTTTGCTAATGATCAGTCTGTGTAACTGGGTGTTGTTAAATCATTGTTATTCCATAAACTTGAATTTAAAAGGAGTCTGAGCACTTTGTTTCAACATTATGATCCTTGTAGTTACATTATGTGTAAATCATATTAAGTTTTTCCATTGTATGGTATTGTGAGTTCAAATTTAAAAAAAAACAAATTCATACATAATGAACTTAACATCCCAAACTTACTGTTTTGGTGAGTTTCTCTGACAGACGGCACACATTTCATATGACAAAGCTGATCAGGTCAGCGGCTGCAGAACTTACTTTCTTACTGAGACCAAGAGATACTGAGTTAAGTTGTAACCCCCCCCCCCCAATAATCAAAACCAGCCAGTACAATCCCCTGGAACCCCTTAAATGTGTAGAGACCTCTACCCCCCCCCCCAACCATCCAATGCTCAATAACCCAAAGTCATGCCCAAGAATGAAAAACATCACACCATATTGGTTTTGAATAATTTTAATGTTGTTTTTGTACATTGCAGAAATAGCCCTATTCAGTGAGTTCAAAGTGCAACATACACAATATCAATTAAAGAGGGTTCTTGAGGTCGGTCATCTGAAGTTGCAAACAAGATATTTGATAGTTTACCAGTTTCACAGGTGCAATAGGCAACTTTGCCTGTTTCATGCAAAAGCTGATACTTCACCATTATGAAGACCCTGGAACGTAAACATGACGGGCAACAAAACATTAACAAAAAATATTACATTTACTCAGAGTACGGAGAGTCAAGCTGACTGGAACCTCCCGAGATATTTGGCACAGGTATGATTATGTTCAATAAAATATACCCAAAATATACTTATTCATTCAGAAAGAGTAATGATAAACACTTTTACCAAAAAGAGAAATGAGACCAGGTATTCTATAAATAGCTGGGTAACAAAAACAGCTTCTCACTTTCAAATGAGCAGGCAGTTTATAGCAACAACAAAATAGAAATCAAGCAACATCAAATTCATAATAAAAAAGTAACACCTTAATTTTTCATTCTATATAAAACGTTGTTCCATCCTTCAGCACTGCAAAATAGGTATCCAAAAGTTAATAAATGATCTATTTGTACAGGTGAACAACATCAAAAAGCGTTTTACATCCATTGTGCATCAAAAAAAAAAAAAAAAAAAAAAAGGATGACTATTTTTTTTGCAAAAATACAAAGTAAACAAAGTGCTCATCTTTAGCCAGGGTACAAGAGAAGAATACAAAGGGATTAAGATACATGGTGTGCTTATCTGTATCGTTCTCCTTCTTCCCATGCTATGACCTGTACAATACTGGCTCTAAATCTGGGGACACAATTCCATTTTCATGCCTCTGCACATCTGGATGGGTTAAGATCAATCGATAAGACTTTCATTACGCACCATCAGACAGAAAATGTTCCGCCTTTACTGTTCACAAGCCTGCAAAAGGACTAATGTGGACTGCAGCCCATTTTTGTGATTGATTTCAAAGTACTGTTTTTTTTGCCAAAAGTGAGGGTGACGCATGGTTACCAATCTCCTCTAATCAACGTCTTTGGATCACTTTAGACACCTGTCTGCGTTTTCTCTGTTTTGTTTTTCAGAACATCGTCGATGTTGTCATCCTCGATGACAACTGCAAAGAAGACAAGACAAGACATAGAACTGTCATACTTTCGCTTTTATGTTTCCAGGTGTTAATGAGGCACAACCTGTACCGGAGCGCATCACCATACTGAGAAGACAAAAAGCAAGCGTACACTGTTTACATTTACCCAGGCGGCCACGGAGCGGAGGGGGGGCTGCTCGCCCAGAGACGAGTAAAACCAAACCATCGCTACCATCCTTCTCCCTGATATGCGTCTTTGAATTAATAGAATATATATCATGACTGACAGGGCAACAGTCATTTCCCTAAAAATGGTTCTTTGCTGCCTAAGGGGATTACCAAGCTTAGAAAGCATCGGCTGCTATTAACCACAGAAAAGGTGAATTAACTAATCCAAGTATATGTGTGCACTTTCAAGCCATCGATCACTACAATCAGAATTGCGGCAAAGACGCTGTATTATCATTATACTGCCTACAAAACAAAGGTAACTCACTAGCCACCAAACTTTTGACAAGGCAAAGAGGTAATAATAATAATAATAATAATAATAATAATAATAATAATTTTCGGCACTATAAGCCATTTCATAAGGACTGATGCAGTATAATGTTGACATCGATCAAATACATATATATATTTTTTTTGGTTACGTTTATTTTTGGCCATATAGCTGGCAGCGTATAAAAATGAGATGCGGAAATTTCACTCACCTCGTTTACTTCTTCCAATCTGGCCGAGTTTAGGGGGCCTTTTATTCTGGGCAGCCCCGAAGAAGTTATTAGTATCCTGCAGACGACAGGTGATGGAGATCTGCCCCACGTCCTCGTCATCGCCATAGTGAGTTATTTTCTCCTCGTTGTAGGGTAATACATCCGACATGATGTCTCCCCCACCACCAAACACTCGACACTGATCAATTCAAATTAAACAAACGAATAGAAGAACAAAAATAAGGGACGACAACTAATATGGAGTCAAGTGACTAGCAAAAAAAAAACAAGCTTTAAAAATCAGAGAAAAAATGTGAAGCACGGTCAAGCCTGTATTTTTCCCGGCCACTCTCGCATTATTTTAAGTTTCCGATGCTTTTTTTGCGTACGCCGTTTGAATAAAGAAACTACAATCGCCGATATACGGGGCTGTTTCGCAGGGAAAAGACAGATCAAGATAAAAAAATGCAAATCGGAGAGCGATGCAAAAAAAAAAAAAACTGATCCCTGGGAGACCTGACAGCGAGAAGACGTCACTATGAGCCCGGAATTTTTCCAGTGCATACAGCGGCAATACCCCAATTCCCTCAGCTTCCCAAGGATGTTTTTACCGTCTTATAGTTCAAGAAGGCGTTCCCAAAGCTGCCCGTCCTTGTTCAAGAAAAATATTGTAGATTTATACAGCATGAGATGGGAATATCCTAAATCGATGCGGAAAGATAAAGTTAGTAAAATGCGTGTAAGCCGATTGATACAGTTCGTTTTTTTTTAGCGAAAAGACTCGCGCTGGTAAGTTGCAAAATGATTATTTCAGCACTACAACATACGGAAAACTCACCGGATCGGAGCGCACGCAGCCGACCAGCCTGATATATTGGTTGAAGTGTGGGTGTTCCCCTGGGTGGCCGAGTCTGAAGTAGGGAAACTGCCTTCTGATAATAGAATCCAGTATATTTCAAGACAGCAAACCAATGTTTAAAATGCTGAATTGTACTTAACACACAAGTCTGGACAAATACTAGGCGGATATTTGGGTAATTACATGGTAGCTCCACTGTCTCATGAAAGAAACAAACAAATAAATAATTAATAAGATAAACATTGAACATAACCTTACAAAGTAATAACACGTTTGTTGGTAGACTACTCTATTTGTACGGTATTATTGGCGGTTTTATACACAGATATATACACAGAGAATGACGTATTTCAATTTTTATTATATTCTTGAAGAATAGTTATTAATAGCATTTGCTAAATATTTTGGTGAGTTTTCTTTATATCGATATTTTACTTTACCTAAATACAATATATCAGACAAGGTATTATTTTGTGTAATTCTGCCAGAAAGTGTACCTGTAGTCTGAATACAGATAATACGTAAGTATTTTCCCCACCCTAGGTTTAAAAAGCGCTTTCAGACGGTAATAGTGTAATAGCTCCCTCTTCTGGTCATATCGTCCTTACACTCAATAGCTTATAATAATGATACTTATTCAATATTTTAATTTGAATACATGTATACAAATTTTTACTTTACACTTTTGCACCCCGTAAAATATCTCACTATGCACCTTTTTCATACAGTGAAAGTACCCTCATCTGCTGAAAAACACATTACAGTAACAATCCCTTCAACAACTACGACTCACTATTACTAACTCTACCATTACCAAGCGTACGTTAATGCAGAATCACAAAACATCTGGGATTTTATTATAGATTCACAAATTCAGACTTAAGTTTGCAATAATCGCGGTTGTGGAGAAATTTTCAGTATGACGGTAATACAATCTCTTACATGCCAGTGTTCATGTACGTGCTTTTACATCAGCGTATATCCTTTGTTGCCGTATTTTCATATTTTCATGATAACCGGTTATAAAAACAGTTCTCGTAATTTTTGTGAACAGAAATACCGTTCATGCATTATCAAAAACAGATTTTGCGCGTCTTAATTATTCCTTTAAATCAGGCACAAAAGTGTTAGACAATCATGCAACGCAGACCCTAAATCATTGTGTTTACTGTCTTTAAATATATTACTTAAGCGCAATTAATTTTGTTATGTATTAGCACGCCATATTAGCTTACCTTCTGATGGGGATGCCAATGAACCAGCAAGATTATGAGACCCAGGCTGATGTTTTTCCTTTTCACAAGTACGTACTCTTATAAACCTCAAATATTCTGTTATTTAGCACAATCTTTTTTAGTTATTATTTAACCAGTATATAGATGCATTTAGGCTATAGGTATATACTAGTGAAATATGACTTTCATTGTTTTTTATTCTTTGTGATGCATCGCACTATATTAATGTTTTAGGTACGTAATCATTTGCATTTTTATTTGCCTTTAGACATGATATCTAAGATAGTTTGTATTCTTATTCCATTTAACGCCCTACTTAATTACTTGGTTACTTAAATTTAGCATTGTATACAGCAAAGTGTGTTAAGTAATATGGCCTAATATGGTCTCATCTCGATTCCGTGAAACCTGAAATAAACGATAAAGAGATATTTTGTACTTCCCTCAAGGAGTCAGATTTATAACAAAGAACATGTGGGCTCACTGTAAAACATTTGGATAAACCTGAGACTGAAATATGCGCATCTTTTCTTTTGATGCACGTGTGATCTTGCATTTTCAAGTTTCTCTTGTGCCTGCTCGGCTCTTAATCGTCACTTGGAATAAAACAAAAACGAGGAAAAACGCAGTTAATAGTGTGATCCTCCCACCCACACAAAGAATTGCACTGACTTTAAACAAGTTACATGGTCAGGTCAATTGGGATAATGTTGACTGTTTCAATCGTTCTTTTCTTCTTTTCCCCGCACTACTTCTTTGTCATGCATAGTCTACGGTGAATTTAAGCGATTTGCTAACTTTTTGTTAAACACTGCCTTCAAGTGGTTAGTTAAGAAATTGCACTATAAACGATAAATAGTGCTTCAATATCCAACAATAACCACTAACCAACGTCTAACCAACAATAGGCACCAATAACCAACAATAACTGCGAGGAATTAACGATGTACTGTAAATGTTTTAATGCTTCATGGTCTCACGAGCCTGGACTCTAAAACAGGCAGTAGACATCCCCAACAAGATCTGGTTTTGGAGCAATCATCCGAATTTATAGGATTCAAAGGATTCAAAAGGTTTATCGTCCTGTGTACTAGTACAAGTACTGAGTACATTGAGATACTTGTGTGTTTCCTGTAGACAGGCACAGGACAATAAGACAGGACAAACAATTAGTTACACGACACAGGATGGCGCTTCAATAAAATAAGTTAAAAATATGATTAGGTATGGAGATATGGATGTATCTGGAAGAATAAATATGTTCTGTACAATATGTGTGCAAAGCAGCAGATAACACTGCAAATATAGTGCAAAAGCAGCAGTGCTAGGTGGTCTGGGCTGTTATGAGATCTGTGCAGGTTTTAGTGGTTCCTTCAAATGCAAACAAGCAGATAAAGTAATAGTTAAAACTGACTGTGTAAACTAAAAATCCACAAAATTCAAATGCAGATTCTCGCAGTATGTGTGCGCACATATGTACAGAATGGCAGCTAATCCAACCCTGCACATGTGGCTGTTCTGCTGACGCGCTTGAACCAACAACCTTCCGATCACCGGAGCAGAGGCTTTGGCCTTTAAGCCACTCACCTCCCAAAAAAAAAGCAATCTACTAAATACCTCTGAACATCCATTAAAATATGCACTGAAAGAAAGTCGTCTTGATTTGAAATTCTACACTGCATTTCTGCCTGCGTCCTGAATTCACAGAGTATACAGTAAGTAACAATTAAGACAGAGACGTTCCTGGACTTACGAATTTTAAGGAAAAAAAAGTGAAATAGTTCAATCTGGAGACATTGTTTTATGAGTTGCACATCTGGATGTTTGTAAGGTAAGCATCTTATCCTGTTATAGAAGGCTATCATTACTAGGGTCGTCAGTGTCTTTGTACACAGACAATTGCGTCTGTGACAAGACTTTTCCGTCACCGTGGCCAAATATTTTAACTGAGAAAAAAGGCTATGTTGGCTGTGTTACACACCATGTCAGTGATAAAAAAAACTGTTTTTTGATCAAAATGTCCGTCTTTAAAGTTTTGAATGTGTCTTTAAGGGGAAAAAAGCAAGAGGAGAACATTGAAAAGTGAAGGACTACAATATGCTTGGACATGACTGCCTGTTAGCCAGCAGATGGCAGTATTGATCTGATAACTTTAGCCAGACGCAGAGGGTCTCATTTGGCAAGGCTGTGCAGCAGAAATTTATATATAGAGTAGATACACGTATATTTACAGTTTCAATTTCAATTTGCTACAGGCTAGCACAGTAACACAGTGGGTAGCTCTGCTGCCTCACATCTCCCCGGCTGATGGTTTGAACCCCACCTCGGCTCTGTGTGCGCGAGGAGTTCACATGGATTCTCTTTGTTGTCAGTTTATCCCTGCAGTGCAAAGACATGCTGTTAAACTACCTGGCATCTCTGAATCGCCCATAGTGTGTGAGTGTATGTGCACTGTGAATGATTGGCATACTGTCTTAGCTATATACCTGCCTATTGCCTTGTGCTAGGCGCCATTGCCATGCAGACGAGGAAAATGAGATAAATGGAAAATGTTACAGGTTTTACTTCAGAGAGCAGAATTGTCACTGGGGCGTTAGGTACCGCAGCGAATCGCGGTCCTGTCGTCACTCCTTAGCGTACCTCCCAGGAAAGCGACATCTCCGTCTCTACCCGCAGAGACCCGCAGACTGCTATAATCGTCAACTACTAAGTGCACATTCTCATGTTGTTTCGAACCCCTGTTTCCCAGAACAATGGCAAGCACAATAACCACATGTCGCTTATAGGGACTGCTAAGATCCCGGTATAGTCATGTTTCATTTTGTAGGTTCCTAGGCATCTATCCATCGAGGCATTTATGCAAAACATTTCGTAAAGGTCGCTAGACCTATAAATGTAATACACTGTATATTATATATTTCAAAATTTGCCCTTTTGTTCTAAATACACTTAACATTTACATTTACAGCATTTTGCAGACGCCCTTAGGCAGAGCAAATTACATAAGTGCTTAGAAGTCTCATCAGTGAATACATTCTGAACAAGCAGTCATACATTCAGTTGTATTTTACACTATCATTTGTAAACAAGTGAACGTTTAAATTGTAGGATATCTAACTAGGGTCATTGATTGCAGCATCATTGTAACTGGAATTTGTTTACAAAGCATTACTTTATGTATCCATTCCATTGAAGCAAAAGCATAATGAGCTGTATTGTTTTTGGTGACATGAAGGAACCATTTGAGCTTTTCAGTGAAATATCTCGAGGAATTAGACAGCATTATCTATCTCTGGGGCTGCAGCTGATTTTGAGGGAGAACATAGACGAGTCCCAAAATATCGTGCTGATGTGCTATTAGTGATGAGAAGCCCTCATCAGTTAATGCGGGAGACCAAGTGGAGTGCTGGGCAATGTTTGGGCAGTGCTGGCTTTTCACTGGACAATTGACAATGTGACATGAAGGGAATATGCCTAGTTAGGGGTTCCAATCAAGTGTTGTGCAGGTAATTAAATTAAAGCTTCTCATTCATGTTTTATGGTATGTTGTATATATTAATGACAATGCCATATAAATATACAAATGGTTTAGTGAATTGTAAGCATTAGTGTTACATCCGCATTTCAGTCCCACCCTCCCCTGGCTGAATCCTAGCAGCTGTATTTAAGTGCATCAGATACCGTGTGTCTTAGCACAAAAACAGCAAGTAAAACTCGATTTGCTTCAATGATCCACATGATGTACACATCGGCCTCCTGCAAGTTATCTTTCTAATAGCACGGTTGGATGAGTGGATGTTCTGTGAAAAATACAGTCAGTCAGGCATAAATGATGAAGTCCTTTTAGTATGATGCTCGTAATAGAATATGATGCAAATAAAACACCAAGATCAAGGACAGAAAAAGAACCTAGATGCCTGAATAAAACAACGATGTTAACCAAAACTGCAAGGAAACAATCTAAGGAAGTTTCTAAAATGGAGGCAAGAGCATGTAAATAATATGGTAAATATTAATGTTATATTTGGGCCCATTTAAAATTATATGCATATTTTAACCTTCTTCCATCCTGTACTCTTCAAAGGACATGCAGCATGAAAGGATTTGTGCCTTTTGCAGGTAAGTATTCTCTGCATATCCCTCCTTTAGGGACACGGAATTTAAATTTTTCTTTGAGATAACTTTATTTATGACAAGAAGTTTGTATATGCTGTGATGTGCACTTTTGAAACACCACTTTTACCCTTTGCTAAAGGCTTTATACTGTAGATCAAAATCCTGAAAATGTGCTTTAGGGACTGGCAAACATAGTTTCAGCTTAAGAAAAAAAAATAGACTAACACGAGCCTGTTATTTATCACTGTCTTGGAGCTCATAACAGATCATGGCTGTGGGAATGCTTTGGTTGGAGGGGCGAACAGATGCATGGGACATGGGGGGGTGGGCAACAGACCAGGATGGGGGGGGGGGGGGGGGTGAAAATAACAGGGTGAGAGAAACGAAACCACCTGGTGAAAAAAGAGAAAAAAACAACAGGTAAGGAATGCATGTACATAATGGAATTCTCTCCAGCCTGGACTGCTGCGTGCTCGTCGCCACGGTTACAGTGGAACCAACAATAAAAAGGACGACAAAATGAACCCTGGGAACAGTGGACAGGTTTAACTCATTGTGACGGAATGTAATATGCATCGCCTGTCACTTGACCCCTCCCTGTGTGGGGCAGATGGTGGACACACCCTTGCTCACACATCCCATAAAGGCGTAGGAGCCCAATATTATGCATCGTTACAAAAGACGCTATACAGCCTGTATTTATGTCTGGCAAGTCAAACTGACAAGACAGGAATCCAGAAACGAGGGTGAGAAGATCAGTGTCAGGAAGTCAGTTGCCAGTTGGTCTTACATCTGGTTCATAATGAAAGAGCATCGTTTCACTGGATAAATGGCCACATGTTTTACGCTCTAAATGGATGTCGCCACTTAACCCATAGTCATTCACCAACTGGTACAAAATGGAAAAACTGGCTTCTGTCAATTTGTGATGAAGTCAATGCAATGCCTAAACCTCCCAAGGTCACATCATGACAAAGACATTCAGAGGCTGCGTGAGACCGCAGTGACCCTGACAAACAGTGTCGGATAACTTTGAGATAAAAGCTGGAGGGAGTCGGCTGAATGTGATGGGGTCCCTGCTATAGGATGCACTATGAACCCGCTGAACTGCTTCGCCCGCATCTGCAGAGGCTATAAATCCAGTCATGCTTTGCGTGTTGCTTGCCAGCGCGGGCATCTGGAAACAGCCCCCCCCAGTGGCAGGGGCCTCGGCGGCCTCTTATAATCGAGGGAGTATTTGCATAATATTGTCCATCCCTTTTAGTTCATTTCCAAACTCAACAGCCACGGCCAAATTGCTATTATGTTTCTAGGACGCGATTTGCATTTATCACCAAACAATAACAGTGATAAAGTGTAATGTGCGGAGGGCAGTCTGGACAGGCGCCGTCCAAACTGAGCACAGAGCTGCGTAATTGCACAAAAGATTACGTTTGTGTTGCAGTCCATCAACTTGCTTTCATTTTGACTCTTGATCATTAGTCTGCTTCTGTTGCTTCTTTAGACATGCGTAACGATGGTGACCAGTGGTTTTATGTTGATAAGAATGTTTCAAATGGCATGTAAAATCTAAAATTGACTTAAACTACAAAGAAAAATGTGGCTTGTGTTTGATCAGAAGCTTAAAAATTAGGTTTATTGCTCTCTTAACTCAGACAACCGGTAAACAAAACAAGAGCATAATATAATCACACTTTTAACATTATATAGTATTATCTTAGCATATAATGACATTTAAGTACTGTAGCACTGGCATTCCTCTCTCCTGAGCACTTTTGCAAATTGTCTTGTTAAAAAAATCCAAGGTTAGCCAATGGTCATGTCTTTGTAGGTCACCTGACTGAAGCAGTGATACAGGAAGACACGACTCAGCCATAGCATAACACCAAGTACATTCTCCTTACTGCAGTACAGGAATTAATGTTGCCCCAGGAGAGACATCTCATTCTCAGTCATGCAACCAAGCTGTGCTCGCTTTCATGATGCAGGACTCAAGATGTGCTGAAAGGAGGCTTTGGGCACCCAGCTGTGAAATGGAGGAGAGAGACAAATGTTATAGATGGGTATGTAGACTTTAAATGAAGAACACCAGCATCGTCACGTAGACATGGCATGTCAGTTTGGGAGGAGACAGGTGGAAGATGGCTAGAGCCATCCTGAAGTTCAAAAGCTCACTTAGAAATAAATGCTACCTCAGAAGTAATGCAGGTTTTGTCATGCAGCCAAAGTTATGTCACTTAAATAAGAGGCTCATTGCACATACTTTTTGTAGGTGACATGGATGAATCCTGCTTATTGTAGGATCTATCCATCTGACCATGTATCAATTGTTACATATCTAATCAGGAATAGGATGACTCTGGGAAAGGTTGAGGTGTTAAGTAGAGTACATCCTATACTTTGCAAAGTAGAGTACATCTACTTAACTTAAATGCTTACCAGGAAAATGTAATGGTCAATGTGTTTCATTGATTGATTGAACATGTTTCTAATCTCAATGGTAAATTCCGCACCCACTCACCATTCCCAGTTTTGCCGATATTGCTGTTCAGCCGAGCACGCAGTTCACGTTTTAGAGTATAAAGGATATGCTATTGTTGTTGTATGTGCTGTGTTATATGGTAATGCAACCATGGTCTGAGTAGCTGGTGCACACCACATAATCCACATGTCATTAGTCATCGCCAAAGATATCTGCTTCACACATTGGCCATTGGTGGCAGGCAGCAACAGAACACAGCGAAACCTCACAGTTCCAATACATATGAATAAGTAACACAACACCCAATTCGGTAAGTTTAGAACAGCTTACTGGTACTTTAGTCATACCCATGGGGAAGCTGGGTAATTTTCACATATCCCATAATGCACTCCATGAAAGACATAGACATATATAAAGGTGACAGCAGGTTTTAGGGTCAGATCACAGGGTCAGCCAGTGACAAGCAGCCCTTGAGCAATAAAGATTAAGGGCCTTGCTCAAGGGCCCCCTGGTGGCAGCACTCTGCTGGCCCCTGGGATTTAAATCAGTCCGAATCTACAAACTACAAACCTCTAACCATGCTGTACCATTATGCACATCAAACAAACAAGAACAAATAATATGAAAAAGAAAACCTAGTTGGAAAAATGTTGCAAATTTCACATGATTACCAAGGCAACGGAACTTTAAATTTTACAGTAATCATTTTATTAATAATCATTTTATTAAATCAATTTATTATTCTGTGAAAGCAAGATTTAAAGATGTAAAGACTTTACGTACCGATTTTACAAGCCAGCTTGTCCACAAATAAGGCCAAATGGAAATTATTGTAACTACTCTATCATGTCTGTTCCACTTGCTAAGGTTGTAATGTACTTACAAACCAATGATAATGCTGTAAACTGACAGTCATGTGGTTGTTTTCCAATTTCAATAACAAATACACAATCTATTTCACAAATCCCTTTTATCATACTAAACTCCTGAACTTTACTGAAATGTTGGTCTGTTAAATGAAAGCTAGTAAGTAATTGTAGGTAACTGATCTGAATGAGCTATAAACACCTTTGCAATGTCCTTAAGGAAATAACTCGATGATGTTACATCGTTAAGGAATGGTATCAGGCAGTATACAAACACTTTTAAATTAAATGCAATTCTATAAAGCTGTTGCACTTTCAAGTGCATGTTGTGTAACATTTCACTAGGAGTTGCCAGGAACAAGCAAGAATTACATCAGTACCTGATCCCAATATCTCAGTAATGTAAAGCACTCTTCTACCATCAAGGGCAGACACGCAGGTTGTATATTAGTGAACCCATCATTCTTTACCCCAAGGCTGCTTTCTAATCAACCCCCCCTCCCCACCAACACCATGAGTCATGAGCCTTCTAATCTCCGAATGCTTGTTTGCAAAACCACGGTCCACAAAACTTTTAATCTGCAAGTCAAGTTTTTTTTTTCCCAAGAAGCCCGTGACCAGCAGTCAGCAATGGGATTGAACAGCATCGGTCTCCAGTCTAGTTTTCTTTTTCGGACAGCACAGCTGTGACGCTGCATGTAGGACCGTAATTCAGCCGCCGCTGAACCAGAGACTCTCTCTTTGGGGCCACGCTGATTATGGTAAATTACATCAAGTGAGCCCAGTGCCTGGTAAACAGCAGGCCCATTCCAATTAGGCTGTGCAGCCACAGGGAAATACTCATCAAAATATGCACCGTCTAATGCAGTGGTTGGTGCACAAATCCCAGGGGAAAATAATGAAGAACGACGGATCCATTTTGAGCTTGGATAGCAGTAATTGGGATGATTTGCTAGCAGTTTGCACCGTGGGCTGAGTGCGGCAGAGAGGGATGAGTAACGAGATTTACTAGAATTTCGGAATGAGTCGAGGTGTTGGGTGTGGACGAATCTCTAATGGAATAAAGAAAAGGAAAAACGCTATTTTGCCAACCTTGTCAACAATTCAGAAGTCAGAAACATAATAATGAATTATATATCTATATATTACTTTGTTTTATTACTGCATTATGTCACATTCAATGAATATAATTTAATTTCCCTTTGCGGGTGAAAGACGAATGTAGTTACCCCACCCTAACAATTCTAACCTTCTTTAATAGCACATTCCTAGAATCACTTGGTAAACTTGCAAAATCAAACAAGGAAACACTAATTCATCTTTTGATATAAATAGCCAGTCGTTTATGAGTAATTGGTAAGTTAGCCATCTGCGCTAAGTGGTCGTGGGTTCAAATCCCATGCAGTAACCACATCCATGTTGCGTCCTTGAACAAGACCCCTAACTACTGCGGGCACTAGATGCTGGCCGACCTTTCTCTCTGACCCCAAGCTTTCCTATTCATACATGGCTTCAGTTAATGCATCAGCAAAATTAAAAAATATAAATGTGCTAACATGTTTAGGTCACCTAGGTGCCATCAGCTGATTTGCTGCAGGAAAAGGGGGTTGTGATCTAGTGACATGAATCAGTAAAGCACAGGTCATGGGGTCACAACCCTTTGCTCCCTGGAGGAATCAGTCCTGCTGTATGTAACAGCATGAAATGCAAAGATAGATGCAAGATAGAAAGATACTAGGAAAATCACTTCTATAGTTACAGATGATGTCCAGCATACTGTTGTTTTAGTAAAATCGATTTGGTCTCATAAATATGTTCACATTGCACTGTGTCTACATACTTACTGTGATTAGAATTATCACAACAAATATATGAAAATATATGTTTACATTAGTCTGCACCATGACTACATATTTATTGTAATACTTAATTCATACTCACACCTTAATCTGTACTTCTGGTCTGAGTTTTGTGTTAATTTGTGTTTAGTAGGAGGACATGCAGAGTAAGATTTTCTTAGCTTACTATTTACTGCACATATGAAAAACCTTTGACTCTGTTGACTCCTCTGCTAGGACAGAAGAAAGTATTATGTAATATAAAATATAATATACTTGCATGCAATTAAAAGACAGAATGAGAAGGTAAAGGTCATTCAAGGGTCTTTCATAGTTTCATTCTCTTACTATATTATGTTTTACTCATAACTGCACAGGCAGATACAGGTAGGTCAATATTCAAGGGCTTTTATTCATTTCAGAAAAGACCAAATGGTGCATGACGCTGATACTTCCCTTCATTGTGCTCATCTTCCAAGAAAGAAAATTGGTAACATTTATAGCATTCATTTAATCTAAGCTGTTAAAATATATATTGGTAATTACAATGTCTCCCATGTTTCTGCTTACTCACATATCACTCTGAAAACTGCCTAAACTGGGCCAAATGGAGAATTTGAGCTTGGATTTTTATTACTCTGAGGCAAATTTGGAATTTCTGACTTGGTTCCGCCTGAACAATCAGAATCTCTCTTAATGTAACATTCTACCCCCCGGGCTATTGCAGGAAAGACATATGGAGGCAGAGCGCTTGTGATTTAAGGTGGAAATTGGTTACCAGGATGAGCTGAGGTTATTGGACACTGGATTCAATTTGTGTCTGGAGTGGACACATCCCCAGCAAGAATTTAATCTCAGTGTGTCTATTTTGCATGCAAATGAGATGGACGCTGCAAAAATATGATACTTGAGTGGATATGACATTTATACATGGATATGTCAAAGAAATCAATTCAATATGTAAAAAGGTCTCCTCTCACTGTTTCATTGTTCACAGCTCATTTAGGCTAATTTGGTACCATTATAATCTGACAAAGAGAAAAATAAAATGAAAGAAATGCAAATACATCTGGCATTTTATACTATTCTACTATTGTTAACAAAAGTTACAGTTACAGTTAATAAACATAAATAATTCATGCTTAAAACAATAGTTCAAACAATAATACCTAATAATAAAACAATAATTTACTGCTAAAGTATATAATTTAAATCACTTATGGTAAAGCAGTGAAGCCTTTCGTCATTTTAGAACTGATTGTCCAAAAGCAAATGCTACCAGAAATTACTGCTCAAAGGTAATCAGGACAACCTTAAACTGACCAAATAAAATATTCTGACAATTACTAAACTGTATAAATTGGATTTGTATTGAAGGGTAAGTACGTAACTGTTCAAGATCGCACAGAAAGACCAATACACATTCAGAGCCTGTGGTGGCCCAGTTGGGTTCCGTTGTTGGCCAGTGGGTGTTTTCTTACAGAACTAATTTGTGTGTTTACACAGAAGCAGCTACCCAGAGAAACAGAGAACTGAGCATATACAAATCTGTGTCAATAAGGGCAGGGCAGCCCAGTCTAATGGAGGATGTGTACAGGCACTGTAACAAGCATTCAAAATCGACACTTAACCAGCTTTATACGCAACCTTGGACAGAAAATGAGAGACATGTCCACAAGGCGACCTTCCCCCTTTATCATGAATCACACCATGAAAGTTTTACTTCATATTTCCTATTAGCCAATCAGGATTGGAGCAGTTTCACTGCCATATCAAATTGTTATAAAGGCACAGTTTGCATTTTTACTGTATGTCCACTCAGCATCGTGACCAAATCCTGCCCCTGGTGTTTTGAAAACGCTATGGTGGTTCTTACTGAAGCTTTCCATTGAGAGGGTACCGGCCGGATTTAATCAATATCACAGCTAGAGTCAATATGGCACGAATCATCCTGCCTCACCCAGAAGCAGCACAGCATATAATGCTTTTTCACTCGTGCAGTAAGTCATAAATGCATTTTATTAATTAAACATTCCCCAAAGCTGTTTTCTCCATGTATTCTTTCCATATTGAAAGTGTCCTTCCTACTGATAAAAACTGACCACAGAACGGACCTTTTGGCAGTCAATGAAATCTCAGTCACTTGTCCTCACACTAATAGAGGCAAACAGTTTCATTTCAGTGCTCTAGTCATTGTAACACCCCCCCCCAAAAAAAAGAAATGGTGAATTGGAGTTCCCAAAATTGTCCCTAGGTGAGAGTGTGTTTGTGCCATGCAATGGGTTGGTGTCCCAATCTGTGCCCTCTTTGACCCTGTACTGGACAAGCGGGCACAGAAATTGGATGGATGGATGGATGGATGGACAAAATAACAGGCCCACATCATGAAAACGACCTTACATGGAGGAAAAGGCATGAACGAAAGTGGATATCATTCGTCAGCAGCACAAGCGTAACGCTAATCGACTGCTTCGGAGTTGTGCACTTAAGAAAAGTCGACGACTAATTCATTACATTAGTATGACCGCTAGGAGGAATTGGCAGTGCACGTGGAATCGGCAACAATAAATCAATCGCATGCGACAAACAGCTTTGTTCGGCCAGCTGAGATACAACACAAATACTTACGAGAAAACCGTAACGGTGCTTAAAAAGAAACCTCAAGAGCTGTATCAGATGTATTGAATCCATCCATCCATCTTACAGATTGCTTATCCTGGCCAGGGTCATGGGGCTATTTATTTATTTATTCAATAAGGATGGTTATACGTCTGCCTTCTGCGGAAATGGTCAAAATAAGACGTGCCGTGTCAGTAGTTTAAGTCCTACCTGGCTGTCATTGATTGTACCCTGAACACTGTACTATAAACACTATAAACATTTTCTGGTGCATTTACAATGTCATCCCTGCTCAGCAATATTAAAATGGAAATCAGCCTAAAAAAACTGTATTTGTTTCAATTTGATTGTCACCAGACGATGCCCTCTGAATTTAAACGAAACTGCATTAGAGTATTTGGATTGTCTCCACCTCTTATCGCACAGGGTGACACTTTAGTTCCCATTTGTTTTAGAAACTTGAGGATAGTCAAAATATTGGTGTTCCCCATAATTTTTTTCTTCTTTTCTTCCTCCCTGCTACGACATAAATTTAGATTTTTAAGGTGACATTACCACCCACTGTCCATAACTTCAAATACAGGATTACTGTGAGTTTATCAGAGGCTGCTGGATAGCAGATCCTCTCAGGACACACATTACACGCAATTTAAAAGTTTAAGGGAATTTAAAAATACTGAACCACATGCTGCATGTGTGAGTGAATGTGGTTTTCCTCCAGTATGGACCCCGAACTCCCAGAAACCCTGAAAAGGACAAGCGGTTTTAGAAAATGGATGGATGAATGGATGGATGGACCACATGCTGAACTTTCAGACTAAGGGAGGAAGCAGACAGAGTCCCAGGGAACACTTTATTTTATTTGGCAGACGCTTTCATCCAAAGTGATAAATCTAGATGACATAAAAGAGAAAGCAGGGCCAGTCAGTCCTTGGAGTAATTGGGGTTAAGGATCCAGCCCAGGGGCCCAATGGTAAAACCACTCTGCCGGCGTCGGGATTTGAAGCAATGACCTTCCGATTACAAGCCGAGCCATAAACCACCCCTGTGTCGAGATGAGATTCAGACCACCATTCTATCCTCTGAGCCTCACACTGGCCAACAGGTGTCCCCATGCAGCTATATTTACATTTTAATCCTCAGTTTCCGCTAAACCCACAGTGCTAAGGGAAGGTTTGACATGAAGAAGGCATAATGTTACCTGAATTACATGAAATGGCATAATGTTACATGAATTATATGAAACAGCCAAACGCTACGACCAGTGTGTCGGGAATTAAACTGATAAATTTTCATTTATATTACTTAAAAACAAAGTGTCATTTGATGTATTTTGCCAGAACTATGTATTAACAATAGACTCACTGCTAAATAATTTAAACTATACCAAAAATCATTACATTACTAAAGTATTAGAAAGCAGTCAAACACTCACACTAAGGGAGGGGGGGGGGGGGGGGGCAATTTTATGCAAAAAGGGCCAGTGTGTATACAGGTTTTTGGGGTAACCTTTACAGTAGGTCAGCTGTTCAAACCCAGGTGTGAGGACTCTTCAGCAAATCAGTGCTCTAATTAGTACTTAGTAAGCAGCAAAAACCACACACATAGCGGCCCTTTCTGGATGAGATTGGCCACCCCCGCACTAAGGCATTGCGGTATATATACTTAAATTTTGTCATGAAAAGACAATTAATTCAGAGAGTGATTCTGCTCGCTTAATTTCAGAAGATAGATGTTAGTAAACCCAGTGATCAATCATAATTTAAGCCAAAAAACAAGATCTGCATGAAAACGGCAGTAGATCACATACTAATCAGTGCATAAAGACATGATTAAGTCTGAAAACTCAGTGAATGCATTTGATTATAACTGATTACATGGAATTTGATAACCTAGTACAGGTGTACAGTATATGTAGTATACTATTACTGCAATTTGCAGGGCAAAAACAAAAACATAGAAGTGCAATCTAACAATGTGTTAATTTTTTTTATTTAAAATCTGTTAAGTAGTTTGCCTGATTTTCTGTACATTTTCATAAAGGACAGCCTTAGAGGTGACATTTTAAAGTCGGCACACATCCTACCAGGACCAGACGCTCTTGCCACTGGTTTCTTCATTCTTTATTTTCAGTTATACAGCTAAATGTATAATTCAATGACTGAGTATCTAGCAGTGACTCCCAGAACCAATAAATAATAGTTTGCAGATTTATATCTTTCTCCCCTCAAGGTTAACCCATACAAAATATCTTCAGTGTGCTCATTTCAAATTTCAACATAAAACTGTGAAATTAATCAAATTGTAACATGATCTGCCAGATAAGAATAAAGTAAATCTTTTCATTCGAAAATCTGGCTTGCAGTAATTCTGTGTATTTTTATGACAGGGATTGTTTTCTGTACAATACTTGCTTTGGTAAGTTTTACACTGACGGTAAATTTACTCAGATTATTGTGGCTAAACTTTATGTTTTCAGAAATGAAAAAATATATAGTAATTGCACTGAATTTATACAAAATTCTGCTATGGCCGGAGTGCTGAGGGAAGAAAGGGATTTTCTTGTTAAACAGATCAGGTTTGCTTTTTCAGCATAGACAAGAGAATAAAAAACGAGAGAAGAGTCAGCGTGGTATCATGGGTTTGCTGACTCAGAAGTAAACTGGAACAAGCAAGACAAAAACACAAATTAAATAATAATACCCATGATGGCAAAAAATATTTAGCTCTGTCCTTTGCTAACTGCTTTTGTTTTTTTTTTCCTGCTCTCAGCATTTTTGTTATGTTCACACCTGCATGCAGCCTCATCCTCCAAACTTTCCATTTTCACAAATTCTCCAGAGGACGTGCGAATTATGCATTACACGTACAGGACCTTCTTTTAATTATGGGCGACACAAAAATGGCTGGCATCTACGGTGAGGTTTTTTTCTTCCCCCGCTAAACAAAAACTGATTAGGATAGCGGGTTCTTCAGCGGCCGCTCCGTTTGACCTCCCTGCTACCTTGGTTAATAGGAAGACCAAGCAGACGGGGCGCTGTGGCCCCTCCCCGGGCGCTGTGGCCCCTCCCTGGGCGCTGTGCACGCACACAAAAATAGAAAAATGTTCTCAAAACAAGCACAGCGGGCCGGCTGAGAGCGTGCATGTGTGTTTTTGGGAAAGCAAGTGCCGGCGTGGGGGTGACTGAGCTGAAGGGAGGGCGTTGGAGTAGAGGGCTGAGTTCCCAGTGCTGTGTGATGCAGGCACAGAAGGAGGAGGAGCCAGCAAGCAGGGAAGAGGCTGAGTAGTGCTCTCGCTCGCAGTCTCCCCTCAGCGCACAGCTCAGCCGAGCCTTCCTCTCTCTCTCTCTCTCTCTCTCTCTCTCAAGCACACAGAGTTAGCAGCCAGGAGCGGGGAAAGCCACTCCAGCACCTGTCCCAGTCATGCTGCCCTGGAGACGGAGCAAATTCGTACTGGTCGAGGACGAGGCCAAAGGCAAGCCTAAAAGCCTGAGTGCAGGGCTGACTTACCACTCCATCATCTCGTCCCTGGTCCGATCCTGCCCCGACCTGCTGCCCGACTACGCCTTCGAGCGCTTGGGGAGCGTCTTCCGCACCAAGAGGCAGAAAGTTGAGCTGAACAAGGACGAGCCCACTTACACGGTGCGCTACCTGGGCAGCACCGTCACCCTTAACGCTAAGGGGGAAGGCTGCACCGAGGAAGCGGTGGCCAAAATCTGGAGCAAAAGTGACTACGGCGGGCAGAGCACTAAGATGAAGTTGACCGTGGGGCTACAGGGCATCCGACTGAGTCACGACAAGGCATCCAAGAAGCTGGGCAACCTCTTCGTCCTCCACCGCATCACGTACTGTGCGGCCGATTCCCGACGACCCAAGATCTTCGCTTGGATCTACCGCCATCAGATCAAGAACAAGGCTGTGGTGCTTCGATGCCATGCGGTGCTAGTCACCAAGCCTGAGAAGGCCAGGGCCATGGCAGTCAGCCTCTACCAGACCTCCACTGCTGCCTTCAACGAGTTCAAACGGTTTAAACGCCAGAATGATTTCAGACACTGTCAGCAGCAGCTGTTAGGGGGCGACATGGTGCCAGGGATGCCCCTACGGAGGTTGCTCAATGGCCAGTGTCACTACCGGCCGCCCCTGGACAGCTCTCCTGGCATCTACCGACTGGGGTCCATCACCGAGGAGGAAGAAGAAAGTGACAAAGAGGAAAATGAGAGAGACATGAACAAGGAGGACAAGGAACGGGTCCAGTCAAGTCCCTCCATCATTTCTTCACAGGACAGGGACCTGGGAAAGATAGTCAACAGACTGGACGCATGCAGCCTCGGCAGAATCAGATGTCTGGCGAGGCAGATCAGTATCCGCAGACTCCTGTGAGGTAACTATGCCACACTTTACCACAAAGGACGGTCCTGCTTCTCTCCCACCGCTGTCCTGTGGGCTTTACACTCTCTCCTCATGGACATACTGTATGATGTCCTTGTGAAGCCACCTCGACTTCAATGACTGTGAGTGGGGGATAAAAGACGTTGGCTGAAAGGCTTCCTTTTTCTCTTGTTGCAGCATTGTTTGTTGAGGATTATACCTGGAAGGGCTGTGAGGCTTTCACTACGATGATATCACAAAGGGAACAATGAACTCAGAAGCGATCAGAGCACAGAGAGAGGAGTCACTTGGCTCACAATACATCTTTCCGTCCTCTTGAGACCAATTTCAGATGAAGCAGACAGTGAGATACACTTTTCGGTTGCTATGTACCATTTAAAGTGTAGCTGTCATCAGTGCTTACGACAAATTTTCAACAACTGATTAGTCTTCAGGAAAAATTCTTTGTAATTTTTTTAAAAAGCCAAGCCTTCTGGAATTTTCCACAGCTGATTAAATCTCTGAGTGTGCCCTCAATCCTAAGAGCAAAAAATGAAAGACAGTTTTACTGTTACCAGGGAAATGAAACACCCAATGAAGTAAGCCATAATTTAAAAACAAAACTATAAGGTTGTCTTGTTTAAATCTGCCATTTATTAGACCTTGCTTATCACTTGTGCATGCCAGCTAGATAGCTTGGGTCCCATTTTAATTTAAGCTTTTAAAGGTTACTTGTTTATATATTTGGAGTGTTTTAGCTCTGCACTGTGATATCTGTACCTACCCAGAATTCCAATGTGGTTGGTTCGCATTACTTTTTATAATGCAATAAAATGTGATGAACCAACCTGGCACTGCGCTTTTATCCTTGTTTTTTCACTTATGCATGAATCATCTGCAAAACTTTGACAGGTTTGTTTTTTTGCTACCAAATTCATCAACAGAAAGGCTTATAAGATCTTGCCAGCTCCCTTTAAGATGAATTAAAATCACCTATATTGATTGTTGGGTTTAGCTGAATCTCAGCTTTTGTAGCTGCTTCTAGGAAGGCAAATTGATTTTGGAGAGTTCTGCTTTCTGTGAATCCTTTAGATTTAGTAAGTTGAGTAAATAAATCAGTCTGACCATGCTGCTTAGATAGTTTCTGCCCTCTTATGCACAGGATCAGGATTAGGAAACAGTTTTTCTGACCAAATATCTGAGGTTCACACGCATATAGACAAAAATTTATGTAAATTTAATTAGTTGATGGACTACGGGTATACTCAACTGAAAAAGTGCAGTTTTAAGTATCATGTTTGTGTATTTATAAAGAGATATAACAGATAACTTCATAACACGCACATAGATTATTAGTCAAATTCAAGCATATATGCTTTTAAAGGTAATGACCACCGTCCACCCTAGCAGACAGTTGTGTTAGATGAATGGTATGCAGATTCATTTTGCAAGTCAAGGCCTGAGTGCACAAACAAATCTTTCTGTTGCTGAATGTGACCACTCAGCCCCTATTTCTGACCAAGAAAATCAATCAGTTGATTGAGGGGAGAGCAAAGCAGTGCAGTAAGGAGAATGGAGTTAAAGTTTATGCTCAAGTCTGTATGCTCAGCAGGCTATATGCAAATTAGGGCTGTATGAAGATTTATACTATATTTTCATACAATTATAGGCCTTTCATGTTGCTACTGTTTTTGAACGCCACATTTCTCGCCGTGCAATTTATCGTATATAGTGTAACTATTTTTATGTCACATTTCAGATGCGTGTGATGCAAATAATGCACCAAAAAGACGAGAGAGTTTAATTTATTTACTTTATCAGTACATCCTGTGCAGAAGTCTCCAGTTTTGCAGACCCATGCAAAATTCAGTATTTGAGTGTTAGATTAATGAGACCGATCTGTTTTTGGAAAGACTAACAATAGTTATTCTGTACTCTACACTTTCTGTGCTATGATAACGAGTGGCAATATGGGCACTGCATCCACCACATAGTCATACCAATGAAGGTTTGTTGAACATACCAACTGGCTTTTAATGAAACATGAATGTATGCTTTGAATTCTGGGTTTTATAGCTTAAAATGAAATAATTCAATTCAATCCATTGTGACTGCATATGACAGTACAATGAGATTGTATTAGCAACTCCAAGAGCAGCACAAACAAAACAGATGGCATATGCAACCAATACAAAATACAAAATACGTACAAAATAGCCAATGAATATAATACAGTATGAGTTTCTGAGGTGGTACAGTGATGCTCATTGTTCTCTCAGCAAATGATGGAGTAACGCAGAATCACTTACACAGAATGGGTAGCGACAGTGATCCCTGTGGCTATGCCAGTCGCTCTCAAACCAGCACACCTGGCACACTCATGTTTACCAGGACAAGCGGGCACCCACACAGACGGGCCAGCCTTCGCACTCCATTACACAATAGGGCTTTTCTGCATCCCGCCAGGACCAGACGACTTACGCCGGCTCACTGTCACACGACTGCTGTCCGCACCTGCACATCAACAATGAGTTTGAATCCCATGTAAACACTTGCAGGCATTGTCTTCTCCCAAATAAAGCATTTAATGTAAGCAAAGGTGATAGAATTTAGGATGCAAGAAAGTCCCTTAAACCAAACTTTGGTTTCGAACATCTTCCTGCCCCAGTTTTTTGGAGGAACAAAAAAACCACTATTCCCATGCCTCCCTCCAGCTCAGTGTGTACATTTTCCTCGGAAAGCCGGTGACAGGAGCCAAGATACTGGAAAGGTGGAAATGTTTGAGATCAATACTTTTTTCCAGAAGGCCAGAGAGAACTAATATTGCCAGTGTAACGGAGGCCAGTATTCCTCCACAATACAAAGATAGACGATTGAAAGATTAAATGAATGGTTTTTAATATTTTTAAAAAGTGTTTCTTCAGCTATGCAGCAACGGTCACTGAGATGGCAGGTTCCTACGGTGATTCTAATTAGAATCACACACTGTTTTGTTTGTATAACGCTTATCGAAGCTTGTCATTAAATAAATGGAAAAACTGAAAATTAAGTGCATGTATTATGCCTAAAATATAGCTGTATTAAAATACAGTTTTGTTTATTGAAATGTTCATACAAAGACAGAGATTACCGAGACATTAAGTGTAGAAGATTCAGTGATTGATGCTACAGACAGATACTGCTCTTTAAACGTTATTTAAACAATGTGATATGTATGTAGCTTTTATTTGCCCCCATATCTGTATTATGTACCATAAAAGACACTTAGACAGAAAGCGTAAGCAAGGCATGACATTTTTAAAGTTTTCGCAATGGTTAAAACATTCTCATCTGATGAACTGTGTTTTTGGCCAAAGAACCACTGGCTTACTGTTCGTAGTTTTGTAAACCAAAGGATATGGTCCTATAATTCATGGCTTCCTGGCTCAGTTCAAGGCCCTGCTGTGGATATCAAGCAAGATATTTAACCTGAATGGCTTCAGTAAAAATATCCAGGACTATGAATGTAGGTCAATCTGCATAAAAGCATTAGGTCCTGACATACCCTCAAAATCCAAAAATAATCTTAATTTATCATATTGTTAGAATATGCTGTTTGGAATGTTTAAACCTTACAGTACAAAATGTGAATGGTGGTACTCGGCAAGAAAATATATTAATGAAAAGATAAATTGATTGCTGATTTTCTTCAGATTAAATTATTCAACTATTCAGATTAACATACAGTATCCTCATTTTAAGGACATGACAGTGACACACTCGGTAATACTGAGTTTGATTCCTGCTCCCAGACTTCTGGAGGTTTCTCCTGAGTACTCCAGTTTCCTTTCACAATTAGATAAATTGGCATCTCTAAACTGGCTTGTCATATTCTCCAGAGTGTTCCTGTACCTTGTGCCTTATTTTGCCCAAGATGGGCTCCAAGATAATGATGACACTGTACTGAATAAGTGGTGTAGAAGATGGTCATTGTCATTGATTAGCTATATATTTTGCCACAATAAAAAGCATATCAGTTAAATTTCTGTTGTTGGACATGAATTTGGAACCTAACCTCATATCATACCTTAGCTTGGATATTTACATCAAATGTGAAAAAGAGAAGCGTATGACTTTCATGACCAAACCACCCATCAAACCAAAAAGAGATGTGCATGACTTCAACGACCAATCCATCCATCAAACTGAAAAGAGATGTGCACAGCTTTCATGACCACGGCACCCATGAAACTGGAAAGAGATGTGGATGTGCATGACTTTGATGACCAAGCCACCCATCAAACCGAAAACAGATGTGCACGACTTTGATGACCATGGCACCCATGAAACTGGAAAGAGATGTGCATTACCTCAGTGACTAAGAGACACATAGACACATCACTCTGAAAAGAGATGTGCATAACTTCAGTGACCCCCCCCCCAACTTGAACCTTGTCCAACAACATAATTCATGATTATCTCCAAAATATTGGATTGCTCCACCATTACATCTGTACATCCAAGCAACCTATTGTCTTTATAAGAGTGCAGGGAAGCAAAAAGAAGGCTGCGTCACTCAAAGCGAGCATAGGAGTCACTGAACTGCGGGGCTCCGCCTCCATTGGTATAGACTTCAATCATGTTGCAGTACAATGTAAGTCCAGGTCAAAGACTCACAGCTGTAAAAACAGAGATTTGGACCACTGGCTGGACTACTGGGCCTCTGGGATCAGCTTATCCTTCAAATGATTTTATTAACTGGGTAAGGTACATGGGACCCCTGAGGATGATTTTGACACTTACATGTGACTGAATGTCATGCCTCTTTGACACATAGACAGATTGAAATTTTACTGCTTTATTTCCAATTCTAACAGCAACAAATACCTAACAATTGAGCTGGGCATAGAAATAGACAACAGCTATTTGTATATGTTTATTATTGGATCATGCGTCTTCTTTTCAGCAAAGCAGGTTGATAACGTCGGCAGTTAGCTCCAAATCGAAAAATCTGTTTCAGATGAGTCACAGTGGAGCCATCGGTATTTATTATTTTTTTTCATGAGATAGGTCTCACCTTCATACTCGCTGCAGGAACTTCGCTCATCGTGATGTCAATGCGGATGCACATTTCACTGAGGAACATTCATTGGTGTGAAGCTATTAAAACACTGTTAATGTGTCTGCAGAGGATTGGAGCTGGGGAAAAAAATGTATCATAAAAAAAAGCAAAGAACATTGGCAAAATGCGATGGCAATATTAAAAATAAAAACTTAATATTAACAGGAAATTTTGCAAACATATAAAATCAAATGAGCATTATGATGATAATTTAATTCTAATTACTACATTTCCATAAACACCAATTTAATAATGCAATAATTATAATCATTTTATCCTACACATAAATGTTACTAAAATCTGCCATTCACAGCATTCGTTCAGACTGCAGAAATCCGTAGAGCTTTAAGGGAAGCAGAAGCCAGTGTGCTGTAAATGCTGACTACTTAGGCTCTCCGTTAGCACAGCATACACCCAAAAGTAACAAGGCTGCATGAAAACCAAACCCAAGTGCACAAAAGCTTCTGTTCCTCAGGTCACTGCTCCCTTTTGCTTTTGACTCTGCCTGCCCACTTTACTTTCTGCTTCCAGCACAGCATTTTCACCAAAGAATTGAAAGTTTTTTTTACAGGGTACCATACTGCAGGACAAAATAGCTTCTTTTTTTTCACCAATAAGAGAATATTTCTTTAGTACTTTGTTATGAATAAAAATAGCCCATTGCCTCTCGGTGTAGCAATATGATCAAAATATGACTAATTGCATTGAAAGGATATTAAAGGTTAATTACATATCAATACATTAATTCCAAAAATTAAACACGGTTCAATTTACTTTCCGTCTGACACCATTATTCATCTGGCATTCGTTAAAACGTGAAAAAGTATCCCTGGCTAAAACTTTAATTAAAGACAGTGTGGGGCAGCTATGCAATCACATCACAAGCAAAAGAGAGCAACCATCCCATAAGAGAGAACGAATAAAAATGCGAAACACAGCAAAAGACGCTGGTGTGATTTGCACTTTAAAGCAATATTTGCAGTAAGCTGCCTTTGTGGGAGGCCTTGGCTCACTGACATAGTGGAAAAATAAAGAGCATCGTTGAATATTGTAGGACCTTTCAAAGTGAATGCTCACTGGGCCTGACTCATGCTGAGGCAATCACTATGCGTGCACATCCAATATTATCTCAAAACCTCCTTTATTTTCTCAAATAGCCATTGCACTGGACTTGCTCAGCATTACATCCGCTGCTACAGTTTTTGAATGATCACAACATTATCCAGAAGACAGACAACAAAGAATATACTGTATATGAATAAAACCAGTTCCCCTTTAGCTAGGCACAGACATGATCACAGAATATCTTACTGTGTTTTGGGTGGGTTCCTTCATTTAGAGATGCACTTCTAGTCCATATGCATGGGGTTTATAATTCAGTATAAAAGAGAATGTCAATGCTTTAATTAATTTAGCCTTCTGGTGAAGATTCTACATTCACATATTGCTGTTGCAGTTTGCCAGGGTTCCTCCTTACAAAGCTGAACACGCTCATTCCCATACCCTTCACGTATAATTATTAAATAACTGTTGTATGATGCAGAAGTTTTACTGCTCTAAGTGCGCCTTAAGCTACCAGAAGGTCAAAGGTCAGGCTGGGGGAGTGGCTTAAAGAGGCACAAAGATATTCCAGAATTTAAAAAGTGCCATTGTGGCATTTTAACACATAATAATTTTATTTTTTGGTGGTTTGTTGCTGATGGACTAAGTGAAAAACAAAGTGATGTCATGATGTTGTGTCATTCATGTCCTTGGTGTCCTTGGGGGAGATGGAGACAGGGTGGGGGGGGGGGGGGGGGCTAGGGAAGACATTGCTCCAGCACAATGTCTCTCTCACTTCTTTTTCTTAAATAAGTTGCACTCTGTGATATTTATTACACACCCAAACAAGGATATGTTAGTGTAAACACACCATTCAGGTCATCTTAAAATATGCTATTCACGTCACCATTCAGTTCTGCTGCTCCAAACCCTCAACCAGGCTTAAAAACAAAGAGAAAGCCTTTAGAGGTCTTCCTCCTTATTGTTACAAAGATAATGCACCCTTCCACCGCCTTTGCAGTTGAATTATGTTTGGTGTCCATGTTTTCATCCATACTTTACTTTTATCTGACTGTCCTACGAGAGATAAAGAAGACAAATATGTGAATAAAATCCAAAAAGTCCAAAAAGGGTCCTCCTTGATGAAAGTGCCACAGCCATGAGCTATCAGTACCAACTGTTCTAATTACTAAGGAAAACTTGAGTCTGAACAATATCAGTGAGATAACACTGGTTTTCTCTCTTTTTTTTTTCTTTGGGCATGACTTTAATGAGCTTGTGAACCTTGGGAGGTCCTGCTGGATGCCTGTGGAAACAAAGCCTCCTTAATCATTCCCAGAGCGTACCCAAGGCCAATTTAATTTTAGATGCAAGTTTCCTGTAGTGCGGGTGATGGCTGTGAGGAGCTTCCACCCAAATTTACATTAGTATTACTCTTTATTGTGATTTTTCCCCCCCACAATAACTAGAAACACTTTTATTAAACAAAATCTGCACTCTCAAGTTCACTACTGCAGTGACTGTTTCTTTTTATTAGGTAACTGTAGAAAGAATAAAAATATACAAGTTGTGTGTTGTTGACTTGTGTCAAATCTCCGCCAGTGTGTGGTAGATCCTCCCCCCTGGCACCAATATCACCAGCCAGTCAGGATCGCTACAGGAAGTTGGCGTATCCGCATACTGAATGGGCACTTGGATCGGCTCACTGGCACAGTTTGGCTATTATGGGTGTCTGCTTATTAGTGCATAACGATGTATTGAAGCCTAATATTTCTCAGAGCATCTTAGCAGGACATAATCCTCTGATGCACAATAATATCACGTGCCTCTTTTCTTTTGTTCCAAATCACAGCGCAGAAATTCCAGTCATGTCCTCCAAACCTTAATGCAATCCGTCCAAAAGAATCTTTACCCCTCCGACATTCCATGAATCTTGTTAGCGTTCGCTGGACCACAAACAGTAATAATAAATCTTTTTTATAGATCAACATTAAAAAAGGAACAATGGAGGGGCTGCCAAGCATGTTTCTCCCCCAACAATTAATTTAAACCTCACTCACTCACACGGACCCAGGGGCTTGCATCCCATGTTCTAAATTTCCATCACGGCTTTGCAAAAAAGCAGCAGAATCCATCACGCCTTCTAGATGTGAGATACTCTGTGACAGGTGGATAATGCAGGACAGGGGAGGGACCAGGTCGGCACATGCACACAGACGGCGCACATCGCAGCCAGCAATAACTCGGCTGCCACTGCCAATATTTCACAGAGTCCAGCAGAGTGGAAGAAGGACAGCAGGTTGTCTGGGGTTTGGCCACAGAGGGCCAACTGTTGAGCAGTTTGATGGAACTGGCGATGCTTTCGCTTAATGAACTAAAGCATATTTGTTTGGAGAGAAGAGGAAAAGCTGGGTATTGTCTCAGCAAATCCAAGGAGTCACCATCTAAAATTTACACATTAATACATGCCATTTGGCTTTGCAGAGCCTTAGAAGTTTGACACATGCTGTTTCACTCCTCTGGCTGCCAAATTCTCGTATGATTTGAAATTATTCTTATTCCTAGTTTCATTGCAGGTCATGATTCACAGCTATACCAAACTTGCACATCAAACTTAGCATGCCCAGCAGATAAGCGACTCATTGGAGCGGCGCATCACATGATGATGATGCTGATGATGATGAAGCATCTTAAAGGGTATGATTGGATTCTATTCACCAGTCGGTTTATTAATTTAGGTCCACTTGCTGGAACACAGGGGGACACCGACTGGAACAGAATGTATTATAAAGCATGAATAGCGGTTAGCCTTGTGCTCACCTCATACTTACCTATTTGCCATGCGATTTGCGGCATGCCAACCTTTTTCGACCAGGGACTGCCTGTTCCCATCAATCCACAGCCTCATTTATCCATTCATTTACCATGTGTCAGTTTAATTTACTGCTCAGGAACAAAATGGCTGTGGATGTAGATCATCTAAGTGCCCGCTTGGTCGGAACTGTCCCGCTGGGTGACATGTCAGAACTTCGTGGCCTCAAAGGGAACGTCAGAGGAATATCGATGGGGTTTGAGAGAACCCGTGACATTCATTTTTTTTTTTTTTGTGGGGGGGGGGGGGGGGGCATAAGTTCAACTCATTGAAGCCTTTACTCTCATTTTGCAATACAAGGGTGTTTCTTGCAGAAGTGCAGGATTGTGATTGAAAATAGAAAATTATATGACTGTTAGAAAGGTGATTCAGCGCAAAAGAAATGTCTGCACTGCCCAAGTTTGACATGGAGGGGAAGCCAGCTGTTTCAACATAAATGTGCAACTGCATTGATTTTCACACCTAACGCTATTTGTGAATTGAGACAAACTTGGACTAAGCTTAGTCTCAAATATAACTACAAAATTAGCGTGACATATTACTTGGACTGTTTGAAAGCTTGTGGAATTGATTTGCACTTGGTGTTACAGAATAGATTTATATTAGATTTTTTCTTTCCTTTTCTAATGTAATTTCAGTTTATTCATTAAATACATGCACCGATTAGCCAAATCATTATGTCCACTCTCATGTGAAGCAAATAGTGTTGGCTATTTAGTGAAAACAGTGCATGTCAAGGTCTGGATTGTATTAGATGGTATATTGGTATTCATAGTGAATGTGTTGAATGCAGAAGTAATGGGCAGGGATTAAGGTCTTGATCTTGCCAACGGCCACATCATTATGTCTAGACAACTGGACCAGGGCATCTCTGAAATGGCAAGGCTTCTGGGATGCTGACAGTCAGCTGTGGTGAGTACCTACTGAGAGCGGTGAGGAGAAAAAAAACAATCCGGCGATAGGATGTTGCGTGGCCAGGATTTGTCAATGCAGGATGTGAAAGAAGGATCTGGGATTGACTGCAGACCCCCCGCGACCCAGATCAGGGCGATTACAGAAACTGGATGGATGGGTGGACAATGTAGGCAGGAACACGCCTTGCAAACATGGAAGGTGTGTAATGTCATAGAGCCGGAACGACAGAGCGATGGAACCAGAAAATGTGGGATTAACAAACAGAGACAAATGAATGGATGAACTTAACATACAGTTATAACACAGAGAGACATCTGCCGCCTGAGCAGTTAGTGAAACTTGAAGCACTGTAATTATCAGGGGTGGAAAGTTCAGGTTCAGAAAGTACAGATCCAGACCAAGATTTCGTTTCAACCAAACAGTCGAGCATAAAGAGTCACATTCACAGAGTACTCAATTTGTTGGTTGGAACGAAGTCTTGGTCTGGATTTGTATTTTCTGGACCTGAACTTTCCACCTCTGGTAATTATTGTTTGAAATGGTCACAATATCACCGCACTAGAGCTTCTGAGAAGTATTTCTTTGTAATGATGATGTGCTACTTGGAACGAATGAGCACCTAATTTGAAACAGCGGACAGGAATACTCATTTAGTTCAAATACTGAAATGCACAGCAACAAAAGGGAATGTATTTCATTCCGGGTATAAGCAAAAAAAAAACAATAAATAAAAAATATTCAGTGCAAGAATGCAGATTAAATCGCAGCATTTCATGTGGAAGTGTGATAACAGAGTCTGGTTTCCCAAAATGGCACATAAGTTTATTTTATGCTTCAAATGAAAAAATCCATTTGCCAAGCTGTCACAAGTTGTAACTGAATTAAGAATTTACACGAATAAGCAGTGGTTATTGCTCTTGCACTTTAATTGACTACATTAAAATTATAGTATTCAATAAAATCCATAAACCTAAGCAAGATTATATGATGCTGATTATGGTGCTGATTAGCATGCTTAATCTACATAGGTAACTTCTCAGGGGAGTATACAGGGCTGGGACCACAGGGACACTGGTCCCAGCTGAAAGCTGATTGGCCCCCAGAGTGGCTCCATCCCCTGTCACTCACCAATTCAAAACATACCATTGGTTAGTGATAAGGTTGGCCCCTTTAGATGAATTATGGCCCCTCTTTTGCCTCCCATCTTTGGTGTTGAAATGCAGTAATGTTCGACTATTGTTAAACAAACCAGTAAGCTGAGTAAAAGTAAGTCTTAGTTGCTTTAATAAGCAACTGCTGTGGCATCTGAATCAGTGATACTGTTACGTGCTGAAATACGGCGCGGAACGGAGACAGAGGAACGGGAGTCCAGGAAGTCGGGGAAACTAAGGATTTATTGGGGAAACATTGTTTTACGGGCAAACGGGACAAACGGGCAGTAACGTCAATGACAGGACTGGGGGAAGACGAACAAGGAAGTGCTTAAATACACCAGACTACACTGAACGAAACTAGACATAGCCGGTAACATGGGGATTCCACACGGGGCAGCGAGGGAGGGGGGGCGTGGCACACGGGGATCAGATGAGCGGGGCATGACAGATACAATATTTGGTGTATATGGGAGTTCTACTTACACAAAAATCTGAGGGCAGAAGGAAAAATGATTGGTTCAGACTGATAACCAGTCATATTGTAGAAGAGGTGGGTCTAAGCAACTACAGAAGGCAGGACCAACCAATCAGATGTGTTGGTCCCACCTCCTCTAGTTGCTTGGATCCACCTCTTGAACAATCTGACTGGTTATCTCTCTGAACCAATCATTTATCCTTCTGCCATCAGAACAGAACATCTTCCACAATATTTATATTAAATGCAGCTATGCTGTTTATTTGATTTGAGTAATGTTTTTCTTTTGGGGGGGGGGGGGGGTGTCAGTGACATTTCAGTAAGAAATGAGGAAAGCGTTAATGCTAGGGACAGCTGTCAAGCTTGGAATGTCAGCCATGGTGAGACTGAAAGAAAGGTAAAGATGAATTTTTGTAAGTGAACGTTTCTGTCAGCGCAATCTGATGAAACCAGAGCCAGTGAAGCAGGTAGCATAATAATAAAGGAAATTAAGCTGTGCTTCAAAGACTCCTCACAGCAGGTGACCCGTCGCATTGGAAAAGGTGCTCAACGTAAATTGCTGACGACATAAAAATGGGTAAAATTACTATATATGCAAGTTGCACTGGCAAAGCTGGATTGGGCAGTTAGCTGGAAACTGTGCAGTGATACCAAAAGATTGCCAGCCTGGGGTCGGCAAATTGATGGGGTGGTTTCTGGTTCTGTGGGTTAAAACTCAGTGTCTACGATCAGGATGTTGCTGGTTCAAATCCCATTAGCTGATAAAGTGATTTCTCATCAGTAGGCCCTTCAGAAAAGCCCGTAACCCTAATTGCTCTAGTGTCTGGCTGACCCTACTTTCTCAGCCCTATGTGGCTTTAGTGGAAAATGCAGCCTGTTAAATAAATGTAAATAACTAAGGCATGTGCTTCATAAGTTATTGCAACAGGAGATATAATGTACAAATGGTTCTTTCATAATGAGCGGAGAGACTATGGTACATGCAGGTGGGGGATGGTTGCCCTCAGGAGATTTTGCCAACTGGGGGGGGAGAGTTCCCTTACACCTCAGTAGATTCAGCTGACCAACATGAATCTTGGGGGGGCTCCGTGGTTCAAATTACGGAGGAGCTTAGGGGAGCGCATCTCCCCTGAAAAGGACACGAACTCCCCTGAGACCTTTAGGGGGAGCTCTATAAAATTTGTGTTATAGGCTATACTCCCCCCACCCCAAACAGTAAGGTTCCAGAAAAAAAAAATGCGCACAGTAGTAATAGCAGAATGTTTTTCACAGTAACCCCGTTATTGACCGAGCTGCCGTGCACCTGAATGTATTTGTGTGAATGCGACCCGGGAGGTGATGCTGCACACTGGACAATAGGGCTCCCCCAAAAACCACTGTGTAATTCAAACCCTGGGGGGCTCAATCCCAAAACTGTACTGCCTGGCTACAAGCCCGTGGCACTGGTGTCTATAGAGAGCCTCTTCCCTTCCAATTTTGCATTACAATGGAAGCAATCCTAGTGCCTGCATTAAAGGCTCCAGTGCAGTTCATTCTCAGTTACGAGGGGTTACAGTGTAGCTCATTTGTTCTCATGGTTAATGATTTTCAGGTCAGTTGTGATATGCTACAAATTAATATTTTACTACAGCAGAAGATGGATGTGGTTATGTTATTGCATAGCAATTCAGTGCTTTTTTTAACTTGTCCTTTTTTGTTTGTTTTGGATTACATGTCTGCCATATGGTCTAATCAAGTCTAACTCCCTCCACCTGTCAGGCTTGGCAGGCTGTCCAGTTTTACGGTTGCAGTTGTCGAGTCATACAAAAAGGATCTCCATGTGTTAACATACATGGTGGAATCTTCTTCACATGTTCACATTACACGTTAAACAGAAGCATCTGAGAATGAAAACTCTTCACTAAAATGCTTTATATTAGGCATAAAAACTAATGCTAGTCTGACCCATATGCATGAAGAGTTGGACCCTATTATCAATGATGAGTTTAGTTCTTTCTTTTCTGTCAAGTCCTTCTTACTGAGAATTGTGACATTCAGATGGATGCTGATGAGCCATGTTGCCACATGACATCTGTCTGAGGTATCCCAGTATGGTAGCAGGAGAACTTCTTCCTGTGCTGTGCAAAGCCACTTCCTGTCTACAGAACCACTTGGTCTGATGTGCTTATTGTGACTCGGCGAACTTTGTGCAATTAGTTTTGTTTATTGAAGAAACAGATAGAGTAGCCAAACCATCTCAAACCAGGGAGTTCTACCGAACTGGCAGATCTTCAGCCCAACAGTCCTTGAGGACACGATAAGCAGTCAATGATATTTTATGCAGCTGACAGATTAGAGTGCACCACAATGTGATGTTCAAAGGATGGTACTCCACTGATATGCCATATTGGTTAACAGTGTGTTACTCCAAGCATAATGCTGTGTTCATTTATCAAAAATCTCCACAGAACAGTATCCCGGTACTACAGTGGAACACCCAGGTGGTATTCAGCTTAGAAGCAGAGCAGTAACCTCTACTCTTGTTCAATGTTTTTCTTATACTAGCCGGTAACACTTTACTTGACGGGGCACAAATACTTAGTAATAACTTAGTTACTACTCAAGTACAAATCATGAACAAATCATGAACAAATATAGTTGCTACTTCAGATGAAAGATGCATCACAATCCATTAATGATGAACAAACATTAGTTCAGTATTTAACTTGTGTTATTCATGACTTGTTCCTTGAGCAGTTATTGAGTAGTTCACAATACAGTAGTTTACAGAATTAGATATAGTAACAAATATAGTAACTACTTGAAATAAGACATGCATCACAATTCCTTAATGATGAATGAACATGAGATCAGTAGTAGCGTCATGAACACAGACATTCTGAAGTACTTGTAGCTATCATGCATGGGTACTTTGTAAAATGTTTGAAGATTCTACAGCATGCTCTTCCACTGATGTTTATAAGATTCCCACTCCCAGGCAAAGTAACGACCATTTCTCTAAACTATCGCTCAGTGGACTGATAGAGGCCCACATCCTTTTATAACCCATTTCAGTCTTATGAGCTTCAACAACATTTCTTCTGAGGTCCTCTTAAATCTCTTTCAGTCAAGTCAAATAGCACTTGAATAGAATTCTGTTAGAAGTATGAATATAACAGGTCACTAAAAATGTATGGGAGGGCAGGTCAAACCCACACCTGAGTAATTCGAACACCTGAAGCTTGTTACCATCTGGTCAAGAGGCCATTGTTCTAAAGGGTGAGATAAAATCACATTTTAGGAGTTATTCATGATGGAATTCAGATAATTTCCATTGGGTTCACAAATGTTCTCTTGCAATTGTATTGAGATGGAAAATGGCAATCAAGTTTGTGACTTTTAACTTTTAGAAAGTAATTAAATTTTATTACCTTAAAATAGAATTATTCAGGCAATCATTTTTGAACCAGTATTCCACTGCAATTAAAATTAATTCAAATATATAATGCTGTATACTGTGTTTACATCATTCTGATTTGATTTGTTCATATAAATTTAGCAATGGATCTATTTTGTATAAGTACTTTCATCCTTCTATCTATCTTATAAATACTTATTCTGATTAGGGTCACGGCAAGTCTGGAGCTTATCCTGGCCAGCAAAGGGCATAACGCTGACGTACGCCTGAGACAGGATGCCAGTCCATCAAAAGGCACATACTGTACACACACTCACACATTACATCATACATGGGCAGTTTAGACACCTACCATCACCAAGCTGTTTGCTTTTGGACTACAGGAGGAATCCCACATTGACATGAAAGGGACATGTAAGATTTACACCCCCAAACTCTGCATAAGTGAAGCAATAATGCTACCAATTGAGCCACTGTGCCAGACACAAATGATTTGAGCAATTTAAGAATTAGGTAAAACAAACATTTTGGGGGAATTCTATTTCAATAAATGTTCATTAAGTAATAAAACAAAATGTCCCCATACTTGGCTATCATTAAGTGTGGTTGAAGAATACTAATCAAATACTGCTGGTTACACTTTACTTGAGGGACATTAATAATGTAGTAGTACGTGCTTACTTAATGCATTAATTAACCGCTAACTGTTTCTTAAGTACTAATCCCATGTTTATTCATCATTAATCAATCACGACAATGCATGTATTTCATTCAAGTACTATATTAGTTAACAGTTAACTAATTAGTTAATAATGGTAAGACTTCACTTGAAAAATGGCTGTTTACAGTCAAATTTTTCCATGCATGAATTTGCCAGGTTATTATACCCTAACTAAATAATATATAGCTAAATCAATTGGCTTATGACAAAACACATTTCTCAACCTGATTATGCAAATTATAAGTAGTAAAGAGAGAGCACTGCAGTATTACTGAAAAAACTCTTAAGATTCAGAATAATCAAATAATCTGCTATTTAATGTAGATATACGGTAAATGCTATGGATTCACACAAAACAGTCATAAATGAGTTTATTTTCTTAAAGGTTTGATGGTCTTATTTTAAGTAGAGGGAGCACAGAAAAAATAGCAAGATATCGTCATGTGTCATACATGCAGGGTTGCCATCTTTGGTCAGCTGGCTGGAGAGAGATTTTCAAGACAAGTCTGCACACACATATACACACACTTACATGTATGTAACAGTTTTATTACCTTGTAAATAGTTTGTAGGGTTTGCAAACTACACCAACACTTTTTATGTAGCTAATTTTAGGTTTATAATGGAATAATATAGATTAGCTGTAAGATTTCTTGCGTAAGCATGAGAGTCTGGATGCGTGAGTGTCACACCAGTGTGTGAGAGATGGCAACCCTGCATGCATGTCTGCTGCTCCATGTGGAGAGTACAGCACTGAAATGCATCTTTTCCACACACAATTAGGCTTAAATATGCTGTTTAGGATTGAGTTTCTGCAGTTTCTTCGTATTGCTTCTGCGCCACTAAAATAATAATAAAACACACCAGCATGATATCTGGTGCTTGCCCCACTCCAGCATCACTTAAAAGCCAAAAATGAGCACATTAAGAAAGCGTGACCACAAAATAACAAAGCACATAATAAAATCATTAAAGAAATCCACAGGGAGGAACAAGCCATGCATTTTATCAGATACATCACTAGTAAAAGAAATAACATACCAGTTAATATGATATGAAGTACTTCCTTTACAATATAAAATATCAATTTATTTCCACATCTCCATCATCAACATTTATTTATTTTGTCACGCCGACCTCGTGAGAATGTGGCAGAAACAGCCGCTCCTAATTAGCACCACCGGTGATCACCCTATTTGACCCTACTCAGCTCAGTGCTTGATGTGAGGTATTGTTGAGTGTTCACATGAGACTTAATGAGTGAGCTAACCCTTGTATTTGTCTAGCCCTGATCTGCCCTGCTTGTTCTACCTATCATACCCATCTGCTCTGCCCCATTCTTGTCCTCAACCACCCCGGCTTCCAACCCTCCTGGCTATGTGAACCCGACTCTGGCTCTGCCTCTGGATTACTTGTCTAGTTCCCTGTCCCTGACCACCCCAGCTCTGACCCTCCTGGCTACGTGACCCCGGCTGACTCTGCCTCTCGATTCCCTGTCCGGTTACCTGTCCCTGACCACCCGGGCACCGACCCTCCTGGCTACGTGACCCAGACTAACTCTGCCTCTCGATTCCCTGTTCAGTTGCCTGTCCCTGACCACCCCAGCTCTGACCCTCCTGACTACGCGACCCTGACTGACTCTGCCTCTCGATTCCCTGTCCGGTTGCCTGTCCCTGACCACCCCGGTACTGACCCTCCTGGCTACGTGACCCCGACTGACTCTGTCCCTCGATTCCCTGTCCGATTGCCTGTCCCTGACCGCCCCGGCTTTGACCTTCCTGGCTACGTGACCCCGACTGACTCTGCCCCTCGATTCCCTGTCCGGTTGCCTGTCCCTGACCGTCCCTGACCACCCCGGCTCTGACCCTCCTGACTACGCGACCCTGACTGACTCTGCCTCTCGATTCCCTGTCCGGTTGCCTGTCCCTGACCACCCCGGCTCTGACCCTCCTGGCTACGTGACCCCGACTGACTCTGCCCCTCGATTCCCTGTCCGGTTGCCTGTTCCTGACCACCCCGGCTCTGACCCTCCTGACTACGCGACCCTGACTGACTCTGCCTCTCGAGTCCCTGTCCGGTTGCCTGTCCCTGACCACCCCGGTACTGACCCTCCTGGCTACGTGACCCCGACTGACTCTGTCCCTCGATTCCCTGTCCGATTGCCTGTCCCTGACCGCCCCGGCTCTGACCTTCCTGGCTACGTGACCCCGACTGACTCTGCCCCTCGATTCCCTGTCCGGTTGCCTGTCCCTGACCGTCCCTGACCACCCCGGCTCTGACCCTCCTGACTACGCGACCCTGACTGACTCTGCCTCTCGAGTCCCTGTCCGGTTGCCTGTCCCTGACCACCCCGGTACTGACCCTCCTGGCTACGTGACCCCGACTGACTCTGTCCCTCGATTCCCTGTCCGATTGCCTGTCCCTGACCGCCCCGGCTCTGACCTTCCTGGCTACGTGACCCCGACTGACTCTGCCCCTCGATTCCCTGTCCGGTTGCCTGTCCCTGACCGTCCCTGACCACCCCGGCTCTGACCCTCCTGACTACGCGACCCTGACTGACTCTGCCTCTCGATTCCCTGTCCGGTTGCCTGTCCCTGACCACCCCGGCTCTGACCCTCCTGGCTACGTGACCCCGACTGACTCTGCCCCTCGATTCCCTGTCCGGTTGCCTGTTCCTGACCACCCCGGCTCTGACCCTCCTGACTACGCGACCCTGACTGACTCTGCCTCTCGAGTCCCTGTCCGGTTGCCTGTCCCTGACCACCCCGGTACTGACCCTCCTGGCTACGTGACCCCGACTGACTCTGTCCCTCGATTCCCTGTCCGATTGCCTGTCCCTGACCGCCCCGGCTCTGACCTTCCTGGCTACGTGACCCCGACTGACTCTGCCCCTCGATTCCCTGTCCGGTTGCCTGTCCCTGACCGTCCCTGACCACCCCGGCTCTGACCCTCCTGACTACGCGACCCTGACTGACTCTGCCTCTCGATTCCCTGTCCGGTTGCCTGTCCCTGACCACCCCGGCTCTGACCCTCCTGGCTACGTGACCCCGACTGACTCTGCCCCTCGATTCCCTGTCCGGTTGCCTGTCCCTGACCACCCCGGCTCTGACCCTCCTGGCTACGTGACCCCGACTGACTCTGCCCCTCGATTCCCTGTCCGGTTGCCTGTTCCTGACCACCCCGGCTCTGACCCTACTTCGCCTCATTACCTCGACTTTAATTCTTTTCGCTCCCTTCCTGCTTGTTTGTTGATTGAATTAAAAACTCTTGCACTCAAGCACTGTTCTCTTCTGTTCCCTATATTTTTCTATATTTATTTAAATATATTTTTGCACTGGGGCTCCATACCTCCATGGTTGTGGGTTATATTCCTGTAATGTTGTATGTGTCAGTCAACTTCGTTGTCATTGTGCACGTGCACAACTAAATGAGGGAGTAGGCTTTCCTGATCTAAGCATCATACATACTGTAGTAACGATGTTACACACATATATATACACACACTGAAATGGTGCATGAGTCTTTAAGTGCAGCTCAGCATACGCAAAGCCTGTATGCGGATTCAGGTGGATTTCCTGTGGCTGTGCAGGTTTTCCTCCCACAATCATAAGACATGTGTTGTGGGATGAAAAATGTCTTTAAAATGCCTGTAGTCTGTGAATGTTTGCCCTCTGGTGGACGGGCATCCTGTCGGAGGTGCCCTTTACCTTGTGACCTAGCAAAACTAGGACAGTTTCCAAGTTTGCCACAAACCTACATTGGCTTAGTGATTATGGAAAAGTAGGGATGGAGATATAAAACCTCAAGTATGGAGAGTGACAGGAACTGTGTCTGTTCCTCAGCACCACTTATAAGGTGCTACGGAAGGCAGCTTCATTTCAATGGAGGGGAGTACATCACGTGAAAGGCAAAGTCTACGAATATATAACGTACTTCCAGCCATCTATCATAACTGCTTATCCAGTAACGGGAATGAGCCCAGACGCTGGACAGTACAGGGCCAAAAGCAGGAGACATTGCTATCACTAAAACACAGAGGAGGAGGTAAGTTAAGGCAGCACTGATACAGCATGTTGCCGCACCAACCACACAACGAACCACCACAGGGATGAGAACCCGAGTGCAGCCGTGTGAGGGGTGACGTCTCAGCACCACACTAGTTCGAATGGAATAGAACAGTGTGAAGTTAAAACACAGAACCACAATGTTAATCTACCACATGTGTTAAAGAGAGCATGAGAAGCCCCACAGAAATTCTGCCATTAATCTGATTGCTGGATAAAGTCAAGTGTTTCCTGTTCTGGGGTAAGTGGGTGTGGCCTGAGACTGGACTGACACGAAAAAAACACAAATTATAAAGGAGCAATTCGGGAAAAAGAAAATCACTGGGGATGGAAGAAACCAAGACCGGATAGCTACTGATCCTGGGGCTGCTGTCTAGACTGTGGTCTGTATTCCTGGGGGAAAAAAAAACAAAACGGAACATGCTAATTCATACATAATGGAAACAAGGGACAGCAATCCAGTTCCCCCTCCAATAACAGTATGACCGTAGGCTATCCTCCCCACAATGTCCAATGTGTCAGTTAAGCTCTTCTGTTCTGTGTTCTGAAGTATCCAGGAAATTGAATAAGCCTTGAGATAGTGGGCTGAAAGAAAAGGCCTGTACCCTTGAATTGGCTAGGGAGAGAGTTTCTAAACCTTAACTAGGAAAAGAGCTGGGGAAGACAACCATCTTTGAACAGTAATCCAACCCCCTCCAGCAGTTTGGAAGCACCAAGGAACCTCATCATACAAGTGTTAAAAGGAGAGGTGTCAAACTCCACTGCAATCTGTGATTATAAGGCAGGCAGGGTGCTGTCCAGGAGTTAGCAATGCAAACATACAAGGTTATGAGAAAACAGACTGCTATTTAGTTATCATGGACAGAAGAAAATCACAAAACATTGTACTGCTAAGTGTGACTATGTTTCTTGGACAGCTCTGGGAGAACAAAGCTTTTCAAACTGGGAACCACCCAGTTACTGGCGAAGAAAGGAAAGGTGGAATATGAGGCAACACTTTTCGGGGCTAAAGTTCAGAGGTGGGTGGTTACCTTACATCTGATATTTATGAAGTCCCAATGATAAATGTGAGAACATTGTTGCTGCTTTGTTGTATAAGACAATGGTCAAGAAAGTATGAGTCTTTGAAAGTGAAATGAATACGTTGAAAAAAACCTTTGTCAAATGAATACTGAAAGCATGAAAAAAGCCATAGAATTATTACAGATGTATGTGGCCCATTGAGCTGAACGCCAGTGTTCAATTTCAGTTTTCATTATATGGCTTGGTTCACAAAACAAGTCTTTCCAACGTATCCTAGAAACACATTACTAGGAAGCTGACTGATCTGTGAAAAATGACGTTGCTGGGGAAAAAAAAGAAAGATTTTTTCATGATTTTTGATGAATGCTTTTGGCAGAACAGTTACATAATGTCGCAGATGACGCAGAGAGAAATAACCGGCGTGAATAGAGTGTGCACACTCCGGCAAGCTGCACCACAGTATTCGACAAAGATCACGGACGGGAGTGCGTCTTCATTACGAGCTTACGCATCTGACAGGAACCTCAGAGGCAAGCTTAATGAAGTGAGCCACAAACACACTCACACACACATACACATCTAGCGGAAAAGCTGATTAATCACCGCCGGCAGTGCACCGCATTCTCCTAGCTTAAAGTACACAGCATGACCACAATCTGTGTCCCAGCTTTGTGACTCTGAGGCTGGTTTGCCTCTGATCTTAGCTGGAGGTCGGTATCCCCCAGAGTGGATATGTAAATTGCTGATACATTAATCTGTTTTACTTGAAAATAGCCACTTCATGGGGCGCACATCTGGTGACATATAGGGACTGTGCATTTTCCTCCATAATGCAGCCTCACCTTTCTGTTAAATGGCAACACAGCCTTTACTTGGAAGCCAAGCAGCAGATCGGGCTCAATTACTCGCCCGAGGTACCATGATTTTTCATTAGAGCCTGCTCCCTGTACGTTGTGTTACAGAACATTCATTAGAAGTAACAAGGCATAGGAAATGAGGGATTTGTTACAAGCTGCTCTGTTAGACAAATTGGTTAAGAAAAATGTCAGATTAAGTAGCATCCTGTTGCCTTGCTGCATTGCTGAACAAACAATGTCTGTCATATTACATTTTCTTAAAGCAGCATTACAATTTGTCTTGTTGGAGCATGTTATTTTATTGTTCTCTTTGTGATAAGATCAAAATAATAATAACTGACTGAGACTGGTGATGATCCAGACCTGCTCTTCTCCTCTTTCAATGTAAAAGGCAGTGTTTCCGATTCTGGCCTCCGGGGACTGCAAACTGTCCAAATTTTTGCTGACAGGAGCTGGGAGGAAGCAAAAATTTGGACTGTCTGTCAGGGAGCTGGGAGTGAGCAAAAATGTGGACTGTCTGGTAGGGACCTGGGAGCCAAAGTATTATGCAACTGTTTCAGCTATAGCTGTAACTACATTAGCATCATCAACGCAACGCTTAACACAGCATGCAAATCTTGGAGTGGAGGTAAAAGTTTTAAAGATCAAAACTGACAACAAATAAAAGCATATGTACCTCATAAAATCGAAATATGAACTGAATGAGACTGGTAGCGGAGAAAATCTCCTCAGTACCACTAAATGTAAGCCACATATGCCAAATGACTATATGCAAAAGAGAAAAATATTGCAAGTGAAAGGGAATGCTGAAATATAGTGCAATATGCATTCATACGACATACTGTTATGTTATTGAAGCTATTTCTTTAGTAGTTCACAATTGTTACACAGAAATCTTCAATTGTCTAAAATTAGATTTTATTAAATTAAGGTGTAATGCAAAAAAAAATACACAGATAAGAAGGTCGAAAGGAATGGAAAGTTAGCATTTACTGTCAGGGGCATAGTGAGAAATTCTGGGGCCCCTGACAAAATGTCAGCTTGGGCCCCCTGCTTTGGTTGGCACTTTCAATCTGAAGAAATATGGGTAGACAGAATTTTCAGAACAGTGGTGGGGTTTTCCTTGGTAGGATTTGTTGAGCTGGGGGCACCCCATGCTAGATTTTGAGACCCCAAAAAAATGGCGGGCCCCAGATTCTGTGAGGATATCCATGCCTTGCCGACGCCCTTGTTTACAGCTACTTTGCAGGATAGGTATCCCCTACAGACACAAAATATGAATCACCTAACAGCTTTTTCCCTGTTTTATTCTAACAATGTTTTATTCTGCAAGCTGCTTTAAATGCATATAATTAGCAAGAAAAAATCTTTCTCTCAGGTGTACTCCATCAACTCTATTATTCTTTAAATATTTTAAAAATATGAAATTATTTATCCCAAATTATAAGCAAAGCATAACAGCATTTTTCCATGTGCTCCACTGTGGTACACCCTGATTGGCAGTGTAATATAAAAGTGGAATAAGGAGGCTTCCAAAATTGCAGTGCATGGGATCATCATGCACTCTCAATTACCGATTGCTGTGACCCACTTCCCGCTGGGAATCTTAACGTTACTTTACTAGTTCCCTTCGGGTTAAACCAGGCGGCAACAGACGGCGCACATTGATTCCCTGCTGAGTTTCAAAACCGCACTTCTCCTGTCGCTATCATAATGCGCGACATTATAAAGCAAACACGGAGTGAGACATTCAATTTAAGCGCGTAATATTATTCACTGCTGCTCTCGCACGATAGTCCATCTGTCTGTCAATCCTGCAGACTATCTTGGGAGAAACATTCGCCTGATATTTTCTACAACCCAAATATAAATTCACCTACACTCATTTCCACTACAGTGAAACAGTAATCTCTTTGTATTTCTGCATTTTCTCTCTTTGAAAACTGGCACCGTACTGAATAATAATCATCCATCTATCTTCTAACCAGTTATTCAGTACAGAGCCGTGGGGTAAATAATAATAATAGTGATTATAACAATAACAATAAGAATAATATTCCACTAAGGGACATCATGATCAGTTGTTTCTGTAGTTAATACCTTCACTGAATTAGGCGTAGTTTTGTTTTTTTCAGAATAGGTCATTTCAGGTCAGTCATTTGTAATTTATTTTTGGACTTGGTTTATAGAGGTCTAGGTGACAGTTTTCTTATTTGACTCTCACAACTACACTGGGGTCAAGTTGACCACAGAGGCACACATCAGGTGATTTCTCATAGTAACATAATTACTGTAGGAGCGCATAAGAGTTAAGTAGGTTTACACAGTATTTGAGAACCATATAAATTGCGTCCTGCTCTAGATATGCATGTATTTTAAATTAAAATACACATACTATAAACACCATAAATCATCTTTGCCATGCGGATAATCACAATCTGGCTCGTCCACCGTAGCTCACTCTGAACCTGCCTCTTATCACTGGCTCCCTAACACAGACACACTTCAGGCAATTCATAATGCAAGGCTACTCACCATCTACAACCACAGACTGCAAATATGCCCTTCGAATGCAACCGTCAACCATCGGGGACAGTATATACTGAGCAGCTAGTAAACAATAAGTCATCCTTGAATAAATGAATAGCTCATTATATTGAGATGAATACCAATTATACGTATGTCATCTGTTATGACATGATGATGTCTTTTAATATCTAGATCATAAACATTTGGATGTGGATGTACAGTAAGGGCTGTTGTATTTTCATAAAGAGCTTAGTCTATTTTAGCTGAAATTGCAGTTGCAGCATAGGTGGATGGAAAACCTGGGGAGGGCTTTCCAAATTCTGATAAGATTTTATTCCCCGTAAGGAACTTAATCCTTCTCATGTGCAGTTGTGCTCATTTCAATCCCATATGCCAACAGATGGATTAAAATCTACTTTTAAATGAGATCTGCAAGCACTGAGGAACTTAATTCACTATGCATAATTTGTGCTCCTGGAAAACAGCTATTGGATTCTAACACTCATCAACATATTTATTAATACTGTTGTGATAAAATTTGTCTTAAGTTCCATTCACTCTATTGATATTACACCAAACCAGAGTTCCCCTTTATATTGAAGTCAAATATCTGTGATACAAAGTGCTTACGTGTGCTCTGTTCATAATTCTTTTTTCTTCCTTGCTGAAACAGCAATGTTATGTTTGTTTATTAAGGTTTCTTGGTGTCCTCTTTTCTTCATTCCACCCTGAAAAGTTAGTTTGCTTCTTATTAAAGCTGGCCTATTGTGATGTCATGACATTCCATTCAGCTGAGTCACAAAGCAAAGGTTTTACCACTGAATATATCAGCAACAGAAGCAGGTAGCTGGTGTAAAGAAATGTGTTGTACAAAACAGTTATAATTAGAGTATAAAGTACTGGTTTAGGAGAAGAGTCACAGCATTATGACCAGGATCAATTATACAACACCTCTTCCTCTGGTTTCAGTCTCCAGACCCCAAACTGGGGGGGAAATGGAATGAGGCTTTAAATTATAGAGGATTTAACTCATATTCAGTCTTGTGCACCAATTCATTTTGGTAAGCGTGAATTTTTCATTCACTCCAAGCTGTAAAGAATCGCATCTGGGCAGGCTGAACATCTTCCAGTGTAAACATTGACCTTTTCGCTTTTGAATTTCAACTGCCAAGACAACTCTGTCAATGCAGAAATGGAATATTCCCATATTGCTAAATTAATCCATTAAAAATTATATATATTTTACAAAACTTGAAATGTGTAATGAATAGAATGTTCTTTGGTTGCGTTTAATAAAAAATACCAGACATATAAATAATTTCAGTGCTTTAAATACAGTACTGCCTATGATATTAAAATGCATACTTATAATAGAACTTTTAGTGCATTTGCAAAAATGAGCTGCTTATGGATACTAATATGAAAACAGCAGGGTAGCCACAGCAGTTATCTCAGTCATTTGCCAGAATTAATGTAGGTGGCATCTCTCTCAGAGAGAGAACTTAGAGATGAAAACAGCACAGCTTCTGTTAATATTGAAAAATCGCTATCTGGGCTGTTGACTGCATTTTCGCTCTCCGCCAATGGCCAGTTTCAGTAAACAGCTGTTATTTGGTAAAGCGTGCCTGGCAACCACCTCCACAGACATTTGCTTTGAATCATTTTTGCATCACACGTTTGCCACCATAAATAGACACCCACATGACAACACGCTGCATTTACTCAGTACAGTGTGATCCCCAAAAGGATGTAATATGACATGCCGGCAGTAAACAGATACGTCATGGTGCAGCTGTGGGTGTATAAGATAACCTCAGCATTGCGTGAAAGTTTATGAACATTAATGTCAAGGGTCTACCTTTCTTGCTTGATAAATTAGGAGTCTTTTCTTAATAAACTTTCAGCATCTACAGCACCAACCTGGAAGCGAATAACAATGTATAGTGAAGTAGACATTCTACTGCCTATAGAGTGTCAGTTTTAGTTAAATTTCTGTACATTTCCCATCAGAATGCTGCTTTCACTCTATTTTTGTCCATAAATCCCCCTGAGTCGCCAACATTAGGGACCCATAATTGCAGGCTATTTAGCTTTTCTCTCCTGCCACCCCTTGGTCACGACGCCTCTCGCTTCACATCCGTCTTCCTTCCCGTTCGCTGTCAGGGCACGACAGCCACATCGCCGAAGGGCCGGAGCAGATATGAAGGTTTTAGGGTGAATTTTAAGTAGCATCTGATTCCCGCCTGAAAATAAGATACGGTGACATGCTAATCGGATAACGTGTTTAAAGCCTGCTAAGACCCGATGCTGATAGGGAGCGTTCAGCTCCCTGCCCATATCACGGTCTCCTCATGAGGAGGCAGCTGCTCATCAAGCTAATTAGACACCCCTATTCCACTCCCTTCTCCCCCCCTGTCCGACCTTGCAGGCAGTGCGAGGTGTTCTGGATTGCATATGAAATGTACAAGCATTATCTTCTCTGTCTTCCATCCAGCCCTCCTCCGCCCTGCTTATCCTCCCTGTTCCTGCCCCATCCGATTCAAATAAAAAATATTCAAATAAAATTATTCAAACAAAAATTTTATATCAACACTTTCAATATACCAGCTGCTTCAGACAGCAAGGGATGTCAGATATTAGCTGAATGACCCAAACATCAACATTGTTATGCCAGTCTAGCCTGAAACTTAAGATCAGAAGAATCATATTGTACTGTATATATACTGAACAGTGAATATTACACAGGCTCACAGACTTGTTGCCCCAAATCAGAAGACTTTGCTGTCTTGGGTTTAGCATATCACTTTTCTTATTAATATTAGCATAAATATATGCAATGGACCCTTTTGTACATGAGCGAGGCGGACAGTACATTACAGGAGCCTATTCAGCATGAGAGCAGCTAGGCTGAGCTTCCAGTGATTGACCAGTAACAAGTGAAAATTAGCAAATTGTAGAAAGAGCCTAGTAAGAGCCTTTCAAATCAAAGACAAGGGAAAAAATAAGAACATTCAGGATATACAAGAGACCAACTATAAGAGATCATAGATAAGCGTAGAGGCACCAAAAGGTCAGGTGAGAAAAATAGCATTTGAGTTATAGTCTAAGTCTTGGCAATACTGTACCTTAGCTACTCGTGTTTACTAAAAACTCAAACCTAACAGCCCATGAACCTTGAATAAAATCATTTTAAATTATGAAAATGTTGCATCTCTAAAATCCAGTTGTACCATATGGGAAGTCACTGCAACTGTCAGCTATATACTATACCAGTCGATGGTGTATTTCAGTCATGTCTGAGGTACGGGTCTCTCTTTCAGTCAAGACTAAGGTACGGGTCTCTCTTTCAGTCAAGACTAAGGTACGGGTCTCTCTTTCAGTCATGACTGAGGTACAGGTCTTTCTTTCAGTCATGACCAAGAGGTAACCTGTCTGAGTCTCTCACTCACCTACTGATTCACATGATGAATCATTTGCAAACATCACACCATGATGTAGATTGAACAGGTTAATAGCTGGAGGGAGAGTTGAGTTTTTTTCTGGAAGAGATGAGTCTTCAGGCATTTCTGGAAGGTTGAGCAGGATTCTGTGAGGATGTGGATGTGCAGCTCATTCTGCCGTCAAAGAACCACAAACAAAAATGGATCTCCAAGCGCATTAGCTTACTGACTGATGAGGGCGGGATGACATGTAGGTTCTGATAAGCAACTTAGTGGGTGCCAGCATCAAGGACTTTTGGCCAGTTGAATGCCATACATACTGCCAGTTTTTCAGTCATATAGTGTGATTTACTTGGTTCTTTGTCTTTTAGGTCAGTGCCCTAGTTTTTTTTTCTCTCTGGCTCTGTCTGCTATTCAGACATGCCTAGTAGGATAATATCATTCCTTCTTCACTCCAGAACCTCCTATCCGTCAGTATTTTGTCAGTATCCTGTTTGATGGGATCATTGGACAGAAAAAAATGCAGTATGGATTGGATGGTTCTTGTTTGAACATGCTATAATAAAATCGGTGTCTATCAAATAGCTGCAGTTGCATTATGACACCTATACTTAGGTCCAGTTTTACTTGCATTACATGTGCGCTTTCTTAACTTTATGTTACAATACACCTAGTAGGCATTCAGAGACAAAGAAATACATAACCACACCTTATATTTAACTTTATAGCAATATCCAGATGGGGAAATAAAAGATATCGACCTTAGCTTGCGGGAAGTTGCATCATGCACTCTGGCTCACTGCTGCAGGCAAACAGATCAAGAGTCAACAGCCGCTAGAATACAACTGTTAGCTAAACAGTGAATTAAAATGCCTTTCAGAGAGAAAGGGAGAACCTTGAATGTGAAGCAAGATCCTTTACTTAATTTGCTAGGTAGCATTTCACCCGATGGTACAAGATTGCCAGACTGGTACTTATTTTGTCACCACCTTGAGTATGGAAAGCTAAAGCCCTTGAGTGCCTAGAAGCATTTAATTTATGATTTTTTAATACCATTCTTTCCTTATCTATGACCTCACTACAAGCCAAGAAGGGAATCTGTCAATCAGAGTGCAGTTCAAGCAACTTGAAATTAAAATATTTTATAAGAAATAAGATACAATGTTCAAATGAATGTATTCACAGCATATTCAGCTAATCTCCATTAAGATTAACACTGTGAAAGCATTTATAAATGCAGATAAGCAGACTTTACAAAACAAATTAGTTAGCCTTAGATTACCTTGACCTCGCTTTCCACACATTTCATACTGTCGTATCATAAAACAACTCAAATGAGTAGAAAGTAAACCAAATGTAACAAGTAATGCATACAGTAAGATTTGCATGATACCTTTATATCAGCAGAGGCTTCTTTCTTTTAAGCTTGACTGGTCCTAACAGCAGGCTGAAATACAGTTGCAACCAACTGAACAAAGCACTAATTGCTAAGAAACCAAATAAAATTGATTTTAACATAATTATATTGCCATACGTTGCTATTGCCATCCATGACCAACATGGGACTCATGAGACAAAAATAAAACAGCGTCTGAACTCGGCCACATTTTTCTTTCTAATATAAACTGCTGCATGCATGCATGCAATCACTGTTAGTCAAGCCAAACACACCTTATGGTGATTACTGTTTCAGTATTTATTTAGAATTTTACTATTTATTGTCAGTGCTAGGAGTAGCAAATAATCATAATATCATCTAAATATGTAGCTGATAAATCAAGGATTATATGCATGTATACTATTCTTATGTCACCTATTGTAGTACAAATTCATCCACAGACTAATAAAAGCAACAATTTATGAAAATCTATCACATATCTGTGACATTATTCGCGTTAATAAATCTGAAGCACAGCTGCCATCTCCCTGCTGCTTTGTTTGTTAAGGTTATACAAAGACATGCATCAAGTAAAATAAGCCACAGCTCTGATAGACAAAGATATTTCTTTATGATGGATTAAAATATAGAGAAGTGAACTACTAATTGGAATAGAAACAGCAGCAGTCATGGTGAATGATGTATATATTTCTTTCTGTCGTATGGTTGAATATATAGAATAGATTCAACGACTTTTATGGAATCTAAGGGTTTTACAGTTTACAATCTTATTATTTTAGACTGTTGGGACACGATCCATTAGGCAAATTTGCCACTAGGTAGCTGGGATTAATAGGTTTAAGGGTTGATTAGTGGCTTGGCAGTCCTTCTGGATTGATACACGAACATCATCAGAACATTGCAGCTCATGTTTAGTATATTTCCATATGGCATTACAGTGATTGTTTTGAGCTAAGCAAGACCATCGGGATGGAATTAGCATGGACTTTGGCAGTGGAATAATGCATTTCACAAGTGCAGCATTAATTCATAATTTCACACCCTCAAGGCAAAATAGTCAAAGGATGTTGCATTTGTTTACTGGCTGAAACGGCTCTGTGAGAGAAACTTGTAACTCGCCTACATATTGAAATCACTTAATACCTTTTAATATACCCGCCATTATTATCAATTTAGCATCATGTCTGGTTAACTATTTAAAGTGGTATTTTCATTGGCCATCAGGTCTAAAAAATATTTAACAACCGTCCTTCCATCAGTCTTCTAACTGCCTGTCTTGGTCAAGTCGCAAGAATAAGTTAATCATGAATAAGTTAATCATTAATATTTTAAACCTGCAGGGAAGCCCAGGATGATCGCTGAGTGGAGTCAGCTGCTGGACGGACTTTTAATACACTTCAACAATGTCAGATCAAAGATGAATTTTACACATTCACAATAACTTCCTGTCACCTTTCAAAGCCAAAAAGTCCTATTTTCTTGACATTTTTTAAAGTGTGCTAAAGGTCTATTCAACAACTGGCCCAATTCAACACTTTGTCTAAATCTGTTTATTATCATATATGTCTGTGTATTGCCTATAGTGTGTGTTTGGATGTACCTGTATGAGTGTCTGTGCCGTATGATGGACAGGCATCCCATCCAGGATGCCCCCTTGTGCTCCTTGGGATAAACTTCAGCGCGACCCTGTATTGGAATAGAAAATATGCAGATGAATAGATGTGCACACTGGGCTTCTTTTATCTCAAATGAGAAAAACATCGGTCCTGAAATTCTATGATAACGGCCCAGCTGGTAGATTTAAGATACTGGCCTGGTTAGTCCAGTAACAGTTGTGCCGCATAAACTGTCAAACAACCCTCAACATTCAGAAACGATGTGGACAACTACATTAGTGCCGAGGTTTCAGATGTGTAGACATTCTGTAAACATTTTTTTCAAAGCAGGAATTAGATGGAAATGCTGAAAATTAGGTTCTTCTAATCTTGATGGGTTGGGTTTGTGTAGAGAGAGGACTCTTTTATTGTAAATCATCGTGTGTTAAAGGTTGCCAATATTTCTCGCCATAGATGTGGTTTGTTTGCATTGTCACACACTCAGTGCAGCTAATAAATTATTTTTTATGTGATTCATTGTCTGGCCTGGATGGAAAGAGACCAGGGCTGGATCAGCCTGGTGAGAAAAGAATCACATTTCCAATATCTGGATCTATTCGGTTATCAATCAGGCATTTATATGCCGTTCACGTACACCGCTTTGCCTGTTCAAAACCAGAGCGTTTTGAACCCATCTGCCATCACTACAACATTGGATTGTTGCCTTTCTGGCAAAAAAAAAAATGGCTGAACCTCTTGAATATTTGATGATGGTGAGGCTTGTTGGAAGGTTATGCTTGTGGAGTGCTGTGTAAACATCTTTGACTTTTTTCAGCATCGAGTTACGTGAAAATATGAGATGTATATTTAGCACATATATAATACCTTTTTTATTAGGAAATTATGATGTCTTATTGATAGTAAGCATTCCTCAAATGTCTTAAGTAAAGATGGAAATGAACCACAGGCAATGACAGAACGAAGCTCCTAAATTTCCGAGCTACATAATTGGATAAGTGAGGATTAATGCACAAGCCGTACATTATACTGTATGTTTTCAAATGCAGAACTGCATTTATTTAATATTTAATCACTGAGCACAAGTTCTGGCACAAGCACTTTTGTTGTCTAAGTGACTTTTAGCCATTTCTTTGCCGTTATAGCATCTATTAAGTTAAATTAGATAGAATTAAAGATCATGATCACAAATTGATCGTTTACTACTGTGAAAATTGATCAACATTCTACAGATTCAAGAATGTGACAGTGCTGTGGTATAATATTAATTAACTGAATGATCGATTGATTATCGACTGATTGGTTGATAAAATCGAGAGAAAAGAGGGATTAACAATTACACAAAACAGACTAGAATAAAGGTGTGCGAGGGCTAGCTTCACTGTTTGAGGACGCAGCCGTGGCGGATGAAGGCCCCAGTCACATTTTATTGTGGCCTTAAATTTTTCACAAAGCTGAGGCTGATCTCTTCTTTGTATAACTGAACTCCCTGGCATTTCGGCAATAGCGAGACCTCCTAGGGCAGCTCCCACATTAAAAGTCAGCAGGTGGAAAATGAGCAATCTGAAATCAAGGAACCCATGTGAGACATTAACATGCCGGAAAGAGTAATGGCTTGTAATTTCCTAAAGCCCACCCCTCTGCTCCAGATTCGCACCCACCCACTAGTGCACCATGGCAGAATGTAATATGTTTTCATTGCTGGCTTTGGGGCAGAGCTTGGATGATTTTCAAAAGACCCTCCCCCAACTACTTACCTAATACCAGATTCTGTAATTAAATAAAACATCTAAAATGTTTTTTGTTTATTTTCCAGCAGACATGTAGGCTCTTACTGGGCCTGTGTGAATACAACTTGCTAAATGGATAGACTGAATATACTTATTGTGTCAATAGAATGAGCCAGCCATATAGAGAAGACTAGCAATGGTGTGGCTCTGTACTCAAAGGTTACAGACTCACATTCAGGAGAGACACCACTGTTTTATCTATTTGTCATACCTAATGTGACACCTGGTGCCAAATATCAGACTTTCTAAGTGGGCAGAGTGTTAGATCAATGAGGAGACTCCACTAAGAAATGCATGAGAAGTTAAAGCAAATAGTTGAATTGTCTTGCTGGCATTTGTCCAGCATTGTGGTTTGTTTTTGGGACATGGTTACTTTATCGACCTTGCACTGCACCCCCCCCCCCCCCTTGTTGTACCCATGCCAGACCTTCAGTCCTTCTGAAAGGGGATTGGATATGTCAGATTTGCCCTTGCATTAGGACTGTGTCCACATGCCTTTCATTAGAGGCTAACAGCACAGAATTAGAGCTTTCTCATTGCATTTGTCCAAGGAAGAGTCATGGCTTCATACTATCCAGACCATAAAGTATAATTATAATGAAAAATGGAGGTGAGTTCAGAATGGCATTGTGTTTTTTTTCCATCTTTTTTTTTCCTTTGAGGCAAAATGATCTGAGGTAGAGGTCATCTGGAAAGAGGCAGGGTGTTTACAGAATGCATCATTCTCTGCATACAAGCATGTGTAACCTTGTGCTCGCTGAGAGCTTTTGGGAGTTGCATATCATTTCCCAGGGCATGAAAGATCACAGCTACCATTATTACTCATGAAAGAATGACACTCACTGGGCAAGTGAACTAACTGTCTTAACTCTTAAATTGTGATTCAGGATGCTCAGGAAAAGTCACTCATCCCACATGCATACATAACAGAATTTTGCATATTGATCCAGTACTAAAAGCCATCAGCATCAATGTTAGTGCAGACAAATAGGTTAAGACCTTCCTGCTTTGGGGACACTGTAGCACACAAACCGGAGTCTATATTATCATGGATGCGGCAGATCGTCCGATCGCTCCAGCGCCTCACAGGTTGACCTCCACTATGAAAGTGATGAGGCGAAAAATATTTGTGTTATTCTGAAGAGGCAGAAGTTCGAGGGATCAGGATAGATATATGTGACAGAGAGCTGTTTAGAGATACAAAAAAGGAAGATAACTGGGGTTGTATGTGAGTTGCGTTGATGATGATATAGGTTCTCAAGCACAGAGACATGATGATCAATAAATAATAAATAAATAAACTGGTCATTTACTTAATCCGAAGGTTTGCTCACTTTTCATTGTTTATACATTCTACATGTATAGCGTTCCTAAATTAAAATAATGTACGTGTAAAATGTATGTACTAACAGTTCTGACAATAATGTCAGCCCGGCAGCCTCTTGTATAATAACCGCCGTAGGTATGATTCATACCAGACGATGGCACGGGCCTTGTATTATTCTTCAGTTATGTTTCTCTCCATAGTTGTAGAAATATTGTCTTACACATGTCTTTGTGATTCATTACCTAAAAAAAAGTGGCATAGCCAAATATTGTATTGTACATTGTTAAAGATGTATATTTGTGTCTGTATGACCTACTGCCTAAATATGTGTGTAAATATGTGTATATGAATTAATACTGAAGCACTTCATGACTTCATACTAAACCACTAATTATCATTATTTCAGTGTGAAATTTTAAGAAACAGCACATTATTTCAGAAGCAGTAAGAAAGGGTATTGTAATGCAGACTATGGCTCATGGAATAAAATATGTGTATTGATTTGTACAATGGTGGTCTTTAACCAGTGTTATACCAGAGAATTATTATTGAGGTCTGTACATATTTTATATAATTAAATGCTTAATGGGATCATTCATCGATGATGTAGAATTGACAATGTTATGGCATAATGAAACCTCTTACCACTGCAAGCCCATTAGAGCCTATTTGACCATATTACCTCATTCATACTAGGGTATAGCCAAAACATCTTTCCAGCTCATAAATTTAAGCTTCTGAAAATGTGGCCCTTTGTCTTTCCTTGATTCAGGTACTCAGCTTGATCTTCAGCCGGCTTTAAAAACATTATTCCAGAAACAGGCTCCCTGTGAGCGGTAGAAAAGCGTATATATGCTTTTCTTATCTCTCCAGTCTCCCCTAATTGGCACATTGAGCTCAGAGAAAGAAAGCAAATTGGCAAGTTGACAGCTGTTTCAACAAACTGTAGTCTCATACCTTAGACCTAGTACCCAACCTTTCAGCAGATGGTGTTTTTTTCCAAAGCAATTAAACAGTTTATGTAAAAAAATATATACAATAATAATCTATCATCTATCTTTAACACCTAGACTCTTAAAAATTGAGGACAAATTAGAGAGAGTTGCAAAAGAGCTGACTACAGGTAATGACTAAGGGTTGTTTGGGGTATAGTTAAGCTTTGACAATGATCATTACTTCAGAAATAGCCCACAGTAGATTTCTGTAATTGGCCGACCACAGCTCAGTAGAATAATGATCGCAGCCCCCACGTGTCTGTACAGCTGTATAAATTTTCTGCACCACTGAAATCCTCCGTTTCATAATCCTCTACACATGGCCTCTGTTGCGAAAAACTTCACAGTGATCCAGAGACAGCTTTCCAGATTAAAAAATAAAAGATAAGCGAGTTGCTATGGAACAGGATAAATCAGTGCATCGCTGAATATTGCAGAATGAGTCACCACTCACTTGATCGCTTGCCGCTTCATAGTGAACACATTTTCTGACATGGAGACTGAAACAATAGCAGGAGTGACCCAGACTGCCTTTTTCATAATGCTGTGAAAAGTTTATGCTTGGTGTTCTTTGACCAGTGGCAGCAGGTGGCTAGAAATCACCGAGGAGGTAAAAAGATAATGCATTTTGCAATATTACAAGGGTGATTTTTTTTCCTGAAAGAAAAGCTGAGATGTGTTTTTGAATGACAACAAAAGTATAATAATGAATTGTTTCAAAGTTATTTGTTTCATACTTAAATCTCAAAAATTGAATCTCAAAATAATCTACTTCTCTGGATTAACCACCTCTGTAACAATACAGTAGCGTTTTTCCTCCAGATGAAAATCAGATGAGATGAGGTCTTGACAGTTAAACCAACACTCGGTTTCTGTAAACATTTGTCGCCTGTTATTTAGTGACTCATGCCTGCAAGACAGCATGTGGGCCTGTATTTTTGCAGATAACCACTGGTGTACAGAGTGGGCTGAATTTAAATGATCGGACATTTCGCGCTGAAGCTGAAGAAACTTGTTAATGCTACATTTTTCACCAACAATGGCATTAGCCTCAGCGCTAATGCATGTTTAGGCTATGGGTGGTGCTGTGAAGTCCTCAGCCATGCCATGGCTAAATTAATACTAACAGCCTGCGGTTCTTCTTCCTGGAAATTGATCTGACATTGAATCTTGATTAGTAGAGAGATCAGACAACTCAGTCTGTGTGATAATGCAAACTGTGAGGAGACAGTTTGTTTGCCCAGAAACACCCAGTATGAGGTTCAGTGGGGTTAGCCCCGTCCTTCGCAGAAAATCTCATTTGGGCCCTTGAGAATGGTCCTTAACCCCCAAACATGCTTCAGGAGTGCCAGATAAATGACCTGACCCTGCGTTCAGACTCCAAGATTTCCTCTGATTGGAAAACACTACTCTAAACATTCAGGCCAGGGACCAATGCCATGCTGAATCCTGACAGACACATTGATCAACGTGTGATTTTCACCACAGACAATGATATTTAAAAATGTAGTCAACATAGTTTTTTTCCTCAATCAGATCAGTTTGCTATGGACACAAGGCGATTCTTTCTACAGACATGTTTGTCCATGTATGGACAGAGGGATGAGCCTTGATCTGAGCTGAAGATTACTGCATGAAAGTGTACATCCATCTGCCCATCATTTTGACAGAAAGTTACAGAAATTGCCCAAGTGTGATTATACTGAAGTTTTTCTTTTCCCTATAACTGAAAGATAAGTGTGACATTTGACTTCCATAGTTCTTCCAGCTGTAATTTAAAATTCAGAAGTACATCCAAGTCCAGGAACCTTCAAATACAAAATCAATCATACGTCTGTAAAGTGGACATTGTTGCACATAGTGATTCCCTAGTTAGATTTATCAGTGTACTGAATTAACAGATAAATGTTCAAAATTTGAAAAAAAAAGTTTCACAATGTTCAAATGTTATTTCATTTTGCTATTATTATTACGTCAGGCATTACGTTTATTATTTAAAAAAAAACTAAATATATACATTTTAGATTGGACCAAGCATTACTGTATAAGGCATAATTTTGATAAAATTATAGGTAAAAATAAACAATCTTAGTTCCACTGTGCAATTATACAGACGCATAGGATTTTGCACAGTGCTAGGTATTATGATATATTGTATGTGATCAAATGTGTCTTGTTCAGAGCAGGCACAGAGTAGGGAAACAGGTAAAGGGAATTTATTAAGAGGTAACACACTCAGGAAAAACACAGCAATGTCAAAGAACATACTGGGGAAATATGCTCTAACGCTGACTTAAATACACAGAACTAATGAAACAGAACGAGAAACAACTGATGACACAGAGATTCCACACAAGATAGCGAGGGGGGTGTGGCACACAGGAGGATCATCACGAGCAAGGCATGACAGATACCCACCCACCCCCCCAGAGGTTCGCACATCAGGCGCGCCTAAAGGGAATGGAGGGACGAGACCTGGGACACGACAGCATCTGGGGAAACAAAAGCAAAAAGCATGAAACCCATGGGAATAGGGTTTCGCAAAAAAGAACAAAGACATCAACGAACCAAGGGGAACAGCAAGGGCACAAGAGACAAGCAAGACAACAAGAACCCGGACAGCAACTGATAAAATGCAGACACAAACAAGGACACCCAAGGAAACACAAGACCCAGAGACATTAAGGACGGGGACAACAGATGAACAACAGCAGAGGGCACTAAGACAAAAGGAGGCGTAAAGGGACCAAGATGGAGCAAGGGAGAACCAAACAGACGAGGAGGGAACACAGGGAAACTACCCACAGGAGGAACCAAACTGGCGGGCAAGGAGGTAAAGGGCAGGGGGAACCAGGGAGCCAGAGGGAACCCCAGTGGGCTAAAGGCGGGAGCGGCAGGGGGCACAGGCGACCGCGAGACCGGAGCTGGAGGGACCCTCGGCGACTGCAAGGTAGGAGGTGGAGGGGACTCTGAAGGGGGCGAGGAGGAAAGCACAGGGACTGCTGGAGGAGTCGAGGAGGGAGGCGAAGGGGACACCGGAGGAGGCGAGGAGGGAGTAGAAGTCACAGAAGGCGACGGTGAAGCCACAGCCGGCAAAGGCCATGAGGTGGAGCTGGGGGAACCCCAGGTGACCAACGAGGCGTTGGAGGTAGGACCGCAGGCGCCCAACAAGTCACCAGAGGGGGAATCGCAGGTGACCATTGAGCCGGAGCCAGGGGGACTGAAGGCAAACCCGGGGGCAGGGTGGGCAGGGCCCGACCCCGGAGCAGGTGTCCTCTCCCTCTGTGGGACACCGAGAGACGGGGCCCTGGCCGGGATCTTCCATGATGGGGACGGGGTTGTGACCCACCGGAGGGGTTTTTAGGGGCTGGTGTCAGGGAAATTCCTAAGGGGTCCCACTCGAACTCCTCCTCTATCTCCACCAAAGGGGGAGGAGCGGTGGTCCGATGATCAGGGACCTGGGGAAACAGGAACTGGGGCCAGCGGTTGCACCTCTGTAGCAGGTGAAGCGGCGGCGGGGAGACGAGCCTCAGGAATATGCAAAGTGGTGGCAGGAATTCGAGCCTCGGGCGCAGGCAAAGCGCCGGCGGGGAGACGAGCCTCGGGCGCAGGCAAAGCAGTGGCAGGGAGACAAGCCTTCGGGCACAGGCAAAGGGATGGTGGGGAGACGAGCCTCTGGCGCAGGCCAAGCGGCGGGGTTAACAGACGAGCCCCTGGCACAGGCAAAGCGGCAGCGGGGAGACGAGCCTCGGGCGCAGACAAAGCGGCGGCGGGGAGACGAGACTCAGGAATATGTAAAGTGGCGGCGGGGAGATGAGCTACTGGAACAGGGGCAAGGAGATGGAGAGCACCAGGAGGTGCGCTTCTGGGACGAGTTAGGAACACTGCCGGGTCTAGCACTGTGAGGTGAGTTTCCCTTGGAGCTTCAAAGACGCAAGCGGGTTTCACGTCGGGCTTTGGCAGGTTTCCTGAGGGATCCGCCCCTCTGCGATTCCTCCGCTTTTTTGTGTGATGACACGGCTGGAATCGCAGAGGGTTTGGGTAGCCCATCCGATGGGGGGAAAGGCAACCCACAGTCCAGGGCTACTTGCTTCATCATTGTCTCTGTCACCCCTCTCCTTTGCTGCCGCAAGTTGTCTCGCACCTCTTCAGCGAGGTGCGAGTCCTCGGACAGCGACTTCTCCTCCAGGATATCCCTCGTCCAGTAAGCGAGGGCTTGAGCTATGGGGTTGTCCCGGACTTCGGGCTGACCAAGCCAGTAAAATTTCCTCGGTGAGACGAAGCGTCTTTGTCCAGAGTCCGGTCATTCTGTCTTGTTTGGAGCAGGCACGGAGCAGGGATGCAGGCAAAGGGAATCATGGAATCGGGTAAACACCGGATTTATTAAGGGGTAACACACTCAGGAAAAACACAGTGACATCAATGAGGACTGGGGAAACATATTCTAACGCGGACTTAAATACACAGAACTAATGAAACACAACGAGAAACAGCTGATGACACAGGGATTCCAAATGAGGTAGCGAGGGGGGCATGGCACACAGGAGGATAGGCATGATAAAATGTATATTTTATGTACATTTTATTAATAATTATTTATTTGTGTTTTCCTGAGAACTTATGCATCAGTTACAGTGAAACTATATAATTACTGATAGATAATATATAACCATTATGTAGATTGATAAATATAAATTGCTGCAGCATTCATGTAAACATTATAGTCTTTCAGCTGATATTAACAGCACCATAGTCTTGCTCAGTTATTAGCTGAGTATGATATATGAATGACATCATTTATCTGCTTCAATATTGCTGTTATTGTTTGACATGTCAGTTATGTCAAAGAGTGTCACAGTAGTATCTTGAAATAGACCGGCATAAATTTCTCTCAAAAATTGTAATATATATTGCAATGGATCACTGCCTGATAATTTTATTCTATGATTTTTATTTTGGATTTCTTTTTAAAATGCAGCAACAAACATATTCAATGCAGTTGATTTTAGTTGCTTTTTACAAATTACTAATTTGCAACTTTCTTATTTATTAATTGCTGTTTTTATTTATTGCATAATAATTACACATCTATATACAGTACACTCACCTAAAGGATTATTAGGAACACCATACTAATGCGGTGTTTGACCCCCTTTCGCCTTCAGAACTGCCTTAATTCTACGTGGCATTGATTCAACAAGGTGCTGAAAGCATTCTTTAGAAATGTTGCCCCATATTGATAGGATAGCATCTTGCAGTTGATGGAGATTTGTGGGATGCACATCCAGGGCACGAAGCTCCCATTCCACCACATCCCAAAGATGCTCTATTGGGTTGAGATCTGGTGACTGTGGGGGCCATTTGTCATGGTTGCGGGCATCTCGGGCACGGGAACGGAAACGGGGCATGATGCACAAATAAGAGGCGGACGACCCACTTGCGGCTCCAGGAACAATAGAGGGGCTTATTAAACAAAGACAACAAAAACACAAGAAAACCAAAAAGACCACGAGGGGTCAAAACTAAAACAGGGAGGAATTTACTAGACTAAAACACACAAGGAAAACTAACTAGCACGACACTAAGGTAAACTACAATCAAGGGAAAACCAGAGACAAGACTAGACAAGGGCATAGATGACTTAGACAAACCATAGACGAGTGTAGACCTCAGAGACAATAGTCCAGACACGATGAACCAGCGGGGAACAGAACAAAGGCAGGAACTAATATAGTACAAGGGGTAATGACTAACACAGGGCAGGTGAGACTGATTAACAAGGACTAGGGAAGCAAGACACAGGTGAAACCAATTAACTCACAGAAACTAACAATCAGGGAAACTAAGAACTAACCAAGAATGCATATAATCAACACTAAGGAAGTACATAGGAATAACACAGGCAGGGGAACATGAAACAAAACCAAAACCGATTACTAAATCAGACACCAGGGTCTAACAAGCACAACGGAAAAGAACCAGGGAGCTAAATACAAAAAACAGAGAAGGCGGGATTCGAACACAAGACAAGAGGGAACTCAGGACCGAGGGGCAAACAGACAGCACATGCTAAATACATTGAGCCACGAGACCAGTGACAGGGGAGAAACAAGGACTGACGTATGGATGGGATGACCAGCACCACCTGCTGGTCAAACGGGGAAGGGGCACGGAAGGACCACAGCGGGAGGCCGACCCTGACACCATTGTAGTACAGTGAACTCATTGTCATGTTCAAGAAACCAATTTGAAATGATTCGAGCTTTGTGACATGGTGCATTATCCTGCTGGAAGTAGCCATCAGAGGATGGGTCAGGGTGGTCATAAAGGGATGGACATGGTCAGAACCAATGCTCAGGTAGACCGTGGCATTTAAACAATGCCCAATTGGCACTAAGGGGCCTAAAGTGTGCCAAGAAAACATCCCCCACACCATTACACCACCACCACCAGCCTGCACAGTGGTAACAAGGCATGATGGATCCATGTTCTCATTCTGTTTACGCCAAATTCTGACTCTACCATTTGAATGTCACAACAGAAATCGAGACTCATCAGACCAGGCAACATTTTTCCAGTCTTGAACTGTCCAATTTTGGTGAACTCGTGCAAATTTTAGCCTCTTTTTCCTATTTGTAGTGGAGATGAGTGGTACCCGGTGGGGTCTTCTGCTGTTGTAGCCCATCCGCCTCAAGGTTGTGCGTGTTGTGGCTTCACAAATGCTTTCCTGCATACCTCGGTAGTAACAAGTTTTTATTTCAGTCAAAGTTGCTCTTCTATCAGCTTGAATCAGTCGGCCCATTCTCCTCTGACCTCTAGCATCAACAAGGCATTTTCGCCCACAGGACTGCCGCATACTGGATGTTTTTCCCTTTGCACACCATTCTTTGTAAACCCTAGAAATGGTTGTGCGTGAAAATCCCAGTAACTGAGCAGATTGTGAAATACTCCGACCGGCCCGTCTGGCACCAATAACCATGCCACGCTCAAAATTGCTTAAATCACCTTTCTTTCCCATTCTGACATTCAGTTTGGAGTTCAGGAGATTGTCTTGACCAGGACCACACCCCTAAATGCATTGAAGCAACTGCCATATGATTGGTTGATTAGATAATTGCATTAATGAGAAATTGAACAGGTGTTCCTAATAATCCTTTAGGTGAGTGTATGTAAAAACAATGTAATAACTACAATCATCTGCATGTGATAGTATTGAAACTACATTTCCTATTTTATTCCTTAGATATATTAGAGGACAAACTTCTCATATACTCCTATACTGCAACAAGGTTTATACAGATAAAATAAATATTATGCGGGAAATTATACTGAAGTAACAAATGTTGGTAGTTAGGGATCTGCAGTAAAACATCACTGAAGCTCTGCGTGTTTTAATTTCTTTTAAATAAATCAAAGTTTTCTACTTAGAACTCATCCATTTGTAATAAAGATTACCAACTGTTACGGTTCATTAACAGTTTGTTGTCAGCCCTATCATGTATCCACACTTGCCCCATGACACCTATCACCAGAAACACCATCAAACAGCACATTCAAATCAGCCTTTTACATCAAACAGCATTTATATAAATCTTAGAGGCAGCTCTGCCGTCACATCATCCCCATATCCGGCCTCATTAGTACACGCTGCTGCAGTCTCACTGTCGTCACTACTCTTTCGTATTGATTTTCCACTGCTCCCTTATGGGTAATCAGGGACTCACAGGAGGTAAGAGTGACAGCAGCACTGACGTGTTCATGGCAAACAGATCACAGGAACCCCGACTGAGATTTCCGGAGGGAAAGTGGGTGCTGTTTACTATGTTGCATTCTGGGAAAATTACCCAGCTGGAGTGGATCAGTGCCTGGACTCTGGAGGCCATTGATGACTGAGCTGGGGAAGTGAAGGCCCTATCAATAATGACAGTGATTTCACCTCTGAGCAATAATCACCAAAACAGTGAGCTATAAACAGAAATGGCTCTGATAGGTATTTGGCTGCTCCCTGATGGCAGGCCAAATGTCTGCTACAGAATTGATTCTGGGAACCATTGAAAAATGTCAACAGCTTAATTTGGTCAAGATTAGGCCATATACTACAAAGTTTCTTAATTAATGGGAGAAAGACAGTCAGCAGCTTTGCCTCGACTGAACATGACCATGTAGAGGGCAGAGATCCCAGGTGTCATCCATCATTGTTTCTGTTTATTCACTTATGCAAGAACCATTTACAGTAAATGTATTCCTAATGGATTCCTTAGTTTCCTGTGTACATAAGTCAGTTATTTTTTGTTTTGTAATAGATGAAATCACACGGTGGACATTTAAGCCTTACTAGTGACTACCCTTCCAGACAAGGCAACAAAATGCTCATATACCCAATAAAAATAAAAACTCTACAGGCCAAGTGTAAATGAGAAGTCACAAATGAATGACCTTTCACCTCTGTGAGCCCTTGTGGCCTGTCAGCCTGTGTCAAGAGACTCCCAGGTAAGCATCGCTCAAAAGGCCTCCTTCTTTAATTTAATAACTGTTTCAATCCCCAGCCTCACTCAGCATCTGGGAGGTCTTTCCAGAAGTCTAAGCTGAAACTATTTCTCACGGAAGCTTCAGCCAGATATTCCCAGCAAAATGCTGACATCTTGCCCAGGTCTTCCTGGCCCTGACCTCCCCCCGATATACCCAATCAAGCTCTGCTCCTTTGTTCAAATGAGCACAGCTTGGTGGTAGGGTGATGTAGCTGATGTGCCTCTTCAATGATGCACAGGCAGGGGAAAAGTACCTTTGGGCTGATAAAAAGGGGACCAGAAGCTATGTGCCAACTATTGAGAGAATCATACTTCTCGATTTTCATGACAATATACTAGAAATATATATATCAAGATCTATATATTGTATATATATATATATATATATCAATGATCAAACCTAGGATTCAGGAGGAATAACGCTGATTCCGGCCTGGCAGTGGAACAGTGGACCAGTGGTTTGTGAAAATGTGCTAACACGCCCTACATGTGAACTGTTGATTTTAAGAAGGCAAATGATTACAAATACTATGGGAGATGCTGCAGTAATATGGGATACCACGGTTACTACTGTATGCTATTCAGTTCTTGAAAGAATGTAGTGAGAGTTGTATCCACATCCTTACGACGAGGTCAATGTTGTTTAGATTGGGTAACGGCCTATTTGCGGATGATATTGTTCTTTTGACCACAGTCCGACTTGGATCCCTGGCATACACTTGAGCAGTTCAGGGCTGGCTGTGAAGCAGCAGGGAATTAGAATTAGAACCTTCAAATCAGAGGCTATGGTGCTTGCTTGGAAAAGGGTAGGTTGGTCCGTTCAGATAAGGGGAGAGACTCTAGCCTTAGTGAAGGAGTTGACCTCAGTATTTTGTTCATGAGTGACGGTAAGAGGAAATGTTAGATTGAGAGGAAAATCACTTTGTTGGAGGCGGATGGTGCTGAAGCCAGAACTGAGTCATCAGATGAAAATAGTGGTTTAATAGTGAATCTGTGTCCTGTCCTCATGAGCGTTTGGGATGGAGCAAGTTCAGAAGTACGAGCGGCCGATACTACATCATTTTGCAGGGTTACCAGGCTCACTCTTCCTAATAGGGTCATTTGTTAATAGGAGTTAAGGTGGTTCAGGAATTCCAGAAGGATGTCTCCTAATTGGCTGCAAGGGGAGCTTTTCCAAGCACGTCCCACTGGGTAGAAACCTTGGGCCAGACATTGGACATGCAGAAGGGATTAGATATTGCAGTGAGAAAATTCTGAGATCCCCAAAATAAACTAGAGTGGCCATGAAAAGGGAAGGCTGGTATGATCTATTTGGCATCCTCACACCATAACCCTCACCAGAAGAAGCTGAATGAAGATGATGATAAGCAATTTTTTTTTTTCATTTTTAAAACAAATTGGGACTAAAAATAATTCCCATGTCAATGCATGATTCAGTTACAGTGATTCATTTTCATAAAAGAGGCTTACAGTGAATTTACTTACCACCCACCCCCCCCTGTGACATCACTGTCCTGCTGTAATTCTGAAAGTGACTATTTTGGTCCTCCCCTACTTTAAAGCATCCTGATCGGTGAATATGACTGTTTTGGAAGTACAAAAAGAATATTACTGAGATTATATTTTTTAATCATGATATATACAGTATCTCTTCCCCTTCATGCTGACCTGGTTCAGTGGTTGGAAGATAGAAAAACATATTGATCTTCCATTACCCTTAAATATTGTTATGCAATGAGTCTTAGTCATGGTCACTTTGATCAGAACACGCACACAGTGGCTGTTTTTTTCAAGACATAATGTCCCAAAACTTTATTCATCAGTTTCATTTATGGTATCCTAAGGGCTTCCTCGATAGTTTAAGATTTAACCAAAACAACACCTCAACATATTTTGATGCAACAAAATGATGGATATGCAGTTTTGCTTGTACATCTTTTTATTTATAGACTGTAATAACAATCAAAACAAACCTCATCAAAACCTAACCTTCCCTCTTATTACAGTATATAGAATTCAACAATTATGGTCCATCTATCCATTCATCCATACTTATTCTGTACAAGATTAGAGTGGGACTGGATAACCAATCAGATTGTAGATGAAGTAGGTCCAAGCAACTCGAGGAGGCAGGACCAACCAATCAGATGTCTTTGGCCCACCTCCTCTAGTTGCTTGGACCCACCTTCTCTACAATCTGATTGGTTGTCTCTCTGAACCAACTCCTACAAGCACACCAATCCTTAAGACACACACCCTCATTCAGACTACCACCAACTTTGGGCAATTTTGAGATAGCAATCAACCTAAAACACATGTCTGTGACTGCTTGAGAAAGGCAGAGTACCTGAGGGAAACCCGCAAACACAGGGAGCCCTGGAGGTGTGCAGCCTCTGTAATAACACAGGAGTCATTGCTACACCCTCTATTATTGTCCAGAAATGGCCGTACATGAAACACAAACAACATCCCCGTTGTAGGACATGAAACATGCCTCACACATCTTAGCCGTCTGTCATGTACCGGATTGAGAATATGCGGGCATTCCATTGTTGCCCTTAGCAACAAACATGAGATACCTGACGTAGGATGATGATGATGAGGACAGGCGTGACCAACAAAATGAATCACAATCAATATACATATGTCACCTGCATTTTAGATGCTTCTCTTTGGATGGACGATAAAAATTTGTCATGGAATATCAGTGTCAGAAATGAGATGGCTTGCTTTTGTAGCATGTACGGATGACTGAAAATGAGCAGAAAGCCTGTAATGTCTTTATGAGTGTTGTACCTTGATGCTCTGTTGCAAACAAAGCTGTCACAAGAATTTTTTTCCTGCTGTCTGTACAGCTATGCCATGATAATGTCACAGCAAGTCCCTGGATTAAATGTGGGCAATACAGAAAAGAAAGGAAGATCTGTACATGAATTTGTGTACCTGCATATGTTTTGAGAAAACATATTGTGTTTATGACCACTTTCCATTACAAAATGTGCTTTTCATTACAAATGAAGACATTCACAAAGCAAATAAATGAATACTTTGAATAAGCTAATTATCAATAGATGTGCAATAAATCAGATGCAAATACTGATCCAGTCTCTGTCTTCATTTTACTGGCTCCTTCCTTCATTAATTAATCAGTATGTAGCAAAAGCTATATTAACAGGTAATGTTATGTGCAGGTATTTGAAACATGATTATGTTCTTCTCAGTGTAGCACAAAGAGGAGAATGCAGCAACATTCGCTGTAAACTCTACAGTGCAAGATCATTCTCATGTAAACTAGAGTTCATTAGAAACTACTCATAGACAAGTCATGCAAAATATGTAAAAGTTGAACTGTGAATCTATTTTTCTATCTGCTTTGTCTGTAGATGAATCTGTGGATCCAACGATTAGCCTTGGGGGGGTGCAATTATTGCCTGTGTCCCCCCAAATATAATAACTCAGAGATACTAAAAATGAAGGATTAAGGCATACTGTGTCAGCAAAAGTGATGTGTCTTCCTCCCCCCCCCCAGTCGACAACTTTTACTGTCACAACACACCACCCGTCAACAACTTTTACTGTCGCCACTCATCCATCTACCCGTCCCCCCACCAAACAAAATGTACCACCTTTTATCCTTCTCCCAGCCATCAGATGTGTTCTGGCACCAATACTGTGGGGAGGGGGGAGGCTAGCAACAGACTTGGAGAGCAGTACAAATGAGAATGCCACAGAGAGAAAAAGCGACACGTCTGAGCAGAGAGAGAGAGAGAGAGAGGAAGAGACAGACAGAGGGAACGTATTTTTCAAAGTGCTCAGTTCTCCATTGAAAAGGAAGTGATCTCCAAGCAGAACAAAGTAGCCACTCTGTCAGATGGCAGCGCTAAGTTAGGAAATATCATTAAAACATGCCAGTTCCTGTCAGTCCTTCCACTGGTAAGCTCAGCACTGCCAGGTTCTGACAAGAAGCCAGGAGGGAGGGGGGAGGATGGGGGGAGGGGGGGGGGCAGAAAATCAGCAAAACTGACAGCCACAGCAAAAGGCTTTCTCTGAAATAATGCCACGTTCATTACTGCATTGTTACAGCAGAGCCGGGTGAATCTGTGTCTCTCTGCTAAACATGTGAAACAGGGAAGCATTTCCTGCTGTGTGACAACTCTGCAGTGCTTCATGTTGTCTTATGTCAGTGTGGGACTCAGAAAGAAAACATATAGGCATTTCATTATGACTCCCAGTATAAAAAAGACTGCGTCGATTCCTTTACGGATTAAACTGCTCAATATTACTGACCTTACTGGCAATTAACAGGATAATGTGTAATTAATTACCATTTTTATCGATGCCTTATGGATTTTTCTTCCTAACTCTATAATGGTAGCTTTGATAGCTGAATACGTTACACACTGGCTCTAAAAGCTCTGAAGAATACCTTCCTAACGAAAACTGGTAATTAAACTTTAACTGAGATACCTAATTAAATTTTAATATATATATTTAAAAAGCAGGTTTAATGGCATGTGGGTGGCATGGTGACTCAATGGTTAGTGCTGTGGCCTGACAACCCCCCAGTAGGGGCATTCGGTTCCTGACCCTGACAGATCTCCCTGTGCTCCCCCCCCCCCCCGGTATTCTGATTTCCTCAAATAGTCTAAAGCGGTATTTTCCAACCCAGTTCTTGGGGACTCCCATGTTTGGATGTGGACTGTCTGGGGGTCCGCAAGGACCGGGATGGGGAACACTGTTTTAAAGCAGTGCGGTTTAGGTGAGTTAGTGATACTAAATTGTTGTGACAGAGTGGCATACTGTCCTGTGCTTCCTGGCATAAATGAAGCAATGCTTTATTTGCCATTTGCACAAGTACATTACAGTGCTTATTTTCACACGTAGAATCTTAATTTCCTTTGAGACATAAACACATATACTCAGTTGAAAGTGAAGTTTGGATTCCAAGACTGGGGTCCAATCTGGCCCTGGAGCCCAACAGTGTAGGCAAAAATTATTTGCACACTGTGAAAAATGGTCAAAAAAAGACATGAAATTGAGGATATTGAACTTTAAAAATGGTATAAATGTTTCAATTATGTGTGCTATGTAAAGAAACAAGTACATTTATTCAAAACATATTCTGGAAATGTTTTCAAATTATGTAATTTATTGCCTTTTTTTGTACACCTGGCCATTCATAGAAGTGAACAAATATGTGACAGCGGGAGGAGTTCCCAGTCATAATAGACCCATAATTAATTAATAATTAGAGTCATAACACAACACATAACAGCAGATGTTCCAGATAGCCAGGTAATTGGGAGCCCTTTGTTTGTACAAGTGGCCTTGGTGGTCATTCTCCACACAAGCATTTGTAGGGTTAGTTGAGTTTCCCAACATGAGTAAAACTGCTGAAATACCAAATGCACTGAGGAAATGAGTCATAAAATTTCACAATCAATATCCTCAATTTCATTTCCATTTTTGACCATTTTTTTCCACAGTGTTCAACTAATTTTTGGCTACACTGTATATTTTGTGTTTGTATTCTACTGCCAAAGTTTAACCAGTTCAATGAAATTTACCATTAAGTCTGGACAAATTAGTTACGGGAAAATTATTAAAAATTTAGTTTTCGTTCTTGTGATTAGCTGATGCAGATTTAACTTTAATTTGCACATGGCTTTTCATCCAAATAAAAAGCTTGCATTATATTATTAAATTCCAGGTATGTTGCTCTCCAAATCAATACAGGAAGAGAGATGTGGAGCGCATGGTGATTTACAGGAGATAGTAAAATGTTTCATCATCCAAAAGCTGGACCATCTCATCCAGGAATGAGAACAAAGTTTCCTCTTTGTCTCCACAAACAGTGTTTAATAGCTGTTATAAATTTTGCCATAAATGTCACTGCAAGGTACGTTTTTGTGCCTCGAGTTTATCTGCCAAAACTGGCAGAAGTATCCCACTAGGCAATTTCTCGTAGTCTTGCCATATCGGCGGCTTTTTACAACCCTCTGAAGAGGACATGGCCTCGCTTTATTTGCGGGATTTAACGCTAAACTGTTGTGAACATTTGGGCCTGTCAGCTAAACATGAAAAACAACACTTATTAATAGATGGACACCATCCAGTCTCTACAATATGACCTTCTGAATTAAAAAAAAAAAGTCCTGAACTCATCCTGACAATAAAAACAATACAGTAAGTTCTATATAAAAAAAAACAGACTACAGATATTCCAAAGGTTACATCTGAAACACACTATATACTATAATACTTTTTTTCCCTTTAGAACATTTATTGTGTTCCATATTCTAAAAGCGGGCATATTATAATTGCAGTGTGAGATTAAGAGCGCTTGAAAGCCAGACCTGCTCTTCGGCCTTCTGCACACTTGTCTTCATCCAGAAAACGATTCTCCTAATGTAGACTTTTAACACCGTAGGGTTAGAAAAAGGTCTTAAATACTGGGAGCTGAAGGGTGCTATCTGTCTTAATGAAACAGCATAACACATGGTCAAGATTTACCAACCAACTACTATTTTACAAGGGATGCACACATTGCTTTCCTCCAAGTAATGAAATTGAACAACAAAGATGTCAAAAGAGCATTTAAAGTGGTTAGTCCCTTTTTTTTTTAATTAGGCCAGCTTTTGTCCATCACAATAGTTGGTTTTAATGAGCTGGGTAACGGGAGAATATTCTCTAGTTTCAAAAATTGCCTTTGTAAGATTGAAGCGGGCTGTACATGTTCTACCTGCACCACATCACCTCAAGATGGCCACCCTATGGTAAACACAGGCCTGTACCTCATTGTTACCCTTCCCACAATCCCATAATATTCTTGTGTGCTTTTAACTTGCATTACTGCCAAATCAGCTGTCTTTAAAAAACATATTTTTAGGACATGCACTGTTAAGTTTTTAAGCTTCTTATGATTGCCCTTCAAGCTGTTAATTTTTTCAGTCCTGTCTCATACTTCTCAAGAAGACATCAGAAGACGACAGCTAATAACCAAGCTGTGGGATTGCAGTTCCCCAAGGGAGGAGATTATCTCAAACTTAAAGCTAATGGACAATAAATTTATTTTTCACAAAGCTTAGTAGCACTCCTAAGTGAAAGACAAACGATTCATCTTTGCATTCCTTCTAAGCGTTAACTGCAACAAATGTTACGAGTGAGTGGAGATGCTTCTTATTATACATGCAGAAAGGCTGGGGGAGAGTTTCAGGTTTTTAGACCTGGAGGTTAGCTCTGTTGTCATGCTGGTTGGGCATCCTACGGCCTTGTTACTCAGCAGGAAGATATTGAAGGAGTATTAGTCCAAGGGGAAGAGTTATTTTTCAACAAAAATGTATCCCTATGGTGTTATACCTATAAGTTTACATTTATATATTATTATTTTATAATATTTAATTCAGGGAACTCATGTATGTATTTTTCATTCACTGAAGTGGACATTTTATCTAAAGAAATCGTGCCTTGTTCTTTGTGTGTGTATGTGTGTGTGGATTAGGTTTATTTTGACGTTGTGGGGACCATTTTTAAGGTCCCCACAAAGATCTGTGAATGCAGTCAAAAAGCTAAAAATGCCAGAAATTAATGGAGAGTCCCCACAAAGATATAATTACATACCTGTGTGTGTGTGTGTGCGTGTTTATGTTTGCAGGCAGCCCAGTGTGAATGGGAGCTGGGTCTCGTTTTTGGTATAGTAGTTATGTGCCCCCTTGTGGTGGCTTCAGTGTATAACAGAACATCATTTCTGTTTCCTGTTTGAGGGAAATGCTCAGAAAATTGCAGGGCTGGTTCTCACATCATGCCATTATTTTCCCAAACACTTAGTAAGGAAAACTTTTCAACTGAAGCATCATTACACAAGCATAATACATTGAAAGCTTAATGAATAGCCTTTTGTGGGCATGTAAGACATCTGATTCTAAATATGAACCCAATACAGTATAAATAAACTTAAGTCAGGCATGGACACACTACACAAACACCTGGCCTACTTCAATGCAGATTTAAATTTCATTTCTTATTCATCTGCTATGACTTTCCATTTATTACATTTGTCTTTTTAGCAAAAGATTCAGGTCCCTTGGGAATGACATTTTAGTCCATTTGCCTGGACTAAACTGATACTGTGCGCGAAGTGTAAAAGAACACATTTGCATGCCAAAAAAATGACATAAAAATCCTCTGGGACCCCTTTGGATGGAGGTCTTGAATAGGAAGTGTAACAGAATATGTCCAGCAATTTCCTTGATAAAGTCAGCCGATCATTGAGACAAAAAGAAAAAAATATATTTTTAACCAATCATCTGCCTGTAAGCTCAGTCAGGACAGTCACATGGTGCTGAATGTGGACACCATTTTATGAGGATGGCCGAGTTGGCGAAACCAGAGAGTGGGGCCATAAACTATTCATCTCATGGCCCTCTCGGGTTTGCAGGAGTCTGTTGAGATTTCTGATACTATCAGCTTTCGTTTGACACCAGGAGGTACATTAACATTAATCCACGGAGTACTGGAATCACAGCAGCTCAGGTTCTGTACCATTACAGTGTAATGGAGTGGAGACAGACAGCCATGTTCTTCCAGAGCTTTGAGTATATTCCAAGAAATCTAACTGAACAGTGACGACTATGTCATCCTAAAGTCGGGGAACTGCTTTTTAATAATTGCTTTTAAATAATAAAAATTATTTATTTTTAAATCATTTATTATATTTCAATATCCCAGATTTACGTTACAGAGGCAAGGGAAATTTTACTGCGATCCAGTGAGTTCACTATACAGAACTGTATTTACTCTGCTCTGAGGCTCCCAAAGGCGATATTATGGCCTGTATCTCTTTAATTGTTCTTTGTTCCACAGGAGTCTGACAAAGCCATCCTCTCTGCCAAATCAGGCTATGCGTGTGCGGCATTTCCACCCCCGGTGACACCAGCATGGCCTGCTGGTGACCTTCTTCAGAAGTTTCATGAACTTCTTTCCAGCTCTGGCTGAGGATTGTGCAGCAGGGAATCTCTGCTGAATAGCACAGGCACTTATAAAAAACAGTCTAAAGTGGGAAAAAGAAGAATATGGTTCAGGTTATAAAAAATAAATTAAATTTCAATTTTAAAGCATTAAAATTACAAGCCTCGAACCCTCTGTGGCATGGCTGGGATACCAAACAGATGGTTTTAAAAAATAATGAGCTGTATTAAATGTTGAATATTCAAGTATAATTTGATGCCAATGAACCAAAAGGGTGAAAATGTAGCAAATGGATGTGACACCAGAAACCTCCCTTACTGCAGCTCCTGATATAAGCTAAGATTACTGTGGTTATATACTTGCCGTAGAAGCTGTTAATAGTCTGGTCGATCCAGCTCCGATACTGGGAGACAGCAGTGTAGACGCCTGGATATTTGGCACTGGCGCAGCTGTTCCCCCAGGACACCACACCGTAGACACGGCCCTCACAGACCAGGGGTCCGCCAGAGTCGCCCTGAGACGACACCACAAATCTCTCAGAGTCACCATCTGTAAGGCCTAGGGCAGTCACCCCCAACACAGGATAGAGTTACAGACAACTCATACTTAAGAATTCCTGCTACAAAGCCTATTATACAGCATTAAAGGTTTAAGCTAAATAAAATTGTTCGTAATAACGAATTTACGTGATGCTCATGAAAATATTGCGCAACTTCAGCATCATGATCTTTTTTCCTTTTTTCTATCTAAATTGTTTTAAGAACAATTTGTTTTTATAGTAACGTCTACCTACACACTGACATACATAGATTCACTCTCTCTTCCTCTCTCTCTTCAGTATAGTACTGTACAGTATGTTGTTACTTTAATTATTACTGTATTCTTATTATTATTATTGTTATTATAATCGTTGTTATTATTATGTACTGTATTACTTTTTAGAATATTTGGAAGTGTTTTTTATGTATGTTTTGAATCAGAAGTTAAAATATATATTTTATACTGAAACAAACATTACATTTTTTGAAAACGCCAAATACGAACCATATGTACCTGTTCCGACTTACTTACAAATCCGATGTAAAGACAGACTCAGGAACAGATCTTGTTTGTAACCGGGTGACTGCCTGTATAATTAAAAAGCTACTCATACACTTAGCCCTTGGTTTACATTTTATTTACTTAGCAGATGCGTTTGTCCAAAGTTACATGCATTTTTGAGAAAGCAGCGTCAGATGGGGGTTCGGGGCCCAATACTTAAATCACTCTGCCGACCAGAGGATTTGAACCAGCAACCTACTCATACTAACAGTGTATTGTGTCATCTAAATAAATTGTGTCAACAGAGGCCTGCTATATTATCATAAACGTTCTGCTGGGTGAGGACATTGACTAGTGAATTATATCATACGATGCGACTTATACTAAGATAGTCTCATCGGCTTATAAGAGTTTTTACTTCCAAACATGGTCATACAGTTTTGAGATTTTGTGACTGGGTGGAACAGGTCCGAACCAATCCATTCAAGTTATAGATTCCATTCCAGTACTAAATATGTGTAACTTCCTGATAATCTCCCATTAAAGTCATGCTTTTGGCCTGTGATTTGCAGCTCTTGCTCCTTTCCCACTGTCCTTCACTGTATTTCCTGCTTCATGCTGTTTCAATGATGCAGCCAAGACAGAATAAATGTATCACTCCAGCCTTGCTCCACAAAGTAGTATATTCAGTAGTACACTATAAAATGTATATTATCTTGTTAATCACTGATAAAGCTCTATAATTGGTGGTATGTGTTCTTTTCAAAGTGTTTTGTCATTTTAATGTCCTGTCTTTAGTATGCTTCTGGCGAATGGCATCTATCAAATGTATCTATGATATCATGAATGAAAATGTCCTTTCATTGTGTTTCTCTAAATGACTGCTTCTTTTAAACATATTGTAAAGTTATTCATTTCATTATTCAAATAAATGCATTCATAACTACTGTTCACAATACCCTTACAGTGAACACAATGCATAATACAATGCAAAAATTTCCCCACAAGCAACCAACATATAACGAGTAAATTTCTAAAAGTCATTCAGCCCATTTTTTGTTGTTCTGGACAAGGGTTTAGATTTGAGTACGGATGGTAGGAACATGTCTGTACCAATATTGTGGGTAGTGAGTATTGTTTAGGGGGGATCAGGGTTGGTTTGGCCCCTACTATCTGAAATAAAAGCTATACCCTTGTTTTTGGAGATGAGGCCACCAAATAGCCTAAAGTCTGGCTTCCTCATTATATGCTACAGTATTGGAATCCAAAACTACTCAGTCATCATGTAAGCGATCAAAGAACTTACGTTAAATTTCTAAAGTCTTTGAGTTTTTGAAAAGCACTATATAAATAAAATGTATTATTATTATTATTATTATTATTATTATTATTACTATTATTACCATTGTTGTTATTAAGTCCTCAGAAATTTTCTTGAAAACGTATTCCGTGGACTGGATGAATTTTCTATGTTCTTCAAATGGTGAAAGAAACAAAATCATGATATATTGAGAATTAAGAGATTTTTACATTTGGACTTTTGTAAGACCAATTGTGAGTCCCCTCCTACCTTACAGGCGTCTTTTCCCCCCGCAGAGTATCCAGCACATATCATATTAGCCGTGATGTTACCCCCGAAGGACTGGCTGCTGTTGCAATGGACAGCAGAGACGATAGGAACCTTTACGGTACGGAGGGTGGCAGGGATCTGGGCCCCAGTGGAGCTGGTGTAGCCCCAGCCAGAGACCCGGCAAACTCGCCCCTCTGACACCGAGGCTCCTTGGCGTGGCAGGGGGGCCACTGTCACAAAGCTGTTTAAGTGCACGGGGACCGTTAACTGGAGAGGGGAGAGCAAGCAGGCAACTCAGGTGACATCTTCTCTGCGTCGATGGCGTTACAGCAATGTTACGACAGCATTATGACCTGCCTGGGTCAATTTCCAAGTGCAGGACACGGTCAGTAGTTTTCATTTACACTGCGATATGTGTGGATGTATTTGCATTTCACAGACTCATTCGGTCATTGTTTGCATATTATCGATCTATAAACCGGCTTCCATTTGCTGACAGGATTTGTAAATCTTTGTATTTACACTTAGCAGTGTTTTCTGTGCTTGTATTGAGTGATTCCATTCTTCTAAGGAGCACTTTTAAGCCCCTGGAGTGACTCAGATGAGTCTGACAATGAAACACTGCTGGGTTGTAAGTATGACAGCTTTGATCACAAAGTGCACCTCAATATGGTGACATGTCAGGCCATCTGTTTTGATCAATCAAAAGTTGATCCTAAGAAAGCATTACAATGTGGGTGTACATATGGCGATGCCTTCAGAATATCATGCACACAACCTGATAAAAGCCATATAACACAACCTAAGAGCAAACTACGAGTCCATGTTTCATAGCCTTCATTTCTGCGATGACCTACTTCTCATTCTCTACATTAATAAGAATGACATCTTTTCATGACCTTACAGGTTTATCTCCCACCCTTATGAGCATGATGTCTGCGTTGTTGGTGCTCTTGTTATACTCTGGATGGGGAACCAGGAAACGTGGAGTAAAGAATTGCTCTGTTCCTTCATACACTGACAGGGAATAGTCTCCTGCCACAATGACCATCTGGCTGGACCTAGGAGGAAAAAAGAGCTATTTTGTACCCCCAACCCAAATTAAATATGTAGCATTCGGCTGAACGAAACATTAAACCCTTTGTTCCTACTAAACCATTGCTCTTTTCTTTGATGTCTTTTAAGGGGAAATAATTTATTCTTGGCTGAACCAAAAGTCAGCTTTCATTTCTGAGCTGTATGTAACTGCTGGTCTTGGCTTTTGTGATCTATTAGCTCCCCTTGTTACATTTCCCCTCTGTGCATTTCCCCTCAGTACATTTCCCCTCAGTGCATTTCCCCTCAGTACATTTCCCCTCAGTACATTTCCCCTCAGTACATTTCCCCTCTGTGCATTTCCCCTCAGTACATTTCTTCTCAGTATATTTCCCCTTGGTGCATTTCCCCTCTGTGAATTTCCACTCAGTACATTTCTCATCAGTACATTTCCCCTTGATACATTTCATTTCCCCCGGGTACCTCTCCCCACAGTACATCTCCCTCGCTAGATTTTGGCACCCAATTGAGGTTCCCCACAGTACATTTGTCACAATTAACCGGTTGCAGATGCAGATAAAATTGATTTCTTTTCATACTATTTCTTTTTACAATTTGATTAACATTTTCTGAAACTCCTCTCACAACCCCCCTCCCCCACCAGTGTCTCTGCAACCCCCACTTTTTGGACCCCTGTACTGGCCTTTAAGTGGGATGAAGCTTGCAATAGATTTTGGCACAAGCCTTCTTTTGAGACACTGCAGACACATTCTCCAGAAAGGTTTCTGTGCCTGTTACTAACTAGAGTTAGGGGTCTGAAGGTGAGACAGTGAGCCCTTTAAGTATGAACATGGAAGGGGTTAAGGGCATAAAGTCATCCTTGTTTTATGTCCCCTGTGCTTCAGATGGAAGGCTGACAAATAATTTGTTGTTGAAGGAGCTACCAGAGATTCTGCTGATAGAGCTCAGTTAGATTACAGCAGGTTGTGTCTGGTGAATTTTACAGTGTTCTTTTGTGGTTTTATGAAATGGTTCTGCACAAATTTAATGAAGAGGCATATGTCTCGTGAACACCCCTTTATATATTAGTGTCACTCAAAATCTTCACTAAAATCAAGTAGACCTAGTATAATTCTATTATAAAAAGCAATGGAAGTTAATGACAAGGTTAGATACAAGCAGCAAAGCAGTGACACAGCAAATACCTTCTATTACAAGCTATATAAGCCATAACATAAGAAGTGCCAGCAAATAAATGATGTAATTCTGAAAATATTGTAAAAGCCCTAATGTAAAATATTGAATATTGAATTGCATCCACTGAAAATGCACATAAGTAAAACTTGCAGCTCACCCGATGTTACAATGTGCTGCCGTCAGCAGCCAGTACTTGTTGATTAAAGATCCCCCGCAGAAGTGCTGCCCTTTGTCATTCTGTATTGACACCATGTATTTGATGGAATGGGGTGCTGGGGCGTATCCTCCCACTATGCGGCTCTGCATGAAGTCATAGCCTGGAGCAGAAAGGGAAATGGACAACTTGGTACCCAGGCAATGTGATCGATGGTCAAGAACAAGATAATGACATCATTTTGAATCAGATTTGACTTTAAGCTAAAGACCGCATTAGCCGGACTAAACTGACTAATATCTTCTGAACAAATAAAATGAACTTTCAGCAGAATGTGAAAACATACCATTCACATTCTCCTCAATGAAAACACATACTTATTCAGTTTAAATTCAAAAGGTAATGAACTTGTTATAGGTCTGTGAAACATGTACATTAGAGCACGGTACTACTAATAAGTAAAGTTATACATAGTTTGTTCACTTCCATGAAGAGTGCCTGTGTATGGCTTGTGTAAGACACTCCTATTTATTAATGAAATCTGCAGTTTCTTTCTGGATTAACAAAGTGCCTATCTATCTATCTATCTATCTATCTATCTATCATCTATCTATCATCTATCTATCTATCTATCCCTCCTCCATCCTTAAATGTTCCTAGTTTATTCCATTACAGGCAGCAAACATATCAAACTCATTTATATTTAATAATCCATTGCTTTCACCAATAACTGTCACCCCTATTTCCCTACAGCCACATACATGAACAGTTACATCATCTCACTTTCCTCATGTCATATGTCTTTCCTTTCAAAATAGTCTTTTTAGCTTTTGAAAAAATGTTAAGGCGTTATATGGTTCTGTGGGTATAGCTCTGATCCAGCTTTTACTAAACTTTTACAACAATTAATGTCCTGTCTTGTGAGAATGTTTTCTTGGCATATTCGGCCGCCTTGGTCCCCATAGTGCAGATTGGGTCACTGTCTGCCTATCATAGTAAAAGTCACAATTTTACACACTAGATTTATAGTGACAAGAACAAAATGGACAAATGGACAAATAGCAAAAGTTAATAAAAATAGGCTTGTTTCCCCTCAGTACATTTCTGCGCTAAATTAAAACCCGGTGCTATAAAACCAAGGACCAAATATATTCACACAGTAACCAACTTACAGACAACAAAACAACGAGTCAGTATAAAATAATTTTCAACGCTCTGAACAAACACAAGAAGAGATTTCTGCAGGACAAGCTACTTTTCAATTGTGTTGTATTCCAGCACAGAGTCATATACAACAGGCTGTTCAATAGAGAAATTTAAGTTGAGAAACTAGTGACGGGCACACATACACACAAATGTACTTACAGCTGACAACAATAAGCTCCAAAAACATACATTTCAGTCCCAACAAAAGGTTCATGGTGAAACAATGGCGGAGAGCAGGTAAGTGATGCACAAAGTGTCTTTGTTGGCACTAAGATTCCTCTGAGGGAGAAAGGATCACATCAGCAAAGTGACTCGGGTTTCTTAGTTCCGATTTCCGTCTCCATGGTCACCATGCCATTGTACAATATAGGATTCATAAGGTGTCCTTTCCCACTCCAGCCTCATTCTGGCTTTGCATTACCCCCCACAGAACCTTACACCATGTTCCCTTACAGATATTTAAGAGACTCACTAAAAATAATTTACAACAACTTTCTCTTTCCTTCCCTTTTAGCACGAGCATCAAACTATAGTTACTGGTAAGAGGCTCTTATAGTGTCACATAAGGGTTTTGGTGCCACTCAGCTTCAATTCAGATGCATTGATGTTTTCTTAAAGAATTAACTCTTATTTTAAGTACAACCTCTCAATTGGAACTAGGCCTGGACTAGGCCACTCCAAACATACATAGTCTTGCTTACCTGTTTTGAAAGATATCATTCTGTTAGGCTTCAGATCATTGTCTTGTTTCACTAATGATACCACTAATGTATAGGTGGTTAATTTTAGAATTGTTTACATGATGCAGAATTTATCGTTCCTTCATTGATGGGAACTCGTTCAATGCTCTATTGCTAAGAGGTTTTTACTACGGGCTGCAGGGTTTGTCACATGATATACTGAGGCCCATATTGCCTGCAAAGTTCCACTCTTGATGAACCTTTCCAGAGAAAATGGAGGTATTTACTTGCTTCCCTCTGAGCCATTGTTCCTGTCTAGTTACTTGATGTATTGTTCAGTTACATTCTAATGGAATAATTATGAATGTTGAACGCTGGTCCCACCACCCCTCAAGGCACAAGGAAGACACACCTCCCGGCTCTTCTCTGTTCTGGCACCAAGTTGGTGGAATGAACTCCCCCTAGATGTCCGAACAGCTGAGTCACTGAATGTCTTCAAAAGACGACTTAAAACACACCTTTTCCAGAAATACCTGAATTAGCACTTCTGGCATTATACTTTCTGGCATTCCTTAAAAAAAAAAAAAAAAAAAAAAAAAAAGCACTTTTCCAACAGAGTATTAGATCGATGCTATTCATAGCCTTGGTTTTATTGAGCTAGTATCGGGAAAAATTCACTGTGGAGTCTTAAAGCACTTATGTAAGTCGCTCTGGCTAAGGGCGTCTGCCAAATGCTGTAAATGTAAATGTAAATGACAGTAGTTGAGTATGATCCCTGGATGTTGTTTCAAGCTGTTCATGTCATGTCAGGCTCAATGCCCATCTGGCCCAGGTTCGGGTGTCTTTTCCCCATCTGGCTAGTAGGTGTCGCTGGCCGTTCAGTTTGCCCTTGTGTGTTTATCCCTGCTCCACAGACGGCCTCATAGCTCTGTGGGCTGAGAGTGCGACTTTGTGGCAGGTGTGCCTTCAGTATTCATTACTTGTTTATTTTTCCCTAGCGTTTGGTATTATTTTCTATGTTTTGCTTTGTGTCTCTGTTTAAGTTCTACCCTGCCAGTGCCTTGGTTTATCATTTTGTCTGGTGTTCCTAGTCTTTCCTAGTATTGTTTGTCCTCAGTGTTTGTTTATGTTTCCTAGTCTCCAATGCTTGTTCATTGTAATACACCCCACCTGTTCCTTGTTGCTCCAAGTCCTTGTGATTGGTTATTTTGGTAAATGGTAAATGGACTGCATTTATATAGCGCTTTTTTACTACTCTTACGAGTACCAAAGTGCTTTACAGTTATGCCTCACATTCACCATCCACACTCACATCCACACACCGGTGGCAGAGGCTGCCATGCAAGGCGCCAACCAGCTCACCGGGAGCAATTTGGGGTTCAGTGTCTTGCTCAAGGACACTTCGATGGGGTCAGGAGGACCCGGGGCTCAAACCTGCAACTCTCCAGTTGCTGAACGGTAGCACTACCTCCTGCACCACCATCGCCCATTTTGCTTAAGGTTCTCACCTATCCTGCGACATGTCTCATTTATGGTGTATTTAGTGCCTGCTTCCGTTAGTTCCTTGTTGGTTCATTGTGACTGTTTTCCTTGTATGACTGTTACCCTGTGTTCTGCTGATTCCTGGTTAGTAGTATTCCCTGTAATGTATTGTAGTTCCTTCTTGCCTTTAGTATAGTGTTCTTGGTGTTGCTCCCTAACTTAATTGCTGCTTCGTCAGTTGCTTTTTACCCAGGGGCGGATCTAGAAAATTATTCATGGGGTGGCATTAAAATTATGAGGGGTGGCAACACTGAAGCAAGCATCCTTGCATGGTTTTTGTGGATTCAAGGAATGCTATTCTTTATTCGGTGTATACACTAGGGTGCACATTTTTACATTGTTCTATAAAAATGAAATGAAGGCTGATTTGTGATTGACTTGAATCTGATATCTGGATTGGAAAGTCAGATAAATTAAATGAGATAGCATGGGCGTAAATTTCATTTAACAGTAGGGGGGGACAAAAAATATAAAATTTCTCATGAGCAATTTTTGAAGGGGACACAAATAATACAGTCAAATTGTACTTATATAGATATGTCCCCACAATGAAAAACTTTGCTTCTATCATTATTATTGTAGCATGGAGACTGCGTCATTATGGTTATTTTCAAAGTTTTTCTCAGGTTCAATGACAAAGCAGATTTTTCTTCAAAACTATTTATTGCATTGTTTGTTATGTTGTTTACAGTCAAGCCATCAACATACAATAAATTTTAAACATGACTGTTTACATGCATAATAGATATTGATTATACAAAAAAAATACAGTGGGGTCAGTTCGGACGTAGCACAGTGCTCATTTAGTAAATGCACAGCTAAACAATATGCTAATTGTGGCCGTTAATGTTAAGTTAACATTATGCCAAGTCGTCACAAATAAAACAATGCATGGGAAACGGCTTTGGCGTGTTAGTTGCAGTGCACTATGCAACAAGCTATTGTAAACAAGCTAACGTTAACTAGATAAGTAATATTTTAATCGCTAATAGGCCTATAGCAGATTCGTGGAAAATAACATCGGTAATCAGCATTTTTGCCGCAACTAATTCATGAATGAGTCTGCATCAACTACATTAAAGAGAATCGCTTTATTTAAAGTGAATAAAATACCCTACTTACTGCAGTCCAACATTAATTGAGCCGCAGCCACACACCTGATTCGTGTGTGTAGAGTAGGTGAGATGACCTGGGAAAGCAGGCAGTTGGCCAAACCACTGTGAGGAAGGGGAGGGGGAACTCAACTGTTTCTAAATGCATTTTTTGCGTTTGTTTTTTTTTTCTTCTTACAGAATTATTTTAGGTATACATACATATATTTTTCATAATAGATAGTGCGATTTTTTTTTTTTATAAATATTTTTTTTTGGGGGGACAAGCCGGACAACCCTCGGATAGGGGGGGACATGTCCCCTCCGTCCCCCCCGGGATTTACGCCCATGTGAGATGGTACGTTAAATAGAACTGATTAGACATACTTGCTGTTTAGTTGTCATATAACTAGCAAGCATCTACCTCAGGCAACACTAAGACATGTTTAATTAAACATTCATTTGTTAAGTATGAAAGTAATTCAGTACCTGGTTTTGTTTCTTAACTCCAGCATATCGATGGACTGGACACGGCGTTGTTGTCATGTGACGCCACTTATCAAAGGTTCGAACAATCTTGAAGATGCAAGCTACTGAACAACATACTTTTGAAAATAGTTTACAGTTAAACTGTTAGTCATTGATATACGCGAAGATATCAAAATTAACTGCTTCGGTTTGTTAAAAATGCCGGAATTTGTCTGTGATGATCCCGCTGGTTGCACTAAATGTCTTTGATTCACTAAAACGAAGCAGTTCATAAGTTGTCGTTTGTTCGGACTACGCTTTAATAGAAAGACGATTTCGTTCTATTATTTACGGGTATATGCTATTTTTATGTCATCATAATAGAGCGTTGCTGCTGTAAATCGGTCGAGGAAACTTTTATTTTTAGAACACTGAGATACTAGTGCTGGGGTGGCAAATGGGGTGGCAAGGCTTTTTCTCAGGGTGGCAATTGCCACCCCGTGCCACCCCGGTAGATCCGCCCCTGTTTTTACCCCTCATGATCTCTTATTTTCAGTATCTTCCTTTCTGTTTGTTTTTGTTAATAAATCCATGATTTAACTGAGCCACTATGTGGATCGTCCCTCCTTTCAACATGCCCCACCATAACAGTTCCAGCATGCGTGACCAGATAAATTGTACACCTTGGTTCTGGAGAGATTGGGGAGATAAACTGCACACATTTTGCCCATTTCATATAACATGATTGTATGAAGGCCCAGAGCTGAAGAAATGACTCCTTAATGAGTCTCCAAACTATTATATATGTATTTTTAAAGACTTAACTCTTATTTTAAGTATAACCTCTCAATTGGAACTAGGCCTGGACTAGTGGTTCGAGTCTCCGCCTGGGTTACGTGTGTGGAGTTTGCATGTTCTCCCCGTGTCGTCGTGGGGTTTCCTCCGGGTACTCTGGTTTCCCCCCACAGTCCAGAGACATGCTGAGGCTAATTGGAGTTGCTAAATTGCCCATAGGTGTGCATGTGTGAGTGAATGGAGTGTGAGTGTGCCCTGCGATGGGCTGGCCCCCCGTCCTGGGATATTCCCCGCCTTGTGCCTGTGGCTTCCGGGATAGGCTCCGGAACCCCCACGACCCAGAAGGATAAGCGGGTTGGAAAATGGATGGATGGATATATATATACAGTTGAGGCCAAAACTATTAGCCTCCCAGGAATTATGGAACATTTTCCTAAACTTCTCCCCAATGTTTGCAACATTGATGAAACTTGATATAATCAAACATTCACCAGTGCTATTTAGTAGCTTTTGGTACATTTTGTAATATAAAATACATCAGCATAAAAAGACTCCAAGGAACAGGAGAGGGACTATTGTTACTCAGCATGCCAAAGACAAAGGAAATCAGTCTGGAGCTCAGAAAGAAGAGGCTCATGATAAGGGGGAAGGCTACACTCGTTTATATATATATATATATATATATATATATAATATAATATAAACGATCCATTTATTTAAAATGGAGGTGAATAATTTTATCACCTGCATGTTTGATTATCCTGGACAGGGCTGACTCTGGCTATAGGTACCATAAGTAGGCAGTTGCTTAGGGCCCCCAAATCACATCCAATGTGAAGAAAGCGAAATGGTCATCAGTTTTCTAGTTAGGGGGGGGGCTTCTAAGCAAAGCTTTGCCTGGAGCCCCTGAACATAGTGCTAAAAACCCAATAAATGTCAGAGTAAATCCATATCGTCTAAGAAAAATGTGTAAATATACTTTAAAAAGAGAGTAAATCCCTCACATTTCTGTATATTACATATAAATTAAATGACTGGACTCTTAGGGGGAGTATAAATCTTAAAAATTCGTCAAATCAATTAGTATCTACCACCCTGAAGCACACATTGGTGGGGGTGTTGTCCAGATTTGTTGTCTTCCTTAGCTTATGTCTTGAGTCACTGTACCCTGTAGTAATGACTCCTTTTAGGGCTGACTCCTCAAAAATCCCAGCCTTTACACTCATGTTCCACACCTGGGTGCTGACTGAGTGTTTTTTCTTTATTCCAGATCACCAGTCCGACCCTGAAGCCGTTTTCACAGCTATGTCTGCATAAAAAGGGGTAATGACTGCTTTGCATATAGTATAGTCATCCTGCTATATTTCTAAGCTTTTACGTTCAAAGGTTACTGAGGCAGTTTCGTCCATTCTGAAAGCCCACAATAGGATCATTTTACTGGGTGTCACGTGATCAGGATATAGGGATTTCAGTTATGCTGTTTCCTCCTACAGGGGCATGTCTTTATGTTTACAAAAAGGTAAGAAAATACCGTACAGCCACAGTGGACACAACACTACAGCCCATGACCTTCTGCAGGTCTAGAAAGTCTCAGACAAAAGTGATATCGAAAGGGGAATCCTTTCAACCCTGACTGAATTCAAATTTTTATTGTATCCCCAAACAATATCTGTTTTGGCCTTTGAATTTACCTGAAGTTAGTATTAGATTGCTTTGTTTGCAAGACCCTTTACTAAAACACCCTTCTGTTACATCCTGCCCATCACATCCACCTGACCCTCCAGTCTCCTCCCTCACGTGGCCCTGATGGGACACACCTGATGCCTCTCATTAGTCTGTGTATAAAAGTACCTGTTTGTACCATCTTCATTAGGCTGGCCTAAACCTTCTTGTTGCATGTTCCCTCTTGGTTTTCGGTCCTCCATTTTGATCCCCCTTGATCCAGTTTATTTCCAGTCTTTGTTTCGTTGAGTTCAATAAAACCCCTTTTCTTTCACCACAACACCTGCTCTTGAGTCATTCGTGGTACAACACCTGCTTCATAGTTAAGTTAACTGGTTATTCAATCTTTGTGAACAAGGCTTTGAGAAAATGTTGAGCACAGCTGGCAACTTTACTTTTTTGAATGTGTTGTTGAAGATGGTGAGCATTTTCAGATTCCATGCTGTTGCTTTTACTATTATTACTATTATCATCAACATCATCATCATCATCTCCGGCTCCACATGATCTTGTTTTTGTGGCAGTGCAAGTGAAAGGCTTGGAACGACACTTAATTTACATTCTCTTTTTCATGTAACCCAAAAAGGATCATTTAGACACACCAATTGATCAAACCTGGTCTGGACTATGGAAGGAAATGGAAGCACCCAGAGGAAACCTGCATGACAGAGGGAGACCATGAAAACTCCACTGAGCATACTGGAACCCCCAGCCCCGAAAGGGCATAGCAGCAATGCAACCCATTGACCCACCCAAGCTTAAGATTTACAAGTATCCAATATTATTTTGCCTACCTCAATTATTAATTTGTTAAATATACCAATAATGTTGGCTGTTTGTTATCTGTGTATTGTCTGTATATATAATTAGATGACAGTGTCGAAATAATACAGTTCTCACAACCAGATTCCTGCTATTGGAACTCCCATGACGCTACCTCTCATGCAAATGAACTTCCCTGTGCGATCAGTAAAGGGTATCTTACCTTAATTCATTTCTTTAAAAAAGGATGGCACAATATTGTATTTTTAAGCACACAAAATTCTTCACATGCCACAAAAAGCACTTTGTGTTGTGCGCACGGAGAAGTGTCAGATTTCTTCGTACCACTAGTCAACAATGGAAAATAAGGAGAAATCAAAGGACGGTGTTAAGTTGCTGGTGGGCATATAGTCTCTTTATCATTTAAACCTCCTTCCTATTTCTTTTGTTCCTGGAGAAGTCCATGCATTTACGGAAAGCAATAGTGTGCCAGGCAAACATAGATACCTCATCATTCTTGGGCTACTTTATAAAAGACAAGAAGTCGTCTGATGTCCCATATGTGCATGTTGTGCAATAAGGGTCCAGAATCTTAGGTGAGTTTAAATACTTTGCTGTCTTTATACTTCAACTGGTCCTTTAGCAATATATATATCTTTTTGTTTAGCAAATATGTTTATTGTTTAGAGTGCATCAGAATAAAAAAAAAAAATGAAAATTTCCAAATCTACTATCTAACAACCTTATAGTACCAATACATAATGCTCATAATTGATGTTGAACTTATATGTTGTGCTGAATTCACAATGAAACTTGGTAGAACATGATGAAATTGTTCAGGTACAAGTCCTGTTTGCCTAACATCAAGCCTAAATCAAGCACAAAAAGATCCCTAAATCATGGGGCCGGAACTTTGGATGAATTCCTAATCGAACATTAAATTTAGAAACTGTCACTATGGCAACTTCTTATTGTTAGAAGCTGTTTGAAGTAATTTTGAGACTAGTTTTTTGCATCTTTCTTTGTTTTGCAATCATTGTCTGTGCTGGGAGAAGCAAACATGACAAAGACCTTCCAGTCTGTAGTGCTGCTTGTCACAATTGTCACAATTGGAGGTAAAGACATCTCTTCCGCACACCAACACTTCGTGGGCTTTTATACATATGAAGAATTTAACAATGTTACCATGTATTAATGCTAAGATAGCCATTGTGATTTTTTTAACATTCAAAAAAATTAGATGCTTGCATCAAAAAGATGAAAATATTTTGTCTCATTGAACATACATTTCTTTTCAGATAGATATATTCTCAGATACTTCTGTTGTTTTTTTTTAATTATCCTTTCAAAAGGAATCTGTCTTAGTGCAGTAATGTGAAAAGTGAACGCACTGCATTTACATGCTCTGTGAAGATACAACTGTCACGTCTTAAGGTGAGCGAAGGGCAACAAAGACAGAACTGGGGGAGACAGGACTGAGAAACATGTATATACCATAGTAACGAGTGACTGATATAATTGAGGCATTGACATTTACCACTTGAGGATTGGGGATTGTGAACAGGACACACCTGGGAAGCAATGGAAGGGTTCTGCCGGACCTGCAGTGACCCCAGCTGACAATACTAGAGGTTGGACCAGACAGGTTGTGACAGAGCCCCCCCTCCCAAGATTTTGACTTTGGTCATAGGAGACCCTACCACAACCAGGATGGGACAGGCGGGACCAAAGACTGGACAGGACATGGCCAGATCAGAGCACACAGGACAGAGACCAGACCAAGAGGGACAGAGACCAGACCACAACGGACCCAAGAAAACAAGAAATACATAGGACTGGACTGGGTACACTGGGTAACACTGAGCACAAAGAGTGGATTCCAGGTAAGACACGAAGGGCAGAACCACAATACAGGACATACAGCAGGACTAGGGGCATAGAACTGGTAAGGGCAAGAGAACAGATCAGAAAGGCATCATGAGACACCACAAACTCCAAGACAAGTAGATGGACAAGAGAGACTGGTATGGAGAGACAGGCAGAAACACAGGACGTAGGCTGAAGGCAGACGGTGACACGAAAGGGATCCAGGACAGGGAATCAGGCAAGACCAAAGGGAATGGGGAGCGTCTGTGGAGTGTTGGCCATGGCGGGCCAAAAGTCTGGTCACAGGCGGAACAGTGGGACTGGAGGAGATCCAAGGGTTGGAAGGGCCGGAGGGCATCAAAGAGCCAGAGGGCACCAGGGGGCAGCTGGACTGAAGGGAGCTGAGGGGGCAGCCAGACCGGAGGGCACCGAGGGGGCAGCTGGGCCGGAGCTGGAGTGTGCGCCGGGTCCCATACCCTTTACCTATGCAGCAGAGCGGCCCGGGTGGGATGGGGTGCACCTATCTCCCCCTCCAGGAGATGGAGACTCAGACAGCTCCTCCCTTGGGCCCACTCTAAGTCATCTGGAAGGGTATTCTCTGGATGTACCCAATCTAACCTGGTAGCAACCAGGGAGTTGGGGCGGCAGGCTAGCGGTAACCTGCAGGGACTGAGGAGACCGCGGGCGGCGAGCCAGGAGACTGCAACACGGGAGCCGTCAGGTCACCAGGAGACGAGGCAGGAGCTGATGGGATGGCAGGAGATGAGCAGGGCACAGCGGGGCATCTGGAGGCAAGCAGGGAGCAGCCGGGGCACTGGGAGCGACCACTGACATTCCCTGCAGGACAGCAAACGAAACAGAACTGGCTTTGCAGCTCAGAACAGTATCCCAACCAGAAGCATGGTCTCACCTGGGTCAGGTTCGGGTGGCACGACTACTGCAGGGCCAGGTGTGGGCAATGTGGCCCTTCCGGGGACGGGAGCCTGGGACTTGGGCAAAGCGGCCCTCTTGGAACTGGGAGCCTGGGCAGCTCTCACTGGGCAGAACTCCGGAGGCACCAGGTCAGGCGGTGCAGCAGCTACTGGCACAACTATGTTCCTCTGCTTCTTCCTCTGGCAACTGGAAATGGCAGCCGGGGCTGTGGCAAGCTGTGGAGAGCCGGCGGGTGGAACTGCAGCGAGCTGTGGGGAGCCAGAGTGCTGAGTCATGACAAGATGCAGGGGGCCGGCAGGCTGAGTGGCCTCATGGTCGACTAGCCTCCACACATCAGCCATTAGCTGCCGGACCTTCTCCCCCTTCTGGAGATACTGATCTGGTGATCTGGGGTGAGTCCAAACAGCACCTCCCCTCGCACAGGAAGAGGGTTCTGGCCTCTGGGATCCTCCATACTGCGGGATTTCTCCTCCATGCCAGCTATTCATCCAATAGGACAAAGAAGTCCTCTGCTTGCAGGCAAGGTGGTGCCAGTGGATTCCACGGCCCTGTTGCCCTCTTGTCCCCCGGATGAAGGGCAGCCTGGAAGGCAAGGGCTGCTGTGGGAGTTCTGTCATTCAGTTGCATCCTAAGGTGAGCATAGGTGGAAGGATCCCAAGAATGCAGCCACGAATGGAGGAAAAAACCACAAAGGGGGCAACAGGGAATAATGACAGAACTGGCGTGACAGGACTGGGTAACACGTATATAACAGACTAACGAGGGACTGATACAATTCAGGTGTTGACGTTTACTATTTGAGAATTGGGGATCACGAACTGGACTCAACTGGGAAGCAAAAGGTGGGCTCCGAAGCACCAGCAGTGACCCTTGCTGGTCATACCGGGAGATGGACCAGATAGGTCGTGACAGCAACCTTTGAGGGAATCAGAAATAATCATAGCTTGTTATTTATTGAATTATATCCATAGCTCCTCAGTGAAGGATAAAACCAACAATATTATTTTTGTAAATGACTTTTTGTGTTAGAACTGGTCTTTCTACTAACCTGAATTACGTTTCCAGGTAAACTATCAACGTGGTTACTTCTAAAAACAATACATTCATCATTTAGTGGTCTTAATTTATGCAATATACGGTATCTATACTATCTTCTTCAGAAACTTATAAGCAGAGGATAATTGGAGGCCAGGTTGTGGTACCCCACTCCATTAAGTATCAGGCATCCATCCAGTATGGCAAGCAGCATTACTGTGGGGGCACCATCATCCAGCCTCAGTGGGTTTTGTCTGCCGCCCACTGCTGGAGGCCGTGAGTACTGCATGCTTAATATAGACAGACCCACAAAGGGCTTGTTTTGAAAAGGAGGACATATTAATTAAATCCCAGGGGTTTAAAATATCAGTTGGGAGAATATACCTGCCAGCATCTACAGTGGTCACACAGAATTTGTAAAATAGTGTTAAACAGTGAAAAACTACAGTAGCATATGTTTCTATGCATTTTATAGGAGATACAGTGCTTAGTATGCGACAGAGGAGATCTATTCTGATTATTGACTAACAAACATATTGTATAAAATGATTCTATAACATCTACAAGAGCATTTCATATAAAAGCACAGAAAAGATACTGACACTGATTTACCTGCATATTTCAAAGGAGTTTTTTGATCAAAGTGGTTCTGGGCGAGCATAATCTTTATGTCGCGGAGGGATTTGAACAAGAGTCCAACGTCTCAAGAATCTTCATTCATAATAACTACAACTACAAAACCTTCAACAACGACATCATGCTCATAAAGGTAAATGGTGCCACACATTGGTTTGGGTTTTGGCCGGATTATGGAAGCTTTCATGATGAGGCTATTATTTTACAGCCAGCATTGCCACCTAGAGGCAGGTGGGGTTATGACAGGATACATTGTCACTGTACTGTGCTCAAAACACAAAATTTTATCCAATATGATTGTGTTTCCTTTATTTGAAAAGATTTAACCGCCCTATGTCTACATCATTATTTTGAGAGAGAAGGCCGCCCTGGTGAAATATCTGATAGGCAATAATGACCTGAAAATTAGGCCAAGGAAGTATAGTTATGGTCTGTATGGTGGCACAGTGGTGAGTACTGTTGCTTCACATCTCTGGGATCAGGGTCTGAGTCTCCGACCCTGGCTCTGTGTGTGTGGAGTTTGCTGTTTGTATGTTCTTCCTTGTTGGGGGATTCTCTGGTTTCCCCCCATAGTCCAAAAACATTAATGAGAATAGAGTTGCTGAATGGTTTGTGTGTGTGCCTTGTCCTGGGTTATTCCCTGCCTTGCACCTAGTGATGACCAAATGAAGCTTCATCAACCATATTACCATATTCTATTTTGTTTACCTCAGTGGATGGTGTTCTGGGTTTGCACTGGGGCATGTATTGAGCCCTTTTTTGAATAGGAGAGCACCATCTAGTGGGGTCAGAAAATACAGCAAATGGTTCATGAAGTTTCATTGAAATATCACTACTTGTACCCATAGCATCTGGGATAGGCTCTGGCCCTCCACAACCTGCATAGGACAAGTGGGTATAGAAAACAGATGGAAGTATAATCCTTAAAAAAATGGATTGCAAATTATTCTCTTTCCTCATTGTTTTAAGGATGTTGTCACAATAATCTCTCCTTTTGATTCCCACTGGCTGGAATCTAACTGTGTTGCATTTCACTGTCTTTCCCCAGCTTAGTCAGCCTGCTAGGATGAATGCCAACATCGGGCTGGCAACCCTGCCTGGTGCCAACACTCCCCCACTGTCTAGGGGGGCCACCTGCAAAGTGAGCGGCTGGGGAGTGACACACGTGAACAGCTACTACCTCTCAGCAGAGCTACAAGCCGTGAACATAGAATTCATCCCTGATTGCCTAAACTACTACAACACAAGTGTGTCTGAAAATATGCTCTGTGCTGGCTCACGCTCTGGGGGCAAGGACTCCTGCCAGGTAATGACCTGTGGGTGTGAGTACACATCCCCATCCCTGGCTTCCTCATGGCAAACTGAAAAATGCAGCATTTACTGTACTCTAGAGTCTAAGGCAGTGTTCCTCAATCCGGTCCTCAGGGACCCACAGCCAGTCCACATTTTTGCTCCCTCCCAGCTCCTTACCAGGATTCCTCAAAAACGTGGACTGTCTGTGGGCCCCAGAGAACCAGACTGGGAAACACTGGTCTAAGGCAAAGACATGATCCCTTAGCTGGATTCCATATGGTGAGCAGAGTTAAGGCAAACTGGAACAGGAGTAGAGCTTTATTCTGTTCCTAGATAACTTAATAATCACCAAATACACTGCCTGGCCAAAAAAGTAATCACCATTTGAATTGAACAAATACTTAACAGCCAATGACTGGATCATTATTACAGCTCAGCAACGTTATGCAGGAGTAAAGTCAGCTGAGTACCTGAATCTACTGAATGGCCAGGTTACACCTCCATCCGTCATCAATGGATTTTTTTCTTCCCTGTTGGCATGGGCACATTCCAGGACCAGAATGCCAAGATTCTTTGGGTTTGAATTGTCAGGGTGGTTCAGGGAGCATGAGGAATTATTTTCACACATGACTTGGTCACCACAGAGTTGTGACCTTAACCCCACTGAAGGACTTTGGGATGTGCTGAAGGAGGCTTTATGGAGGTTCAACTCACTTGTCAATACAGGATCTCGGTGAGAAATTAATGCAAATCTGGATGAAAATAAAGGGTGAGATGTTGCATAAGCCTGTGGAAACAATGCCATGACAAATGTGCGCCATAATCAAAGCTAAAGGCGGTCCAACGAAAAATTCAAATGCCAACTTTTTTTTTTGGCCGGATGCTTTTGTGCACAACAGCACAAGCCTAATCACTCCAGCAAGGGTACTGTCATTCTGCTCCTTCTCCCCTTCAGGCTTGGAGGTGCTCTGATTTCTTCCTGTGTGAATAGTCCATACCTAAATTTTCGTGACTGTGGGTGTGGCTACCCTACAGTAGACTTCCATTCCTGATAGGTTCTTCCTCCATCATGTGCTTTCTGGAATTTGCTCCAGGCTTCTTGCAACCAAATAGTACAGTGTTTCTGAAGCTATGATAAACACTCCCTTTAGTGGTATGCAAAGGTATTACCCTTTGTGATGTCAGTCATAATGGTGGTATACAGAGAATCTAATATTTTCATGACAGTAGCAGGCTAAACAGCTCAGAAGGCAACAATGAGGATCGGTAAGTCTGCATCACTGGACCGTATGATGATAAACTATCTTTTTCTTCCTTCTATACACCTCCTGGTGGTTTGACTGGAGGCAGGGAAGACACAAACATCTAACATTCAACTTTACTTCTACTGTACATCTGTTTCTTGAGCATTAGCTGATCAAAGCAGAAAAAAAACTTTTGAGTTCAGTCAGAACGATGACATAAAAAGGCATTGTTTAGTAGTGATGGGCAAATGAAGCTTCACGAGCCATTTGCTGTATTTTTTGTAGGAGCTTCATAGGGAGGTATCTTCCTAACTGGAAGACTTTTGCATTTTTGCTCCTGCAGGGAGATTCTGGTGGCCCCCTGATCTGTGATGGCTTCTTCGAAGGTATTGTCTCCTGGGGCATTGGCTGTGGCAATCCCAATTTCCCAGGCGTCTACACTAAAGTAAGGAATTACATCCGCTGGATCAACTGGACCATCAGCAGTGAACCATCCAATTGAAATAATACAGAGTGGAGGTACAGTAATGCAGTGGTTCTGAAACAATGGTACCAGTGATGTTTAGCTAGTTCCCTCTAGTGTTATGAGGAGGTATCTTCCTTATTGACGTCGGTGTTAATGTGGTATACGAAGAGGCTTTCTCAGGTGGTACGTGGAGTTCAACATGTGCGAAACACTGCAGTAATGTATTTGACACTGAAAACTTACTTCCTGCCTGACCTCTGTAACTTCCAAAAGATTACGCTCATAATTCCTCAGATGCAAAGAATAATTACGGGATCCACATTATTTTGTTCATATCAGCACAAGTAACACATTCCAGCAGACTGATTTACAGATTGTATTTGCGTATTTTAGGAAGTGTATTTTAATAAAAGGTTTAACGTTTTTTAGTCCTGGCATGGGTGTAAATTACGGGGGGATGAGGAGGTTCTAACCCCACCTAATAATCAAAACTGGCCAATACACCCCCACCCCCAATAATCATGTCTCAAAATCATGGGTGAAGATCGCCCCCACTCCACCCGCTCCCACCACTCCCAATGTTCGAACCAAAGTGACGCCCTTGAGTCCTGCTATTGAAACACCAGTGCTGTGCATGTTGAAATGAGTGTGAGCAATTTCAATGCTATGAACGAAGAAATGGTATTAACCAACTGGACATTCAACTGCAGGAAGCATGTCATTGTACCACATTAAATACTTGTGACGCGGAAGCTATGAATATACATTGTAATATACAATCTGTATTCTCCAACTGCTTACTGCAACAATGGAATGTAGAAGTAGTTCATTTAAAACATTTATTAAGTCAATTTATAAGTTTGTTTTAATAAAAATAAATAAATACATAAATAAAAATTATTTAAAAACAATGGGTCATGGGTTCTTCCTTCCTGGGAAATATAGTTCTGGGCCAATGCGACCCTGCACAGAACAAGCGGGTAGGAATGGATGGATGGAGGATGGATGGATGAAGGAACTACCGTCCAACTTTTGCCAAAAGACTTTTTTGATAAACCTTTTGGGACTGTGCTATAAATGTAAGCTATATTACCAAGTATTATAAGTATAAAATAATAAGTATAAAATCCATGTACCTGTTTCAATGTTTAGCAATGACAATGTTCCAGTAGAATATTGCTGGTAATGACTTTTGTAACTATTGCATCACTAGTCTTGAATTCATGTGAAACAACAACAACAAAACTAAAAATTGTTGCCTCGCCTCTGTCAAGATTTGGGATTAAGACCGTTCCCAAGGTATCATAAAAATAATGCAATACACAATACATCACAAGTAACGAAGTACAAAACCTATTTAATCCTTGGAATGAAACACGCCGCCTCTGTAACTTCCAAAAGATTACGCTCATAATTCCTCAGATGCAAAGAATAATGATTATGATGCACCACATGTGCATCATAATGAACGCTACAGGCGGTCCAACGAAAAATTCAAATGGCAACTTTTTCTTTTGGCCGGATGCTTTTGTTCACAACAACACAAGCCTAATCACTCCAGCAAGGGCACTGTCATTCTGCTCCTTCTCCCCTTCAGGCTTGGAGGTGCTCTGATGTATTCCTGTGTGAATAGTCCATACCTAAATTATTGTGACTGTGGGTGTGGCTACCCTACAGTAGACTTCCATTCCTGATAGGTTCTTCCTCCATCATGTGCTTTCTGGAATTTGCTCCAGGCTTCTTGCAACCAAATAGTACAGTGTTTCTGAAGCTATGATAAACACTCCCTTTAGTGATATGCAAAGGTATTACTCTTTGTGATGTTAGTCATAATGGTGGTATACAGAGAATCTAATATTTTCATGACAATAGCAGGCTAAACAGCTCAGAAGGCAAAAATGAGGATCGCTAAGTCTGCATCACTGGACCGTATGATGATAAACTATCTTTTTCTTCCTTCTATACACCTCCTGGTGGTTTGACTGGAGGCAGGGAAGACACAAACATCTAACATCCAACTTTACTTCTACTGTACAAGCCATCTGTTTCTTGAGCATTAGCTGAGCAAAGCAGAAAAAAAACTTTTGAGTTCAGTCAGAATGATGACATAAAAAGGCATTGTTTAGTAGTGATGGGCAAATGAAGCTTCACGAGCCATTTGCTGTATTTTTTGTAGAAGTTTCATAGGGAGGTATCTTCCTAACTGGAAGACTTTTGCATTTTTGCTTCTGCAGGGAGATTCTGGTGGCCCCCTGATCTGTGATGGCTTTTTCGAAGGTATTGTCTCCTGGGGCATTGGCTGTGGCAATCCCAATTTCCCAGGCGTCTACACTAAAGTAAGGAATTACATCCGCTGGATCAACTGGACCATCAGCAGTGAACCATCCAACTGAAATAATACAGAGTGGAGGTACAGTAATGCAGTGGTTCTGAAACAATGGTACCAGTGATGTTTAGCTAGTTCCCTCTAGTGTTATGAGGAGGTATCTTCCTTATTGACGTCGGTGTTAATGTGGTATACGAAGAGGCTTTCTCAGGTGGTACGTGGAATTCAACAAGTGCGAAGCACTGCAGTAATGTATTTGACACTGAAAACTTACTTCCTGCCTGACCTCTGTAACTTCCAAAAGATTACGCTCATAATTCCTCAGATGCAAAGAATAATTACGGGATCCACATTATTTTGTTCATATCAGCACAAGTAACACTGTCACACCCCGCTCCATCTGCTCCTGATGTGTGCCACACCCACCTCGTTACCTCGTGTTCAGCCCTGATTGTGATCACCTGTGTCCTGTTATGTCTGGCTAGTCTTTTGTATTTAGTCCCTGTCTGAGTTAGTCTTCCCAGATTAGTCATTGATGTTGTCCGGCGTTGTGCCTGGTCTTGTCCGTGTCTGCCTGTCTGTGACCAATAAAACCACGTGTATTGGACTGAACGGCTCCGCTTGCCTGGTTCCCCGTTCGCCTGCACGCCGGATCCTGACAAACACATTCCAGCAGACTGATTTACAGATTGTATTTGCGTATTTTAGGAAGTGTATTTTAATAAAAGGTTTAACGTTTTTTAGTCCTGGTATGGGTGTAAATTATGGGGGGATGAGGAGGTTCTAACCCCACCTAATAATCAAAACTGGCCAATACACCCCCACCCCCAATAATCATGTCTCAAAATCATGGGTGAAGATCGCTCCCGCTCCACCCCCACCCGCCACTCCCAATGTTCAAACCAAAGTGATGCCCTTGAGTCCTGCTATTGAAACCCCAGTGCTGTGCATGTTGAAATGAGTGTGAGCAATTTCAATGCTATGAACGAAGAAATGGTATTAAGCAACTGGACATTCAACTGCAGGAAGCATGTCATTGTACCACATTAAATACTTGTGACGCGGAAGCTATGAATATACATTGTAATATACAATCTGTATTCTCCAACTGCTTACTGCAACAATGGAATGTAGAAGTAGTTCATTTAAAACATTTATTAAGTCAATTTATAAGTTTGTTTTAATAAAAATAAATAAATACATAAATAAAAATTATTTAAAAACAATGGGTCATGGGTTATTCTTTCCTGGGAAATATAGTTCTGGGCCAATGCGACCCTGCACAGAACAAGCGGATATGAATGGATGGATGGAGGATGGATGGATGAAGGAACTACCGTCCAACTTTTGCCAAAAGACATTTTGATAAACCTTTTGGGACTGTGCTATAAATGTAAGCTATATACCAAGTATTATAAGTATAAAATAATAAGTATAAAATCCATGTATCTCTTTCAATGTTTAGCAATGACAATGCTCCAGTAGAATATTGCTGATAATGACTTTTGTAACTATTGCATCACTAGTCTTGAATTCATGTGAAACAACAACAACAAAACTAAAAATTGTTGTCTCGCCACTGTCAAGATTTGGGATTAAGACCGTTCCCAAGGTATCATAAAAATAATGCAATACACAATACATCACAAGTAACGAAGTACAAAACCTATTTAATCCTTGGAATGAAACACGCCGCCTCTGTAACTTCCAAAAGATTACGCTCATAATTCCTCAGATGCAAAGAATAATGATTATGATGCACCACATGTGACAATAGCAGGCTAAACAGCTCAGAAGGCAAAAATGAGGATCGGTAAGTCTGCATCACTGGACCGTATGATGATAAACTATCTTTTTCTTCCTTCTATACACCTCCTGGTGGTTTGACTGGAGGCAGGGAAGACACAAACATCTAACATCCAACTTTACTTATACTGTACAAGCCATCTGTTTCTTGAGCATTAGCTGAGCAAAGCAGAAAAAAAACTTTTGAGTTCAGTCAGAATGATGACATAAAAAGGCATTGTTTAGTAGTGATGGGCAAATGAAGCTTCACGAGCCATTTGCTGTATTTTTTGTAGAAGTTTCATAGGGAGGTATCTTCCTAACTGGAAGACTTTTGCATTTTTGCTCCTGCAGGGAGATTCTGGTGGCCCCCTGATCTGTGATGGCTTCTTCGAAGGTATTGTCTCCTGGGGCATTGGCTGTGGCAATCCCAATTTCCCAGGCGTCTACACTAAAGTAAGGAATTACATCCGCTGGATCAACTGGACCATCAGCAGTGAACCATCCAACTGAAATAATACAGAGTGGAGGTACAGTAATGCAGTGGTTCTGAAACAATGGTACCAGTGATGTTTAGCTAGTTCCCTCTAGTGTTATGAGGAGGTATCTTCCTTATTGACGTCGGTGTTAATGTGGTATACGAAGAGGCTTTCTCAGGTGGTACGTGGAGTTCAACAAGTGCGAAGCACTGCAGTAATGTATTTGACACTGAAAACTTACTTCCTGCCTGACCTCTGTAACTTCCAAAAGATTACGCTCATAATTCCTCAGATGCAAAGAATAATTACGGGATCCACATTATTTTGTTCATATCAGCACAAGTAACACTGTCACGCCCCGCTCCGTCCACTCCTGATGTGTGCCACACCCACCTCGTTACCTCGTGTTCAGCCCTGATTGTGATCACCTGTGTCCTGTTATGTCTGGCTAGTCTTTTGTATTTAGTCCCTGTCTGAGTTAGTCTTCCCAGATTAGTCATTGATGTTATCCGGCGTTGTGCCTGGTCTTGTCCGTGTCTGCCCGTCTGTGACCAATAAAACCACGTGTATTGGACTGAACGGCTCCGCTTGCCTGGTTCCCCGTTCGCCTGCACGCCGGATCCTGACAAACACATTCCAGCAGACTGATTTACAGATTGTATTTGCGTATTTTAGGAAGTGTATTTTAATAAAAGGTTTAACGTTTTTTAGTCCTGGTATGGGTGTAAATTATGGGGGGATGAGGAGGTTCTAACCCCACCTAATAATCAAAACTGGCCAATACACCCCCACCCCCAATAATCATGTCTCAAAATCATGGGTGAAGATCGCTCCCGCTCCACCCCCACCCGCCACTCCCAATGTTCAAACCAAAGTGATGCCCTTGAGTCCTGCTATTGAAACCCCAGTGCTGTGCATGTTGAAATGAGTGTGAGCAATTTCAATGCTATGAACGAAGAAATTGTATTAAGCAACTGGACATTCAACTGCAGGAAGCATGTCATTGTACCACATTAAATACTTGTGACGCGGAAGCTATGAATATACATTGTAATATACAATCTGTATTCTCCAACTGCTTACTGCAACAATGGAATGTAGAAATAGTTCATTTAAAACATTTATTAAGTAAATTTATAAGTTTGTTTTAATAAAAATAAATAAATACATAAATAAAAATTATTTTAAAACAATGGGTCATGGGTTATTCCTTCCTGGGAAATATAGTTTTGGGTCAATGCGACCCTGCACAGAACAAGCGGGTATGAATGGATGGATGGAGGATGGATGGATGAAGGAACTACCGTCCAACTTTTGCCAAAAGATTTTTTTGATAAACCTTTTGGGACTGTGCTATAAATGTAAGCTAAATACCAAGTATTATAAGTATAAAATAATAAGTATAAAATCCATGTATCTCTTTCAATGTTTAGCAATGACAATGTTCCAGTAGAATATTGCTGGTAATGACTTTTGTAACTATTGCATCACTAGTCTTGAATTCATGTGAAACAAAAACAACAACAACAACAACAAAACTAAAAATTGTTGCCTCGCCACTGTCAAGATTTGGGATTAAGACGGATTCTAAGTTATCATAAAAATAATGCAATACACAATACATCACAAGTAACGAAATACAAAACCTATTTAATCCTTGGAATGAAACACCTCGCCCTCTTGCCAGAAATATAAATAGAGGTCGCCCGTCTGCTGATTTAAAACACTCTAGCAGGGCGCTGCGGTCTCTTACCGGCATACACGAATAACTTATACAGCAACACAGAACACAGCAGAATGGCAGACATGCAAGACGGTGTTACTCAGAGAGGCGTATGTGCTTGGATTGACGAGTTGATCCGCAAATCCCGTGAAGCGAAAGAATTCGCATATTGTCCCTATAGCAACTTCCATGTTGGGGCAGCCGTGATGACTCTGGATGGGACTGTGTTTACAGGTAAAGACTTGTCGTCTACTGTAGGGTTTCTGTCATTCAGGAGTGTATCTTGGTTATGAACTAATCTGATTATGTGCCGAAAGGTCTCGGGACATCTTAGGTTGAAAAATATACAGGTACAGTGTACATGACTCGGCAGTTGCATCTACATTGTTTGTTCAAGTTCCTGCTGAGCAGTTTAGATTATTTAGTAAACAGTTCTCGTTAATTATTAACTCGAATTAAAAAATAAAAATTCAAATTGTGCGGATTGTATTCCTTTTCTGTCATATTGTAGAAAGAAAATGGCTGCAATGAATTACTGTTTAAGGTCAGAGCTTATTTGACTGTCTAGCCAAAGTATTATTGAATATATATATAAAACAATATTAAATAAAAATATTCACAAATGGTGTAATGGTACAAAAGCTGCTAATCTGCTTGTTGTTTGGTTATAATAAATAGAGTGCACAGATTTAACTGGATACAACAGAATAAGGGACACCCTCCTTTTGTGTATGATAAAAACCGGGTGGACTTTAAGGACAAGACCAAGCAATGGCACATTTGGAAATTACTTACACACATGGCCGGGGAATCACTGCTTTGCCCAATAGTTATCATTTCTACGTTAATCATTTACTTGGCTCCAGACTATACAGAGTATCTACTTTGAGATGATTTCTTTGACTGAACTGGCATAATAAAAATGGTAATCGAGGAGTGTAAGGACAGCATTTGATAAGTCAAACTGTATGCAGTCCAATTTATTTGTCTGGACACGTCAAAGAAACTTCAGAGACATATATATTGTTTTATAGGGGATTTTAAAAGTAAGTCAGTGAATGGGGGAAATGAAAAATATGATAGATAATATGTTTACTTAAATAATACTGGAATGTATAGTAAGAATTCTCAATGACTTCATGTCTTACTGGAAGGGACATCAGTGCAGGCCTTTTTCATCAGTACATAAGCAAATTAGAATGACACACATAGACTTGCGATTTCCAAGAACTTTAAATATAAATTTCCTCATACATAATATACATAAATATAAATTTCCTCAACCTGATACTAAAGGTTTTTTGTGTCTTCTTCTGTAGGTTGCAATATGGAAAACGCTTGCTATAACCTAGGCATTTGTGCTGAAAGAAATGCCATTTCAACAGCGATCTCGAATGGCCACAGAAAGTTCAAGGCTATTGCTATTGCTAGGTAAAATCTTTTGAGTTTCTTGCAAAATGTTCTATTTCCATACATTGTTTTGTTAGAAGTATATTTTATTTGGTGATAAAAATAATTTCAAACAATAGTATAAAAATATTTACCAACAAAGTATAATAAAGAGCACTATAGTGACCTCCGATTTCAGTGGATACTTTTAGACAAGTAGGCAATCAAAAGTTTCATAGTAGAAATTTTCAAGCTCCTCTAGCAGTCAGTACTACAGAGACAGTAAGAGAAATATATTAGTTCCTTATAATTCACTTTCGCTATTTCACTACCAGTGATGTATCCTATTTTTCTAATTATACCTTCATGTTTTTAGTGATTCAGCTGAGTTCATTTCTCCCTGTGGAGGTTGCCGTCAGGTGATGAGAGAAGTATGTTCTGTTATTATTATTATTATTTGTGTGAAAAATAAACACAGGGTGTACTATATACCCTTATAGACACTTCTGCAGTGTTTTAGTTGTTTAACGTTCTTTTTATTCACTCTTATTTGTTGGTTACATTTTAAATGCAGGGCTGCATTCTAGAAATGCACAATTTCTACTAAGAAAGTCATAAGTATATACTTTAGTAACCACTGGTAAATGATGAACCTGTAAATAAAAACTTTGGAACATGTATGACGTCTTACACTGTCTCCTCCCCTTTTACACTCCCCCAAGTTTTATTTAGTCCAGTGCAGTTGGTAACCAATAAGTAACCACATGCAATAATAAGCACCTGTACTATTAGCTACACTTTACACCCTGGCATTATTTTTTTTTCCCCCTGCAGTTTGGTGTTGACTGGGACGTTTACCTGACCAAGCCTGATGGTTCTTATAGAAAAATGTCCGTGAAGGAGACACTACCAGCTTCATTTGGACCTGATGATCTTGAAAATTAGGGAGTGCATATAATGGCCTTTAATGCAAGTTTTGTATAATCTTCATAGCCCTCCAGAATTAAATTATTCACCAACTGCAGAAAGATCAAAATTCAGCACAAAAGAATGGCCGATACATTAGCTTTCTTTGTAATTGATAAGAAGATGGCTTAAGTTGAAGCACTGGTGCCAAATATGATGAACATTATCAATGCAGTGTGAATGAAATTTCATTTATTTGCCGTATATTTCCTATTTACTTGGCTGGCTCATAAAGCAGCAATGACAACTTGTACAAAATCAAAAATGACAAAATATTTTAATACGTTATTATTTGTTTTTATAATCAGGAAGGCCTGTAATATTTTAGCTGGGTTCAGTGTCTATAGATAATTACATTTATATTATTACGTTGTCCGTTCAGTATACCTGAATCACGCGTGCTCGTTTTCTTGTAAATGTATATTTATTGCACTGAATAAAAACAAATCAAAAAGCGCAGCTTCGTCCTTCTTTCACTTACAGGGCAAACGGACATGTTATGCCATTCCCCAACACTAGGGGGCTAGGTTGTTTACATTTTGACCTTGGTCGTGTGTTTTGATCGGTAAAAGTTGCTGCGGAAAGCGGCTTCACGGGAGGAATTTTAAGGCAACCATGTCCGTAAGAAATGTAATAAGTCGTGGGATGACATTGGCGAGGTCAGTGTTTCAGACTTGCTTTGGGAAACCGGCTGTCTGAGTAGCAGCGAAGGTCCGAGGCGAGGGCTTTCGCGTAGGCCCGCCGGTCCGCACCGTCCAGCCTCGGACTTTCCTGCCGTCTCACTACCGGCATTATCGCACGTCGCTCAGCGGCCTTGCTGCCCAGCTGCATTCCGGCAGTTTTAGGAGAATGTTTGGCTCCCCCCGGAACAGAGCCGTGTTTCTGGCTTTCGGGCTCGGTGTGGGATTAATTGAGCAGCAACTGGAGGACGACCGAAGGAGCACCGCGGCTTGTCAAGAGATCCAGGTAATGGTGCAGACTGTACACAGGCAGTACGACGGAAAAATGTTCTTATCTTTACAGATGTACTACATAGTCAAATTAAGGATAATATTTAAAAAATAAATACAATTTAAAATGAAGGATGCGACTGTATGCTGTGCATGTGATCAAATGTCAGATCGCCCTTCAAAAGACATAAATTGTATGATGCACTAATTAGTACGGTATGTGTATTGTAAAATGCTGACCTGTTAATATTAAGATTAAGTTGTGAAGATTAAAGGCTTAATACCTTCACCCCCTCCCCCAATTTAAGGCGCTATTCAGTAAGAAGACTTTCCAGAACCCTCTGAAACACTTCACCTCGGGGTATAAACTGGAGGACTATGTGATTGGAAAGCAGATCGGGAAGGGGTGCAATGCAGCCGTGTATGAGGCTGCAGCTTCCTTCGCTGTCCCCAGGGAGAGTAGGACATCCTCCCTAGTGAGGATGAAGCTGGGCAGCTACAGTGGACACAACACTACAGCCCATGACCTTCTGCAGGTCTAGAAAGTCTCAGACAAAAGTGATATCGAAAGGGGAATCCTTTCAACCCTGACTGAATTCAAATTTTTATTGTATCCCCAAACAATATCTGTTTTGGCCTTTGAATTTACCTGAAGTTAGTATTAGATTGCTTTGTTTGCAAGACCCTTTACTAAAACACCCTTCTGTTACATCCTGCCCATCACATCCACCTGACCCTCCAGTCTCCTCCCTCACGTGGCCCTGATGGGACACACCTGATGCCTCTCATTAGTCTGTGTATAAAAGTACCTGTTTGTACCATCTTCATTAGGCTGGCCTAAACCTTCTTGTTGCATGTTCCCTCTTGGTTTTCGGTCCTCCATTTTGATCCCCCTTGATCCAGTTTATTTCCAGTCTTTGTTTCGTTGAGTTCAATAAAACCCCTTTTTCTTTCACCACAACACCTGCTCTTGAGTCATTTGTGGTACAACACCTGCTTCATAGTTAAGTTAACTGGTTATTCAATCTTTGTGAACAAGGCTTTAAGAAAATGTTGAGCAAAGCTGGCAACTTTACTTTTTTGAATGTGTTGTTGAAGATGGTGAGCATTTTCAGATTCCATGCTGTTGCTTTTACTATTATTACTATTATCATCAACATCATCATCATCATCATCATCATCATCTCCGGCTCCACATGATCTTGTTTTTGTGGTAGTGCAAGTGAAAGGCTTGGAACGGCACTTAATTTACATTCTCTTTTTCATGTAACCCAAAAAGGATCATTTAGACACACAAATTGATCAAACCTGGTCTGGACTATGGAAGGAAATGGAAGCACCCAGAGGAAACCTGCATGACAGAGGGAGACCATGAAAACTCCACTGAGCATACTGGAACCCCCAGCCCCGAAAGGGCATAGCAGCAATGCAACCCATTGACCCACCCAAGCTTAAGATTTACAAGTATCCAATATTATTTTGCCTACATCAATTATTAATTTGTTAAATATACCAATAATGTTGGCTGTTTGTTATCTGTGTATTGTCTGTATATATAGAATTAGATGACAGTGTTGAAATAATACAGTTCTCACAACCAGATTCCTGCTATTGGAACTCCCATGACGCTACCTCTCATGCAAATGAACTTCCCTGTGCGATCAGTAAAGGGTATCTTACCTTAATTCATTTCTTTAAAAAAGGATGGCACAATATTGCATTTTTAAGCACACAAAATTCTTCACATGCCACAAAAAGCACTTTGTGTTATGCGCACGGAGAGGTGTCCGATTTCTTCGTACCACTAGTCAACAATGGAAAATAAGGAGAAATCAAAGGACGGTGTTAAGTTGCTGGTGGGCATATAGTCTCTTTATCATTTAAACCTCCTTCCTATTTCTTTTGTTCCTGGAGAAGTCCATGCATTTACGGAAAGCAATAGTGTGCCAGGCAAACATAGATACCTCATCATTCTTGAGCTACTTTATAAAAGACAAGAAGTCGTCTGATGTCCCATATGTGCATGTTGTGCAATAAGGGTCCAGAATCTTAGGTGAGTTTAAATACTTTGCTGTCTTTGTACTTCAACTGGTCCTTTAGCAATATATATATCTTTTTGTTTAGCAAATATGTTTATTGTTTAGAGTACATCAGAATAAAAAAAAAAAATGAAAATTTCCAAATCTACTATCTAACAACCTTATAGTACCAATACATAATGCTCATAATTGATGTTGAACTTATATGTTGTGCTGAATTCACAATGAAACTTGGTAGAACATGATGAAATTGTTCAGGTACAAGTCCTGTTTGCCTAACATCAAGCCTAAATCAAGCACAAAAAGATCCCTAAATCATGGGGCCGGAACTTTGGATGAATTCCTAATCGAACATTAAATTTAGAAACTGTCACTATGGCAACTTCCTATTGTTAGAAGCTGTTTGAAGTAATTTTGAGACTAGTTTTTTGCATCTTTCTTTGTTTTGCAATCATTGTCTGTACTGGGAGAAGCAAACATGAGAAAGACCTTCCAGTCTGTAGTGCTGCTTGTCACAATTGTCACAATTGGAGGTACAGACATCTCTTCCGCACACCAACACTTCGTGGGCTTTTATACATATGAAGAATTTAACAATGTTACCATGTATTAATGCTAAGATAGCCATTGTGATTTTTTTAACATTCAAAAGAATTAGATGCTTGCATCAAAAAGATGAAAATATTTTGTCTCATTGAACATACATTTCTTTTCAGATAGATATATTCTCAGATACTTCTGTTGTTTTTTTTAATTATCCTTTCAAAAGGAATCTGTCTTAGTGCAGTAATTTGAAAAGTGAACGCACTGCATTTACATGCTCTGTGAAGATACAACTGTCACGTCTTAAGGTGAGCGAAGGGCAACAAAGACAGAACTGGGGGAGACAGGACTGAGAAACATGTATATACCATAGTAACGAGTGACTGATATAATTGAGGCATTGACATTTACCACTTGAGGATTGGGGATCGTGAACAGGACACACCTGGGAAGCAATGGAAGGGTTCTGCCGGACCTGCAGTGACCCCAGCTGACAATACTAGAGGTTGGACCAGACAGGTTGTGACAGAGCCCCCCCTCCCAAGATTTTGACTTTGGTCATAGGAGACCCTACCACAACCAGGATGGGACAGGCGGGACCAAAGACTGGACAGGACATGGCCAGATCAGAGCACACAGGACAGAGACCAGACCAAGAGGGACAGAGACCAGACCACAACGGACCCAAGAAAACAAGAAATACATAGGACTGGACTGGGTACACTGGGTAACACTGAGCACAAAGAGTGGATTCCAGGTAAGACACGAAGGGCAGAACCACAATACAGGACATACAGCAGGACTAGGGGCATAGAACTGGTAAGGGCAAGAGAACAGATCAGAAAGGCATCATGAGACACCACAAACTCCAAGACAAGTAGATGGACAAGAGAGACTGGTATGGAGAGACAGGCAGAAACACAGGACGTAGGCTGAAGGCAGACGGTGACACGAAAGGGATCCAGGACAGGGAATCAGGCAAGACCAAAGGGAATGGGGAGCGTCTGTGGAGTGTTGGCCATGGCGGGCCAAAAGTCTGGTCACAGGCGGAACAGTGGGACTGGAGGAGATCCAAGGGTTGGAAGGGCCGGAGGGCATCAAAGAGCCAGAGGGCACCAGGGGGCAGCTGGACTGAAGGGAGCTGAGGGGGCAGCCAGACCGGAGGGCACCGAGGGGGCAGCTGGGCCGGAGCTGGAGTGTGCGCCGGGTCCCATACCCTTTACCTATGCAGCAGAGCGGCCCGGGTGGGATGGGGTGCACCTATCTCCCCCTCCAGGAGATGGAGACTCAGACAGCTCCTCCCTTGGGCCCACTCTAAGTCATCTGGAAGGGTATTCTCTGGATGTACCCAATCTAACCTGGTAGCAACCAGGGAGTCGGGCGGCAGGCTAGTGGTAACCTGCAGGGACTGAGGAGACCGCGGGCGGCGAGCCAGGAGACTGCAACACGGGAGCCGTCAGGACACCAGGAGACGAGGCAGGAGCTGATGGGATGGCAGGAGATGAGCAGGGCACAGCGGGGCAACTGGAGGCAAGCAGGGAGCAGCTGGGGCAACTGGAGGCAAGCAGGGAGCAGCCGGGGCACTGGGAGCGACCACTGACATTCCCTGCAGGACAGCAAACGAAACAGAACTGGCTTTGCAGCTCAGAGCAGTATCCCAACCAGAAGCATGGTCTCACCTGGGTCAGGTTCGGGTGGCACGACTACTGCAGGGCCAGGTGTGGGCAATGTGGCCCTTCCGGGGACGGGAGCCTGGCACTTAGGCAAAGTGGCCCTCTTGGAACTGGGAGCCTGGGCAGCTCTCACTGAGCAGAACTCCGGAGGCACCAGGTCAGGCGGTGCAGCAGCTACTGGCACAACTATGTTCCTCTGCTTCTTCCTCTGGCAACTGGAAATGGCAGCCGGGGCTGTGGCAAGCTGTGGAGAGCCGGCGGGTGGAACTGCAGCGAGCTGTGGGGAGCCAGAGTGCTGAGTCATGACAAGATGCAGGGGGCCGGCAGGCTGAGTGGCCTCATGGTCGACTAGCCTCCACACATCAGCCATTAGCTGCCGGACCTTCTCCCCCTTCTGGAGATACTGATCTGGAGATCTGGGGTGAGTCCAATCAGCACCTCCCCTCGCACAGGAAGAGGGTTCTGGCCTCTGGGATCCTCCATACTGCGGGATTTCTCCTCCATGCCAGCTATTCATCCAATAGGGCAAAGAAGTCCTCTGCTTGCAGGCAAGGTGGTGCCAGTGGATTCCACGGCCCTGTTGCCCTCTTATTCCCCGGATGAAGAGCAGCCTGGAAGGCAAGGGCTGCTGTGGGAGTTCTGTCATTCAGTTGCATCCTAAGGTGAGCATAGGTGGAAGGATCCCAAGAATGCAGCCACGAATGGAGGAAAAAACCACAAAGGGGGCAACAGGGAATAATGACAGAACTGGCGTGACAGGACTGGGTAACACGTATATAACAGACTAACGAGGGACTGATACAATTCAGGTGTTGACGTTTACTATTTGAGAATTGGGGATCACGAACTGGACTCAACTGGGAAGCAAAAGGTGGGCTCCGAAGCACCAGCAGTGACCCTTGCTGGTCATACCGGGAGATGGACCAGATAGGTCGTGACAGCAACCTTTGAGGGAATCAGAAATAATCATAGCTTGTTATTTATTGAATTATATCCATAGCTCCTCAGTGAAGGATAAAACCAACAATATTATTTTTGTAAATGACTTTTTGTGTTAGAACTGGTCTTTCTACTAACCTGAATTACGTTTCCAGGTAAACTATCAACGTGGTTACTTCTAAAAACAATACATTCATCATTTAGTGGTCTTAATTTATGCAATATACGGTATCTATACTATCTTCTTCAGAAACTTATAAGCAGAGGATAATTGGAGGCCAGGTTGTGGTACCCCACTCCATTAAGTATCAGGCATCCATCCAGTATGGCAAGCAGCATTACTGCGGGGGCACCATCATCCAGCCTCAGTGGGTTTTGTCTGCTGCCCACTGCTGGAGGCCGTGAGTACTGCGTGCTTAATATAGACAGACCCACAAAGGGCTTGTTTTGAAAAGGAGGACATATTAATTAAATCCCAGGGGTTTAAAATATCAGTTGGGAGAATTTACCTGCCAGCATCTACAGTGGTCACACAGAATTTGTAAAATAGTGTTAAACAGTGAAAAACTACAGTAGCATGTGTTTCTATGGATTTTATAGGAGATACAGTGCTTAGTATGTGACAGAGGAGATTTATTCTGATTATTGACTAACAAAATATTGTATAAAATGATTCTATAACATCTACAAGAGCATTTTCATATAAAAGCACAGAAAAGATACTGACACTGATTTACCTGCATATTTCAAAGGAGTTTTTTGATCAAAGTGGTTCTGGGCGAGCATAACCTTTATGTCGCGGAGGGATTTGAACAAGAGTTCAACGTCTCCAAAATCTTCATTCATAATAACTACAACTACAAAACCTTCAACAACGACATCATGCTCATAAAGGTAAATGGTGCCACACATTGGTTTGGGTTTTGGCCGGATTATGGAAGCTTTCATGATGAGGCTATTATTTTACAGCCAGCATTGCCACCTAGAGGCAGGTGGGGTTATGACAGGATACATTGTCACTGTACTGTGCACAAAACACAAGATTTTATCCAATATGATTGTGTTTCCTTTATTTGAAATGATTTAACCGCCCTATGTCTACATCATTATTTTGAGAGAGAAGGCCGCCCTGGTGAAATATCTGATAGGCAATAATGACCTGAAAATTAGGCCAAGGAAGTATAGTTTTGATCTGTATGGTGGCACAGTGGTGAGTACTGTTGCTTCACACCTCTGGGATCAGGGTCTGAGTCTCCGACCCTGGCTCTGTGTGTGTGGAGTTTGCTGTTTGTATGTTCTTCCTTGTTGGGGGATTCTCTGGTTTCCCCCCATAGTCCAAAAACATTAATGAGAATAGAGTTGCTGAATGGTTTGTGTGTGTGCCTTGTCCTGGGTTATTCCCTGCCTTGCACCTAGTGATGACCAAATGAAGCTTCATCAACCATATTACCATATTCTATTTTGTTTACCTCAGTGGATGGTGTTCTGGGTTTGCACTGGGGCATGTATTGAGCCCTTTTTTGAATAGGAGAGCACCATCTAGTGGGGTCAGAAAATACAGCAAATGGTTCATGAAGTTTCATTGAACTATCACTACTTGTACCCATAGCATCTGGGATAGACTCTGGCCCTCCACAACCTGCATAGGACAAGTGGGTATAGAAAACAGATGGAAGTATAATCCTTAAAAAAATGGATTGCAAATTATTCTCTTTCCTCATTGTTTTAAGGATGTTGTCACAATAATCTCTCCTTTTGATTCCCACTGGCTGGAATCTAACTGTGTTGCATTTCACTGTCTTTCCCCAGCTTAGTCAGCCTGCTAGGATGAATGCCAACATCGGGCTGGCAACCCTGCCTGGTGCCAACACTCCCCCACTGTCTAGGGGGGCCACCTGCAAAGTGAGCGGCTGGGGAGTGACACACGTGAACAGCTACTACCTCTCAGCAGAGCTACAAGCCGTGAACATAGAATTCATCCCTGATTGCCTAAACTACTACAACACAAGTGTGTCTGAAAATATGCTCTGTGCTGGCTCACGCTCTGGGGGCAAGGACTCCTGCCAGGTAATGACCTGTGGGTGTGAGTACACATCCCCATCCCTGGCTTCCTCATGGCAAACTGAAAAATGCAGCATTTACTGTACTCTAGAGTCTAAGGCAGTGTTCCTCAATCCGGTCCTCAGGGACCCACAGCCAGTCCACATTTTTGCTCCCTCCCAGCTCCTTACCAGGATTCCTCAAAAATGTGGACTGTCTGTGGGCCCCAAAGAACCAGACTGGGAAACACTGGTCTAAGGCAAAGACAAGATCCCTTAGCTGGATTCCATATGGTGAGCAGAGTTAAGGCAAACTGGAACAGGAGTAGAGCTTTATTCTGTTCCTAGATAACTTAATAATCACCAAATACACTGCCTGGCCAAAAAAGTAATCACCATTTGAATTGAACAAATACTTAACAGCCAATGACTGGATCATTATTACAGCTCAGCAACGTTATGCAGGAGTAAAGTCAGCTGAGTACCTGAATCTACTGAATGGCCAGGTTACACCTCCATCCGTCATCAATGGATTTTTTTCTTCCCTGTTGGCATGGGCACATTCCAGGACCAGAATGCCAAGATTCTTTGGGTTTGAATTGTCAGGGTGGTTCAGGGAGCATGAGGAATTATTTTCACACATGACTTGGTCACCACAGAGTTGTGACCTTAACCCCACTGAAGGACTTTGGGATGTGCTGAAGGAGGCTTTATGGAGGTTCAACTCACTTGTCAATACAGGATCTCGGTGAGAAATTAATGCAAATCTGGATGAAAATAAAGGGTGAGATGTTGCATAAGCCTGTGGAAACAATGCCATGACAAATGTGCGCCATAATCAAAGCTAAAGGCGGTCCAACGAAAAATTCAAATGCCAACTTTTTTTTTTGGCCGGATGCTTTTGTGCACAACAGCACAAGCCTAATCACTCCAGCACTGTCATTCTGCTCCTTCTCCCCTTCAGGCTTGGAGGTGCTCTGATTTCCTCCTGTGTGAATAGTCCATACCTAAATTATCGTGACTGTGGGTGTGGCTACCCTACAGTAGACTTCCATTCCTGATAGGTTCTTCCTCCATCATGTGCTTTCTGGAATTTGCTCCAGGCTTCTTGCAACCAAATAGTACAGTGTTTCTGAAGCTATGATAAACACTCCCTTTAGTGGTATGCAAAGGTATTACCCTTTGTGATGTCAGTCATAATGGTGGTATACAGAGAATCTAATATTTTCATGACAGTAGCAGGCTAAACAGCTCAGAAGGCAACAATGAGGATCGGTAAGTCTGCATCACTGGACCGTATGATGATAAACTATCTTTTTCTTCCTTCTATACACCTCCTGGTGGTTTGACTGGAGGCAGGGAAGACACAAACATCTAACATTCAACTTTACTTCTACTGTACAAGCCATCTGTTTCTTGAGCATTAGCTGAGCAAAGCAGGAAAAAAACTTTTGAGTTCAGTCAGAACGATGACATAAAAAGGCATTGTTTAGTAGTGATGGGCAAATGAAGCTTCACGAGCCATTTGCTGTATTTTTTGTAGGAGTTTCATAGGGAGGTATCGTCCTAACTGTTAGACTTTTGCATTTTTGCTCCTGCAGGGAGATTCTGGTGGCCCCCTGATCTGTGATGGCTTCTTCGAAGGTATTGTCTCCTGGGGTATTGGCTGTGGCAATCCCAATTTCCCAGGCATCTACACTAAAGTAAGGAATTACATCCGCTGGATCAACTGGACCATCAGCAGTGAACCATCCAATTGAAATAATACAGAGTGGAGGTACAGTAATGCAGTGGTTCTGAAACAATGGTACCAGTGATGTTTAGCTAGTTCCCTCTAGTGTTATGAGGAGGTATCTTCCTTATTGACGTCGGTGTTAATGTGGTATACGAAGAGGCTTTCTCAGGTGGTACGTGGAGTTCAACATGTGCGAAACACTGCAGTAATGTATTTGACACTGAAAACTTACTTCCTGCCTGACCTCTGTAACTTCCAAAAGATTACGCTCATAATTCCTCAGATGCAAAGAATAACGACGGGATCCACATTATTTTGTTCATATCAGCACAAGTAACACATTCCAGCAGACTGATTTACAGATTGTATTTGCGTATTTTAGGAAGTGTATTTTAATAAAAGGTTTAACGTTTTTTAGTCCTGGCATGGGTGTAAATTACGGGGGGATGAGGAGGTTCTAACACCACCTAATAATCAAAACTGGCCAATACACCCCCACCCCCAATAATCATGTCTCAAAATCATTGGTGAAGATCGCTCCCGCTCCACCCCCTCCCGCCACTCCCAATGTTCAAACCAAAGTGACGCCCATGAGTCCTGCTATTGAAACACCAGTGCTGTGCATGTCGAAATCAGTGTGAGCAATTTCAATGCTATGAACGAAGAAATGGTATTAAGCAACTGAACATTCAACTGCAGGAAGCATGTCATTGTACCACATTAAATACTTGTGATGCGGAAGCTATGAATATACATTGTAATATACAATCTGTATTCTCCAACTGCTTACTGCAACAATGGAATGTAGAAATAGTTCATTTAAAACATTTATTAAGTCAATTTATGTTTGTTTTAATAAAAATAAATAAATACATAAATAAAAATTATTTAAAAACAATGGGTCATGGGTTATTCCTTCCTGGGAAATATAGTTCTGGGCCAATGCGACCCTGCACAGAACAAGCGGGTATGAATGGATGGATGGAGGACGGATGGATGAAGGAACTACCGTCCAACTGTTGCCGAACGATTTTTTTGATAAACCTTTTGGGACTGTGCTATAAATGTAAGCTAAATACTATGGAAGCCCGTTTCCGCCAGGTGGTAAAAAAAATATAAGCCACGGAATCTCGCAATTGCGACTTAGTAAGTCAGAATTCCGACTTTATATCTCGCAATTGCGACTTAGTAAGTCAGAATTCTGACTTTATATCTCGCAATTGCGACTTAGTAAGTCAGAATTCTGACTTTATATCTCGCAATTGCGACTTAGTATCTCGAAACAAGTTTCTAGCTTTAATAACTTTTCACGGAAGGTGGGGTGTTTTTAATGACAGAATTGTGTTGTCCAGTACACATACAACGATGCACACCGATTATTTTTGTGCTTCAAACCATTTCGTGATTTGTGCAAAATCGTGTTAATAGCTAATATTATAGGTGCTGTCAGCTGTAATGACATGGTGGTTTAGCATTTTGGGCTCATGGCGACTGATGCACACCCCTTTGTTTCCCAGATTGCTTTACGTACAAATTTTAATTAATTTCTGAATGTTTTAATGTATCCGTATAATGTGCAATGGGACAATACATGAATGGGTTAATAACTTTAAAACTAGACAAGACAGGCACTTCTAGTGAAGTGTGCTTTGATCAGTGGACTACAGGGAACAATGCACACCCCTTGGATTTTCAGAATAACTTTCTCTCTATCAGTTATTAATTATATATTGTATCTATATTACATGGCATAGGGGTAATGCACTAAAGGGTTAATAGCTCCGAAACAAAATGAGACAGCCATGTCCTATGCAGTGTGCATGGATCAGGGGAACCTGGGGGACAATGGACACCCCTTGGATTTTCAAGATCACGTTCTCTAAAACAGCTATTAATTAATACACTGTGTGCATATTACATGCCATAAGGGCAATGCACTAAAGGGTTAATTGCTCTGAAACAAAATGAGACAGTCATGTCCTATGAAGTGTGCCTTGATCAGTGGAGTCAGGGGGCAATGCACACCCCTTGGATTTTCAAGATCACTTTCTGTCTAACAGTTTAATTATTACATCATATCCATATTACATGCCATTGCTTCATTTCATACATATTGACAGTTAATTGATAACACAAATTAATCCATAAGTAAGTTGTAAAGTGTGATTTAGGCAGTGCACCGTGGGACAAAGTAAATGTATCACAGCTGAATTGCTTGATTACGTGTTTCGTAATCGGTGTGCATCGTTGTCTGTGTACTGGACAACACGACTCTGTCATTAAAAACGCCCCACCTTATTTCCGTGAAAAGTTATTAAAGCTAGAAACTTGTTTCGAGATACTAAGTCGCAATTGCGAGATATAAAGTCAGAATTCTGACTTACTAAGTCGCAATTGCGAGATATAAAGTCGCAATTGCGAGATATAAAGTCAGAATTCTGACTTACTAAGTCGCAATTGCGAGATATAAAGTCGGAATTGCGAGATATAAAGTCGGAATTGTGACTTACTAAGTCGCAATTGCGAGATAAAAAGTCAGAATTCTGACTTAGTAAGTCGCAATTGCGAGATATAAAGTCGGAATTCTGACTTACTAAGTCGCAATTGCGAGATTCCGTGGCTTATATTTTTTTTACCACCTGGCGGAAACGGGCTTCCATAAAATACCAAGTATTATAAGTATAAAATAATAAGTATAAAATCCATGTACCTGTTTCAATGTCTAGCAATGACAATGTTCCAGTAGAATATTGCTGGTAATGACTTTTGTAACTATTCCATCACTAGTCTTGAATTCATGTGAAACAAAAACAACAACAACAAAACTAAAAATGGTTGCCTCGCCACTGTCAAGATTTGGGATTAAGACGGATTCCAAGTTATCATAAAAATAATGCAATACACAATACATCACAAGTAACGAAGTAAAAAACCTATTTAATCCTTGGAATGAAACACCCCGCCCTCTTGCCAGAAATATAAAGAGAGGTCGCCCGTCTGCTGATTTAAAACACTCTAGCAGGGCGCAGCGGTCTCTTACCGGCATACACGAATAACTTATACAGTACGGCAACACAGAACACAGCAGAATGGCAGACATGCAAGACGGTGTTACTCAGAGAAGCGGATGTGATTGGATTGACGAGTTGATCCGCAAATCCCGTGAAGCGAAACAATTCGCATATTGTCCCTATAGCAAATTCCCTGTTGGGGCAGCCCTGCTGACTCTGGATGGGAAAGTGTTTACAGGTAAATACTTGTCGTCTACTGTAGGGTTTCTCTCATTCAGGAGTGTATCTTGGTTATGAACTAATCTGATTATGTGCCGAAAGGTCTCGGGACATCTTAGGTTGAAAAATACATGACTCGGCAGTTGCATCTACATTGTTTGTTCAAGTTCCTGCTGAGCAGTTTAGATTATTTAGTAAACAGTACTCGTTAATTATTAACTCGAATTAAAAAATAAAAATTCAAATCGTGCGGATTGTATTCCTTTTCTGTCATATTGTAGAAAGAAAATGGCTGCAATGAATTACTGTTTCAGGTTTTTTTGACTGTCTAGCCAAAGTATTATTGAATATATATATAAAACAATATTAAAAAAAATATTCACAAATGGTGTAATAGTATAATTACAAAAGCTGCTAATCTGCTTGTTGTTTGGTTATAGTAAATAGAGTGCACAGATTTAACTGGATACAACAGAATAAGGGACACCCTCCTTTTGTGTATGATAAAAACCGGGTGGACTTTAAGGACAAGACCAAGCAATGGCACATTTGGAAATTACTTACACACATGGCCGGGGAATCACTGCTTTGCCCAATAGTTATCATGTCTACGTTAATCATTTACTTGGCTCCAGACTATACAGAGTATCTACTTTGAGATGATTTCTTTGACTGTACTGGCATAATAAAAATGGTAACCGAGGAGTGTAAGGACAGCATTTGATAAGTCAAACTGTATGAAGTCCAATTTATTTGTCTGGACACGTCAAAGAAACTTCAGAGACATATATATTGTTTTATAGGGGATTGTAAAAGTAAGTCAGTGAATGGGGGAAATGAAAAATATGATAGATAATATGTTTACTTAAATAATACTGGAATGTATAGTAAGAATTCTCAATGACTTCATGTTTTACTGGAAGGAACATCAGTGCAGCCTTTTTCATCAGTACATAAGCAAATTAGAATGACACACATAGACTTGCGATTTCCAAGAACTTTAAATATAAATTTTCTCATACTGAAACTAAAGGTTTTTTATGTCTTCCTCTATAGGTTGCAATATGGAAAACGCTTGCAGTACTCTAGGCATTTGTGCTGAAAGAAATGCCATTTCAACAGCGATCTCGAATGGCCACAGAAAGTTCAAGGCTATTGCTATTGCTAGGTAAAATCTTTTGAGTTTCTTGCAAAATGTTCTATTTCCATACATTGTTTTGTTAGAAGTATATTTTATTTGGTGATAAACATAATTTCAAACAATAGTATGTTTTATAAGCATTGTGGAAAATTATTTACCAACATAGTATAATAAAGAGCACTATAGTGAACTCCGATTTCAGTGGATACTTTTAGACAAGTGGACAATCAAAAGTTTCATAGTAGAAATTTTCAAGCTCCTCTCGCAGTCAGTACTACAGAGCAGGGGCGTTGCTAGAGATTTTGGGCCCCATGAAAGCATATCATATTAGGCCCCCCAGTCCAAACCAATCCAGTTATTTTCCTAATTTTTTAGGGCCCCTGTCGCTCAGGGGCCCTTGGAATCGTCCTAGCTTTCTTCCCCCTTACGGCGCCCCTGCTACAGAGACAGTAAGAGAAATATATTAGTTCCTTTTAATTCACTTTCGTTATTTCACCACCAGTGATGTATCCTCTTTTTCTAATTATACCTTCATGTTTTTAGTGATTCAGCTGAGTTCATTTCTCCCTGTGGAGGCTGCCGTCAGGTGATGAGAGAAGTATGTTCTGTTATTATTATTTTTTTTTTGTGTGAAAAATAAACACAGGGTGTACTATATACCCTTATAGACACTTCTGCAGTGTTTTAGTTGTTTAACATTCTTTTTATTCACTCTTATTTGTTGGTTACATTTTAAATGCAGGGCTGAATTCTAGAAATGCACAATTTCTACTAAGAAAGTCATAAGTATATACTTTAGTAACCACTGGTAAATGATGAACCTGTAAATAAAAACTTTGGAACATGTATGACGTCTTACACTGTCTCCTCCCCTTTTACACTCCCCCAAGTTTTATTTAGTCCAGTGCAGTTGGTAACCAATAAGTAACCACATGCAATAATAAGCACCTGTACTCTTAGCTACACTTTACACCCTGGCATTATTTCCCCCCCCCCCCTGCAGTTTGGTGCTGACTGGGACGTTTACCTGACCAAGCCTGATGGTTCTTATAGAAAAATGTCCGTGAAGGAGACACTACCAGTTTCATTTGGACCTGATGATCTTAAAAATTAGGGAGTGCATATAATGGCCTTTAATGCAAGTTTTGTATAATCTTCATAGCCCTACAGAATTAAATTATTCACCAACTGCAGAAAGAACAAAATTCAGCACAAAAGAATGGCCGATACATTAGCTTTCTTAGTAATTGATAAGAAGATGGCTTAAGTTGAAGCACTGGTGCCAAATATGATGAACATTATCAATGCAGTGTAAATGAAATTTAATTTATTTGCTGTATATTTCCTATTTACTTGGCTGGCTCATAAAGCAGCAATGACAACTTGCACAAAATCAAAAACAGCTCAGTGTCACTTTCATTTAATGAAGTAATTATATGACAAAATATTTTAATACGTTATTATTTGTTTTTATAATCAGGAAGGCCTGTAATATTTTAGCTGGGTTCAGTATCTATAGATAATTACATTTATATTATTACGTTGTCCGTTCAGTATACCTGAATCATTTCTTGTAAATGTATATTTATTGCACTGAATAAAAACAAATCAAAAAGCGCAGCTTCGTCCTTCTTTCACTTACAGGGCAAACGGACATGTTATGCCATTCCCCAACACTAGGGGGCTAACTTGTTTACATTTTGACCTTGGTCGTGTGTTTTGATCGGTAAAAGTTGCTGGGGAAAGCGGCTTCACGGGAGGAATTTTAAGGCAACCATGTCCGTAAGAAATGTAATAAATCGTGGGATGACATTGGCGAGGTCGGTGTTTCAGACTTGCTTTGGGAAACCGGCTGTCCGAGTAGCAGCGAAGGTCCGAGGCGAGGGCTTTCGCGTAGGCCCGCCGGTCCACACCGTCCAGCCTCGGACTTTCCTGCCGTCTCGCTACCGGTATTATCGCACATCGCTCAGCGGCCTTGCTGCCCAGCTGCATTCCGGCAGTTTTAGGAGAATGTTTGGCTCCCCCCGGAACAGAGCCGTGTTTCTGGCTTTCGGGCTCGGTGTGGGATTAATTGAGCAGCAACTGGAGGACGACCGAAGGAGCACCGCGGCTTGTCAAGAGATCCAGGTAATGGTGCAGACCGTACACAGGCAGTACGACGGAAAAATGTTCTTATCTTTACAGATGTACTACATAGTCAAATTAAGGATAATATTTAAAAAATAAATACAATTTAAAATGAAGGATGCGACTGTATGCTGTGCATGTGATCAAATGTCAGATCGCCTTCAAAAGACATAAATTGTATGATGCACTAATTAGTACGGTATGTGTATTGTAAATGCTGACCTGTTAATATTAAGATTAAGTTGTGAAGATTAAAGGCTTAATACCTTCACCCCCTCCCCCAATTTAAGGCGCTATTCAGTAAGAAGACTTTCCAGAACCCTCTGAAACACTTCACCTCGGGGTATAAACTGGAGGACTATGTGATTGGAAAGCAGATCGGGAAGGGGTGCAATGCAGCCGTGTATGAGGCTGCAGCTTCCTTCGCTGTCCCCAGGGAGAGTAGGACATCCTCCCTAGTGAGGATGAAGCTGGGCAGCGATGACAGGCAGGAGGATGACCGAGAACTGAGAAATTGCTCTGTGACTGACTACCCACTGGCTGTGAAGATGATGTGGAACATCGGGGTAGGTGGTGCTCTTAACATCTAATGGACGTTCTTGGATAGTCTGGCCAAGCTAACCCACACAGCTGAGATCCACGTTTTTATATCAGACCTCTGCAGTAAAGTTTGACTTCTAAGGACAAATACAAACACGTAATCTACTCTTAAAGTAATTTTTTTGATTAGGTTACTAACGAGTCGTTGTGGGGTTTCCTCCGGGTGCTCCAGTACCACCCCACAAACTAAAAACATGCTGAGGTTAATTGGAGTTACCACATGGCCCGTAGGCGTGCATGTGCTAGTAAATGGTGTGTGTGTGTGCTCTGAGGTGGGTTGACGCCCCATCCTGGGTTGTTCCCCGTTCCCTGGGTTGTTACTGAAGGCTAGCATTGTTTCACGGATGGTACCTTGAAAACTTTGCTGACTCTCACACAGTTTAATCTTCAGTGGCCACAGCATCTTAAAGCCTTATTACTTTCTGAAGGCCTCACAACTGGAGTTGTAAGTACCACACTGAGACTTTCTGCTTTTTTTCCTCCTGGTGTATTGCAGCCTGGTTCATCAAGTGATTCCATCTTGAGCGCCATGTCGCACGAACTGGTCCCAGCAGGACCTCTGGCTTTGAAAGAGAGAAATGGTGCAGCTGTGGTGGATGGGTGAGATTTTGCAGCAGTTCATGGTTTGTGCCTTCGAGCACAGAACAGCCTGGAAGGTCTGAGGACTCTCTTTGTCTTTGCAGGTATTTTGGGGATGTGCCCAGAAGGGTATCTGCTCATCCCAACGTGATCACATTGTACAGGGCATTCACAGCAGAAGTCCCTCTGTTACCTGGGGCAAAAGAGGAGTATCCCGATGTCCTGCCTACCCGACTCAACCCTGCAGGCTTAGGGAGGAACCACACCCTGTTCTTGGTCATGAAAAAGTAAGAAGATTCTGATCCTTCAGTGTAGCTATCAATAAGCTTTCAGCACATTAAGTAAAGCAGCATGTATGTAACCAGTATCACGAATCATAGTCTAGACCTTTATATGGAAAGTCATTTGGAGAGGGTCCTATATTGTGCAAAGAAGTAAATTTCATACATGTTGCGTGAACTTCAAAGAGATTGATTGGCGTTTTACATGGGCTGCTCTTTCCCTGCAGCTACCCGTGTACCTTAGGGCAGTTCTTGGAGGATTCTCTGCCCTGTGCGAGGACAGGCTCTCTGATGGTGCTTCAGCTCCTGGAGGGTGTGGACCACTTATGTCGACACGGCATCGCGCATCGGGACCTCAAGTCTGACAACATTCTCCTGGAGTTTGATTCTGGTCAGAGCCACATGATCTATGATGTCAGATGGTGTGGTCCCAATCATGATGGTGTCTTTGGCTTATTTTGTTTTGGATTCATCCTGCCAGCATTTGCATAATAATAAGACTCCCCCAACGTCTATTATGGTTTCTGCCTGTTGATTCAAGGTGCATGCTTGTTTTAATGGGGGTCAAGAGGACCCACATGACTGTGTTAATACTAAAGAACAAGATCTTGTATATTTTACTTTCATTAACTCAGTGCCTGTGTTATTATACCAGTTTCATATCTCTCTCTTGTAGGGGGCAACCCTCGCTTGGTGATTACAGATTTTGGCTGCTGTTTGGCAGAGAGGGACTGTGAGTTGAAGCTGCCCTTCAACAGCCGATGGGTGAACCGAGGGGGGAATTCTGCGCTAATGGCCCCTGAGGTTATTCACTGTCATAAATAGAGATAGTTAATAAATTGATCAACAAATTGATGCTCGAAACATCGGGCTAACACAACCGTTTCTTTATATATGTTCAAGATTGCCACGGCCATTGCTGGGCCCAGTGTTGTCATTGACTACAGCAAAGCTGATGCTTGGGCAGTTGGAGCCATTTCCTATGAGATCTTTGGGCAGCCAAATCCGTTCTACGGCCGCAACGGCCTGGACAGCAGTAGGTACCAGGAGTGGCAGCTGCCCCCGCTGCCCCATTACATGCTCACTGACACCCAAGTGGTGGTGAAGCTGCTGCTGCGTCGGAACCCCAAAAAGGTAGGTGGCCATGGGATATTAGCATTTCTTCCCACATCTTCCATATCTTTTTTCATTGGATGTCTTGTAATCTCAATGCATAGACACAAAACATTCAATAAGATATGTACACTATAGTAACTATCTGTGGGGAAAAAAATATGTTAATATTGCATTCCAGTGAAGTCGGAGGTCAGAATTTCCAAATATGTTCCAAGCTAGAGATTTTTCACATGTATATATTTTATTGCAACGTAAAACAAAGAAAAATCACTCTCTGTGGCCGTCACTTGATTATTTGTCATTGACTTTAATCGCTGCCATGTTGTCTGACGTCACAGCACCTGTTTCTCAGTTTAGTCAGGGTTCATGAAATTAGCGCACGTTTCCCAGGCGGAGATCTGACTTCAACAGGTGTTCCATAGTACCAAGTAGGAGGTCGGACATTTTTGAGTTCCGAGTTGTCGGGAACGCAGCATTAGACCTGATGTTTCTCATTAGGACTCATGGTGTTGCTTTACTTTCAGCGCCCCAGCGCCCGTGTTGCTGCCAACATGCTGCATCTTAGCTTATGGGGCGCACAATCCCTAGCCGACCGGGATATCGGCAGTACGAAGGAGATGGCTGATTGGCTGCTGTGCCGGTCCGCTGTGGCACTGCTCACGGATCGTTACCCAAACGGCAGCACTGTGGAGATGGAGCTGCAGAAGAGCTTCCTGTCCAACGTCACCCTCGAGGAGCTCCGTACCTCCATAGCGTTCCTTTTGTTTGGACGTGAAAAACACATGTTTCAGTCTGGCTTTGCTTGACTTCCACAGACGCAATTCTTTTGAATGTTTTGGATTAGCCTGCAGTAGGAGGTACCTGTGGGGCATATCCAGGATTCTGTCTCTATTAGGGCATGCACTTTAGCATTTTTCGCACAATCCTGCACATAGCAAGTGTGAAACTTGGTTAACTTGGCATAATTTCATCTATTTTCATAGAAAATGCACTATGTGAAACATTGCACACACTAATGATGTAAAAGTTTCTCATGTCAAAAGGTTATAATTTTGGAGATGAGTGGAAGCTGCAGATGCATCTAGGTAACTATTTATTTGTAATTTAGTCAGATGTGTGCAGCTGCTTGTGTTTTTGGATGTTTCTGAAGTTATCCAGAGTTTCAAATGGATTGCAACTTTCAAGCATTCATATCTATACCCTTAGCCTGCTCATAGTAGGATTCTTTACCATGTATAAATCCCGAAAGACTTGTAACACTACAGATGTATTTGAACGGGGAAAAGGCTGAGTTTTGGTTCAATTATGAATTGACTCTTGTTAAGGTGGAAGAACTGAATGGTACAAGCTTGACAATCACTGTATAAATAAATGTCTTGCGCTGATATGACTGTGGTGTATTCTTGCTTTGGAGTCTGAAGTCACCTTATCTACAAATATTACTTTCCTTGACGCATCTCCATAACAGCTGAGGCTGTCACGTGTGCGTGTTCACTGCTCCACTTACTTGCAGAAAAATACGTTTCCCATGATCTCGGCAACACCGGAGGGTTTTAACTGCTGCACTTTATTCTTCAGTCTGGACTTTGCTTCTGCTGTCGTTTAGTTGAGAAAATTTCTCCTTCGATTATCTTGTGCCGAATTTACAAAAAGAAGAAGCAATGTTTGCTATTTTGAAACATGCAAGCAAAACTTCTCCAAATTCTTTCGCACTACTAGGTTTGCGGAGGATGAAATCCCAAATGCATTGCTCACCCAAATTGACGGGAATAGTCTCTGCACGCCGGAGTGAGAGACCTGACGGGGCGGCGGAGCCCAGAAGACGGCTGTCGGCGAAAAGCTACAATGTTCCGCCCAGCGCCGAGTTTGTGGCTAGAGTTTCTGGAATTTCTACTATGGGAAAGCTGCCTTTCAAGGAGTCAGCTGAAGGTCTAGACGCTGCTTTTATCGGTGTTCCCATCGACACCGGCACTTCGAACCGTCCCGGGGCGAGGTACAGTGTCAGTCTGCCCGGAACCCGCACGATGAGTGCGCCCGTCGCAATAAGCTCCAGGACGAAACTTGCAGAGAGCCATGCACAGAATAATCATTATGCAATTGCAGCAGCATTTATTATGAATATTGTTGTTTATCTGTTTGTCGAAGTTGTTCACATCACCGTCAGTACTGTCACGTTTAAATTTCACTTAATCTCAGCAGAGTAGTTGCAATTTACTGGAAAAAAATTTGCGAATTATTGATTTCTAGAATAAAGTAAGTTTACATTGAATGTTTGCAAAGGCGAATGTCTTCTAGCTTCTATCTATATGTCTACTTTCGCAGATTTCTCTTAACTCGAAGAAATAATATGTGCAAGGACAAATTTGCGTTATACGTGTTTAATTACGCAGTGTGTGTGTTGCAGGTTTGGTCCTCGGCAAATCAGGGCGGAATCGGCCATGCTGCGCGCGTGCAACGGGGCCACCGGGGCTGCTCCTTACCAGTCGCTCGTGGTCGCCGACATTGGCGACGTAAACGTCAACATGTATGACTTAAAGGATACGTGCAAACGAATCCGTGAAGCTTACAAAAAGATTGTGGCTACTGGTTGCGTACCATTAACCATAGGTGAGATGTATATTGTGCTCAGTATATACGGAATCCTTTCAGAGACTCATATGATAATGAAATATGTGGGAGTTCACTAAGCATACATCACAATAGCACGTTGTTCCAACAGTTTGCAACTGATTCCCTGAATGAACATTATTGTTATGTCAAACTCCAGGGGTTTCAGGGAACTGTTTCATATCCTTGTTTGACCAGAGAGGAACCTGAAAATAAACAGTTATGTCACTTTGCCCAGTACTTCAGCAATTATTAACTACAGCTTGAAACCTGGGATAAAATTTTGCTAATTAAATAGATACATGAAGCTGGTAGCAGTAAATAATAGGAATAATCTTCACATGCCTGTGATGGTGCTTCTGCCTTAACCTTTACCGTATCGCTCCATGTAGGTGGCGATCACACCATATCGTACCCAATTCTCCAAGCCGTTGCTGAGAAGTAAGTGTGTAAGTGCAAGATGTAGCATCACAAGTGTGATCGTGTAGAGTAACGGCAGAGGTGTGCAGAGCGGAGACAGATCATTCAAATTAAACAAAGATTTAAGATAGAAATTGCATTCGTTCTAATTTCATGTAAAAAGCATGTAAAACAATATACAAAAGTGTGGTAATAGTTATGCACTATATAGGATTCGAATGAATTGGTAACAACGCATAATGTGATGATGCTGCATTATGCACCAACTCCACAGAATATAACAAATTTAATGATAATAATAATAATAATATGGTAATGTCGCTATATAAAATTATAATGTCGTCTATAAATTTGTAACATTTTTTGTTTATATTATTTATGTTTATTTTATTTATTTATCCTTTATTTTACCGGGAAGGTTCCACTGAGATAGAACATCTCTTCTTCCAGGAAGTCTTGGCCAAGATAGGCAGCAAATAACAAAATAAGACAAAGGTTCCATATACATACATACAGAGATGATTGATATGATTAATATGAACACAAACTAAAACACATACAAACACTCTCCAAAAATACTTAGAATTAAATTTATTTATATGAAACAATGACACTGTTCTTTAAGCTCAGAGTTTGAGATTTCTAAACACATTCAGAGAAGACAAGGAGTTTAAATTCAATATATTTTGTAATATGTTCCACTCATGGGGTGATGAGCAAGTATTAGTGCAGAATGTCAGCATTTATTGATATTGGATAGATACAAACTGGATGTAGAGGGTACTAGTATAAGATTATTAAATGACATACACTTATAATATGGAAAATGTAATGCCGTTTCCGTTCTTCATGTGTGCCTCCCTGATAGACATGGCCCAGTAGGCCTCATCCATGTGGATGCACATGCAGACACTAATGATGTTGTCCTGGGCGAGAAGATTGGACACGGGACACCATTCCGTCGCTGTGTGGAGGAAGGGCTGCTGGACTGCAAACGGGTGGCACAGATCGGCCTTCGTGGGACAAGCTACTCACCTGATGCTTACCAGTGGAGCAGAAAACAGGTTCCTCTCATTCTCTCGCACCTACAAGGATGGTTGCTGCCTCTCGATTAATATTTGCTGTGTCGTGTTCTTTACTGACATTATGCAGAGGTGGAAATTTCAGGTCCAGAAAGTACAAATCCAGACCGTGATTTAGTTTCAACCAACCAGTTGAGCATAAAGAGTCACAGTTACAGAGTACTCCACTGGTTGGTTGAAACAAAATCCTGGTCTGGATTTGTACTTTCTGGACCTGAAATTTCCACCTCTGACATTATGCCAAGACCAGGCACAGTGACTTTGTATTTCTGATCATTACCTGTTTAGTAGAGCACTAGAAAATCTTAGGTACAGGGGAATTTCAAAGATTTTTTTAAGGTTGGGGGCATAAGAGGGGCCAACCTAATCATTAGCCAATGATAAGGTTTGAGTGACAGGGGAGGGGTACTCCAGGGGCCAATCAGCTTTCAGCTTGGGTTAGTCCCCGCCCCTGTATACACCCATTATCATCTTTACTGAAACAGAGCGTCTGTGTCTAGGGGTTTCGGGTGGTGCAGGTTGAAGAGTGCTGGTTCAAGTCCTTGACTCCCCTCATGGTGGAAGTCCGGAAGCAGATGGGGGAGGGGCCAGTGTACCTCAGTTTTGACATTGACTCCTTAGACCCTGCCTTCGCACCCGGGACCGGCACGCCTGAGATCGCTGGACTCACTCCCATCCAGGTTCCAGATATTTAATAAATAGCCATCAATTGTGTTATTCAGTTTTATTGACAGAAAGCTCAAACATGCATAATCTTGTGTTTTATACTGGTTGTGTCTGCCCCCATAGGCACTTGAGATTATACGGGGTTGTCGTGGCTTGAAGCTGATTGGCTGCGACTTGGTAGAAGTATCTCCACCTTATGACACCACAGGTACTGGACGTTGGTGTAACAGCAAACCTAAAATGCAGATATGCTGTTAAATATACTCATTGGTGGTGTGTGGTAATAACTCCTGATTCCACTTGTTTCTTCTTTCTTTAGGCAACACGGCTCTGTTAGCTGCCAACCTGTTGTTTGAAATGATGTGCGTCCTTCCAAAGATAAAATACTACTGATGTCTTGTGCTTCCCCTCAGTGCAAACAAAATTAAAGTTATAAGCAAGGCCCTCATTTCTGCTAATCATCAAACTCTTCTGCAGTCCTGTTAAACACCATTGTCAGTTGCCATTTGTTGATGAAGACCCTTTATGAAAATCATTCAGATTTTGGATAAATGCATTCATTGCTTGTTATAAATTCTTGCACCACAATAACTGGAACATCTCCAGTGTATTACATATTTAATGTATGAATACAAACATTGCTGGCTGGCACGGAAAATTGCTATTGTGGAGATAAAGAGCATTTTAGATTAAGTGAAATATTGTTGCACAAATCATCATATTCCAGAATTTATATTATCCCTCACATTAAAGCTAATTCCAAAGCTGATCAGCTAATATAAATTCCTTTGTTTATTGTATGATTCTACAGCTTTGTCATAATTTAAGTATTGGAATGATGGCTGGGCGGAAAAACCTCCATTCTTTTGTAACATTACAATATCAAAATCCTGTGAGCTGTAATGTTACATATGCCTTACTCCCACTCCCAAAGCCAAAACTGGATTTTTCTAGTATAATTTCATTCCCCATTTATTTTTTTTCATACTCTGTCAGGGTTTCTGCAGGTTTTCTAAGAGTAAATTTAAGACTTTTTTTAAGACCTTTTTAAGACCAAATAAAGAAAATTTAAGGAAAAAATATCGTAGGGAAATTCATACGAATATATTATAATCATAAGAATTATGATATATTATAATCATAAGAATATACGTATTCTTCGGCCTTCCAATCGCACTACATGTCTAAATAGCGCGCTTTAGAAGAAAGGGTTCATCTGCGCATGCTTGTCAAGTTCTTCTTCGGGTTACTGACAGATGAAGCAGCACATAACGCCATCTACCGTTCAATGAATATTGAGCGATCTAAGCCATGTAGCACACAAATTACGCTTTCGCTTCTCTTTAAAATCAAAACACACGAGGAAACAATCCCTCACAAAAATTAATGCCATGATCATATGAATTTAAGACTTGCTGGTCTGATTTAAGACCTTTTCAAGGCCTTAATTCACGGAAAAGTGATTTAAGACTTAAGACTTTTTTAAGACCCGCGGAAACCCTGTCTGTATACATTTGGAACATGAAACTTTTGGTTAAACCATTCCAGTTCAGCTTTGGCATTTACCTTAAAGTTGTCAAAATAAGTAATACACCTTAAAATTCACCTTTATTATAATTACATAACATATGAAATAAATAAAACTACTTCAGTCTTTATGTACATTATTCACAACGTTTCAGAACACACAAATATAAATTATAATTTTTATTGTTGAAAATAGAGGGGATTGCTTGTTTAAAATCAGAATCTCCAATGAGCAGTAGAGCATATTTATGCCAACTTTCAGAGTACTGGGAGAAGCGGGCACAGCCTGAGGATTTACTCTGTACCCAATGCTCTCCTGCCAAATAATCCCATGTAAACTCAAGACTCCAAATCCTGCGAAAGTGCCCAGCCAATGGGACTCAAGCACAGTCGGGGTAAAACTTAACAGAAATGGATCGTGATCCTGATGTAGGAATCTGTTCCACGGCTTCAGCACAAGCATGAATTTAAGCCAAGGCCCGTTTCCACCTGGCTACTGTGTAACAAGTACATGCCGCTGTGAAGCAGGAGCTGCTGAATCAGCAAAGTACAGTTGATATTTTGGAACAGATTTACAGGAGACAACATTTCGTTACCTTGGTTACAGTATATACAAATCATACACTAGGAGAATTAACAATAGTACATTAGTGGTTATAGTGTGTTTAAACTCAGTAGCCATAAAGGTTTAAATTAATATTTGAAATGCAAGTAATCTTATTTCAAAGAACCATTTCTACTGGGCGGATCATAAGAGACATCAATGCTACATAACGCCGCTGGCCAGAAGGCGCCTGTCAGATAAGTTAGTTCAATAAGCAGAGATATGGAGAATTGGTAGCTTGGAGATGGGCTACCATGATGCATGCTAGATGATAAGGGGAAAAAAAGCTTGTGCAGTTAAATTAAATAACAAAAGCCCACACTGGTAATTTTTTTTTTTTTTCACAAAAACATTTTGAAATGAAAAAATGAGCACCAAATCATACTGAAGAAGCAGCAAAACACACACAAGAAGGCATGTTTTAAGCAGAACAAACTGCATGGGATCTGTCATCCAAGTCAAACAGACCGTGTTCTGGTATGGAGTGACCACTAGGGGGCAGAGCAGTCAAGTCCAAGGAACTAAAAAGGGAACTCACAGTGATTCCAGTGCTTTGTAAATGTGTGGATGGGCTAAGGAAGGACACAGCGTGCAGCGGGGAAACATTATAGCAAGGCAGGGACTCTAAAAAGCAGCAAAAGCACAATGGGTTGCTCCAAAGCGATCCCAACACGGGGATTGAAAACATAACATGAATGGAGGCGGCCGAAAGTGCTGTGGGCAGATGGATCGGTCCATCAGATCTCACTGGCAGCTAGTGCTGCTGCAATGGTCAATTTCGCCGTTACTGGCTGTGTCTTTGAGCAGCACGTTACAGTGAATCCCTACAGAAGCTAGGCAGAAGAGGCATCTGGCTTTCTCAAAAAAATGCCAATCCTTCCAGACACAGCAATCTTTATCTGTGGGCCTAACACAAGCACAGCCAGCCATAATGTCATTCTATTTGTTGGCTGTTATCTTCTCCAGGCCAGGCCAAGCAGGGATGTAGTACCTGGGCAAGGTTCCCTCCATCAGCCGCTCCATCCACAGGCCAAGCCGGTCCAGTTTGTGGTGGATCTGGAGGGTGGAGGTGGATCGGGACCGAGGGACAGTCTTGCGGGCAGCCTGCTCCTCTCGTGACCCGGACCTGCTCCTCCCCGCAGTAGCAGGCGCCTCCTCAGCGGACTTGCCGTCCAGGTCCTCGCCCGTATAGACGGGTTTGAAGAGGCAGAAGTACTTTTTGTGGCCATTGAGGGCCAAGACATATCCGGTGTAGTCCACCTTGTGGCCGGAATCATCCTCGTCATTATCGGCGCGCATGGCGTCCTGGGCAAATTCCAGAAGTGCGTCCATCCATTCGCTGTGCTTGTCCACATTCAGGAAGGAGAAGTGGAGTGTCAGGCTCCTGTGAGGACAGAATCCATTCGGTCATCACTGGTCACATAGTACCACAGGTCAACCAGGCAGTATCTAATGTATTTGCCCAATTTAGCTTGCTTGCATTACGGAGGAATGGACACCAATGTCAGCATGCTTTGAGATGTTTAAATATTATAAATATATTTTATTAGTGACATCATTATCAGAAAATGACTTAAAAGGGACAGAAACTTAATTTCAGACTTTTTAATTTCGACATTATATTTTATGACTTATTTTTGTTTATAGTCAACTTCCAGGACCGCTGACAGGCCCTTAGAAGGGTCATATTTTAAAATTAACAATATACCTAATAAATGCCTAATGATAAAGCTTATTTATACAGCAAGTCACGATAAATTAAATGATTTGCCAAAAAAACATGATGAAAATACCACATATCACGCTGTTGAGCCACCCTAACCCACTGCAGGGGAAACTGCTTCACCACCACAGCCAATCAGAACAATCCACCTGGCCGCTCACCCAGTAAAGGAGTACACCTCTTTGGCAAACTTGCTGAGCAGGATGTTCTTGGAGGCATTGGTGAGCACCAGGACCACGTTGATGTGCCCTGGCCTCAGCTTCACCAGATTGCTGGTGTAGGTGATGTCGGTCAACTCAGTCACCTCCACAAAGTTCTTCTTTGGAGGGCGACTACAGTGGGACAAGGGCCATCCTTATGTGGTTAAATTCGCCGGAAATTTAGAACTCTATCCTTTACATCAACATTTCAGAACGTGCAGAGATCTTGCTGGACGGTGAACAATCACACATTAACCATCAGCATGATTATTCACAGCAACATTATTCACAGATGGAAGTGGAATTTGTAGCTATTGGTAACGATGAAGAAAACATGCGACCAAAAAAATACAGACTATGATTTAGCATATAACAATGCGAGACTTTCCTTAACGGCGAGACCCGTTCACATCGTTCCCTTGCCTGGAAGTGCTGGTGTTGCCTGGTGATCCATCCTCCGATTTGGCTGAATCTTTTGCCTTCGGTTTTGACTGCTTGTCTTCGCTGGAGTCACTGAAAGCAGCGATGGATGAGGGAACGGCAAAATGAATGAGCTGGACAAGCAACATGTGGAAGCAGGAAGAGTATAAGAACTGACCTGAAAGCTTGGATGACAACTGTGCCAAATAAGATGAACAATGCAGAGAATATTAAGGATAAGAGTGGCATCATCTCTCGCCTGCAAACCAAAGACATTCTGGTTAAGAAATTCCAGATGCAAAGGGGACACTGTCCACTTACATAACATTATTACTACATCGATAAAAATAGGTAGAAGAAATTATGAATAAATAGACCTTCCTAAATTCAAGTAAAAATCTTACCAATTATTGTGAAGGAGATCATCACCAATCTGACAGAGGTAGTCATAGGCTGTATAAATCCACTGTATCAGAAACATCTGGAATTTAAAGGCACAGAGTTAGCTTTGTTAGCATTACCCACTAAAAGTCCTAATACATAAAAAAAAAAAAAACTTTTGACACGTCAGAAATAAAATGCATACATTTTCTTCTGCCCTAGAAATTCTCCACATAAATCCATTTTTACCCATCAGTCATAACATGTAGGAATGTGTCATCTATTTAATTGGCATCAATTACTCAGAATGAATCCAGAGGCTATTATTACAATGGGGAAATGTCTTGGGTATTATATCAACTACTGCTCTGTAGAAGCAGATACTGAACACATCCCTAGACAGTGATGGGCAGGGGGGGGGGGATGGGTGGCATCTGCAATGTCTGTGCCAGAAAATGTGTGACATGTTTTTTGAGTAGCTGCATCTCCATGTTGAAAAAAGCAAATTGACTGGAGCACCAAGCGTAAGAAGCCATGATGAAGCCCCCGAAAGAAGGCGGGGGGGGGGCAGGGACACGCCCTTTTACTCATGTCCGAAAGACACATCACCTTAACTGCTCTAGTAAAAACAGCTATATTATATGTTTATAAAAATATATAGATGCATGCACACACACAGGTTTGTATATCTTTGTGGGGACTCTCCATTCATTTCTATTGAGAACGCTCTAATCCCAACATGACTACCTTATCCTCTACCCAGTGCTAACCTTAATCATAAGTAACCAAACAAAATATGAGACTTTTGGCATTTTTAGTTTTATGATTGCATCCACAGATTTTTTTGGGGACCTGAAAAATGGTCAAAATAACATCAAAACAACAGGTTTTTGATCATATTGTGGGGGATATTTGGTCCCCACAATGTAATATGAACCTAATCCACACACACACATAGATGAACAATAAGCCATAACAAACCCGAGCCACTTCAGTATAGGACTGCTGTGATAATAAAACCATGTGGCCCATCTCTCACACCACCATAGATGGATCTCCTACGCAGCCATCGGCGGGTGAGGAACTTACACAGGCAAACTCGTTATTGAGCTCAGGCAACATGGCGTCGTTGTTGAGGATGGAGGGGTCCTTCTGCAGCATCTCCAGCTGCTCCAGGAGCCGATACTTGTCGTCCTCGCTGCCGTTCCAGCCGCCCATTACGGGCTTATACAGAACCTTTCCGGCTGTGTTACGTCGCTCCAGGATAACCACCTGACCCCCCCCCACAGCCCCAATCGTAGTCAGTTTGTGTTTGCACAGAGGAGGCCATTAAAAATCAAGCAGTTAGAAATGAGAGGGGGAGGACAGGGGATGGGGAACTTAGTATAAAATGTCTCCTTAATCAATTAAAGTCAAAGCTAAGTAAATTAATAGAAATTACCAACATTTAGCTCAAACATTTCCTACGTTTTGCATGGCAGCCCACAATAAGAGTGTTTAGCCCTCACGCTCCAAGGGTGATTAACTCAGTCAGAGAGAAAAGCCCTTGAAATACCATGGTCAATATACAGCTTCCGCAAAAGTATCCAGACAAGGTAAATAAATATTCCGCAAACCAATAGGGTTTCATTCCTATCTAGAAAGTATGGATTTCAAGCCAACCGCTGCCTGTGTCATTCACTGTGGGGACCAACCACAGCGAAATGAGAAAAAACATTAAATATATATGTATGTTTACAATTTTGTACATTTTGTGTAACAAATATATGTGTATCTTGTTTGGTCAGCTCCTGGTCCCTGACCTGAGGTGGAAGGTTGTCTCTGTCCTTTAGCAGAACATCACACAATGGTTGCTGCTGCCTCTGGTAGACATAAGCGAACCTCAGCACCTCCTTGGTGTTGGTGGAGGCAAATGAGAGGAACGCCTTGTTCCCCGTGACAAAGGCTTCTTCTTCTCCAGTAATCAGTAGGACACAGTACCTGTCAGATGGAGGTTAAAGACAGAAGGTAGGCGACCGTCATGGTAATGTTGCTCTACCATGCTCAGTTTAATCTGAAGAGCATCAGAACATCATAAACACAATTATCTCACGTCTGAATGAAAGAAACCGATTTGGAACATAATTGAGCTAGACCAACATGCCTTAAAGGTTTCAAACGTGAAACTAATGTTCTCAATCTTCTTCATATATTTTGTCAAGGATGACAAACAAGGTTTAGATGAATGAAAAGGTCTTACTTTCTGCGCCGATGAAACTGTTTTACAGGACAAAGTTCATCAAAGAGCTTCTGATTCACCAGGCGAGGGACAAGGAGGAACTTGTTGTTTGAGATGAACTCATCGATAATCTGCTTCTTCATCCCCTTTGACTGAAATAAACGAAAGAAAGTTTTCAAATAATGCAGCAAACGCAGCATTGTAAGGGGAAAAAAACATACATTTCCATTTAAATGCTGCATTTACATGTTATCAAAAATAAAACCACAAATAATACTAAATGACGATCAAAGTTTAAAAAGAAAATCCACCTGAATGATATCAGTTGGATTATCTGTGTTCTCCTTGAAAGCCAGCATGGTCGGAGCGTAGGTGTTAATGTTGAACTTTCTCAGCAGGTTCACCGTCTCAGTCAAACCTTGATCCACATACCCAAACTGGATGTAGTCTTTGTTGGCGAATGCAGTCAGCTACAGAAAATCATAACATATTTTGAACATTACCAGCAATGTCGCCAATACTATCAATTATAGATCAAGCTGCAAGTTCAATGCTGGATTGCTGGGTACCTTGTACAAGAGAGGGAGCACAGGAACTTGGTCAAACAACAGCACATGTGGCTTGTTGTACTCATGCCAGTTGTTCAGGAACTCTATGTAGTTCCTGTCTGTGACCTAAACAGAGATTCACAACCAAACAACAAAAACCTAGACAACATAATTCTCACCAACATAACTTGAGCAGTGCATGAAACTAAACACATTACAAGCTATATATTAGCCAAAAATAACCCAAAGATTAGTAATGTTCAGCAAATTTTCCCTAGCAATAATGTTCTAAGTAAAGATTGCTTGTATGCCGTTTCTGTAACACATACCTTTTCAACCAATCTTTGTGGAAGCAGATCTTCTATGAACTGCCTCAGATGTTCCCGTGCCACAGCATAGTGGAAGATGGTCACCTTGCCATTAATTACTCCAAGTATGGAGGGTGTCCGGTGAGCCCCAAGGTGATTAGCCAGACGTCGCTCATAACCAACATCCACAACACCAATCCCAACACCTGAAACAGACAAGCTCAAGTGGTATATAGCTATATAATGCATACAAACTCACTGAGTGCTACTGCTATAACCCTGAAAACGTACTTCACATCTGAGAAGTTTCAAATACTGCAGGAGTCTATCATACCCAGGGTGTCTAACTCCTGCACTGCTTCCTTCCAAACAGGCTCAATGTGGATGCAGCTAATGCACCAATCAGAGGTGATCTTGATCAAGTAGGGTCGTCTGAAGCTGTCCGGCACAACGTCATTCATATACTGGTTGAAGTTCAGCAAATATTTGTTATCAGCAAAGTCTCGACTAGTCTTGCCATTGAAGGGGAAGTGGAAAAACGACTCGTCGAAGTAGAAACTGTCATGGAAGTGGCGGAAACCCGGCTGCGGTTGTCCATATTGTGCATTCTCGTCCGTCTGACCATATCGGTCATAGTTTGCTCTTTTCTCCTCGTTGGATAAGATCTGGGGAATTAAGAAGATGCACAGATACACTGAACTGTGTGCACAGCAGTGACTAGCTCACTGTACTATATATTATTTTGCTTTTCTAACTTAATAATAATAATTAATACTACTACTAATAATAATTAATACTAATAATAATAATAATAATATTTGATAGTTTATTGTCCCTGTGGGGAAATTGTTTTTACACCTCCCTCAACTTGCTCTTTGTAGAGTAAGTTGTGTGCGAAGGGCAGCACCCATAGTAGCGCCGAGGGGGCTGGGGGTTAAGGGCCTGCAGACACGCTGAGGCTGGGTTTGAACCAGCGACCTTCTGATTACAGGCATACAGGCTTAGCCCACTGAGCCACACGCTGCCCCCTACTGGAGAGAAAAGATGCCACACTAACTTGAAGAGTATTAGAAAGTCAAACTATTACCTCATAAGATTTAGTAATTTTGATGAACATATCTTCAGCTTCTGGGTTTTTGTTCTTGTCAGGATGCCTTCAGAGGAAAAACCACAAACCATAAATTAAAAGTTACTGTCTGCATAATCTGCAATCTTGCAAAGCCAACTCCGAACATTTTTACAATTATTAGACAGGGTACATCATGGATGGAATGTCAGTCCATCACATGGACCACGCAAACTCAGACCATCTTAGAGATGCCAATTAGCCTAACTGCACGTCTTAGGACTACAGGGGAAATTAGAGTACTAAGAGGACAGCCTCACAACGCATGCAACATGCAAACTCCATGCACATATAGCAAAGGTGAGACTCGAACCACCCACTTGTTGGAAATGCAAGTCAACCATGCTATCAACTGAATCACCAATTTCTCTACTAGAGAACAACAAGGACAGATTCACAACACACGGCCATCGTAAAGGTATACAATGAAAACTATTCTCACCATTCTTTAGCTAGTTGCTTGTATGCTCTTTTGATTTCAGTTTGGCTGCTGCTCCGAACAACCCCAAGAATTTTGTATGGGTCAAATTCTGTCGCACTTTCCACAGTACAATACACAAGCAGCAGGAATGTGAATATGTAACTCATTCGGTCCATCTTTTCACTGTAAAAGCAAGTTTCAAAATGCAAAACAGATGAAGTATTAATTTTAGCAAGCACAACATTTTATCTGACACAGCAATCTTTAGATGTATGTTAAAGAGCAGTAAAATAACGATCGAATTAATTGCACATATTACACAAACAGCAGCAAACGTTTGATTGTAAAGGCCCGTAATATATGAACTTAAGAAACTGCATGCAGATACAATGATGTATATGTGAAAACGACAAAAGAAAAATCATAATTTGTCGACGTAAAACGATGTGATAAAGTGTCAAAACTGCAAACGTCTTTTCTGTTCAAGTTATGAGTGTGTATCAATCTAGACACTGCATCAAAATAAACTTAACAGAGGTTACCTAGAAAACTAAACAATCCTTTTAGTTTAACCATAGATATTTTAGCAAAGGAGCTGAAATTTTGACTGGCGTTCGCAAAGTCGACAGCGATAATGTTAAACGGCAAACCATCTGACTAATATAACAACAAAACACACACACGCCCTGCTCGGGTAGGATATATTCAAAATGAGCAAATATCGCATATCTGCTGTTTCATCGACCACTTCTACTAACTGGTCTCTAATATTATAACCAGTTACCTGCCCTGTCTGTTTTTCTTAGCTACGTAGCGCGAAATCAAACCGCACGGCAGTTATTTCGCCAGATCCGCTAGTCCGAAATCAACGCACCATATTTGTTAACTCACGCACCGTAAATAACATAACCTTTTATGATTCATACATCGCCAACACAACGGCTTTCGGCACGGCGATCCTATTGACAGCTACATCCAGGCTGCGCCGCAACGATCGCACTCGCGCTTCCGGTTCTGTCAACGTACGCCGGCGTCCAATGTTTACGTAAGACGCACGGCGTGTCTTCGCTATGGAAGTGCGGACCAGAGCCTGGGAGCGGAGCGGTGATCATTTCCGCTCCTCGCTCACAAGGCTGTTGGTGCCGCCCGCTCCTCTTCTCTAATTCGCACTAAGCCGCTCCGCTCAACATCACTCCTCGCTCCACTAAAATTTCCTCCCGGTCCAGTCAAAGAGGGACATACTGTATAATCTGCATGCCTAACAAATGTCATCTTAAACCGAAGCCTTATATCATAAAGAAATATGAGCAACGGCAACATTGCCACTCAGAACAGAAAATATTTATTTTTAAACAACATATAGGCAACAACGGACAGGATTGGCAATGGCATTCCACACAAAAATAGGCTTAAAAATAAAGGAATCAGTGGGCTTAATACCCTAAAGAATATACAGGCTAAGCATCCACATTTTAAATTCCTCAAATTTTTTCTGTTTGATGCTGCTGCGTCTCTCTATAAAATTAAATTTCACTGATAACGTTACGTGAAATTACTATTTACTTTACAGGCTTTTATACTTTTTACTTTATAGACTTGATATGCTACAACCATATAACTTTCTCACGTTTTGCTCTGGCTTCCGCCTGTTCGCGTAGCACTCTCATGTTTCTGAGAAAAGTGATTCCAAAGTGAATGTTTACTCACCAGTTTGCTCTACATTATTGTCATCTATACGTTTGATAAGAATATAATACACTTGCATGATCTATCAGTTTCCTACGGAAGAGGATTAAGGCCACCATGAAAATATTATTTGAATTCTGACTTTTTTCTCAGAATTCTGACTTTAATGTCAGAATTCTTCGGAAGAGGATTAGGGCCTCCATGAAAATATTATTTGAATTCTGACTTTAATGTCAGAATTCTGACTTTTTTCTCAGAATTCTTACTTTAATGTCAGAATTCTGGCTTTAATGCTTAATAATTTGTTTGCGGTTTTCAAAATTTTGAGTAATACTTTTGGCACAAAATTAACTCAATACGCTCCACTCCGCTCACATGCTTAGATACGGACAGAATGGGACGATGTAGCGGCCGAAAACAGCCAAAGTTTGAAATGTAGCGCAGTACCGCTTTGGCAACACCAAGGATAGAGTCGATTATCTTTATCTTCTGTGTGTGTGTGTGTGTGTGTGTGCGGATTAGGTTAATATTACATTGTGGAGACCAAATCAGCAAAAATTGTCATGGGGAATCCCCTCAACCCCCCACCCACCCAAGTAAAATCCATGCATGAGCTGGTCAGTGAACCTCATTACATTCGAACATGTTATACAAATTTATTTGGACTTTTAATAAAGATAATTTTAGAATGACAGACAAATTATGCAGAAGGTGGGAGCAGTAGGGATTCGATGGTGGGGGGGGGGCTTACGCGGGGAATAGGCCTACCTTGTTGTCGTTCTAACTATAGGGAACTTACATAGTTAGAACCGCACACGTGAACTGTTCCTACTATGTCAGTTGCTAATGGCAGCTTTTGGCAAATGTACCCATGAACCAAACCTATACTTGTTGTTTTGAATTTCATTACCAGCTTTTGGGTGCATTTTCTGCCTTATTTAATTCTGTAAAGAAAAAAAAGATACTCATCTTGCTCTGTTAGATTTCTAGGGTCATCAAAATGAAAACAATAAAGTGACGTTAAATGCTAGCTGCCTAAAGATTATCAAGGAAATTCCAGAAAACGGGTTCAGCGAGTACTCCCAGATTTACGGTGGCCATGAAACGTAATTTCTTTCCTGGATGACTTTGAACTTCGTTAGAGGTAACTGGGTTTCCTGTATCACAAGGTAGGGTTGTACACAAGTCACCCAAGTCACCAGTCATGAGTGCTCGATTCCAAGTCCAGTTGTTCTGTGCTCAAGTCCAAGTCATTATATACAAAACTAAAAGTACAAACACAGAGACAAATTCAATCTACAAAATAAGGTTTTACTGTTTTGTTGAAATGTTTTGTACAATTTGAAATGTGATAAATAGCTAAACTTATCTGTAAAAGTACTGCATGACAGTTGGTATTTAATACTGTGCTAGAGCAACAATTTCCTTTACTTTCAGGGAGCCTGGAAAGCAGAAATATGAAATCTGCCACAATTAGCATTTTGGAGGCTGACATTTGCCTCCCGATTCGATATTATATCGATATTTTCTGCCAATTCGATATGTATTGTGATTTTTAAATACTTTTTCCTGAATAGCATATTTATGGAGGGTGTTTTGGTGACAATACTCAATAAACAAATGTTATTTAAAGTGTTATTTAAATTATAATCATTAAAATTGTTATTGCAAACTTAGTTTAATCGATCTTGCATAGTCGATTGAATTCACATTTATAACCGCATTTTGTCTGTTCCGTCCTGGTGCTGTATTATTGAAACTTCCTAACTTGCGGATCCAATCGTAACTGGTAACCAAGGTAACTACAGTCAAAACCAATTTAGGAAAAAGCCATTAGAGATTAACAGTTCTTAAGTCATTGTTCATGTCCTAACTTAAAACAGTAAAAGTGTATTACACAAGCTTCCTAACTTCCCAAAATCTTAAATTAACACTCTTAACTCCTAATTTAGAATAACTGCACAGCTCCGATCATAATATAAGAATTACAATTATATATAACGTGACTACTTTTTACTACAGTAGTCCCCCAACATTAATAATGTTACATACAATAATAATAAAATACATTATTGTACAATACGTACTGTACTCTCTCTAGAATGAACTGGACATTGACGATTTACTCTAAATCTCAAAAGATGATAGAGCAATGAAAATAATGCTTTTTATGCCCAGGACGAAGGAACTATGAAAAAACATAATGCCATATTGTTACACAAGTAGGATGTTTAGGCTCACGGATTAGTAACAGCGCTTGGACCAATCAGAGAAGACAAGTCCGTATATTCCCTGACGTAATACATGTATATGTTTTCAGTGGCTTTCCATTCATTGAGAATCCTGTGACGTAACCAGTCTTCGAAGCAGGTTAGACATGTAGCGTAAGTTACCACGGCGATGTATCCCAGTAAGAAGCGACATGACATAAATCCACTCGTTTAAATTTGTGGCCGGTCATTCTTAGATATTTAAATTTTATTCTGTGTCTGCTGGGGTATTCATCATTATAGGTTGTCATACATGTGCGTGGAAAACAATACAAGCTCTATTTTTAGTCGGTAAATTCTGTTTCTGCCTCAAAGAGGCGTGCCTTTAGATATATATGATACTGTGATGACAATTCGGACAGTTTCTATTACCGAAAGAACTACGTACTTGTTCGATGAAAAGGAAAAAGTGATTCTCTTAAATTTTTACTCAGTAGCCTTGTAATATTTATAGACATGGCAGATTCGAAAAGGACCAAAAGTGACTCCAGTGACATTAACCCCACAGGTAAAACTTAATCCCGTCCTAATAAGGCTTTTATAGTGCAAATTCTTTGTTGATGTTAAGCGTGCTACGTATGTGTATGATCAGGATATTCTGATCATACACATCTGACGGAAGTCGTAATATAGTTAATATTATACGAAACATTGTAACTTGGCTAATTTCCATTTTTTATTGTCAGATGGCTCAGAGGATAAAAATATTGCAATTTACAATATATGTTTTATTTTATTGAAGGCTAATACATACACAGGGAATCTTTCCTGGTATCATAAGTGCATTTTCAATGGTTGTCAGGCTTTTTTTTTTTAGAGTCATTTGCCGAATAGATTTAAGATATAATTTTTTGCTAACTACTTGAAGGGGCACAAACAATGTACTATAATGTTAAATAATCATGAACCAAGTATTAATGTACTAACTGGGGGCAGTTTGTGGTTCAGTGGGCTAAGCTTCCATGCCTGTCACCAGCTGAAACCTGGCCTTGGTACATCTGCAGGTCCTTCAGTAAGGCCCTTAACCTACAGTACAGAGAGAGCAAGTCAGAGGAGACATATGGATAATTTCCCCATGACGATTAATAAAGTATAATTAATTATGATCATAGGCGATGTTTAATGCCTTTTTTTCCTTTTTATTAATATGACAAAAGCTATTGACCATTATGTAGCAATTATGTAGCCTTCAAAATGGGCACATATTAACAGAATATATCGGTACAAAAAAACATGTGACCTAAAACATAATGGTAGTAACCAGGGTTATTATAGGGCTAGGGTTAGTGACAAAGGTAAAAAAAAAAAATATTTACAAAAGGTAGTTTTGTTAAAATACGAGACTACTGCTAGTGTGGTATCAAAACATCATACTGAAAACTAATACAGAAAGTAAATAAAAACTAAACCAAAACTAAAACTAGTTGTACACTCTTAAAAGAATCTGAAACTGAACCAAAACTGAAAATCAAAATGGGAAATCTAAATGCTAATTTGAAAAACCCTGGCTGTAACTGAGTTACTATTAAGTTACTAAGGAACTGTATTGTAAAGTGTTACCATTTTTATTTGATATTTCTTTAGATTTTGTTTGTTATTAAACATTCACTTTCTTTTTTGAGAGCAATGCCATAAACTGAGGGGGGGGGGGGGGGGGGGGGGGGGGGAAGGAGTCCATTGGTGGATATAGTGGTGTGAAATGCTTTTATATCTATCCTGATCCTGAACACAGGGTCACCACAGGGCTGTGTGCTGAGCCCATTGCTCTTTACTTCATTCACTGATGGTTGTACCCCCAAACAAAATAGTCAAATTTGCAGATGACACTATGGTGGTGGGCCTGATTGTGGACAACAGTGAGACAGCCTACAGGACGGATGAGGGTCACCTAGCTGAGTGGGGCACCAACAACAGTCTAATCCTAACACAAGCAAGACTAAGGAGACTGTCATAGACCACAGGAGAGTAAAAGAGAAAGACCACAGCCCACTCATGTGAGCATGTGGAAAGTCTGAAGTTCTTGGGAGTCTATATAACGAATGATCTCAAATGGTCTCTTAACACCACACACCTGAAGGACAAAGCCCAACAGCGTCCACATGTCCTCAGGAAATTGAGACAGTCTCGTCTTCTGTAACATCTCCTGACAAGCTGACTACCTCAGTATGATATAAAGCATTCTGGACTTGGCTGAACTGCGTAGTATGGAAGCTGCACTGGGACTGACCTCTTGAACTTTGACAGGGTCTCCTCCATCCTATCTTATCTTATATTATCTTATCTTATCTTAATCTTATCTTAATCTTATCTTAATCTTATCTTATCTTGTCTTAGTTTATCTGGGTTTTTTTTGACACACGCAGCATTGATTTACGCATAATTTATTTTTAATTTCATGTTGAGATTTCTGCTTCTGCTTTTTGCAGTGCCCCTCTGGTGTATGACTGTTTCAGTCCACTGTGACTGTTTTAGTCCTTTTATTTACCACGTGAGTTTGCTGGTGTTGTTGGCAGTGTCTGTTTCTCGCAGCATGATGAATACCAATAAGGCTTTAAGGGTACTTTACAACAGGGACATAGTAATGGGGGGGGGGGGGGTTGTATTTAAATCCCCTCTGCTGTTGCTTTACAACAACTCACAAACTGCACATTCGGGCGATTTATTTATTGTAGCTGTGCATTTTACCTATACCAACTTTATTATTATTTTTTAATTTAAGCTTTATTTTTCTAGGCAAGAACAATTTCTTATTTACATTGACAGCCTAGCAAAAGGCTAAAGAACTACCTCTAACCACATCATAAAGTATGCAGGTGACAACACCATGATCGGCCTAAGCCAATCACAAGTGGCGGTGATGAGTCAGCATACAGGCAGAAGGTGAGAGAGCTGGTGGAGTGGTGCAAGGCCCACAATCTGCTGATCAGCATCAACAAGATGAAGGAAATGATTGTGGACTTCAGAAGAACTCTCTATACCAGTGTTTTCCAACCTAGTGGTTGGGGAGAGTCCACAATTTTGCTCCCTTCCCGAGGACTGTGTTGGGAAACACTGCTTATACATCAGAGCAATAAATATCTGGGTGTGCACCTTGCTGAGAATCTCTCCTGGAACCAACTTGTATCCTCCCTGATCAAGAATGGCTAGCAGTGAACTTCTCTCCAGTGGTGCTTGAGACAGAGGAAACCTGTCATTTTGTCCGTCTTCTAGAGAGATGGTGTCTTTACACACTGCATCCCAGCCTGGTTCAGAATCTGCAAGGCCTCAATCTGCCAATCCTCTCAGGTGGGCATTAAAACAGCAGAGAAGATTCCTAGTATCACTCTACTTTCTGTGCTAGATAATGACCACTACATCCATAGGGTCAATGGCATGACCCATCGCACCCCACTCACAACCTCTTCGCTCCACTGCCATCTGCTATGAGCTTCTACAGCCTCAAAGCCAGAACGATGAGGCTTTTTTTGCAGTTATCCTGCTGAACATTCTGGCCCCTCCAGTCTATGACTTGATCTCCTAAAAAGACTAACTCTTCCCCTCTCTGGATTGCATGACTACTGAATGAGTTTTGGTTCCCAATACTGTAACATATGATGAAGAAGCCGTCTGGTCTTTGGCAGTATCATCTCAAAATGAATAAAAAATCAACAGTTTGTTTTGGAATTTTGCTCTTTGACCTGTTTCAGCTATGAGGAGAATCTGGAGTACTTTGAGGAAATCCCCCATAAATGGAAAGCACTTGCAAATTTGTAATACACTCAACTGGATTTGAACTGAATATGACAAACTGAAAATAATTTGTGGTGAAAGGTGCAGTGCCCTGCAATGGGTCGGTGCCCCATCTTTGGTTATTCCCTGTCTTGTATGGCTGGATGTGTCACAGAGGTTTAAATATCTGTATTAATTGTTGTTAGCTAAAACGGAATAACTAACAATATGATTTGTTTTAGATTCTGATGACTCCAAACTAATCAATATAGAACAGGACCCACCCATCCATCCATTTTCTTAAACAACTTGTTTTTTCCAGGGTTGCAGGAGGTCCAGAGAGGATCCGAGAGCCACCAACCCAATAAACAGAACCCACTTCAGGTAACTGCATAACTTTTAAGCTATATCTGCTTCGATAGATTTGTTTAAATAAATTCAGATACTGGTTATTCTTCTACTGAAACAACCTGTCCAAATCTTACCCATCAGCCATCCTGAGGTTTGATATTGTGATTCTGCCAGCCTGCATCCCAATGCCACCCTCATACTTGGGTGTTTTCGTTTATTCTAATAAGACATGTGCAAATACTTTCAGACACACAAAGGTGTTTTATGTTTAATCCTCTCTTGTTATTTAGCTGAGGTCTAAAACTTGCCTTAAATGCAGTGTTTTTTTCCCATCCTTCAGAGTTACAAGATGGATGCCAGCCATTGCGGACTCTGTTTGATCATAAATAATGTGAAGTTTTTACCTGAGTCCTACTTAAGAAGCCGCAATGGATCCAACATAGATTGTGATAAACTTGAAAAGCGATTCAAGTCCTTGAATTTCATTGTTGATGTTCAGCAGGACCTGACTCACGAGGTTAGTTGGTCTCCCATTGCTGTGTGTGGCAAAGCATAATCCTATGGACTGATTTAACCAGCATGTACCACATAGGATGCTATTTTAGTTACTGAAAACTTTGGCTAACTTGCATCTAATATTAGTTGGTATTTTGGGCGGCTTACCATGGATTTCATGCTAAACACTGTGAGGTACAGTAGCGCAACATGAAAAGAAAAGAATATACACATAATTCAAGATTCAAGAGATTTATTTGTCACATACAGTACAACATGCAGTGAACATAAACATTCCATTTTATTATTTTATTATATCCATCTTTCCTCTGACTGGTTATCCTATTCAGGGCCACATGGAGCCCCATAGTCTATCCCAAGCAATATAGGATGGGATGCCAGTCCATCACAGAGCACAAATATGCAAAGATTCACACAGTCAAACTCCATAGCGAATTTCAAGATGCCATTTAGCCTAATTGCATGTTTTTGGACCATGGAACGGAAGACTCAGGGAGGACATACAAAGTCCTCATAGATAAAGCAGAGGCAGGACTCGAACCCTCAGCCCCTGGCTGTGGAAGGCGACAGTGGTATCTCATCATTTAATGATGCTCTGCTTAATTTCATGGAATATATTACAGTTTTAATGTAAATGTTTATAGAGTATCCTTTTTTTAGCAAATAATTCAGCAGTTGTCAGCCCTTTCTAAGAAGGACCATACGAAATATGACTGCTGCATTGTGGTCATTTTGTCTCATGGCTCTAAGGTAAGGTGGCTCCTCTCACTTCTTTGTTTCCCCAGAAAATACTTAATATTAGTTTTTCTATCTCTTGAATGAACAAGGCAACAGTGGCCTTCTCTGTTTCTTTGGTTGTCTTTTAGCCTTCTTAGACATCTCACCTCTGTGTTCTCTGTATTCAGGCAACTAAGAACCTCATCCCTGGTGCTGTGCATGGAGTGGACGGGCCTACAGTTCCAGTTGAGGACATTACCAGTTTCCTCAATGGGGAGCACTGTCCATCTCTCCAGGGCAAGCCCAAGATCTTCTTCATCCAGGCCTGCGGTGGAGGTAAGCTGAGCCAGATAAGTTGGCACCTTACCTTAACTGTGCTTCTGTGTTGTTAAAGGAATATAGTTATTATAGTGGAGTGGGGGTGGTGGTAAGGCTGTATTGTAAAAGAGGTGTTGGAATTTAATTGAACCTTGGAGCAAGCTGCTCTTCCCTCATTGAATCGCATTGAATGGCAGCCAAGGGTTACATTATGTGCAGTTACTCACCATTTATATATTCCGAAATAATTCATCAGTTCACACGGCTCTGTTATTTGCTGTCCTTTCCTACAGGAAAGCATAATAATGAACACATCTCCTGTTCATCGGTGAATTAGCAGTTTGCCTTCTTGGAATAGCTCTATTAGTGGAGTATTGGTTTATAATATAACTTCAGAGCAGTAAACAAAGATAATTATATATAACATAATTTTTAGGTAAAGTATTCCTCATTATTTAAATCAAAATGTATAGGTTTCATTGATCAAACTTTAACCATGCCTTAGGTCTAATCACAAAAATGTTATATGAAACATTTGTGAGAGCACTATACATGGAAAATTTGCCCATATGCTTCTCAAGATGAAAAAGACAAAGGACGTGAAGTGCCTATTCAAGAGTCCAGCGACCGCTACAGTAGGGATGCTGTCCCTGTATCTGGGAGTGACACACTAACGGACAAGCCAGACAAGTTCAGTGTTCACACAACACTGCCAGTGCCCAGTGACATCCTGGTGTCATACTCTACTTACCCAGGTATGAGTATCTAAGGAGTCAAATCCATAACACTGTCAGTACCCAGTGACATCCTGGTGTCATACTCTACTTACCCAGGTATGAGTATCTAAGGAGTCAAATCCATAACACTGTCAGTACCCAGTGACATCCTGGTGTCATACTCTACTTACCCAGGTATGAATGTCTAAGGAGTCAAATCCATAACACTGTCAGTGGCTTAAGAAGCAACCAGTGTTTAGTGTATTATGAAATACAGAAATTCTTATTTTGGGCAGCTAGTACTACAGTTTGAAGATATCCGCAAAATTATATGGAGTGTTGGTCAGCAACATGGGAAAATGCAATGCAAATGTCTCTCAATATTGGCTGTCATCAGTGTTGTGCATGAATGCGCTAACTGAGCGTGCTCATATTTTTGGTGAATAATGATCTAAACGAATCAGTTTGCAACAAATAAAGATGAACATGAGCATCGTTCATTCTGGCAAGACTGAACGACGCTCACACACCAGAGGTAGCAATAATAGGAAAAATATTACCTTTCATATTATGATATGAAATATGATATATTAGTGAAATTACTCAGAATCGAGCCTTGGAAAAATATTACGTTATGATCTTAAGTTTCTTGTGCTTTCCTTGTCTTGATCAGTATTGATGTGATCCACTGCAATGCTTGTGATGCCAGTAATTTATATTAATAAAGTAGAGCTTTCTAAAGGTATACAGGTGACGCTAGTGATGTTTTAATTACTGATCAAAAATTTCACTTTGGATTCAGAGGAGCTCAGTAAAAAAATCAGAAGACATGAACATGAACTAGTTCATTTTTGGGACTGTGAACTTAAAAATTAAAAATTGTGAACTTTCAACATGAGCTAGTTCATTTTAATCTGTGTGAAGTGAACTCTGGGATAGTTCTTGTTGAGTGTGAACTTGCAGAACACTGGCTGCCGCTGCAGGGTATGTCTCATGGAGGGACAAGGAGACTGGCACCTGGTATGTGGAAACCCTGGACCAGATCTTGGCAGAAAATGCAGCATCAAATGATCTGGTTACCATGCTGACGATGGTGGGTGTCTCTCAGGAATGACTAACTATGGATCTGCCTTTTGCAAACTATCTTTATCACTCAATCCCTGCTCCCAACATTGATCCATCTTACCCCCCACCCTGAACTTATACTGATTAAGAAGTTGGAATATGGATGAATAGTAAAAAATCTTCTGCTTAAAGTGCTTAAAACTTAGTGACACATTGCTGTATTGTCAGGTTGACTGTTTCGTACACCATGATAAGTGGTTAAATGAATAGCTCATTGCATGGCTGCTACTATTACTATTACTATTACTATACTAAATACAATTAACCTCACTTTCTCATGTGTGTCCAGGTCAACAACAAGGTTGCACAGAATAGTGTTAAAGACATATCTACAACCTACAAACAGATGCCCTTCTTCTTATCTTCTTTAAGAAAGAATCTCTACTTCCAATGTTCTCCCAAGGGAGACAGTTAGAGACTCCATGGAACATCCCAGGATGTTTCTACAACGCTGTCTCTTCAATACAGGACTGATACAACCCGGATTCCATATTACTGGGCCTGCACATTGGACTCAGATTTATAGATCTTTATTTGTTTTCTATGTGTTCTTCAGTTTGTGGATCAGGAACTCATAGTTTAGACACTTACAAAACCTAATTAGTAGAGCCATTTATGATGTACCTAATTATTTTGATTCACTGATTATTTATTAATTATGAATATTTGATGGTGGAATATGAGATTTTTACCAATAATTGTATCTTCAAGATGTAGTTAGTGTATTTTAGGATATAAAGTGTATTTTAGTACTGTTTGTCCTATATTGCATTGTTGTTTATCCTGGTGTCCCCCACAGCACCTGTCCCCTCCCCTGAAACTGTGACACAAGAATTTCAATTTGGCTAGTAATGTGAATATGTAACTCATTCGGTGAAGCTGCTCACTATAAAAGCGAGTTTCAAAACAAAACTGCTGTGTTGACACAAATTATAACATAACAAATAAAGCCACCTATTCAATTAAATATATCATGGCAGTTTGCGGGTCATGTTTATAAAAAGGAGATTACAACTCTTTTCAAAGGAAGTTCTGCCTCTAATGACAGATCACTGCCAGCGTGAGCAATCAGTGACATAGCAAAGGGGGTCATTTTACTCTACATTCACATTCAGGGTTGAATGATGTCAAAATACACATTCCATGGCAGACATTACACAGTCACTACTTTCATTGTTTACAACACTAATGCACAACAGGGTTGTGCAAAATTCAGAACTGATTAATTGTTCCCCATTACATTTATGAATTGGCATTTGAATTGAATTGGCCACACCCCTGTATGTCCTTTACCATGGACACAAATTTATGGTTTTTCAAATTGAACTGTTTATGTATATTAGTAAGGTCTTTCCATTTTAATTTTAAAAAGTAAAAATTTTGATGAAATTTGATGAAACAATGAATTAAAAGTGTGACATCTGTAAACATCTGCTAGAAGAAACAGACAGACCGAGCTTCCCCTATATTTAAGAAGATGATAAATTAATGATACAGAGGCTCTGTAGTGTGATCAAGGTGAACAAGTTTTGATGCAACGTCTGATAAATGTGCATTTGCCAGTCACCCTTTTCTATGTGCTAAATATCTCCTTGTGTTCTGCCAACAAAGCAGCTAATTGCACCTGCTGCTGCAGACTAGCTGGAGATTCTGCTCCAGCTGCACAAGTGGCACATCAGTGGATGAAATGGGGGAGACCGACTCAACTGGGACCTGTGGAAGCAACACGAGCTCAGATTCATCCACGGAGATCATCCCCCCCCCATGTGCGCGCCCTCTCTCATGTCCTGATCTGTAGGGTTTAACACACACGCAGTAGCAGCCCCATCCTACACCAACATCGCAGTGTGAGCCACAACACACTCACTTCTGTTTTGGAGACTGGACATTAACCGGCCCACAAAACCAGAGGGCTGATCAACGGGCCCAACTGGGGATACACTGGGGATACACTGACAGGCACCAGCATATTGTGTCCCATAATTGCAGTCTGTCACAGACAAAATCCAAGTGGGTGTGGTTAGGGACAAGAAAGTCCAGGCCTGGCGATGCTGCTTGTGCAGACCCCATAAGTACTTAGAAAACATTCTGCCAGAATTCATTACCTAAGTGTCAGGTGGCAGATATGGTACCCAACATGTTGAGCATTTAGTTGTTCGTAGCACATGCAGCAATCATTGAGCATTTAGGAGCCGCCTGCGCAGTGCTGGAACAGAGGTGCGGAAATCGGCGTTTATAAATGATTCAGTTGATCCTGAATCCACTAATTTGACTTCAGTCCCCTCAGCGCTTCCCCTCACGTATGAGGTACGCTGCCACTCTGTTGTACCTTATATCACTTATTGAGGAGATAAGCGTTTCTCCCTCCAATGGATCCATAGGTGCTGTAGCTGGTGTTTGGACCACAACAACAGTGACATATCTTTTCCCAACTGGTTGGTTGGCTCCTCTCTCTTGGGGGAGAAAATGCACTTCTCACCACCCTCATCATTAAAAGGAGTCCTGGGAGTCCCCCCCCCCCCCCAAGCACTCTGACACTGACCTCCATGCACTGGAGGAGAGATTTTCCATTCATCTTTCCAGCCACTTGGTCTCAGTTGGTTATTTTCCTCTGCCAATCGTCTCATTTCCATCCTCATTTCCCTCATGTCTTCAGTAAGTCTTTACATGGCCCTGTACAAACCACCTCCATAAGGTATGGAATGTACTATTGCTGTTGCAGCACTTCCCGTAGGAGGCTGGCAAACATAAGTGTCCATCTCTTGAGTCTCTCTGGCCATCTCACATCAGCCGGCCATAACCAGGGCCTCTTCCAAATCAGTAGCCCCCTGCTCATAACATTTAGGTCTTAGAGTTGGGCCGAGCCCAACCAGAAATCTGCTGCATCAGCCTGAGAATGTTTCTTAAACTCGCTTGCTTGTTTTTGCCGCATACACTTCCAAACATTCACCTGGAGCACAGAGACAAGCACAGAGATTCCCTCTGACACAGCCCAGAAAATGGTTTTGTGATCCTTGTTAGTATAGTGGCTTAGTTTCCCCTACTTATAACTCGGGAGACTAGGGTTTGATTTCACGACGGGGAGGGGGTGTGATTTAAAAAGAGGTTAAATGAAAATAAATGTAATTCAAATGACACATGTTGGGATACAAATTTGTTTTTTTCCTTTGACCTCATCACACCAGTTTACTTTGCACACTGATTGGTCTACATGTGTCCACTCCAGGTGTATCTGTCCAGTCTCACAAGCACGCTGCCTCCTACTACTAACTAGTACAACTGAATACTCACTACTAGTAACTGCGTTATTATCATCATCAGATACTTTACCCATTTTCTTAATATAAAACAAGAAATCTGGAGTCCTAACTCACAATTTAAATATTTCAATATTAAATTCTAAATAATTAAAGTTTGACAAAAATTAGTCGTGTTTACCTCACGTTCAAAAAGATACAACTAAACGAAATAAGCCCATTTTAAACAGAACCGAAAACAAAATCAGAACAGAAAATGGCATAAAAACTACAATAATAGTGGTTTGACGAAACGATGAAGGAGTCTGTGTTGCACCATGTCCGGCTCTAAGCTCTTTGGGCCAGCAGGTGGCCCTAGTGAGCATGCGAAGTCTCGAGAATTTAACGGCACTTTTCAATGCAACTGCCTGGAAAGCTCCAATGCTTCAAAAGAGCATCATCTGTCCATAACCACAATAAATATCGCACACCTGCTTTTTATCGACCTGCTCTAATAATATTATTAATATTTAAAATAACATTACAACCAGCAATCTGCCCTTGGTTTGTTTTTCCTAATTACATTACGCCAGATCAAACCGCACCGCAGTCAGCTCGCCGTATCTGCTAGTCCGAAGTCAACGCATCATACTTGTTAACTCACGCATCATAAATAATATAATCTATGATTAACGCACCGCTAGTCACAACGAAGGGCAGCAGACTTCCTACATCCAGACTGCACCGCAGCGATTGCATTTACGTTTCCGACTCCGTTAAGGCGACGTCCTATGTTTACGTAAGACGCACAACGTATGATCGCTCTAGAAATTATACACTAAATAGAAGGGAAATACATTGTGACGCAGATTAGCCAAAGTTTGAAATATGGCGCAGAGCCGCTTTATTAGGGTGACCAGATAATCCATGTCAGGGAGGACACTTTGAGCTACTTCAGGTTTTACAAACTACTTTCAAATTGAAAGGCTCCTGTGCTCGGCTAATTAGTTCAGCTCTTCTTGTGCTTTGACTGGTTTATTTCCTTGACTGAAAGACTCATCCAGCTGTTTCACATTAACATTAGTGACACATGCATGATTATAGGAGACTGACCAATCAGCACACAGCAAGAACTCAGTGCTCAAGTGAAATCCAGGTCCGTTTAATTGAAATGGTAATTTACAATTCCTGTCCTAGCTCAGAGTGTCCTCCCTGACATGGATTATCTGGTCACCCTACGCTTTATCTACACCAGAAAAAGCATAAGATGTTTTTTGTTCATTATTGAAAGGAATGGATTGATAAATGGGATAGTAATAATATCAATACACGATGGTTTTGTTTACTTTAAAAGAAGTAAATTAGTTTGTAAAATGAGCTCAAATGAGTTCTTGGGAAACGCATAGGCCTATATTGGATCTAAACAAGAAAGTACTCATTGGCAGGGTAACCACCAACAACTTTTGACATGCTACTATAGTGTGACACCAAATCATAAAAATCCATGGTAAAATATGGCAAGTTACACATGCTGTTTTTGGCACTGAATTTCGCTGCCATGTTTTATGGGTGCAGTTGCCGCCATATTGAATTCTGCGATTTTTTTTTCCGTATACCTATCTGGCTTTGATAGATTTCTATGGTCATCAAAATAAAAACAAGGAAGTGAGGCGAAGTGGTAGATATCTAGTTAGAGATTTTTCGGATTTACTTGGGGGAAACACATATTATTTCGAAATTCATATATTGGATTCATATTTCCTAAATACACGAATTTTATTAGTGGTAAGTTTTATTTTTTATTGCTGTTTTAAGACAGATACCAACAAGTGAGTTTTTCCACCAGTTGTGTAAAGTAATTTGTGGGTCCGCAGATAAGAAATAGATTTATTTAAATGTTTAATATGAACAAACTTTATCATGATGCCATAAATGGCTGTATTCTATTGTCTTGTCCACTTGCAGTCTCAGAATGGACCCCGAACAAAGAAACAGACTCCATATTAAAAGGTCCTGTCTTGTAGCGAAACTGGAGCCTTCGAAGCTCTATGATGGACTTTTGGCAAGGGGGGTCTTCACGCAGGATATGATTGAAGAAATACAGGTACGGACAGTGATGGAAAAAGTGGGCTACTCAATTTTCAAACTAAAGTAGAAGTATATACGCATCTCCAAAATGTTACTCAAGTAAAAGTCATCCAGCGAGTAAATTAATTACTACTCAAGTAAAAAATAGTTTAAAAATATTCGAAGTAAATATCGAATATTATAAAGTAGTACACTTTCAAATCAATTGAAAAGCAGCCTATTCTTTTGAATTCACTCAAGGCAAATTTCGTATAATGATGGTCTCGTGTAGAGTGTATCGGAATAATTATTTTGCTCAGAAATGTTGCTTAGTGAAAGTAAAAGTTGCAACAACGTAAAATACTTAAGTACAAATCCGAAAAATTTACTTAAGTACAGTAACCAGAAAAGTATCACTGTTTAAATTTAAATCAGCAAGTACTAAAGAGCCAATGATTGGATCATTATTACAGCACATCCACGTTATGCTGCAATAAAGTGACGTCAGCTGAGTATCTGAATCTACTTAATGGCCAAGTTATCGATACGTGGGCATATTCCAGGACAATAATGCCAAGATTTGCTGGGCTCAAATAGTCGGTTAGGGAGTATGACGAATCATTTAAGTGCCAATTCGCCACTGAAAGTCTATGGGATGTGCTGAAGAAGACTTTATGGAGGGGTTCAACTCACCTCTCATCAATACAAGAACTTGATGACAAATTAATGCAAATCTGGGTGAAAAAAATGTTGAGATGTTGTACAAATACGTGGAAACAATGCAATGACAAATGTGCACCATAATCAAAGCTAAAGGCGGTCCAGCAGAATATTAAAGTGTGCAACCTTTTTTTGGCCAGGCAGTGTACTTGTTACTTTGCATCTCTGGGTGTAAAAGCAGGAATATGCTAAATGTAAAATCTGTTATGTTCCAACATTAATTTAACTGATTCTGGCTTTGTTTTATTTAAGTAGCTTGTGTCTGATTTATCCTTGATGTTTACTCAGAGTGCTGGTATCCGTCGGGATCAGGCCCGGAAACTATTGGCAGACTTAGAAACTCGCGGAAAACGTGCGTTTCCTGCATTCCTGGAGTGCCTTCGTGAGGCCGGGCAAGAAGATCTAGCCAGTATCCTACAGAATGGGACCTCATCCCATTGCCCTCCACCTGATATTACTCCCACACCAGTTTGTGAGTGCCTTTTCTTTCATGTATACTGTATATAATGTATATATTGCTGTATTCAATACTTTATGGGAATGAATGAAACCAAAATAAATATTGGGGGGTACACTTCCCCCACTCCCCAGTTCCTATGCTGCACCTGTAGAACATGTTGTCTAGCCCATCTGTAAAATATACTACTGTACAGCCATGTATTTATTGTTTTATACATTCTTTATTTGATAGACATGCCCAGCGACACCAGAAATCATGATAGAGGTGATGGGGAAGTGATGAAGGTCCCACCCATGATGAGTGTCACTCCTGCTCAGAGTGAGTCTTCATTTGTAGAATAGAGAATAGAGAGTTTTATTGTCATATGTACAGATAACAATCAGTTTCGCTGTACAATGAAATTCTGACTTTGGGCATCGTCCTTTCACCATGGAATAAGAATATAAATTAACATAAATAGGTAACAAATAAACTGGTATGGTGTCTCTGTGTGTTTTCAGAGGTAGAAGTGGTTGGTGTTGTTTATAGTGCAGAGTCGTTCACAAGCCTGATTGCTTGTGAGTAGAAACTGTTTAACAGTTTTGTTGTATGGGATTTCACACTTCTGTAGCACTTTCCTGAGGGTAGAAGCATGAACAGGCTGTGCTGGGGGTGTATTGTCACTGATGGTGCTAGTTTGGTAAATGTCCTGTAGTGGGGGGAAGGCTGCTCCAGTGATGGACTCTGCAGTTTTAATCACCCACTGGAGAGCTTTCCAGTCCTGGGCAGGACACTCTCAACGTTACCCCTGTAGAAGTTTCTTAGAATTTTGGCTGGCATGCCAAACTTCCTTAATCTTCTCAGAAAGTACAGTCGTTGTTGGGACTTCCTGATGATGTGCTGTGTGTTTTGAGTCCGGCTGAGATCCTCATTGATGTATATGCCGAGGAGTTTGAAGATTTTCACCCTTCCCACCTCCGCCTCGTACATGTGCAGTGATGCGTGCAACTCCCTCCTCCTCCTTGGGTCCGCAGTCATCTCCTTGGTTTTATCTGTATTCTATCTGTTGGTTTTATCTGTTGTTTTCGTGACACCAGTCCACCAGATCTGGGGGGGTTCCTGTGCTTACAGTTCTTGTGCTGGATGTGCGGCCGGCGACTCTGACTGACTGGGCTCTGTCTGTTAGGAAGTCTAGCACCCAGTCACAAAGGGAGGGTGTCAGACCGAGGCCGAGCAGCTTTGCAGGGGGTCTGTGGGCGATGACGGTGTTGAATGCTGTGCTGCGATCGATAAACAGCATCCTCACGTAGGTGTCGTTGCCCTCTAGGTGAGTGAGGGCCGTGTGTATAGCCCTGTTCACTGCGTCGTTTGTGGACCGGTTCCATTGGTTCTCAGACTGTTGTGGGTGTAGGGTGCCAGGGATGGTCTCCTGGGTTTGGCCATGACTGTCCTCTCGAAGCACTTCATTACGATCAAGGTTATTGCCACGTCAGCCAGTTCCACTGAGCATAACCTGAGTGCGCGCCCTGGGACGCTGTCTGGGCCTGCTGCCTTTCATGGGTTTGCTTTCCACAGAGCCTCGTGCACCTCTGCTAATGACATTAGCAGATAATGCTAATAGGCCAAGATACTTTATTTGTCACATACATAGTTATACAAGTACAACTTGGATGAAATGTACCCTGAACGACCCTTAGACTGTGCAAATCAAAAACAGAATTACGAATAAGTCAACAAGTTAAAAATCTTACAATAAACTAAAAGTAAAAACAACTAAGAATAAAATATACGCATAACATATAGAAATATAGTTTTTCTAATATATACAATAATCTTAAGTTTAAATTGTACATGTGCTTATGATTTGAAGTGCAGTGTACCTTGTTACAGTGACATAAGTATAAATATATTCAAAGGTGGGTGGATATGTAATTTACAGATTGTTAAAATAGCAGGTTGGTGACAGGTAGGAAGAGATTACATGAGTTGTGTATATTCAGGATGTAGTGGTGTCATGTCCTGATTAAGGAGTCTTACTGCGTGAGGATAGAAGCTCCTCCTGAGTCTCTCTGTTTTTGCCGTAATTCTCCTAAAGCGCATGCCTGATTTCAGCAGTTCAAGCAGACAGTTACTGGGATGAAACGAGTCTCTGATGATCCTGATTGCTCTGTTCCGGCATCTCCTTGTATAAATGTCCTGCAGAGAAGATAGAGAAGATCTGGTGCAGCGCTCTGCTGCCCGAATCACTCTCTGTAGTCCCTTAATGTCCTGTACACAGCTGTTTCCATACCAGGGTGTGATATTCTGGGTCAGGACATTTTCCACATCACTGGAGTAAAACGTCCTAAGAATTGCTGGAGATACCAGAAACTTCCTCAGCTGTCTCAGGTGGTAGATGCTGCCTCGCCTTGCTGGACTGGGCTTGGACGTGTTCTGTCCATGTCAGGTCCTCAGTGATGTGTGTAGCTGCTCACTCTCTCCACTGCAGTCCCGTCGATGTAGAGGGGGAGTAGGAGCGCTCCTTACTCCTCCTGAAGTCCACCACCAACTCCTTGGTCTTGCTGACGTTAAGTTGGAGGCAGTTCTCCTGGCACCACGATGTCAGGTTGTCCACCTCCTTCTTGTAGGCTGTCTCATCGTTGTTGGAGATGAGACCCAGCACTACTGTGTCATCAGCGAACTTGATGATGGAGTTGGAGCTGTGTGTGGCCACACAGTCTCTAGTGTAGAGTGAGCACACATCCTTGAGGAGCCCCTGTGTTGAGTGATGGTGTTGGAGGCACACTGGCAGCTGTTCAGTCCTAGCTCCCTAAGCTTGGTGTACAGTCTGTGGGGAACTATTGTATTGAACACAGAACTGTTGTCTGAACAACAGTCTCACATAGTTCCCTTGCTTCTTGTCCACATGGCTGAGGGTGGTATGCAGAACGTGGGAGATGGCGTCCTCTGTAGATCTGTTGGGGCGGTAGGCGAATAGGTTTGTAGTGCTCGGGGTGGAGGATATCTTAAAGTCTTTAATGAGTCTCTCAAAAACCTTCACGACCACTGATGTTAGTGTGACTGGCTGGTAGTCATTCAGGCAGGAGGGCTTACTGCTCTTAGGTACCGGTACAAATGTGGATCTTTTAAAGCAGGTGGGGACCACAGACTGAGCCAGAGACTCGTTGAAGATGGAGGTTAAGCTGGTGGGCGCAGCAGCATAGCAGGCGCCCGGAGATGCCGTCCGGCCCCGGCACTTTCCTGGTGTTGAGCTGGTGCAGCGCCCTCCGCATGTCACGCTCTGCAAAGCTGATGACTTCACCGCGCTCCGCTAGCAGGCTGTGGCTAGCGTTAGCCGAGTAGCCAGCACTAGCATGATTAGCCTCGAAGCGGCATAGAACGCATTGAGTTCGTTGGCAAAAGCAGAGTCGACGCTTGAAGCCATGGTGGACCTGCTTTTAAAGTCCGTAATAGTACTGTCAGAAATACATACAGATATGTAGATAAGCACTCACTAAGGGTGAGTTAGATTCACCAGTTAACTTGCCCTGTTTTGGCCCATGGAGTGAAACTAAAGTACTTTAAATATCCAAATTGATTATATTAATCAATTGATTGATTATATTAATTGATTTAATAACAAACATTATTTGTGTCAGATGCTGAAGACTCCAGACTGACCAATATTAAACAGGACCCACTTCAGGTAATTGCATTACTTTTAAGCTTCATCTGCTTTGATAGATTTGCAAAGATATTTTTTGTTGAATCCTCCCTTGTTAGTTATATTAGATGAAACAGATGAGGGAGATGTTACTGTAGCTGAGGTCTAAAACTTGCTCTAAATGCAGTGTTTTTTTCCGATCCTTCAGAGTTACAAGATGGATGCCAGCCCTTGCGGACTCTGTTTGATCATAAATAATATGAAGTTTTTACCTGAGTCCGGCCTGAAAAGTCGCGGCGGATCCAACATAGATTGCGATAAACTTGAAAAGCGATTCAAGTCCTTGAACTTCATTGTTGATGTTCAGCAGAACCTGAAGTACAAGGTTAGTCGGTCTCCCATTGCTGTATGTGACAAAGCATAACCCCATTGGCTGATTTACCCAGCATTTAAAACACGTGTTTCTATTTGTATTCCTTGGACAGGGAATACATGTTTTGGGACCAGTTCACCACTGAGACACTTTGCTTTTTAAGAAAATAACTCAAAACTGTCTATTGGATCTTTTTCAAACTTTGCAGAGGCATTGTATATATGATGAACTGGGATTGATTAAATTCTGAAACATATCTTGCCACAAATGAAGCACCACCACATAGTGATAAGGGGGAAATAGGGTAGTTTCAGACTTTGATCTCATAACTCACAAAAACTCAAAAAGTATTTGACAGACCTTTTCAACCTTTGCGGACCTGTAATGCTGGATAAATAGCCTGACCCTGTACTTGGACCCCCAAACTTCGCTCTCAGTTGTGAGTGAGTGAGTGAGTGAGTGAGTGAGTGAGTGAGTGAGTGAGTGAGTGAGTGAGTGAGTGAGTGTGTGAGTGAGTGTGTGAGTGAGTGTGTGAGTGAGTGTGTGAGTGAGTGAGTGAGTGAGTGAGTGTGAGAGTGTGAGTGTGAGTGTGTGTGTGTGTGTGTGTGTGCATGCGCTCACCAATAAGGAATTGGTATACTCTAAGCAAAAGAGCCAAGAGTTAAAAAGACTAAATGATGTCTGAATACTGTTCTTCTTGATTCTAGCTAATCCTGTGTATATACTGTATGTTAATTTTTGTTCACTTTTTTATTGTGCAAAAGGAACGTCAGTGAATTCATGCAGTTAAGTCTATTCGGGAATTGTGAGGATTAGACTTTGCATATGTCCTTTATTCCTTTATTTGATTCCTTTATTTTTGGGATGCCAGTCCATCACAGAGTACATATATGCACATTCCCATACACCCTAACTTCATGTCTTTGAACCGGGGAGGTGAATCAATGTACGCAGAGGAAACAGACAAGTCTCAGGCAGAACTTGCAGACCTCTCATTAGACCAAGCAGAGGCAAGATTTGAACCCTCAACCCCTGGCCAACAGTGCTGTCCCATCATGATTTAATCAATTTTTAATGCAAATGTTTATACAGTTATACGTTTCTTTTTCCAGCAAATAAGGTGCCAGTTGTCTGCTCTTTCTAAAAAGGACCATTCAAAATATGACTGCTGCATTGTGGTCATTTTGTCTCATGGCACTGAGGTAAGGTCAATGCCCTCACTTCTTGAAATAAGTCTCCCTCAAAATTCCTGTATATTACTTTTTCGTCTTTTGAATGAACTAGACGACAGCGGCCTTCTCTGTGTCTTTGGTTGTCTTTTAGCCCTCTTACACTCCCCCTGAGATCTTTGTGTGCTTTTGCCTTCAGGCAAGTCACAACCGCTTCCCCGGTGCTGTGCATGGAGTGGACGGGCCTACAGTTCCAGTTGAGGACATTACCAGTTTCCTCAATGGGGAGCACTGTCCATCTCTCCAGGGCAAGCCCAAGATCTTCTTCATCCAGGCCTGCGGTGGAGGTAAGCTGAGCCAGATCAGTTGGCACCTTACCTTAACTGTGCTTCTTGGAGCCAGCTACTGTTTCTCATTGAATCACAATGAATAGCAGCCAAGGGTGTCAGAGGCGCATAGATACCCTGGCAGATTCAGGGGGCCCAGTGCTTGTCAGGGGCCCCAAAACCTATATTTGGGGGCCCCACTTAGCAAAATCTGCTGAGGTCCAACACTATTGATTGGATTGATTGGATTCTGCTAGAGTTTGTTTTGGCTGCCGTTTTTTTAATTATTATTTTTTTGAACCACTGTTTACTATTAAGTGATTATTTGTTTTACGTTTTGATTTCATTTTTGTATCTGGAGAGCCTCTTCACTACCAGAAGTAACTGGAAAATTGTTTAAACACAATTATGTATGCAGGCAATGATGATTAATTTTCTAGCTAGAGATTTCTTGCCACCTCTCTGTCATTTTAGCTCCTGGTATTTAAAGTATTTCCTAGATAATATTCCCCATTATACATTATGTGCATTTACTCAGCATTTATATATTCCAAAACATTGTTAGTTTTTGTTTATTTTTAAATATAGTTTATTTTTCTCTCAACATCCGTTACTTGCAGTCCTATTGTGTATTTCCTACAGGAAAGCATTATACTAACAACAGGTATGTCTTTGAAATGCTAGCCTTCATGGATTAGCTCTTATAGTGAGGAAAAATGCAATGGAATAATGGGTTGTAACATATTGGTGTACAGTGTAACTGTGATATAAAATAATTGTGAGAGTATTAGCCATGATGGAGCACTATACATCTACCCATGTGCTCCTCCAGATAAAACAGACAAAGGAGTTGAAGTGTCCCCTGAAGAGGCCGGCCCGTCCCTTGGTGGGGCGGATGAGGAAATGGATGCCATTCCCACATCATCCAGCAGTGACTCCCTCAGCGCGTCAGATGAGCTTGATGCCCGCACAACACTGCCAGTACCCAGTGACATCCTGGTGTCATACTCTACTTACCCCGGTATGAGTGTCTAAGGAGTCAAATCCATAACACTGCCAGTACCCAGTGACATCCTGGTGTCATACTCTACTTACCCCGGTATGAGTGTCTAAGGAGTCAAATCCATAACACTGCCAGTACCCAGTGACATCCTGGTGTCATACTCTACTTACCCCGGTATGAGTGTCTAAGGAGTCAGATCACTAACCCTGTCAGTGGCTTAAACAGTATTGGGGGGAAAAAAATCACCTTGCAATATTTTTGGGTTTTGCCATCGCCATTCATAAAAGTGCCTTTTGCTATTTAATGTGTTTCTCTCTTGATACAGAAGAAACAGATAAAACAAATTAAGGTCATATTACTTATCTTTCATTATGAATCCATACATTATTGACGCCAGTTTCCTGCACAAGCAGAGCGCGAAGACGAAACATATACTTAAGATTGTAGTCCTATATCAGACAAACTAATTTTATTATATAGATCGGTTATTTTTTAGTTATGTTTAGTTGGAAACTGCATCCTAACAGTGTCAGTTTAATTTAAATGATGAAATCTTTATTATTTAATTTTATTTTAATCTTTCTTGCCTCACATCCTTTCACAATGTGACTATTGCATTTGTGCCCATTAAGATGTCAAGAGACGACATAGCCATGAAGAAATTTCATGTATCTAGGGATGACTGAGTAGTCTCACTGCATTTTACAATGAACAACATTGTATCATGTACCTGTACATGACCTGTAATGAGAACAAAAATTGCTTAAAAATATCTTAGTATATTGTGGCTACTCACCATGCTTGCTTGGTACTCAGTTTGCAACTTGTGAACTGTTTCTGGAATTTGTACCTTGGATATGGGGTCTCACTGTACTACAGTTTGAAGATTTCAGCAGGTCATCATCTGTATGTAGTGGTGGCATAGTAACATAGGAAAACGAAATGCAAATGTCTCTCAAATTCAGTATTGCTGCTTAAAACATGTACATGATATTGGCTGCCACTGCAGGGTATGTCTCATGGAGGGACACGGAGACTGGTTCCTGGTACGTGGAGACCCTGGACCAGATCTTGGCAGAACATGCAGCAACACGTGATCTGGTTACTATGCTGACGATGGTGGGTGTCTCTCAGGAATGACTAACTATGGATCTGTCTTTGCCAAAGTCTCTCCTAGCATTACTATTCATTAGATTTAACTTCTGTTTTACTGAAGGGTGCAACTTTCAGTATTCATCCATATTGCAGGAATATAATCCGGATAGGGTTGCTGGGGGTCTGCAACACTCCTCAGCAGTGTTACTATAGTTTTGTTTTCTAAGTTTGTTTTTATTTTTATGTTTTTTTTGTTTTTTCATTTGAAATCTGGTATGGTTTTAGTTACTTTTTAGTGTGGTTTTATTGGTTTTCATTTTAAAGATACATTTATGTTTAGTTTTTTTATATTTTAATTTCAGCTAAAGTTTCAGTAAATTTTTAGGGATAGACTGAAAGTTGTAAGATGTCACAGCTACTAAAAAAGAATTATGTTTTGGCTATTTCTATGGTTCAAGTGCATTGTTCTATCAAGGAGAAAAGATTTTTTAAAATCAGTACTTTAATTTAATTACTTAAAAGATTTAATGAAAAGTATTTTGAGTAGTTTATTTTCGTATCTTATTTCAGTGAATGAAAATATTTTCTTACAGTTATAGGTTGCTTTTCCACTGCACAAGGTACCATACTTTTGATACTTCAGTATAATAAAAAATACTTTATTTCCCGTCATGCCATCCTGATCTTGTATCTGTTCTCCTGACCAGGTTGCAATTTAAGCTTAGGTCTTTCATTTGTCCATGCATCCTTTTTTATTACTTTTATATATTTACTTTGTTTATTGTTGTTTTCTTTGTTCACAACTTTTTTCAAGATGGCCGTTGTTCTGTGTTTGAGGCAGGTTATTTGCATAACCAATCAACATTGAAAGTGTTTTAAGTTCAGTATGATACCTGGTGTGGTGGAAAAGCGCCCTTAGTTTCCATTAATGAAAATACACCCCCCCCCTGCCCAGTATTTGCCATATACTGTTTTGTATACCGTGATAACGGGCAAATGAATAGCTCTTTGCATAGTTGCTACCATTATGGTCTCTATACTAAATGCAATTAACCACTTTCTTCACTTCTTCATCTGTGTACCCAGGTCAACAACAAGGTCTCTCAGAATTCTGCTAAAGGCATCTACAAACAGATGCCTGGCTCCTTCAATTTTCTACGAAAACTTCTCTACTTCCAAAGTTCTTCCCAGGTTCACGGTTAGGGACCTCATGGAATGCACCAGGAGATTTCTACAACATTCAGCATGGATAGAACCTGAATTACAGATTACTGGACCAGGACATCGGAGTCAGATTTGACTCATATTCTGGGATTTTACAGATCTTTGTTTTCTGTGTGCTATGTTTTTCAATGTGTGGATCAAGAATTTACGGTATATAAATGTACAAACCCTTATTGGTTAGTAGAGTAACAGTGTCATTTATGATGTACCTAATTATTTTGCTTCAAACTTGCTGTGCTGTATAACAATCATAGGCTGATGATGAATAAGCCATGAAATGAGCAATATGAGCTGATGACCAATAATGGAATCCTCACGATTGTGAATGAAATGTATTTTAAAATTGAATTTGTTTACCCAGCTATCTTGCATGGAATTGGTTTCAGAATATCCATCCATCCATTACCTATACTGCTTTATCCATCACAGGGAAGCTGAAGCCAATCCCAGCATCATCAGATGAGAGATGGGGTACACCCTGGGCAGGTCACCAGTCCACCACAGACAAACACACTCGCATTCACACCTATGGGCAATTTAGAGTAGCCAGTTGACCTAATGCCTTTGGACTGTGGGAGGAAACCAGAGCACTCACACATGCATGGGGAGAACATGCAAACTTCACACAGAAAGGTACCCTGGGTGACTCAGGGATTGAACCCAGGACCTTCTTGCTGTGACGCAACAGTGCTGACCACTACACCACCATGACACTGTTTCAGAACATATACACTCACCTAAAGGATTATTAGGAACACCATACTAATACGGTGTTTGACCCCTTTTCGCCTTCAGAACTGCCTTAATTCTACGTGGCATTGATTCAACAAGGTGCTGAAAGCATTCTTTAGAAATGTTGACCCATATTGATAGGATAGCATCTTGCAGTTGATGGAGATTTGTGGGATGCACATCCAGGGCACGAAGCTCCCGTTCCACCACATCCCAAAGATGCTCTATTGGGTTGAGCTCAGGTGACTGTGGGGGCCATTTTAGTACAGTGAACTCATTGTCATGTTCAAGAAACCAATTTGAAATGATTCGAGCTTTGTGACATAGTGTATTATCCTGCTGGAAGTAGCCATCAGAGTATGGGTACATGGTGGTCATAAAGGGATGGACATGGTCAGAAACAATGCTCAGGTAGGCCGTGGCATTTAAACGATGCCCAATTGGCACTAAGGGGCCTAAAGTGTGCCAAGAAAACATCCCCCACACCATTACACCACCACCACCAGCCTGCACAGTGGTAACAAGGCATGATGGATCCATGTTCTCATTCTGTTTACGCCAAATCCATTTGAATGTCTCAAGAGAAATCGAGACTCATCAGACCAGGCAACATTTTTCCAGTCTTCAACTGTCCAATTTTGGTGAGCTCGTGCAAATTGTAGCCTCTTTTTCCTGTTTGTAGTGGAGATGAGTGGTACCCGGTGGGGTCTTCTGCTGTTGTAGCCCATCCGCCTCAAGGTTGTGCGTGTTGTGGCTTCACAAATGCTTTGCTGCATACCTTGGTTGTAACGAGTGGTTATTTCAGTCAAAGTTGCTCTTCTATCAGCTTGAATCAGTCAGCCCATTCTCCTCTGACCTCTAGCATCAACAAGGCATTTTCGCCCACAGGACTGCCGCATACTGGATGTTTTTCCCTTTGCACACCATTCTTTGTAAACCCTAGAAATGATTGTGCGTGAAAATCCCAGTAACTGAGCAGATTGTGAAATATTCAGACCGGCCCGTCTGGCACCAACAACCATGCCACGCTCAAAATTGCTTAAATCACCTTTCTTTCCCATTCTGACATTCAGTTTGGAGTTCAGGAGATTGTCTTGACCAGGACCACACCCCTAAATGCATTGAAGCAACTGCCATGTGATTGGTTGATTAGATAATTGCATTAATGAGAAATTGAACAGGTGTTCCTAATAATCCTTTAGGTGAGTGTACATACATATATACATGCGGTTAAGTTGGGGGTTACACAATGCAACCAAAATGGGTCACAACCTGTGGAGTGGGAATGGGAAGCCGTGGGAATCACAGGGCCAGTATCCGCCTTATGGGAGCATCCCTCACCAGAGGGTCGAACCACCACAGCATGCCAGTCCAGATGCAGACGAGCAGGTTTCAGGCAGTCCACAGAAATGCGGCCCATTTTACTCTCAATGTCAACAACAAATAACTTGTCCCCAGGCTTGAGGAGTCCCACAGAAAGCATCATATCACACAAACGTATAACCAAATGACAGTGACAAGTTGGAAGACTGTTGACTAGGGAACTACAAGGGAGTGGGCAAAGCCAAGAAGTCACCCAGCACCTGCTAGGGTTGTATGTGATCAGGTCAGCCAACGAGGTGCAGCAAGACCCACAAAATGATGGGACAACAGAGCAAGCAACCTGTGTGCTGATGAACATCTGTGCCACATCTGCTGTTGATGTCAATGACAGTGGGATAGCTTTGGTACGTCAGGTTGTCCTGTCAACAACTGTCAGGAGGTGAATGAACCTGTGAGAGCTGGGTAGAGGCTCAAGCAGATCCACATGTATGTTGCTGAAACACTATACAGGTATCTCAAATGCTGTCAACGGTGCTTTAACATACCACCGCACTTCACTTGCTAACAGATGTAGGAATTATTAGCTCAGGTAAATTTTAATATCTCCACCAATATGTTTTGAAATTAATTAAATTTTATTTATTATTTAATTATGATTAATAACTAATTGTTATGCTAAATGGTTGGTTCCTCCAAACTCAATTGCGATATCCCCGTGAGTCTGTTAATGTGAGATTCACATGGGATTCACTAATTACCAGTATCGCTTAGTAACCTGGGTTAGAAGGCTCGTCCAGCGAGCTGCATCACCAGGTAATGTAAACGATCGGTAGCGAAGCTTCCCTCACGGCCGATGAGAGAGTCTCGCGATATTTCAGGCGAGTTTTAGGTTTCAGAGCGTAATAGACAGATCGCACAGAGGCAGGGACTATTGCGAGCACCCAATGAACGGAGGCTGAAGTTGTATAAAAGACATGCACTTATAGTCTTATGTTAGTTGTAGTTATGAATAATATTACACTTAACACAAACAACAAACACAAAATAACGGAATAGAAACAAACATAATGTAATTATGGAAATGCAATGACCAGATTTAAATAAGTAACCTTAACAGGGAAATACTGTTCTGCAAAGCAAGCACAGTTTGTGGAAATACGACCCTAAAGTCATATAGCAGGTTAACAGAACAACTTAGGTTGTTAGAATGAAAGGAAGTTGGTTTACTTGGTTGCAGAGTGGTGGTGGTTGTCTTGGCAGTTGGTTGCAGAGCTGATGAGCTGATGGGATGATGGCACGGTGTTTGGAGCGGTTGTTGGAGTGGAGCCCCTTGGATTATCTCTCCTTGTGAAGCTTTAAGGTGAAAGGCTTTGTCTTGGTTGCAGTTCTCTGTTGGGTAGCAGCCTTCACCGGCAGGTTTCAGGATGGCTTCTTGTGGGCTTCTCTTCTCCTGGGCTGATGTTCTCCACCTCTCTCTTCGGGCTGATGTGCTTCCTGCTCTCCCCCAGCTTTGTTCTGAGGTGCCAGGTCTTATGGTCTAAAGTTCATGAATTGGGATGACCAGGAATTCGACACCTGAAACAATGGCTGACCATCCATTTGGCGGGCTTTCGGAGGGGTGTCTGTGGCAGTCCTTTTGGGATTTATGACCAGAATGATTCCCCTTTACTGATGATTTTCATTAAGCTGGTGTAACTTTTGATACATACGCTTTCATAGTAACCACTGACCAGATTTCGAATCAGGAGTGATTGTCCATCAGTCTGACACCAAACATGCCATACCAGCCTGGCGGTTCACACCTCATACCATCTGTATTAATTAATTAACAGTTATTTATATTATGTATGTTACTGACACATCAGTATACGGTATAGGCGTTTTGGGTTACAAGCTAGGCCTTGTCTCAGGCAACCTGCAATCTCAGCCCTGTCATATGTGCATGTGTGATCCTAAACAGACCATGCCTGTACTGGCTTAGGCCTGCATGTTTCTCTTGAGACCATGCAAGACAAATTTATATGCTACTAACTGCTACAACACCCTCCTGGCTGGGGCGAAATTCCATGCACAACATCAAACACTTCTGACCACGTGTGATGAATATTCTTTGTCTACCTTAAAATGTTTGCAATTTCTTGTTGTTTGACAGTGTTCAGTCTTCCAGCTTCTTTCCACATATCTTTCCAAGATAGTTTTGCTCCGTTCCTATATCACCCCATGGTAGCAGAACTCCTTAATACTACTCTGTCCATATATTAACTCTCAATGTTTATATACAGTGGATATAAAAATTGTACACAGCCCTCTTAAAATAACAGGTTTTTGAGACCATGATAAATAATTTCAAAACTTTTCCCATCTTTAATGTGACCTATAACCTGCACAATTCAATTGAAAAACATTCAAATCTGTCAGAGGAAAAAACATGAAAATACAAAATGTACAATAAGCTGGTTGCATAAGTGTGCATTCCCTTAAACTAATACTTTGTTGAAGCACCTTTTGATTTAATTACAGCATTCAGTCTTTTTGGGTACACACCTGCCATCAGTTAAAGTGATTCTGATTAACCCGAATTAACATTTAGTTATGACCAAGAAATCTGATTGGACAAGAGGCGTTCAGTGAGTGCGGTTATCAGAATATTTCACATCAGATGTATCACTTCGCTTTGCAGGTGTATCTAACAACTGTCACAGTGCCTCATATGATACCAACACGGAGTCAATGCTGGTGCCTTTTGAGAACCTGCCGGCGGTTCCACCGGTTTCAAAAATTAACGTAGGCGGAAGTAATTGTAAAGTAAAGGTTCATATGTATTCCGCTTCGTTCGTTTCGTTTTGATCTGTTTCGGATTTTAAGTTTTTATGAGCTGCCGAACCGAAAAAAGTATGACTCGTTGCACTGTCTCTACTGCCTGTATCCAGTTTTGTCTCCTTAAAGACTCCCATAATGTGTGTCTGAGTAAGTTTATTCCTTTCTGGGTTTTATCGCCCTGCGTTTAAGGATGGCGCAATAAAAGTGTCTGCCAATAACTGAACTTTGCTGCCGCTGTTCTGTCGATTTATGCTGCCTTGTCGAAAAATGCTACCATAGTGCTAATCGATAGCCCTAACCATAACTCTTACCCTAACCCCCCAAAACCCCCTAAAATCCTTACCTCACCCCTAAAACCTAACCCTAATCCCAAAACGGTGGAACTGCACATGAGCAGAAAGGCTCGATAGCACGTCTCGATAGGTAGGATTTTATGACAGAACACTTGCCCCTTTTGGGGCCCCGATGGGAGTGTCGCCGCTCTGTGTCTGAAAGGGAAAGAAGCTACTGCTGTACGGTCTACACCCTTTTCTTCGTGAAGTTTAATTTCGAGCCAGGAGCTTCCTTGCAAGGGAGAGGTATTCAGAGTTTTCTACGTTTTATACATTGTCTTCGACAGCGTCGCATTTTAGTTGTAATGGAAGACCTAAAACAGGGAATGGGCTTACGGTAAAGAGGCGAGGACTTCCGAGCACCAAATGTATACAGTATACTGGCTAGATTTATGGGTTATGTCCCTTATGAAAAGGTTTCCTATGGTTTCCTATGGTTTTTATGCAGTAACCATAGTTTTACTATGGTACTTTGGTACTATCCATAGTACTACCATGGTTTATCCATAGCACTTCATGCTAGCTGTGGTACTACCATAGTTTAAACAAAAACCATGGTTTATGACCAAGATTACACTAGGGTTTAACTGTAGCGAAACCATGATAAAACCATAGTCATGGTTTCCATAGTTACCCAAAAAACCATGAAAAACGGCAAACCATTGTCAACCATGGTTATTTAATCATAGTAAAACCATGGTTAATTTTCGTAAGGGGTTGTATACTGTTCCCATTCCTTTTACTTTCAACTACTATCGATAGATTCTGTTATGTGTTACCGCAGTCTTTACTGTACATATACTGTACTTCGTTGCTTTTACCGTGTGTGTGTGTGTGTGTATGAAAACAACGAAGTACAGTATGTACAATGAAGTGTGTGTATACATGTGCTATGCATGTCTTTTTGTAGTCTTTTTTTCTGTCTGTTCTCTGCACGTACATTGAGATCAACGGGGAAAAGTCATATTCTATTTATGAGTAAATATACTTGGCCAGTATAGTTCATTCTGATACTACCGTTAAAACAGTTTATACTTTTATTACGTTATTGTATACTTTCTTAACAATCTCACCCAGGGTTAGATTTGAGTACTGACACCTTTTAAGGATTTCCCCCCGATTTCTTTCACACTTACCAAAGGAAAAAAAGATGCTGAAATATCCTAAATATAACGTTATCGATGTCGCTCGTTTAAGTATTCGAAACGTAATGTAGGCCTTAATACTTTTGTGCTGTGGAGTCCTATAACAATAATAATAATAATTATTATTAATTCATTCATCTATTTATTTATTTGAATGTTTTGCTGTATTACATTATGTCCTTCTTTCCTACAGTGAAGAATGGAATTAAAGTTAATTAATGACTCTGTTCTGGAGTCATGGAAGATGATTGGCAAAGGCGGATTTGGGCAAGTCTATAAGGCCAGACATAAAACATGGGGAAAAGATGTAGCTGTCAAAGTGTTGCATCAAAGTGACAGGTAATTACTTTCACGGATTACCTTGATTTAATTTGACTAATCCATTATGTGATCATTTTGATAACCGAAATTCAAACTGTTAATAATTTAAGGTTTCAGGAACATCAAAATAGGAGCTTCCACACACTATTAATGCAATTCAAATAAAGTAGAATTTCAGAAAATTATTTTTTTATTGTTATTAGATTTGTAATTGGCGAAAACAAGACGATAATAAAAAATTATTTAAACATTAGAAACAGCTAGATCTTGGAGTCTAGGCAGGTCCAGGCTCATTCTCTTAGTAGCTGATAGCCTATTGGAGTTGAGCTGAATCTTCAGAGTAGCAGCAATAAGTCTGAGGTCACAATTCACAAACTGGGCACTTCTGTAGACCCTGCAGTTCTGTGGAAGCTTCCAGCATCTGCCCAGGAGGATGTGATCGATCTTCTTCACAGCACTACCAGTACTGGAGTACCAATTGCAACCATGTGGCACAGGATACTGGAACCAAGATCCTCAGTCCCTGCCCTTTTAGGACCCACTTTCACCACAATGGCCAGACCCCTGGACGCTGACACAATCCTCGTAACCAGCCATGTTAGTACCAGTGGTTGCATTGAAGTCAACCATGACCAGAGGAGTGTCACCTTGTGGATACCCATCAACCACCAAGTGAAGTTGCAAATAAATTTAACATGTCCCCCTCTTTGAGACATCACTCAGACCATATGCTGAAACAACGGACAGGAGAGTGCTTTAATCGATGTCTCATAATATGTTGAATGGAGTGACATTGGGCACAGCAGCAGCCACTCCATGAGTAATGCAGCCATCGGAGCAACCAGACCGATAATAAGTATACCCACCTACTGAGATACGGCCACTCCCTGGTCTGCGTACCTCTTTACAAAGCTCCTCCAAAAAGAGAGGAAGATGATCATCATGCTGGACAGACAAGATATTTCGTGTGCCTACCTGGATGGGCTGCCTCAAATTAGGGCCAGAGTGCTACCATGCAGTGGGCCGCACCTCATCACACCAGATGCAGTCCCCGAGAGGCTGACCCCAAGGCTCCCAAGCGCCTTCCCTCATCCCCTTTATGATGTGGGCGGCTGCAGCAGAGTTACTCCCATGGAGAGCAGAAAAAAGGCCTGTCTGCCATTTGGGAGCTTTATTAAGTTTTTGCAATGGTTGGAATGTCAATCCCACCACCAGCCCTCAATTTTTCTCCCCTGCAAGTTAGAGAACCATTTGCCGGGCCGGATGCAGTTTAATGTCATACCCAGGACCTTTACAACAGTTAGTACAGTCTTTATGGTCATGGATTTAACTAACTGTCATAATAACCGCCTTAAATATGTTTCCTTTCGAAATGTAGAGTGGACAGAGGTAGTCCAATCTGTTTTTTGTGTGTATGTGGCGGGTATACCTATCCTTATGGGGACATGTAAGGATTTTTTTCCCTTATGGAAAATCGGTACTATGAAAAAACAGAAAATGCAAAAACTCTTGTTTGGTTACTTATGGTTATGGTTAGTGCTGGTTAGGGGTTAAGGTTGTCATAGTTCCTGTTAGTATTTTTCCCATAGAAGTGAATGAGCAGTCCCCATAAGGATAGGTATACCTGACGTGTGTGTGTGTGTGTGTGTGTGTGTGTGTGTGTACAGAAAGTTTTAATTTTCTAAGAAATGTGAGAATGATGTATTACACAACAACTAAACCAATTAGATTCAGTAACTGCACGTACTGCAGATTTGCTGGACTAAATATTGTGTAATTTTCGTAGACTAAAATAAAAAAATCAGATGAGTAAAATATGACTGAACTGAAATGCATTTTCATCAAAGACTAAAACTAAATCAAAATGTGCTGTCAAAATTAACACTGGTGTGAACATACTTCGCCAGATAAACTTGATTCTACTTTCTTTGTAAAGTACTACATTAATAGTGTGTAATTAAATGTCCATGGCCATATTTGTGATTTGTTTCAGTGACGTTAACCTAAATTCAAACTATCATAAGAATCTAATAATTGACTGATTTAATTTCTACCACAATTTGATTCAAATTTTCTGATACATTGAATCATTCCCTAAATAATCACAATCAAATCAAATTACCTTGGGGCCAGTGATGTACACCCCTAATTTGCAAACATTACCTCATTCATCATGTGAAAGTTCTTTGTGTATTTTACTTATTTGTATTTTGCTAAATATGAACAAGCTTTGTTCTTTTGATAAATATGTAAGAAATTTCCTGCAGTGTCATAGCCTCTTTCTTCACAATGATAGCCGTGTGTGTTTGTACAAGCCTCTGTCATACCCCTCCCCTATGCATACATTCTGCTTTTTCACCAGCTCGGCTTTGAAAAAGGAGGTGCTTCTGATGTGCAAGGCCAGCAGTTTTCATGTAGTCCAAATCATTGGGGAGTACAATGGCTTTCCTCCGGACACTAAATCAGTTACCTCACTGCAAGGCTTGGTGATGGAGTACATGGAGAGAGGATCTTTAGAGGCCCTTCTGAAGAACCTGGATGGACCTCCACCGTGGCCCCTGGTTCTCCGCTTTGCACATCATGTGGCTGTTGGCCTGAATTTTCTCCATGGACTCATCCCACAAATGCTTCACCTTGACCTCAAACCCAGCAATGTATTGTTAGATAGCAGCCTCAACGCCAAGGTAAGTCCAACAGTCGGGTAGTTGAGAATATCAGTAGGTTCTTTATTGTCTGGGGTTCTTTATTATAACAAATATTGTTGCCATTATATGAATAACACTGTGTTGTGTTTTATGTTATATTATGTTATGTTACAGTCCTACACAGAGTATGTAAATGAGAAACCTGCATTAACTTGTTATTAACAATGCTGAGTAGAACAATGTCAAGATGCACTTTTGGAACAGAAGTTATTAATTATAATATTATTATTTAACTTTATTAAATGCTTGCATTTTATACTGAGGAATTAGTTGCATCCAAATGTATGTCCTGTCTGGAAAACACAACCCTTAGTAAGGTGAGTACTTAGGTTTGACATTATTAACTTACCTCACCTTTTTGCATTTCTGTCCCTTTGCAGGTTACAGATTTTGGCTTAGCCAGGATTCTCAGTAGCACTTCCCTTTCCAAAAAAAGTGTAGGTGGTACAACAAGCTACATGCCCCCAGAAGCCTTCAGTTTGTCTTACCAACCCAAACCTGCTTCTGATGTTTATAGGTACCCTAAAGCTCGTACGACCGCCCAACAACCAGATATAACAGAATATTACTCTTACTTACGTCAGTGACTTTCATGATAATAGCAAACCATTTGACAAAATAAAACTACACACTGACAACTGACGGGTAGAAGCACAGATCTGCTACTATGAACCAAGCATGTAAAGCAACAATTGACAGAAAAACATTAAACCAGATAATTCAAAGAATGATATGTACAACAGTTCAGTTTTCATACTGAGAGTTAAACTGGCTTTCTGTATCTCTAACACTTTCTCTCTGTCTTTATTGTAGCTATGCTATACTTCTGTGTTCCATTATCAAAGGAGAACAGCCCTATCCCCGTGAGTGCACAGCTCAGCCACAGACACAAAGAAATATAGATGTATTCACATGCTTGTGGTGCCGAATCTGATCACATTTTGGGGTGAACAGCCTTGCACAAGGGCTTGACAGCATTATCACCCTGCGGGCTTCAGGATTCAAAATGGCAACTTTCCGATCATGTGATCCTAACCCGCTGAGCCACACACCACCCCATTATTCACGCTCTAAATCAGGGTTCTTCAACTCTGGACCTCGATTCCAAATCCAGGCCGTGTTTTCAGTTCTCCCAGGTAGTTGTTTAATAATTCTGATTCTGATTGGTCAGAGGCTTCACACCTGACTGACAGGTAAAGGAAGGCTGGAAAACCAGCAGTGCTCAGACCTCGAGGACCGTGAGTTGAATAACCCTGCTCTAAATAATTCTCTCATGGCCTCCCATCTAGACGCTATGTCCTCCGTGGTGAGGCTTTGTATTCCTGGAGGAGGTCGGCCTGATCTTAATAAACTGCCTTTCAGTAGTGAGGCAAAGGGACTTGAGGATGTACTGCACCTCATAAAGAGATGCTGGGATGGAGACCCTCAGGAAAGGCCCAGTATCTCTGGTAAGGGATTGGAGGTGTCATTCTTCCATTCTGTTAATTTGTCAGTCTAACAATCATTCAGTTATTGTGTCTGAGAATTTTAGTGTCTTCATTTTGTTCATGAATGAAATTGTGTTCTGTCTTGGACATAGTTTGCATGCAAGAGACTGAAAGATTGCTGGAGCCACTGGAATATGAGGTCATCAATGCTGTCCATGAGGTTTTGACATCATTGGTATGTGCTGTTATCTTACTGTTTTGTGGATTATGGTAATCCTGTTATTCCCCTAAATAAATCACATTTAAACTATTCATACATCATCAAGAGCAACAGTAAAAATCTACACAGCATGACTGACTTATTATAGAAAACAAATCGTAATACATATGTGTTTATTCTAGACCACTGGACTGAAAGTCTTGGGACACAGGCTTACTGTAATTCAGTAAAAATGTTGCAAATGTATTGATTCTATAACAAAAATCATTACTTTATTGATTTGATTGTTTACAAAATACATATCACATTAGAAATAGATATAAATTTGAGTTTATTTAAATGTTTAATGTGAAAAATGAATATATTTAACTTGCTGCCATAAATCGCTTTATTATGTTGTCTCATCCATTTGCTGTCTCAGACTCGTGGAAAAAGTGTGTTCCCATCATCCCTGGATTCCCCGCCTGTTACTACTCCCCCACCAGTTTGTGAGTGCAGGGCTTGCTGGCCTTTTCTTTTATATATACTGTTTTTATTTGGTGCTGACCGTCATTTTCCCAGAGCTGATTCTAGTCAAGTATGGGGGTGTCTAGACGATTGTAATGGATGTCCATTTTAGAAGAACCGTTTCACAATATTGCTGTAGTCAATACTGTAGGAGAGAATTTGGTAACACTTTGCTTAAAGCAGTCATCATAATGCATTATAGATACCAAAATAATGCATTATAATACATTCATAAAATTTAAATACAGCTATAATTATTTATAAAAAGGCATAAATTATAGCCATGTTCATTATGCATTATGAATGCTCTATGAAGCTGTCATCTATAATGCAGTATAGATACCTTTATAATGCATCATAATGGTCAGTACATGAATTATTGGTTTGATTTTTACTTTTTATGCAATCTTTGTTTGATAGACATGCCCAGCAAAACCGGAAATCACGACAGAGGTGATGGGGAAGTGATGACGGTCCCACCCATGATGAGTGTCAGTCCTGGTCAGAGTGAATGTTCATTTATCATTATGTTTTAAAGTGCATATGTAAATATGGCACCCTGCGATCACAAGAACAATACTCTTTAACTTGGTTATTAAGACTGTCACAGAGAGTGACAAAGGACAAAAGGGTTTAAATATTTTGGCTTTAATAAACAGAAACCGCACAACGCTGGAATGAGGCTCGTTTCAGTTGAGACAGAAACACTCCCATACAAGAAAGTTGAATTAATTCAATTCAGCTTTACTTGTACAGAGCATTTTCACAAAATTGCATTTCCTCAAAGCACTTTATACTGTATTATCCCTGCCCAAGGGCCCCAGAGCTGTATGGGTAATTTCAAGGTGTCGTTTAGACCTAACTGCTTAAGGACTAGCCAGAGCCAACAGTGGAAAGGGAAAAACTCCCTACAAGGAAGAGACATTGGAAGGAACCAGCACCTACAAATTCCAAAAGCATTTAGCTGGATTTGAACTCAGGGTATGATGAACTACAGGCAGTGCCCAGGTTATGAACATGAACATCACATTTACGCTACGTGGGCGTTTGTTTTTACAAGCCATTGTATTTATCCTGAATTTTTTATGTAATAGGCTTTATGGCAGTCCGTTCATAAGTTGCCCATAAATCGGGGGATCTTAACCCAGAGACTGCCTGTAATAATAATAAAGTGTTATAAAATGAATACTAGTCATTCTTCACAAAAGCTAATTAACTAACAGTATGATTTGTTTCAGATTCTGAAGACTCCAAGCTAATCAGTATAAACCAGGACATACTTCCGGTAATTACATAGTCTTTAAACTGTATCTGCTTTCATCTACTATCTCAACTTCCCAAGGTTTGATATTGTGATTCTGCTGGTTTAATCCCAATGCCATACTCACAATTGGATATGTCTTCATTAATATTAAAAATAAGAAGGCTTGTAGATAGTTGGACCCAAGGTGATTCAATTAATTTAACTGATTGTTTGATTATTTTGATAACATAAATTTTGAACCTTTAACTTCACAAATATGATAATGAGAATTGCATAGAATAGAAACAGAATAGAATATCTTTCATGTCATTGTACATGTACAATGAATCAGTGTTCTTCCCACTGATGATATAAAAGATAAAACAGAAATAAGAAAATAAATGGACATACAAATATCTCAAAACATTTATTTTTGTTGTTATTATTAAACAAGAAGAACAACCCAGTATAAATTGTCAAAATGGTCAAGTACTGAGCTGTATAGAATAAAACAAATATAAAGGACCCGACTGGCCCCTTTAACCCAGGCTAAACCAGTGGTGTACTGGCAATGTGGAAATTTTGACTGATACCAATAACACTGGTCAAATTTGACCTTTCTTTTTGTTTCACAAATTAAAATAGGTGAATGTTACAGTATTGCATGTGCTAAATTCAAATATCTAAACAGAATTTACCTATCACACAAGGATTTTGAATGACACAATTAAACCTTACGCAGGTGAAGGGGATGCTGTTCGTACCTGAGGTCTAAAACATGCCCTAAATGCAGTGTTATTTTCCCAACCTTCAGAAATACAAGATGGATGCAAATCCTTGCGGACTCTGCTTGATCATAAATAATGAGAAGTATTTACCTGAGAGTTGCCTGAATAGACGCATTGGATCCAAAATCGATTGCAAAAAGCTTGAAAAGCGATTCAAGTCCTTCAACTTCATCGTTGATGTTCAGTCTGACCTGACGGATAAGGTTAGTTGTTCTGCCATTGGCATATTTACCCATCATTTACCACATCCATCCATTTTATGTAACCCCTTGTTCTATTTAGGGTCACAGGGGTCCAGAGCCTATCCTGTAGGCTACGGGCACAAGGCAGGGAACAACCCAGAATGGGGCACCAACCCATCGTAGGGCACACTCATACACCATTCACTCACACTCGAGCCCTAATTCCAGAGGTGTGAGGCAACAGTGCCAACCACTGCACCACCACACTACCCCATTTACCTCACACATTTGCTTATTTTAGTTCCTGAAAATTCACTACTAATGCTAGTTGGATTTTGTGTGAGATACAGTACTGCAGCAAAAAATACATTTAAAATTCCCATTTATTGTTTAGTGTTCCATCCATTAATCCATCCATCATCTAAGCATGGGGGCTCTGGGATCTATACCAGGCAGTATGGGGCACAAGACCAGGATACACCCTCCTTGAGATTACAGTCCATCACAGGGCACATTTAGACACACACACAGGTTTGCTATTATATCTTTGTGGGGACTCCCCATTCATTTTTGTGGGGAAAACTCTAATCCCAACATGACGGTCGTAACCCAGAAAACCTGAAAACCGTAACCCTGAAAAATGGTCCCCACAACATCAAAACAACAAGGTTTTATCAAATTGTGGGGGACATTTGGTCCCCCACAGTGTAATATAAACCTAATCCACAGACACACAAGCAAACTGTATGGGTAAATTCAAGGTGTCGTTTAGCCTAACTGCGTATCTTTGGACCGCAGTACCTGGGGGAAACTCACAAGACTCGGGGAGAACATGTAAAGTCCTCATAGACAGCAGAAGCAGGATTCGAACCCTCAACCCCTGAGTGTTGGGAGGCAACAGCGCCGCCCCATAATTTGATGATATTATGTTTCATTTTATGGAATGCAGTTTCAATGCAGATATTTATACCATATACTGTTTTCTCTTTTTTTAAGGAATTAAGGCAGCAATTGTTAACCCTTTCTAAGAAGGACCATACGAAATATGACTGCTGCATTGTGGTCATTTTGTCTCATGGCTCTAAGGTAAGGTGGCTCCTCTCACTTCTTGAGATACTGTATAGATTAGATTAGATTAGATTAGATTAGATTAGACTTTATTAATCCCACAATGGGGAAATTCTTTGAGAAAATATATATATAGCACTCATATAGCACTATGCAGAACTCTTGGGCAGTAAAAGAAAATGATATTTAAAGAATCTTTATGATATGTCTGTCAAAATGTGTCAGCATAGCTATTTCAAAAACTTTCCTAAAGTCACCCCAGTATTTGCACTTACTATGCAATACAAACGTTTTTTTTTTACTCATCATTGGCACACTTTGTTTGGCTAATCAATTCCACACCGAGTTGCTTAGCTGATTAATTAATTTATTGATTTGGTGGTGAAAATGAACAAATACATGGGGCACCCCAGAGGAGAGGGCTGGGACCCAGTGCTGTGTTCATTGAGCAGTCCAACAAGATATCAGTAACTTTTGGAGAACAGAAGAAATTCTAGTTATGCACTGACTACCCAGAAAAATAGCTTTAATCATTTTCTTTGACTGCCTAAGAGTCAAAGTGCTGCACTGTAAGTCTTCCCCAAATATTAGCTTTCCTTGATTGTCTTTTAACCTTCTGAGGTGCCTTTCACATAAGTGCTGAGCATCAAAGCTCTGTTTTTATACATGATTGCGATTTTCCTTTACAGTGCTTGAACAATATATTTCTTTTATTAGCATTCCAAAATTCCCGTCCAATATTTAAACTTTATCAATAACCAAAGTTAGCAGCACATGAGCTACTACACTGAAAAAATGGTGATGGCAGCATTGGAAGATCAGGCATCTTCCATAGTGGGGGATGAGGGTTTGGCTCATTTGCTACTGATAAGAGGTCTATTATAAGAGGTCATTTATGGTTATTTGAGTGCAGGATTTCAGAAGTTCTGACATTCTGACATTTCCAAGGGGAAATACATATATTTCTTTCATAAGGATTGATAAATCCATTTTTTTTAGGATATGCATATAACGTTTTGTGTGCACACATCTTTTCATGATGAAATTTACGCACAAATTTCAATAAATTGAGGCCCCGAGTATTTTCTTACTTGGGTAGTATTTTAATGAATTACTTTTACTTGAGTAATATTCTGGTCTGGTATCTGTAATTTTACTTAAATATTAAAACTGAGTAATTTTCCAAACCCTGAATTTCATCCATATTCAAAGTTAGCACCAGAACTAAAGACAAAAGTATTGAAATAATGGGCATGATCACAGTGGAAAATCAGCCATTGGTTCATTCCCCACTTATAATAGGTTTAAAAGTACTGACATGGTGATACAGTAATATTTCATTATTAAGTCTGGCCCATAGACCAGTCTTTTCCACAAAATATAAAACGATGTAATATTATTCCGCTACCTGCGTGGCAAGCTCCACCGCTTTTTCTGAAATGAAAACATCCACTTATCCACTTGCAACTCAGTTTTCCTTATTGTGATGCACAGTAACTTAAAATGTTATATTCAAACCTGTCTTGAGTGAATTTAAAATAATCTGTTGGTAGGTAAAAGAATAGGTAATATTAATAGATATGAATATGTAGTAATTTTTATATTTGATACTTAAGTATTTTTAAAAACAGGTATTTTTAGCTTTAGTGGTATTTTAGTATTACTGGTCACTTTGGCTCTCATAACATAGAGCTATTCTCTCATTGGCTGCCAATCGGAGGGGTCAAGCAGCAGAAAGGTCAAAGTTGAATTTGGTTCAAATTTGAGCACAACACCAAAACAGAATATCTGGCATGACGCAAGGCTGCGAGTCAATGCTCTGCTCTCTGTAGACTATAATAGACCTACCTAGTGCACCTCTTGATGCTTATCATGTGAAATCTCCCTTACACACCTTCTGAGATCTGTGTGTGCTTTTGTCTTCAGTCAGGCCGCCACCTCTACGGTGCTGTTCATGGAGTGGACGGGCCATCGGTTACCGTTGAGGACATTACAAGGTTCCTCAATGGGGATTGCTGTCCCTCACTCCAGGGCAAGCCCAAGCTCTTCTTCATCCAGGCCTGCACTGGAGGTAAGCTGAGCCAGATCAATTGGCACCATGTACTTCTGTGTTGTAAGGCTGTATTGTAAAAGAGGTGTTGGAATTTAATTGAACTTTGGACCAAGCTGCTCTTACCTCATTGAATCTCATTGAATGGCAGCCAAGGGTTTCGGAGGCTCATAGATACCCTGGCAGATTTAGGGGGGACAGTGCTTGACAGGGGCCCCAAAACCCACCCTTGGGGGCCACCTGGCAAAATTTGAACCACTGTTTACTGTTAAGCTATTATTTAAGCTTTAATTTAGTTTTCCTTTCATTCTTCACTGTTAGAAGTAACTGGAATCGTTTTGCACACATTTTTCCTGCCATCTCTCTGCCATTTTAGCTCCTGGTATTTTAAATATTGCCTCAATAATTTTCCCCATTATACATTATGTGCAGTTACTCAGCATTTATATATTCCAAACATTCAGTATGTATATAAGTTTATTTTTAGTTATAGTTCATTTTTCTCTAACATCTGTTACTTGCAGTCCTATTGTGTATTTCCTACAGGAAAGCATCATACTAACCAGGCATCATGTGTCTTTGAAATGCTAGCCTTCTTGGATTAGCTGTTATAGTGGGGGGAAATGGCAATGAATAATTAATTAGGCATACAGGCCAAAGATAATCACAGGTGTGATATATTGTAGTACACCCGCATGACTTTGAGTATGTTATTGCTTTTATACAACAGTTCATCGATATCATGCTTAAGTTAGCACTAATAAGCCACAACAGATAATACTTTGCTTTATTATTTACTTAAACATTCATAGGCTTCTGCAACAAAAAAAAATCATTCCCACCACCCAACTGTTGACTTTTAACCAGCAACACAAACATTCGCTCCTAACTACTTTGCATGATATAATAATTTGCAAAATATATTCATATTTTACTGCTGTACTGGGGCACATCTCCCAAAGGCTCCCATTTGCAACTTAGGTGAAACCATTCAGTTGCATAGTTCCAAATGTATAAGTCATTAACATAATGAGCAACGACGCTTTTGGGAAATATGCCCTCCACTCTGCTTTTAGTTTTTAATTTTGCGTCGCAACTTCACATCTTTGGTTTTTGAACAGACAGAGAACACATAAGTTGCATCATTTATGTGAATTGTACAAGTGTTTTTAGTGCAAAATTTAATATTTTATGTAAAATGTCTTATTTTCAGCAAATACAATCCATTCTATTTTGAGCTATTTTGTGACGTATTTTGAGAAACATAATACGTAAACGATTGCTTTGTAGCCTTATACTTGCAAAAGAAGTCTCATAAAGGCAGTGAAAAAAGCTAAAAGAACAGCCTAGTTACCAACAGTTTGCATATAATTATAAAGACATGTTTTTGCAGGAGTGATCAAAATTAGAAAACAAGTGACATTTGTCATTTACACTGTTACTGCTTGTTTGAATTTGCCGTTATCCATGAATTGAAGAGATGTGTTTTTATAGTATTTCCTCAGGGAAAACTCTCTCATATCACTTAAGAAAAGGTTACAGCTCCTCAGTCAGTGTAAACAAAACGCAGACGTGCTCTTGTTTATTGGAGTTTTCATGTGTTCTATTGACCCAATAACAATTGGCGGATTACCATATCATTATCATATCCTCCTGAGATCCCACCCATTCATTTATGTCCATTGTAGTGGACTTTTTGTTTTTGCATCTATCGTTTCACTGATGTAAGGAAACATATTCATTCCTATTGTACACTAAAGAGGACATGCTGTGAAATTAAAAATAAAAATAAAATTTAAATTGTAAGATGTCTTATTTCCTCCAAAGACATAGAAAATCACAAATAACCTAAAATTGAAGGACACTTTTTTTCCTTGGGTCTCAGGAGGATATGAATAGGGTTATTTGCAAATTGGTGGGCGATCTGTGGCCTGTACTATGAAGCGGGGTTACTGGCTTATCGGGCTTATATTGTAACTTGTCAGATTTAAGGTACCACAGTTTAAATGGACTTCATATTCGTTCACTTACATTTTACCCAGACTACCTTAAATCTGACAAGTTACCCTGATAAGCCAGTAACCCCGCTTCATAGTACAGGCCACTGCTCCCTAGTTGTGTTTGCAAAGCTCAAACGGTTTCTTCCTATGTATATATATTTCAAAACTGTTTTCTGGGGGGGTTTCTTTAAATGTTTCTTTGACATAAACTCACGGAGTGTTTTAGACGGTTTGGTGAGATATATGTTTGATCCTGCAAGGGGATTGACTCCAGGGGGTTAAGTTTAAATAACATTTTTAAAATACACCTGTAAGCTGGAGTGATACATCTGATGGAAAATGCAGTTATGCTCTGATAGCAGCACTCATAGAACACATGTTGTCCAATCAGATTTCTTGGTCGCAACTAACTGTTGTATAATGAGTTGCAACATATTGTTGTACAGTATAACAGGCATCTAAAGTGAGAGTATTAGCCATGATGGAGCACTATACATACAACATCTGCTCATGTGCTCCTCCAGATGCAATGGACAAAGGAAGTAATGTGTCCCCTGAAGAGGCCAGCCCATCCCTCGCTGGGGCGGATGAGGAAACAGATGTCATTCCCACAACATCTGGCAGCAACTCCCTCAACGTGTCAGACGAGCCAGATGCCTGCAATTCACTGCCAGTACCCAGTGACATCCTGGTGTCATACTCTACTTACCCCGGTATGAGTGTCTAAGGAGTCATATCACTAACCCTGTCAGTGGGTTAAGTAGTATCCAGCACGGAGGTGTTTTCTGAAATGCTGAAATCCTGATCTTGGGTTGCTAGTACTTGTTTAAAGATAAAAGATATCAGTATATTTGTATATGGTGATGGTCAGCAACATAGGAAAATGCAGTGCCAGTCATAGCCTATGTGCCTCTCTAGGCAAACATCACTGCCAGCACTCCCTGTTCAAGGCAAAGTGAAATCCGTTGGCAAGTCAGTACCTATGTTGCCCATAGAACTGACTCGCCCTGGTAACCCGCAGTGTAAATGTCTCTCAAAATGTACTTGATATTGCTGCCACTGCAGGGTATGTCTCATGGAGGAACCCGCAGACTGGCTCCTGGTACGTGGAGACCCTGGACGAGATCTTGGCAGAGCATGCTGCAACATCTGATCTGGTTACCATGCTGACGATGGTGGGTGTCTCTCAGGAATGACTCACCATGGATCTTCCATGCAGCAGGTCCACCTCGATAGAGGCGCAGGGATTGCTGGGATTGCTGCGAGGATTGCTGGGATTGCTGCGAGAGAGTGGTGTTGAGCTGCAGCGATTGTTTGGGATTGTTTTTTGGAGTGTTTTGAGTGTTTGTGTGCTTTACCTGTTTACGTGGGTGGCTGTTTATTTCTATTTATTGTTCTTATTTCGGTCAGCGTGAGTGCTTGTCTGTCCTGTCTGTTAATCAACAGCGCGATTATTACCGACAGAGAGCTGCGGGTGTCGCGTGCGCGGCGTTTTTCTGTCCGCGTTTAAACTCCGTAACAAACACCCGCGGGGCGATTATAACTAATAACATCTAACGTCGGTATCGCTACCAAGCGTCGGAAAAGGACAGTTGCTCCTGAGCTTTGCTCGGTCGCCAGTCGGGGCCGGGAGGACATTTTCCACTTTTTTCCCGCTCCGGCAGTAGCCTGCTGTGAGGGGGTTTTTGTGGTTTTTCGACCTCCCAAGAGCAACTTCGATTTCGCCTTGTTTTTAGTTCATACTTGGTTCAGGCAGAAGTTCTTCTGGTAAGTAGTAGTAAGTTTATCAGGTTTAAAATTTTTAATAAAATAATAATTAAGTTCCGTTTTAACACAAGTAATAACTTATTTTAGTGTACTCCGCACGTTACTGCATTTATTGTTACGCAAATTAATCTTTATAGTTAAATACACTATATAAATTTACTGGGCTGGGAGTACGGGGTCATAGTGAGTTAGTTAATTATGGGGCCAGCTCAGTGTTGCGTTTGCAAGATGTTTGCCCTTCTGGACGTTAGTGTCCAGTCGGACTTCATCTGCGAGCGATGTAAGCTAGTGGACTCACTCATGGTCAAGGTTCGCGACCTTGAGGAGCAACTGGCTCGCATCCAATGCAACAGTGAGTTAGATGAGCTAGTTGATACGCCGTTTAGGGAGACGGTGTGTACGCCACTAACGGGGGGGAGGGAGAATGAAGAGCAGAGAGGTCGAGAGAGCTGGGTGACCGTAGGTCGTAGACGCAGGAAAAGGCGTACACACGTTACAGAGGCGGCATCACCTGAGGTGTCTGTGTCTAACAGGTTTCAGGTGCTTCCAGCTTTAGAGCCGGAAGGGACTGGGGAAGCAGGTGGGCCCTTGGGCACTGAGGAGCCCCCTCCCCCCAGAAAGAGGGAGGTTGTGGTAGTGGGGGATTCAATTATTAGGGGAGTAGACAGTTATGTGTGCACGCGTGATAGAGGGTCCCGTATGGTGTCTTGCCTGCCTGGTGCCCAGGTAGGAGACCTTCCAGATCGTGTGGACAAGCTTTTGGCCCCAGCTGGGGTGGATCCAGTTGTCGTGGTGCATGTTGGCACCAACGACATAGGCAAGGGTAGAAGGGCTGTTCTGCAGGATAAATTTATAGAAGTCGCCAATAAGCTTAGAAGCAGAACGTCCATGGTGGTATTTTCCGAAATACTCCCCGTGCCACGCGCAAGTGAGGCTAAGTTAGCTGAGATAAGGAGATTAAATGCGTGGCTAAAAGGATGGTGTAGGAAAGAGGGGTTTAGGTTTATGGGGCACTGGAGGACCTTCTGGAACAGGTGGGACCTGTTCAAGCCGGATGGGTTGCATCTGAACCGGAGGGGAACCAGTGTACTGGGAAGGCGTATTTGTAGAGTAGTTGAGGAATGTTTAAACTAGGGACTGGGGGGGCAGGGAGGTTAGTTAAGTATGTAACTGGGGGGAAACGGAAAGCCCAAAAAAATCATATTATAAGTAGGCACTGTAATAAGCCTACCCTTTGTTGTCTGTATTTAAACGCCAGGAGTATTAGGAATAAAATTCATGATTTAGAGGCTCTTATCTCATCGGACTCTTATGATATTATAGCAATAACTGAAACGTGGTTGAGTGATAAGGATGGACAAGAATATAATATGGATGGTTACACATTGTTCCGTAAAGACCGTATAGGTAAGAAGGGAGGTGGTGTTGCAGTATATGTAAAGGAAATCTTGCAGGCAAGGGAGCTTACTGATATAAGTAAAAGTACGGAAGCTATATGGGTAAAATTAGATGCTACAAACTCAAATAGCCTAATTGTTGGTGTTTGTTACAGAGCACCCAATGTAGCTGCTGAGGAAAGCAGATTGTTATACAGTGATATTAGGATTATGAGCAATAAAAATGATGTGGTAGTTATGGGTGATTTTAATCTACCGGGGATACAGTGGGACATTGTTGCTGGCTCTTCTGAAAATGAACTTGAGATGGTGGAATTAGTACAGGATTGTTTTTTTACTCAGTTTGTTAACACCCCTACCAGGGGAGATGCCATTCTTGATCTTGTTTTGTCTAATAACCAGGACAGGATTGGTAAATTAGATGTTTTAGAACCACTTGACAGTAGCGATCATAACATGGTTAAATTTGAGGTTAAGTTTAGTGCCCGAAGAGCAAAGTCCAAATCAAAAATATATAATGTTAGGAAGGCTAACTTCAATTGTATGAGATTAAAACTAGAAACCGTGAACTGGATGGAGTTAAATAACAAAACTGTTGAAGAGGCATGGGAATTTTTTAAAAGCACATTATTGCAAGTACAAGAGGACTTCATACCTGTTTCTAGCAAGAATAAATCTAGGAAATTGCAACCTAGGTGGTTTAATAGGGACATAAAGTATAAAGTAAGGAGGAAAAGGGCTTTGTTCCAGAGATGGAAAATAACTGATGATGACATAATAAAGCAAGAGTATCTAAATCTACAGGCTGAATTAAAAAATGACATTAGACGAGCTAAAAGGAATGTCGAAAGGAAGATCGCATTGGAGGCTAAGGATGACGTTAAAAGTTTCTTCCAGTATTTTAACTCTAAAAGAGCTCTAAAAGCTGAAATTACTAATCTGCAGGATAGTAAGGGTCTTATAATTGAAAACGACATTGACATAGTAAATGAGTTCAATGATAGTTTTGCACGGGTATTCACTGTCGAGGACACTAGTAACTTACCAGTTCTTATTACTAATTCAACATCGTCTATAACTAATATATATATAACTGAAGCTGATGTTTTGCAAAGCCTAGCTAAGCTCAAAATAAATAAATCACAGGGCCCTGATGGCATCTTACCTATAGTGTTAAAAGAGATGAGGGATATTATTTGCCGACCCTTAACATTACTGTTTCAAAAATCCTTATCTGAAGGTGTGGTACCTTCTGATTGGAAGCATGCCAACATAACGCCCATTTTCAAAAAAGGGGATAGAAGTAATTTGTCAAACTATAGGCCAATCAGTCTAACTTGTATAACTGGTAAAGTTATGGAGGCTATAATCAAAGAGAAAATGGTAGATTACCTGGACTCAAATAACATTTTGAGGGATAGCCAGCATGGATTTAGGAGAGGTAGATCCTGTTTAACAAATTTGTTGGAGTTTTTTGAGGAAGCTACTCAGGAAGTTGATGATAAGAAGGCCTATGATGTCATCTATTTAGATTTCCAAAAGGCTTTTGATGTTGTTCCCCACAAGAGGCTCTCACTTAAACTCAAAGCGACAGGTATTTTAGGAACTGTAGCGACTTGGATTGATAACTGGTTAACGGATAGGAAGCAGCGAGTAGTTATAAGAGGCTCGATGTCACAGTGGGCCTGCGTTCATAGTGGGGTACCGCAGGGTTCAATTTTAGGACCACTTTTGTTCCTAATTTACATAAATGATATAGACACCAATATATACAGTAAACTGGTGAAATTTGCAGATGACACCAAGGTGGGTGGTGTAGCAGATACTGAACTAGCGGCTCAGCAGCTACAGCGGGATCTTAATTTAATTAGTGACTGGGCTGACACCTGGCAGATGAAATTTAACATAGACAAATGTAAGGTACTCCATGTAGGGAGCAGAAATATAAAGTACAGGTATTTTATGGGACCTACTGAAATAAAGGTAGCTGATTATGAGAAAGACCTTGGTGTGTATGTTGATGCTTCCATGTCTCATTCTCGCCAGTGTGGGGAAGCAATAAAAAAGGCCAATAGGATGTTGGGGTACATCTCCAGGTGTGTGGAGTTTAAGTCAAGGGAGGTAATGCTAAGATTATACAATTCCTTGGTGAGACCTCACCTAGAATATTGTGTACAGGTTTGGTCACCATATCTTAAAAAGGACATAGCGGCCTTAGAAAAGGTGCAGCGTAGGGCCACAAGAATGATTCCTGGTCTTAGAGGAATGTCATACGAGGAAAGGTTATTTGAGCTAAATCTGTTCAGCCTCAAGCAAAGGAGACTGAGGGGGGACATGATCCAGGTCTATAAGATTCTAACAGGTTTGGATGCTGTTCAACCGAATAGTTACTTCAGCATTAGTTCAAATACAAGAACTCGTGGCCATAGGTGGAAATTAGCGGGAGAACATTTCAAACTGGATTTAAGGAAGCACTTCTTTACACAGCGTGTAGTCAGAGTATGGAATAGTCTTCCTGATAACGTAGTGCAAGCTGAATCCTTGGGTTCCTTTAAATCAGAGCTAGATAAGATTTTAACAACTCTGAGCTATTAGTTAAGTTCTCCCCAAGCGAGCTCGATGGGCCGAATGGCCTCCTCTCGTTTGTATAGTTCTTATGTTCTTATGTTCTTATGTTCCCTTTTTGGCATTATTTCATTTCACTCAAGACCTTTACTGAAGGGTTGCCTTTCAGTGTCTTTTGAAATCGTGTTGAGTTTTGGTTAGTTTTTTTGTTATGGACGCGGGCAGGGAAAAGATGTGATGATCCACTCGCGGAGACAAGCATGGGTTTATTGAATTAAACAATGAACACTGGAGAACAGCTCAAAATAACAGGACTGCGGGTCAAAACAAAAACAGGAAAAAACACAGATTAACAAACTAAAAAAAACATAGCTAAACACAACTAGGGAGCAGTGGCCTGTACTATGAAGCGGGGTTACTGGCTTATCAGGGTAACTTGTGGGATTTAAGGTAGTCTGGGCAAAATGTAAGTGAGCGAATATTTAGTCCATTTAAACTGTGGTACCTTAAATCCGACAAGTTACCCCAATAAGCCAGTAATCCTGCTTCATAGTACAGGCCATGGGACTAGGGTAAGTATGCAGAGCAACATTAGCACAGGCACCTAATATAATGATTGACCAAAGAACAAAACAAAGGGAAGCACTAAAATACAGTGGTGATTGGAGCTAACGAGGATTGACAGGTGTAGAACATAGGACAAATCAACCAATCACTGAAGGTGCAGATGGGCAATTAACACAGGCAGTGGCAACAGACATGGCAGCGGTGAAATAACTAATACTAATGAGCAAAGAACTAAGAATCCTACAAGACCTAAAACTGAGAACTAGGAGATACTACACTAGAAAAAGAAATAAGAAAGCAAAGTACAACCAAAGCACAAGCAAGACAAACCTAGAATAAGAAAACTCAAAAAGGAGTTAAAAAGACAATAAATACAAAATAACAGATGAAACTGGTCTTAGCTAGCTTTGAACCCATGAATATAGACATCGTGGATTCTAAGTGACATGCTCAACCCCCTAAGCTATGCAACAGCCTAGAAAAAAAATTCTTTTTAAAGATTCATTTCTATTCAGTTTTTATATACAGTGGTACCTCAGAACTCAAATTTATTCCGTTCAGAACTCCGGATCAAATCCTAAAAAGTTCTGATCGAATTTTCCCCATAAGAAATAATGGAAAACCAATTAATTGATTCCCGGCCCCAAGAAATTACACCTAAATATGTTTTTTTAGCATTTAAACACAAAATGAAACAGATAAAACAAGAAGAGCATATACTGTACTAAACACATCTAAGCACATTTATCAAAGCAGTAATTTGTAAAGTAAGAAAATAAACGTATTCAAACAATGTGTAAAGTAAAAAAAAAAACATTGTGTCCTGCCCTGATCGTCCGCTCCTTCTGTGTGCCACGCCCCCTCGTTAACCTCGTGTGGAATCCCCGTGTGATCAGCTGTTTCTGGTTGTTGTCATTAGTCCTCTGTATTTACTTGACCCTGTACCGGATAAGCGGTTGGGATGTGGATGGATATAAAAAATTCCCATCCAGTATTTGCCAGATATTGTTTTGTATGCTGTCATAATGGGAAATTAAATAGCTCTTTGCATATTTGCTACCATTATGGTCCCTGTACTAAATGCAATTAATCTCACTTTCTTCACTGCATCATCTGTGTACCCAGGTCAACAACAAGGTCGCACAGAATTCTGCTAAAGGCATCTACAAACAGATGCCAGCCTCCTTCAATTCTCTGCGAAACCTTCTCTACTTCCAAAGTTGTCCCCAGGTCCACAGTTAGGGACGCCATGGAATGGCCCAGGACGTTTGTACGGTGCTGTTTTCCCTCAGTTCAATGCAGATAGAACCTGGATTATAGTTTTCTGCATCAGTACACTGGAGTCGGATGTGCAGATCTCAGTGCTGAGATAATCACAGGCAAATGATGAATAAGCCATGGAATGATTAATGTGAGATACGTATCATGATTGTTTATAAAGTGCATTTTAAACGTACATTTTCTGATCCAGCTCACATATATTGAAATGGTCTTGGGGGAAAAAAGGTATTTTGCCAGTGGCTTCAGCATTTATCTGGGTATATCAATTTTCAGTACCTATCTGTATAAACATAATATTTAGTACTCTTCACTTCACTGAATGAGCTGTTTTTTGGCTTTCGATCCCTTGTGAGATATTGATTTTAGTTTATTTTATTTGATGGTATATCATCTTATTTTGTATATGCGCTTATTTTATGAACTTTTATTTACCTACAATTGTTTCATTGTAAATTCTCTGTACAGCACTTTGGTCATGTGTGGTTGTTTTTAAGTGCTTCATAAATAAAGTATGGTATGGTATGGTAAGTAACAGGATGATTTCATGAACCTCTTGGCTGCAGTTTCCTTAGAGCAGACGGTGTGTTGTGCCGTTTGCAGGCGCACTTCAGGTCCTCAGTTCTGTCTCATTCGTGATCCTTTTGTAACACATTTCTGTACGATTCATGCCGAAACCTGAACTTTGTCACATTCACTTCATGCACTCCTGCACCTGCACATTATAGTAGGACACTCTCATTTACCGATTACATCATTCCCTAGAATCTGTTGTGTACCAACTGTACAGATATATAGACACGTTTGTACTGTTTTTCCCCCTTTCTCTTTTATCCCTTATTTAATATTTTGATTCTGTATTACACTGTTGAGAGATGACGTCTCATGTTTAATTCCAGTAGCCAGGAATGAGTGTGAGCCTGTTGGGAGAAGGTTTCATACAGTCTTAGGGCTTCGGGCAGAAACGTGCCCTGTTAGCACTTTCTGGAACACCATGCTTATGGATATAGCATTGCGAAGGGAATGGGCAACATTGACGGTCATGATAACCAATCCCTCTCTATCATCTTCCTTTTTGTTTGGCTGCATCCCACATTTACCGGGTCACGCTGGTAACAAAGCCCACCCACCTGATTTGTTTAGCAGGTTTTCATGGTCTGTAAATCTGTAATTTGCAGATGGTCTCGATCTTGGTCTTGACAGGTCACTCTTGTCCATGGTCAACTACCTTTTCCAGACAAGTTACCGTGGCCTTACCAAACTCACATGTAGCCAGATTGATGGTTATGTTAGCTTATGCTGGGCATGCTAATAACTCTCTAATTTGATCCAGACGATCAAATCAGGCAGATCTGTACAAAACATCATCTAAATTGGCTTCGCTGTCATTTAACCCAGCTAGCACCCAATTCACAAGATGCTGGAATATGGGAAAGGACTGAGAGCTGTTCCTTCTTCGACACCGATATTATGCAGGACATCTTCCACAAATGTGGCACCTTCTGCAAGCTCAAAGAAAGGGTGAACATGTGTTGAAAAATTCCATCCACCTGGCTACCGTGTGCTTTCAGCACCACGGGTCTAATCCCATCTAAGTCTTGCCTATCCTTACTTGGTCCGCTCAGATGCAAAGTCTTGGTGTGGAGGATTGGAGCTTGATAACTTGGGGGTGTGCTCTGTGGCATTAGGGAGACAGGAAGTGTGGATCTGAGAAGCAGTGAAGGAGTATGAGGAATCAGAATCAAAAAAACTTTTTCGATCCTGGAGGGAAATTGCTTTATTAGGAAGGCAACTATAGAGCGATAAAAGAGTTATAGATAAACAGATATAAAAAAAGATATAAACCAATATCCTAAGGCACTGAGTTTAAGAAGATGATTTGCTGCCAGTAGGTGGCGATAATGAAGCAAAAATATGAGCACTAACTCAAACCTTTTTGAAACAAGAAATCGCAAACTAAAAGATAACACATTTTCAAAAGAAATTTTATTAATTTGCTGTAAATTCTGTAAACTGTCAAAAGAAATAATTTCATTCCCTGTCAATATCGTTTACAGGAATAAAATTTGGCAGTGATTGCACTTATTTCATGTTCCTTAATGTTAGTAATAATAATGTGTTACATTTATATAGCATCTTTCACAATCCCAAGGTAGCTTTACAAGAGGGGGAAAAAAACAATAATCAGGAAGAGACAGTTCATGGAAGAGAAATGTTTTTAGTTCAGATTTGAAGGAAGAGAAGGAAGGAAGGACCTGCCACCTATGATGGAAAGTCTGGTACGTGGAACAGCAAGGAGATTATTATTAGAAGATCTGAGAGGGTGAGTAGGGAGTCAATAGTTCAGTGAGGTAGTGAGGAGTGAGGTTATGCGGAGCTTCAAAAATGAGAAGCATGTTTTGAATTTGATCTCAGACTGAACAGGTAACCAGTGTAGCTGAGACAGGATGGGTGTGAGCTGAGCGTTTAGCGTGAATGAGAACTCAAGCTGCTGAGTTCTGAATATACTGAAGCTTTTGTGTAGATTTTGCAGGGAGGTCATGAAGAGGGAGTTGCAGTAGTGAATAAAGGATGTAATGAATGCATGTACCAGAGTAAGGGCATCAGTACTGGACAGAAATGGGTGTAGACAAGCAATGTTATGGAGGTGAAAGAATGAGATTTTGGAGAGGGATTTTATGTGAAGATCAGTGTCGATAATGTGTTCTACAAAAAGGGTATATGAGTTACAGAAAGCAGCGTTGCGTTGGGTAGTGGCGCTTCTAATGGAGACTTCCAGTTGTTAGCTCTGAGCAGAACTTTCCAAACGCATAAATTCTAACTTGATATTTGCCTGAGCATGACATCTACTTCTGTAGTTCTGTAGCTGGACAAGCAAGATGCTGTGTAAGTTGTTTTGCATTAGAGCAAATACTATGTTTGCAGAATGAAAACTACTTTACAACTCATTCCATCAGTCACCCACAAATGATGACACATTTGTGTTTTGTTGGCCTTCAGTCACTGTTCCTGATAGCTAGTGTTGTAGTGAATAGTTTTTAATTGCACGTTTCACCCCGGAGCTCACTGATATCCTGCAATAAGAGTCCTCCTGGAGAACGTCCTGCAACTACAGCACTGTTGTCTCAGTAGACAACCATCAGCACAAAGGATTCCTCAGGTGGTACTTTATTCTGGGCAGAGAGGCTGGGGTTCACCATGGCACTAGCACAGATAAGCAGAATGGAGTGGCATGATCGGACAAAACGAAAATGCCGGGGGGGGGGGGGGGGGCGTCTAAGAACAGCTCAGTCAGCATCCATTACATGGTTTCATACTATTTATCTTATCCTTCCGCCTGCACTGAGAAACATATTCCTTATGTATTTTTTTGTGATCTTAGATATCATAGCTTTTGTTACTATCCCCAGTCTAGGTTTGAGGATCAACAGAAAGGTAAAGGAGAAGGGAGAGGGGAAGGCGAGACAAGCAGGGAACGGGAAAGGGGGACACAGGAAACACAGGGATCTTTTTTTGTAGTTTTTTATATTTCTTCACAGACACGAGGTGCAACAAACTTCGGGAGTGACCCAGGCCAAAATAACAACCAAAACAGCTAACGCACACGTCCCAAACTAAGCTAACTCTAAAGGTAATGAAAACAAGAGGAAACTAAATGACAAAGACTAAGTGTAACTCCCTAACCAAAACAACAGTAAACACCACGTTCACAGAAACAAAAAGACAGTCACACCTTACGCACCTAACAGACATGTACAGAAAACACACAGTCCAAAAGCACGGTATCCGAAGGGGTGAGCAAAGAGAGTAGTCAGAAGCTAAGCAAGAGTTCAAACCAGAAGACAAACAAACCGAAGGCAAAGGTACCAATAGGGCAAAGCAGAAAGTCAGAAACCAAGAAAACCAAAACAGTCATACACAGAAGTCAATCAGAAAACAGCAAACCAACACAGCAATAGCAAAAGACAAAGCTTGAGCAGTAGCTCGAGCTAGATGTGACCAGCAGGCTTTATCCTCCTCGACCGGAACACAGGGCCAGGGTCAGAGGTCAGCGGGCAGAAGGGGCGTGGCCGGAAACTGGGAGGCGGGCTGAAGCAGCAACTGGCGAATGGAGCTTGGGGCAGAAGACTGAGGTGTCCTGTAGACATATCCAAAACACTTACGGCCCATAACACCTTTTATAAAACTCACGTGCAGTTGCCCATCCAGATTCACAAATGTGACATTCACAGTTCCAGTTATTTGCAAGTTGGCCATGAACACTTCAATGGGAATATTTTTGGACGGGTTTGCCACAAATGCATAAACAATACTGAAAATGGTCCAGTCAGCACTGTTGCCTCACATCTCTGGGACTCAGGTTTGTATCTTTGCCATGGCTCCGTGTCTGTGGAGTTGCATGTTCTCCCCATGTCGTCGTGGTGATTCCTCCTGGTATTGCAATTTCCCTCCACAGTCCAAAGACATACTGAGGTTAACTGGAGTTAATGCTGATGCTGTGAGTGCATGCTGTGAGTGCATGCTGTGAGTGAATGCTGTGAGTGCATGCTGTGAGTGAATGCTGTGAGTGCATGATGTGAGTGAATGCGGTGAGTGCATGCTGTGAGTGAATGCTGTGAGTGCATGCTGTGAGTGAATGCGGTGAGTGCATGCTGTGAGTGAATGCTGTGAGTGAATGCGGTGAGTGCATGCTGTGAGTGAATGCTGTGAGTGAATGCTGTGAGTGCATGCTGTGAGTGAATGCTGTGAGTGCTGGTGTGAGTGCATGCTGTGAGTGAATGCTGTGAGTGCATGCTGTGAGTGAATGCTGTGAGTGAATGGGCTGTTCCTTGCCTTGGGCCTGAAGCCTCTGAGGCACCTGGGATTGGCTCCAGACCCCCTGCGACCTTGAGCAGGACAAGCAGTTACAGAAACTGGATGGATGGATGTATTTCAATCTTTAGACTGAGGGGGGACATGATCCAGGTCTATAAGATTCTAACAGGTTTGGATGCTGTTCAACCGAATAGTTACTTCAGCATTAGTTCAAATACAAGAACTCGTGGCCATAGGTGGAAATTAGCGGGAGAACATTTCAAACTGGATTTAAGGAAGCACTTCTTTACACAGCGTGTAGTCAGAGTATGGAATAGTCTTCCTGATAACGTAGTGCAAGCTGAATCCTTGGGTTCCTTTAAATCAGAGCTAGATAAGATTTTAACAACTCTGAGCTATTAGTCAAGTTCTCCCCGAGCGAGCTAGATGGGCCGAATGGCCTCCTCTCGTTTGTATAGTTCTTATGTTCTTATGTTCTTAACATGATATCATATTATATATCAATGTTAGTGGTATTTAATATTTGTTAGTGTACATGCATACAATATCTTTAGTAGTAAGAGTTGTTTTTGGCAAATTAGCAAACAAACAAATAAGTAGTGGGTTTCTCAGTGACCAGCCTCGTTCACAGGTTTGCTGTCTCTGTGACTGTAGAATTTCACATTTCTTACAGTAACTTTTCAGTTCCTGTTAACTTTTTTAAGTTTTCGCAGGGATCTTCTGCCCTTAATCTTTGTAAATGTGAAGAGGAGATTGTATTGTGAATTTTACAATAGTGGTTATTTAAGGAATAATTTTTGCATGATATATTATACCATAATTGGTGTAGTTATGAATATTGCTAGTACTGTCACAGAATGAACAGTACTGATTCTATTTCCCAGTTCTGAGCATAAGACTTCTCTGTCCACAATGGCAAAAAAAGTTATGTCTTTGGCCCAAGACAAAGTGAAATACCATGAATATGATAATATGATCAAATGAAATTTATGAACAATTTTTGAATCTTCTCTCACCATGTATCCAGTACCAGGTCATAATGCCCACTGGCAGACTTGGGGGGTGAGGGGGCACCTGCCCCCCCCTGGTGCACCAGGGTGCCCTACTGACTGCCCCTCAAATGGTAAAAATTAATGATTTACGAATGATTACTAATGATCCCCCCTCCCTCCCCCCAAAGTCCAGCAGTGATAATGCCATCTCTCTTTAATTACTGTCAATTAATTAAAAAGTGTACAGTGTCCTGTGTAGAGCTGGCACAGTTCTGTAGTCAAGAAAAAATGAAATACAGTGTAAATAAATCATTGAGATAGAGTACAAATAACTCACTGTAAATAAATCATTGCCAAGTGCCAGCATAATAGGTCTATTTGATATTTGCGATCACATTGTAGGATCTCCATTACTTTACATTAAAGGGAGTGAACACCTATACCTAGGCATTTTCACATTCACAACAACAACAGTCCCCCAAAGATCACATCAGCAAAACATATTTCCACCAAATGCTGCATATTGCATGTGACCTGTGCATTATACTCGCATGACTGGGAGATGAATAGCTTTGCTTTTATCCATGGTATTTATAAACTCTGATGAGCATCTGGGTGTGTCAGTATATTTGTCCCCAATTTAATGTTTCAGCAAACCTTCAAATCCTGAGAGACAAAATCAGAAGCTGCCCAGTCTGGGCCTCCATCTGTTCTCCCTAGTGGACAGGTCCTCATCGTACCTATAAGAAGCACACACACACACACACACACACACACACACACATGTAGGGTAAACATATCCTTATGGGGACCACTCATTCATTTCAATGGGAAAAATGCTAATGCTAACTATGACAACCTTAACCCCTACCCTGCCCTAACCATAACCATAAGTAACCTAATAAAATACAAGAGTTTTTGCATTTTTAGTTTTTTCATAGCAGTCACCGATTTTTATAAAATAGAGTTTTCCCTTATGGGGACCAGGAAACCGGTCCCTATAAGGGGAAAAAAATGGATATTTATCACGTTATGGGGACATTATGTCCCCATAAGGATAGGTACAGTAAACCTGCTCGCACACACACACACGCGCACACACACACACACACACACACAGGTTTGTAATTGTAATTCATTTCTATTGGAAAAACTCTAATCCCAACATGACAACCTTAACCCCTACCCAGCCCTAACCTTAGCCATGAGTAACCAAACAAAATCTTCATTACATTCACAGATTTTTTGGGGGCCTGAAAAATGGTCCCCACAACATCAAAATAACAGGTTTTTATCACATTGTGGGGGACATTTGGTCCCCCACAATGTAATATTAACTTAATCCACACACACACACACACACACACATACAGTACTGTGCAAAAGACTTAAGCAGCCAAAGAAAACTTTCAAAGCCATTTCCCTGATTTATCTGGGTAGTAAGCGTATATTTGATCAAAACAAAAAACACAATTTAGCATTAGAACATATGCAAATGAACAGTAACACAATAAAAAACTCAAGAATTTCTTCTGTTCTCCAAAAACTTACTGATATCTAGTTGGATGGCTAGATGAACACCGCTTCAGTTCCCAGACCTCTCCTCAGGGGCACCCAGCTAATCCATGTATCTATGAAATTTCACCACCTCACTCTTGGATTAGTTTAAAAAGTCAATGAGGTACCGATTAGCATATGATATGTGCTAGTAGTGGAGTCAAGACATACATGGGTGTAGTAGATAAATTCTGTAATCATTGTGGTGATTTAGGAGGTGCCTTGGAATGGCTAAGCTGACACACTTTGACAGGCATAATATAGCTTTACACCAACATGAAGATCATTTAAACATTTAAACATCTTCATTGACTGCTTAAGACTGTAGGTGCAGTGTGTACCTCTGCAACAAACATTGGTTCAAATCTCATGGCTGGTACAGTAATTACTGCTGACCCATTCAGCGAGGCCTTCAAAACCAGCTGTTTGAGGGTTGCTGGATAAATGGCTGAGACTTCTCTTGTACCAGAAGTTTCTCTGAAATTCTATTGTATATTGCATTTTGTTATACCTTTTCATTGTATAATGGGTTCATTCTGACTAGTCTCTCAATAAGGCTACACTTGTGAAATGTCTAAGCTACTAGCCATGGATAAACTGGCTCCCATATAAACACTGGGTGGTGGCACATATTTACAGCTTCTTTAGAATTGACTTCAATGTGGTCCAAGTAAATATTCACTGTCACTGAGATCTTGCAGCTCCCCTGATGTACAGCTTTACACTCCTTTGCCCTGGAGTTGTTTTGGTTTGAAAATGAGTGTTAATAGGTTATATTTGCTACAGTATGAAAGTGGAACCTTATAGACATATGTACACAAATGTACCTAATCTGAAATTACTCAAACAACTTTGGTAACACTTTACTTAAGGCCATGTTCTTAGTCATTTATAAACACATTGTCACATTCATAACAAATAATAATGCCTTCATAAAGCATTACAAACATGGCTGTAAGTATTTATAAAAAGGCATCCCACATTATAGCCATGTGTATTATGCATTACGAATACTTTATGAAGCTCTCATCTATATTGCACAATAAATACCTTTATAATGCATTATAATGGTTGGTATAAGCATTGAGGATGCTTTGCACTGAATTATAAAGGTATCTATAGTGTATTATGAATGACAGCTTCATAAGGCAGTCATAATGCATAATAAACATGGCTATAATGTGTTATGCCTTTTTTAAATTATTTATAGCCATGTTTATAATGCTTTACTAGTGCATTATAATCCATTATGAATGTGTTCATAAATTACTAAAGACATGGCCTTAAGTAAAGTGTTACCACACCTTTTATTGCACTTTATTCCACCACTATGTGCATTGTCAGACATTTCTTGAATTTGTACAACTTAAGAACTACGGTCTTTTATAACATGTTGAGGTATACAATTGAAAGCTTGGATGAAACTTTACAAGACAGACTTCCTGATTTATGTGAACACTGATTGTTTATCATTCATTCATCAGATGTCCAGTTCTGACACCCCCTCAGATCGCTTTGACCCAAATCACCATGACAGCGTGGTGGTGGTCATTAATGGCACTGAGCTCATTTCTCCTGCTGTTTTATCTGTCACACCCGGCTACCACCTTTTGAAGTGAAAGCAGACGAGGGGAGGGCTGATTGAGAGGCCAGGGATAAAACTCACAAAACACCCTAATTGGAAGCAGCTGCCTTCTGAACTCCTTCCAAGAAGGACACATGATTTGTCTCAGTTATGGAAACAACTGGACACACATACACACACATTAGGAAGCTGAACAGAGGTGGGTTCAGCTGCAACACCACCCAGTATCAACACCGAAGGGATCTAGCCGTTAGCAGTTAAAGAGAAACACAGTTGTCATGAGAAAACAGCAATTTCAGTATCACCATAGCAACTTCAGAACTAGGTCAGCATGACAAGCAAAAATATGTGCTCATAAAATGCTATTTTTTATGCACTTGATCCATTGCAAACTTCAGAACATTTCTCCCTGAAAGGATTTTCCCATCTGACCTTTGCATTATTTTCGTCAAACTAAAGTGAAAACATTATAGTTACCGTCCTTCTGCCGAGACAGACACTTCTCTTTTGCCAATGCCAGAACTAGACAATAGACTGGGTTGGGCTGCTACTGTATTAGGCCCCAAGAATCAGATAGAGGGTACTTCCTCCCTGTCTTGGATGCCCTCCAACAGGTTGTGGAGATAAAGTGGTTTCTTATCAAGATCTTTAAGCTGGTCAAGTTCCAAAAGTCCTCTAAACTTTGAAGTCACCTTGCCCGTGACCTGAAGTCTCTTACAGATTCCCTTGCAACAACTAAGGTAATATTTTTCTAAAATTTTAAAGATAAATAGCATATTTCCTGGGGTTGCTTGTCTTGGGAAACCACATAAAAATCTTTGTTTACATTTTCATTTTTTCTTGCCTTATCTGGCATGCCCAGGTCAATTATTTACTAATGTAGGCATGCTGTCATGTATTGGCACATAAAAATATTACAATGCCCCTCTGCCAAATGCGAACGTCTCGTCTCTCTTAAGGGATGTTTCCAAAAACACTGTGCTTTTCTAAAAGTGGGAGCACTTTTCGTTATCAGTGGACTAAGAGTCTTGTGCAGTAGCTAATGTTTGAATTGACTCATTCCTGTGTTATCACTGAGAGTGTAAAATTAAACTATATCTAGACCAAATAATCATTTCGCAAAGTGCAGAAGCACTAGTCAGTGCTTTCATATAGAAATGGCTTCCCAATCGCTGCAATTTGTTAAATATTACAGCTTATTTAGTTTGGGGGCATTTTGGTCAGGGAGTGGTTCATGAGGTCAATTAGCATGTGTAACATTTTCTTAATTATGCGGCAATTTTTTTCATATTTATTCATATTCATTGTGAAACTGAATCACAAGGAGTGGAATATCTATAACATGACACTTATTTTATTCAAATACCTACTTCTGTCATTTTTTTCTTTTTATTTACATTGTTTACATTTTTATTCTTTACACTCCTTTCATATTAAATTTTATATTCGATTTGCTTATATTTTGTTTGTTGTTCATACTCTGTTTAATTTATATTCTGTCTTATTTTTTTCACATCTTCTATCTTATTTTTTTGTATCCTTCCTGACTTTTTCTTTCCTTCGCCAACAAGGATAATCTTCCAATTTCGTTGTACCTTGTGCAATGACAAAGGAATTCATTCATTCATTATGGCAATAAATAAACATGCAAATTACGATTCAGTGACTTTGTTGGTTGGTTTTGTTAGAGGATGAGAAGCAACTGGCCCCTTGTCTGAAAAAATTAGCCAAATGGTATATGATTATGTGTGTGTGCATTAGGTTTATATTACATTGTGGGGACCACCATTTGGTGACTACTAGCATAGATATACCAGTTCACCCATATATCTTCTATACCTGCTTGTCCTATGCGGGGTTGCAGGGGTCCTGAGCTTATCCCATGAGCTATGGGTGCAAGACAGGGAGTAACTTGGGATGGGGTGCCAACCACCATTTGAAGTGGACCATTAATCACCAGAACACGGTACCAGCACCTCTTTGTTTCACTTCAGAATAAGGGCACCTCTCCATATCTGCTGGACAGTACATGCACCTGCTACTGAATAACAAGGGGAGTACCAGTACCTGCTAGTGAATACAAAGGGGAGTACCAGTACCTGCTAGTGAATGCAAAGGGGAGTACCAGTACCTGCTAGTGAATACCAAGGGGAGTACTGGCACCTGCTACTGAATAACAAGGGGAATTCTGGCACCTGCTACTGAATACCAAGGGGAGTACCAGTACCTGCTACTGAATACCAAGGGGAGTACCAGTACCTGCTACTGAATACCAAGGGGAGTACCAGTACCTGCTACTGAATACCAAGGGGAGTACCAGTACCTGCTACTGAATCCCAAGGGGAGTACTGGCACCTGGTTTTTTCCCCACTTCAAACACTGACACCAACCCATCTGAGAGAGATGCAAGTACAAATGCAATAATATACAGCAATGGTTCTCAACTGGTGTAACCTCAGGACCTACATTTTACCTTGGTCATTAAGTCACAACCCAAATTAGTTTCCCAAAAAAATAGTGCAGTAATGGTAAATAGAACATTGCACAGAAACAATGCCTTCATCTACTGTTAAAACACAAAATAAAACACAGAAAATGAACAATGGTTCTGATTTCACCACTTCTTTATCACTGATCACTAGGCCTACTGATTGTGCCTTTACAGTAAACACAAAATGAAATAAATGAACAATACACTATGATAAGTTAAGCTACTAACCACAGTCCAAGCTCAGTAATACTAAACTTTAAGGGTAACGGATATTTGGAGCTAATTGAAACTACTGAGAAAGTTAGGGATGCTTTTTGTTCCTGATAAGACTCTTATTGTCTGAGGTGATGGTAGACATTTTCAGTTCTAACTGACATGACCATGGTAATGGCTAGCTGATGGCATCTGCAGTCATCAAAACTAAAAAAAAAAGTAATTTAAATATTTATTTTTGACTGCACGCTCCATGACCCAATAAAATGGCCCTGCAACCCAAGTCCCACCGGTAGAAGATGACAGGGACAGTGCCTATCTGATCCTACCCTTTGTCTCTTCCTTTACACAGGACCTTGGGGATGTAAGGACAGTGTCATCGATGGACCTTGAACCCTTATGGGCACAGCCTGTCCAATACCAGATGTTCTGGGGAGCAGCAGCACTGTGTCTGGGCTGGTCAGGGGCAAAAACAGATCCCAAGGATAGGCGCTCTGATCTGGTCACAGACAAACATCAGGGAAAAATAGAAAACCAATAAACAATCAAAATAGGTGAGACTGGTCTCTGGCCAGCCTCAAGCCCATAAGCTGAGGGTTACAGCCTCAGAGCCACAGGCTCTACCCAGTGGGCAATGCGGAAAACTAGAGAGCAAGAAGAACACACTAGGACTGAGGGGCTATGAGAGAGAGAGAGGGGAAGGTGGGAAGACCAGCGACACCTGCTGGCCAAACAGGGAAAAGACATAAAGGGCATGGTCCGATGGGCACTGACCCTGACAGAAAAACTATACAATATATAATAATGCCTTTATGATATAAAACAGGATCCATGCGTCTGTTGGCTGAGAGTGGGCCGCTGCAGATGACTCTGTCACGACATTGGATCACGCCTGGATTTGCTAGCTTAGGGCTCGATGTCCCTCAGGGAGAGGCAGATGGAAAAGAAAAAAATGTGCTAGGTCATACAAAAAGATGTTAGGATATAAAGATGCAAATTTAGCTACTAAATGTCCCTGGTGAATTTAAGTATGGCGGAACAATAAAAGGAGGGGGAAAAAAAAAAGAAAAGTGGAAAAGCAGGAAATAAATGCTCCCATAAGGGAGACCTTAGAGCCAAAAGTGCTGGATTGAGCAATGACACACAGTGATTGGATGACAGCACTGACGGCAGAAATTTAAATATTGGTGATTTGTTAGAATGTGGGTACATTACTCAAAAAGCAAGCAGTAGACGGCCCTGCAGCTAACACTGTCATACCCTCACCGCTGACTTCAAGCGAGGTTCATGGTGCTCAGACCCAGAGTGTAGCCAGAATAAGGCTGGAGGTGCACTGCTGCAATGTGCCAGGATCCATTTTAGTGGAGCTGTGACTTTTACCCCAGCTGGGGTCATGAACTCCAGCCTGGGGCATTTACTGACAGACGTGCAATGAATGCTGCTTTGCAGTTAGCACAGCGGTGAGAAAGGCACTGCATCACTCTGGACCGGAGATTATCCCCAGCTAAACTGTTTATTAAATTAACTTTGCAGCTGTTTTCGGTCTTCTGAAGACTCCTGGTGCTCTGGTTTCATTCAGGCAGGTTCAGCCTTTCTCTGTCGCCAAAGGTCAGGCAGAGTGGCGCAATTCAAGGAGACACGCAAGGATGGCAGCTCATTCCAAAACCAAGCGCACAAGTTTCCGTGAATTTCTTCAAGGACCTTGATGGATTTGTTCATTGCTTGAGACAGGAGAGTGAGATTTGATTCTCAGCACAGTTAAAATAAAGAAAGCTGTTCACACATATTACAAAGTGTCTGTGTCCTATTTTAATTTAACTACAAATATAAAAAATGTAATATACTCAGTGTGTCATATTATTAAACCTAATGGTATGTTAAGACGATGCAGCAGATCATTGAACATGTAATCAACATAGGACCAATTTCAAAGTTATGACTTGAACTAGGCCCATGCAGTGCTACAAAAAACATCTCTCTGTTGGCTCTTCCTAAATGTTTTGTGTGCATTGGATGCTTTTATAGTGTAGGCAATAACTTTCGTTTTTATTGTCTTTCTAGTCGTTTACCCTTCTGTTACTTTAATCCAGGGGTACCCAATCTTATCCGCAAAGGGCCAGTGTGTATGCGGGTTTTCGCTGCAACTCCTTAATTAGATTACTAATTAGAGGACTGATTGGCTGAAAGAATCCTCACACCTGGGTTTGAACAGCTGACCTACAAGTTATCCCAAAAACCTGCATACACACCGGCCCTTTGTGGATAAGATTGGACACCCCTGCTTTAATCTATCATAAACTCCACGCGAACTCAGTGAGGCCTCGTTTTATTTATACGTGTGGCTCCTTTTTAGTTAGTAAATGAAACTGTGTGAGCGTATTGATTTTTACAAGCAAGTTAATTGTACGACGCATTACAAGTGATTTTCAGACGTGTTTCCAGAAGAAGTTGAAGATCTCCTTCATTAGTGGCACACTTCAAAGATCGAATGATGCTGTTACAGACAGTACAAAAAATTCATCACTAAAAAAGCCTCTTCCCTAGAAAGTCATAAAATAAATTGACATTTAACTCAATTTAAATAACCTACGTTTATTTTTGAAACGTTTTAAACGTGTGGCGGTAGGGGGCGCCTGTGTCTCCGTTCGCCTCTCAGTCTGACTTGCGGCAACCCCTGATTACTGCGACCCCCAGGCGCACATCATGTACTAGTACAGAGCAGAAAGTTTTTATCTTATTTGCTGTGCTAAATACGGACTACCTCGAATTATCTCCGCCGATATTAAATTAGCTTTTGGTATAATATTCAGTTCCGGAATGTTATCAAAAGGTGTGTATCTAAATTTCAATAAGAATCACTTTTAAAATAAAAGAAACCCCAAGGCTCTTCCCAAGTTTAATTGTACTGAGTACAATTACGTGTCATGAAAACTCTGGAAATGTTGTAAAGAACATCACACAAGTAGGTCTACCTATGGTGAAATAAGCTACAAGAAAATAGTTTCATTCTTCAATATTTATGTACATATTTTTTCTCAAATCGAAAGCCACATTTGTACTTTTCAGCAGCTAAGTAAGCCGTGAATTATGTACCAGCGATTATTAGAATTTCATTTATAGATGAATCCGTCTTGTAATAATTTAGGGTTTACATACTCGGGGCCCGCTAAAGATAACGCTGAAGTCACTATCTATGGCTGTTACCATTTTAATCCTATAGCGGAACCCAATAGCGGGCTGGGTGGTGTCTCGCCGCCTTTATCTCAGCCGCGCCTGATAATGGGGGTTCCACTCCGCTTTTTACCTCGGCCGTGCCCCTCATATCCCCACTCAGATCGGAGTTTTAGCGACTCTCCCTGGTAATGCAGGTTGAGTTTCGGAGAGAAGAAAGCGGGACCTGGAGTAAGGACTTCTCTCTGACATACTCCGTTCTTTAATCTCAATACTTTTTGTACGCATTTTAACAGAAACTAAAGGGAACCCGTAAGTTTTGGATGACCGTCCCCGCAGTGCTTTGGACAAGGAACGACGGCGGACTGCTGTTAAAAGGAAAGCGTGGAAAAAAGTAACGAAATAACTTTTGTCAGGAGTGAAGGACTTCGGTTTTTTTCTGTTCCCGGCGTATGAAGCCTGATCTGGGTAGAAGAGGAAAATGGGAACTTTGCATAGAAAGTCCGGACGTGCCGCCGTATTAGTTGCATTAATACTTCTCCTTGATGTAAGTGAATGTTAATCCATTTCTTTTCCTATAAACCTTAACCAGATTCGGGATGGACGGTGCTGTTTCCCCCTTTTCATTGCTGCCTGCTGAGTTTATATGCTATTATATCACATGCGGGCTTCGCTGGGCGAACTACCCACATGAGTTTGCTGCATTTGGAAAAACATGAACTGTTCATTAACTTTTTCATGTGCACAGTAGTGGTGATAGAGCCAAGCCTTTCAGTTACTAGTCTTTATTAATAATATTTTTACAGTATATTCCGGAAAAAAAAATGTTTTCTGCACTGACTGTCAGTCGTTTATCATGCAAAAGAAACATGTTGTGCTACTTTTTAACGAAGGGAAAATGGTTAATGCGTGGCTGTGGGGCTGACTTGAGCTAATTTTATCCATAGGAACAGGCTATTCATAGTTTGTCTCGCTGGCGACTCGATGCCTTTTAATTTAATTTTATTTCAGTGTCCACCCGTCCAGTCTCGCATAGAAACCCGAAGGATGTATGGCTTAGCTGTGAACACTAATACTGAAACTGCGAGTTAACTCAACTGCGGCTTTGATTTATTACCTTAGCCGGGTTAAAGTCTTACGGTGCGACGCAACCTCGGCATTTAGTGCAATACTTCAGATTTGAAACATTTGTTCCCTTGAGTTTTGGAAAAACAGACAAGCAATTCTGTTATACTTAAGCGTAAAAGGTTTCTTTCGATTATGTATATTCAGTGCTATTATTTGAAAGTTTTTATAGAATACAGGCATGTGAACGATATATATATAAATGTTATTAAACTGAAACTACAAAGCAATATCTGATATTGGTGAGATCACGTTAGTTTTGTTATGTCGTAGGCTTAATGTTAAAATAGACTGTAATTCCAGTTCATAGATCGTGTAATTTTTTTTTCGTTTGTTTTATTGATTCTGTTAGAAATACTGGACGTTCATCCATATTCTAACCGCTTATCCTGCACAGGGTGGCGGGGGAGATTGGGAATAAATGACGAATTAAATTTCCAACAGATGAATTCCTCATATTTACGTGTTATTTTCTAAAACATTATAAACAGCCACGTTTATATAATGACAGTTTAATTTTTGTTATTTCTAAAGACACTTGTTCAGTCTAATCAATGAGAATATTCCTCTAAAATTGTACTGGCAAAGTTGCAGTAAAACTTGAACTATCACAAACGATGGCTTCTAATCAGCCTTGGAAAGCACGACGTGTTCTGTGGATTTTGTCTATGCGAAGGACATGTTTTGCGACAATATATTCAATGATCTGGGGGGGGGGGGGGGGGGGGGGCGTTGTTCCGTCCTGTTGATAGTGAGGGGTTTTCTAGTAGCAAATGATGTATTCACTTCACAGATACCGCGATTTAACGAGCACGTATTTTGAGTGTTAACAGAATATAAGCCGCTGCAGATTTCGATTATCGGCGTTTAAAGGACACGTTTAGCATCGAGCCATGCAGACATATGCTATGGTATATTCTTATACTCTGCCAGTAAAGAACTGGAGAACTCTTAAGATAGAAGGAAGATTATCACATGATCATGATGAAGTAATTGTCAATGATTAAGCTTCTGATGAGCTGCGGTTTGCCCACCGCCGACCACTCCCATTGTCAAACTAGTTGCTAATGTTTTGCTTACTTACCATATTTCTTACCGGTTACTCACAACATCCTCTCATGAAAAAAAACTGTCAGCTTTATTACTGATATTAGCACTGAAGTAATTTTATCTTTGCTTACAATTGCAACACTGTTTTACTGCTTCTGTTTTATTTCTGATTTAAGTAGTTGGGGAGCACAATAGGAACATAATTGAGTTATCTAGATGCTAGAGCATCTGTTTTGGCATTTTGAATTGGCAGTGTTATGTGCTGGATTGTTCTTAATTAAGTTAAGCACAGGAATCCAATGCTATGCCTGTTGTCCTATAAAAATGTCAGATCAGTAACATAATGGAATTGTCCAACAAAAATCTCAGACAATGCTGCCATATAAACGTGTCTGAGCGACCCAGCCAGCTGTCATTCACCACTGTGCAAGCTTACTAATTACCTCTAAATTGTTTTGTCAGTGGTCTTATCAAGACATGCATTAAGGTTATGACTATTGATTTTCTTTCTTATTTTCCAATCTGCTCAAACAGTGTCCCTTAGCAAAAGAAATCCACATCCACGCTTATGAAGTCGCACGTTAAACCCTCTCACGAAGTAACCACAGCATGCAAGGAATTGATTATTGAGTGATTATTGGTTAGTTGAGTAGAATATTGCACTTGCATGGTATTGATATCTGTTTTCTTAACAGCTCGAACATTATCAAGGTGAACTAGTTAGCACCACGGAGATGAGATCGAGCCTCTGTTATTATGTTTGGCTGGTGGCAACGCTTGTAGCACCCTTTGGTTGAATCGCATCCCCTGTGAATAGCCCGATTTAATGAGCCCATTGTTTGATTTCACTAGTGTATGGCGGGTCGTGTTCACTCCAGTGGGTAGCCCCCCCCCCCCCCCATCCCCAGCTAGGCTGTCCCAATGATCTGGCGGCAGTAAGTGGAGAGATGACATAGGCCGGCCTGGATTGCGTCGGCCTCGTGGGGCTTGTGTCATTGTCGCAGCACATCGGGTCTCTTAGCGCGGCGGAGTCTGAGCCATGTGACCTCAGCCGTGGTCACACATGCTCCCAAGGCACCTCGATATAGATCCCCAGTCCCCCGAACGCTTTAGAGGGCAGTATATAAAATAAGCAATGAGATCATGTTCTGAGCTCAACTTCAGTTCACCTCGCACTTGGTATGACTTAATGGCCCTTTCTGGGCTCCACCCCCACTGTCAAGAGTGCAGTCGTCCCCCTGCTCTGTTATGTGTCGTTCCTGGAGGATAGGGCTCAACTTTTGTGGCCATGGAAACGTTGAGGCCAGATGCCTGAGGATTAGCTGGTACTAAAACGAGGAGTCGAAGCCTGTTTGATTTCTAAGGACATCGCAGCCACTTCGCTCTGGTTAACACCAGCGCACACTCTGCACCACAAATTATGGATTTACTTGTGGGAAAAAAAAAACATAATGCTTAGATTCTGTGTGCTTTGTGGCTGTGCCGTGTAGCGACTAGCCTATAATCAAAGGTTACTGCCACAAATAAAGACACGAGCCTGATTGGTGGTTTTTTTATATATCCTTCTCCATATTTGCACAAGCTTCCTTGGCGAGTCACATTTGGCTAATTTGTAACCTGGTGGCAGAGTCACACAATGAGTCAAATGAGGCCCCCAGAAGCAGAAGGAATGAAGGCAAACAGGGGGGGGTGGGGGGTGGGGCGGGAGCTAATGCAATTGGAATAGCTCACAAACGGCGGCCCTGGGATACTCACCTAATCTGGGGGAAGCCTGGACCTGATAAACATTGCAGGGGTGAAATCCCTCACTCCTCCCCCTCCCCACCCCCCAAAGCTCGGGTACCTTGGCCCTCACTCAAACGCGTCATCATGTTCGGTGTGTGGATACAGCCACCCATTTACCACCCCGCACGGGTCACCATGCACAGGGATGCCTCTACGCTGATTGTCCCACAGCAGACGTTTCTGTCATTTCAGGTTAGCGGTAATTGAATTTCTGCAGGCCCTGTCTGTGATTTCACTTGGTCAGCCGTGCATAACAGGGTGCCACCTTTAATCAGATAACATTTACCAGGCTTCTGGGCAAAAGCAATACTGGCATTTGATTTTACTTCTTCTTCCAAAAGCATAATATTCTCTGGCCCTCTCGCCCTTCTTTATACAAATACTGTATGATCAGCTGGGGGAATGAGCCGTGTGATTGGAGATGAGGTAAAAATATCTGCAAATACGGGGATAGCCATGAAAAACAGGTTGCTTAGGAACTGTTTATGGGTGGTACAATAATAAATTCCACTTGTCTTGACTTGTGTAAGCTCTAATTAAATACCCTTTAAGTACACAACTGCCTCAAGTTCCCTAAATCATTCTAATAATTATCAGTCTCCATCTGTTTGTATCTGGAGAGACACTGTTGAAACAAACAGCCTACAGAAGATTTTGCTTGTTTGTTTTTCCCATTTCCTGGTTCGATGAAGGTTGCCGGGATCGGAAGAGTACGGCATGGCGCCGGAGTTCTCAGTTTGTTTTGTGTGTTTCCACTCCTCTGCGATCAGTCCGCACAGGCCTTCCCGCACTGCTGCGGGCCCGCTGTTTAATCTGCCAGGGCGCGCTGTGCTTAAGCTGGGCTTTCATCTGCAGTGATTCTGCGGGGGTGAGGCGGTCCAAACACAGCTGCTTCCCAGCTGTGGCGGCCTGCGTGTGCGGACATGAGGCGATCATTTACTTGTTGTGTGCAGATGGGGGGGGGGTCGCATGACTGTATATGCGGGGTGCCCACCCAGACTGTCACACAATACTTCTCCGTCACTCTTCAGAAAGGGTGGCATTCTCACATTTGGGTGGAGAGGGGGACCAAGGACATTATCCCGTTCCCAGATGAGGCTCGGTTCAGCCAGTCACTTTGTGTTCAGTGTATAAAGTTAACAATCAGTTCAGTCCCTAAGTACATGTAACATATTTGCTCTCTATGCAGTGTGATTTAACAGGTGGAGTGACTATCCAAAACTCTTTCTGTGTTGCTTTGGATGTCGTCTGAAAGCAATTCTGCTCTTCTAGCTGCCAGAAGGCAAGCAACTAACATAGAAAGTAGATACCATGCTGACAGAATATCTTGAGACTAGTTCAGTGAAAATATTTCAGATTTATTGGTTTTATAACAAAAATCATTACTTTATTCATTTTTTACAAAAATATATATTACATTAGAAACATTCATTTCAAGTAGTAATCAATTGAAACCCATATTATAATTCTAAAAGAGCTCTTCTCTAAAAAGTTCATTGACCAGGATCACTGGGTGCTTTTTAATTAGTAACACCTTTGCAATAACATAAAACACCAAACATTTGTGTTTAGTATCCCTTTGGGAGCCAGTGCTAGTTGCAGTTAATAGCCAAACGGCATGGGCAGAACTGAATGAGTCAGTCAACAAAGTTGTGACACTTAATAAAAAGAGAATGTCTCTGCAGAAGATATGTGTAAATATGTTAAACATTGTTGATTGACCTGTCAATGGAATTTTGTTATGAAGCCAATACATTGCAACATTTTTACATAATTAATCAAGTGTCCCAACACTTTCTGTGAACACGATATATAAAAACTTTCGTGATAGTTCTGCTTTTAATAATAGTGTTGTATTTCTTTAATAAATGTTTTTTTCTTCCTTTAAGTTGTGCCAAATAATGGGATTCTCTTTTGAAGGAGACCACTGACATTCTATCCTTTAAAGTTACCAAAGTCTGTAGGGAAGGACTTTCAATAAAAAACAGGACAGCTATTTTGTCAAAGAATTTTACAATATATTTTTTTCCAGTTCTTTATTCTTTTTGCCTTTGTATTTTTGTTTCAGCTAAGATTTGGTTGGCCAAATAAGGTCATGAAAGGTCATTTGAGGTCACGAGATGAAGTTAGTTATTTCATTGTTGCCCTTCTAATTCTAGGTGCTACCAGCTTTAGATGTATTGAAATGCTAAATTTTAATGCTCTCTTGTTATCCAATCTATAGTTTTGTGGGGTTTCCTTAAATGGCGTATTGTGGTAGTTAAAACTGGTGATTTGTATTCCCTTGAAGTCTTTTCTTCTTCTTGCATTGTTGTGGAGATGATGGTGTTCTGTTAATTCCAAGAACATACTGTCTCTTTGAAAAGCATTAACCTACACAAATTCCTTTTGTCCATCGAATGCCCATGGCATCAAACCGTGTTTTGGCGCTTCAGTCGTACATATGATTTGGTGCCTGCGTTTCGTGAGTTTCCAGTTCAGCTCCAGCCCGCTATGCCACGCTGTGTTGAGGCATGAAGTGGACGTCCAGTGCTGAGTTCGGGCTACAGGCATGGGGGAATGCGCCACGCGATTCGTTGCAGGGGATGTTAGAAAAGCGGCCGGCCGCGAGTCACTTTGTGTCTTTTGTTTTGTTTCAGCCAGTGTGGCTGTGCCCATCATGTCCTGGTCATTCACATGTGCTGAGATCAGTCACCTCTCACTGTCTTGCACCACCTAAACCAGTGACACCAAAGCACAGGTTTAGTCTTCAGAGCTCTGTGGTTTTTTCCTTCCTTTTTTCCTTTAATCTAAGTCGTACTTGGTTGCAAGTCTCAGCATGTCACAAAGGAAAAGGGACTATTTCACAGGGCAGAACCCCAATAAGATGCAAATTCTTTCAGGTTGTTATTAACCTGCTGACTCTCAGTGAGGCAGGGAAGCGAAAGGAATTTCATTGCCTCGGGGTAATTGTGCCTTGTTGCAAAAGGGGTATTACCAATAGAAGAGGTGGCTTCAGTTAATGAATTTTTTTTCTCATCAAGCTTCTGCAGGACATGTTTTAAAACCTGCTACTTTAATTTCAAACAGAGCAAATCTTTGTGGTAAAAATAACCAACGCAATTTGTGTCGTATTCCTTGGATGAATAGCTTGATGGATGAGGGTAAGCAGGTGGGATAACCAGCATATCTAATGGGGGTCTCCATCGGCCATGATGTCCTGCACGTTGTCAGCACTGGTTCTGCACTTCAGGTCTCTCCACTGGTAAGAGTCCAACTGAGGTCATAGATAAACCTGCTGCCGGGTGGTTTTCATGTCAACAGAAAAGAGAGTCTCCCATCTCCCACTGGAGCCACATCAGAAGACGTGTGGAACTGAGGAAAGTCAGAGCGGATTGGTTTATGTTTGAGTGAGATCACTGTAGCTTACTTTCAGTTGCGGGCAGTTTATTGAAAACGTACTCTGTGGTTTTAAGCAGTGGTCAACACCATGGTGAATTCTGATTGGTCAAAATTCAATTTTCACCACGGACATGGTATCTAAAAACAAAGCCCACATTTTTTTTTCTTTTTTTTCTCAATCAACACATTTTTTTCTCAATCAAAACGTTTTGCTGTGGACACAGACATGTTTGTCCGTGTACAGACAGGTTGACGATGCCTGGTGTTGAGTACTGATGATTTTGAGTGCGTGCACGACTGGGGAGTTCCACTTTCCTCCTCTTGTGGATTGCAGAGGCTTCCTAAGTAGTTTGAGTCGCTAAGCCATAGCAACAGCAAGTAACCGTACGTGCTGGCTTGTGTTTATTGATGGCAGAGTGCAATTCCGCCTCGCATTTCTTTGAGATGACCCATAACCAGGCTGATTCATCAGCTCATGAGGGAAACAAAACTCTGCAGTTTTCCTGTTAAAAAAGTAACAGTAGCTTCCCCGGGAGCAAAGTTCCCTCAGGCTGTCCTGTGCAGATTACAGGGCATGTCCGTTCCGTTGCTCTTCCCAGTGTTTGTCCTTTATTTAAATTTTCCATTGAGATATGTGGTCTGGTTTCTCTTATGCTGAACAGTGACTTTTACTCAGCTTTTGGCTTCAAACATACCCCTTGTAGATTCCACTGATTGGCACAGTATTGGTAATGGTCTCTCACCATAATATATGTGTTTTAGTCTGCAGCATGCAATCTGACAGCGGTAACTTGGGCCTTAAGAGCAGGAGGAATCGAATCATAATTTGTGACAACCGGGTAACCGTGTTGCAGCTGGTGCATAAATAGAAAAGGCTGCCATTACCAGTTTCCCAGTGCCATTAGTTATCACGTACTGGAACCTGAACCTGACATTAGGAAGTTATGGCATGTTGCCTCCGGAAAAGAAAGTAGTATTTAGCTGAATAACAGCAAGGACATGCTTTATATATATATATATATATATATATATATACACACACACACACACACACACACACACACACACACACACACACACACACACACCTACCTCTGCTTTTATTGATGCTAATATCTGGGTCTGTGTGTAAAAGTTGTGTGACAGAGAGCTGGGCCTGTATCACAAAGTGAGATTTGTTGGCTAGCTAGATAAATTGTCTGATATTAAGGTTGCCCGGTTTAAAAGGGCTCCTTACATTTAGCCCAGATTACCTTAAATCTGATGAGTTACCATTCTAACCCCAAAATCCAGCTTTCTGATACAGGCCCGATGTTATCTAAACCAGTTGATAGGCAGTATACCTAGACTACCAAGTGATAAAAATGTAAGAAACAATTAATTTATTGTATTGATGAAATATGTCTCTCCTTAAAAAAGAATCCTGACCGCCACCAATCCAGAGACTATACTGTCTGCCTAGGTATGCTTTACTACAGTGAAAACTGCTTTAATTAACTCACTAGACCATTATGGCGATTGAGCTAAAACAATTTAGCCAATAGCAGATTTAAAACAAGATAAAAAAAAGATCATAATGGAATTTGACAAGGGTCAGTGATCTAATGTTAGTCAAGAATGAATTGATTAGATAATCAGATTGAAATGAAGCAAAGTGGTTATCTGGCTATTAATGTTTCTGGCAATGAATCAAGGAGGCTATGAGTGACTGGACAAGAATGCATCATTATAGACTAGGGCTGGGCAATTAATTCAATTTTAATTTCAATCATGATTTTGGCTTCTAGCAATTATCAAAATAAAATAATCAAGATAAAATGATTATTGTGCCGTATTTCATTTAGTTCCCAGCCTCTTCTTATTTGTTTCTCAGTTGAGTTTTATTTACAGTTCAAGGAAATGCACCAGTAAAAAGACAAGATTTTTTAGAAAGTTCAACAAATGCATGATATTTCCAAAGTCAATGAGTAATCATGTTAAATAATCGTGATCTCAATATTGACCAAAATAATCATGATTATGATTTTTGCCATAATTGAGCAGCCCTGCTATAGAGATTTAGAAACGTTTTTTTTTTTTTTGGCAAGTAGCAGTTTTTGGGTTGCAAAAATGAATCATTCCCACAACCAGGGGCGATTCTAGGTTCAGAGCTTTGGGGGTGCTGAGCACCCAGAGAGCTGCCCAGCAAGGCAAGATACACTCTACTCGTCACAATGAGACTTTTTCCCTGCCTCTCAGTGTACTTTCAATCAAAAGGCAAATAACCAAACCACGTGTACATTTAATAAAATATATGACTATTTAAACACTGATCCAACATTATTCTTGATTGACAGATCATGATCTTCTACTTTTACCTGAATGCCCGTCCTTTTTTTGAAAAAACTTCCTTATATCCATTATGAACCTGGCTGTCTTTCTGTGCAAAATACACACACACACACACACACACACAACAGAAGTTATAAAGTTAATGGGCATCCAGTCAGTTAGCTACCTTAGGTTTAATATTCGGAACATGAAAAAATAACCAGCTTCTCTCGTTCCATTTCAAAGAGGACTGGTAAAACGGTTGGCAATTTAAGTTTTTAGATTTAGGCTATATAAATTTCAATGGGAGCAACAGGACGGTCAAAATGTTGCTGATTTTCCTACAGAGTAGGGCGGATTGTAGGGTAGCAAACATCGTCAGAAAACGTGTTTTCAACACTGCAGTTTACCTGTGAGGGTAACAGGGCTGTCAAGTTTTGAAGACAGGCAAGAGTGACGTTCCACAATATGCCTTTTCATTGGTTGTTGTGTTGTATTCTACCCAGATACAATAGTACTATTTTCTGATTGGCTATTGTGTAGACCCTTTCTTTTTTTTTGATTGGCTGGTAAGTGACAGGCTCTTGGGGCAAATCTTGTCCGACTTCAACGTCATAAAAGAGGCGTGTTTCATCCGAGTTCCGACTTGGAGAGAAATAATCAAATGTGTCATAATGTCACTCAGCTCAGAATTTCCGAGTTCCGAGAGAAAAATGAACGCACCATTAGACTCCAGCGGAGACACGCTTGTTTTATAGTGAGGCGCTACTGTGCCGCGGTCTGGGGAAAAATTGGGGTCTGCGGCATATTAGCCTACAAATTATTTTTCCGCGTGAGAAATACAATGTGTGGCGGGAGTGCGTGACAAAAGAATGAAAAGAGTGACTGTCACTCTCAATGCGTGACACTTGAGAGCCCTGGGGTAATGTTTTTCAGCTAATTAGAGACATGGTCTGACTCCTACTACCTAACTATATAAAGAAAGAGTTACTGAAGGTTAAATGCAGCTAACATGTCCTGTTTTAAGCCAAGTACTCACACCACCGCTCCAATGCGTCTCAGCCACCATTGCTGGAGCCAGTCAGAGTAGTGGAGAGTGAAGCTGGAACGAACCATTTTTCGGGGCTGGGGGGTATCTATACTAGTTATTAAAATATTACATCTGAATGATTTTTCATATTTTAATACTGTCTCACATAAACAGCATGAACTGTCAAAAAAAAGTTAGAAATCTTTGGGGGTGCTTTTATTCATTTTGGGGGTGCTGAAGCACCCCCAAAAATGGGCTAAAATCGCCCCTGCCCACAACCCTGAATTGTGATCGACAGTTATAATATGGATGGATGGATTGACGTCTTTGTAAAGCTAGGCTCCGTTAAAAAAACGTGGGACAACCACTCCCAGAAATCTTGGGTCATGGCTTTAGTTCATTAACAACTTTTTTCCACGCAGATGCTCCCCAGATACGTAAGCGTAAGTTCCTTGACAGCTGGGAGTGACTTCCATTGGTAACTGTGTTGTGCAGAGGCAGACCCATGAGAAATGAGGTGAGCGCGCTCAGGAATGGAGAAAGTGCGGAGGCATGAGGGGTTACATGAGCCAGTGTGCAGAATGAAAGAACGCGACCCGGCTGATCAGAATCACCCTCCCAGCTACAACCGGCTGCCTTTGTGCTCTGGGCTTTTACACACACAGTGTAAGTGGGAGGACACTACACGTCACAGAGACGGCGGATTTGATTTCTGGAAATGAGATTGTTTCCAACAACTCCAAACGGAAAAGTACTTCCTCTACCCCCGGCTATCTCTGGCGAGGGTGGTAGTTGATGGTGCCACATGAAGACGGGAGCACATCTGACCAAATGCGCTTAGATTCATCTTAGAAGAGGAATGTTGGTGGTTTTTCAGAAAATAACCTGACAGTGTATAATTTCTCTCTCCACCCTAACCTCATGTTGGCTCTGTGGGCTGCGCTGAGCTGAGCTGAAGCAGTGTCCCCTTCTCTCAGGGAATCTGCTATGTTCTGAGAAGCTGCTTTTATCCATCTGCTATGGAACGGCAAGGCCTGGAAACAGGCATCTTGAAGCATCAACATTGACTAAATTATGAAGAACAAATGGCCTGAAGCTTTTCTTGTGATTTGAGGAAATTCCTGTAAATCTGACAGAGATAGTGAAGTGGAGAGTAGCGTGAAGATCTTCTGACTTATTACTGTGCTGATAAGCATGCATGATAGACAGTGGGAGCTCAAAAATAAGACATTTTTCCAAATATGTGGCTTCTGTAGTTCTGTAGATGCTCACCTGACCCTGCCGTTTAGTTTTAGTAGAACTTTAATTGACAGTGTCTTGGTATGACTAACTGGCTTAGCACGCACTGGCTTTAGGTTGTGATAATGATATGTTTTTCGTGGCAAGATTGTAATCAGTACATGTGCTACATGGCACGTTTTTGAGCCAGTGGGTGCTAAAATAAACAGTGTAATCTAGATTTTTTTACCTTGAAGCACTAGAGCACTTTTTACCAATCCGGTCCTAGGGGACCCATAGACAGTCCACATTTTTGCTCCTAGGAACTGGGAGGGAGCAAAAATGTGGACTGTCTGGTAGGGAGGTGGGAGGGAGCAAAAATGTGGACCGACTGTGGGTCCCCGAGGACCGGATTGGGAATCACTGCACTACAGCTAGCTCTCGACCTCTCGTTTATAATATAACAGATTGCAGTCACGCCTCCATCTTCGTTCTGTTCTTCTGAAACGGAATCCACTTTCTTTTTTCTGGAGTTCACATTCATATGGGCTTAATTTGTGTTGCTTCCCATTGACACGTTGCTGAAAGGCAGCTCTTTCATCACGCTGCACTCATCCCTTCGGGTCAGTGTCCCCGGAACAATCATTCAAGTCATTATGAGCTCTGTCCCGCTAATTAAATGGGACCACCATTGATGTGCATGTGTTTCTCTCTGTGTGTGCATGAGACACAAAGCCATCTCGAGGACCCGCGAGGGCCGGGGACCTTGGTGCCATAGTGCCCGGATTCCCATTCTGACCCATCATCGTGTTCCTCTTGGTTCTTTGTTGGCCTCGTCAACAGAACAAATGCTCCCGGGTTTGGTGAATTGGGATAGAACAGAACTGCATAGACATGCTGGCATCAGTCTCTGGGTATAGATTTAACTTTGTAAGTTAGCCCAGGATCCCTTATGCAGGGATAATGGACCTACGGCATGATAAGACGATTATGGGCCCGCTGGCTCCGCGCGGCCCCCTTTAAGCAGCTGAGAATGGGCGACTTAGTGAGTTTAGCGGGTCCCGGAGTGCGGTTTCTTGAAAGCCCACAGAGCAGCATTCATCCGCTGGGCCCGTTCACCTCCTCCTGTTTTCAGATGCCGTTTGAACTTTCATTTAATGGGTGTGTGCCAACCCCCCCGAGTACTGGGAGGAAGCTGGGGGGAGGGAGGGAGGGAGTGTGAGAAGTGTGGGGGATTTCAGAATGGTATTTCCATCCAGAAGATTGCAGCCAAGAAGACCGCTTTGTGTCCCATGTGTGTTATAAGCTGATGTGTTAATATTCATGCCATATACCTTAGAGACATATATATATATATATATGTGCGTGTGTGTATATATATATATATATATATATATATATATATATATATATATATATATATATATATATATATATATATATATACACACACACACATTTCTTCAGGAAATAGATCGTAATTTGGCTTTTTATTATTAAAAAGCAGAGAAAGTGCTCTTTGTTGGGCGTAAAATTATGTTCTCTTACACGATTCTGGGCATTTCAGTCAGTGTTTGACTGCCCATATTCCCGCCATCTTTGGACATCACCTAAATCTTTCCCAAAACTATATTCTGCTTGGCAGAAAGCCAGTGTGGTTAGCAGTAGCGGTGTAACGATATACTCAGCCCACGAGACGAGAGGAGACACGATATTGGGTTCACGTGAACGATACCTAAGCCCATTTCAGTATTAGACAAACGTAAAATACATCTTCATCGCAAGGAATGCAACTGCGATGCACACACTGTCCTTTGTACCTAATCAGCTCCGCTTGATCAAGTGGCATGGCGCAGTTCTCAGCGTCCCACAGTACATCACATTTCAGATTCCATGCGGCACATTTGGGTTGGACACAGGTCGGATTCTGTGTGCATTCCAGACATCCTTAATGCTATTCAGCCCTTCCTAAAATTAAATGAAATGTCTATACTGTAAAAACATAGAATAATCACATTCATCACTCAATTAACTAAAGAAAGGATCAAACCCATCATACCTGAATTATTTCCATTACGTACAGCTGTAGTATGGCCTTGTACAGGTGACCCCCATCAAACGCACCTTTGTCCCGTATCTCCGAAAGAAGCTGTATCCAATATTCCATACCCTCTTTTCGGAGGATGCCCCACCAACTCTAATGCGCTGGTTTGCTGTACTCACACCAGTGAGGTAGCTTCGCTCTCCAGAAAAGCCGTCTCCCTGGTCCGTGCATAAATGTACCTGCAGCTCACGTACAAGGCAGTTTTCTGTACCGTGGTCAGTCCGTACAAGTTTAGGACAGCTATTTAATGTTTCTAAGGATTCTACAAAATAGCCCCCAATAACTCTTGGGTCACTGTTTGTTTTGTAGGCATTCAGCCAAATTATCAACCGAGAGAAGCCGTCAATGCACCCGTTAATGCACACACCAAACGGTTTTAACTTGTCATGTGAATCGATGTGCCATACTGTAGGTAATTGGGTTCCTTTGAGAAGTACTGCCTCCTGTGAAGGCTCCGCTGCCGTCTGTATGTTGACGCCTCAGAATCCAGCTGGTCTAATATGATCCTAACATCTTCTTTTTTTACCTTAAGACAATTTTCTTGGCACTTTGTGTACATCCATCTATACCCATGCATTTTCCCGGACACTGCAGCTATTTCTGGATGAAGTCAATTACCCGACATATTGGTGCAGTTCTTCCATCGGCTGAGTCTGTTCTTTCAGAAAATGCATGAAATGAGTCCTGCCATTGATAATTCCATGTCGATGTGCAAGAACTGCTAGAATTTCATTGTACGACATCCCAAGGTTAAAATAAAACTTAATCAGCTGAATCCTGTCTATTATAATCTGTATGGATATATCTGTCGGGCCTCAAACACAGAGTAAATTATCTTGTGCGTACAAGTTATGTATCTTGTGCGCACACGATTTAAACAAATCACTGTATGGGACTTCGGGGGCTCCATACAATATAAATAACAAACATAAAATGCAGTGGATTTAAGTAAAGAGCTATGATGGTGCTGCAAATGGCTTTGCATAGTAGTAGCGTTAGCCGCTGCATACGGCATTATTTTCCTACAATGCTTACAGATGGTTCGTGTTTTGTCTGTCACCCTTTCGCTGTTTATATTTTCCGCCGGGTACCCAAAATGCTGCCACACGAAAGATTTAAATGTGTCTGGGGCATCTGCTATGGTAATTTCGTCAGAGGCCGACATGCTTACATCAGCTGATTTGCAGCGCCTTCGCGAGACCACTTTTCACTCTGACAAGACATGTTGTAATATCGCGAGATCTCGCGACACGAGATCTCGTTACAAACCCTAGTTAGCAGGTGTTGCTCTTACAGTGATGACTGTCAGTGTGCCAGGAGACACGTTTCGCACATCTGCGGGAATATCCTGGGAATGACCCCTATGTCACTGGCCGCATGCCATTCGAGGACATTTTCGCACAAATCCGTAGGTGACCTTACACCTGTAATTACCCTTTATTATAGTGGAAGAGGGGGGGTTTAACATCTGCTGCAAATGAATGGGCTGGTTTAGCAGTCACATTTCAGGGTGCTGTTTGACAAATCTCCCTGGCAAGCAGATGTCAGACGTCGCATATAGTGGTTATTGTACAAGTATGCCTTGAAATTAGGCATTTTCTCCTCACTAAGAGCACAGGTGAAGTCCTCTGGCCAAGGAGGACTCGGGTGGTTTTGTGTGTAGCTCAGCGTCTTATGCTGGTTTGAATCTCATGATGGGTTGAGTTATTTCCCCTTTGGGCCCCTGAGCGAGGCCCCCAGTTGCTACTGAGCCCGTACGACCCTGATTTCTCAGTTGTGTGTTGCTCTGTATGAAAGCATCTGCGAAATAAACGTTTATGCTTCTCTCCATGAAGTTTTTTTTTTTGAGTTTTCAGCCCAGCGCATAGGTCGTGATGGTTTATTTACCGCATGACGCACCCAAACGGAACCAGCGCCCAGGCGTTGCTGGGTTGTCTTCAAAACTGCTTCTGTTGCCTCCTTTCTGCAGAGTCCTGCTGTGTGACACACTGGCTCCCGGTGAAGCGTAGGGATGTTTTTGATGTCAGTGAGTAAACAAAGACAGCCTTCTGTATGACTGAGTATAAGCACCACAGGGAACATAGTTCCCATCATCCCATGAGTGTTCATCACAGAGACAAGTTTCCATTAGCTGAACTGACAACCCCGCGCTCTTTTCTCATGTATCCCACCAGTACTGGCCATCTGCTTTTATGGGAAATGTATAGCTTCAAAAAGCAAGATAAGCCTGTCTTTGATTTGTGTGTCAGTTTGTGGTACATATTATAATAAACTCTGCATTCAAATTGACATCACATACTGGGATAATCGTTTGTTATTTCAGACAACATGGAGGCACAGACTTTACAGAGAAGGTTTTCCATCAGCATGTGTTAGTCAGTGCACTGATATTCGACTGATGTACTACTACAATGATGAAGTTCGTTATTCGCCATTTGCACAAGTACAATGCAATGCTTTTTCTCACATACCCCATCTTACTCTCCTTTGAGAAACACACACACACACGCACACACACACACACACACACACACACAGTTGAAAGTGAAGCTTGTGCTCCAAGCACAGGGTCAGGCCCTTTGTGGGGGGCGGGGGGGGGGGGGGTGAGCGCCTTATTCAAGGGCCCATCACAAATGTGACTTGGCTGCTGAGGTGGACTTGAATTAGTGACCTTCTTACAGGTACAGAGGCCGAACCCACTAAGCTGCACACCTCCCCCCCCCACCTGAAACTGGAACCTGCTGGGTCCCCTTACTTAAATATAAGAAAAGGGCCACGGTTGGCAAGGCAGCTCCCACATAAACTGAACTAAGATGCAGAAAAGCACCCTAAGCAGAATCATGTCCCATTGTTCCAAAAGTGGTGCGACCTAAATATGTAAAACAATGGGCTCATCTGTTTTTAAAAATGTGCATTGTAGTATCAATTTCAGGTAGTATTTTTATCCATACTTGATAAATGAGAGATCACATCTGTTAAAAGAAGCAGTCTCAATTTAGCTTTTGGCCCTTTTCTGAGGTATTAATGAGTATGTTTGTTTTGCAGATGCTGGGAGAAGGTTGAATGAGTAAGATAAGGAATGTTATCGCAATGAGTTTTATCAGATTATGCAGGCGGGGTGCAGTCTCTGGTGAATTCTTTCCTTCTTTGTTCTTTATAATCACACTGTTCTGAGTCAGACGCTCATAAAGCCTTTATTTATTTTCTTTTCTTTTTTTTTTTTTTACAAAGATGGCCATCGATCTCCGTCGTGTGTGGACATAGCTAAGTATGATCAGCTTTGTCTTTGTAGCCGTACTTCTATAGTGAATAGACTGCAATGGCTGCACAGAAATTTTGCTCAGTTAATTTTAATTTTTGTGGCTTAGTGGGTAGCAATGTTACATCACAGCCCCGGGGGTTAAAATCCTGCCCCCTGCACTGTATATGCTTGTGTGTTCCTGCTCTGCCACTCCGGTTTCCAGCAGAAGTCTAAAATAAAATGTGGTTAGGTTAATTGACATCTCCAAATTGTCCATAGTGTCTAATAGGGGGTGTGTTCCCTGCGATGGTCTGCCATCCTGTCCCATCCCAGATGATTTTGTGCCCTCTCATGCCTCATATAGCATATGTGCTTGGATGACAGAGAGAATAACGAACAGGGACCCAGAGCTTTTATTACTGCTAATAATGTGTTTTGCAGGAAGTGTGAATTCCAGTCTATTACACTGTGCCAGTTCACAATCGTTCTGGAACATGTGAAGGAATTTTCTCACAAAGATGGCACTGTAATTAACTGTGGTCCTGAACATCAGCTGCCATTTTCATATGCTATCAAATTTATTTTCATTTAAAAGTTATTTCTATACCTACTTTGTGATTTTGCTACTAAAACCAGAAAAATGAATATTGTAAGTACTGTAGGTTGTAATGACTAACATCCATCCATCCACCTTCTAGTAGCTAACCCAGTACAGGGTTTGTAATTATATCTTTGTGGGGACTCTCCATTCATTTCTATGGGGAAAACCCTAATCCAAGTATAACGACCTTAACCCCTACCCAGCCCTAACCTTAACCACTTAACAAAGTAACCAAACAATATACAAGATTGCCATTTATACTTTTTTGATTGCATTCACAGATCTTTGTGGGGACCTGAAAAAAAACGGTTTTTATTACATTGTGGGGGACATTTGGTCCCCACAAAGTAATATAAACCTAATCCACACGTACACATTATGGCTACTCAGACACACTGGCCGACTTAACTGCGTGTCTTACAACTGCAGGAAGAGACAGGAGAACCTAGAGTATGACAGTGTGACACGGGGAAATCATACAAACTCACAAGGGAGACATTCAATCCAGCAGGCTTGGGCGTGTGTGGTGACAGAGACTGCCTCTATGCCACTGTTTACGATCTTTAATATGGAAAAATAATATCGCTTGTGTCTCAGCTTTAAAGTGTATTAGTGTATTGTTTTGTATATTTTAAAAAGCCGCGCTACAGTAAATTCCGTCGTTCAAGGGCAGTATATGACTTGCATGTATGTCACCTTGCATGGGTCTGTGTTCTTGCTAGTGAAACACATACATTTGTTAAGGGTGTGATATGTTAGTCAAACTTAGCCTGATAGAAGCAAGGGCAGATATTCCCGGTGTTACGTCACTTGTCTCAGCCTGTATGAATATGAAATCCTCAGAACAATAGCGGTATTGCTCTTAACTTATCTGGTCAAGTATGAACAATGCTTGCTGAAATAGAATTTACAATTTTTAATCAAGAGGAATAAGCTTCTTTTAGGTGCAATTTGGTAAAATTTAGATTCTGTGCGTAATTCATTAATTAGTATTAGATCGTATGGTTCTACTCATACTTTTGATTTTTACCAGATTATTCAGTGGATGGTCTTCTATCCTGGATCCTCATTCATTCAAGGAATTAGCTTTCTGACAATAATCATTTAGGTTTCTGTCATTTATGGTTTACGTTATTCAGGCTTATATGGATGTGATGTTTACCAAATTGCCCGTAGGTGTGCATGTGTGAGTGAATGGTGTGTGAATGTGCCTTGCGATGGCTTGGCGCCTCATCCTGGGTTGTTCCCTGGCTTGGACCCGCAGCATTCGCGATAGGCTCCGGACCCCCAGTGGCCCTGAAAAGGATGAGCGTTTACAGAAAATGGATGGATGGGCAGGTGCCATGTGTCTGATTTTCTTAAAAAAATAGCCTTTATAATAGCCCACAAATTGCTCTAAATCAGGGGTGGGGAACCAGTTCCATGGAGGGCCGGTGTGGGTGCGGGTTTTTGGGATGACCTCTCAATCAGCCAATAACAGTGGGTCCTCAGGACTGGTGTTGAGAACCACTGCTTTATTATTGGCTGACTGAGAGGCCACCCCAAAAACCTGCACCGGCCCTCCATGGATCAGGTTTCCCACCCCTGCTGTAAATGCAGATGGATTCCGGCATCCGGTACAAAATTAAAAAAACAACAGGATGTTCACTGAAAACTGCACAACTCACTGTTCTGAAAGGGGTGACGTTGGACAATTATAATATGGGACTGGTTTAAAGCTGATAGAAATGTTTTTTTTTTATGTTTACCCTGTATAAATAAACAGCCGGCATATCGTTTACCTGGAGCGGTGTAACTTTCCCCCTGTGCTTTTTGCTCTGGTTCCCTATCCTCCAGTTTCCCAGGGTATTTGCCCCCCTCGTGTCCAGTTCCCATCTATAGATTTACCGGGATTTCCACAGATGTCAGTATATTTGGTGAAGTCCACAAAAATCTGCATGTTCCTTTGTCCCTAAAAGCAGATTTTTTTTGCAATTATAATCCATTTTAACGTTTATTCGCTTATAATTCCGTCTGTTTTCTACCCGTTTATGCTGAATAGAGTAGTGGGGAGCTTGGAACCAGTCCCACACAGAATAGGGCAAGTATGCACTCTTTATGTGATGCTAGTTCATATCAGGGCAAATTCTCTATCGAAATTCACAGGAATTTAAATGGAGTACCCAGAAGAAATCTGTACAACATGTGGAGGTTTGAGGCACCCTATTTGTTTATAATTACCTGAATAATTATAGTATAGAGCATTTTTTACAGGCACAATAAACGGTGTTTTGGTTTTCGTTTATATGTGATGACCTATTTACAAGGTATCATATAGCTAAACTCATCCCTCTAATTTTGAACTTAAGTATTGTCAGATGATCCACTGTAGGGTCTACAGGTCAAAGATAGAAAGTGAGGAGTCTTACAGAGTTATCTGAGCAGGCCCCATCCTAGGCTGATGGCTGACACGGTCCGCTTTTTCCCAGAGCTCCCGCCCCCAGCCACCGTAAGGATAATGGCCAGTTTTGTGAATATTCAGCTTCTCGGTTCCTTTTCTCAGTGTGTGACAGCAGTTTCTAAATCTTGGGATTGAAAATGGAAATTGGTGCCGGTGCGAGACGAGACCAAGTATTTTGCACCGTTAAAGCAAAGAACCTGATCCTTTTCCACATTCTGAATGAAAGTAATTGGCTTCCAGAATGTTCGGGTCTGTCTTCTTCATGATTAATCAGGAGGGCAGTCTTGCATTTTAAGGTTACAGTTTGAAATAACTGAATTCTGTAAATTCCAGATTGGTGACGGTGGCTTGGTGGCACATAAACCAATCCTTGTGTGAACAATGCTGCTCTTTCTAAACAGTGGAAGGAATCTAATGAGTGTCTGTTGTAATCTTTCAGACAGGCAGTGTTTTCAGACATCTTCCTTTCAGATCTTTCAGTTCTTTCAGTTCTTATTAACCATGTGAGTCTTTTTATACTGCAGCCAAATACTCCCTTTGAAAATCTGCTTTGTTCTGCTTGTCATTCTTTGTGAAATGTGGGTGACATAAAAAGTTGAAGAAAGGGTGGTATAGTGGCCTCACACCTCCAGGGTTGTGGGATCAAATCCCACCCATAGCTCTGTGTGTGCAAGGTGTGCATGCTCTTCCCAGGTGTCCGAGCCCATACAGAGTGGACTGGTTGCTTGCCTGGGGTGTAAGTTTCATACCACTGTGACCCTGAGCTAAATAAGCAGATTAGAAGATTGACATAGTAGTTCAAGAGAATCCTTCATCATCAGAAATCGAACCCAGCCAAATGAGTTACCATTCGTACATACTGTGCAGTACATGTCATATTGATACCTGTCAACATTGTTTGAGAAAGTACAGTTAGAGATTCATATTTGTGTATTTACTTATTTATTAACATTTCTGCTCTTTGTTTTGGCTCAGTTCTTTACATGTTCCTAGGAGCTTACATGAATCTCAGCATATCCCACGATGCACTTTGTTTCTCGCCAACATCTCTCAGACTTACATAAAAAAAGGCCACATGATCCCCAACCTGGCTTGACCCGGCGGGTTTGGAGAGAATGAACTGCCTCACTGCAAAGTGCAGAGGCCGTGAGTAAGGGAAGCGAACAGCTGAGCAGCGACTGCATGTGTTTACCTGCCTTTTACAGCAGAGGAGTATGAAGCCCACGTTTCTTTCTTGTTTATTTTATTCTGGGCCAAAAGTAACTCCAGGGAGAGTGAAGGACTGTATTCTACTGTAGTAACAGTGCAGCTGTTTCAGCTCTTTGGTCCTGGAAACTTGTTTATGGAGGGAACGGGGAGAAGCTCATACAAATAAGACTTTGAATGTATTCAAGGGCATGGGTTTTGCCGCTGTTTTCCTGCAGAGTGTGAAATGTTCCTTCCTCCATCTGCATTTGTACCATGGGCTGCTCAGAGTGTCACTGACCTTTCAGAAATTCCTCGGTAGGTTATAGCTTACTGTCATTTCCCATTCACACTGTTTTGGCAACTTCTCTCCTGCAACTGGAGGTGAGCTGGGGTGTATTGGATTTCTATATTTCATGACAGTGTGGACTCGGATGGTCTTGGGAATGATACCGTCTGTCTGGCAGTGAGCTCAAGCCATTTTTGAGAAAGTTTTGGCTTAAAAATGGTTGCCACCTTTAATATTTTTACAGTTGGATGTCCTTTGCAGTTACAAGAATTATATATAGATATAATGATACAAATGACATTATAATATAATTTGACACATTGTAGTTTTAAATAGCAGAATATTATTACACTATAAATGTGCAAACTAGAAAAATTATAGTATGTGTCAGATTTGTTTTTCTACAGCATGCTATGTTCATATTTTACCTACAATATAAAGCACCAATCTGGAAAACTACTTTTAGGTTAAGAGTTGTGTTTCTTTTTGTTTTAAATAATTCTTTGACATGGATTTTTGAAGAATAAGGTCCTTGTATACCCTAGATAACTTGTAGACAAGAGAATTTTTGATCACTTGCCATACTCTTCTGGTAGGAGGTTGAATGCTACTAATTGACCTTTTTATCTAAGGATTATTCACTATTTCCCGACTTGATCTTTTCTTTTTGCATGGAAAAGACGAAGGATTTAAATGTGAAGGCTCCTATTGTTTGCTTAATTTAGATAGGGCTGACCCTACTGCCAGCCGATGTTTAACATTCAGCTGTTAAGGGGGAGTTTTCTTCTGAGAGGAAGGTCACACTGACATGACGGTGGGTACATTTTGTCAGACCAAGGAGTCAGAGTCAAGGAGCACTTATTTTAACTTTCTTATTGCTATGTAATCTTATAGCTTTAAATTTGGGAATTTGATTACGGTGTCCACGTGTATTCCCTGTAAGATATGCTGGCAACAGCTGTTTTACATGTTAAAATTGGTACAATTTGAGGAACACTTTCACATTCTGACTGAATGAAAAAACACCTTAACCCTGTCCTTACAATGCAGTATTTTTAAAAATATCTTTGAGTTACATTAAGGTACCATCAAGTCATACTTCCCTTCAGCAGTTAGACCACTAGGCTCCCAGCGGAGAGATGAAATATCACCTGCAGCTACAGACTGATTGTGGTATTTTCATCATCTTGTGGAATTCGGCCTTTGATTCCTCCCCCCAAGCTTTCCGTCTGGTTGGGAGGGAGGTCGGCGGCATGTTTCGGCCCAGTCACCCGACACGCCCCATTTCACCCACTCCCAGTGATGCCAGGCCACTGATCTGGCACCGTACTGGGGGCTGTGGATGCCTCCAAGGGCCTGAACTTCAGCTTGCAGCATCAGACAAAATTCCTTGTTCTTGTTCAGGACTCTCATTTGGCACATCTGCCATATTAATCATTCGGTTGAGTGATGTATTATTTCCATGTTTGTAAATAATTGTACTGTTGTCAGTATAATTCTTCAAAAATGACATATAGTGTGAATAATAATGTTACTCAGTTTTTTATTTCAGAAGCCTTAAAAAAACTGCCATCTGTAAACCGTAGTATAGCATGTAAGCCATTAAAGGGCGAGCGGTCAGATGGCTTGGTGTAGTGGATAGCACTTTTGCCTCACACCTCTTAGACGTGGGTTTGAGTCTTCCCGCTAACTCTATTTGTGTGGGGTGGGTGCATTCTCCCTGGGTGATTGTGGGGTTTCCTACAGGTGCTCCAGTTTCTCTCAATGGTCCAAAAGCATACTGCAGCTAATTGGAGTTACCAAATTGTCTGTAGGTGTTCACGTTCGTGTGTGCCCTTTGATTTGTGGGTTGGTGCTCCATCCTCTCTTGTTCCCTGTAGGTTCTGGACCCTCTGCAACACTGAATAGGACTAGGGTTTATGGAAAGTGGGTGGATGTTTAGAAGCACTGCATTTTCACACTTTACCATTGTAAAATAATTCCACCTGCAACAAAACAACAAAAGTTTAGCTTAGTATTCAGATATGTCTAAAAAAAATTAAAGCAATTTGTGGCTATTCCACGTAATCAATAACATGATCAATGATGTTGAAGCAGGCTTGTGCAGCAAAACAGTATACTGTGGTATTTCGGGTATATCGCAGTATTTTCACTGCCCCCCACTAGATGGATTTTATCATCAAGATTTCATAGCAGAATAGCATTACTTTTGAAAATACCATCAAAATACCTCATACCACAGTGTAATGTCTGAATCGCATGAAAGTATAGGAAATTAGTTACTGCCCAAACCTACGTCAAAGTGTTTAACTTTATTCAAAATTTTACATGTATAAGTGTAGATGCGTCATGTAATGATTTTGTATTAGTTCTGTGTGAAGATGTGAGCTTGTTTGAATAGAGTTGACATCTGCCTGTACCCACTTGCCCTGTTCAGGATTTCTCAGCTCTTTCCAGGCAGCACTGGGATGCTGCTGAAAGGCACAAGCATACACACACCGAGTCATGCACCACAGCCCATTCAGAGGTGCATTGTCACCAAGGTACCATGTCTTTGAACTGTAGGAAGAAACCTGGCCGGCACAGCGGAAGGATGCAAACAATGAGTGGAGATGGGATTTGAAACCTCCGGCTTGTGTGTGTGTGCGCGTGTGTGTGTGAGAGAGAGAGAGAGAGAGAGAGAGAGACAGCGAGCCGGGGCATATGCAGCAGACGGGCTGATTGGCCCCTAGAGTACTTAAGAACAGAATGCTGATCACTGTCATCATCACTGTCATTCGCTATTTGTCTGGTTGTCTCCTGTTTTTATTCTGTGTTGTTTCTAGCGACTGACAGTCTGCAGGTAAGCAGCTCGTTGTACTCAAGTAGATAAGGCAATAACCTTGGACTCAAATTCAAAGATCCTCTGTCTCAGGGGTATATATTGGGGCGAGACCACAGGGACTTTCTGAAATCTGATTGGCTCCCAGAGTGCCCCCACCCCATCACTCACTGATTCGAAGCACATCATTGGCTAATGATAAAGTTGGCCCCTCTGTATGAATTATGGTCCATCTTATGCCCCCCACTGTAAAAAATCCTCGAATTGCCCCAGCAATCGTGTCCCTACCCTCGCGGGTGTGTCTCTGTGCTTATGACCGCACTGTTTTCAGCACATACTAAGGAAGCCAGTGTGGGGAGGGCTTTCTTGCTTTCGACTGGCCCTGCCAGCTTCCTCATTGCCGGGACAAAGCCAATCTCACTAGGGCCGTGAGTGAAAACTCGGGTTCTGTGCCAGGCGGCACCAGCCGGGATCACCCTGCCATGTGTCCCCAGTAAGATAGTCAGGCCAATTAAGAAAACTCACTCTGCCTTTATATCATCGGTCGAACGCTTGGCCCTTTCTGTGTCTCTGTTTTCAAGGGGTTCAATCTGCTTATAATGCACAATTTAACAAAGATAAGATCAATTAATCATCTTAAATTTAGGGACACTAAGAAGTATCCCCAAGAGTTTTATTCAGTTTCTGAGTGCTTTTCTAATTACCTTGTGCAAAGAACAGAAATTTCCATTGTCTTAATTTAATGAACTCCAGCAGTGTCTTTTATAAAATATTTTGAAGCTTTTATTTAGGAATAAATTGTCCTGTTTATGTCCTTATTGCTTCCCTGGTCACTGAGATCAGTTCCTTGTGTCTTGATAATATAGGGCTACTTCATGCCTGGTAATCATGACCGAGTCAGATCGCTCCACTTGTTGTCCCACGGAACTTTGTGGTAAAGGAATCCACCTGTTAGGCCACTTTTTTGTTGTTGCCAAACAGGAGCAAAATAGGAGTAGTAATCAATTTAAAAGTTTGCCTTCTAAATCCAGTACCTCTCAGGCACCTGCACACACGTTCCTGTTGATACAGAATGTTTTCCCATTTGTTTAAGAGGTCTTGTTTTGACTTATACATTTTTCATTACCAGACCTATACAGGCAACTGGGTGTAAAAGATGTAGAAACTCACCGTAAAACATGACAAGTGTGATTCTGTTTTCAGCAGCAAGAGTGATTCCTCATGCCAGAAATCCTTCAGGATGTTGCTACATTGTTAGCGAGGGTTTGAAATCCAGTCATATGAAGATATTGAACTTTCAGTCACCTGAAAGTTTTTGGCAGGGATGTCTTGGTGCATTTAACTGTTCCAGGAGTGACCACCTGTCAAATCAATATTATATTAATAGAGAGTAAGATTCTGTAGTAACAGGGAAATTGCCTATTAGCAGAAATAGATTTACAACTGGAAAACATTCTTGCATGGAAGTAAATCATGTTTGGGATTTTAAGTTCAAGCAGTAGTTTTGTTTAGCACCAGTCTAACAAGTGGGTTCAGATTTAGAAAGCAGTGATGGTTTTGGACGCCCTAAAATCCCAATGTTGTTAGGAGTCTCTTCCAAAACCAGAGAGCACACATTTGTGGAGCATGACCATTTTAAATGTCTGTGTCTATTTTGATAAGGTTACTGGTAAGCAGAAAAGTGGCTATACTTAACTGTGTACATGCGTGTTTCCCCAACAGACATAGTCGTATCTGCCAGTTTAATTAAGATGCCGCTTGGGTTTGGTTTGGTTTGCATATTGTATGGTGTAATTTTAAGGTTTTGTAGCATCATTTCAGTTTCTGTCAGTACCGCTTTTCTTTCTTTATTTTTTTAGAATTTAACCTACAGTAAGAATATTTCCTTCTCAGAAATGTATGTATTTCAACATAAGGATACTTGTAACCTGTGAATGCTGGTCAAACCAAACAGGGAATGTGGTTCTGGAGTGAGAGGGAATTGCAACTTATGATAAAAGCTGAAGATTCTCACTGTTGGTGGCATAGGAAACTCGAGCTTGACTTTGCTAATCACACAGCTGCTGCATTTTCTAATCCAGTGTCAGCTTAGAAAGCCTTAACTCCCATAAGTCCTGTCACTCAGTGCAATAGTGGATTGTGTCTCTGTTGACAGTGTCTACGATAATGACACCTTGGACTTCTGACTTCCTCATGTGAATGCTCATGGATGAAGGGAATGTAGAAATTGCAAGTATTGCGTTACAGAATCAATGTGCATGCAGAGTATGGTTTTGGCCATGATTGATAGCTATTCCTGAACTGAGCAGCAGCTCAGGAGGAAGGTTGCTAGATTACTGTGATTGTCTGTATGAATTTCATCCATCTGTGCCATTTTTGCTGTGTTTAGTATGTTGGTGTGTGTTGTGTTTTGTGTACCCCAAACCAGGCAACTGTTAACTCCTCTGTCGTAAAAATAAAACAAAACAGTACATGCATTTTGCTCTTTTTTTTTCCTCTCTTCCAATTTTCCAAATGTATTTTTTTTTCTTTCCTGTCTGGCAACTTTAGTGTGGTTTTCCCCTAAGGTCATGTCTCCACCCGATTCCATTCAAAAATAAAACCCTGCTTATTTTCCTGAGTTATGGGGATCTGTTTACAAAAGTGAACAGAACTCCTGTACAGCGTTCGACGATTTTGATTGCTTCGCAGTTTGCTTGATAATTCCAGTTTTTACTCGTCAGATTGTGCTTTCAAACTGGTTACCTACTATTTCAGTAAGAATAGATGTAGACTTGGGCCGTACCATTGAGGTACCAGGGATGCCACTTATGATGGTTCCCAGTGGAAGAAAGGGCACCGTTTCTGTTATTAGTAAACACTTCTAACTCGGCCCTGGGAGCCGCCACTGCCTTTAGCACCTCAGACCTCAGCTGTCGTCTGAGAGAACAGGAGCTGGCTTGGATCACCTACAACGCTGGTGACATGTAGTGTCAGCTTACCGGAAACGGGTGGGTATTTTTGAACACGCATAGTCCTTTCCGATGGTGTATGTTTAATGATGTCAGTTTGGATTGAAGCACTGCTTTTCTTTTAGTTGTACATATACCGCATTTTACCTGTGCTTCCCATTTTGTGAAGACAAGGCTTCGTAACATACTTGTCACAATGAGCACTGCACGACGTCTTTGTTTATAAAAATCTAATGGGACTGTTTATGAAAAAAGTTGGGTTTCAAGACATAAGACATGAAAATGTGACACTTAATGAATATATCCTGCTGGATCATATATTAACATAATTTTAAACAGTGATCCCTTTATTTCGTTAGAGAACATGCCAGTTGTTTTTTAGCAGAAATCAACACCCCTGGCTTTGTAGTGAGGAGGTCTGTTAAATATAACCTTTATTAAAAGATACATTATAATCATCAAGACCTAGTAGGTCACATTCTGATACATTTCATTATATGTGATCACAGCCATAGATTTATAATGAATTTATAATGAAAGGTAGAATCCTGCTCTAATTATAGCTTCCTGACAGTGCCATCCTCACAGGTTCAAACACGCTGTGAATTCAGAGACTAATTAGGTGATGAATTAGCATGAAAACAAACATCACAGCCATGGAATTTTTTCCACTGGCTTCAGACGTCGGATAACACTATATAAGGTTACATCATTGTCCTTGGTGCTGTATTCTGTAGCCCCGAGTCATGTTTCTGGTGTGCATTTGCAATGGGATTTTATTCAGTGATTCACTTGGTTTTATTGTTGCGCTCAATCTCTGATTGCCATCCCTCCGAGTGCTGTCGCTAACACAAACCGTGAACATTGAAGGAGGAATTTTTCATGTTCGAAAGAATAAATTGTCTTGTAATGAAAGCTGACAGAATTTGCATACTTGATTACAGACTGGGCCACTCATAAACTGGAGGCATTTAAGCAAAATATTTCCCAAAATATTTCACTTGGTTGCTCTGTTAGTTGCTGAGCTGAGGACTAGTATACAAGCCACTAGTTCATGTCTTGGGCGGGTGATATTTATTATACAGTATCTTACAGTTTCCATGATCCCGGCCAGGATAAATGGTCGAAAGATGGATGAATGGATAATTAGCTTCAATATTCTACTATTATTAGCTCCTTGGAAAGGGGAAAGGATTTCTTACTCCGCGAGAATTTGGAATTCCTGGCAGCCTTGTTTCTCAGCGCTGCAGTCGAACGCAAAGAGTGGCAGCTCCACGGTGCAGTTTAACGGTAAACGTGACTGGGACAGAATCAGAGTTCAGCACTGAACCTTTTTCAGGGAGGGGTCACGCTGTTTGCAGAGACAGGCCTCCACTGTCAGCCCCCTGCCGGTGTGGTAAATGAATAGAGAAATCCTCAGAAAGCGTCAGGCATTTCCCACATTCTCGACGTCTCATTTCAGAACACCTATTAACACTATCATTACGGTTTTAGAGACTTCCATAATGCAAGACTGACATTATGGTTGTAAGTATGAACGACTAAGAGCTAAAGCTTCTGCCAGACATGGTGTGACTCTGGCATGACTCTGAAATGGAAATAACTGGGGGGTTTAGTTTGTATTTGTTAAACATTCAGTGCCAGTTGGTTTTTGATTAATAGCTTTTGGATTGTGTTTGATGGTGTTATTTAAAAGTACTTCTCCTATATTCTGATTAAAATTGCCTGGTTATTTTACAAGATTACAATTTCTTATATAGATGAAGAATAATATTTTCCTTATACATTATAATATTTATCTTGTGATGTGAGGTCAGTTTACCCTAAATATTCCTGCTATCCAGTATGCAGTATATAGAACCCAGAAATAAGTATGGGTCCTGTTTTTCTGTTGTTTCAGAATAAGCATTCTGCCCCATGATTCGTCCTCCTGTCACCGATGCAGAATGAATACCTAGCCTGAAATCCATTCATGTAAATTGGTGAAGCATTTATGTCATTGAAACAAGTAAATGAAAAAGAGAGACTTGCTCTTTGGGTGACTTGAGTAGCAGCCATCAACGGTCAGTTTTTCTTCACATCACCGTGTGCACTGATAAGTTAGCTTAGTGACCAACATTATTACTCATTATTACTGATTTCTTGTGATGCTCTGAACTGAGCTGTGCATTCCTAGGAGCTGTATTGATAGGTCAGCTTTGTCTTTGGGAAATGCAGGCATTCCACTACCTGCCAGCTGCCCTAGGGTTATGGGGGAAGGTGGTGAGTCAATGAAAGGCCAGAGGCCCCTTGGCATCTCAGTGACATATTCTGCCCTGTGGATTATTGACCGATGAATGAGAATGGCAGCCTTCCCAGCCTCCCAACCTTACAACATTCCTACATCCCTACAATGTTAACAATAAGAAACCAAGCAACCTCATGGAGCATGCCCGCAACATAAGAGTAAGGGCAGAGTAACGGGACCCAGAGTTTTCTCTCCTTCACTCATGACGGATGGCAACACCAGCTTTAACGTACCACGATAAAAAAAAAAAGAAAAACAACATCTTTCTAAAAACCACCTTCTCCCTTCCAGTCATTTCTAAATATCTTCGTGTTGTTTAGTGTTAGTGTGCAAACACATATGTAGGTCACCACATTTGCCAGCAGTCTGTTCCCTGAATGTATTTTGATACAATCTTGCAGTCTCTAAAGTCTTCAGTATGTCTGAATGCTACAGCATTAGTAGACCACAAAAGCATACTTAAATCTCAGCACCATTAAGATTCCCTTGATGGGCTGAACTTTGGTATGCCTTGGCCATTTTGCTGTTATCCAGCTCTTCCTTTACGAGATACTTCAACTTGGCCGTTTAAGTTAGCTTGAAACATTGTTGTATCTGATTTTTAAAATAACCTATGGTTCTCCTCCATCACTATAGGGAAAAACTGGAGAGAAAAAACTGTCAGTTCACGACACATAAAGGCACAAATCTTCTACCGCTAAATCCCAGATAAATACAGGGTGCAGTGACATTTCCTGATTGCACTTTGTCATTTCTGAGCATCTGCTGAACTTATCCAGCCTCCTGCTGAGTCATAGGCTGACAAATATTCAGCAAAATAAATGAGCAAAACTGATTTTTTTCTGGTACCAAGGGTACTGTAAATAAAAAGGAATCACGCCGCTGAGGGGGGGGGGTCTAGTTTCAGAGCACAAGTTCTGGCGAGTTCAGTGGACGAGAACGGACAACAACAAGTATGTGTGGCTCTTCATCCTGTTATGCAAGCATGTCATCAGATTGACATGGGCTAAAGTGAGAGGGATCTGCAGGGCTCGATGGTGGCATCTCTTGGAAAAATATGTCATTATCTTTTAATCGAGAGTGAAATGGATTTGGATGTGTCGAGCAGGAAAGTGCAACAGTAGAAGCTGAAACTTGTTAGTCATAACCCTGTTGAGAAGCTCGGGCAACATTTGATGCCTGACGTGGAGCAGCTGTTCTGGACACATCTCCGCATTTTCATGCATATCACAAAACGCTAGTATCACCCGGTGTGCATATTCTGCAGTGCGTGGCATGATGTGAAAGGCTAAATGGATTAATGGCCAGGGGAAAGATTCCTGGTGTGTGCAAAGTTTGCATTCAGATTGTTTCCATTTCACTTCTTTTTGCCATTGTGTACAGAGAGAGAAAAAAAGAAGTGTTTTGAAGGATTTGCATCCATTGAGCTGTTTTTGTCAGTGTTTTTTATTTAAGATCTGAAAAGGACAAATGTAATGCCTCCGCATGCATGGAATGTTCGCTCAGTCAAAGACTTCCTAGAGCTTCTCCCCCTGCTCCTCACACAAAGCTGAATGGTGTCACCCATCAAGATTTTTGTGTCAAAAGTGACAGTCTTTGCCCGTGTCATTCACTGCTCAACACGCACAGACTAGCCGATTCTCTTGGAAGCTCATGCTGCTCAGTGGTTTAGATATTTTGTATGCCATACGTACCACGACTCCGAGAAACTTTTTTTAAAACCTTACTCTTTCACCGGTTGCTGTCATCACTCTTGCCGTATGTAATTGCTTTATGGCTGTCTCTAAGAAACTGACAGTGCTTTCAGGGTGAGCCAGTGAAAAATAGCTCTGTTATGGTCCTATAGATACCAGCTAAGTGCTGTTGCTTCTCCACCTTTTGCTCTTTAGTCCTAGAGATTGAGTGAGTCTTATGTACCCCCTCTGTGCTAGGCAGTGCCTGGGTTCTCACAAACTCCCCCAGGAAGCTATCATTTGGAGGTGGGGGGTGGGGTTTAGCTCAGCCGGTTGGCATGCAGTGCCTGAGCTCAGAAGTCCACTGGCTCAAATCTACTGGTCAGCAACGTGATTTTGCTGTTGCGTCCCTTGAGCAAGGCCCTTAACCCCCAATTGCTCCAGGGACTGGTTGACCAAACTTTCTCACACTGGATAAACAATAAATAATTCAAATGTAATGTATTTCCACACTCTCAGCAACTTCATTCTTCTGTGTTTACGAGAGCGACCCTGCTTACATCTTTCCCTCCCCATTCATATGCCATTTATAATATCGGGCCTTCTGCTGACCTCCAGAGGGACATTGTTCTGCCTTGTCACCTCGAATGACTAAATTCAGGATTGAGGACATTTTTGACATAGTTTTCTATAGACGTTGCCATAAAAGCCACGTCCGATGAAAAGCAAGGTCTGTTGGGAGGCAGGCTGCCCACGTCTTTGCTGGTAAGTGGGCTTGGAAACCTTGGAGGAGTTTCAGAAATCTGAATTGCCTTGTAATCCTGTCCTAATTCAAGGTTATGAACTATGCATGTGACATGCTGCCGGCCTTTTCGTCACCGAGCAGCAATGGCACAGGCCATGGATGCCGGGCTCAGACTTGAGATCCCAAGTTCTGGCAGAAGTGGGGGGCCAGCTGCTGCGGAGGGTCCTTTCTCATAGTTTGTCTGCATTTTTGCTCCGAGATGGAATGGGAGACGTGAAGCCATTTGGGCAGTTCTCAGGAGGGCCTGAGAGTGGGGTATGAATCAAACTGGGAGCCAGGGAGTTCCATGCCTTTCTCGCACAGGCCACACTACCGCACATCTGCTCAACTTAATTTGAGAGCCAGTGTTTTTGGACAAGGACGAGTCAACATCCTCCGATTGTCCGTCCTTTGGGATCTGACTCAGATCCATGAATCCAACAGTTCCTTCCCGGCCAGTCTGCCCCTCCGGCTCATCGATTGTCCACGGACTGACTAGGAGTCAAGAGATTTCTATTGCTGTAAACAACAGCTGGGAAAACCTGTGTTAAGCATCCATGAGCCATTTTCTGTTTTGTGGCAGAGGAATACATAGCCATCGTTTCAAATATCTGTCTGACAACTGGACAAACAATGTGGAAAAAATTATCCCCGGGGAATAATTCTGGCTTGTTCCTCTCCCTGTTTTCATGCACTACCTTTACGTACCATTCTGACCCCACCCCTTGGTGGTCTGGAGAACAGGGACTTTCGGAGCTGGAACAAGTCTGTGTCTCGCTTTATAGATGCGTGAAACTTGAGGATGGCTGGGGGAAGGGCATCATGTTTATATGCTGTGCTGTGACTGATTTATTTTATTTTTATTTAGGTAAGCCATAAATCTGTCAAGGGGAGCAGTATGCAAAAAAGGCACTGGAATGAAGCGTGATATAATTGGCTTTTCTTTTCTTTCATATATAGAGGGAAATTTGATGTCAATTAATGTTAATTTTGCTACTCATTAGATGGCAGGCCCTATCCTTTTCCAGTTTATATTTTTCTGTTGTATCTTGACGTTTTCAGTTAATTTTGATGAGTTTTTGAGCAAAAAATGGTAACACAGTATGACCACATTGGCAAATAAAAGTAAAAATATAGCTATTTATCCCAGTTTATTCATTGTCTGTAAATATATTTCATTTGGTGATGAATAATAACAGGTAGAAAGGTCACTAGACAGAAATCTTTCCCAAAAGTCCTTCTTCCATGGCTGTTTTCCTCCCAGTTTGTCCTGGGATGGGCTTTTGCCTCCCTGTCTGGAGGACACTAGTCCGAGGGAGGGGAGAATGGGAGATGATCACAGTAACGGTTGGCTGGTCGTCTCCAACCAAAAGAATTTTGCCAATCGGCGCTTTCCTTTTGAAATAGCCCTGCGATTATTGTTACAGGGTACTCAGTCAGGGGAGAAAGGATTTGGGGGAGAGATCAAGTTATTTAATAGCTGGGAGCTTTTAAATGGGGAACTCTACTATGATGGAATCAGGTGGAAATAGAAACTGGTGTCTCGTGTCGACTAGAAATGCCAACAGTGGCAACATCCCAAGGTTGTATACAAGGGTCGGGGCCGCAGAGAGATGGGTTAGGTGACTAACAGTCATAACAGTCACATTCTATATCTGTGATGTCACACGGCGTGCGGGCGACAGGTGGGGCCCAGTCCGGTGGCAGTTAGTTTGAAGTGCATCCCTGCCTTATCCGTGATGTATGAAAGCACGACCCCGCAAAACATGAAGAACCGACAGTGACGTGATCTTTCCGAGGTCCTGGGCACGCTCGACTGCGGGCCGCCTTTGCGAAAACACGCGTCGAAAACACGCGTCGCAGTACGCTGAACCCGGAGGAGGCGCCGGTGGTGCTCGAGGCGTGCTGGAACAGATCTGTATCTCTCAAACGTCCCGCTGTCAGCTTAAAATAAAACAGCCATTGTGGGCTACGGCAATAACTGGCAGCTTGTATGAGCCCCAATAAAGCAGAGTGAGTGCACATTAAATCACTCCCGAATTGAGACTGAGAGAGAGAGAGAGATGGACAGATAGAGATAGAGATATATAGATATAGAGATAGGTATTTTAAATGGAATGATTAACATTCATTATTAAAAGTTCAAGAAAAATTCTTTCCAGAACACTTGAATTGAATGAGATTAAATGTGTAAAATGGTCCACTCTCAATGTTATAGATTTTTTCTGATTCTTTCCAGTTTCACTTACTGGTGACCATTTTTCAGTTTCACATTTGGAGAGAATGAGAGTGCAAACAAAGCTAACTCATGTACCTCTTCCTTTGTGTTTTGCTGCGTCTAGGTGGCTCAGAGCTCCAAGGTATGGAGCGAGGTGGCATTTCCAGAGGACATGGAGGCCGAACGGGGGGGAAGGCAGTTTAAGAGGTTCTTGGCAGAATCTGATGACGAGGACTTTGCCATGGATGAAGCTTCAGGAGGTGAGGGGGTTACTGTGAAGTAGCTCCATTAGGGCTATGCATAATTATGTTATAAGGGGCAACATTGTTTTAGGTTATGGGTTTGAGACATTTTGGCGGCTCTTTGGTGGTTGTTGTTTGGAGAAACTTGGTCAGAAGTTCTGTGCATTGTTTTCAGAAAGACCCAGTGGAGAAGAGGACGGAAGCACCCCAGGGTCCAATATTGACATCCAAGGAGCTACAGGTAAGAGCATCAGACTATGACTATCTCAACACCTTCTCAGATCTTCTCGAAGCTTTTTCAGCATGAAATTCTGCCTTAGCCCCAACACTGTTTGCCACGAATCCTATCCACGATTTCTCCAACTTCTTGAGTAATTGCCCAATTTCTAAAGCCCCTTGCAATGTTTTGAGAACTACGCTTCTCATCCTATGTTATATGCGGTCATATCTGTTACCAGCCGTTCATACTCTCTCTATATCGTTTTTGAGAAAAGCTGTTTTATGAGGTCATAGATTTTGGCTGGTGACATTTGTAGCTGTATGATTAGTTTTGCGAGGTCCCTCTGAGTGGTTTTATGCTCCCAGATGTTCAATGGCTGCGTTTTAGGGGGGAGTTCAGCATCCAGGCTGAGCCTTGCCACCCACCAAGGCATTTCTGAGCCCTCTTTTCACGGCGATGAGACCGATCGTGATAGAAGACCTTGGATTTCTGTCAGACATGTAAACAGTCCTCTGGCTGCCGTTCATCCGATTAAAGGCGAAGGGGAAACCAAATACTGTAGATGAAAGAGTGGGCAAGCACTGAAGACAGCGGTAGACGGCTTCCACTCCCCCTCACACACGCACCGCCACCCACACCTCCCGCCCGGTCCCATCCTTTGTTTTATCCTCTCATTCTTTTGAGGCCACAGACCACAAAACGTGCACAACAAAGGAATGCTCTCGGGTTGTTTTCACCAAGGGTGGGGGGGGAGAAGAGTGCGGATAGCACATAGTGGATAATACCCAGTGTGCTTTCGCCAGCAGATGTAAAACAAAGCAGCTATGGTGTAATCTCTGGATCTGGCTGTGTGACGGCCAGGGGTGTGACCGGCAAGGAGGAGCCGCAGCCGCAGCCTAGCATGTCACAGAGTGTTCCTCCTTACATATTTTTCCAGCTTTTAACTGTCAGTGTGGAATCTTTCTTACGGCCATTTACAGCCACCCTCGGACCTTTGGTAGGTGCAGCAGCTGTTTATATCACTGAACTTTAAATCATCACAAGGTGGGCCTGTCCGCTGTGATCTCTGACATCCGTCACTTTCCTGCGCTTGACTTCAATCCCACGCTGATGTTGCATTGTGCTGTTTCTTTTAGTTTTGTTGTTTTGTCTGAAATGTGATTTTTATTTACGCATAAAATATATGGGTCTCCACACATTAGTAAACCTAGGGAGCAGTGTATTGAGGGATGACTGCCTCTCGTCCATCCCGTGTGTGTTTTGGCATCTACCACAGCACAGTGTGCCAGCCCAGGCCATTAGATCATGACCGAATACTGTAAATGTCTTGGGCGGAACTGATCACAGTGACGTCAGCTCTGAAGCTAAGTGAGCTGTATCTACTTCTGGCTCTAAAATTACACAGCCATGAAACCTGCCCTTACTGCCTGAGGCCCTTGGGCCCCTCTTGGTTCTTGACTGGAGGTTCGGCAGTGTGGGGTAGCTAGATCTACCTTACACAGGCATTGTCGGCCTGATTGTCAGGCATTGATTCTTTACTTGGCCTTTACCAATGACTGTCTCTGCATAATGCCAGACCGCATTCACTGGTTAAGTGAATTATGAAACATTTCACACATCTGGAACCAGGGTTTGAGTCTCCGCCCCCCCAGCTCTATATATGTGGAGTTTGCATGTTCTCACGGTGTCGATGTGAGGTTTCTTCTCAGTTCTCCAGTTTCACTCCTACAGCCCGAAAATATGCTGATGTTAACTATAGTTGCCAGATTGCATAAACTGTGTGTGTGCCCTCTGATGGGTTGGTGCCTCATCCTGGGTTATCTCCTGCCTTGTGCCCATAGTTTCTAGGATAGAATGCAGACCTACACAACTCTACATAGGATAAGCGGGCATAGAAAATGGATACATGTATGAAATACATGCAAATGTAACTGTGTATATATGAGCCTTTCAACACAGAAAGGAACAAACATAAGATCTTTTTCTCTGTTAGCTTTTGTTTGTTGTTTGCTCTGCTGGCTTGAGGAGGCTGGGCTCCCCCTTTCAGTCTGACTTCTCCTAAGGTTTCTTCCCTGCCTCTGTCACTTCTGGCTTGCTAACTGGGGGCTTAGGGTAGAGATAATTGTAAAGCGCTTTGAGACAATGCAATGTTGTGAAAATGCACTATACAAATAAAATTGAATTGATATTGAATTGGATTGAAGATGCTTTCATAAAAATGTGCTATTTTCCCTCCGCATCCCCAATTCTGGTTCTGAAATTCCATGCCAAAGCCTGCTGTGACGTTTGTGTTGTTAACATTTGCAAAAACAGGCTGATTCAATCTGCTTTGAATTGCTGCCCCCCTTTTTGAACTACATGAAACCATTTTGTGTTGCTTATCTTCAAAGTACGTAATCCATTTCATCCTCTAACAACTCACACTTTGCGTAATTAATTTTAATGAAAGGGCTTGTTTTGTGTGTACAAAAAAAGCTGCACATGAAATTAGTTTTGTCTATGAAAGGGTATATCTCCTGTGAAATATGAACTTGAGATGCTGCTGTGACATGGTCAGGTCGGTCTCTTCAGACCTTTCCATCAGGTGCTTTCGAATGAGTTGTTGTGTCCCCAATACTTGGCAACGATCTGTAACTAGGAGAAACTCACAAAGGTGGAAAATTCAGGTTCAGAAAGTACAAATCCAGATCAAGATTTTGTTTCAACGAACCAGCTGAGTATACAGAGTCACATTCACAGAGTACTGAACTGGTTGGTTGAAAGAAGATCTTGATCTGTATTTGTACTTTCTGAACCTGAACTGTCCACCTCTGGAAACTCGCGTGCATATGCGTAATCACACATTGTAAGTTTGGACCTGAAGAGGGTATTATCTGTGCACGGTGACGTTTATAAATCGTAAGTGGGAAATCCGGATTCCCAAGCGAAAAACGCATGGGACACATTTGTCGCTATGCCTCGGTAATCTCTGCAAGCAGATTTTCCCTTCCTCTAACATTTCCAGGATGGGCGTGTGTGGCGGTGGCATCCCTAGCATGATATATGTATATATAAACCCCCGGCTGCTGTTATTTGCCATTTATCGACCCATACATAAGTACTGAGGAATCACATTGCGAAAGGCTTGGGGGAAAACAATCCACGGGAAATAAGACCATCCTTGTAACCATTAAGATGTATGCGGAAGGAGCAGCTGTGCATTTTTCCCAAGTTAGCGTAATTGTCTGCTATAAGCCTCGTTGAGATCAGCATGACATGGATTGGGTCCACCACCCCTCCCCCCCACCCCCCCGAGGCGTGACAGGATGGGCCCTTCAGATGTGCTGTGGAGTTCAGTTCCCAGTTTGTCTCACCCAACTCTGCTCTTCACACACATCCCCCCACAATCAACCACTTGGAGAAGGTTATGTTTTCATGTCCCTATTTTCTAAGACTGGGCGTCTGGGAGCTGCCCCAGGACTAATTTTAGAAGGGGGGCTTGAGAAATGTTCTTGTTGAAATTTTCTATGAAGTGAATCATAAAAGAGGGGAAGTGGAGCTGGGGGCGGTGCTTAGATATACTTCTCACCTGTCTTTTGTTGCAGGCAATCTTCCGTATTAAAATTAGTGGTTAGCCTGCACATTATCACTTCACTGGAGATGATGCAAACTATAGAGACACTTTTCATCCAGTTAATGTTTTTAATATGTTCATTTAAAAACATAAAAGTGAATCCATTGCTGATATTTAGGCTGATATTTATGCTTCTAGTGAATTTGTCAGAAATTTACTTGAAGATAAAACATGATTCCTTTGTGTGAGATTTTTACACAGAGCCTCTTTTTTTAGCCATAAAGTTGGAAACTCCAGACTTGGTTACTGTCGTAGTCTTGTGTGTTACCCCAGATATGTGTCTCGGAAAGACCAGACAGCATGCAAGTCTTGCATTGTTTTCTCCTGCAAGGGCAATAATGATGTTTAGTCTTACAGGAAGTTTGTTTTTGCATTAGCTCAGATAGTGTTGGAAGTTGTCACAGACTAACACTCGTCTGTGTCCAGCGGCATCTTTAAATCCATAGCAGCTTAGAAGGTACAAAAGATGGACACATTGTGCACAGTAAATATAGTTAAAGCAAGTTTAAAAAGTACATAATACTAAATTGATTAACTTATATATGAAATTATTTGTCTATTTATAAAATAATGATTACTGTTATTAATGTCCTCCTTCTCCTATTATTATTATTATTATTATTATTATTCCAGATAGTTGTTGTGACTCCAAACAACAAACATCAGGGGGTTGGATAAATGGAGAGGTTTTTAGGTAAACAGTGTAAACAGTGCTACAAAAATTGTCAGATTGTGGGCTTGGGGGGCCTAATGCCAGGCCACCCAGCCTCAGACCCCCCCCCCCCAATTCAAGCCAGCCAGATGGAAGGTTGTGTGTGTCACAGTAGAGCTAGGCTTCTGGATAATTATATCACAGGAAGTGACATACAGTGGCAGCTGTGGATTCTTTCAGCGACCTCCTTATGGTTGTGAAAATCCCTCCTTTGAGGAGGCGACGGATGCACCAGCTCTGGTGCCGAGGCTGGAAGTCAGGGAGAGGCGGGACGGGAAAAGAGTGAAGGTTTACGCTGACGTCAGGCTGAACGGGAGCCCGGCTGCTGGAGGAAAGCTGGCTGGTGAATAAAATACATGGTGACCACAACCACTTGTGGGTTCCCTCCATTTCCCTGCTCCACTTCCCAAAAGATACAAACACCTGATGCACATGACTGAATGCTGTATAAATGGGTTGTAAGTGTCATGTTAAAAGCAGAAGGACATTTAGAGATGCTCTGAGGTGTCACTGAACTGTCAAGGTTTCTCCATTCGGGCCAAGGTACATGCGTCCACTTATTCGATGTACGGATGGTACACATTTAATCAGAATTAACAAATGAAGTATTTAATCCAATGAACCAGTTCCCGTAGTTACTTAGGTCTGTAGCTGCTTAGTAGTACTGGCAGGGGGGCTGTGTGTGTGTGTGGGGGGGGGGGAGCTAGGACAATTCCAAGGGCCCCTGAGTGACAGGAGCCCTAAACAATTTGGAATGTAATTTGATTAGCCTGGGTTAGTGGCCTAAAACCTCTAATGCCACCCCAGGGCTAATGGTGACCATTTGCTGTGGAATTGATCTTTGGATTTGTGCACTGTAGATGGGATTCTTCTATTACCTTGCAGGTTGTAGTTGGACTGTATGCCTTGCATGTGACAAAGAAAACCCTTGAATCCTTGAATTTATTGGTTTGCCTCAGGCAAAGTGTTCTTGTGTTTCCACTCCTGCATCCATTCTGCTGTTGACCAGCGCTGCCTCTGGCTGTCTGCGTAAAACGGAAAGTTTTTCCATCGCATTTCTTGTCAGCCCTTGTGTTCATCCTCCTTCATTGTATTCACCAAGTGCTCTTCGTGTTTGGAGTTCATTTATATACGCGGAGAGCTTTCTGTTTTGTATAAGGACGTCTCTTCTTCCTAACACATTGTCCCTCCTCTATCAGCTCGTTTTAGCAGCGCTTAAGTGTGTCAGTAAAACAATGGGCTTATTGTTATGTCGGATCTTGAATTTCAATTCGTCCTACTCAGTGATTCAGACTATGAGCTGTAATGTTGCTATACGTCCCTGCTAAACGCAAGCGGCGTGACCATTTCCATCATTCCTTTCTGTTCTTCTCTTGTCTAGCTAAACCTTGCTGTACTGTAATGGTTTCTGTCACCATTGTTTTCTGCCATGTGTTGTCACGTCCCTGCATTGTTCATAAGTAGCCCAGCGACTGTCACTGCAGTTTTACTGCAGTCATTGTGTGGATCTGGATTCTTTGACATGATGAAAAACAGACTAAATCGAGCCTGATTTCGTTTCGCTTCACCAGTTTTGTTTGACACGACAGTGAAAAGGGGAGAGAGACATTGAGACGTTTTCTTAACTTCCGAAGTGTTTGTACGGAGCTGTACACCTGTTTGACATGAGGGTGAGTAAAACAGAGTCATATGTGCAGAATATGATTTAGGGAAAACACAGTGCAAGTAATACAGGTAGCGTATCTATAGAGATATATGACAAAAATGAAGAGATTAAGTAAGGACTGATCAATCGTGTTTATTTTATTAGTTTAAGGATAGGCGGTTTAGATCGATTTATGTCTTTTAATTGCCCTTAGTGTGTCACTGTGTGTGTGTTTTGTGGTAAACTGGTTTTATGTGTCCTACGCTATTCAAAGACATGCAGTGTGCAATGGGATATTTGTTTTGTTTAAGTGGATGTGCCATGTGATGGCCTGGCATCCTGTCCAGGCTGTACTCCAGCCTCGTGCCCTGTGATGGCCTGGCATCCTGTCCAGGGTGTACCCCTGCCTCGTGCCCTGTGATGGCCTGGCATCCCGTCCAGGGTGTACCCAGCCTCGTGCCCTGTGATGGACTGGCATCCCATCCAGGGTGTACCCCTGCCTCGTGCCCTTTGATGGCCTGGCATCCTGTCCAGGTTGTACCCCTGCCTCGTGCCCCGTGATGGACTGGCATCCCGTCCAGGGTGTACCCAGCCTCGTGCCCTGTGATGGCCTGGCATCCTGTCCAGGCTGTACCCCTGCCTTGTGCCCTGTGATGGACGGGCATCCTGTCCAGGCTGTACCCCTGCCTTGTGCCCTGTGATGGACGGGCATCCTGTCCAGGCTGTACCCCTGCCTCGTGCCCTGTGATGGCCTGGCATCCTGTCCAGGGTGTACCCCTGCCTCGTGCCCTGTGATGGACTGGCATCCCGTCCAGGGTGTACCCCTGCCTCGTGCCCTGTGATGGACTGGCATCCCGTCCAGGGTGTACCCAGCCTCATGCCCTGTGATGGCCTGGCATCCTGTCCAGGCTGTACCCCAGCCTCGTGCCCTGTGATGGCCTGGCATCCTGTCCAGGCTGTACCCCTGCCTCGTGCCCTGTGATGGCCTGGCATCCTGTCCAGGGTGTACCCCTGCCTCGTGCCCTGTGATGGACTGGCATCCCGTCCAGGGTGTACCCAGCCTCGTGCCCTGTGATGGCCTGGCATCCTGTCCAGGCTGTACCCCTGCCTTGTGCCCTGTGATGGCCTGGCATCCTGTCCAGGCTGTACCCCTGCCTCATGCCCTGTGATGGCCTGGCATCCTGTCCAGGCTGTACCCCAGCCTCGTGCCCTGTGATGGACGGGCATCCTGTCCAGGCTGTACCCCTGCCTCGTGCCCTGTGATGGCGTGGCATCCTGTCCAGGCTGTACCCCTGCCTCGTGCCCTGTGATGGCGTGGCATCCTGTCCAGGCTGTACCCCTGCCTCGTGCCCTGTGATGGCCTGGCATCCTGTCCAGGCTGTACCCCTGCCTCATGCCCTGTGATGGCCTGGCATCCTGTCCAGGCTGTACCCCTGCCTCATGCCCTGTGATGGCCTGGCATCCTGTCCAGGCTGTACCCCTGCCTCATGCCCTGTGATGGCCTGGCATCCTGTCCAGGCTGTACCCCTGCCTCATGCCCTGTGATGGCCTGGCATCCTATCCAGGCTGTACCCCTGCCTCATGCCCTGTGATGGCCTGGCATCCTGTCCAGGGTGTACCCCTGCCTCGTGCCCTTTGATGGCCTGGCATAATGATAAATCCTTTATTTGCCATTTGCACAAGTACATTGGAATGCTTCTTTTCACCTCCCCCATCTTGGTCTCCATAGCTTGAGGGTCACAACACAGGCTGAGTCAATGTTCAGTGCCCCTGGAGATGGAGGGGAAGGACCTTGGGCTCAAACCGGCAATTTTCTGATGACGGATACAGAGACTTAGCCCACTGTCCCACTCACCGATAGAGGAAGATATGAATTCAGTTATCTCTTCTTTTAAGATGAACACAAGAGGATTAAGTGCACAGAACATTTTCCTGTTTCGATCTTTAAAGTCCATTAAACACTTTGCTTTTGTGAATCAGCAAATGCCACTGCAGGACAGAAAGGAATATTTTAGTTTAGCTTCCCCCTGTTTCCTTTAATCTTACGAGAAGATGCGTGCTTTGAAGTCACCAGGGGCTCATTAACACTAATTAGTTTGGGTCACCAAGATCCGCCTGACGGGAGAAGTCTTCCCTCTTCCTTCTTTGTAAGGCAGTGCAGGAAGTTACGCGTGTCAGAGTGCAGGCAGTAGTTATGCCGCAGTGTATCCCCAGTCCCTTCAGTCTCCTTACCTACAGTATGACACCATTGTTCTTAACACAGACCCAGAAGAAAAGGGTTACAAAGGGACTGTTAGCATTCTCAGTAAAAGTTGTTTAAAATGCATCATAATAGTGGCTTGTGTGGTGAGCGAACACGTATTGTAAACAAGCATCATGTATTGTTTTGTGCGCACAGCTGGGGAACAGCTGGGCCTGGTAGACATGATTACAGAGGTGATGGTGCCCAGGCGCAACCCACAGGAGAACTAGGAGAGATCTGCTTCCACATGATTTGACAGGTTAATTATGTCAGTCAGCCAAGGATTTAATATGACATTTTTTTTAAATGGTCTTTTGCTCTCTATTGTTCCCACACTTCTTTCTTGCTTTGCAAATCTTTACCCAGTTCAGTGATTCTTGAAATAGGATGTGTGTTAAAATAGCTGTCTACTGAACCCAAAATCTGAACGTGCTCAGGGCCACAGACTGAGTAAACTTAATTTCCTGAAGTTGAACTGTATGTCCTGCTACTAACAATAACTGTTTTCCTTAAGCACGCCGCAACTTTACTTCTGTCTCTGGAACGATAACAATCATCTAAACAATCTAAACAAAGATGCTGCACATCTATTTGAGTCACTGGGTCTCTGCTTAAGTGATTTTTCATACAGTGTCTTCTATTGATGGTTTCCTTTCCAGTCAGTTCAGTCTGAAATGGGGAGAGCCTGGTATGTGCCACACTTCAACTTATTAAAAACAGACCCAAAAAAAACAGGAAATACCCCCTTTCCCTAAATGTGCAGCCAACACCGTTTTGGCTTGGAGGGTTATAAATGTAGCCAGTGCAGAGGATATCCTCTCAGAGCCAGTGGGTCAGGAGCTTCTGACCTGTCCTCACCACCGCATAGGCACTTCCTGTGGGGCAAAGGTCTAGACTAGCAACTGGTAATGATACCGCCTCCGTGTGGCCGAGGGTCTTAAGGAAGTGTCACGTGACAGCGGCCCGGTGCCAACCAGGGGTGGGCTTCCCCTGAGGGTCTGGTCCCCCCAAGGTGCCTTGCTTTCTCTGATGAAGCTTTTCCTTACCACAGGCTTACTCTTTGGAGTCCTCAAGTGCGGGTGAAATTCTTTGTGACAACGGTTTTTGTTAAAAGCACTGCAGCGTTTCCAGTGGTAACATCTCTCCATGGCGGCTCACCATGGTAAAAAAAAATTCACTTTACCATTATGGAAGACTGAGTGGGAATGAAATTCGTATGTGAAAGGGGGTCACACACCGGGAGAGACTGACTTCCCACAGCCAGCCTGCTAAGTTCGACAGTTAGACTGTGTGCAGTGCAGTTAGGCTGAGTCACATGCACTGTTAGGCTGTGTGCAGTGCAGTTAGGCCGTCACATACACAGTTAGGCTGTGTGCAGTACACTTAGGCTGCGTCAAATACACAGTTAGGCTGTGTGCAGTTTACATAGGCTGCGTCACATACACAGTTAGGCTATGTGCAGTGCAGTTAGGCTGAGATACAGTTAGGCTATTTGCAGTACAGTTAGGCTGAATCACATACACAGTGAGTCTGTATGCAATGCATTAAGCAGCTGTTACTGTACGTTGTTGAGTAAAGAACTGGAGATAGGGATACTGCTGAGGACTTAATTTAGCAACCAGTAAAAAAGTAGTTATAACTGTCACTGAAAAGTAACTAACCTACATTAATTTATATGATTATTGTTTGCTTATCGGGCGGCACCTTGCCATCACTAAACAACAAGAATAATAAAACAAATGTACTACAATGGTCTGATGTCTGGTCTGCATTTTTTCAGTAGCACCCCTCAATGTCATATTGTCCCCATGCCAAGCTCTTGATCCACAGTATACACTGCATTTTATAAGTCAATTTAATTAGATTTAAGCAGAAATGAGGAAATTAGGATATGTGGATGTATAGCTATTATGCAGTGATGCTACTCCTTATTGCAACAAAATGTACCTTTGGGAATCATCAAATTCAAACAGAATGTTCCTTGCTTATGTTATGAAGAGCAATAGGTTTGTTTTTAACATTGGAGTGAAAGCACTTTAATTTGGTGTTCATCTCACAGTTTTAGTAATATACTATTATCCAAATAGCCTTTTGGGGATCATATTTGTTGTTGGTAGAACATAATGTAGAAGATGAAGAAAGTCGGCCACTTCAGTTTGAACACAGGCCATTGATTATCTTCTGTGTACTTCCAAAACGAAAATGTTCCTTAAAAGTTTGCATCTGACATGATTTGTGTGGCCTTTTCATCTCATATCCCTTTCATTCACTGGCGGTAATACATGCCCCTAATGGTGAACTTGTTTCCAAGCTTCTTCTAATGATACTTTTCTCTTTCTCTTTTTCTTTTCTTCCTGCCTTGGTAATAAAACCTCTCCCTCCTGCTTTGCTCCTAATATTTTCTCCACTTCCCCTTTTATTTTGTTTTACTTCACTATTAAAATTTGTTTTGGCTCCAATCTCCTCACCTTCCCACCCCCCCCCCCCTAACCATAGCACCTCCTTGGGAATCGCCAGCTATCGCTGAGATACACAGCCCTGACCATCAGGAGTACAGTAAGTTGTGTTCTTAGGCGTATGTCACAGCCACAGTCTGTCTCATGCCCTCTCCTTTTATCCTCTATTAATGTGCAGCTTGCACGTCTGGTTCAGTGGGTTAGGTCAGCCAAGTGATTTCACCATTGGGCCCCCGAGCCAATCTTTTAACCCCCAGTTGTTCTTGGGATTATCTGACCTTGCTTTCTCAAAAAATGTGCATCGGTTTGGATAAAAGCATCTGTTAAATACCTGTGATGTACATTGCCTGTTACTGCTTTTTATTTTCGAAACACTTCAAGGAATAAAGGTTACTTTAGTGAGAGGAGTGTCATGCCAGGGCATGGTCAGAATGAGGAAATGAGAGTGACGATCCATTGAGCATCTCCAAGACAAAAAGGGAATTATTAATTAATTTAAACAACAAAGGGAAAACCACCAAAATAAAGGGACCATGATGGGTCAAAATTAATGGGAGAAATAACAACTAACAAAGAACCATAAGAAAACATACTAGGGAAACCAGGCAACAAAGGGAGCGTAATCAGAAAAACCAAACAAGCAGAGCAACAACGTGCAGTAACATGGGCAATAGCAGACTGAAGAACAGGATAGAACAGGGGTCTCCAACTCCGGTCCTGGAGAGCTACTATCCAGTAGGTTTTCTATCCTACCTGGCTTCTGATGAGCCATACCTGTTCTCAGGTAAATACCAGGAGCAGGTATGGCTCATCAGAAGCCAAGTAGGATAGAAAACCTACTGGATAGTAGCTCTACAGGACCAGAGTTGGAGACCCCTGGGGTAGAAAAAGTCCCTTAGACACAAACAGACAATCGGGTTAACGAGGGAGCAGGTGTGGCACATAAGACAATTAACCAACAGCAAGGGCGCAGGGAAAACAGGCAACAGGTGGGGTAGCTCACACTAATGAACACTGGATTAGGAACTCTACAAAGACTGAAACTAAGACACATTAATCACACACTGGGAATACCATTCAGAGAAAATAAACATGGAATTTACGAACATATTAAAACAAGGAACAAGCGTACAAGGGAAATAAATAACTAATAAGAAACATCAAGTAAAACAGAAAACCAATAATTAAACAAAACAGGTAAGGCTTGTTCCTGGGCACCTCAAACCCATGACCAGAGGGCTCTCAGCCTAAGGCTCATCTTCAGCCTGTTTAGCTATGCAGCGGTACAGGTAGAAAGGAGAAACAGACCAGGGTGAGAAGCAGGGAGGAGAAAGATGGGATGACTAGCGACTCCTGCTGGCCAAAACAGGGAAAAGACACAAAGGGCAGGGTTGGACCTTGCCCGCCCCATACCGCAAAATGGCGCTTTTCCATTGCTAAGTATGCAAGCCGTACCTGAGCTGTAACTGCACTGACATGGCCTAGCAAGGCCGAAAGCGTGACCAAACTGAGCTGCTTGTGTCGCCACCATTTGATTGATCGAAATGCTCGGGGATACCGGTGTTCTGTGCATGCATTATCTAAAGAAAAAATTGTATATTCTATATATTAGTCATTATTAGTAGTATTGCACGACTTGAAAACCTCCTACTTAAAGTACTATAGAACAGCTGAATGGAATGAATTCGTAATGCAAATTTACGCAATGCTGCACAGGGCTACCCAAAATTAAGTGCTACACAAAATTAAACTAGATCTGCGTAAAGGATTTAGCTGTTTAATGAGTTTCCAAGCCCGTGGCAATATAAGATTTCCAAACAGGATATGAGATGGGTTCAGTGTTCTGTGAGGTTTGTGTTTATGTTGTGGATCGTTAATACGATCCGATTCCATAAAGAGAGATCTGTGAACAGTTTTAATTTTATGAGCAAATACAGACAAAGGTTACGATGTTCCATGTCAAGATATTTCGACTTTATGGAGGGTATTCCAATTCCATTTCACTTTCAGTACATTATTCAATAAATTGCATGACATGTTCATTATGCATGACACTTTATTATAAAACAGGCTTTGTGTTAATGATTTAGCCCAGTTGCAGGCTAATGTAAGTGTTCTAAGCATGTTTAAGGTAGGCTATGGAATGATGCTATGATGTTTGTTTGTAGGTGTACTGTATTAAAATGCATTTTCGCCTTATGATATTTTCACCGTATGATTTTACTGGATCATAACCCCGTTGTAACCCTGGGAGTGTCTGTACTTGCATAACACGGTAAATCAAACATGTGCTAGTGGAAATTAGCACACAGTAAAAAATAATAACTGCGCATACTAAATAATGATGTACACCGTGTGAACAGTAAATAAGCGTCTCTTTGGTTTTATGTCACCGTCGCACGCAAAACCCAGCAATGCCTTTACTGAGACGGCCCTTTTGCAGTGGAAAACCAAAGTGGCTGGAACTCAGTGATAATTTCGTTGACGAAATATTTTCGTTATAATTTTCGTCAACGACAAATTTTCACTGACGAAAACGAGACGATAACTAAATAAAAATTAAGTGATGATGACGAAAACTATAATAAAAATATATTGACATTTTCGTTAACTAATAAAAACGAGACGAAAATGTGAGTGAGGGACGTTTTTGGAAATGATCCAATCAGAATTAATCTTGGTGCGTGGCGCGGTGAGACGCACACGCACATTTGGAAAATTAAGATACTGATTCACCTTGCGACGCGAGATGCGACAGTACATCTTGCATACATTGGTGGGTGTCTGTCTGACTTAAACTAAAATGACATGGCAATGGCTGGGAGAAAAAGAAGAGAAGATATATGGAATAATTTCACGTTTGATGTCAAGACAAACAAGACCTTGTGTAAACCGTGTGGAGCGGAAATCGCTGGTAAAAATACAACAAATCTAAAGCGACATCTGCAAGGTAATTTTTTCAGGTCATGCAGTATTTGCAATGGCATTACTGCCAAATACAGTTTTTCTTTTAAATAATTTGGAGTTGCACTTTTGCTTTACAGAATGAAGAATGTCATATGCAAGTTCTAAACAATGCATATCTAATTTTTGGTTTTTATGGAAAGACGATATTCCACATATTTAATGAGACTTGGCTTTATTTAATTTTAAGTTAGAATATTTTGTATATTACCACGGTTTAACTAAATTACATTTAAATTAAACCCAATATATTTTAGTCAACTAAATCTACAGTAGATTTAGTCGACTAAAATCTTATGCTTTTTAGTCGACTAAAACTAGACTAAAACTAAAACAAAACAGATGACTAAAATATGACTAAAACTAAAATTGCATTTTAGTCAAAAGACTATGACTAAAACTAAATTGAAATCTGCTGTCAAAATTAACACTGCTGGAACTGTGCTGTAACTAATCTGTCTTTGCATCACGGCTCGGGTACAGGTCAGTTCCTGTATGCCAGTGGAAAAGTGCCATTTGTTTAGAGTAAATGTGTGTGGACTTAGCATGGAGTACCTGGTTTCATTGGGCTACTTGGTGAACCCCATCCCTGTTTTACAACATCAAACCTGTTTTAAGAATCAGTGATAAGGAGGTGGAGGGATGCTGTATGTATCTAACATACAGTCTAGATATGTGCTGTATTTATTGTACATTGTTCTGGGCCAGTATTCATTTTAAATCCCCTTTGTGAAGGGCTGGTCAGAATTAAACAAGCAATTTGTAATTCATTTATTGTCATAGCATTTGAAATCGGAATAAATATGCCAGGACCCTTGTAGAACACCAAGAATCTTCCCACGAGTAGAACAGAATCTGACATGCTAAAAGGGATATTATGTTTACATTATGTATGGTCAGAACACTGGGTTTTAACCCTTTTTGCTAAGCTTTGACTACAGCCCACATTCACCAAACAGCAGATGTTTTTGCTAAAGTACCAAAACAATCAACAACCTGTGCTTTCTTATGAATGAACTGCTGTAAAGCTCATTGAATCACTGGTGACATCATAACACAGTATAATGAGTTATGACACTTGATTGTTTTTCATACTGTAATCATCTCATTCATAAAAATGGACTGTCATGCATGCATGTTTACTAGGCATCACTATGAGGGACTTAATTAGGATCTCACTAGGTCACAGAAAAACCAGTCATAAGAAGCATAGGGTTACCCTAGTTGGTAGCATGTTACTGAAGCTGCCTGGTGTGCAAGTTTGAGTCAGATTCAACTTTAGGGGCAAACAGTCCTCCCATAAGTCTCTGTTTGAAAGAGAAGATTCTCTCAGCTGTTCAGCTCGTCATCTTTAGACCCCAGATGGAAAATAGCATTCCGCTAGCAGCTAGTGTGTTACTGAAGCTGCGTGGTGCTGCAAGTTGGCGCCGGAGTGCTCTGTTATGAAAGAAGCAGGGTCACATCAATTTTAGGGGCAAACAGTCCCGCCATAAGTCTCTGTTTGAAAGAGAAGATTCTCTCAGCTGTTCAGCTCGCCATCTTTAGATACAGATGGAAAATAGCAGGGGTCTACACTAAAAGATGCCAAATCCAAGAATAAGTCCCCCCCCCCCCACTGATCTCCCACTACGAAAGCAGGAGAAAGGAGGTTCAGAATCGGCAGGCAGGCAGTGAGGCTGGAGGCCATTTCTTACAGCCATGCTCTGTCCCGCCATTCTGTGTTGTGGGTGGATCAGGTTTGAAGGTCGAGCTGAAAGCGACGAGGCTCCCAAAGCTGAAGCAGCCGCACCAATCAATTGGCCCTTTGTTCCCACCACAGGGCCCCGTGTGTTCCGAGGGCTTCCGGACAAAGCCACCACAGTTTCATGCACATGCCTTGATGGTAAAATAAGTTTGTGAATTTAGGGCCTGGAATGTGATTTTTCCAGCCACGCCCACTCTCGCACCCCTACGCAACCTTATACCCATCCCCGTTTCGGTTCCTTAAAGCTTGATGGGAAGGGGGTCTTCTCCTGTGGAAACAGTGACCGCTTTCCTGAAGAATTCACCAGTGGCGCAACAAAGAAATCTCATTAGTGGAGAAAAGGCGGGGAACCGTGTAATCACTGGTGTCCGCTGGGTCGGACATGAACCCGACGATAGACAGTAGCCATGAAGAGTGAATGGGGCATGCGGAACCATCATGGGGAACTCAAGAGACTGATTAGATTAACACCGGCGTAGATGGTGCCCCTTTGATGTGGCTCTTTTCATGTCCCTGGTGCTGGGTTCACATATTTGCTTCCGAAGACTCATTGCTGCCTGAATCAAACAGTTGAGATGTTGCACTCCATGCCTTTTTCATCTCTGTCCCTAACAATATTGAAACTGGTTATTACTAAGGAAGGAGTTGGCCTTCGTTTTTCTCTGCAACAAACAAGGCTTCTCCTTAGCAGCAGTGTAAGGTCCCTCAGAGGATCCAGGCTCCGTTATGTCAGCGTGCTGTGTAGTTTTGGCACCGTGATGCTGGCAGTCAAACAGATACATGCACTTATTCCACAAGGCGAGGGGTAGTTTCTGGTTCGGCTTGGCTCATTACAGATATTTCCAGTAAGGATAAGGAAATAATTATGTGCCTGAAAAGCTACTTGTTCCAACAGGAAATTTCCAGCATGCCCTGCTCTTTCGTAAGGTGGGTTTGCCCATGTTTGTCAGTTGTCTGTAAGGAAAGTTATGGTAGCACAAGCTCACTTGAAATGTGACCATGTACGTGATGTCATAGCCGTGCAGGGGACAGCAGCAGAAGCTAGCATATCAGTCTGTCCTCCTATACAACCCAGCATGGGCTTGCAAGGAGTATGGTGTCGACTGGGCCCTTGAATCCAGGTGCTACACAAAATTAAACTACATCTGTGTAAAGGATTTAACTATTTAAAGAGTTTCCAAACCTGTGGCAATATAAGATTTCCAAACAGGATATGAGGTGGGTTCAGTGTTCTGTGTGGTTTGTGTTTACGGAGTGGATCGTTAATACGGTCCGATTCCATAGAGAGATATGTGAACAGTTTTAACTTGAAGAGCAGATGGATCACAAACACTTTCTCTTTGGCCTGTGAGAAGTAAAACACACCGTGTACCTGGACCTTGAGGCCCCAGACTTATACATGGTGCTGGGTGTGTCTTGTCCCGGGCCCCTGGACTCCGAGTTGCAGCCTACTTTGAGGATTTCTGGGACTATTGTTCGAGGGGCTTTGGGCTTGGAAGATATTGATCTAGTCCATCCCCACTTACTAGACACACACACCAATGGGCTCATTGGTTGCCCACCTTTGCATTGAATGATGTACTTGCGTCTTATAAAGGAGATAAGCGGCAGTGTTTCATATCTTGCCCAATAACCCATTTCCTGTTCGGATAACTATGCCATATGAATCTATATGAATACAACATAATAACATAAATACTTCCGTAACTGATGGAATATTTTTAACAATAATGGAAAAATCTGAAAGCCGTCCATCATTTTGACAGATTAAAACACTGAGAACAATTTACCATAACTTTAGTGTAATTCACACCCCTGTCCAGTTGGTGGCGAGTTTGCCTATTAATTAGGTATTGTCTAGTCTTGTCTAGTGGATCTCAGATGCATGACCATGTTGTTTTATAGCAATGAAACTTGCTAATTGGCTGACTACAAGCACTGGCGCTAACTTGGAAGTCACATGGGGTGTGCTGGGAAAAGAGCTTGAAGTAGTGGAGCAAAAACTGAGCACATGGGGTTATTTCTGCATCCTAGTTTCTTTTGCAGGATTAACCTTTTTGCTGGTGTCTTCATATTTCTACATTGGAAAATTCAATCAATAACTGATATGCTTTTGTCTAATATCACCAGTGCCTGCGGTGAATCTTGCCAGGGCGTATTGGCGGAATAACGCTGCATCATTTTCTCATTTTAAAATGATTGATGAATCTGGTGGACATATTTAATAATGATTATAAGCATGTTGTACAAGTAAAAACCTGTGTCCCATTTTGATTGCAATTCATACCTCCAATAACTAACAAAACGACTTGTTCATCCTCCATTATTTGGGGTGGTGATTGTTTTGTGTGAAATTACGCGTAAAGCTTAACCTACAAGCTTTTTGCGTCCCTCATACTTATTTAACATAAAGGTTACAGTTTCTGTGGTAGATTGGGAAAGCAGCACAGGAGAGCGGCCGGGAGCTACAGAAGTTTGAGGCGACGCAGAACTAGGTTCCTGAATTCCGGTGGGAAAGCCTCTATACTGATAACGTGTATCAACAAAAGCACTGTGGGGGGAAAAAATCATTCATCTGCTTTGACATGTGTTGTGTTGACATGAAGAGTGACCGCATGGTTGGTGTCTCTGTTCATCTTTTCTCTCTGTCCCCACATAAATGCATGAAGGTCTGTTCTGTATATTAATCATTTAAAAATGAAAATGAATGAATGAAAATGATATTAAATATGTCTTATCATTAAAATATGCAAATTAAAATGACAGGTCATAATGGATTATGACAGAATTTTTATGGCCCTGTCCATCAAAATGACAGACAACAAGAAAATCTAAGCTATGAATTGCATCATCTTCTGACAAAACAGTTTACATACAAACTTTGATATTGTGCTTGAAGCCTGCAATATGGCAGTTTACATATACTAGCTTGGAGACCTGCCTCACAGATGGACTCACAAATGACTATGACCGTTTTACCCTTTGCTTTTGTTACTATAATATTAGCATCCCCCTTGGGGGGGGGTGGGGGGGGGGAGTGATGTGGGCAGCCAGTTGACATTGAACCCCCAGGGGATTTTTCTCCCATACTTGGGAATTTTTGGTGCCTGTTCTCCTTTGTTTTCTGGCATTCTTTCTTTCCCACTTCCCAGTTCCATGCACCATTTTTTAAATTTCATATGATGTGTTAATGTATTACCCCGCAGTGAAATGCCTTATATAATATGGTGGAAGAATCAGGGGATTATATAGATTGTGTTTTTCCTGATATATGTTAGACTGTAAAAAAATGAATGTGCAGAAATTTACAGGCAAGGGTGAGAGAGGTAACGAGTTACTACTGTAGGTAACAATGACCCTAAATACCTCATGTGATAAAACAAGTTGGTGGGACGTAATGATGATTTTCAAATTAAGACGTTGCTAGATGGGCTTACTCATTCTGCACTGAGAAAATACCCAGCCAGTCACAAAGACTATCTCACTGGAAAGAAAAGTTTAAGAAAAGTTAACAAGAAGAGCTGAAATCCATCTAGAAGGAAGTGTGGCTGTTTGCCTTCACTTTGTTCATGTCACCATGCGATGCTGCACCTGCCTAACAACTCCCCCCCCCTCCCCTCCCCCCCCCCATTCCAGTCTACTACCGTGCTCTGGTGAACTTCACCAACTCCTTTGTGTACGGACCAGAGCTTGAAGACATCAACTCCCCCCTTTTCAAGGAAATCACAGATGCTGTTGTGGACACGGTGTGTACACCGCCATCCATCAAGCAGATGCAGATGTTGGTTAGGTTCTGCCAGTTTTCACATGGCCTGTGCTGCCAGGGAATTTCACTGTTTTCCCAGAGCCTCTTGTCCCTACTGACTACATTACAGCATATTTTGCTTAAGTGTACATTATTGAGTAGTAGCGTTACATCTGTCTCTTCCCTTCCTATTTAACAGTAAAATGAGTCATATTAACATAGTAGAGTGCTGAATCATACCTGGATGTACATTAAGTTTTACTGCAAAATGAAAGAATCCAATAATAACTGAATCTTTTATTTGCTGGGCTTTTGCTGTAGTCTTTACTGGATACAAATCTGCTTTTAACTTTGGCTCTTTTGGTAATGACAGTATTATTGCATTTACATTTAATCCATTATTAAGTATAAAATAAATTTTGCATTGACATGATAATCGCTTCAGTATTACTTTTGCATTGGACGAGGTTATTATTTTAGCTGATCATTGATTTTATGTTAGTGCTAAATCAGCGTGCTGTTTCCTTGTTTTTCCTATAGCTGGAGTCTGAATACAACAAGATACCTGGATCCCAGACAGTCAACGTGATTATCATCAAGTGAGGACTTTCTTCGTACATTTGTATATTTTGAGAGCATGAGTGATTGTCAAAACACTGGTCAGTGGTTCAAAACATTATAATACTGTGCTCATGCACTGGGAATTGTCATACTGATGTAATGCTATCAAACTGCAACATGATTCGATAACATCATCATAAAGAATGTGATGTCACCGCTAATATGTGTATGATAAAACCTGCCGCATCACGGCCCCTGACAATGTTTGAGGTTCCATAAACATGCACAGCCCTGACCCACACGGTCCTTTGCTCTTCAGAAAGCTGGGGAATAACGTGTTTGTGGAACTGGACGTGGGATCGGAAGTGAATATGAACACAGAGCAGATCCGCAACGTCCTGTTCTCCGTGGTTAAGGAGGGCTCCATTGCGTCCTACGTCACATCCGTGCACGGATTCCAGTTCCGGCGTCTGGGAGGTGAGAGTTGGGGGAGGTTCCGGGGACCTGTCAGTGGGTCTCTGCAAATGAAGAAACCCTCTGAACACTGCAGGTGCAAGAGTGAACAGTCAGAGCAGTATGAAATTTCCAATACAGAAGACACTAAACAGGACATTTAATTTTTGATGACCTTTAATTCAGAAGCAAAAAATGCTGTCAGTTTAGTGTAATACCACTGAAGTGCTCACCACATCATTGCTTTGTGTAGTTTTATGAAGTCCTTCAGGTTATTTGGGCATAAACCGAATTTGACTGTTAACAATAACAAAGGTGTGATTGCACACGTGGTACAGAGTTGTTTAGTGGTGAAATGTTCTGATGAATGAAACTGCAGGTGGAGATCTGGAGAGTTCTGTTGACACGCGTCTCCTGGTGTCAGTAGAGCCCATATCATTCCCAGGTTTGTGACGTCTGGAGTGCAGCTGACAGAATCGCAGATCATTCCCTGTCTGCTCTTTTGCATCCGCATGACTAATATTGGCCTTGATGTCTGCTCTTCTGAAGCTCACTTGCAGACAGATGCATTCGATAACTCCACGTAACTGTATGCCTGGGAATGTGAAGACTTTTACTTAAACAACTATAGTGTTTAAGGTGATAGTACAATGACTCAGTAAGTAGCATCCTGCCCTAACATGTAGAGGACTATGGATTTGATTCCCACCTGCCCAGTTTATATAGGGTTTGTATTGTGTCCCAGTGTTTGTGTGGTTTTCCTCTAGGTATTCCACATGCAGAGAGGGGAATCGGTCTCCCCAAATAGCCCTTTGTGTGTGTGCCCTGTGATGGACTGTCATCCCCTCTGAAACTCTTTGCCATGTTTTGTGGATTCTTTGCGGTTGAAGCTTGGTATTCATCACTTACAAGCAAAGATGTTGTATGTGGCTGTCCATTAACTTGAAGCCTGTCTAGCCACAGTGTTCAAAATTAACCATAATAAACAGATTGCTGGGTTCATGTGAGGGATTAGACATTCTTTACCTTTAGAAGGTATTTGAAGAACTTGTGGCCAGAAAGTTCTCTATCCTGAGTCAGTTTGGTCAACCTCATCTGGACCCGAAAGGCCTTTTAAAATAATGCATCCTTGCAGATGATGGTGTTGCACTTTCCGCAGCTTGGCCACATGTTCGTGAAGTGAGACCTCTGTCTTTCCTCCAGTCCAAGTTGATGACAATCGACAGCCCTGCACCGATTCCGAGTTTACCTGCCGGGATGGTGAGTGCATTCCATCAGAGTACCGCTGTGACAAGAGGCACGACTGCAGGGACATGAGCGATGAATCTGACTGTGGTGAGTCATATGGATGTTTGATGTCTGTGGAGTAGGTGCTTCCAACCACTGGTCTGCACTAAGTACTCCACTAGCCCATGGAACGTTATACATTTTAAGCCACACCCCTTTTTATGACCTGTGAAGCTTGTGCATTTTGATTGCATTGGATGTGACCGGATGTCAAAGTTAACCAACAGATGATGCTGAGTAGTGCTCTATAAATAACATATGCCTTGATATTGATACTATTGTTATTACTGTTGTTCTGTAGCTGGTTGCTACTGAATCATTTATAAACTATGACATTCAGAATTGATCAGTTGCATATTTATTAAGATTAAGATAAACATAGTGTTGTTGTCCAGTTGCATAGTCATTAAGATTAAGATAAACATAGTGTTGTTGTCCAGTTGCATAGTCATTAAGATTAAGATAAGCTTTATTCATCCCGGTGGGAAATTTTGTGCAAACAGCAGTGAATATGTAGAGCACAGACGAACTTACATATAATGCAAAACAAAGTGCAACGATGGTACACGGAGTGCTAATGAAAAAAAAGTATGCAGTATATAAATTGTGATATCTAAGGGAAATTGCATTGTTTTGAATGCATCTGTTTCTGCTGTGAGATACATTTACGCTGTGAGCCTGATTTTCCGCTGATAAAATCATCATCATGTGTCCCAGTCTTAGCAGGTCCACGGCCACCTGTCCTCAAGCCTCCTGTGCTAAGGCCCTGCAGAGCAGACCAGGCCACCTGCCAGAGCGGACAGTGCATCCCTCGCGACTACCTCTGCGATGGGGAGCGGGACTGCTCCGACGGCAGCGACGAGCTCTCCTGTGGTGTGTTGCCGTGATCAAGGAGCCACGCCAGCTCTGCTTGCCGCCACAACCTTACATGCCGTAGACAGAAAGGACACTTTACACCAGGGTTCCCCAACAGGAAGACTGCGAGCTGAATCTAACGTTTATCCCGCGCAGAATTTTTACGTGCATCAGTGTAATGACGTCTAGGCTACACTTCACGTGTAAGTCTGACAATAATGACGAAAAGAAAAGGCCACTAAAAAAACAACGTAAAGTCAACAATAAAAAGAAACTATTCAAGTCTGACTGGATTGACCAATTTAGTTTAATTTTACCTGAGCGTGCCACTGCTAAGCCAACTGCAAGTAATGTTAGCTAACAGTCATTCCAGCATAACATCGGGGGCAGTGGTCTTTGGCTTTGTTCTGTTCTTAATGTTTCCCCAAGGGCCAAATTCTATTGGCAGACCCAGGCTTATATGTTCACCCGAACATAACGCCTTGATTGCCTTCACGCTCACAGGAAAGCATGCATTAAGGTTGGGTCACCCATGACGTCATGTGTCACCCGCAGGTACCCCATCTCCCTGCGAACCCAATGAGTTCAAATGCCAGAACGGACACTGTGCCCTGAAGCTGTGGCGATGTGACGGGGACAACGACTGCGGGGACAACTCCGACGAGAGCTACTGCCGTGAGTCTCAGCCGCGCTGCCGTAGTCGCTGCCTCCACATCAACACCCAGCACAATCTGGGCATCCAGTCGTCATTTTCAATCTGCTTTTGTCATTTTGTCATTTTAGCATTAGTAAACTGTGAAAAGTACAGTGTCACTTGGTAAAAATACAGGATTATCGAGTCAAGTCAAGTGGGCTTTGTCATACCATCCATATACCGGTATACAGTAGCCCACCCATATCTGCGACTGATACATTCCTGTGGATGGCTGAATCCACAGATAACAGCAATCCCATGGACCCATATATAGCGTGATTTTCATGTACATACGTATGGTAAAGTTTAACTGATAGATTACGCACGGTTAGACATTACCAACATTAAATACGGCAGTAATAAAGTACGTTCTACATTATTATAGAGTACTGTACTCTTTCTCTGGAATGAAAGGAACTCATTTTAGCCTGATTCTCAAGAGATGATAGAGCAATAAAAAAAACTTTATATATCAATGGATGGCGGAGTAATGAAAATAACGCTTTTTATATCCCTCAGAGGATGAAGGAGCAATGAAAAACATATTGTTACACATTTTACAATGAAAAGTATTATATAATGTACTTGTATGTAACCTGTACTGGTGGGCTGCTGGATCTCACCATGTTGCAGCCTGTACTTGCTTCATGCACAGTTTGAAACTTAGGAAGTGTTTATTTCTGGAATTTTCCAATATATATATATATTTTTGGACCTCAGTACACCACAGATAACTGAAACCATGGTTACTGAAACGGTGAATACAGGCCTTCCACTGTACAGTGGCATGAACTAGTGCTCCCCCAGGACCACATTGCAAAGTACAACAGCAGTGATGGGGAGGATTCCACAAAACTTAAAGTGCAAAACACAAGACAGCTTGAAAACAGGGTAGGGGGGGGGCTGGACACCAGGGTTTATACAGACAATGCAACGTATAATATGGAAACAAGAAGTAAGTAACATAATGGTGATGACTGAAAATGAACAATTAATGAATAAATAATAATAAGTTAAAGTTGGGGAGAGTAACCTTTGGAACGGGAGGGAGGTGAGGTGGACAGCAGTGAATTTAATGTCTGTAAGCCTCGGGGAAGAAGCTGTTGCTGAACTTGGCAGAACTGACAGATCAGAGTAAATGTTTAACATGTACAGTGCGGGAGTTTGCGTTAAAGCTTGGGGTCCTTTTGCTCATGCAGCCGTGAAGAGCCCTGGGGACACCTGTGCCCCGGAGCAGTTTGTGTGCGTCAGGGATCGTACATGCATCCCAGCCAGCTACCAGTGTGACGAGGAGCCTGACTGCCCCGACCGCTCCGACGAGATCGGCTGCAGTAAGTGTGTCAGACCTCGGCACTCGACCCCCGCCCCCAGCTCTCGCGCCGGTATGCCGACCGCTATGTGTGCCGCTCCCCAGCTCCACCGACGATCACCAGCCCCCCCGAGGAGTCCGTCATGGCCGTGCGAGGGGAGACCGTCACCTTCACCTGCAAGGCCGTCGGGGTGCCGACTCCCATAATCACCTGGAGGCTCAACTGGGGCCACATTCCCAACAGCAGCAGGTTTGTCCGGCCAACGGTTGGGCTTCCATCTAGAAGTAATAAGGGCTGCTCCTGAGTGCACTGCTGCTGTACATCTGGGCAAGAACTCAAATTCCCCACTAGAAATCCAGCAGGAAGAACTAGGAATGTAGATCAGCCATTTTTCCCAAATAATATCATGCGCTAATCTTTCATAAATAAGTTAAAATGTAAACTTGGGTTGGCCAATTTAAACAAGCACAATCCAAACAAGGCCACTTGTCAGATAACTTGACTTGTTGCTAACCACACAAATCCTTCCATTGTTCCATCGCAAATGCTTTAATATACTAATGTTAAAACTGCATGAAACATCTTTGAATAACAGCATAGTGAAGATAATAAAGAGAACATTAATCACCAGGTAATGAACGCATTTAACTAGGGATTTGCTAATGCCATTTTATTTATCGACATTCATTTGATGTTACTAAATAATCAGCTGATTAATGTTATTAAATAATCAACTGACATCCATTAAACCCACAAAAGCGAGATCTGATAATATGCTGCATATTTAAGGCATTGTTCTGTGGGTAATTTTCATATATTATGGTGCTACTTAATAATAGAGCCTTTTCTCTATTCATGATGTAAACATTAGCATGTGAGTGATATTTGTAATTTAATATTTGCTCGGTTCTGAGTAGTCAGTGGCCCTCCAGTTAATTTTGACGTGATGCTTGGTTGCTGTATGCTCAGGATCAGCATGACCAGTGTGAACGGGCACGGCACCCTAACCATCCAGGACGTGAAGGACGGTGATCAGGGGGCGTACACCTGCGAGGCCATCAATGCCAAGGGAATGGTGTTCGGCATCCCCGATGGGGTCCTGACCGTCAAACCAAACACCGGTAGGCCACATAGCCACTACAGAACAGTATTTGTATGCTACCTACTGAATTAATATCATAATTTACTTCAACAGTAAAGTACAACAAAGTATGACAAATGTACCACAGCCTTTGATGATAATTTAGTAAAACAGGAACAAATGTCTAATAGAAAGGAATGATGCATAAAGAAAACAGATGCTTTGCATCAAGGGAAAATATCTGCAGTATGTTGGGCCAAAACAAACAAATAAATGCATCACGCACAAGGTCCACGGTGCTTGTGTGGTTTCTCACAAGTCCCAGTTCATGCGTAGGAAGAAGAAACATCTCTAGTAATATCGAATCCAAGGACAAAGCTGTAAAAAAGGACTATAATGTTCAAAGCTCCGTGTTTGTGATTCATTGTCTTGCCCATCATTTAGTGTTGATGGGCACGCAGAACTTCATTACCGGGTGCACGATTTGCATTCTGAGACACAAACATCGGTCTTATGACATACTGCTACTGAAAATGGTCGCACAATGCATCGTGAAATGAAGGGTGTGCTGACCAGGAAAATTGTTCAGAACTACTGACCTTCTCGTGTGAATATCACAACGTGATTCTTTTTTTAAAAACCAAAAACTGCCTGTGTACAAATGAATGTGTTTTTGGAATGAAATCTGATTGATAACCCTTAATAATAACTCTACAGAATTCTGAATTCTGGATTCTTCTTTAATCTTCTTATCGTAGCGGGCCACTGTACCGCCGGCCACTTTGGTGCGGGTGACGGCTCCGCCTGCATCCCCTGCTTCTGCTTCGGCATCACCAAAAACTGCCAGAACACCGGACGACACCGCAACCAGATCAGGCTTCGATTCACGGAGGAGGACAATTTCAAGGGTACGGGGCTGTGACGAGACGAAACTCCTAATTATGATGGGATTATTATGACCCTCGGACGAACTTCAAAAGGCCATCGCAGCTTTCAGTCTGAGGGCATAAAGCACTTCTTCCCCACAACAGGTGTTAACGTCTCGTTCCCGTCCCGGCCCGCCTCACCTCCTCTCTCCTCCACCCAACTTCTGATTAATACTGAAGTGGAGGAGTTCCAGCTGGTGGATCTATCCCGACGCTTCCTCAGCCTGGAGTCCTTCTGGACATTACCGTCCCAGTTTCTAGGCAACAAGGTGGACAACGTGTCCCTCCGAAGGGGACAGGGGCTGGCTGCTCAGATAAAATGCTCCTAGGGCAGGAGTGACTATAGGATTTTTTTAAGGTGTGGGACATAAGAGGGACCATAATTCATACAGAGGGGCCAACCTTATCATTAGCCAATGATATGCTTTGAATCAGTGAGTAACGGGGCAGGGGCACTCCAGGGGCCAATCAGCTTTCAGCAAGCCAGTGTCCCTGTGGTCTCGCCCCTATATATACCCCTGAGACAGAGGATCTTTGAGTTTGAGTTTGAGGTTATTGCCTTATCTACTTGAGTACAATGAGCTGCTTACCTGCAGACTGTCAGTTGCTAGAATCAACACAGAATAAAAACAGGAGACAATGAGCCAAAGAACACAAACAAATAGTGAATGCACTACAGCTGTTAAAGCTCAGATTTATATGTTGTGCTGCCCATTACCTGAAGAGTGAAGGCAGCAATTACCTGTGTTAAGGTGGACTCCTATGGCGGATCCCTGAACTACAAGGTGCGTTTCACCCTGGCTCGAGGGGAGACAGAACCCGTGCAAAAACCAGACGTGGTGCTGGTGGGTAACGGCCAGAAGCTGATCTATCGCCGGACCAGTCCCACAAGTCCTAGGATAACCAACGAGAGGGAAATTAAGTTCACAGAGGTGAGCTTTGAAAGCTTTTTTCTCTGTAGAAAATAACCATAAAGACCCCCTTTCCTTGACAGGGACACTTCTGGCAAACAATGAAAGTCAATCTCTTAAAGTTGTACTAGGCTGTCTTGTTTTGGGAGTATTAATTAATGGCAGTACCTTTGTTTTGTTGGAGAGAATGTCCTACCAGATGATGATTTTATGCTGCAAATAGGTGTTTTAAGGTGTGCGAGCTTCATTTCTAACAGTCGATTATGTGACATCTTAGGAAAACTGGCAGCATGCGTCAGGACGACTGGTCACTCGCGAGGACCTGATGATGACGCTGGTTAACCTAGAGAGCATCAATATTCGCACCACCTATGACAACCGCATGGTGAGCGTGGCCCTCCGTGACATTGTCATGGACACCACTACCGTGGAATTCAGCGGCCAGGGCCCCGCCAATGACGTGGAGCAGTGCAGGTGAGTCTCTTTTCTGTCACACGGGCGAGCTACGTGTAACCTCATTGGACACTAGAATAGAATAGAATACAAACTTTATTGCAGCTGAGTCTGGTGGAAATTGGTGCTGGTTGAGTGACAATAGTACAGAGAATACGAGTTGGAAGCGTTAGAATGACTTGAACTTGATAATGTCTGTGAATGATGTCCAGTTTCAGGCCTGCCTACATTCATCAGAAGGTTTTGTACTAAGAGCTATGAAGCCTGTTTTACTCAAACTGATATTGGCTAGGATTTACTTGCTATTTCCTTTACTGGTTAAGCTATGCTGTGGAGTATTATGTAACAGCTCTTTGGTTTTTTGACTGTCAGTGGTTAGGAAAACAAAAAAACAAACTGTTGCATTTTGAGCACCCCTGTTGCTGGATTTTGCATGTTCTAAGAGTATGGCATCCCAGAGACTAGTGTTTGCCTGCCCACAGGTGTCCCCCAGGCTATTCGGGCCTGTCCTGTGAGTCGTGTGCCTCTGGTTTTGAGCGGGTGTCTGGCGGTTCCTACCTCGGTAGCTGTGCTGGCTGCAACTGCAATGGACACGCCAGCGCCTGCGACCCTATCAGCGGACACTGCTTGGTGAGGCCTCTCTCAGAACACAGAGTCAGATTTGCAGACATTTTTTAAGGTGAGGGGCATAAGAGGGGTCGTCATTCATACAGAGGGGCCAATTTTATCATTAGCCAATGACATGTTTTAAATCACTGAGTGAAAGGGGAGGGGCACTTCAGGGGCCAATCAGTTTTCAGCAGGAGCTTGTGCCCCTGTGACCCCGCCCCTGGATGTGCCCCTGCTTGCAGGTCATGACCTATTTCACGTATTCTGCTGTATATAATGCCTTTAGCATTTATCTCAGTTTATACTTCTTGGTGAGACTGAAACTGAGGTTGCCGACTTGGACTTCCTCAGAGCTGCCAGCACAACACTGAGGGGCCACAGTGTAACAAATGTCGACCGGGCTACTTCGGCGACCCGACCCGTGGGCGATCGGATGACTGCAAGCCCTGCCCATGCCCGTACATCGAGACCTCCCGTCGGTAAGTCCCCACGAGCCCAACACACAAGGCCAGAGTGATATAGACCAAAAGTCAAAAGTCTGAAAGCCCAGACACCAGATAGAATCAACAAAATAACAAAATCATGTTACATTGAACTATCTTTGAATGTTCTTTAATGTTGTGCTGTTTAATGCTATGTTATTTGACGTTTTAAATGTTATTTTCTTGCAATAAGTTCGTCTAATACCTCATATCGCGTGTGCATGTATACATTTACAATAATGTTGACTTCGCCTGACTCTTCACGCTAAAATGTGACCCATGATTGTGGCAGACAGTTTGCTCATGTAATTGTTTATTTTCCAGCTTCTCGGATACCTGTTTCCTGGATTCCGACTCCCAGGCAACATGTGATGCCTGCAGGCCGGGATACACGGGCCGACGTTGTGAGAAGTAAGGAAGTCGGAGTGCAAATGGCTGCCTCAGTCTGCCTCCTGACTCATGAGTCGTATTACAGCCTTATGCAGGGAGGCAGTGTGTGGCTTATAGACTCTGTGCCCATGATGGGAAGGTCGCTGGTTTGAATGCCAGAACTGGCAGACCGATGCCGCCATTGGGCCCCTCAACAAGGCCCTTAACCCCCAGTTGTTCCAGGGTGTGTTGCAAGCTGGCTGACTCTGTGCGGTCAGACCCAAGTTACTCTCACCTGTATGTGTGTCTCATGGAGAGCAAGACGGGGTAGGCAAAAAGACAATATCCCCCATGGGGATCAATAAAGTGTCTGTATTCATAATTTATTCATAATAACAGGATGCTGGTGGTGTGGGCTGGGGTTTTGTATTATTGATCTGATTGATTTATGTGCTGTTTTCTCTGCGTCTGTGTTTCTCAGGTGTGCACCCGGATATCACGGTAACCCACTTCAGCCCAACGGCAAGTGTGTTCCCCAAAGTGAGTGTATTTCTTGCTTTACTGGTCTTACATTTAACGCTACAGAGTCGTACTGAGGCCAAGTTCTTATGGCTGCATGGAAAACACACGCAGTGGCTCCCTGGCAAGAGCCCACTCAGTACATTCTAGGGTTAACGGCTATAACCGCGTTCCAATGTGAAAGTATGTGAATTATCTCTCTAGCACAAGTCAGCCCTTAACCCCGCCCTGTTTCCCAACATGGTTAGCTCAAGGCCAGTGCGACAACAGAGGGACTATATCCTCAAGCAGCAGACCATGCAGATGCAAGGTAATTGCGGCAGCTGAAGTGATGCACACATAATGGTTTTAATATCTACTCTTATGTGATACATTCTTCACACAGCCTAGGGAAAGCTCACCAAATCCTTAGCTCTTATAAGTGCACTGTAAAGCGGGAACTAAAAAAAGCAGAGCTCTGACGCATAGCACTGATGAATAATTACACGTCTTGTGCTTTTTGCACCCTAAAGCAGTATTTGCTTAAATGCAGAGGAGGCATAAATCATAGATTGAAATCATTCTGTTTATAAATGAGTCAGTAAGTCACTGTCTCCAGACAGACAGGGGATGTTGTCCTCTGCTGCAGATATGGGGAGTGCCCCGTATGTAAGGGACCCCTGTTGTTGTGAGGCTAAGCGTGACTCTGCCCTACAGTCCAACGTGGTGGGCGCACTGTGCGACGAATGTAGGAGCAGCTCCTTCCACTTGACCGAGGACAACCCAGACGGCTGCTTGCAGTGCTTCTGCATGGGCGTGACCAAGCAGTGCACCAGCTCCACATGGAGCAGGGACCAGGTCAGTCTTGAACTCAGCACATCTGTGATGTCACTGGGTGGTCAAGCCTGGATTAGACCACATGAAGCACACTGCGGTGGTTCACACATAGGCTGGTTTGCACCAACATTGATTAAATTAATCCTGGTTTAGACTTAATCTAGGGTTAGTAAATCAAGGATTAAACTGGTGTTTAATTAATCAGAGACGAGTTGCTTTTCTTCATTTTAATCCTGGATTAGTTAAACTAGTTTAAACTACGACTAAAATAGGATTCATTTAGGTGCAGTGTCCACCATGATGCATTCCGACGAAACGTAAACAAATTCACAATGCATCCTAGGTTAAATGAATATGGCCGTAACTGTCTTGTTAACTTTTAAAAAATAAAAGCCGCTACTTTTACCACACTTTTGCTTGAGTTATGCTTACCTTAAATTTTCTCTTGGACATTAATCGAGCAGTAGTCCCTTCAATTACAAAAAATTCCCCATTTTCACCACCGGGGTTAGTAATCAAAATAAGCATAGGAGAAGGGAGACAGGTTAGACGTCATACATTATTTCATATGAATCATGAGAACAGTGGAGGACAATAAAGTTGTTTCATTAGTTCTTTGTTAGATATTGGGGGGATCGATCGCAATCAAAACAAGACACAGATTGTTATTTATATTTTACTAAGGTGACCCGCGCCATGTTCACGATTCTTATTAAATCTGGCCAGCAGATCGATCTTTCGTGCAGCCTTATCCTGCTAATAAGTGTTGGCAAGTTTAACTGGGTGCACCAGCAATATTAGATAAAAATATATTGGTTAGTGATCTGATTTTCCAATGCAGAAATATGGAAACACAAGCAAAAATTTATTAATTGATCCATTAAATGTAACTGGGGTACAAAAATAATTCAGTCTGTTTTTCTGCATTTCCGCATAACTTCCATGTAAGCCTCGGTGCTTGTGGTCAACCAATCAACTAGCTATGGCAGTGTGAAAGTGAACTCCCAGTCAACCACCTGAAAACCTAAAGCTGCTAGAAGCTGCAGAAGTGGAGGAACTGCAGAGCTCCTCTCACTTCCATGCATGATAGCTGGTCCAACCTTCCCACTGAGGTACATGACTAAGTCTTTTATAAGGTTCTACCACAGGGAAAACTCACTATTGCTCTTTAAAAATATTCAGTAGGGTTTAACCTACATGGGACTCTTTCCTCCAATCCCATCCAGCAAAGAAATGTAGCCATATTGTCAAAAAAACTGAAACAGACCTAACATAAACCTCTTCAAGGGGTGGTTTAAATATGACTGCTAATCCAGCTTTATGCTCTATTTAAATTCACTGTGCAAAAGACTTGAATTTAATCTAGGTTTAGTGGAAATTAAACTAAAATTGACAAAGGTTTAGATTTAACCAAGATTAATTGTAAAATAAATTTAAACTAGGTTTAAAGTTTGGTTCAACAGGATTAGTACATAAGTCTTGATTTAATCCAGTTTAAAAGTTAAACCATGTTGGTGCAACCCAGCCATAAAGCATCATCTTATAAGGATCTAGAACAGATCATGTTAAGATAGACGTTCTCGTATCCAAGTGTTAAGCTGATGCCTGGACTTGTTCCACACCTGAGCCATTCTGTTCTAGGGAGTAGCAGGTGTAGTGCATTAGTCATCAAAGTGAATTAGTCATCGTGTCTGCAGACACATCCTTTCCTTGCTTAGACATGTTCATCAGACTGTAGTCTGGCCATGGTCTTATATAGCCTGTTATACGAAGGTGTTGTAAGAATTATAGGTGATATTAGAAGATTCCAGACTTTGAATTGGCCCTGTTAAAATGTGCAGATGTCACTCAGTGCGGAAGCAGCTGTGGCAGATTCCATGTGAGTAAGAGGCATTCTGTTGGGGTGTCAGGTGCGGGGGGGCGTGAATGGGCAGCTCTTCAGCCTGGCCAATGCGGCTCACACGCGCACCATCAGCGACGGCATCGGCCAGCGCGGCGGCTCCGAGGTCATCTTCCGCTTCTCCACGCACGTCCCCCACGACGTCTTATTTTGGGTCCTTCCTGAGAGCTTTCGGGGAGATAAGGTATGTAGATCTTACCTCCGCCCCTCCGCCTGCCTCGTACTGTCCTCTCTCTGCTCGTGTCGACCTCATCATAGAGGGCGCATTACAGATCGCCTGTTTCCAAGGCCGTAGCTGGGAATTCTGGGCCCCCGACAAAATGTCACCATGGACACCCCCCCCCCCCCCCCCACTAGGGTTGCCACTTGCGATCTGAAGAAATACAGGTTCCCAACAGTAGATGGAATTCGCCGGTAGGGGGGGGGGTTGCCCAGGGTGGAATTTGTAAAGCGGAGGTATAATGTTTCCCAAATGTACCCATGCCCCCCCGAGAGCCCCTACTTCTCACAGTGTAGTTTCCGAAAGATATTTAGTTAGTGACTAAAATATCCCAATATGATGTCAAATAGGGTTGGGTGATTAATGCATTATTACAGGATGTGAAACGATAGCTATGATTGACTCAACTGAACAGCTTGTATTAAGATTTTGTACAAAACAAAAAGCATTAAGCAGATCTGAGCACATCTTCCTGCTTGGGCCCCATTCCACTCATAATTATCTACTATGTAACGTCCCGTTTTAGTCAGTTTTCGCTCTTAGACCATCTGTGCGGTGGATGAGTTTGCCGGGGTCCTTGCCAGGTCACGGCCTACGGCGGAGAGCTTCGCTACACCGTGAGCTACGTACCGCGCCAGCACTCGGCGCCGATCGAGGGCCAGCCGGATGTGGTCCTCCAAGGCAACGGCATCATGCTGGAGCACTACTCCAGCACCAAGCCCACCCCCCACATCGCCACAGTCATCACTGTGCCCTTCAGAGAGGTGCGTGCACACGACCTTCAGGCTTAGATAGCAAGGATGCATCATATTCTTCTGGACAATTTGCTAATCTTTCTCCACTTATTATTTTGTAATTATTTTGATCGATAAACTTATTTTCTACCATCTACTCCATCTTCTCTGCTCAATAAAAGTAACACTTATTGAAGTGTCATTGCACATGTCCCGTTTTCTCATCTTCCATGCAGTCGGAATGGAAACGGTCTGACAGGCAGCCCTGCACACGCGAGCACCTGCTGATGGCCCTTGCTGACATCACAGTCTTTATGATCCGGGCCACCTACGCGAACAGCATGACGGAGACTGGGTATGGGCTTGGGACAGACTGCAGGGGGCCTGAGGCGGATTGAAAGTCCCAAGACTAGACTGCTGACATTATGTGAAAGGCTGACATTTCTCTCTGCAGACACATGAATTCTGCTCATTTATATATCTTATATATCCGTCTTATTCAGTCCCTAAATGTCCACAACGGCCCGTTTGAGTTCTTGCTAGTGCTCCTTCATTTATCTATTTTTGGTTTTCCCTGTAGTATTGCAGATATTTGGATGGACATTGCAGTCCCCCACTCCACAGGAAATGAGCGTGCTCTAGAGGTGGAGGAGTGCGCCTGCCCTCAGGGTTACAGAGGTCCTTCATGCCAGGTGAGTTTCATCCCCAGTTCAAACAAGATTATAGAAATGTATTGAACTGTTAGTGAAATAGGCTTCACTCAGCCTTTGTGTTACATTTACAGATAAAAGATGATTCTTTACAGATTTTTCTGTTGTGCAGCAATACAGTGTTTCTCAGTCCGGCCCTCAGGGACCCACAGACGGTCCATGTTTTTGCTCCCTCCCAGACAGTCCGCATTTTTGCTCCCTCTCAACTCCCTACTTGGGGACCCCTAGACAGCTCCTACCGCAAGCTGACAGGGAGCAAAAACATGGACTGTCTGCAGGTCCCCGGGGGACCGGATTGGGAAAGACTGCAGTAATAGGATGATGTTTGTGACGGACTTGCCCTTTGCCACCCCTGCAGGAGTGCGATGTCGGGTACATCCGCACGGGGTCAGGACTGTACCTTGGGACCTGTGAGAGGTGCAGTTGCCACGGGTATGCTACTGCTTGCGATCCTGACACCGGGAACTGCCTGGTAGGTTGCGTTGCTGCTTTCCGCTGTCAGCTATAACGTGGTGAATCTGAACACATTTCTCTATACGAATTATGTACTTTATTACACTTCACATGCCATTCTAATGGCTGCTTTGTTTCCCTTTTTCCATTTCCTTTGGTTTCCATCCTTCTATCTCTCAGCAATGCCAGCATAACACGGCTGGGCCACACTGTGATCGCTGTCGGCCTGGTTACTATGGCAACCCCAGGAGTGGCAGCCCAGCAGCCTGCCAGCCGTGTCCTTGCCCTGGCACCTCCCCAGACATCCAGTAAGTATTCTTCCAGACTATGCCAGCCCAGTGTATTGCTCACACACCCAGTCAGTCCATGGCAGTGTTTCCCAATCCAGACCTCGGTGACCCCCAGACAGTCTACATGTTTTAACCCTAATCCTAACCCTAATCCTAACCCTAATCCTAACCCTAACCCTAACCCTAAATACCTGTACCAGGTATTTAGTGTGTGGACTGTCTGGGGGTCCCCAAGCACTAGGTTGAGAAACACTGGTGGTTGATTATAACAGTTAGTGACTTTACTTAAGGTTCATTTCTTTAGACTAAAATGGACATTTGGAGTTTAGACCATGATGCTGGCCATATTGTTCAAGGGATGTGTCCATATAGGTCGATGTCACCTGGAGCCCATCCCAGGCAGCACAGGGCACAAAGCTGGGCTACACCCTGGACGGGATGCCAGCCCATCACATGGCACTTATACTCACATACAAGAGGCAGTTTAAAGACTCCAGTTAGTTTAATTACATGTCTTTGGGCTATGGGAGGAAACAGGAGTTCCAAAAAGACAGCCGCACAACACAAAGGCATGCAAGTCCTCAAAACCCTCAAACTGAGCAGAGGTTTCAAACCCCAGATGCTAGAGACACGTGGCAGTGATGGTGCCAACTGAGCCGCAGTGCCACCCTGATCTATGTGGTTACTGCCTTAAATTCCTATTCAGAGAAGCTGTTGGTGACCCTCTTAATGTCATCATGAAAGCATATTGCAGCTGGCTGCTGTTGAAAACTGTAATGAGAAAATCTGTATAAAATCCCCAGAAGATGGTCAGTCTTTTCCAAAGCAGTCATACTTATTGTACGGGTAAGCCTGCCAAACTAACCATAACCCGAATCCTAACCCTAACCCTAACTACAGCTAGTGAAGAGCTTGTGTTGTGTCAGACTCCAGTATAAGACAATGTAATGGAAGTGGTCAATCCTTAATGCCTCAGGTTAAAAAAAAATCACTTTTCGCAGATTCTCTCGGACCTGTTTCTTGGACTCTGACGGCCAGCCTACTTGTGACGGTTGTCCACCAGGCTTTACGGGCCGACGCTGTGAGAGGTAAAATCCCTACTTCACCCCCTTACACTTTTTCTGGGTACACAAAAGGTCTGAGGAGTCAAAGCCAAGGGGAATCAAAGCCAAGGGGGGTGTGGTTTTCCTTCCTTTCCTTTGTGAATCATCGGGTGGAGAGTCTTTTGACGGCTGTGCCCTCTGTGTCTCTCACCATCTCCATACTCACTGAGACTAAGAAGCAAGCCACAGTCACTGCCACCCAGTCCACATGTCACATACATATTTTATGGGGTACAACGTGGACTCTGATATTGTTCCTAACAGTTTCTTACACCCATCTGATGTATTTTTATGGTGAATTGTGGGCATAGTCATTATTACGTGCTTTAAAGCACTGAAGTGGCGATTCTTGTATTTTTTTGTTGCTGGGGGAAGCTGGTCTGAACTGGTGCACCTTTTAATTAATAGGTAATAATGCTGTATTTTCCAAGTTCATATTAATTTCATCTATCCACAGAAACTTATTTATTATCTATTAAATGCATTCTTACTTAGGAGCAGAAGCACATTCGTTTTTCCTTATCTGATGAAGTAGCCGTTTCCTGTGCATGATGAAAAATCAAAACAATAAAATCTCAAAGTGACAGGAAAGTATAAAGATCTCAAGGGGAAATATACCAAGAATGCTGCACTGGTACACATAGGCATGTGTGTAGCTTTAGAAGAAGCATCTTCTGAAGTGGTGATATGTCACCCATGAATCTGGTGACATGTGGCTTCATATGGCTTCTGACCTCATGTTTTTGTAACGCGGCTCTTGTATGGACAGTGCTGTTTCCCATATTGCTTTGCATGCTTTCAGCAAAGGACGTATTCTGCCATTCGCAGCAGAAATCTTTGCTTCTGGTTAAGCACTAGTGTTTGCTAGAAGGCTTTTATAACTGTTTAGTCAAACTGCAGTTTGCTTTAATAACCATGAATTTCTTATTTGTAGAGTTCAAGCAGCCTTCGGTATTTATGCTAATGATAAGAGTTTTATAGTTTATGTGGGTTCTGTTGCTTCAGATACACGTTGTGTTTGGGCTGCTTGGTGGCATAGTAAATATGGAGGGTGTGGCAAGCAAACAAACATGGGGAAACGGTGAAATTTTCTGCATCACCATCTGGGAATGTTGATACATTGAACCTATTCTGTCACTATCCTGGACTCTCAACTTGAAAATGAAGGTCTGAAATCACTGATACCAGCCAGGACCCATTTCTGCATGGTTGCTGGTGGAGTCCCCTGCCAATCTGATGCAGTCAACCAGTGCTGACTTCAGTAATAAAGAGAACAACATGCTTCCAACTACAGCATGAAAAGAAGCTCTTCACCATAGGGCCTGCTAATGTTGACCATTCCAGAGTTCTGTCCCACAGTTTGCTGTCCTTAACCTATTACACCCCAATGCCGAGGCAGCCAACAATGCTGATAGCTCTCACAAGCCCCAGAACAACAGCTCCCCAAGTTCCTCCCCCAATAATACATTCCCAGAGGCCAATTACCTCAGCGTCCCCTTCTTGTTGAGCTTGCATATGAGCCATTTAAACCTCAGTCTCAACACACTGTCGAGAAACAGCTTGGACATCAAAGAGGTCCTAAGGAGCATGATGACCCAGCAAGTCAACCTCAACTCCCAGCTGGAGAAGCTGGTTGATAAGCTGTCCAATAGTCAAAAGCAGCACAGGACTGCTCAACTAGAGAAGAGGTACAGCAGCATAAGAGCCAAGATAAATCAGCTGGAGGAAAGGCTTGAGACCCTTTTCGGTGGCTTTATATGAGTCCATATAAAGACTCATAGCTGGAAACAGCTGCCCTGCAATGTGGTCGATTGGAATGTTGAATGTGGTCTGTTACAAATATGCTTATACACTATAGCCAAAAGAATGTGAACACCAGCTTGTCCAACATCTCATTCCAAAACCAAGGGTATTAATATGAAGCTTGTTTGCCCTTTTTTTGCTGTAATAGCCTCTCGTCTTCTGAGAAGACTTTCCATTAGATGTTGAAACATTGCTGGTGGGATTAGCTACCATTCAATTTTGGTATTGAAGTTGGGTCCCTTTTTGTGAGTTTGTGTGGCCTAACAACTTCATAACTAAACCTGCTCCCAGACGTTTCAGACTTTCAGTCACCTCACTAGCGGTTGACCTAAGATGACGTCCTATCATGGTGGCATGTGGAACAGTCACTCTGCTGCTGTTTGTTGCAGGAGATTGTGTGACTTTGTGCTCAATTAGACACCTGTGTAAACAATGAGTGTGGCTTCATTAAGCAATTACTTGGATTGTTAGGAATGTCCAAATACTATTGGCCATATAGTGTAATTTAAGGTGATATTTGAAAAATGCTATTAATACATTTATACATTTATACTTTAAAAAAGCTATTAATACATTTATACATTTTTCTGGACTTTTTTCAAAACATTGCTGTTTTTCCTGTATAGTAGTTTGCCCATAAATATACATACATCACAACAAAGCTAATAGCATTCATGCTATTAGAAGTGTTATTTTCCAATTTTTATCTCCATACTGTGAAGTGTGTTAAGTATGGGTGTCTTTCTAGAGGCTCAATGAAATTTACGGGCAATCAATGGTCTGGTGTGTCTTGAAAACAGCCCTGTTCAATAAAACACAAAAGATGCTTGTTCAGTGCATAATTTTAATACTCATGATTGTTATTTCAAGAAGTTCTTGATATAGAACCCATCATACTCTTGGATATTGTAGATGGGTTTTCCAGCCTCCAGTGGAAGTAGCTTGATGTTATCCCAGGCCAGTATAACCAATCATGGTTCAGTATTCTTTACTACTGGTACTAGTGCTTTTGACTTGGTTTTCGAGCTTAAAGCCTCTTTGAAGACCCATCTGAGCTGTACCTTGGATGGTCAGCTTGACCACTGGAGGAGCATCCAGCATTTCAGGTAAGACCCAAGGAGCAGATCTTGGGTGTAGTGTTGGTGGCTTTTGCTGGGTCAAGCTTTGGGATGAGATGTTGGTGCTTGCAGTGGTAGCACTTGTTATGTAGTCTCTGTAATTTGGGGAAATTGAGGAGTGGCCTTCTCTGGAGTCGACAACCACGAGCTTGACATCTCATCAAGCTTTCTATCGGAAACGACTGTCCTTTTACCCTCTTGGTCCGGATTACCTTAGGCAAGCATCTTTGATGGGACTGCATATGGGGCATGTTAGTTTCTGAAGCATCACACGAAAAGGTGGTTCAGTCCCATGACTGATCAGTCCTTTTTGGAGAGATGGTTTCAACATATGATAGATGTTGAGTGGCTGCTTTATGCCATCTCCAGGCAGCTTCTTGCTTTCTTTGTTTGTGTTCATGGGGCTATAACCCATGCTTTTGCAAAGGGAAAATGCAAATATCTTTACCCATATGTATGATTTTATGTATATACCTGCTGACTGTCCTAATACTCCAGTATGTGCACCTAATGTTGGGGACAATTTGGGACAATGAAACGTTTCTTTTCTGCTTTCACAGATTTTAAGTAAAAAACACTGTTTCCGTACATGCCAACAATGGGCTGAGCTCTGCTTTAGCCCAAAAACACTGATGTGGGTCATCAATTTTCACTTTGCTGGTTCTATGCCATGTATGTAAACGATGTGTTACATAAAGATATTCACGTTTATATTGTATAATTAACCTTAGATTTCCAGAGAGCTCAGTTTCAAAGACGTATTGAATATGTTAAAGCAAATGTGTTCAAAGTCATCTTATTTCAGCCTTTCATTCTTGTAAATACACCCCATTCTGTGGTGGCATGTTGTGGTTGTTTAATGGGCTTACAGTATGGTTTGGGGTTTTATTTCCTGTCAAATCTGGGGGCTCTCTTAACCGCATTGTTATTGCTGTAATTGAGACCATATGACAGGCTATGTAACAGAAAGACTGTGATTCATGCCTTAATACACTATTCCAAAGGCTTATTTGTAGCTGTGATGTACAAAATAGATGTTTGTCTAATGATAATATGCAGCCAGTTTCTAATCAAGATGGGTAGTACTCGTTGATTGTAATTATAAATATTTTTGCCTGTTGATTCTGAGTCATAGACATTCTTTTGGGGGTTATAATCTTAACCTGGATGTATTTTTCTAAGAAAATGTTTTTTTTTCTTTTTGCATTTTTCAGGTGTGCGGCTGGATACAGTGGCAACCCACAGCTTGGTCAAGCATGTGTCATTCGTAATGATCTGAATGGTATATGTCAAACTGTCATTGGCTCTACTTTTGAAATTTATCCAGAAGTAACACCATATATCTGCAGATGAGCCTATAAATGTCACCTTTCTTTTACATAAAAAAAGTAATTCAAATAAATACATATCAAAGGTAAACATATGAATATTACCTTTACTTCTGATTTGGCAAATCTTATTTCTTATTTTGAATTGCAAAAACAGAAAATGAAAGGTTCTTGGGGTCATTAGAAATCATCTGCAAGAGTACTGACCTCTGTTTTATTTACTGTTAGGTTACCCTGGTCAAAATATGTCCGTCACGAGTTAAGGAAAAGTTTCCTTGATGAGCTAATATGTTTTAAAAGATGTTTCAACTAATTTTGCTGAATAAATTGATCAAAGCTGACACAAAGACATTTTATTGTTTAGTTAATTTTTTAATTGCCCAGGAACAGAAAGGAACTTATTATACAGTAGCAAAAGTTAAGCTTGCAGTAGCTTCAACAATAAGTCCAGCTTAGCTTTGAATTAAACATTAGGGTTTACAGTACCGTCTATTTTTTAGCTGATTTGTAGTTGATTGTATCTTATGAGTGAAGAAAATCTCAGTGCAGTGGGCTGCTGTTAAATGTATACATTTTTTGTTTTTGAAGGAAACTGCTACAGTTGCGATCAGAGAGGAAGTGACGGATGTGACAGCAATGGAGTTTGTCGCTGCAAGGTATGATGGTGGAACTGCTGAATTCTAAATCATATCGATATCCTATAAACAGAGCATCAGAGTTACTGGTTTAAGTTCACAGCATCCTATATATAATAATATTTGTTGACAATCTATACTGGTAACATTGTAATTATGTTATTGCTTTGATGTAAAATGGTATTAATTTGGTAGACGATGGGTTCAGTACACTCCTGAAGATGTAAATCTGATTATCCAGTGGAGTCTAACTCCACACATTGCTCTCTACTGTATATTTTTGTATGTGTCTAATAGGAGAGCAAGTTTGAATATATGAAGATTGAAATTTCATTGCATTGCTTGTCCAAAGACAACCAAGACATGTTCTAATAACTCTCTACCTGCCCCTGTCGCAGGCATATGTGGAGGGTCCCTTATGTGCCCAGTGCAAACCGGGCCATTTCCACCTGAGCCCTGCCCACAAGGATGGCTGCCTCTCCTGCTTCTGCATGGGCATCACCCAGCAGTGCTCAAGCTCCAGCTACTACAGGGACTTGGTAAGGGCCATCTGCCGTTGCTCTCGACCCTTTTCCATAAAGGACATCAAGTTTTCCAGATGCAGATCATAGTGTTGGGCGGCATATCGATCATCTGCTATCCCGATTTTAAACTCCCGCAGGGTATGAATATTTCATATACCGCTATACCGTAGCACAGCTGAAATAACAGCTGTAACACTTCAGTAGGCAGCAGACTATACAATACTGTTCCCTGCTAGAAGTGCTATGGATCGCTGTGCTGAGTGTACCGAGAGGGGACCCCTGTTAACTGTGCGAACCCTTCTTACTCACAGTTATAACGTTATAACAATAATTCTCCATACCGAAGTCGTGTTTGCATTTGAAGGAGGGACAAATTCCACTCCATATCAGTATGCCTAAAAATCTGAATTACGTGTAATATAATCGGTCTGCAATTAAATGCATACTGGTAAGGAAAATTCCTAATATTATCAATTTATCATGGTGATAATTATTAAAATCATGCCGATTAAGTGAACCTGTTGTTACCAAACTAAATATTCATTCATAAACATATTGATGTAAACGCTTGTTGCTGATAAAGGTAAACTTGGGCAAAACAAATGCTGCGATATACCATGAAACCATTGGAATCTTAAAAAATACCATGATACAAATTGTTGGTCATATCGCCCAGCACTAGCAGATCAACATCTTATGTCATGTTACCCATCAACTGACCCCAAAGATGAACTTCTCTTCAGTTCTTTGCTGGGAAATTGGCTTCCAGTCTGCTGCAGTTTACTTTCGGAGACCTGTCTGTAAGTGTAACTGTTACCCCCAGGTGTCCTCGTCCTTTGCCCCCGGCCACTTCCAGGGCTTCGCCCTGGTGAATCGCCAGCGCACTAATCGCATCGCCACGGGTTTCACGGTGGAGGTGTCCACTCAGGGCACTCAGCTCTCCTTCAGCAGATTTGGAAACCTTGCCCAAGAAGCCCACTATTGGCAGCTGCCGGAGGCCTACCGCGGAGACAAGGTAGTGTGCTCTGGTCATGTGACTCGCCATGTGGGGTGCTCACGTGACTCACTTTCTCACCCCTTTCACATGAACGTTTCCTCTAAACTTCAAAGCCTTTTTTCTGCTCTGCAAGCTTGCAAGTCTGTCCTTTAACAGTATATTCCCTCATAATCAGAATGGGTTCATTTTTGTGCATTTTAATAATTGTAGTATTTCATTTAGAGGCACTTTTAATATTCTGTGGCAGCTGTGTGCTAGGTTTATTACTTTGCTTCTAGTAGAGATTATACCAAATGAATTCAGCATTATTAGAAGTGTGTTCGTTTGATAATGAATGAAATATTTGTCTTTCCCTTGTCAAACTTTAGAGTGAAGCTTTCTATGCTCGTATGAGACGGGCACACAAGGTAAAGCAGAATGATGTTATATAGTTGCAGTGATACAGATGAAATAAACCAGATGTTTGGTCACTGTTATCGCAGATTGTTGCCTGATACAATACTGAGATTTTGGCTAGTCGAAATACGGTGTTTCGATACAATCCACTAGCTTTTGTCCACTAATGCCGATATGCATGCTAGTGATTTTGCTAACTAAATTTTAGCAATTTAGGTTAAGGTTGAGCCACAATAAAATGGAGTGCATGGTTAAATCTGTTTTAGGCTTTTGAAAAATACTTATTGTTTTAAAAGTGCTGGATTGGTCTGCGCAATGCAATTTTGAATTATTGTCTCGTATCCTTTATACTGACATCAAATCTGTTCTATTTGTGTAAAAGTGTGGTCTGCATTGTTTGTTGTAACCACATGGTATAGAATGCATGGTATAGTATGGTATAGAATGCTAGCGCATTATTCAGTTAAGGCAAGAAATCCAGTTACTTAAATTTAAATAAAACTGTTCAGTTACTAGATAAGAAAAAGATACTGCTGTACCTAAATATACCTGCACTTACATAACATTTATTTAAGTGATTCTGTTCTAATATACTGAGACAAACAAACTTGATAGTACTTAGAAGTTAGCAATAAACTAGTTGAAGACAATGTACTGAAATATATCTTCCAACTAGTATAGGGTTAGGGGGCTTCTGGAGCCTGTCCCAGGCCACAGAAAGCACAGGTCTAGACAAGCCATTATCTGCATTATCTAATAATTTAATAAGCAACTAAACATACTACTATATGTTAGTAGAAATAAGTGGTACACTTCTTTCACTTTGGACAGGATGCCAGTAAATGGTACCTCTGTTTTTATATATAAAACTGAACGCAGAAAATCAACTCATCACAGCTTTAACAGACAGTAGTAAAGGTTGTATAAAACTTAAGCTTCCTCTGTTCTTGTCAGTATTGATTCGTACTACTCAGGAATGAGAAATTCAGCAAACGTCATATACTTTTTTTCCAAAAAAAGCGATACCGTGAATACAAATATCTATGGACATTTGCTAAACAGCAGTGCTGATATTAGTGCATTAATTGATTAATGAGGAGTCATTTTCAGATAGGGCAGTCATTTGGCAGATTATAAGAAAATAGATACAATTTGAAGAGTTGATTCCTAATGTGTGTGAAAACAGCAACCTTTTGCAATTGTCTGGATCCCAACCCCCCTACCCCCCCACTCAGGGGATGCCATACGACCATGCACGTTTTAGACATGGCCGAATGCAGTGTAGTCCTGTTAACTACCACGGACACACTTTCATCCGCCTCGCTTTGTTCACGTAACTAGAAAGACTCCCTGTGGACAGAGGAGCAAATGCGGAAAGATGCCTCCATGTGGAAACTCATGGACTCCATGATGAAAGGTTCTGGCAGGTTGAAGCGGGCCGTCGAGGTATCCGGCTGCATGAGTGCATCCCATTTGCCTTCTGTCGTCATTGGACACACTGCAGCACTTGCAAGGATAAGTGTGTGGATCCCCTCCCATAGTGCATGGTCGTGCTTTTAGCAGTGCTTTGATCCGTAGTTTTCATTGAGCAAGGTTTTGCTAAGAAAAGTTGAGTAGCTAACATGGATATGTCATCATCTGGTGTTAATAACTACCGGTATGGTTGTGTGCAATGAAACGGTACTAGACATCTGTACAAATATGGTTTATTCTCAGTGTTCGTTAGTTCAAAAACATCATTATTTTATATAATATTTCTGTTTCATTTAACCTCTACAGTCTACACCAGGGGTGGGCAATCTTATCCGCAAAGGGCCGGTGTGTATGAGGGTTTTTGGGATAACCTGTAGGTCAGTTGTTCAAACCCAGGTGTGAGGACTCTTCAGCCAATCAGTCCTATAATTAGTAATCTAATTAGGGAGTTGCAGCGAAAACTCACATACATACCGGCCCTTTGCGGATAAGATTGCCCACCCCTGGTCTACATCAAAATCCTGTAGACAGTGACTAATAGACCGATCTGATAAACTGCCTTTGCAAACAGTCTTTAGCATTGGTTTGTAATTGTTATATGCAGATGTTGTTTTCCATTCGGTACTGGCCCAATACTACTGGGAAAGACCACTGATTGATTGCTCATTGTGATTGTACCTTGACGTCCATGGTAATGACTCTGTCTATGCAGAAAGCAATGATGCTACTGCATGTATTAATCAAAGCATGTGGTTTGTATGGTGAAAACATGGTTTGATCAGATACTCATTTGGTGTGATTGTAAACGATGAAGTATACCTGCATGTTAGATCTTCTCAGTAATGCAAGATATTGTCTTGAGTAGTGTACAGTAGCTGTGTGCTTGTGTTGTAATTTTGTTTACCAAGGTTATTTAGGTGCTTCTAATTTTTAAAGTTGGTAAAACTTCTCTGTGGTCTTATTTTGCTCCCACTGTATTTTGGCATGATATAAACGTCTTTGACGCAACATAGTGACACTTTAAAGGTAGTTCTGTTTGGGCCCCCCCCCTGCTCAGTCTGTTTCATCCACCCTGCTCCCCAGCAGTCACCCAATGATATCCAGCAGTTGGACGAGGAGATATGGGCGTTAATTTCCAACTTCTCACGCAAACCAACCAGTCATCGCCCTTTCTCACTTCCTGCGTCCCCTGCTTCCCTCAAACCATGGAACTCCCCATTACCTTCTGCTCAACATGCCCCCACACCTCTGAATCAGCCTTCTGGCCTCCTGGCCTCCAAATCCAGCAGGGCCCGTGGGCCTCATTCCACGCCCCCCGGGTATTCCTCTAAGCTCTCAGATGCCCAGGTATTATAATTGATCTTGCCCGTACTACTGATGTATACGCAGTTTTGTGGATTCTATGAGGAGCTGTTGTTGTCTCATCTCACTGGTTCTGTTGTTGTTGGGGGGGCATCGACAGGCTCTGCCTCAGACTCGCCGAGACGTGAATGTGGTAGGTTCACATATGACCGGGCCTGACTCACACTCGCTTGGTCTTGGAGGCTTTGTGAAACCCCACCTTACAGTTTATCTGTTTGATTGTGAAGTTAATCTGTGTGTGAGTATGCAAAGAGATGACTAGACTGCAGCAGTTAGATAGTTAGTATCATGATAAACCATTTGCACATTTCAGTCATTTTTTTTCTATTGATTATGAGTTCTTCAGCCAAAATCAGTTTTAAATAAAAGGGAACCTTAATGAAAGGTAACGCAGTTGAGATATTTGTTGACTTTTATCTATGGTATTTACGTAACAACAAACCTTGTTGTATGTATGTATGCATGAATGAGTGCATGTCTGTGTGTGTGTGTGTGTGTGTGCGCATGTGGATTATGTTTATATTACATTGTGCAAACCAAATGTACCCCACAATGTGATAGAAACCTGTTATTTTGATGTGGTGGGGACCACTTCTCAGGTCCCCACAAAGATCTGTGAATGCAATCAAAAAACTAAAAATTTCAAAAGTCTCATATTTTGTTTGGTTACTTATGATTAAGGTTAGAGCTGGGTAGCGGTTAAGGTCACCATATTGTGATTGGGGTTTTCCCCATAGAAATGAATGGAGAGTCCCTACAAAGATATTATTTTGTGTGTGTGTGTATATAACAAAAAAAAACCTAGTCCAGCACTGAAAGATTCGTTGCTCAAAAAACTTCAATGCTCTTCTTCAGTATGAAGAATAATGAGTAATTTCATCAGGCCATATTATCTTGATCAATCCAAACAAATGAAACAAAATAAATAATTTTTCCTTCAAACTCCCTCTCTGTTCTTTGAAAGATCTATCCAAATGTAATGTGACTAATGTGCAAAAATTCTGCAATTCAGTAAGGGACATGCCTCCAATGGTACGTGCGATTCAGTTTCATTCATCCTTTCATGATTTGCAGTTTAGTTATAATTTATATTTGAAGTCCTAATGCAGACTTAAGGCAATGATTAAAATCATTATTAAAGCATAAAAATCACTACTTTCTTGAAAAAACGACTGCTTTTCTTCATAAATGGATGGAGGGATTATTAGATTTGAGCTCAGACAGTACAAATCGAGCTACTGTAACAAGTTTATAGCGTCAGCAAACAAAGTCCTGCATGTATGTAATACGTCAGTGTTTGATATATTGTTACATTTAGACTATGTAGTTCTAATAATCTAATAATGATTTTTTTGTGGCTCTGCTGGTTTTGTTCAGTACGTGTTCCTTGAGTATGGGGGGGGGGGGGGGGGGGGCTTTCTGCTGTGACGCTGCACCCCGCCGTACTGCTCTGCCCTCCCATTTCCCCTGTCGCTTCCCTGCCTCTGCCTTACCTTCCGCTCCTCCTTCCTCCACTCCAGTATGCTCTGGTCTACAAAGGTTTCAGCTTGTACCCAGAGGAAGTCCTTTTCTGGCAGCTGCCTCCACAGTATAAGGGGGTCAAGGTAACCGTACCGTGGCCGAGTCCCCGCGTTTTATCGCAGTTCCTGTTCATTCGTGCTCATTCTGCACTTAATGTAACGCAAAACAAGCATCGGAACTGGATGAAGTTTATTTTCCGTCCAGGTATTTCATCTTGAAGTCACCATCCATATATTCCAGCTAGGAGTTATCTGCCTACACACATATATTTATCTGTTAACTATTAAAACAATATAATATAAATATAAATTGAAATATTTTTTCAGTTGAGCTCCTTGGGGTATTTGACAGGGTTTTTCAAAATAACTTTAATCGTGTGTAGCTGTAGTTTCTAGACAGATGCTATAATGCTGTAATTATTATGCTTAACTATCTGACTAAATGGGCCGTGACATTAGCTTCTTCTGCATAGAGGTGATGTTTTTCAGCTGCTGACAGGTGATGCCTGACCAGCTTTCTTCATTTCTGCAGGTCGGCTCCTACGGCGGCCGCCTGAAATACACCCTCTCCTATGTGTCAGATCCAAGGGGCTCATCCATTGAAGATGTTGACGTTCAGATTATCGTAAGTAAAGGCTGGAGTTATGGGCACATTGTCCATCCAATTAACATGCCCACCTTAAAATGCGAACCATGAACTGCCTCCCAAAATTCCTCTAATCAGGATTTTTTTAAACTCTTCCTAAATTATCCAGGGCAATGACATCACCCTGGTCACTCGACAGCCTTGGCCTAGAGGACAGGGGACGCGGGAGTCCCGTCAGTTTGAGGTCGTCTTCAAAGAGGTGACTGGGGCTCTTCCATCCGAAGGTCTCTTCTGCATGTAATCTGTCCATTTGTTGGGTTTTTGTTGGGTCAGCTAAACAGAATGGTAGGCTGTCATTACTGTTATTTTGGGTTCTTTTGCATTACTCCTAAAACGTGTTTTTCTTGCATTATCCATGCTGCAGGAGAACTGGCAGCGGCCGGACGGCATGCCCGCCACGCGCGAGCACCTCATGATGGTGCTGGCGGACCTGGATGACATCTTGATCCGTGCGTCCTACTACACAGACATGCGCTCCACCAGCATCTCCGATGTCAGCATGGAGGTGGCTGTGCCAAACTACACCGGCCTGACACAGGCCCTGGAGGTAGAGGAGTGTCGGTGCCCACCTGGCTACCGGGGCCTGTCCTGCCAGGTGAGGTGCCTGCTGGAAGCTCTACTGACTCTGGAGCTATGAATGCTCTACAGATTCGATCATTGGCTCTCAGTCCGAAACTTCAGAGATTTAACCAATCGGAACCCAGGGCAGTGTATGATTCAGGATGCTGTGCATGTGACTGGATGGTTGTTGGTTCAAATCCCGGCGTCAGCAGAGTGATTTGACTATTGAGTCCTTGAGCAAGGCCCTTAACCTCTAATTGCTCTGGTGATTGTCTGACCTCGCTGTCTGAGAAATTGTGTGTTACTTAGATGAAAGTGTCGGCTAAATCACTATACTATAGATTAGAAAGAAAGTACCTGTTTTGACAGTGCATTCAAAAATATGTCACTGAACTGCTCTGAGAGCTATACGTAGTGTTTGTTATGATGGTGCTCCATACGCAGAAGGTGTTTCGTGTGGACCTTCATTGTTTGTGTCCATTATATGTGCAGGACTGTGCTGCAGGGTACACCAGAACCGGAGGAGGACTCTACCTTGGTCACTGTGAGTTGTGTGACTGCAACGGGCACTCCGACTCCTGCCACCCGGAGACGGGCGTCTGCACGGTAAAGACTCCACCCATCTCCCCGTCTTTATAAAGCTTGTACAGCACGTGGCGAACATGCAATAATGTGCCTGTTACCTTTGGGTCATTCTGACTGTAGAGTTGCCTCCATAACACCATGGGTCAGATGTGTGAGCAATGTGCCGCTGGGTTCTTCGGCGACCCCACTGCAGGAACACCAGAAGATTGCCAGCCCTGTGCTTGTCCACACACAGATCCAGAAAATCAGTGAGGAAACTCTCGTCTCGTCTTTCATTTCGTCTCTGGACATGTGCACCACAGACTGCTTTAACCAAATTTCCACCCTGACTTCAGTTATTTGCAAGATGCGAATCCCAGTGCAGAAAATTCTTTCTCGAATAATAATCATGAACACTGATGTTTGACCTCCTGAAAGGTTTTCTCATACCTGTGAGAGCACTGGCAATGGAGGCTATCAGTGCACGGCTTGCCAGCGAGGATACACCGGCCAGTACTGTGAACGGTAAATGACATCAACCCTGCAGACTGTAATCCAATCAGCATGAAGCAATGTTGTAGCTCCTATCACTGACTTGACAAGCACTGTCACTCTTTTCCTCTCCTTAGCTGTGCACCAGGATATGTTGGCAACCCTCAAGAGAGGATTAAGTGTCATATCCACAGCGGTGAGTACTGGCATTTAACGGGGAGATGCAAAAGAAGTGTTTAAGGAGAAAATGTAAGAGTTATTCAATTTAAAATCACAGATGCGTAGAGCCCAGTTTCCAGGTCTCCAACCTTTATTACAATAGGATGTACCCTAGAGCCTTGCATCTTGAATGTAGGTGGTACCATCCCTCAGTCCCACCATAATCATTATGATCCTGATGATCATGAGTCTGTGCTCCTCCATGTGTTGTTGATGAGCCCATGTGTTGTTGATGATTTCCCAACTGCCGCATTAGATGCTGTTTCCCTGGTGGTGAGGATTCAGCCAGAGAGAGTGCAGGTGTCCCAGGGTGGCTCTGTGACCCTCCGCTGTCAGGTTACCAGCCTTCCGCCCCACAAGTTCCAGTGGTCGAGGGACGATGGACGGTCCCTCTCGAGCAATGCGGAGATACACAGACATGGTGCGCTCTGCTTGGGGGTTGAGTGGAGGGAGAAAATTTAGGAGACAAACTGACTATATCGAAAAGTTCACACTGGATAAAACTGTAGAGCCAACTTCTGTACTGCACAGTTGAAAATGTAAGGAGTGAGTTTTACAATTCTTGTAAGAAACCTTATACTCAGAGTGAGCTTCTTGTTCAGTGACATTGTGGGCTGCAGTGAAGGGTGTAACTACCATTTGTGTGGCCCAGGTGAGGAGCTGCACTTCTCGAGTGTCCAACCTCACGATGCCGGTGTTTACATCTGCACCTGCCAAGACCAGCACAACACCAACCGGAGCCGTGCCGAGATCGTCGTCACCGGTAAGCCCCTGAGCCTGGTGTTCGTACTTTTATGGGCCTATTAGTAATGTGTTCTTTATGTCATGCTATATCTTTTTAAACCATATTCCTTTGGTTGCTCAAAATAATGACTACATACTGTAAACAACAGTCAAGTGTTATAAAGTCAGTTAATCTATAGTGCAAAACTACAGTTGCTCAATGGAAAATTACTGAATCTTAGACTATCTGCTTTGTATTCTCCTCCTTTACTACCTCACCATCCTAGTAAAACAGACTAATATTAATTACCAAAAGATCTGATATGATGACAAAAAGTTGCAGTATATCATAACAAACTTTTTTTCGTGTTCTTTAGCTATGACACTATTACATCACACTCCTGGGAGTTTTACTTATACAAAATTGTTTTGTGGGCAGAAGGAAAAATGATTGCTTCAGAGAGATAATCAATCAGATAGTAGAGGAGGTGGGTCCAAGCAATTAGAGGAGGCGGGACCAACCAATCAGATGTCTTAGTCCTGCCTCCTCTAGTTGCTTTAGACAGTAAGATTTTTGATTCTGCAAGAGCTAAGGTAATGTATTCAGCAAGCTGTAGATGTAAAAATATATACATAATACCAGAAGCTGTTTTTTTGCATAGCTGCTGTTTTGAAAATGAATTGCAGTCTTACCCTATATGTAAATAATGCATGCTTGGAATATAATAATACCTCTTCCCTGCGTGTTGGTAGCTGTTTCCACCAAACCTATTGAAGTGACAGTTGAGGAACCCAAAACTCAGAGTGTAAGAGTGGGATCAACCATCCATTTCATCTGCACAGCAAAGAGCAAGGTAGGGTAAAGCCTTAGGGCCTTTCACGATGGCCTTTCACGAGGAGGATGATCCTGATTTTCAAATTTCAGGTTCTCTCTGAATTGTGACATCTTTATTTTATTAGTTTGCGGCTTGTTTCTTAACAAAGTTGGATGTTATACTGAAGCAGATCAGCTTGAGTTCCTTGCTCCGGTTATTACAGTCTAGACCTTGAAGAGTCAGCTTTGGTGTCCAGCACTTCCTGTGACATATGGGGGCTTCCTGTTTCCCAGTCTCCAGCGTACACCCTCGTGTGGACCCGTCAGGGGAGGGGCAACCTGCCAGACCGGGCCGTGGATTTCAACGGCATCCTCACCATCCATAATGTGCAGCCAGAAGATGCCGGCATCTACGTCTGCACGGGCTCCAACATGCTTGCCATGGATGAAGGCACAGCCATCCTGCACGTCCCAGGTTTGTGACGACACCATTCAACCACCCCCACCCAAATTTCACCACCCACCCTGTGAGGTGCATGGCCCCACCCAGTCTGTCCACATTACTTAACTCTCCTATCCTTAAAGCATGATCATTGCTCTTGCCATTTTGGGTTTAGATAACTCTCCTGTACAATAATGATACTTTCCTGTCCTCATCTAATATCTTGCCTTTTCTGCTGTTTTTTTTCATACCTCTAATTGCTTGGCTGTCTGACTCTCTCTGAAACATTAGCAAAGTCAGCAAAAGGCTACAATACATTCTGTTCGGATATTGTGAACATAAAGACTGATCTGACTAATCAGCATATCCAGTATTTTCCTGCAATAAACACAACAAGTACTTATCAGGATAACTATAAGACTGCTTTTCAGTCTTATAACACTGAAGCATTAATGAATGTTCGTTCTCTTGTTTACCATAGGTAAGTAAAATTAGTAATCTATATGTTGGCACACATATTGACAAGAAATAAATTTGTAACACACGGCCAGATAAAATATTATGCGGATTATTTGGCTGGTATGAAGGAATACACTTGGTAGATAGGTGTGGCCCAGAAAGTCAAAAAAGTACAGCTGATTTAGTTGAGGGAGGTTAACTAATGCTAATGATAGTTATTTTTTATTTAAATTTTGGCAAACTTAGGAAAGTTTTAAGACCTGATATGATTTTGGGTATTATTTGAGTCACCAGATACCGTTAAAACAATCAGTATTTTGTTGAAATTACTTTCCAAATGTGATTGAACTATTTACAGTCTAAAACAACACCTTGTCAAAGTATGAAATGGCCGACTGTCTGAGCCTCTCGTTCTCTACACCAAGTCAGTGAGCTTAGGAACTGGAAATGATGACATCAAGCCTCTAGGTGCTTCCTGTTATTTTACAGTACAAAACTCCTCTGTCATTAATTTTTCGTGTTTTCACTGGTCCTTAGAACCTGCTTCAGTTGTAGTCTTTAATCTGATGACACTTTTTAGATTTTTATTCTGTAGAGGCAGTGGCACTTGCTTCTGCCAGCACTGATTTGTGGATCATTCTCGGAATATAAAAGGGGTCTTTTGTCTTATCTTTTTCCTTTGTTTCTCTTGTCTTAATTAATCGGTGTTGGCTTTCCATGGGCTATAAATCATTTTGATATAGTTTTCAATTTTTACTTCTAGTAGAGTGTTAGCGTTGGATCTCTTTGTATCAGCTTATGGAAACGTTCCCCTTTTCGGGACTGGGAGAGTCTCTGTTATTCCTGGTCTTTGTCTCTTGCCCTTTAACCTTTGGGGTGTAGTGGCTGATGTGGTGGGGGTATGAGGATGGGGTGGCAGAGGCCTGTGGGGCCGAGTTCAAGCGAGGATGGACATCTGCTCCAAGTCGCCATCAGCCTTGGAACGGAATTGTACGACATGTAGTTTGGTATTGATATCATGAATGTCAGTGTCTAACAATGGTGCTCTTTACTACTTAGCAGTAGATTATGTTAACCAGCAGCCAAATGTTTCTATCAGGTCTCAGTACTGTGGAGTAGCAAACGTTTTTTTGTTTTGTTTTTGTTTTTACAGTTAACAGACAAAAATTGTTATTTGTTGTCGCTCTTCTCTGAACATTTTTTTCAGGTCATTTTAACATTAAATAATATTTTGAATATTAAATAAAGGATTTGGAATATTCAGTAGTAGATATATCTCCCTCCTCTCAACCATGCAACTCTAAATCTGTCAAACTTAGGATGATTAATGGAGTGCACTGATATTTTTGGAATCTGATATTTTTCTAATAACAACAAATGTAATATTTATCAACAGAAGTACAACATATTAAAAATGAGGAGTCAATTGACCAGTATCTGTGTAATAACTCAGAATGGGAAAAACTGAAAATGGAAGATTAGGGAGACTGTAAATTTAAGAAATTGTGTCCTCAACTTGCTATTGGCTTTTATTATGTTAAAAAACTAATAGTGCCATATTTAGTTTGTATTACCATTACAGAGTAAAGTATTATCAGGGCTAATGTAATGACTGCTATTGATGTGTTTATTCATCTAAATAACATCAGTGTTTACTTTATGAGAGTGTTAGATGAAATTCAGAAGTAGTCTGAAAGAAACACAAATGTGGACACAGTTTCTGTTTAAAATGCACGTTGACTTTTATTAACTGAACTCACAGTTCATTTGTGGGTCACAGTTCGTTTGTGGGTCACAGTTCGTTTGTGAGTCACCTGGAAGAAAGTTACTCAGTTTCATTAGATGTTAAAGACAATTGATTTCATTTGAACTTAATGGACAAAATATAGTAAAATACAAAAATAGTCTAAATTGTATTAATGTTGACTGAATGATAATTTAATCAAACATGTATAGTCACTTAAAATATCTTTCTAAGGGGTTCTTTTGGCACCTCAAGTGGTAGAACAATTTTGATGCTTTTTTCTTTATGTCCAAGGAAATACCGATGGTGTGTACTATATATATATATATATATATATATATATATATATATATATATATATATATATATATATATATATACTCCAGTGTATGTTATTTATCTGAAGTGTGGTTCCTTTATCAAATGTACAAACTATGCTTTTAGATTAAAGACAGTAAAGGATAGTAGCCATTAAGTAAATCATTGTTTGCTTGTGTTTTACATGTACACTTCCAATTTAGAATGACGTCATGATTTTGATTTGGCGAAAGTGTTCAATGACAAATGCAATAAACCTTACTGTCAACATGTACTAGTTAAAGAAGCAATGTGCTCCATGTTGAATGTTGTTGACATAGCTTTCATTCCACCTAAAGTGTACTTTAGGTTGTTTCCTATACATTTACACACAAGTTCTGTCCAGTGTTACAATCCACAACACACCATGGGAATAAACACGAGCTACTGAGAGAACTCATATCAGAAAAGAGTGTCAGCTGCTTATTTAAATATGTACTAATCTGCATGCTGGTTTCACCTGCTATCATTTCATTGTAAATTCTTTGTGTTCTAAGCTCCAGCTGTGTGTATGTGTTATAATACCTTCCTTCTACAGGTGAAAAATGTACTTTATAAATCTGTATAATTATAAAAATGCTGTTATTGCAGGAGCTCATGCAAAACATGTGATATTTATTGTTCTGCCAGTATTTTTTATGCCAAAGTAGTACATAAAAAATTGTTGTACTACACGAATAAGGAAAAAGGAAAATAATATGTAATATTAAAATTATTATTAGGAAATTGTGAATAAGTACAGTAATTAAAAATTGACTTTTAGTAACTGAAGAAATTAAGCTTTGAATGTGAAATGGGTGGGTTTGCCGTGCACTGTGAATTATCAGTCAGGAAACCAAGCTGATATAAGTTGGGTGCCAGAATTATAACCAACAGCATGTAGGTTAATCGAGTATGTTGACAGTGCATGATGATTCCTCTGTTGTCCTTATTGCATAATTTCTGTTGTTACTAAATATTACTGAACAACTATAACACTCAGCAGTTATACATGAATCTTCTGAACATGCAATTCAGATTGTTTAATTTGGCTGCTTTTGGTGATGATATTTCGTGATCCTAATCCTGAGCAGTGTGGTCTCTGGATGCACAGAAGTGTAAACAGAATGGTCCGGCAAGTCAACTTCAAACATGCCTCTGAGGACATTGTGGCAAACACAAGAAATTTGTTTTTCAAATATTAATAATGTGCCTGGCATCTCAAACAAATATAACTTATTACTCACCACAAAAGCAAAACAAAATTAAATGATCCTGCTCATTTTTTGCTGATGTTCCCAGAGATGACAGCAGAAACAGCCAGTTAGAGGCCCTTCAGGGTGCAAATGCAAAGGCACTACTTGTTTGTCCATCTTCTCAGGTGAACTGTAATTGTAATTCTTTTTCATAACTTTACTTTCCTGTTTGTTTGTGATTTCAAAGAACAGCAGCCAACATAAATAAGTTGGTATATTACTGATAAAACTTGAGTGAGAATCTGTGCCTTTGGTTCACATAAATTGATAAATTTCCCAAATAGGAAAGAAGTGTAACTCAGTGTCAAGTACTGTCAAAAAGTTATATGACTATGATTTTGTAAAAGTCTGGACACATCTGCTTTGAATGCATTTGTCTCTATGTTATTTGTGTTATTTACCTCATAGTAAAAAGAATGAAGTAATACATTTCATGTATTGCAATGACCAAGAGAAGTATACAAAATTTGACAATTTTCTCTAATTTTGGACTCTTCACAATGGCACATTGTGAGGACATTGCCGTTGGCATTCTTATAACCAGCTTCCAGATGTAGCCACCTGGAATGCTTGGCAAAAAGTCTGGAAGAAGGTTAAACAAGTTCTGGCCACAAGTTGGGTTCCTTGTTCTTACTCTTTGATCCAGCTCATCCCGAACCAGCTCAGTAGGGTTAGGTGGGGGACATTGTGAGGGCCGGGTCACCTGTCACAGCACTCCAGCTCATCCCTTGTTTACAAGATAATACTTAATACATATCCTTGAGGTGTGTTTTGGGTCATTATCTTGTTGAGAAACAATTGATTTTCAGTAGGTGTGCCCAGACTTTTAACTGGTACTGTATGTATAAAGCTTGTACTTTTTTTCCCATGGTGCACTGTAGCACCAGGAGTCTAGATGATGGGAATATCAGACTTAGCAAGGTGAAAGGCAGGAACCACTAAAAACCAGCAGTTGTTTATCCATGATGCATGCGGATATGAAGTGCCAAGTCCAATCTGACCAGTCCAAAATTCCGTCAGTCAGAAGATGCCAGTGCCACTTGTGTTCCACAGAGGGCCGTACCTCTGACCGCTGTCCGAATCTCACCTGCCAGTCTTTGCCTGTCCCTCATTCACAGAACCCTCTCAGACTCAGATGTTTTACACGGCCTATGAAATGTTTGAAGGACATAGACTGCGTAAGTCTCCCTGGCGTTCTCTCTACCTCGCCTCCCCAGAGAGCCTCCTGTTTTACGCATGCACTTCATTCTTCCATCTTTTTTTAAGTTCACCTCCTTTGCAGAGCTGAGCATGGGGTTTTGGGGACCTTAATGTTCACGTACAGGATGTGAGCGATGTCCAGTCAAGCAAAAGGGAAAGAGATCAGACCAAGTTAATTTTATTAAGAGTTCATTTTATATTACTGTAAAATAGTTATTTACAATTGGATTTTGCTTATTGAGTGTACACAGCCAAAAACACAAATGCCAAGATGTGTGTGTTATTCACATAATGAGATCTAAAACAGTCTAAAATAGTGCTTCCCAAACTGTGGTACCTGCTGTATCAGTGGTACTCCAAGTGGTATGCGAGAAGACCGTGGGCATTTATAACTGTGATTCAGGTTCATTCACCCATGTGGCACTTGACTGCTTTGGTTTGATCCAAAGTGGTACTTGGTCTGTAAAATTCGAGAGCCACTGGTCTAAAAAATTTGATTGTTATTTCATACATTTAGTTGTTCTGAAGCATATAATAGCAAAATTCTAGAACCTGAATAGGCTCAGACTGTACGTGAGCATTGCTAAGCCCACACTGGCCTAGTTGCCTCATACCGTAGACCCATCGGAGCGGGAAAGTTGCATGCTCATCCACATGGGACGCTCCTCTCTGTGCAGTTGACTGAAGTCGCTGGAAAGTCCGTTGACACAAATGAGTTGGAGATATCTCACTCATTCCAGTTTCACACCAACTGGTATTTACTCACGACTGTGAAGTTTCTCATTTACATTCACCATCAAAAGAGCGCAGACACGATTTCTCTGTGTCACGGGTGTCACGGGTGTCAATCACACAGCAGGAGGAGCCCCCAAATTCCATCCACAGAACTCTGAGCTTACATGCAATGCCTCTTGCCAACATCTAGGTGCACCAGCTTTCCCAAATGGCCCTTGCGGCCTGCCATTCCTGGACACTTGTCTGTTGCACGCCAGCTGTGTGAGATGTAGCTGCCACTGTCATCAGACCCTCATTCCACTGGAACTTCTGACACAAAAATGCTGCTTTGGCTTGTTGACTCTGCCTGAGTGAAATGTTTGCTGTGGGATTGGTGTCTACTATGATTTTCCCATTTAGGAACAAGAGTTGCTGAGTAGAGTTCTAGTCATAGTTAGTACTGTCCTCTCACAGCAAATACGATTGTGGGGCCAATAAAAATAAGAATTGCACTGTGCTATGGATCTGATGTCATTCATAAATATTTTATTCTGGGTTCGCCTACGCTACTCATGAGTTGGCTTTCCCAGAAGCAGTAGTTGTCTGCCACAGCTGCATGGACCACTAGTCATCATACATATTTGTTCTGCTACACCGCACTGCATAACTTAGCTGATAAAAGGCTGATAGAAGTAACTAATTTGCTGGTGGTGGATCAGAACAAATGTGGTTATGGCTAATGGGCCACACAGAACCTGCTGAGAGAACATGCCTATGAAGAATAATCACTGCAGCAAGGTCCAGACCTCCTCTAGGCCCAAGCAGAAAACAAGAGAGATCCATGGAGGAAGAAAGCATTTGACTTTTATAGTCAGTGTTGGCCACTGTGTTACAATAAAACAACAGACATTTTTAAATCGCCTTTTTTCAGATGTTGGTTTGCAGATCAGAGCTCAGATGGGCCAGTAGCCCATTAGATTTGTAAAAAATGCCTTTATTTGGTTATGTCACACTAGTGCAGGGGTGGGCAATCATCCGCAAAGGGCCAGTGTGTGTGCGGGTTTTTGGGGTAACCTTTAGGTCAGCTGTTCAAATCCAGATGTGAGAACTCTTCAACCAATCACTCTTCTAATTAGTAATCTAATTAGGGAGTTGCAGCGAAAACCCGAACACACACCGGCCTGTTGCAGATAAGATTGCCCACCCCTGCACTAGGGTCACATCGTATCAAGTCTAGGTGTGAATTGCACTGTGCCAAGCCCATTCCGTCACTTCCCATCCTCATCAGGGATCGGAAGGGGGACTTGGGCCCCAAGCAAGGCGTCCAGTTACGGGCACCCAGCATTTAACCCTCACATGCATGTACTCTACGCTACAGGTACCGGAAATCGTTATATAGGTCCCATGAAATTCCACTGTTAAAAAATAGTTTCAGCTTTGTAGGACGTCTGAAATGCTAAACCTGAGTTTACTACCACAGCATAGATAAATAAGAAATAAAGATTTACAGGTTTGGAAAGCAATGTATTTTAGTACGGAAAGTCAAAGGAGATATCAGCAGGTGAGTGTTAAAATGCCTTTAAATATTTATCAGATACTGGTTTTACTGGGTATTATTATTATTATTATTATATTTAAAGAGCAAAATTCTTAAAACAGAATGATAGCATTGAGTGTTTTTCCTTTGATCACACGTCTGGGATTATACTAAGCCCTCTTTGTAGTCTCCTCTCTCTCTCTTCAGCTTGTAGTCAGTACACAGTGAGTCTCGGTAGAGCGTGAGATCCTGTCATTATGGCTCCTCCTGTCTGAATGAATGCTGCCCCAGAGGAGTCTTTTTTTTTCCCGACTTCGTCCTCGTTGCTCCAGACTGAGCTGTCTTGACCTCTGCCTTGCTGTAGCAGCTGATGGTTCGCAGCCCGTAGCCACAGTGCACCCGCCGGTGCTGAGCGTCCAGCAGGGACAGCGGGCGGAGTTCCGTTGCACCGTCACGGGAAACCCCCCTCCTGTGATCGAGTGGATAGGTAAGGCAGAAGCTTGCTCAGTAAGCTACTCCAGTGGCTTTGCTGTCTCCGATCTTATGCTTCTTGGGGTAGCCTGCACTGCATGAGCAGTTGTGGAAAGTGGAAGGATGGATAGATGAACGAATAAATTACATTTTGATAAGATGTTCAGCTCAGTTATGTTCAGCTCCCATGGCTCAGCAATGTTGGTCATAGTGCAAAAGTGTGTTCAGATCCAGATACCCATGAAAACTGCCACCTTTCACTGTGCCACACATTGCTTTGGATAAAGGTTGTCAGGCAAATTATATTGTACTACTTTTAAAATAGGAAACTTATTACGGTTTATTAAATAGCTGTTTAATTTTGTTTTGATTTATTAATTGTTTGTTATTTTAGTTGAATTGCTGATCTGCTTAACTGATGTGCTCAACACAGGAGGGCCAGGCGGCAGGATTAACCGCAATGCCGTCATCCGTGGGGAGGTCCTGAGCATCCCGGCTGTGGAACGCGCAGACGAGGCCGAGTACATCTGCAAGGCCCTGAACGTTCACGGGGAGCACGCAGCCCGGGCCATGCTCTACGTTCACAGTGCGTCCCCAAAATCTCTGCTCTTGTGTCATTCGTAGGATTTCAGCTATGATGCTCATGAGTGTGTATCTGCCTGTGTGTGTGTGTGTGTGTGTGTGTGTGTGTGTGTGGGACCTCTAGGTTCCAGCCTACCCCAGGTTCAGGTGAGCCCGCAGACTGTGGACATACATGAAGGGGAGACGCTGCGGCTGTACTGTCGAGCTGGTGGGACGCCCACTCCTGGTCTAGATTGGAAGAGAAGGGAAGGTCCTCTTCCCCAGCAGGTGAGTCGGCCCTTTACCTCAGAACCCCAGTTAATCTGAAGATATGCTTTGAATAATTGTATTTTCAAAGTTTTTGCATGGCTTCCACTTTGATCATACTGAATTCAAAACACATGTTCTAGCATTCACCTTCATACTCTGCTCATACTATACTGTAGTTATTACTGTCTTGCTGATAGTACTATCAAGCTATTGAAGGCCTACCTGATGCCTGGATAATTTTGTTTACCTCGTTTTTTATTTATTTCTTTTCCTCTTTTCCCATCCCTTTTACCCTTCCACGGCATCTCTGCTTCAGGCTATCCCCTCTCATGGTTTTCACCAGTTTAAAAGCAACAGTCTCGATGTGTTACAGAAACGCATAGAGGAGCTTCAGGTCTGTCTGTCTGTCTCACCTTAACTCACCATCCTCAGTCTTTCCCTGACTAAGTGCATGAGTTCAATCTGCCCTCAGTCCTTGTAACATGAGTTCCTTTAACACTGGACGAGTTGAACGTGCTTTATGTTTTGCGCGTCCCGTCAGTTCGTCAACGTTTGATTATCCTGCCAGAATTCGGTAAGAATTGTGGTGTTCTCTACTTCTCCATACTGTGCCTTGGGTCTGTTTCTGCCCCTCAGATCTGAGTACAAACTCTCTGTCAGCCACTGGTTATTTATTGACTCTGGGTCTCTGTTAGCTGTAGTGTCGTAACGTTGGTCTTCCCCACAAGCTTGTGAGCCCCCCAGTGTCCCTCTCCACCCCCCCTCCCTGCGAATCAGGAGCCAAGCTGGTGTGCTTAAAGCCCAGCAGTGCTGTCCTCCGCTTTTCCCATGGTAGCCTCGATGAGTCCACGCGTTCATGCAGAAACTGCCTATGACCGGCCGGCCCACTGTGAGAGTTTGTGAATGGGCATCGCCTGCCCATTCAGCAATGCGGCTCCGTTTGTGTCTGCCACGCTTGACAGAAGCTCCGTGTGCTGAGCAGCTCTGACTGCCGAATCCATACCCCCCCCCCCCCCCCCGCATACCATAATGCCTCATTTGGCACTCTCTCAGTAGGTGGACTGTAAACATGGGACTCCTCTGCTTTGTTCTTTATCCTATTTGTCCATCCATCCATCCATCCATCCATTAACTTCCGCTTATCCGAGGTCGGGTCGCGGGGGCAGTAGCCTCAGCAGGGAAACCCAGACTTCCCTCTCCCCAGCCACTTCCTCCAGCTCCTCTGGGGGAATCCCGAGGCGTTCCCAGGCCAGCCGAGAGACATAGTCCCTCCAGCGTGTCCTGGGTCTTCCCCGGGGCCTCCTCCCAGTGGGGCATGCCCGGAACACCTCACCAGGGAGGCGTCCAGGAGGCATCCTAAGCAGATGCCCGAGCCACCTCATCTGGCTCCTCTCAATGCGGAGGAGCAGCGGCTCTACTCTGAGTCCCTCCCGAATGACTGAGCTCCTCACCCTATCTTTAAGGGAGAGCCCAGCCACCCTGCGGAGAAAACTCATTTCGGCCGCTTGCACTCGCGATCTCGTTCTTTCGGTTACTACCCAAAGCTCGTGACCATAGGTGAGGGTAGGAACGTAGATCGACTGGTAAATCGAGAGCTTTGCCTTTTGGCTCAGCTCCTTCTTCACCACGACAGACCGATGCAGCGCCCGCATCACTGCTGACGCCGCACAGATCCGCCTGTAGCGATTGCAATTCAAACAGGAGAGCTGGTGGGTTGCGCTTAAGGTGTGAGTGGGCTTCGCTTGGAATTTGAACTTTGAACAGTTGTAAATAATTGTAAATTGTTGCTATCTGTAACTTCACTGAAGCCTGAAGTGCTTATTGGACAATGTAAAAAATATTTAAGCTGCTCGTTCCTTGTCCTCCCTACTGACTAGTGAAATGCCAAAGACTATGGTAAAAGGCTCCCCCGCTTTCTATACAGTAGCAGGGAGAATGACTGATGTGCTAAAATTATGAACAAAATGTTTCAGCATTTTGGGGTTTGTGTTTTCCCATCTCTATTAACATCAGTTTAAAAAGAAGATCAGAATTTCATCACTGATGGCTTCCTGCAGCTGCCATAGTTTTTGGCCCAACACAAAAATGATGTATTTGTCGATAACAACTGTTATTTCCCAGAACCCCTTATTAATCATGAACAATGGCCGTGATATAAATAATAACATCAATGGAATATTATGCTGATAAAATTAATAAAACTAATACGTGGATCACTATCAGGATATTAACATATTGTTAGCATATTTACAAATATAACAATGATCAGTATTTTAGAGATTATAACCAGGGATTGACATAACCGGTACGCAAGTATGCATTCACCTTTAAAATTGATACATGCGACAATCGATTGTGGTAACAGTGTAAATGCGTACTTATTTTACGTGATATGAAACCAAAATATAATGCATTTTGATCTTTATATGCTAACTCTACTTCATTTGCGGTAAGCAGGTTAAAATGCAAGGTATTTTCTTGTCATAGCAGCTCAAATGCACATAAAATAAGTTCGCATTTGCGCTTTTACAAGCAATCGATTGTCACACGTAGGTAAATGCGTACTTGCATACTAGTTATGTCCATCCCTGATTATGAGCAATTTCCATTTTTAGTGTGTATTCATTTTATTTATTCAGAAGGTAAATGGATGATATTCCAAAGAGAAGTCATCATTCATTGAGCTTTTGAAATACACTGCCCGGCCAAAAAAAAGTCGCCATTTGAATTTTTATAAACAAATACTTAAGAGCCTATGACTGGATCATTATTACAGCTCAGAAATGTTATGCAGCAGTAAAGTAAAGTCAGCTGAGTATCTGAATCTACTGAATGGCCAGGTTACACCTCCATCTGTCATCAATGGGGTTTTTTCTTCCCTGTTGGCATGGGCATATTCCAGGACCAGAATGCCAAGATTCTTTGGGTTCGAATTGTCAGAGTGGTTCAGGGAGCATGAGGAATTATTTTCATAAATGAATTGGTCACCACAGAGTTGTGACCTTAACCCAATTGAAGGTCTTTGGGATGTGCTGAAGGAGGCTTTATGGAGGTTCAACCCGCTTGTCAATACAGGTGAGAAATGAATACAAATCTGGATGAAAATAAAGGGTGAGATGTTGCATAAGCCTGTGGAAACAATGGCATGACAAATGTGCACCATAATCAAAGCTAAAGGCGGTCCAACGAAAAATTCAAATGGCAACTCTTTTTTGGCCGGGCAGTGTTAAAGTGTAGTGTTAAGTTAAATATATTAAATTCTCGTTAATTTAAGTAAATGTAATATCTGACAAATATATTATAGACCATATGTTTGTAAATTTAGCATGAAATATAAAAAATACATTTTTTATTATATATATTTACACTATTTTATATTAAGTATATAGCAAACTAACACATCTCCATGTTAATTCTCAGGTATTACGTATACACTTGTATGTAACATGTATTATTACTGTATTTTGAGTTATATTCATGTGTTATTCTGTATGTCAGGTAAGTCTTGTATCTGTTTTTTGTGTGTATGGCCACATTTGGCTGCATATTCAAATATATTTGCCAGAAACTAAAAAATTAACATTTACAGTTATCAGTGTTGGTTTCCTAATAATCCATTTGCAGAGCTAATATTGCGCATTCATTAGCATGATGTGTGCTCCAAGGGGATAGCGGGGTTATTGTTCAATCCGTTTATCTTGACTCTTGTTTGGAAATTAAAGGTGTTACCACTTAGAGAGGGAGACTGGACTAATGACTGATCTAGTTCAGACAAAGAGAGATTATCTGGTTGATTCATAGCGTGGCTTCTGGGATATTCCCAGCGGTTTGACTGCAGCCTCCTAACTCACATCGTGTTCCTCTGCCCTCAGGCACGCATGGAGCGAACAGACATAGGTACTCTGCTCATTCCCAACATAAAGGCCTCCGATGCCGGCACCTACCTGTGCGTGGGCACCAACTCCATCGGCTCGTCTGAGGCCAGCATTAAGGTGAAAGTGATCAAAGGTGAGGCGTACGACCAGAGGCACCTGCTGAACAGTGGACAAGGAACAGGTTTGAGTCATGACAGGAGCAGCTTGTGGTTAGACTTTGCAGTGCAGTAAGGAGTGGCTTGTGGTTGGCTTTGGCATTGCTGTGAGTAGTGCCCTGTGGTTAGCTCTGGTGTTGCAGTGAATAGTGGCCTGTGGCTAACTTTGGCGTTGCAGTGAGTAGTGGCCTGTGGTTAGCTCTGGTGTTGCAGTGAATAGTGGCCTGTGGCTAACTTTGGTGTTGCAGTGAGTAGTGGCCTGAGGTTAGCTCTGGTGTTGCAGTGAATAGTGGCCTGTGGCTAACTTTGGTGTTGCAGTGAGTAGTGGCCTGAGGTTAGCTTTGGCAGTGCAGTGAGTAGTGGCCTGTGGCTAACTTTGGCGTTGCAGTGAGTAGTGGCCTGTGGTTAGCTCTGGTGTTGCAGTGAATAGTGGCCTGTGGTTAGCTTTGTCGTTGCAGTGAGTAGTGGCCTGTGGTTAACTTTGGCGTTGCATTGAGTAGTGGCCTGTTGTTAACTTCAGCAGTGTAGTGAGTAGTGGCCTGAGGTTAGCTTTGGCAGTGCAGTGAGTAGTGGCCTGTGGGTAGCTTTGGCAGTGAGTAGTGGCCTGTGGTTAACTTTGGCGTTGCAATGAGTAGTGGCCTGAGGTTAGCTTTGGCAGTGCAGTGAGTAGTGGCCTGTGGTTAGCTTTGGAGTTACAATGAGTAGTGACCCGTGGTTAGCTTTGACAGCGCAGTGAGTAGTGGCCTGTGGTTAGCTTTGGAGTTACAGTGAGTAGTGGCCTGTGGTTAGCTTTAGCAGAGCATTGAGGAATGGCCTGTGGTTAGCTTTGGCAGTGCAGTGACTAGCGGCCTGCGGTTAGCTTTAGCAGTGCAGTGACTAGTGGCCTGTGATTAGCTTTGGCGGTACAATGAGGAGTGGCTTATGATTAGTTTTAACAAAACATTGAAGCGCAGCTTACGGTTTGCTTTAGCACTGCGTTGTTGAATGGCCTGTGGTAAACCTTAATGGTACACTGAGGAGTTGCCTGTGGTTAGCTTTGTCAGTGCAGTGACTAGTGGCCTGTGGTTAGCTTCAGCAGTTTACTGTGGAGGGGTCTTGGTACTGATTTAGCACAGCTTAAGGGCATAAAGGTGAGACATCATCATATATGCATGTATTACATTTGTATGTATCGGCCTATATTTTTCCTGCCTCCTGTCTTGGTCATTGAAAACAATAAACAAAGTAACATAATTCTGATACAGAGATATAAGCCACAGTTTCGGCACAGGAAATGAATCACAGTAAAACTTTGATCGGTGCGCAGACAGGCTGAACAGACCAGTGAGTCTTTAGCAAGCTGTGTATAATAACCAGCTAAGCCAGGGTGTGAAAGGATAGTGGTGCAACTTACCTTCGCATGTTTCTCATTGCATATTCCTCACAAAGGGAGTGGGTTAGACACAATCTGCACCATTGGCTCAGTTTTCTTGTTACTTAAATGTGTTTGAACAGGCTTTTAGCTTTCTTACATGCTGGATAAATGGCATAATTGCATGGGCTTCCTCTAACTATCAAATTAATTTGTGAAATAGTGAACAGCTTTGCTTAAAATGGCTATTGATTGTTGGAGGGAGAGGCAACAGTGCTGCACTGGTGTACCAAGACGTATAGATGCGAATTTTGTGTTCCTCCTTCTCCAGCGGACCCTATACCCACATGGATCACCATCCTGCCCCAAGTGGCTACAGTGCAGGAAGGCCAGTGGCTGGACCTCAGCTGTGTTGTTCCTGGAAACTTTCCAGCCTCAGTTACCTGGCGAAGGACAGATAGACCCCTCTCCTCCAATCATCAGGTACTCTTATACATGCTTACTCTCAGCCCTTATTTGTTTGTTAAATTTATTTGATTGCTGCAGTGGTCAGATTACATGTGAATCAGTTACCAGAGGGGCTTGACTCTGATCCATCCATCCATCCATCGTCCATGGTTGGTTGAGGGGGGGGGGGGGGAGAAGGAGCCTACCCCAGGCAGAACCGGACATCATCCTGATGCAATGCCAGGCCATTGCATGACACATCCACTCCCACACAGAGTCACACATCACAAGGGATGTTCAGAGATGTGGTTTCAGCTAGTTTAAGAACATTTTTCCAAAACTCACTCAGTCCCCAGATACGTTTTCGAGAACATTTCAGTGGAGTTTTACAAATGTAACGAAAGTTCTTCGCTGGATTACATGAGGACTAAGTTTTGGTTCTCAATACTGTAATGTGATGAGGAAGCTTGACTTCAGGCCATTGGTGGTCTCATCTCAAAAGCAACAAAAAATGGACTCAGCGAGTTGCGTGGTTTTAGACTGCCGAAGGAAAGTATTACAGTGGTGCCTGCGGTTCACGAACGCAGTGGTCTACGAACAATTTGGTTTGCGACCAAAAATTCCGTCGCCACAATATATTGTGTTTTTCTTTAAAGTTTTTACTATAAAAACTAAAAAATTAATTAACAAAAATTATTATTTGGTAGACTTGTGAACGAATTAATCGAATTTCAATGCTTTCTTATGGGAAAAATTGCCTTGGTTCACGACCACTTTCCTGGAACGGATTGTGTTCGTGAACCGCAGGCAACACTGTTCATGAAACACAAGTATAACTCTTAAATTGGAGTTAAATATAACTTTCTTTTCCATTAAGTACACTATCATTGCCTAATGATTCAGCTGACAGTGTGAAAAACATTACACTAAAATGAAAAAATAATTTTACAAGAGATTATGCTTTATTTTCCATTTGTAGGCCTGTCTTTGCATATCCTGTCCTGCTCTCCTTAGAGAGATACACGTAGAGAGTGTCTTGGGGTCCAAACACAGGGTCAGCCATTAATACGACCCCCTGGAGCATTTTGGACCTTGCTCAAGGGCCCAATAGACATGTGGCTATTCTGCTGAGGTCTTGCTTCGAACCGGTGACCTGTCATACACAGACATAGAGGCCTAACCCATAGAACTACACATCTTTAGCCCATGTTAGTGCTACAGGGAGCCATTTTTTCTCTACTTGTCTCTAATAATAGTAAAAATAAAATCCAGAGGTAGAAATTTCGGGTCGGCAGTAGCTGTGACCAGCTGTCTGTGTGCCTGTGTGTGGCCCCAGGTTCGAGGCACCATGCTCCGGATCCTCCAGGCTTCTCCAGATGATGCCGGGGAGTACATCTGCCGACTTGAGGGCAGCTCGACCGTCCAGCAGGCCTCTGTGACCGTCACAGTGACCTCCAGCACATCTCGTAAGTGGAGGCAGGGAAAAGGCTCTGCTTTATACCTTTTTTCATCACACGTCACCACAGTAATTCGCCTTCATTCTTTTTTTCATTTAGTCTAGAAGAATATTATTTTAGTTCAGTCTAATGTCATAAACAATACAAGCGACCAATAAAGACTAATGTGATTATAAAATTCTTAGAGCCATAAGAATCTGCTCTGAGGTGGCGGGGCGAGGGCAGGGTGTATTGTGACAGTGGTGACATATTGTGACAGTTTGTCATCGTGACAGTTCCTGGAGCATCAGCCACTATTCACCATTTTCACCATTCATGACACGTAAAGTTGGAAAATAAACGGGAGAGACTGTCAATAAATCATGCAGGATAATGTGGGCTCAAACCAGGGCTCTTGGATTATGAAAGCCATGCACGTCTCTTTTCAGCAATAGAAGCTGACCAGGGTTGTAGATATTGCTACTTGCACGAAGCTATAATATTTTAATTCTCCTCTCGCCCTTCCTGCCATCCTCTCTTTTAAATGCCACGGCTGTTTCAAAGACTGACCTGTCCCATTTTTATATTTGTACAAGTGAGGGAAAGTGTGCAAATCTTTAATAGGGAAATTATTATGAGAAAATGCTAATTATTGGCTTAATTTAATGACACAATGAGTAAAAGACAGCACAACTGAAGGTCGGCTTAGGCAGATATATTTGACATCATTAGCAGACAAACTGTAGGCTACATACGACTTTCCAATATTAACCGAATAGCACCTTAGATGCTCCCAGGCTTCATATAATACTTTAATATATTATATTCAGTCAGACAAATCTGGGCTTGTCAGTCTGCTCTGTAAAATGAGTTTCTGTAGTACGTAAGTGGTGTAAAAATGTGGTATTTCCTGGATGTCCTTATATCATTAACCTTGCTACTGAACAGACCGCTAGCTAACTTACAATTACCGCCAATTGAAAAATGCTGCTTGAATGTAAGTCCTGATGTGCATGTGGGAACACATGTGACTACAGCTGTGTTCCTCTCTGGCCACCAGAAGCCATTACATCGGTCACCATCCAGCCCTCCATCGCCACAGTACAGGAGGGCAATTTGCTGGATCTCACATGTATTGTCCCTGGACCCTCTTCAGCCTCAGTCGTCTGGCAAAGGGCAGGAAGACCCCTATCCTCCAATCATCAGGTACACTTATACATGCTTACTCTCAGCCCTTATTTGTTTGTTAAATTTATTTGATTGCTGCAGTGGTCAGATTACATGTGAATCAGTTACCAGAGGGGCTTGACTCTGATCCATCCATCCATCCATCCATCGTCCATGGTTGGTTGAGGGGGGGGGTGGAGAAGGAACCGGACATCATCCTGATGCAATGCCAGGCCATTGCATGACACATCCACTCCCACACAGAGTCACACATCACAAGGGATGTTCAGAGATGTGGTTTCAGCTAGTTTAAGAACATTTTTCCAAAACTCACTCAGTCCCCAGATACGTTTTCGAGAACATTTCAGTGGAGTTTTACAAATGTAACGAAAGTTCTTCGCTGGATTACATGAGGACTAAGTTTTGGTTCTCAATACTGTAATGTGATGAGGAAGCTTGACTTCAGGCCATTGGTGGTCTCATCTCAAAAGCAACAAAAAATGGACTCAGCGAGTTGCGTGGTTTTAGACTGCCGAAGGAAAGTATTACAGTGGTGCCTGCGGTTCACGAACGCAGTGGTCTACGAACAATTTGGTTTGCGACCAAAAATTCCGTCGCCACAATATATTGTGTTTTTCTTTAAAGTTTTTACTATAAAAACTAAAAAATTAATTAACAAAAATTATTATTTGGTAGACTTGTGAACGAATTAATCGAATTTCAATGCTTTCTTATGGGAAAAATTGCCTTGGTTCACGACCACTTTCCTGGAACGGATTGTGTTCGTGAACCGCAGGCAACACTGTTCATGAAACACAAGTATAACTCTTAAATTGGAGTTAAATATAACTTTCTTTTCCATTAAGTACACTATCATTGCCTAATGATTCAGCTGACAGTGTGAAAAACATTACACTAAAATGAAAAAATAATTTTACAAGAGATTATGCTTTATTTTCCATTTGTAGGCCTGTCTTTGCATATCCTGTCCTGCTCTCCTTAGAGAGATACACGTAGAGAGTGTCTTGGGGTCCAAACACAGGGTCAGCCATTAATACGACCCCCTGGAGCATTTTGGACCTTGCTCAAGGGCCCAATAGACATGTGGCTATTCTGCTGAGGTCTTGCTTCGAACCGGTGACCTGTCATACACAGACATAGAGGCCTAACCCATAGAACTACACATCTTTAGCCCATGTTAGTGCTACAGGGAGCCATTTTTTCTCTACTTGTCTCTAATAATAGTAAAAATAAAATCCAGAGGTAGAAATTTCGGGTCGGCAGTAGCTGTGACCAGCTGTCTGTGTGCCTGTGTGTGGCCCCAGGTTCGAGGCACCATGCTCCGGATCCTCCAGGCTTCTCCGGATGATGCCGGGGAGTACATCTGCCGACTTGAGGGCAGCTCGACCGTCCAGCAGGCCTCTGTGACCGTCACAGTGACCTCCAGCACATCTCGTAAGTGGAGGCAGGGAAAAGGCTCTGCTTTATACCTTTTTTCATCACACGTCACCATAGTAATTCGCCTTCATTCTTTTTTTCATTTAGTCCGGAAGAATATTATTTTAGTTCAGTCTAATGTCATAAACAATACAAGCGACCAATAAAGACTAATGTGATTATAAAATTCTTAGAGCCATAAGAATCTGCTCTGAGGTGGCGGGGCGTGGGCAGGGTGTATTGTGACAGCGGTGACATATTGTGACAGTTTGTCATCGTGACAGTTCCTGGAGCATCAGCCACTATTCACCATTTTCACCATTCATGACACGTAAAGTTGGAAAATAAACGGGAGAGACCGTCAATAAATCATCCAGGATAATGTGTGCTCAAACCAGGGCTCTTGGATTATGAAAGCCATGCACGTCTGTTTTCAGCAATAGAAGCTGACCAGGGTTGTAGATATTGCTACTTGCACGAAGCTATAATATTTTAATTCTCCTCTCGCCCTTCCTGCCATCCTCTCTTTTAAATGCCACGGCTGTTTCAAAGACTGACCTGTCCCATTTTTATATTTGTACAAGTGAGGGAAAGTGTGCAAATCTTTAATAGGGAAATTATTATGAGAAAATGCTAATTATTGGCTTAATTTAATGACACAATGAGTAAAAGACAGCACAACTGAAGGTCGGCTTAGGCAGATATATTTGACATCATTAGCAGACAAACTGTAGGCTACATACGACTTTCCAATATTAACCGAATAGCACCTTAGATGCTCCCAGGCTTCATATAATACTTTAATATATTATATTCAGTCAGACAAATCTGGGCTTGTCAGTCTGCTCTGTAAAATGAGTTTCTGTAGTACGTAAGTGGTGTAAAAATGTGGTATTTCCTGGATGTCATTAACCTTGCAACTGAACAGACCGCTAGCTAACTTACAATTACCGCCAATTGAAAAATGCTGCTTGAATGTAAGTCCTGATGTGCATGTGGGAACACATGTGACTACAGCTGTGTTCCTCTCTGGCCACCAGAAGCCATTACATCGGTCACCATCCAGCCCTCCATCGCCACAGTACAGGAGGGCAATTTGCTGGATCTCACATGTATTGTCCCTGGACCCTCTTCAGCCTCAGTCGTCTGGCAAAGGGCAGGAAGACCCCTATCCTCCAATCATCAGGTGCGATTAAGCATAAGCATACGCCCACACAAGCATACGCCCATTCCAGTGGCGGCTGCTAGTCTTTCAAACAGGGGAAGCTCACATTAGGCCTACATCATAAAATTCATTGTTATTTATGCATGAATTCAGCCCTCCGTTCCTTTTGCAGAAAATGGTCTGTGACCCTGTCGAACCAATTGGCCGTCTTTTCCAGGGACTTAACCAGCTTCCTCTCAATGGCCAGGAGAGCAAGATTGCTCAAACAAACTTGGGTCGTCATGTTGCGGGTGTATGACTTGACCCGTTTAAAACAGGAGAACAGTTACCCAGATCCCCAAAATCCACGTTTTACCAAACAACACATCCCATTCCCTGAGAAGGTTTCATCAAGAGGCATGGTCAACAGTACATTTTCTTTGTCACTTCCAGTCAGTCAGTTCACCTTGTCATACCAGGAGAGCTGAAAAGACCTGTTATTTTCCCCTGATTTTTGCGCCAAATCAATCTTGGGCGTTGGTCTGCCCTGCTGTTTAATTCTGAGTCTCTCCTTGTAAGGAAGACTATTAAATGGCTTTGTCAAAAGCAGGTCACCAATATTAACACCGTCTGCCATTATGCACAGCTTGCTAGCTGGCTAATTCCCCCTTCCAATTATATGAATGAACTAACTTTATAATGCTGAAACAAGGGACAATGTCAAAAACGCTATAATATTGTTTTTATAATATAATATAATATAATATTATAATATAATATTGTTTTTTTTTTATTTAAAGAATGATTTGTACAAACAAAAATGGCTTATATCACCAGCAAACAACACATAGTGCAGCAGTTTGTGTTACGACTTCGCCTGCAAATCCGCATGGGACTGAACTCGAATCTCTGTAGTGCCTATGTATACTTAAAATATGCTGTCAATCAAAAAGGGGTTCCTCCCTTTAGACAGCTCCTCCAATCATCATGCAGCATCCCAGCGTCCTGGCCTGCCACTGCTCCATTCATCGTGAAGTTAAACGCGTTCTAGTGCACTTTTATTAAAACCAATATTAATACGGCAGTGAATATATGAGCATTTATTTTCTGACATAGTAGAGGAAGCAGAGCTTCCCTTGAAGTCTTAGAGCAGTCGCCACTGGCTCATTCTCCTTTTACCTACTATGTGTGTTTTATACTGTAGCTGCATTTCCTAGCTGTCCACAGTGTCAGCAAGCCTTGTCCCAAATTTTCTTAATTTACGTGTTACAGGTGACTTTACAATACAAGGCCACACCAAAGTGCATAACCTAATTCTAAAAAAATGCATGATATTTCACATTATGTACCACCTGAAAACAAAAAAGCAAAAAGCTTTTTCACAAAACGTACTGATAAATTTCCCATGGGAAATAGATTTGTCTTTCTCTGAAAGCACTTATTTGTTGTTAAATAAGTTGACCGCTGATGTATCGAGCTTAGTTTTTAAACCTGTGCTAGTTTGGCTAACTGTATTAGAATAATTGACAAACTGTATGTAAATAACATTTACAGTAATTACTTTTAACAGCGAAAAAGGTCCAGAGTTGTGGCTGAATATGTTGACCAAAATACATGCTTACATCTGGTACCAGGTCCATGGCAGTGTGCTCCGGATCCTCCAGGCCTCTGCGGACGACGCCGGGGAGTACACGTGCCGGGTCCAAGGTGGCCCAGCTCACCAGCAGGCTTCTGTGACTGTATCTGTCACCTCAAGCACATCGCGTAAGTGGGGCGAGAGAAGCGGCTGAGCTTTATACCCCAAGTCTGCACATGCAACCAAAACAGTCCTCCTCCACTTTTCTGGACAATTATTTAAGACTGTTATGTGATTACTGTGCCATAAACAAAGCAAGCACCAGTTAAAGATTGGACACTGGTCCCAGCTGAAAGCTGATTGGCTAGAGTGTCCTCTCCTCTGTCACTCACTGATTCAAAACATACAATTGGCTAATGGTATGGTTGGCCCCTCTTATGCCCCCCACTGTAAAAAATATCCTAGAATCTCCCCAGTTCTTACCTGCATCATCATCACGATTCCTGGAGTAGCAGCCACCATTCGATTCATGGCACTCAGAACTGGGAACAATCGGGGAGAGATGATGTGTACGTCATGCTTCTTAATATGCAGCAGGGGGCGCTAACCATTGTGTGACGCCTTTTCTCACTGGGAGCAGGCTTGCAGACACCCATTATCTCCATCGAGCCCCATAGTACCGCAGTGCGACTGGGTGAAGCAGCCAGCTTCAGATGCTACATCTACAGCGGGGCTCAGCCTGTCCACCTGGAGTGGAAGCTGGCGGGCAACCAGCCATTGCCAGGTGAATCAGTATCAATTTCTCTTTTGTATCTGATATATGTATTATATTATAGGCTTTATTAGTTATGTATCTTTATGTCAGATTTAGAAATCTAAACGCCTGCCCTGTTGATTCATTCGATAGGAGTTGACAGCCAATAAACTTCTGGGAAGATTTCTCTTGCAGAGTCTCTAGCCAATGTGGCTTCAGCAAAAACAATGATTTTGCACCAAAATAAGTATTATGATACAGTGCAGACATACAAGGGGTACTGACAAACAACTAAGATACAAAATAAGGATAGGTTATACTGCATAAGACCCCATATATCATGAACTGATATGATCAAAATATGACATGATCAGCACGCTACTGTTTGACCCGGAGCCCCTTTCTGTGGCACAAGAACTTCCTCTGAACACGTGACAGTAAATCTTGAAGTCCTCTGAAACATATTTATCTGCTCATGAGGTGTCAGCCACTGTAAACCAAAAATTGTAGGGTTTTTTTTCCCACTTATCTTTTTTCATAACAGTGCAGAGGATGAATCTTCCTGAACTGTGTTGTTTGTTATTTCCAGACAATGTAAAGGTTGGACCTGACAACTCAGTCATCACCATAACTAATGCCCAGCCAAGGAATCAGGGCCCCTACCACTGTGTGGCCAGTAACCGCTTTGGAATTACCCGAAGTATCGCCTCCCTGATTGTCAAAGGTGATCACACATTTGATTTTGCCAGTTACAAGGTCTAATCGATGCAGATGCTATTGAGATGACCACAACAATATATACAACTGGAATCACATTCCGGTGTGGCTGTGTACTTGAAAAGCAGTTATTAAAGATGTATGGATGAACCTATCGACCGATCAGTCAATTTAGGCAATATGTAACCTTGTAAATCACAGATTCCCCCAAAGTGACGGTGACCCCCGAAAGTCCAGTTCGGGTGTGGGTTGGTGAACCCATCAATCTGGAGTGTCAAGCCAGGGGAGATCCACGCCCATCCGTCAGCTGGCATCGAATGGACAACAGCCATAGGATTGTCCTGAACAGTCCTGTGCCAATGGAGTCAAATGCAGTGATGCAGGTCAGTTTGGTGTGGATATATACACGTCTGTTATCTCTTCCACTGGATAATAATTATTACTAACAAATGAAATACAGTGTATGCTATTCTTTGTAGAGATGGTGGCCTCTTCTCTATTCTAAATTCTATATTTTGTTCTGTCAAATGAAGTTGGCCTCTTATATTTAGCCAGATATAATTGACCATCATTCTCTCAACTAGGAAATGTATCTGTAGAATACAGCAACAATAACCTTTATAGGCCTTGTAGAAATGAGCTAAACTCGATAGAACCTAAGTTGATTATTGCTTGATTAGCACTTGCAAAGGAGTTTCTTAGCCAGGTTTTTATCCAAGCATTGACTTGAGTAGCAGCAGGCAACCAACTAAACAAATGTTCATTGATGTGACACTAGGCAGAGTTTGAGAAACAGTGGAAGATGTTGGGTATTAGGATGGGCCACAGAATCCGTGCCTCTTCCCCCAGGTGCTGGTGGCCCGCCCAGAGGACGCTGGTACCTACATTTGCACAGCACAGAGCAGTGAGGGAACCTCTGAAGCCAGGGTGGAGGTGATCATTGAAGGTGGCGCACAGGTGCCTTCTTTCCCCATAGCTTCTGTGCCTGAGACGTTCATGGTGGTAAAGGAAGGTCAGACTGTCACACTGCACTGCAACGCCCAAGGTAGTATCCATCTCCATCAAAACAGCATTCTTCAGCTGCCACCCTAATTTAATTTAATGGCTTTTAAATCATTTTTAGGATACCCGACTCCCACCATCACATGGTCTAAGCTTCGTGCGCCACTCCCTTGGAGTCACAGTGTGGTCAACAACACCCTGGTCCTAACCAGTGTTGGGCGCCAGGACTCTGGCCAGTATATCTGCAATGCCACCAACAACCTGGGAGTCTCCGAAGTCCTCATCATGCTAGATGTGGAAAGTGAGTTTTACCAGAAGGCTTCTCACGATAACTCATGATAATTTACTTAATGGTCATAAAGAGCATCATACAGGAATAACTTGTTCATCCCCTCAACATTACAAAAAACATCTAACCTCTGTACCTATACTGTAGCTATATAAAATGGTTTTTAACTTACTTATTCAAAGCTATAATTCTATAGTATAGAACTTTACTCGAATGCATCATTCGAAATGTTCTACAGTATATATGGGCCACAGAATTGATTGAGATTTGCTTCCAGACTGGGTTTCAGGTCAGATTTTTTGCTAACCATTTCCCCAACCCTTTGTCCTTAAAACAGCTCCCCCTTATGCTACCACTCTGCCGGATGACCTGTCTGTCCGGGTGGGCGAAGTGATCCGGCTACAATGTTTGTCACACGGGACGCCACCTCTGACCTTCCGCTGGACTAAGGTCAACGGCAGCATGTCAGCAAGAGCTGAGGTGCGGGGTGGGAACCTCCAGATCAATCTGGCCACAGCGAATGATGTTGGCACCTACAAGTGCGCCGTCAGCAACAAAGTTGGATCCAGTGAGGCGTTAGCAAGAGTCATTGTTAGATGTGAGTCAACCCAACATTTTCTCATTCTAGCTGAACTATGCTAACTTAAGTGATGTGTTTAAACCATAAGTTATTCTGCTTGACTTCTATTTAGCTAGCCAGTACTCCACCTAGAGCTTATATGATCTTAAGATTTCATCATAATCTTGAGTCCCATGTTGTATCATGCAAAATGTGGGTGTTCAAACGGATCTGTATCCATCCTTGTCTTAATTTGTGGTTTGAGCGTGATAATCTTGCTGTTTCAGTCTGAGTGACATACCCCACCCCTTAGCACCCTTAGAGGTGCGTGTGTACCCACAGGTAGAAGTGAAGGCACCAGGAAGTGCTGTAGAGTTCACTTGCTCAGCAAATGGGGGCATCCAGACCACCGTTGAGTGGCTGAAGGAGGGAGGCTCCTTGCCTGCTAACCATCACATCAAGGATGGCATGCTGAGGTGAGGGTGTGGCACCACAGCGCGTATTGAGTGTGCAGATGTAGATGATGGTATGTATTATATCCTCCTTATGCTCTTTGGGGATGTATCCTTAGGATTGAGAACCTGGAGAAAAGTAATGCTGGCATATACATCTGCAGAGCCACGAGTCTGTATGGGCAGGCTCAGGACACCGCTAAGCTCACCATACAAGGTCTCTTCTTCACTGACGAACTTTGACCTCTTTCATAGACTGTCATGATTTGGAAAGGCAATCAATTCTATTGATGTCATTCTTGACACTCTCCTCCTGCTACCCCCAGCACTGCCCAAAGTGATGATCAACATACGGACCTCAGTGCAGACAGTTATGCTGGGCAGCTCCGTGGAGTTTGAGTGCCATGCTACTGGCGACCCCGAGCCCACCGTGCAGTGGAGCAAAGTGGATGGCACGTTGTTCTCTCATGTGGTGGTGAAAGGTGGCATGCTGACGATCAACAGGGTGACGGAGGCCGATGCTGGGAAGTACCGCTGCACCGCCACCAATAACGTGGGCTCAGTGCAGTCTGAGGTGATACTCAATGTGCAGAGTAAGTAAATGTTACCTGCTTTAACAATCATCTTAACAACAGCTGTTATTCGGTACTCACGTGGAGTATTTAAGAGTAGTAAAAGTACTCTTAAGAGTAAGAGCAGTCATTAGCTACCTAACTGCTTGGTTGTCTGGTGGTAATGTGGCTAGCTTGTTGTGTTTTGTCTCTGAAGCCCTTCCTCAGATCACTGCCCAACCTGAAGTAAGAGAGGTGACAGTGGGCTCCAGTGCCGTCTTCCCCTGCATGGCCTCGGGTTATCCTCTTCCACAGATCACATGGACCAAGGTGACCCCTCAACATTTTGTGTGGCAGCTTTAGCACGTCTTGTCAGCTAGGGATCTTTTCACGTTTTATTTTAATTCGTTAACATTAATCCTCTTTCAGACTTCAGATCGGTTTTGTGTCATATACCTGACTTTCTTCAAATCACCACAATACATAATATTGTGCTGAAAACTCCATGCTAAAGTCATACCCTCTTCTTCTAGCTGGAGGGACCACTTGCTCCAAAAGCTTCTCAAGAAGGCCATGTCTTGACTATCACCAATGTCACCTTTGAGGACTCAGGAACATATGTGTGTACTGCCTCTAATAAGCAAGGAAAAGTCCAGGCCTTTTCGATGCTGAAAGTTCACGGTAAGACCCAGCATGGAGGACTGGAACTGCCTGAAATGATTAATAAGAAGCTTTGTTTCAAGTCTCCAAACCATATGTCTGATCTTCTCATTCCATCAGAGAGAATTATGCCCTACTTCACCCAGACTCCACTGTCCTATCTTACCCTGCCCACCATAAAGAATTCATACAAAGCTTTCAATATCAAGATCACCTTCCGGCCAGACAATGTTGATGGTAAGATTTCCTGATTTGATATCTGGCGTTTTTGTCTCTGTCTAAAGTGACTTAATACATTTAAAAGCTGTATCCTTATCAAGTAGGAGCTCCCTCCAAAGCACGCAGATCAAGACATTTGAGCATATCTTTGTTCTTTTGTTAACTTGGCCTCAAATACTTGTGTTTGTGTACAGCCTTTTCAGTAATTAAAATTTAACTTCATTAACTGTTATTGAGGCCTTTGTAGAACACGAGTTGCCTGATGTCAGTTGTCTGCTTTACGTTCACGTGCTGTCATACCTCTGTTCCTTCTATCTCCTCGCCTACTTTCTGTCACTCGTGTGATGACAAGGCGTCATTCTGTATGCCGGTGAGTTGGAAACGAGTCAGGCTGCCTTGAGTCTGCCTCGGGCGTGGCTTTCCCCCATGCTGTGGGTCCTTGTGGGACCAGGCATGTGTAACCTGCCAAGTAACACATCCTGATCGATATGATCAGCCAGGTCACTGCAGGTTTACAAAAAGACTGGCTCGTACTGCTCTGAGGGCTGGATGGTCTTTTGGGCCGCTTCGCTTTAGGCTTTGCAATGGAGGAGTGAAAAATCCAAACAAAAATATATATTCCACCACTTTGGAATGTGCTGTGTTTCCCAGGAAAGTTTGCTTTACTTCTAAGAAGATGCCTTTATATAGGGAATGGCATTGGGAATGGATATGTGGTTGTGAAGCCTATATGGTGTTCTGCAGAGTATCCATGACGAGCCACACATCCACATTTCTTGCATTGGTTGACGCTACAAAAAAACTAAAGTCTTCTAAAGTGCTTCCTTGAGACACCAGCAAATATAAGAACGATCAGCTAAACCACCGTTAGCATTCCTTTAAGAACGGAAATGTGGTCTGTTCAGCTGACCTCTTTTAAGGACAAAGCAGACTTGATTGCTTTAGATTATAGGTGGCATGGTTTCAGATGCGCGCTTCTTTGGCCGCGTTTGTGGCCCAAGCATGCAGCCTGTGTGAAGAGCCTGTGTGAAGGGCCTGTGTGACGGGCCTGTGTGAAGAGCCTGTGTGAAGGGCCTGTGTGAAGGGCCTGTGTGAAGAGCCTGTGTGAAGAGCCTGTGTGAAGAGCCTGTGTGAAGAGCCTGTGTTGGCACATGGCAGGGAAGGATCACCTTCAAGCTGGCTGCACCTAACCTGGCTTGGCCCTTGGATCTCCAGCAGCATGGCACTCGCCCCCTAAGTAAGGCTAGCTTTTCTCTGTTAATCGGGCCCCTCAATAACTCTTTCCATCCATCCTCCAGGCATGATTCTCTACAATGGGCAGAAGAGGACCACAGGTGCCGACTTCATCTCGCTTGGCCTTGTCGGTGGCCGTCCTGAGTTCAGGTGAGCAGTTGGCCGTGGCTGTTGCCATAAGAATCATCACAGCTGTTGTAGGAGTTTCATATTTCTCATCCCAAACAATAGCATGGTTGGTTTGCTGTGACTTTAATGCACACAACCTATGATAATGGTGTTGCAAACACCATTGGCTTTGTGCATTGGTCTTGCTATATTTTGTAATTTTGAATAGCTCCTGCTCTCATCCTAACTTACACTACTTACCAGTTACTCATAGGAAGCTCAGCCTAGCTAAGCTTATGCCTAATTGACTTCTGGTCTGTGATTCTGGGATGAACTCTTTGCCTTGCATATACGGCACACTGGGCAAAAGCATCAAGCAAATGTAAATGATTTAAATGTGATGAAAAAACACCATCCGTGTACACTCAGTGATTATTTGCAAATTAAAAAAATGTGTAAATACGGCAATTTGTTTGCCCTCACTCTGTGCTGCTGTTTCTAGGTTTGATGTAGGCTCAGGTATGGCCACCATACGCTTCCCCACTCCCATCAAGCTAGGCGAGTTCCACACAGTAGAACTGTATCGAAATACCACGCAAGGGGCCATTATCGTGGATGGACAAGCTCCAATCAACGGCAGCTCACAGGTACAATGCAATCAATCCTGTTTTAATGCAGTGTTCTTAAAGTTTTGATAAAATATCAAATTTTTAGAAGTAAATAATGTGTAATTTTACAAAAGTCATATTAGAGTTCTTCATGAAATCATTCGGTATAGCAAAATCATCTATGCTAATGGCCAAAATTGGGGAAACATTTCCAATTTGTAGAGATTGCAGAACTTTATTCCAGTTGCTCCAGTTACTTATTTAATCGCCCAAAGTATGATATTTGTAACATTGCCGGCAATATTTGTGTAGTTTTTTTTCTACTTAACACCAAAAAGGCTACGTGATTCCACAATTTTGACCACTAGTGTACATCAAAATCAGATAACATAAATTATGCTTGTCATCATTTAAGAACATTTGAAATAGAATTGTGAATAATTAACAACGATAGTGTGCTTATTTGTGTCTTTGCTTGCCTTCTGCCGTCTCATACAGGGCAAATTCCAAGGACTGGATCTGAATGAGGAGCTCCATGTGGGTGGTTACCCAAACTACAGTATTGTTTCTAAAACCACTGGCCTTAAGAATGGATTTGTCGGTACGGATCATCCTTTCCATTTACTACAATTTCTGCACAATACATTTGCAATAATGACCACATCGGGGGTATTCTCTTTTTGATATATGTGGATCCATTAAATGAAGATGCTAGAATTGTCTTGTCTCCTGAACAGGCTGTATCCGTCAACTCATCATCCAGGGGGATGAGGTGATTTTCAAAGACCTGGACCGTAGCTCCACAGGAGTCTCAAACTGCCCCACCTGCAAAGACCGGCCATGTCAGGTAACCTCAGCTGTTTGTTCACATTGGCTGCCTCCAAAGTGACCACCAGTGTTTCTGAACCTTGGGTGCATCCTTCATCTTAGCATGAAGCATCACACACCATTTTTATCCTCAAAATGTGTTTCTGCATGTTTAATTCCTTTTTTCAGGCTCAGAATTGCTGTAGAATGAAACTTGCTTATCAAACAATGCGCAGTGTTAAAATCTTGATCTGGTTGTGAAAGCCTGGATGATTTGTGGTTTCTCCATGGTGGGTTTAATGTCTCAGCCTCTCTTTTCCTAAAATCTCCTGTGACATTCCTTGCCTGAATGGTATTGTTGACCCCCTGATGACTGCTGTTGCCATGCCATTGTTCTTTACTGTAGAATGGAGGAGTCTGCCAAGACTCAGAGACCAGCAACTACAAATGTGAATGTGTGCGCGGATTCACTGGCAGCAACTGCGAGCACCACTCCTCTATGCACTGCCACCCAGGTGCCACTGTCTGCTGTATTTATTACACCTTTAGCTCCACACAGTGCAGAAACACGTAGAGTGATACCCATAAACCCAGTGATACTCTTGATATGTATACCGTCTTTATACTCTACAGAGGCCTGTGGTCCACACAGTGCAGAAACACGTAGAGTGATACCCATAAACCCAGTGATACTCTTGACATGTATACCGTCTTTATACTCTACAGAGGTCTGTGGTCCACACAGTGCAGAAACACGTAGAGTGATACCCATAAACCCAGTGATATGTATACCGTCTTTATACTCTACAGAGGCCTGTGGTCCACACAGTGCAGAAACACGTAGAGTGATACCCATAAACCCAGTGATATGTATACCGTCTTTATACTCTACAGAGGCCTGTGGTCCACACAGTGCAGAAACACGTAGAGTGATACCCATAAACCCAGTGATACTCTTGACATGTATACCGTCTTTATACTCTACAGAGGCCTGTGGTCCACACAGTGCAGAAACACGTAGAGTGATACCCATAAACCCAGTGATATGTATACCGTCTTTATACTCTACAGAGGCCTGTGGTCCACACAGTGCAGAAACACGTAGAGTGATACCCATAAACCCAGTGATATGTATACCGTCTTTATACTCTACAGAGGCCTGTGGTCCACACAGTGCAGAAACACATAGAGTGATACCCATAAACCCAGTGATATGTATACCGTCTTTATACTCTACAGAGGCCTGTGGGTCCGATGCCACTTGCATCAACAACCCAAGTGGCCGAGGCTATGACTGCCGCTGCCACCTGGGCAAGTTCGGGGAGAAGTGTATGCATGGTAAGTGCTGCCGAAGTTGACTTTGCTACGGGTCCCTTCAGAATGCTGTGTCCTCAGAACCAACACAGACGTTATTTGATGTGACCCAAAATGTTGCTAGTCCAGACAGTGCAGGGAATTAGAATGAAACGGACATTGGTGCATGTTCTATTTCTGCTGCAGGCACCTTGGTGACCACGCCCCTGTTCAATGGCGAGGACTCCTTCGTTACATACCCACCACTCACCAACATCCACAACGACCTGCGTGTAGACTTGGAGTTCAAGCCGATGGAAGCCAACGGGCTGATGTTCTTCAGCGGGGGGAAGAAGATGAAGGTTGAGGACTTTGTGTCTTTGGCAATGGTGGACAACCACGTCGAATTCCGCTATGAGTTGGGGACGGGTGAGTGTTTCTCCGAGCGCCCACACATCACACTCCTGTGATGTCACTGTGGCACCTTATGAGGGCATTAAGCAGTCGTTCTAGGGGTTTTCAGAGCATCCCAAGAAGGTCTCAGCTTCCGAGTCACTTAATTGCGAATTAATGATGAAGATTTGGTGAAATATGCATGTATGTAAACCCCCTTGGCCTTGTATATGCATTTAGTCAGTAATTATCGGATACATCTACTGCATGTTTTTTTATTATTCTTAAAGAGCAATTATAAGAAGAAACTCTTCTTATGTCCTTGAGTCTTGTTTCTTTTGTGATTGACATTACCCAACATATTCTGTTTAACCTGCAGAAACCCTAGACCACAGTTTCTTATATTAGCATATTGCTCTCCAGCATGACGCTCTTCCATCTCCCGGCTCATCACAGGCATGGCCGTGCTGCGCAGCCGTGACCCTGTCAAACTGGGCCAGTGGCACCAAATTGAAGCCGAACGCATCGACAGGGATGGCTCTCTAAAGGTGGACCAAGCCCGTGAAGTGCGGCGGTCATCCCCGGGAAAAGCCCAGGGCCTAAACATCTACACTCCCATGTACCTGGGTGGCGTACCTAGTATGGACATCCTGCCAAAACCTGCCAACATCAGCATGCTGTTTAAGGGCTGCATCGGGGAGGTATGTTACATCGCTTCACAGTGACATCATGTGACCTCTTGTTAGCACCGTTCATGCAGGGGCGATTCTAGATAAGAGTTGCCATAATTCATACAGAGGACCCATCCTTACCTGCCAATGAAATGCTTTGAAATGCGGATGGGACAATCCAAGGGCCAATCGGCTTTCAGCTGGGGCCATTGCCTCTGTGGTCCCACCCTTGTATATGCCCTTCATGCGTGACCCTACCCGCTGTGTATAACATTATTAAATTATTTACACACCAGATGCCTTTCTCGTTGGTAATATACATGAATGTTTGAAAATGATAATGATCAGTCACAGAATTGAAAAGATCGAATTTAAAAACAACTTCAAACAAGGCAAAAACTACTGTGAATTGTCCTCTCATGTCCGTTAAGAGTCAAATTCCGATAACCCAGTCGAACTGGACCGTAAACAAGCTGAGTCCCAACATGAAAGCCTTGGTGCTGATCCTCTGGCTGCCGTGACCCTCCCCCCGGCCCAGGTTTCCATCAATGGGAAGAAGGTGGACCTGTCTTACAGCTTCACGGAGAGCCAGTCCATCTCGCAGTGCGTGGACGCCAACCCCTGCGAGCGCCGGCCCTGCCGGAATGGCGGCACCTGCCTGTACAGTGCAGAGTATGAGTTCCAGTGCCTCTGCCAGGATGGTTTTGAGGGTGAGTTCCAGAATGTTTGAGAGGAACTACCATACACTGCATACATATACGTATATTTCAGTGGAAAATTCTATAATTGTAGACTGTGGTAGAAAGTCAAAGTTAGCCTTTCCTCGCTGTGGTCAAAGAAAAAATAGCGTAAAAGTAAGAAATTCCCAAAGCACATTGTTTCCCTTGATTCACCTCCCCATCCTTGCAGGCGAGCTCTGCGAGGTGGTCAAAGATACATGTCAACACAACTCCGAGTGCCAGAATGGGGGCCGTTGCCTTGCCAACCGCTGTGTGTGCTCCTCTGGTTTCACCGGCCTCTTCTGTGAAACGAGTGAGTCTTACCCCGCCCTCTGAGCCTCCACCACCAAAGTGGGGTCCTCCTGGCACTAACATACATCATAACAATCCTTATTCAGTAAATGTCAGAGAATGAAAATTGCACAGGAAACAGCTGTTGTAATTGACGTTTTCATGGATACGCGCCGTCAATGAAAACAGAGAAAGTGACTGAGGAGCGTGTTATGGAAGAAGATGCCAGGTGGTGGGTTGTGCATGAGTTCTGCAGATTGAGGCCCACTATTTTTCAGGGGGGGGGGCAACTGAAGGAGGTGTCCTGGGCCCAAGGGGGTCCCAGGAGAGGGCCCATGTAGGATGGGCTGCTTGTCTTGTAGGCTTGGTAAAAGTTATTTTGTCCCGGCCTATGGAATAATGCGCAGACGTCCCGGTGCATGCTGTCAACTTAAGCTGTGCGGCGCCCCAATCGATCCCTGACGTGATGACATAATGTCTCTCCCATTCGCTGTAACCACTATATTCCGCACACACAGGACACTCTCTGAGCTTCCCCGACGCCATGTGGGATTTGGAGGGTAGCGGGGGGAATGGTACAGTATCCTGCCGTTGAGCTTGACACCCCTTGATTAACGGGAGGAATGCTGAGAATAGGTCACCTGCCTGCCTAACCGCCATCAGTCGGCACTCTATTTACCTGTACTTGGGAGTCCTTGTCTTTCTTTGTGGATTTGCACGGAAATGGGGAATTCTACATAATAGCTATAGAGGGGTGTCCCATTGTGGTCGGCACCGATTTATTATCGGGACAGTTCAGTCTCTTCCAAACCGCCAAAATGTAGAATTCCCCTTTCAAACCCCCCAGAACCAGACCTCAAATCTGTGGCATAACTACTCACCCCAACATGTCATCCCTTTGTCGTCTTTGAAACTGTCTGCTTGAGAAAAAAATAAAATAAAGTCGACTGTCATTCTCCATTGTCTGTTGGAAGCTGAATTGTTGATATGCATTATGATGCTCCGACCGACTAAACCACTAAAACGTATTTTAAAAAGTGTAGTTGCATCTGATTTTCCATGTGATTTTCAGATCCCTTCAGGTATTCCTGTATGTATGCATGTACACTGTTTGTCAGAAAAGTCCTTCTTTTACTATTAACATATTTGTTAATATACATTTGTGGAACCTTTGTATTTTAGGAGACTTGATGTCCAAGCAATAAATTCAGAGATTTTCACAAAGTGATTTTATTTTTACATGTAAAATTTAACCGACATTTCAAAATATTTTCTGTATTATTTGTGCTACACTGACATGCTTCATATGAACATATATCATAATTATACAGTGGTACCTTGGAACACGAACTTAATTCATTCCAGAAGGCTGGTTGAGTTGTGATTTGGTTCGAGGTTCAAGTCAAATTTCCCATAAGAAATAATGTAAATTTAAATGTAAATGTTAGATTAAATGTAAATTTAATCTGTTCCAGACCCCCAAATGATTGCCTGTTGAAACCTATCTGCCTATCTAATTAATGATAAAAACCATTAACAATCAATATAAAAGTAATAGACACATGAAACAGCTCACATACAAAAGCAATAAACATGGAATAAAATTTATGAGCACGTTACCTGTATTCTGGTGAGCTGATGATATACTGGAAGTGGTGGGTGGAGAGGAGGAGGGATGAAGGGGTTATTGTTTGGAAGGGGACATGCAAGTTTTAGCAGTTCTGTTTTCCTTTGTCGTGTTTCGAGTTTTCGGTTGAGTTGCGGATATATTTTTCTCGAGAGTTCGAGGTCCAAATTGGTAAAGTTGAACAGTTAATAGGCATTTGAGTTCCAAGGTTCTACTGTATGTACGCATATATAATATCAGCCTTTTTTTCTGTGCTCTCAGGAGAAGTTAAAGGAGCACAATACAAAGCAGCCCTGATCTAATTACTCTGAGTATGGAAAATAGCAGCAGATCGACACAGGAGTAGAGTCAGTGCTTTATGTGTCCCTTTTACAGATTCCCCCGCTGAATATGCAGCCTATTTCCATGACAATGGGTACCTAGCACTGCCTAAGTCGGTCTTCCCACGAAGGTAAGGCATTGATTAAATCATATTACATTCATCTCACATCTATCACCAACTTTGAGAATGAGATTTTCTTTTTCTTGTAGGTTTATGTCAATCAGAATAAAGATTTCTGCCTGTGTTTTGGTAGTGAACGTTCGACTTTTGCTATTTTCGAATTTCACAAGATAAACTAAATAAGCAGAACGGTAAACTGGTGAGTAGATGGATGCGCAGTTGCTCATGGACGTAATCTGATCAGTTTCAGCAACACTGCAGAATTCCTGCAGGTTTAACTGAGTCTGGGAAAGGACTCTCCCTTTAAATGACTCTGTAGTCAGCATTGTCCTTCGTCAGGGTTATTCGCCATTTCTTTTGTTTCAGCTCTCTCGATGCCCCTGAGGTCATTGAGCTGGAGATCCGGACAGCTTCCTCAGAAGGCCTGATACTGTGGCAGGGAGTGGTAGGTCTATGGGCTCAGGAGAATGCAATGAACCTGGGGGCATCAGCATCACGCCACCTTTAACGCCTTTCACTGTGCCTTGCTTGCAAACATACAGACCAATTGCACTCAGCATCTGTGCAAATCTTACCATAATATAATTTGTATATAAGTTCACAACTTTTTTACCTTTATAAAACAACAACAATATCATTATTATCATTATTATTATTATTATTATTATTATTATTATTATTAATAATAAGAATAATAATAGCAAACCATTGCTACAGCGAATTATTCTTTTATTGGAAAAAATGTATTCTGTTTTTGATTGTTTTGTTGTAGAGTAAAATGATTCATATACTATGATATATGAAGCATTATCACATCAGCTTTTGGTTTCAGCATAGGACATATTTCATTGGTTTAATTTCAGAAATTATTAATCTTTGTTCCTGCTGATCTTATCAAAGTTCAGATCTGCTTAGCATGTTGAAGCTGCAGTCTTGCATGCGACACTTTGATCCCACCGTTTGCCTGAGTCGCATGTTGCCCTGTTGGCTTTGATACACTAATGCACCTTCCCTCTTTCCCAGGAGCGGAACAGCGCTTTTCCTAAGCTGCATGCTAATCGAAAGGTATTCCCTCCCTCTCATGCAGACTCCCCATCCTCATGCTTTGGGGGGGAGGGGGGGAGGAATGTTTAGTACTGCAATGTAGACGGCATGTTTTGAAACATGAAATGTGTTCCTTGTTACAAGCAGCCTTGCCTTCAAGATCGTTGCCATGCAGTTATTATATTCATTCTGCTCAGAGCAGTTTAAAAACCAGTCTCACAGTGTCGCTTTACTCATCTTGTTAACACATTTTCTCTTCTTTATTTATACTGCTTTTGTTTGTGCCACACTGATGACTTTGCAGGGACATGCTTGCTTGGTGCCCTGATTCAGGTCCCTCCCACAGAAAATATGTGAAGAAAATGTCTCAGTTATAATTAATTTAGCAACACGTGCACGTTTGTCCATACAAAATTTGCAGTAGTAAATGATAAATCAATAGAAATTAACCATGAATCTATTTATAGACATTAAAAATAGGTAATTGCTCATTGCAAAGGGCAGTGGTGGCTTAATGGTTAGGGAAGCACCCTTGTAATTGAGAGACTGCGTGTTCGAATCCCTGACCAGCAAGGCACCACCGACGTGCTCTGAGCAAGGTACCGCCCCCAAGCACTGTTCCCCGGGCACTGAATTAGCTACCCCCTGCTATGTCATAGGTATGGCCTTGATGATGACACTTTGAACATGTGTTTATTACTTTGACATGTACTTAGTTTATACGTTAGGTACTGTCTCGATTGACCTCAGGCAAAACAACCAGCTGTACTCTGATGCAACAACTGTTTATAATACGGCTAAATTATTGCTGATCGTTATGTGTGGTGGTCGCTACCCCTGAAAATGTTACATTTTTCGAGAGCTCTATCGATTATTGCATATCTGCATAATGGTGCAGATCCAGTCACAATGGCCACAGAATTGCTTCTAGACTGAAATAATAATGTTTTTTATACAGTTGAACATTTGTGTTCTTCATAAACTTGCAAATACTTACAGTGGATTTAATTCCCAGGAACTTGGAGATCAGGGAAAAGGCAAAGACTTCATTAGTCTTGGTTTACAAAATGGACACCTTGTCTTCAGGTATAGTCTTTGAAAATGTGCAGAATTTTCCTATTGCCCCTTGCCTGTAAAATAGTATGTAGCTATTGTGTACATCTGTTTATCTTTGTTTGTTATATGGTGCATACACATATCCTATGTAGCAATTTAAATTTAGAATGGGACTAGGGTAAACAATGCACACACACATACTCATTGGCCACTTAATTAGGTACATCTGTTTACGTTATTTGGGACTATGAAGGTGTACCTTATAAAGTGGCCAGTGAGTGTATGAAAGCCCCCTAATTGCAATATGTGACTCTGCCATTTATTAATGCCTGCAGAAAACATTTGTTGCTCATATTTTTACCATAAACAGTTTCTACACGTTTGTGTTTCCGTATGAAGTCTGTACTCAGAGCAGCTGTGCGTTTTTTCTCCCGTTCACAGCTACCAGCTGGGAAGTGGGGAGGCCAAGATTACTTCCAAAGAGCCAATTAACAATGCCGACTGGCACATGGTTAGAGCCGTGAGGTAAAGCCACAAACCCCTAACCGTGTCTGAATTTCATCAGGATGTGCTTTAAAATGCTTAAAAGCACAAATGTACAAAACATGCAGACAAAGGGGTCAAAAAAGAATACAAAACCCAAATGATCTGTTTTCATACATAATTAAAATGAGCATAAAATAGAATAAGACTAATTTGTGGACACAGTTTTAGTGTTGGTGTGGTTTAAGTGTACTTCCGGTAGAGGTATCACTTTCAGTGAGGAAAAAATGTAATGGAACTATTTTCAAACCTGTTGCTCATAGCATATTTTAAATATAACACTTTATTTATGTAATATGTCATTTGAGCATGTCTGATCTTTTTATTAGTCAATAAATCAACATAGATTGATGACAGATCATACTTTCCGAACTGAGCTGTACCACTTCCACGGGATATGAATTATGGGGCTGTATTAGTTATATATACAACTATATTATTTATATAACTGTATCGTTTTCCATTTGGGCAGAACTGGCAAACAGGGCTACATCCAGGTTGATGGAGGACCCATAAGCAGAGGATTGTCACGGGGCGAAAGTGTAATGGTGAACACGAAAGGCGATATCTATCTTGGTGAGGACACACTAATGGCCTAAAATGGGTTAGCTTTAACAGCAATGTAGTTTCCTGATTTTCTGATAGTTTCCTGAGGTGTTTTTTGGTCTCTATGGGTGATGATGCAGAAGGCAGCTTTTTGAGCAATGTTGCCGGGCAACTGCCAACCAGATGAGAAAAAGGGCAACTCTAGGATGATCACGAAAACTTGCCCACTGCAAATCAAAGTTTTTTCAAATAGAAATTTGTTGCCCAATATCAATGGTAAAGTGCCCGAGCGCCAGGAAGAAATGTGTGACTGACGTTTCTCTGGTGTTTTGCTAGGTGGTGCCCCAAACATGGTGGCACTTACAGGAGGAAAGTTCTCCACTGGGATCACAGGCTGCATAAGGAACTTGGTCCTGGCGAATACCTTGCCCTGGGACAGGCAGTTGCAACCCATCGATATACTGGCCCACAGTGGAGAGGGCATCAATGTTGAGCGTTGCTCATCGTAGGCATCACAGCCCATTGACTTTGGAGGGAAAACAAATGCCATTCATATACATATACAAACACAAATGTGGTGCTTTGCTGCTACCCAAAAAAAAAAAGAAAACAAAATCACAAAAACAAATGGATTGTCTTTTCTCTGTGTTGCATTAAAGCAAAAAAAAAAAGAAAAACACAAAATATTAACAAGTCTTTACAAAAATCTCCCTCAGTGTTATATCACCAGTGAAGGACTATTAAGCAAAAGATCGAGTTCAGCTTCAGTTTACATACTCAGTTAACTTTTAGCCATGAAAAGAAAACAAAGATAGGCCTTCTGTGACGGATCCATGTGGAGTTGGGAGATTTAACAGCACTGAATATTATTTATATACATATATATTTTTGTGGGGGGAGGGGGGATGCAAACTAACCATAACTTGCTCCTAGAGTGTATTCTGGGTTCTAATACTGTGTCCACGGCTCGGTTGCCAAGTTGTGTTAATACTTGAAAATGTTTGGGCCTCCTCTGTTTATCATTTCTCTGCTTTTCTTTCCGGAGACCATTTGGGCAAGCTTGCTCAAAGCTTTGTTACACGCAGGGTTCAAAGGTCACGGCTCAAAAGCAGTATCAAGACACAGCTCAGGTGAAGAAATGATGCCGAAGACGACGTGAATGCAGCGGTGCTTTTCGTCTATCTTGTTTCTTCTGGGAGATCATCTGCCTTCCATGCACATCAGCTTTTGTGCATTTTTTTTTTCCGGAAAGCAGCCAGGTTCAGAAAAATGGTGCGAAATGGCAGTGCAAAAGCTGTGCTGAGATCGTTTTCAATCACCAAAGTTTTTCATAAAAAAAAAAAAAAGTTTTCTTCCTGTATAGCCACCATTTCTGTTGTCTTTGCACAATTCATTGGATGAGCTCTTTCCTTAACCATTTATCATCTGAATATCGATATTATTAAGCTGTTTGAGCTTCTGTCCAGCTCCTTCTAATCGCTGAAATCTTATGGAATTGAGTGGATCTCAAATGCTTAGATGTGAGGTGAATTGAATAGTTATGTAGCAGTTTTTTTTACCTAGTTATTTTTATGTACAACCTAAAAATTCTTAAAAGGCCATTCATCTGTGTTCAGTTACAATCATGATACCTATCTGCTAGTCAGGTAAACCCATAGTCCAGACCTTTGTATTTGTCTAACTTTTTAAGTGATAGAAGTGCCTTGTTTATACATTATTTTTAGCCTCCCATCCCACCACTGACCACCACTCTGTCTCTCTACTTAGCACAATGTCTTTTGTTGTAATATATGTTGCCCTGTGGGCATTTCTTTGTCCACCGGAGGGTTACTGCAGAGCTGCCTCAGGAAGGACGCCATTTCCATTTAGACATTATCAGGGCTGGCTCTAGCCAAAGGCAGAATAGGCCCCCTAATTACCTGCACTGCAGAGAAAGTGGCATGATCATCAGTTTTCTTGGTTGGGGGGGGGGGGGCACTCCTGAGTTAAGCCTGACCTAGGGCCCCTGAAGAGGTCGAGCCGGCCACGGTCACTAGCCTTGCCTTAGATTCATCATGATAGGACTGGGTCCTAAGATGACACAGCATTGACCGTGTTAGCACACTGGATAGGGCTGAACAAAGGAAAGGTCTTTACGTAGCAGCTAGACGTGGCGTGTAGTGCAACAGTCTCACGAACAACCACCAGAGGCTCCCTCGAGCGTGCTCGCCAACATGGGTGAACCACAATGGCGTGGCAGTTCACTTCAGAATGTCACCTACTTGTCACTTTTAAAAGCTTTACATTTTGAAAAATAAATAAACAAGCACCATCAAAACAAAAGTATGTCATTTTTAATTTATTTTACTTCATTGCCAATTTCTGGGTTGATTCTGCCGTTTTCAGAATGACTGAAAGAGTTTCACCCTTTTTTTGTCTTTGGATATTAAATGCATAATTGCTTTCCTCCCTGTTCTTCTCGTAGAAAAGAAAACTGAGTTAATCAAAGTTCCCTAAATGATTTTTGCCCACTGTCCCTCCATCCATCCAAAGTCATACTGTGGAATAGTAACTGACAGGAAGATCCCAACTTTGAATGGAGAATTAACCTTTTTATATAGTAACCTCAACAGTCATGTTATTTTTCAGATGTCTTTCTTATTAAACATGATGTTCTGTTCACTTTTGATCTTGCTGAAATGTCCTTGTATGTCACAGTTCCTGTAATACATCACGGCACGCAATAATGCAGATATCTTTAGTTTCACTTGCTGAAATATTCATGACTTATTACACTATAATGTGAATTCACATTTTATTTCCTACCATGCATATAGAATATAAGCATATAAAGTCTGCTTTGACTTGTCACATCTTTTGTGGACCGGCACAATATGATATGTGCATGGTCAAGCTGAAAAACTATTCATTTCCTGTGTGAGTAATATAATTTAGCAAATTAATCATCCAAAGGATTGCGCATTCTCCATAATAAACCAAAATAAATGTGTGAGTCAAATTCACAAAAGTGTAAAATAAGTATATATATTTTTTAAAGGGGGACACTGCCACTCTGGCTTTTCTGCCATTCGAGAATGTTTTGTTTACATGTTGATTTTGGAGAAAAGGCTAAAACAAACAAAAAAAAAAGTATAATGCAGTTTTTGCAATAAGACATCTTAAACAAGATGGTGACAGACCAGTCAATAATAACTATTGCTAATATCTGTACCATTGCCCATTGTGTGAAGGACTTACTAAACCCCCCATGTTTCCTAATTAAACATTTCATGTGCTATTTATAGTTTTGTTGGTTGTGTTTATTTCTGACATTTTTTTTTTGGAATTGTGTTTATTATATAATTTAAATGTGAAATGATGAAGTAAGATCCATTACTATTTTAGGATCAATAATAAGACACTTGATAAAACAATTGATAAATGAGAGTGGATATGATGCTGGAGTTTGCTCCTGATAAAATAAGCCCAGTGGTGTCTGTTTTAGGACCACGGCCATTGATCCCTGAGCGAACTGATTCTGGACTCTCCTCTCTCTCAATCACACATTTTAACTATATCTGTCCTCATTGCAAATTTGAGTGTCCTTGCCAAATGGTAGTTCCAAAGCCTATATGCACAGTGCCAAAATCTAATTTGCAATATATTATTCTGTCCATCCATCTGTTTTCTAAAACCACTTGTCCTATTCGGGGTTGTGGGGGGGGGGGTCCAGATCCTGTTCCGGAGGCTAAAGACACAAGGCAGGGAACATCCCAGGATTGGGTGCCCGCCCATCTCAGGGCACACTCACACACACCATTCGCTCACACAAGAAACTTATGGGCATTTTGGCTACTCCAGTTATCCTCAGCATGTTTTTGGACTGGGAGGGACCAGAGTACCTGGAGGAAACCTCACAATGACACTGGGAGAACATGCAGACTCCACACACATGGAGCCCTTGCGGAGGCTTGAACCCAGGTCACCACGGCGTCGCCCTACATTATTCTAATGCAGCAAAAATAATATTTACTAACGTAAAGGCTGCGCTCCTCTCGTGCTTGTGGATGTGTCGCCACCTATGAATTAGCCGGTGAAAGTGCAGTTTCATTTCATGTCTTCAAGCAGCCATACCTGATTTTGCCGCATGGTGGCGCCCATATCTGCTAGCTAATGATTCAGCAGTTGTCTAACCTTGTATTTTGTATTGCTTGAAGTTTTCCTTTCTGAGGTTGTTTTGCCGGCTGCACTTCAGCTTGACTTGTAACCCAAATTGAAATTTCGTTCAAGACTTAAAATAACAGAGAGAAAAGAAGCACCATGTCATTCAAAACATAATTTTATCCATCCCTTTCCCATCAACTTATCCAGTAAATGATAGAAGTGATCTTAGCACCAATCCCAGGAAGCACGAGGCAGGGAACACCCTGGACAGAATGCCAGTCCATTACAGAACAAAATATTAATCTGAATACATTAATTCACCTAAAACAAGTCCTTTTTTACTGTGGGGGGGGAAGCAGTGCACACAGGCATTGGACCCTGGTACTTCTACATATACTTTTCCATGTTATTTTAATTATTAATAAATCATGTGATCATTGAGACAACAGGTCACATCAAGAGTGAAATCCTCATATTCAAGACGAATACAAGCCTTTAATATGTAGCGCTATAGCATCAGCCAAACGCTTGCCTGTCCCCTTAGACCGTGTGCCCGGGTTGATAAAGGTGCCTTTATCTCAGCTCTTTGAGGGTGGCTGCGTTGTCTTTCCAACCATGATGTCATATTTGGATTTCTTTGTAACAGCGTGTGCCAAAGCAGTGAATGATGTAAGGACTTCATTGTTAGATTTTAAAAACGTGTAGGCCACTGGTACACTAAAACGGTATTTGTTTTGTTGTATGGTACATTTGTACTTTGTGATGGACTGCGGATTATTTTGGGTGGACTTGGGCCTACCAAAACAGCAGCCGTGAGACCTCCAGGACTGCTGACAGGAACCACAGTAGCCTTCTCCCAGCCTATGCAGAAAGAGTCTTTGATTAGACTAGTACCACAGCTGTTAAGACTTCTAAGACCCAAATTGTTTAACGCCAGTCATAGCAAGATTAAGATAACATTTTATTGATCATCTGCTGTGAAATTTTCAGGACACTGTACTGTATCTCAGGGTTCTCCGGTTCTTGTTCTTCGCTACCACATCAGTTGCTGAGGTGGACAAACTGAGGCCAGCAGATGAGATTGCAGGCAATCAAGTCGTCATCCACCTGCATCCTTCTGAGCTTCTCTCCCAGCAGATTGGGCTGGGTGGCTTCATATGCACTGCAAGAAACAAGGAAGAGCATTCCAACAATGTTGATTGTCTCTGTGTAGTAGGCAGAGGATGGAATTTGTAGAACTAGTAAGCATGCTGAACTGGGTCGAGGAAGTTCTCAACATTGCGAGTGAGATGTTTTAGAACCAGTTATTTAAAGGTCTTCGTGATACGTGAAGTTTCAATAGTCTGAAGTCATTGGGGGTCCTGCCACTTCCATCCTTGGGCACTGGGACAATGCAGGACCTTTTGAGGGACCTTTTGAGGGACCTTTTGAGGGACCTTTTGTAGTACAGATTGAACAAATCCTAAAAAAGCTCTGCTGATCCACACAGGCTCTCAGCACATTAAGGCTGGTTCCATCTGAGCCAGATTCCTTGCCCATACAAGCTCTCTTCTTAGCTGGGCTGCAGAGATGAACCCAATCCCTGGCAAAGGATTCTGAATTTTATATACATAGCAAGTGACGTCTCTTTTCCCTGATCCTCACCCTTTTGCGAAAAGCTTATTCATAACCACATAGATAAGCTGTATAAACACAGCAAACTTCACAGCTGGTTATTTTATTTAAGTCATTCAGGTTGTCCATCAAACTCAGTAGATGAGAATGAAGGCCTTTAATCTCAGCTCCACACAGGCTGGCACCCAAGACAAGAGTCACAAGAGAAAAAGTCACCGCTCTCTGTACCAAAGCGGGTGAGAGAAAGCTACGCTAATCGATATTAATAGAAATGACATCCCTGCCATTGCAGTGTCACCCAAGTGCTTCCAAAAAGCACTGAGAATGTCTACTATCACTCTTTCAGAGTTAAGACACCACAAAAAACCCCGTCGCTTAAAAACGACCATCACAGCAAGTTTTAGAAGGTCCCTCCTGCATCTCTTCTTAGGTTTTGTGAGCTGACCAAAGAACATATGTAAAAGCTCAGTATCATTTTTGTTTGTTGTGCTTTAATGGCACCCTGACATCGAAATGCATACCTAGTTTACCTAGTTCAACTTGAAAGCATAACCTTTTTTTTCATTTCACTGAAAATATCCTCTGTTCACTACGGTGAAAAAAAACCCCATAACTCCCAACTTTCCCAAGTCAGGAACATCTGTCTCTGCACACTTTGAGATTTTCCATCTTGTACTCTGACAGCTGTCATAATGATCTCAAGCTAGTGGCCAGGTCTCCTTCGAGGGCTTCAGGTCATGACAAAATCAGGTAAGTGATACCTGATGACAGGATGAATATTCTCACCCGTTGGCATATAGGCTGATTCTCAGCCTCCCTCATCGTACATCATCAAAAAGACAATACAGGCCTCCGCAGAGGCAAAAAAAGCTCCGTGGACTGAAATGCCAGACATTTTGCATGATCTGTGCACGGCGTAATATAGGGTCTCCAACAGAATGATACAACCATAGGGGGTAAATTCTTTGAAAATTTGGGATTAGCCACACAAAGAAATGATTTCATGTGTGGAATTTGTTTTCCCACCACTAAGCCAAAATAACCCATGCGTGAGTGCTGAATTTCAGCACAATCAGCCTGGTGAAGACTTTGTTACCACAGCTCACAATTTTTATAAATTAAGCAATATTAAAAACAAAATCCCACTCAACAACGCACGCAATTAATGTGAAAAAAGCAGCAGATGATTTGGGAGTCCATAGCTTGTGCTAATTACACGGAGGGCTTAACGGGAAATTGTGGGGCATTTTAAGCATTCACCACTTGCATATACTTGCTTGGAAGATACTGAAATTGAACTGCAAATGCTTAATATGCTTAAAATAAGATGTACATACGAGGTAGAACAGTAAGTTTTCTATGTTTCTAATAGTCTATCTAATATTTGTATTTACAAGTTTATAAATAGCTCTGGTATCAGATCGGTACTCATAACACCAATACCCTCTGATCAGGTATCGGGATAGAATCGGCACTGAAAAAATGGGATCGGTTCACCTCTAGTGTAAAGCAAGACACACTGAACTTATCTTAGGTACAAGAACCCAAACAATCAATTTACCAAGTTCCATACAATTATCTAACAGTTCAGGTAAATGCCATGTAATGGGCTAAATAAACATCAAGCAATATAATGTCCATTATGTCAGCTTAAATGTTAAAGCAATCAGTTTGTAAGCGATAGGCATCGGTTATTGTTGTTGGAATTGTCTGTCGCATAACTGAATTAAAATGTCTCCATTTGTATGCTTGCTACAGTATACCATCTAAATTATTTGGGTGGATCCTGTTTTTGGCCACATATTCATGTCCTCGTGTTTAACTGGCTCTTATTCTTTTATAAAATTAGACAAATCTTTATAACAAACCTATTTTATTATGTATTTAGGTGTTTTCTATTGCTCTAACAAAGACAAATTATTATTATTATTTTTTTACATCTCTTTAAAGCACCATTTCTCTGGAATATGCGCTCATTTTAGCATGTCCCAAATACAATGTATTCAACTTCCTCAGTAAATATAAACTATAAAATTATAAAAACCAAAACTTATTCTTTATTATTTTGATAGACTAGTGTACAGTATACTACCTTTAGAGAAAGAAACAAATCTGGTGAAACTTATTTTGTTTTCTGTAATTATATAATATATTATATGTCCCCACATTCATTTTCCACCCTGTGAGCCTCTAGTTTCTTGGCTCCCTAAAAAGATTACAAATCCATACAGCCATTTCCACAAAGTGACATCATTTGTTTTTTGGGGGAAATTCAACTGGAAGACTAAGGTAAGCTTTAACTGTCACTCTCTCCTGTATTTTTCTCAATTTTATATTACACACCGGTTTGAGGCACCCTTAAAGTTCCATTCTGTTAGTATATATTATGGGAAATATTTATTGGAAAAAATATTTTTTAAAACATGTTAAAAATAGCTATTTAAATGCTGATCAGCTGTAGAGTGTGTGCTAGCTAAATGATGCTCACTCAAAGAGCTAGAGCTAAATTAGCTAGAAATATTCCACCCTGTTAGGTTCCACCCTGTTAGGCTATGTATGGGATATGCAGCCTACTGAGTAGAAATTGTACAATAATATTTATTATTTTCATTAAAATGACTTGTAGATTTATTATTTGAGTGTATTTCTTGTGTATGATAATGAATATTAATGGTATAATCAAAAAGTGTTATTATTATTATTATTATTATTATTATTATTATTATTATTATATGAGTGTATTTCTTAATTATTTATGTTACTACAGTGGTATTATTATTATTATTATTATTAATATTATTATTATTATTAGTTGTAGTAGTAGTATTGTTGCTGTGAATCTGAATCTGAATATTTGTATATTGTTTTGTTAAATGAGGTACATATACTGCATCTACATATACTTTTATTTCTAATTAATAAAATTCCTCATACAAGACAACAAAATGGGGACAAAAAAATGCACAGATTCCATCATTCTGACATTGTACTCTTCATAAAATTAAAACTGTTAATGCTACAAGAATGAAACTTTTATCATAGCAAAAGGTGACACATTGTATCCCAGAAAAGTTCAGTATTGTTTGACATTATTTAATGTATTGTACATTATTTAAACTCTGTGATTACCATGCACATGTCCCTAACAGGGTGGAAAACGTCTGGAGAAATATATACAAAAAACATCCCACAATTATAATATTTTCAACCCCAGAGCTTGGCAAACATGCATTCCTCATAGCTAAGTATGGTATAGTCCTGACAAAATGTTTAAACCATAAAATACAATCATTCCAATTTTCAGAAAACAGACAGCCAAATATGTGGTCCAAAACAGGAATCACCCATTTACTAAACTGGATTTGTAGAAATGTAAATATTCCAAACTTTAGTAAACACAAAACCAACATTTTTTTCTGCGACAGAATACTTGCAGGGTTGCCAGATGGCTGGAGAGGTTCTGCACACGCATTTGTACCTGTGTGGCAGTTTTATTACTTTGTAAATAGTCTGTAAGGTTTGCAGTCTACCCCAAAGCTTTTGATGCGGCTATCATTAGGTTTATAAAAGAATAATGTAGATCTGCCGTAAGATTTCTTGCCTGGGCGTGAGAATTTGAATGCCCGAGCTGCAGCCCTCAGATATATACTGCACCTTAATTGTTACTCATGGTCCTAATATCCTTAATTGGTTTTAAGCTCATTTTGGGTCCCTATTATTAGCTGTAATTGAACTGTGAAATATGGACATTAGCAACAGGTCTCAAATGTCATTTGGACAGGTTAAAAGGTTTGTATTTAATTCACTGGCTAGAGCTACTAATAAATATACATGCCCAATTGAAACAAGTATTGAATTGAAACAAAAGAATTAGCCTAGAATATTCTACCAAAATAGACACATGTGTGTTTCTAAAAATAACTGTCGCACTTTTTCCTACCACAAATACCGATTGTCGTACCGCAGGAGCCTTTATGCTAATACTGTGTGTATATTTGCATATTTTAGCTCATTAACACTCCTTTTACATATTTGTGTGCCCCGTCACTCCGCCATTTACTGTTATCGCCTTTTCCCAAAGCTTGTCGCAGCTGATTTCTTATTTCACATAATTTTACATCCCTCACATCGCACTTATCGCCCCTTCGAAGTCGCTAGAAGGATGGGAGGCGTCATTTCCGGTGGAATATTCCAGCGATTTAATTTTGGCTTTAAAAGGGAAGTACAGAAAAGTACAATACTGTCATTAAGACACAGTCCCACAGTCTCCGGAGTTTATTTATTGCAAAAGAATTTATTTAAGAGTCATTTTCTCCCGACCGTATACCACAAGTGTCAGTCAGTAACATATTATAATTGCATCATTTTTGTTTTATTCCAAAATCCTTGAAGGTAAGTCTGGAGAATAACATTTCTTATACGCCGTCACATAAAAATGACTCATGTTACCAACTATTTCAGCTTCTTCTCACACTTATCCGTCTATTCATTTAATCTGGTATTCGGGACTTTTATTCTCGAATTATCTGTCAAATCTGTCTCAACTGTTTCTAGTCCGATTAAAAATGTGTTTGTCGCTTATTTCTATGAATATATTGATATTCTCTTTATTTTCAGTGATGGGGGTTGAGAAGTTGTAGCTATAGGTGGCCTTGCGGTGCTGAAGAGAGGGATTATTATGGCGCTTATGATGTCTGTTTAACTGTCATGTACGATTTCAGAATCGCTTTCCATAGCAGGCAACGTAGCATTTTTCAACGAGATTTTATAAGTGATGCAGTCATTTTGTTATCGGTTTTTGAATCGAGAGCCATGCCATTTAACCGTAATGACATGTTTGTTATTCCAGTACTGCGTTGTTTTACTCTAAATACCTTTTTATAAAAGAATAAAGCGAGTATTACTTTGTTCTGGAGTAGTCTTACACCGCCCGGCTAAGCTGTGGTGATTACAAGCCGTTTTATCGCTGCAGAAGCCTATTATATAAGATTTATAGCCCCTTATAGTTGTTTCTGCATTGAAAGTTGTACTATTTATTTACTTTAACAGTTGGGGGGTTAACTGTGTTTGTGTATAACGGAAAACATCGGATTGATTATGTGACACAAAAAGGCAGTAACAGTTACGTTACATCGCGCCCCTAGAGTCAGAGCTCACAGGTATATCACGAAAATGGAGATGATGATGATGTTAAAATAATCGTGCATTGTAGTTATGTTTTGACCCGGTACATTGATTATTTAAAAGGATCTTAATAATTCAGCAGCCCAGAATAAATCAGTGAAATACACGGCCAGCCCGCCCTATGGGCGACATAGGCGAACGCCTAGGGCATCATTAATTGATTAGGAGTGCAAAAGAGAAGAAATGCATTTTCACTGCTTTTCTAGTGAAACAGACTGTCAGATTCCCCGTGCTACAGTAATGCTTTTAAAATTAATTTATTGTTTTCTGTTCCTCTGGGGGGCTGGTGAAAGAGATGGCAGGTGTTGGTATATGGATGGTTTAGGGCAGCAGACTAAAAGTTAAAAAAAAAAACAGCCTAGTCGTTTTGTGTGTCGCCATAGGGCAGAAGAGAACGGGTAGTTTCCTCATCTTTGTGTAGTGTGAGACTGCTAGTGTGTGTGAGGTCACTGCAAAGATATCGTGTCATGTGAAGGAGAGATAGGTGAAGGGACTGAAGTCAGGCTTTCATCACCTTCACCATCTTAATATTTGTTTGAAAATATATTAAACTTGTTTTCAGACGCAGAGCCAAAAAGACAGACGTGACCATGTTCATGCTGATTCCCCCCTCTGGTAAGTTTTTTTCTGAATGTGGCTTTGATATCATATTTCATTCTAGGCAATCTGCTTAAAATGGGGATACAGGTTGACTGATATCTTCTCTGTCCTTCAGAGAGGAAAAGGATTAAAGCCTAATTCAGGTTAGCAATATGAATTATATCTCTAATTTGCCACTGGCATTCAGTGACAACCCCACATCTTTCTGGCTCTGTTGGATTGGAATTTCTTGACTCCTTATATGGAGGCAAGGTTGGTTGGTTGGTTACAAGCACACAAGGGCTCAGAGTCCATGTGTTCAGATGGTAGCATGTGTTTAAGACAGCTCCTCCTGCAACCCCAGTGGCAAAAATAGTTTCTTTAGCTGTTAACAGATAAGTTCTTCAGTTAAGAATCTATGCTAACTAAAGATATTGGCTTTTATCTGACATATTTCTGGGTTAAACTGCTAGTGTCATAACAAGAAAAACAAGAAAAATGTAAAGTCGTAGTTTCTATTGCTTATTTTCTGAATTTAGGTATTGAAATGTATAAAGAATACGAAATAGTTTAGTGAAATTATTCTTTAATTCCCTTGTCTGACTGTCTTGTTTTTGCTCCAGACATGTTAACAGGTAACTTAAGAGACTGAATGCAGAATTCATTGCCAAAATATTTCATTAATTGTTCCTAAAATAGAAACCATCCATAATGTTTTTACTGCTGATGGCTCAAGGCTGTTTTTATGCCACCCAACTGCCACAACTTTTTTAACTATTAACTTTAAATGAATGTTATTGATATGCAAATGAATTCAGTTTTCTGTCCACACAAAGTGCAATAGCCAAACTCACCCCATGATGACTGACTTGCTGATAACTACTAGAAGGACTTTGCTTTATTTCATTATTCAAATAGCCCCGAGGGTGAAGATACCTGATTCGTTCAGTGTGCCTTGCTCTGGATGCTTTGACAGCACTGTAAGGCATTCATGAATGCTTGTCATTACAGGCTTTTGTTTTTTCAGTAAACAGATTTTGTTGGCACTCCTGCCACCAAACTGTAAAGGAAAGATGTTTTGAAGTAGTTGGTTGGGGTCTCAGGAAATGCCTTTTTTCTATCAAAATATATCCTGTTGCTTTACAGACTTGTGTAAATAAAATATTTGTTTTCTGTACATTTTTTGTACATTTATGTACAAAAAATGTGCTTGGAAAAATTAAATCTATCTTTGAGGTGAAGAAAAAAATATTTTTTTCCTTTAACAAATTATTCTGCATTACACAGCTTCATAAACTGACAGGTTCAGCTCCTTTTTTATGAAACTGTATTGGTGGTTCAAGAACTATGCAAGATATATACGGACTTGCTATGTAAAGCCAAGGATTGTACTGTTGGCTTGTGTCTCATTCGATGTTTTCTTTCAGATGAAGAGTCTCTTGAACTCGACTGGCTATGGAATCGCGTGAAGTTCAGGGTGCAATAGTAGGAACCTGAATTTAAATCTTTCTAATGCATAGATGTCACAGTAGGTATGCCCAAGCTACATGGGTTTCTGGACTAGACACATACCTATTGGCATCTGTGTCCAACTGGTTTTAAATACGGTTCTTTGGATTCACCTTTGGTCTATGCGCTTGGGGTATTTTTCAAATTATACCTTGATCCCTCCAGTTCACATGCCAACCTTGATTTCACCAAAAGCCTTTTTTTAAATGCTATACCATCAAAACAAAGGAGAGGATATTTGATCACTTTTATGTGCCTTTGAAAGTACGACTTTTCTCAGGAATGGTATTTGATCATTTAGTGTTCCTTATGATTACTCGTTAGGTATGATTACTGAATGAGTATTCTGTTAGTTTCCTTCTAGGTATGTAAGAAATCGAACACAAGATTTTTTCCTGGTGGTTAACATTGGTTTCATCTGCTATTAGGGTCATCTTCATTTAATTTTAATCTATCATCAATGGTTAGAGGAACAGTGAATCTTGTGTACTCCCTGGTAGGGGTACGGAGTGCAGTACAGTGCATCATCTACATTGATAGCCCTCTTGTTGCAGTTCTCTTAAGGTACTTTTTTAGCATTTCATAAATTATTTGAGGCTTGCATAATCCACTATTTCCACGAATGCTAATATTTTCGTGGATCTGACATTGGTATTGGGTTTCTCAGATGAGATTTTTTTTTTGTTTGTTTATTTGTTTGTTTGTTTTTTGCACTGGCCATAAATGGATAATCAACTCAAGGTGTGCCACCATTAGTCTTAAGGGACAGAGTTTAAAAGACAAGCATTCAGAAAAGGTCATTTGACTTGCTGGAGCAGTTTTGTCAACTAGGAACAATTACCAAGGCAATCTTTAAACCACCCCTCCCCCCCAAAAAAATTCTTTGCTTACAGTTTCCAGCCTCGTAATTGTGCCAGGACTAAAGTCTCTTTGTCCCAGTTCATTAAAAAGCCTTCCCTCATTTCAAGGTCCAGTGAGACTTGTAGATGGGGTTAGGTCATCAGGTCCTTGAGCCTGCTGACTAAGTATAAATATGCATTGAATCACTTAAATTCTATGAATGAGGAGATGTCATAACATATGCCATAAACATACCATTTAATGCTACTAGTTTTTCTAATTCAATTTAAACATAAGAAATAATGAAAATCCTGAGAGGCAGTCTCTGTAGTTGACCAATTCGCCTTTTGTCCATTACCAACATCTCTGAACTTTAAGGACATAATTTCTCAGTGAGGGTTTATTGATGTCATACGGGATATTTTATTTTTAAGTAAAACTGCCAGTTTTATATGATTTCTTTTAATTTGACCTCAGTTTTCAGATTTGTATCTGAAATTGTTCTTTTTTTGTTTGATGTAAAAGTTTAAAAATATGTAATCGGAAATGCTAGACCTTAAGACGGCTAATGGTATTCAAATGGCATATGTTATTTTATTTAAATGTTTTACTTTAAAGAAAAATTATTTTAAAGTCTTTCAGAGGGTGGATGTCCAAAATGCTAAACTGTTGGTAAGTCTGGCCATTTTTCTTGCTATTGGTTTTAATTTTTGACTGCACTTTTTAAACCCCTCAGTTCTACATCTATTTATGTGTGTGTGTGTATATAAATATATACACATACACAAAAATGCATATTTTACTCTATATACATTTTCCACATTTTGTATAATTATAGAAATATTAATATGCGTAGACAATCTTTGAACTGCACATTTATGGACGCGGCGTAGAAAATGCGGCACCCATAGTGTTTAGGGGCTTGTTTACAGTAGCAGGGGCTTCCCCCGGCATGGCATCCTGTAACTGTTCCTTCTTTAATGGTCATAATACTTAGTGATTTGGAGTAGGCAGGAGCTTATGAGGTTTGTTCTCCTTGTCCTGTTTTCTTTTATTTGTTATACTTTAAAATCTTTTTTTCTTCTGCTCAGAGCACTCAGTTCATCTAGCTAAGGCTTGTTTAGTCATGGTTCAGTTTTCCTCGATCACCCTTGGAAGCCGCCGTTTGTGACTGGCTGTCTTCATTTGGTCCCAGATTTCTTCCAGCGCGCTAAGAAAGTCTTCCTGATCGAGCAGGCCAGCCGAGTCCAGCTGAAGGAGTTTGCCCGGAAGAATGCTGCCAATACCTTGTCTGTGACCAACTTGGTCATGGGAATGAGTTCCATCCTCTGCAGCCTCAATGGGTGAGCAGGGTGGAGCAGGAAGTGTAGAACAGGCCTAACTGTCAGACCTTCCTTCTAGATGCTTGACTATAAGGTTTAAAACCTCTATGAAGTAGCAGGGTCTCTGTGAAGGAAAAGATTAATTGTGACTTCAGGGAGCACGAATTCCTTATTTGTTTTGTTTTCTTTTCTTTCATCTTCCAGCCACCAATATGCTGCATGCTGGCTGGTTCTGATTGGTTATCTGCTGGACTTGGCCGACGGAGCGGTTGCTAGGCGACTGGATGCCTGCTCAGCACTAGGTGAGCGGGGTGTGTTTTGCTGCCAGGACTAAGGGCACATTTCAGTCAGCCCTCTAACCGAGCTGTCATGGCTGACAAAGAGAGAGAAAGTTATGTTGTGGCCAAGGTGCATTTTTTTACGGGAGTAGCGTCAAGGAGCCTGCATAAAGTGAAAGAAAGCTGAGCTTATATTTCAATGGGGACTTTGCACACCATTATTTGTGAGCATGGTGAAGTGCCATTGTTTGAGTTTAGTGTGAAGTTGAGATGATCTGAATATTTAAGAAACTGGTAGCGCTGATGCAATTCCACATGCTGTTCGTGTGTGAATGGTCGTCTGTTCTATGTTGACCAATTGGGAGTCACAAATATATCCGCCCTTGCTGGGCCTTTTTCCCAACCATTGTACTTCCAGTGTTAGTTTTCTGCATGCACTTGCATGCTACTGTTTTGTGCCCCATCCCAACACCCCCCCCACCCCCACCCCGAAAACACATAAACCAGTCCCTCGCGTTTTTGACGAATGAAGGATCTCTTTCCGATCAACAGGGATAACTGTAAAGGATCAGTTACTCTTTATCTCAGTAATCCCAGTGCTTATAGTGTCTCGCATATCTGAAATTGCTTAAATCTTTGACCCTGGGTGCTGGAATTCGGCCCCTTTGACCAGCCACAGACCGGGATCAGCACACATTTTGAGTTTGCCAAAATAGGCCCCCAGTGGTGGGATAAAGGGATACTGGCATGGAGACTGTTGTTTATCGTTAAGCTCTGAGGGAAATTTCCACTACGGGTCCTCAGCTCAGCCAGTGTGGGTTCATACTTATCAGAAGCGGGGAGTTGGAACTAGGGCACAGCAAGTGTCACATTTCACGTTTCGTCATGCTGCTTTTCAGATTTGAGAATTCCATTCTTCAAAATTGTTTAATCGTTGTCCTTTTGGTCCTGGTGCATGTTGTATGGTGCACATTGGCTTGTGTGAGTTAGTGAAGTCACAGAGTACTGAGTCTCGGTTTCCATTTTGGCCCGGTGGGGGAGTTTAGGTGCCAAGCTGGATGACTTTGCCGATTTTACCACGTTTGGCATTGCCACGGCCTTGCTGCTGAGGACGCATGACTTGATGGACAACATCCTCTGCATGTGTTATGTACTGTCGGTGTTCATTCGCCTCTGCTTCTTCTCCAGCGGTAAGCCAGACCACGACGGGTTCCTTTATGGCCCGAATCGTACAGTACATTCCCAGGAAAGCTTACGATGGCAGGTGCTGAGCTTGCCATTATTAGTGACTTGGAACAGTGAGAAAATTCATTTTTGTTCTGGCATTGATCCCTCCTAGAGCCCACCCGTGATCTCACAGGTCAAGATGGCTTCCTTTGACTGCTCTCAGATTCATGTGGCTTTTGTTGCACAGGGATTCCTTTCATGTACCGCGGCCTCCCCTGCATCTACTCTTCTGCTATCCTATCCTGCACCTGCCTGCTGTCAGGAGGCAATGTGATGGTGTTGCGGGTCACTGCCGTGGCCATGATCCTCTTTATGGTCAGCCAGACCTTCTACCCCCACGACAGGATCCTGGAGTCCCAGGCCTGGAAGAAGGTGGTCTATGCTGGAGGTAAAAACAAAACACACCAAACCTGTAGGCAACTTACTTGTATGTGAAACTAGGAGTAATTCTGCACAGCTGCCTTGCAAAGTTATAGGCTTAGTTGGTTAAATGCTAGCTGAACATGCCAAGCTTATTAAGAATGTAATAAAAAAAATTTAAAGTATTGCTTTTCAGATGAATCACGTATGAGGTATCAATAGATACATTTGCTTTATCAGGCAGGCACTTTTGTCCAAAGCGATGTACAAGTGAGGTTCATAACATATTAGCAGATGCAACAAGAGCTAGATAATTTAGTTAGGGTGAAAAAATTACTCTTTCCTTTTGCGGATAATTAATTTCTTTTCTCTCTACCCATTTTAGGAGTGGCAATGGTGTTCTGTTCCTCTTTCCCGTCTGCATGTGTTTACTACCTGCTGTGGTCAGTATCTTATATTCTGTTTCCGACAACACTGTGGAGCTGTAAGGTGTGACAGAAGGTGAGACCTGGACCCAAATGTTGAGCTATCAGGCCAGGAGAATGTTGGCCTGAGTTACTACAGACCTTATACCTGCCGTTGCCTATTTCCGTGGCAACTGTAAACAGACATAAAACAAAAAAACAAACTTAAAGCCCACTGGTTGTATTGAAGTGACACAATATACCTTCTGAAAATGTTGTTTTCCTTGATTTTTACTGGATGGGAAGATAGAAGAACTATAATGTTCTGTTTCGTTTTGTTTTGTTAAATGAAAATGCAATTGTATAGGCCAAAAAAGAAGGAAATCTCCTGCTTTGTATCTTATGATTGTTAAATAATGTGTGTCTCTAACGAATCTCGTTTTTCCCCATGCAGTAGCAAAGTCATTCTGAGAACCTTCTTTTTTCCATGTAGAGGTTTTTCCCCAATATGATAAGATCATGAACGCAGGACACAAAGCATGTATACGTCTAGTCAGATTTTAGTGCTTGGCATGATCAGTACGGAATACCCCCCCCCCCCCAAGTAACAAATCAGGTTGTTGCTTTTGAAGGTTGGTTCTGTTTTGCTGAACATAGACTTGACAAATTCTACGAAAGTGTCAGATAGTTTTAGGGCACACAAATGCTGCTGAATACTTTCTTTTTATTGCCGGAAATATTGTGCACCTTACTAATGTTAAAAAATGTGTATTATACTTTTGTTTATTTGGGATTTGTGTACATTTAAAAAGATGCTCCAGTTGCTAAAAAAACGATGGACTTTTATAATATGTTTTGTCTTCGGTGATTAAGATAACCGTCAGGCACCTTTTTTTCGTGCTGACAAGTAAACATTTCAGATTAAAGTGAGGCCTCATCTGACTTAGTATGATTATTTAATATTTAAGTTAGCATGTTGCAACATTAATACACTGACATAGCACTAGTACCAAATGCACATTATAATATGTGAGATGGAATATAATAATATATAAAATTTGTACAGGAAATCCAACAATCTTTTTAGTCCTTCAGCTTTCTAAGAATAAATGCTGCTTAGCCCCTGTTTTAAGGAGCTGCATTTACATTTTCATATGACCATTTAGTGTCTTTAACATTAACTGATTTCAGAGCATCATCCTTTTCCTTCTTGATGGCAAATAAATAGTGTTTTATGTGCAGCTGGTACTTATACCAATGTTTTACTGATAACCAGAGTGTTTGATGTGCAAGGGCATTTTAATGTTATTACTTGTACTGTTTAACAAGAAACGTTTTTAAATTTGTCAGTTAAAGCTTAATTAGGAGGATTTCTGAGTATAAATGCCTTTCCCTGGGTTTCTATGATGGCAAGACTTAAGTAATATCAAAATATTTTTCATAAGTTGTAGGGACAGTAATTCTGCTTACATTTGCCTTCTTTTAAAAGGGAAACTGCTGAAAATTGTACTGTTTTAAGCCCTGAATTTTAAATGAAATAATAGAATGTAAGAATCTGATCCCACACTTTTGTTTTCATCCATCTCCATAACTGTAAATGTAATATATGTTTAACATTCCGGGAGTTTCATGCATCTGTTAATACCAGGTACCAGTCATCTTTTAAATGTGTATTTCCAATTGTTTTTAAAAATAAACATTAGATTGACTAAATTTCCCAGCTATCCATTACTGTCCATTTCATAATCCTCTGTAGGAACTTTGTTTATTTGTTTCTGCTTCTTGTACACTGGCAGGCAAGATGACTGACTTTAAACACAACTGAGTTTTCAGAGAGATGTTTCATACAATTCCAGTCAACCACATTAAGCTAGATCAGTTGTATGCAAAATGATTATTAAACTGCTTGAATCCAGCATCCATGGCAGTAAAATCCAGTTATAACGGACTTCAAGGGACCTGGCAAGACAGTGCATTATATCCAGAGTTGCCCAGAACAAAAGTACAGGACACCATTTACTCATGCCACACCCTAGAAAGGTAGTAGTCCAACTTTATTTACTGTATTTCACCTATTGCAACACACATATCTTCTTTTCTTACTGCTGTAGTGAACAAATGCATAGCAAATGACAAGAAGCATTCTAATACCCTACACTAAAAGATGGTCTAAAGCATTATGTCACACTGTACGCAAATTACTGGGAAGAAAAATAATCTGTCATTTCTCAAACTGCAAAGAAGTCTTGTACTTCTCACGGTTACTCCAGATGTCACTGACCATAGATTTACTTATACCATAGTCACGTACAATATCCGCTTGTGTTTTCTTTTTTGTTTCGATTAAAAGAACGATTTCACGTTTTAAATGTAATGTTATAGAACGACGCTTCGTAGCAGACTTCTCAGGCATTTTGAAAATAACTATTGATGCGCATGTCCGTTATAGCCGAACAAAACTACAGCTAAAAGCGGCCCTGGGGACCAAATTGTCCGTTATAAGCGGAATTCCGTTATAAGCGAGTCCGCTATATCTGATGCTTTTTATGCATGTTCGTAAAGGCAACGGCCGGGACCAGCGGACCTTGTCCGTTATAGACGATATTCTGTTATAAGCGAGTCCACTATAACGGGATTGTACTGTATATATGATGCTGGTATATTTCCATCCATCCCTAACTACCTGATCCAGTTAATTATCTTAAAGTATGGTGCCCATCTACCTTGTTCAAACTAAGTATAATTCACTACATATGATTCTAAACCACCGTTTCCATCAAACAAACATTACCATTACCTCATCCAATAATGTGATGTGTAGTATCAGGAAACATCTACTGAATTAATTTCATTCTGGTTAAACACTCACATTCAAGATGGATAAGGGTATAGTACTTGAGAATGCTTAGTCATGTTTGATCATCAAGGTGAAGGACAATACAGGTGAAGGAAAAAAAACAGGGAACAGTTGAGCACCTCAAACTCCATTCATAGACTGACATTTTTATTATTTAAAAACTGCTCAATCTTAAAAATGAAGAAACATTTGTTGCATTTTTTTCAGGTTATCTAGAAGAGCTATCTGTTATTTCTGTTTTGTGATCTGCACACTTCTATGCACAACAATGCATTTTGTGTAAAGTAACATTTTTAATGTATTTTTGCATTCACCATTTAAAGTTTTGCTTGTTCTAGGCTAAGGTTTGCTTTTATCTTGGCTTCTAGCATCCTGTCACTCCTTGCTTCCAAGTGACATCAATTTAACAAAATGATGATTACCATTATTATTCGCTTTTTATGCTTAGATCCACATGTAAAAAATGCGCACCCCAGAAGTGATTATATTACAAAAACATCAAGCGGCTACGAGGCGCAGTGATTTCCGCACAAACTTAGTTATTTTCCACAAAATTAAAATTTAGGACGTCCACCAATCTTTGTCCTGCAGTTCCCTGTTTACAGTGCGTGGCATAGTGACAGCTGTTTAAAATGAAGACAAGAAACCAGCCGCCTTCTTGTACTCTGTGATGTCCATTTTGTCTTCGGCGCACAGTATCTTTGTGTCTGCTAGGTATACATACGAATCCAGTAGCTTAATAATAGATGAGAAGTAGGGCCGGTCCTTGAAGTTCCACATCCAGCAGTACTTCATGAGATCATATCTGCAAACACCAATGGCAACTGACTTGGGAAGGCAACAAGTCGGGGACTGTTTCATTTTTTACTAACACGTTTCATTCAATTACAAACAACTATCCTTTGAACACCGGCACTGTGTTAGAATGGCAAAGCACTCACAAGGGTCTCCCGCAGCTCTCAGGCCTCCTCATGCGGTGTGATTTCTGGAGTTGTGGGAAAACTTCCATTGGTTCCATGTCAGGATACGGGGGGGACCCTGGAAGGGACAAAAGGCACTTACATTTGCATCTTTATTTATTTAACAGATGCCCAAAATGAAGTGAGTGTTTGAGCAGAGTCAGCCAGTGCCCCATGGGAAAGTTGGTTTAATGGTTCATTGGTGACATCAGTCTGCCAGCCACCGGATTTGAACCAGAAGAAGTAATACTGTAAGATCATTAATGCATTGCATTACCCCAGCCTTACACACTGAGTGGCTACATCACTAGGCACCCCTGCATAATATCAGGTCGGACCCCCCTCTTTTCTCTGGAACTACTTCAACAATTGATAACTTGCTGTTGTGGCGTTCTTGTCCAGCAGGCTTGGTAAGAGGTATCGTAAGATGCAAGAAAGTGATGAATAAATGAATACTAATGAGCTGAACTGTCCAGCTGAAAATCGGTGATATTTCCAGGAACTTTGTTACTTTAGTTAGTCATGCTTAAGTGATCCTAGGGTATTGTGTGAAAGATGTGACAGGTCACAGCCACTGGATGCCTTACCTAAGGTAATCAGCTCATATAAGAGAATGCCAAAAGACCACCTGATACAAAAGAGAAGAGATAAACTTGAGATGGCAAAGTATACTATGTATTTTTTTTTTTCATTTTGATAATAGCATTTATCCACTGAACTAGTAGACGATCACTGGAGGTATGACAGAACAACTTCACATAGCCTTTTGCCATCTAGCTAGTTTACATTGTAACAATGCTCTACCATGTCAATCTACTGCATTTGTTATGAGTAAATAAATGATTCCTCCTCACACGTCACTTCGATCAGTCAGCGGCAACTGCATGATCCGCTCTGGGGCCTGCCACTTCACGGGCACCTTTGAAACCCATGGCTTGGCCACCTTGCCCATCTGCCGAGCCTCAAATGCCATCCCCAAGCCAGACACCTTCACCGATAGTCCACTGCCAATTAACATGTTCCGGGCCGCCACATCCCCGTGGTAAAGCCCATGCTCTGAAAACAGGTAGTCCTGCAAAACGCAAAAGCCGAAGACCGATGACTTACATGCAAGTGAATGGGTTTAGGGATGCTGCCATCTAGTGGAATCAGAATACGTTGACTTACAACTTATAGACACTTAACATTCGGTAAAAACAGCACTTTGGAGTTTTCAATTTGAGCTGTGATTGCGAAGGGACGTTAGAGGGACTAAAAACATAGGCAGTGTATTTTTCTCCAGAAATCATTGCACAGGTTCTGTTGTTTACTCATTGTAAATAGATTACTGATTTACTGAATTAAAAACAAGAAGAAATGCAGAAGAATGCATACCAGACCCGCTGACACCTGTTTTGCCACCAAGTACACCGACCTCTCAGAAAAGTGCTCCAGCTGGCTGGGTTTCTCAACATCATTCTGGAGTATAACAGTGGGAAAATGGGTTAAATTGTGTCTTTATTCTAGTTAAATGCCACTAGTAAGTGTCACTGCTGGTGTAACCATAACTGAAGCATTTAAAGAGGGAGGCATAAAGAGAAGTTCCCCATGGTGATCAATAAACCATTGGAAAAAAACAGCGTCCTTTGCCAAAGAAGGTCTAACCTGCCTCAGAGTCCACAAGAAGTGCAGCAGGTTCCCTGGGCTGCTGGCCTCCAGGACCAAGTACATGGGCAGCTTCTGGGTCTGGCAGAACAGCATCCGCACCAGGTTCTCATGCCTGCACACCACAGCATGGAACTGGGCCCAAGCGGCAAACTCCTCAGCTGTGGCCTGGCTGTTGCTGCCTGGAGATGTAGACATGTGTGATCAACACTGAGAAGATACACCGATACATCCAATAAATACAATCATTGAATGATTCTCTCTTAAACATTGTAAATCTATGGAGGGTGTTTTGTGACAATATTCAATAAATAAATCTGCAATTTAAATGATACCAGCAACCATTACAATTTGTGAAAGTCACCCATCAAATTCACTGGACGGGCTCTAAACAAATCCTGATATCTTAATCATTATATTGCAAGATAAGTCACATCCAAACAGGTCGATTGGATTCTCATTTATAACCGCATTTTGTCTGTTCTGTCCTGGGGCTATATTACATCCTAACTTTCCAACATCTTAAACTCTCATAACTGTAGGGTAACAGCTTAGCTGCTCTAACATTCACCGGCCACCACGCAGTGTTAGCTACAGCTAAACTTATTGAATCCGTATGGCTGCTCTTTTATTGCTCCTACACAAAAAAACACAATGCCCCACTCCTGACATAACGATAAAAATGATATATATCGCAGCCGTGTTCTAATATATCATGGGAATATATTAATATCCGAGGTTCCAGGTATCAGTTTACCTCCGTCCCAAAAAAAAGTGAAATGTTTTTTCATAGTTCCTTCATCGTTTTATGGGTATAAAAATGTTATCCCTTGATGCATAATATTTTTCTCACAAAATAAAATAGAGCTTGAAACAATTTTTAGTCATTAACTCAATGTTGATAAAATATTCAGTTTAACGCTGCTTTGCTTTGTACGGCAACCAGCAAAGGCAAAACGCACCCTGGAGGGTCTTAACCAGCACAGCAGTGGTGACACATCCTCTCCTCAGCTGGCTCTTGTAGATGTTTCCATAATGGCCCATCTGCATGGACTCCAGTGCTTCCAGTGTGCAGTCTGCGGGCATCTGCCATGTGTCCAATGGGCCCTGCACACGCAGACGGGTCCCTGATACTGCGTCTATGCTCATAGAGCCGTGCCCTGCATTGTACACGATTTTAACTACCAGGGGAAGAAAGAAGAAGGGTTCAGTTATAAATGAGATGCAGTTGATGGTATCAGGGAAGCAAGTGAGGGTCAACGGGGGGGGGGTAGCTTGGGTGGTGTCTCGGTATGTTTAATATTGAGGTATATTTGTCATATTGGGAATACCGCGATATTTTCATTCTGGGTGGGGTTGCTGGGGTCAAATGGTAGCGGTGTTTTATAGGGTGATTCTGAAAAACTATCCATGAGAGAAATGGATCCATGAGAGAAATGCTACCTGATTGGCCAATTCATGAGAGAAGCGCTATCTGATTGGCCAGCGAATGCCTTAGACTGATGGGAGCACGTTGACCCGCCAATCAGGCAGTGCTTCTTTAATGAATGAGTATTAATGAGTTTTGCCAAACCACCCTGTAAAACGAAATTCGATGCCAGGGAGCTGCTATCAATTTCCAAGAGGCTCCTGGAACTTCGGGGAAACATGCGATATCTGTAATGAACCAGCCACCTGACGGAATCGTTTCACATCATTCAATCAGTTAAAATATTTAACATCTATATGAAGACTGACACAGTGAAGCTTTACTCTAAGCTAGGTGTTCAATGGAAAGCTTGTGGGCCCCTGCACTGAACTCTGTGCTATGCTGTAAATAAAAAAAACATGCTACTTTACCCAGGCTTTCTCGCCCTGGCCTCCTGCAGTAGAGGCTCCACAATATAAAGAAGACAACAACCACAGTACTGAGAGACAGAAGAACTGGGACGATGATCACAGCAAATCCTGCACCTGGAAGTCACACACAAGGCTCACAAATGTTTACATTGTCCCTGTATATCCCATAGTGTCCCATATGCCCCATAGTGTCCTATACATGCATTCCATATTTTATTGCGTAATGGTAAGTTAGTGGCTTTAAGCAAATTTCCTTAATAATTTCTATAGTGTAGCCTTACAATTTAATTAGTGGCCTATGTAGATAATAACCTGTACTGTAAGTAGCATAATATAAGTATTATGTGCACATAAGATGAGACATGCAAGCTGTAAAGTGGAGGGATATATTCTGAATTTACCTCCTTCTTTAGTGTTATTGCACCTAGGACTCTGTGCATCCATTTTGGACAGTCCTGTAACATTTCACACACCTAAACCAATAGAGGAAACAGGCAGAAAAATTCACCGCAAACAAATCGCTGTTTCACCAGGCTCTAAATTAGGCCACTTGCATAGGTCAAGGCGTAGGCTCAACACAGAGCTATAAATCAGCATGATAGGTTTATGACAGATGTTTCCAACCCACGAGTCTTATGACTTTTTCCATTGTGCGGCTTGTAGACTTATTACTCACCCTGGCGAGGAGCTGAACAGACGTTCACTGCAGTGCGTCCCTTCACATTATATTACTGAAAACTGCATCCTACCTGGAATCAGGCACTGTTGACCGAATGGTTACTAATCGATCCTGCCACTTTTTGTGCATGTTCTGTTGTCCAAGGCACATATCTTGCTGAAATGGCCGTGAAATGTTCACTAGTAAGTAGCTACTGAGGAAGCGTGTTAATAACTAACCAGGAAATTCTATAGAGGGGACTTGAAAGTCAAAAATATACATATAATTTATTTCTTGGCAAGTTTCTGTTGTTTGAATTAGGAAAAAGACTCGAAAGGCAAGGCCGACCAGTCAATTTCAGGGTCAATTTGGATTATCTGTGTTATCTGGTCCACTATGAAAGCACACATGCAAATGATTAACAGGTCTGGGTTGATTAAAATGTCTGTTTTTATTTTTAATTGATATTATATAGTGTATTATTGCATGCTGCAACAACAAGAACATCAGGACCTTGTTGTTGAGGAAAATATGGCAAATGTTGTTATCTCAGTATCCATGTCAATGGAATACAAGCAAGTATTGAAAGGAAATTAAAAGACTATGTCTTTTACCATATTTTTAATAAATGTATGTCTGGTTAATGTGTATTATGAGTATGTAAAGTGCAGTGGCGTTGGTTTGGATTTAATATTGGTAGGGACCAAATCTGCCTTGATCCCTCTGCCCCCCTAAGCACACAGTACTCCCACCATATTGGCAGGGGCATGCCCCCCCCCCCAAACTCAGATCTACACTCTTGGTCAAGAGAGCATTTAAATTTCAATTGATTATGACAACCCCGTCAGGGCTATCAATGGTGAGGCTGGGTCTAGTCGCTCTCTTACATCAATGGGCAAAGATGGTTACAAGTTTACAAATGTACTAATCAAAACATTACTGTTTTTCAGGAGAAGGTGACAACTGCTTGACAGCCAGATTACTTGTGGAAATGGTGTGCATAACAAAGGCCACATGAGAGAGTGCAGTGACGACTCTTCAGTAATAGTGACTCAAAGAGTCGTTCATGCCCTTCTGGTTATACCACTTCAATTGCATTTCTTCCGTGAGTTAATCTCAGCAGTAAGTATCCTTTTCAAAGATTCAACTTTCTAGCACAAAACTGTTGTCTTACCCTTCCAAGGTCTTTAGGTGAACTGTTCAACCTCTTGGAAAGTATTATTAATTTGGATTTCATTTGGGAATGATGTATATCTGCATCTGAGTTGTTACCGACAACAGCAGTCTGAATGTGCCTTTTAGTCAACATGTTTGTAAAACACACAATCTCCAGTCCATTCTGTGATTGTCGTCTTTGATTTGCCATGGAAACCAAATCCCCTTTTACATTTAAACTGAAGAAAGAGTGTTGCAATTTGCTCAGTATTTATGTTATTATGACATGGTCTTTTGGCACAGGAAATGTGCCACAGGAAATACTACATGAGTAGTAGATAGTATCAGTTCAATTCAATTGTTTTTTACAATTGGAAGATAAAAGGAGAGCATCAGAATAGAGACAAAAGAATGACAAAGGCTAGCTGTGCTAAATGCTTGCACTACAGTATGTGTATTTGTCCTTGCACTTTGTCTTGAGTTTTCATGTTTTTACCTGTGTACTGTACAGTATGTTTCTGTGCTGCTGTATGCAAATGAATTTTGCCCTGGGATGTATAATGTATATCTTGTTTTATCTTAACAAAGATAGAAACATTTTTGACTGCAAATGTGATTTTGGGTTTTCCCCACGATGAACAGTCATCCCATGGCCTCATGTGAATCAAGGGCTATACTTCAGTCTCCTTGAAGATGGAAGAGTTTGAAAAACAAGAGGCCTACAAAGAAAGGGAGGAGAGCTCAGGTGCAGGTTCAGGTGCCTGAGGATGAGAAGCAGGTCTCTGGTTGATCATACACACGCTCCAGACCTGGATAAGAGGCAAATTGCACCAATTAAGATGTCACACTTTCCTCCTGCAGCTGCGAGTGAATCATTGACCAGGAATTCAATGGAGAACCACATGCAATGGTGCTCCATATAACTATGCACAGTCGGAAGTTCCCACAGCAAAATCAGAATAAATGTTTTCTCGACTGTGCCTTTCGGTAAAGGGAATTATTGCATTGCATAAATCGAGTATGGGACAGTGACGTTCCCACACATGCCAAGGCTCACATTCTGCACTTATCTTTGCTCCAGTGTCCTTGTTTGCAATAAAAGCTCTGTCCCACCTAAGGTCCAAAGGTCAATTTCTTTGTTATGTCCACCTCTTTACCCCAGTAACTGATTAAATACTTTGTTCTGGAGTATTTAATTTCTTAATCCTGTCTGCCTCGCTAAGGCTTTATACGTTGGCTCTTAGGTTGCTTAGTCAATGCATTTCCTGTACCTAGATAAAACAGGGCATGTCCCTCTCACTGTCCATTGTGCTGAGCAACTCATGTGGACCGTTCCATGGCAGATTGCCCCATGCCCCTTGAATGCCTTCCTAAATGTTCACGCATTGAATTATTATAACAATTATTATTAGCTGTCCCTTTCCATGGCAACACCTAGATGCACACACAAACACACACACAACCACTGTCTGTTCCCGTCAGTGACGCAGTTGGATCATAACGCTCCCTCCAGCTGGGACTAGCTGCACCGGGTGCCGATGGGAACGCATAGCACAACGTGACAGTGGATGACAGATGAATTGGAAGAATTCAATCCTTTCGTCCATATTCCATACATTATTAGTAAAGAGTTGATGATCATCACAGTGAACGAGGACCTGTTCTGGGAGGAATGTAGTATACATTATGTAATACAGGTGACAGCATTAGAAACCAATGTCAACATAAGAAGAACTCATAGAACCTGACAGTGCAATCTGCTAGTGTGCCTTGTCGCCTACAACTGTAGTTTCAACTATAACAAGTCAGTCACATTGAAACTAATGTTATACATTTACTTTTTATTAGTAATCAAAAATTATATACTGCATTTATTAATTGTTGCCACAGTCCTTTAGGTCTCCAGGTTGCTTTAATAGACTACACACACCACCTGGAATGATGTCACACAATGATTAATAACTGGTTATTGAAAATAAGGAAGAAGTGTTTTTTGAACAAAAAAACTGGGTATCATTGGTGCATTAGTGGGTATTATTGGTGCATTGGTGCACTAATGATGTTTTAAACCCTTTGGATATTAATTTTGAAATTGTTGGAGTGAACCTGTAAAAGTTTAAATGCCCTTTTATCAGATCTGCCAGACTTTCAGTTCTAAATTTACTGTACTTTTCCCATTTCTTTTCTTACACTTGTTGTTTGGGATAGGGGCATCTGCTAAATGAACTTAAAAATACATTTTGCTGAATATTCATTCAATGTTAAAGGATAAAGGAAATTTCAGAACTTTGAATGATATCTTATGAAGCTATCTTTTTGCAGATGCCTGTGCATACATCTTGTCCCTAGTCACTGAGTGGGTAATAACTATTTTCCATTATAATCCAATGTGGCTGCCTGTCCGTAGCTCGCAGCAGTGCACGTGACAGTTCCTAGCTGAAAACATCTGATAATACTCCAATGCCCCCTTGTGGAAAAGTGTAAATGTGCAGAAGTCCACCTCATCTGTCATCCAAATAACTTCGTACAGAATCACACAAGGCAGGGAAAAACCTTGAATGGGATTGTAGTCTATCACAGGTCAGGCTCACACCCAGTGGCCAATTTAGAGTAACTTGTTTACCTAACTGTATGTCTTTAGGACTACTGGAGGAAATCTGCTCAACACAAGGAGAAGATGGAACATGCCTCAAACACACAAAGCAAGATTTCGCAAAATCGGGAAGTGGGAAGCAGTAGTGCTGTTTATACAATAACATCATACCAAGTCATGGTGAAATGTGTACAAGATCTGGTAGGACTGTACCAGTACACCTTACGGTCCTCGTCTTGTATCGTTCGGTACATCACTTTTGAATCGTTACACACAATGAAATGAACACATTTATAATAAATGAGTAATTATAACTAAGTCATTTCAAAACAAATTCTGCTTTAGTTCATGGGCGGAATTTGGATGGTGCAGCGGGGGTCAGTCAAAATTGCTGGTAAATAATTGGTAAGACCAGCATTGCACTCTGATCTATGTGGTTACTTTGCACTTTTGTATGAGCGGTATGTTGGTACCCTACAGGTAGACAAAATAATAGGTTATGTGTGTATCAGATACGTAGGTTAACACATAAGTTAAGCCCCTCGGGTGCGACCATTAAACTCCTAGCTTCTGCATTCACAGTTAATCACAAAACAGTTTCCATGGAGGTGTCCAGCTGCTCTCTGCATTTCCGACATGCTTAGGGTGCTTTATAAAATGTATTGATTTATTGAATTCTCCAGTACAGAACCCTAATGAACCATCGGCAAGTTTCTCTCACTAAGAGCTTCCTTACAAAGCAACATGCTGATCACACACAAATTCTCCGGTGCATATTTGGAACAGTCCTAAAAAGGCAGATAATGTAGCTCTTTGCCTTTGTAAATGGTACTGTGGCCTTGCACTATCCCAGGGTCTGACATCTGTGTGCTGTGTTTGTGTGGGCTTCTTTCTTATTTCCCACAGTCCAAGAACATGCAGTCTTGTTCGGTTTCTTTAAATCGCCCTTCATGTCTGCCCATTGTGCCTTAGAAGCATGGATGGATGGATGGATGGATTGATTTATTACTACATTTTAGTCAAACACTTTATCCTTATGAAATCATTCTGCCAAAATGAAAGCACATTTTGATTTGATTTTATAGATATTGAGTTTTGCTGTATCAAAACCTGCTTCTTAATTTTGTTTTACATTAAATATTATATATAAAATATCAACAAATCATTAAATTCAATTCATCCATCTATTGTGGTCAGGATTAGAGCCTATCCCAGGCACCAGGGGTACAGCCTGGACGGCACACCATCTACCTGCATGGGCACGTGCACTATATGGACAAAAGTATAAGGCCATCTGGCCATTACACCTACAGGAACTTTTATGACATCACACTCAATATCCATAGGGAGTAGTATGATGTTGGTCCCCCCCCCCTTTACAGCTACTACAAGTACCACTCTTCTGGGATGGCATTCCACAAAAATTTGGAGCATGTCTGTGGGAATTTTTGCCCATTCATTCAAAAGAGCATTTCTAAGGCACTGATGTTGGAAGTGAAGGACTGGCTCGCAATCTCCATTCTAGTTCATCATAAAGGGTTTGACGGAGTTGAGGTCAGGGCTCTGTGAAGGCCAGTCAAGTTCTTCTACACCAAACTCACCCAAACATGTCTTTATAGACCAGTCATGCTGGAACACAGAAGAGCCTTCCCCAAACCGTTCCCACAAACTTGGAAGCATAGAATTCACCAAAATGTTTTGGTATAAGTATTAAGAGTTCCTTTCAGTGGAACTAAGGGGCCTAGCTCAACACCTGAAAAACAACCCCATACCATTATCCCTCCTCCACCAAACTTTACAGTTGGCATAATGTAGTCACTCCACAGAACACATTTCCACTGCTCTATAGTCCACTACTCCTTCTGGTGCTTTGCATTGCACTTGGTGATGTGAGACTTGCATGCAGTTGCTTGGCCAAGGAAGCTTATTCCATGAAGCTCCCAGCTCACAGTTTTTTTGTGCTGGGGATAATGGTAGAGGGAGAATGGAACTCTGTAGTTGTTGAGTGAACAGTGCATTGGCGAATTTTACGCCCTATCCGCCTCAGCACTCGGTGACCCCGCTCTGTTACGTTACATAGTCAGCCACTTTTGTTGTTTCTAAACACTGTCACTTTGCAATAATACCACTTACAGTTGACTGTGGAATATCTAGCTCAAACTGCCCTATTGCGAAAGTAGCATGCTATGACAATACCACACTTGAATTGACTGAGCTCTTCAGAATGGCCAATTCTTTCACAACTGTTTGTAAACCTGACTGCATGCCTATAGGCGTTTGATTTTATATCCCTGTGGCAAAGGGCCTGAATGAACCACCTGAATTCAATGATTAAGAGGTGCATCCCAATACTTTTGTTCATATAGTGTACATGCAAAGAAAATTGTAGCACCGCACAGAACACAGGACTGAGTCAAACCAACAGCTCTGGAAACATGAGGCAACCGTGCTATCCACTCAATATTTTGTGTAATACCTTTCCCCGAATGGTTGTCCCAAAGCACAGACTCAATGTCACTTACTGACATAAAAACCTTAGTAACTGAATACTATTTATTTAACTTTTCAATTTGCTTATATAAAAATAGCACCTAACTTTAAAACCACACATTCTAAACGACGATTGCTGGTTTCTCTGAAGCAAACCATCAACAATATGTCAAAACTAAAGACGAAAACAGCTTTAAACCATCTTCATATTCCCTCGGTAACGAGCCCTCTCCAGGATTGACAGCTCCGAAGACAAATCCAGTGCAAGAATCGTTTTAATGGCCTGCATCCCCACGTTCTATACAATCTAACTAAGCCAATAGTCGTACGCTTCGTACACGTCACAACCTCCTATTGACCAATGGGAACGGCGTAAACATATCCCACAAGGCGGTCTTTCACTAGCAAGGTATCCCGTGTCAAGGAGGGCAGGCGCTTTGTTTTTCCCAGCGAAAAAATGTGGTGGAAAAATTAAATCATACGAGTAAAAAAATTACATTTTTTTCATACTAGGACGCCATGCCACATCTATATGTTAGATCGAGGCCCTGGAAACCATTCAAACGACGTATTTCTGCGCTCTTATAAGGTTTCGGTACTTCTCCGGAGCGGCTGAGATTGGAAGGCGGAAGGGAATTCGCAGGGAACACTGGAAAACTTATTAGGATGGATCTTCACAAGATGGAAGAAATACTGTGGAATTTTCTTACACCTCTCTCCGAATTCGGTTTATTTTAAGCTGTCATTACGAAGTAAATAACAATAGATTAGAAACATTTGTGTAAATAGCTGTATGGCATATGATATTACTAGTCTCAAAACTATTGAATAGTGTTGAGATTCAAAATGGCGGATGGATGGCCCACCCCCCTGGCGCTGTTGTTGATGGTTCTGGGTGCCGTGGGTCAGGACTCTTGCCCGTATCCATGCTCCTGTACAGTACAATCGGATTCTGGGATGCTCATGGACTGCAGCAAGAAAAGGTTGTCGGCTGTGCCGTTTGGTCCGCCTGCCGGAATAACTCACCTGTAAGTATCTGACCTCCATGGATGGACCACGATCCCCTGGTGGTATCTGCACAAAAGCCCTTAAAATCGTAAATGTGTTGTTGATCTACTCATCATGGTTGCTATATTACTCAGGTACAGCTTATTATCAAGTTTAAAATGACCCGCCTGCCATGTGAAGCCTGTTTGATATCTAATCAGTTTAAAAGCACTACGATTAGGGTCAATAGTTTCACAATCTTAATTCTGTGAAAAGTTGTATTGAAGAATAACGTGTATGTCATATCTTATCACCATTTGTACATGGTACGTTGGATTTATTTGCTTTTCCCCTATCCCGTCTTGCTCTTTCTGAGACAGACAATTTTGGGGTCAGAGCACAGGGGTAGTCAATGTGCAGTGCCTTTGGCGCTGCTGGGGTTAGGTACTTAACTCAGAAATGATTCATTTGATTAATCTGATAGGGCCATGGGATTCGAACCCACAACCTTCTGTGCACAGGCACAGATCCTCAACCCGCTTAGTTATACACTACCTCATAATGTTTTTTTAGTGATTGAAAGTTGGCTAACGGGCAAAGAATATGAACATTTCATTTGCTCCTGCTCGAATATAGCATCTGTTTATGCATATTGATAAATAACATTTTAATTGAAAAGTTACATTTGCTTCGTACCCTATTTTAGTTTTATTAGTACACAATATTCATGTAATTATTCTGCAGATGTATTCCGGTTGCCTGAAAATCAGGCTTGTGATTTCACCCATTGTATTTAAAAAAGGAAAGAGGGAAACATGGTTAAATTTATGGTTATTTCATATGAATTATATAACGCTTCAGTCATTATATAATATTTGCTAAGGCTTCCTTTGCAGGTTGCAGCTCTGGATTACCTGAGTACTTCTGCAGAATAAATGAGCCATATAGCAAAAACCTGACAGGATTTCGTTTGTACAGTATGAGGAAAACTGTTTCTCATCCTTTATTATACAAGGAAATTATCAGTCTATGTTCCATGTGGGAATTCTGTTTGGAAAAAAATATCGTGTAAACTTGGGTGTCCTCACACCATTTTCTGTAATATTACTTTAAAGAGATTTAATTTGTAGCGTCCAAAAAAGAAAGATTTCCGGCATCTGTTTGTGCATTAGTTCTTTTGGGGGAAGAGTGCGGTATCACTAATCATCTTGATTGCGTCTTTAAGTTGTTATCCACCAGGGAAAAAGCAGCCGTTTTATCTACCCTTGGTCAGTAATGGGTTAAGGCCCCGATATCACACTGTGGTTCTGATAGGCTGCATTAGCAACACCCCAAGCTGCAAGTGATGTGGAGACTCTGAATTATTAATGTATTAGTGTAATGGTGCAGTATAAAGCAGTACAAATTGGAAATCAGTAATGTGTTCCAGTAACAGTTTAATCCAGGTGGACATTAGAACTATATGCATTTGTCCTTTAATTTCTGCTGAACTGTCTTCTATTCCACTTAAGTACATTGTTTTATTGTGCTTCATGGTAAAATGTTTCAACAATGGCAGCTAGGACCTTTGATAAAGAAAAATCTAATAGTGGAAACTCATAATTTTCATAGAAAGGTATTAATGTGTTGCTAATCTGAAAATACATTTTCTTCCCAGCAATATGAACTACAATGACTTGACTGCTATTCCATTCCTAGAAGATGTGACATCCAACATCACTATCCTTTCTCTGTAAGTTTCCAGAAAAAGTACTTCATTATATTTTGATTTGTTTTGGTGGTACATGCTGTTTTGAGGGGTGTAGAAATGCATATATACTGCATTTTACTTTTTTTTTGCTTTTTCATTTTGCTATTTGTTTAATGGAGACGATAAACACAGTTCTTTTTGCCATTACGAGTCTTCTTGATCACATCAACATATCCATTCTGAATGATTGTAGCACTGCTGTCTTATAGATTTGGCATTGCTGTCACATTGTAATAGCAGGAAGGCCATCAGTGATGAGTGTGCTGAAATTCATTTAGTTTTTTCTGTAAACATTGGCCACATGAATACTGTTATTCCGTTAAATGCTGGCTGACTGTCATATAAGAAGTACTGGATGGATGGATTGATGGATGGAGTTGCTGTTAACTGGCATCGTTTCATGGAGACAAGTTAGTTTACTCAGTTATTCCATCTTTTGCCCTTCTCAATGACTTTTCTCAGCGATTTTTATTATAAATATAAATATATGAATTATTCACCTTTAGGCCTCAATCCGTCACATACTTAAATAATTTATATAAAATAATTATTTTTGTTATTGAGAGGAAACGATGCCTACTTTTTGTTAAAGACAAAAATTGATTTAAAGTGACTTGGCAAGAGTGTTGTATTTGGTTTAGAAATGGAAATGTTATTTGGATGAAGAAACTGCTTTTCACAGCACATAACAATACATGAACGTTTCACTCATTATGTCAGTGTATTACCTGGAACTTCTGCAGCCATCAATTGAACTGATTGTGGTAATTTGTTTGTGTTTGGACCAGTGTATGCTAGACATGAGAATATCGTGAAGCTGGCGAATTTGTGCTTTGGTTTTACATTAATTATTGCCATTGGCTTATTGGAGCAGTTTTGTCACATAATCAAAAGAAAATCTTAACATGAAATGAAAACATAAAACTCCTTTGGATGTTTACTGTTTAGGTAGAATTTTGAAAGCTATAGGTTAATGTGAATGCAATGATACAGGAGTATTGTATAATATAGGTCTGTATGTATGAAAGGGGTGATATGAACGAGCATCCCTGATTGACTTCTTAATATGCCGTGCATAAGTTTGTAGAGGCTTTTTATTTTATTGGTTTGCAGAAAGTTTTTTAAAATTATATATTTACTGAAAGAGCATAGACTGATTGATAACCCCCTCCCAAAATATTGATTATAATATTCTAAACATATGTTAAGTTTTATTTTAAACCAGTTCTATGCATTTTAAATGTTAGTATCCAAAATGAAATATTTATATATAATATTATTATGTATCATTGAATTTGTACCTTCATCTTAGAGTAGAACATTACCTAGTAATTGGTACTAAAATAAAAGCTTTGTGCTCCATAATCAGATGCAGGCACAATTTGATAAGTATAAGCGATACGTTAGTTTTGCCCCAATGTATAGTTTGCCATCTATTAGACTCATGTTTAGGCTTATCAGATTGCCTCAGTAAAACTGTAAGCGCGGTATAATACTGGATGTTATCATTTTCTCCAATGCTGATTAGCGTCTTCATGGTCTTTCACATCCCCAGGGTTCACAACCGGATCTCTGAGCTCGTCACGGACCAGCTGCAGCCCTACTTCTCCCTGGAGTCCCTGGACTTGAGCTCCAATTCAATTTCCGAGATCAAGGCTGGCGCCTTCCCACTGACGCAGCTGAAATACCTGTAAGTACCTCCCCCTGGCTACATGTCGTGTTCACATCTACAGGTTCACCAAGATGGCGGCTAGCTTAACGCACTGCTTTTTTTCTTTCCGCCATATAAAATTTGGGTTTTGACCAAACATTTGCATGCGTTTTGTAATGTTATAGTATTTTTATAGTAATCCGATGAGCAAAATACAGTATCAGAGCATTTAGACTTTATTTTAACATCAGATCATATTCCCTTTGCTAAAAAGCTTCAGTTTGCTCAGCAACTCGTGTGGGGCGATGTGAAACAGCAACAGCAACTTGCATTGTTAATAATGGCATTAATTACCGTTGACACTGTAGCTCTCGACTCAAGACTCTTCTCTCCCCCAGGAACTTGAGCAATAACAAAATCAGTGTTTTGGAACCTGGATGTTTTGATAACATCTCCAGCTCCCTGATTGGCCTGAAGCTCAATAGAAACCGCATTACATTCCTTCCTTATAAAATCTTCAAGCTCCCTCACCTGCAGTTCTTGTAAGTGAAAACCTTTCCAGCCTTTCGCTGTGAACATCCCTAAAAAGGGGGAAGGATTTTTGTTGTATGTATTTCTTATGTTTTAAAGAAAACATGGTGTTGGCAAATTGATGCAATTGATGCAATTTCAGTGGCTAATATTTGCAAAATACTGGTTTTCAGGGAATTAAAGCGCAACAAGATTAAAGTGGTGGACAGCCTGACCTTCAAGGGCCTGGACTCCCTGAGATTTCTGAAAATGCAGCGCAACGGCATCACCAAGCTGATGGACGGCGCCTTCTTTGGACTCAACAACATGGAGGAGCTGTGAGTGTTTGAGAGGGGACTTTGGGGCTCGTATTACTGAATCTTCTGGCAATAATGCAGGCTTGTGCTGCTTTGAAAAATGAGGTCCCAAGGTCCTGTTGTCGTTCCTGCTGAGATAGTCCAAGTTGTTTGTATTTTGTTTAGAGTTAAACCGCATGAAGTTCCAGGTATTTCTCCCTCATTGGTTATTCCCACAGTATTCCTGTGTACCTCCTTGTGAATTTCACTGAATATGCACTCTGGGGTTTTTAAGCAGATGGTGATGCAGCATGTTGTGTTTGCAGGGAGCTGGAGCACAACAACCTGACGGAGGTGAACAAGGGCTGGCTGTATGGGCTGCGCACGCTGCGTGTGCTGCGGGTCAGCCAGAACGCCATCGCCTCCATCCGCTCTGATGCCTGGGAGTTCTGCCAGAAGCTGGAAGAGTTGTAAGTTGTCAGAGATCTCTGCTGATATCATTCTAGATCTTTTCCCCTTTGAAATTTATATTGCTGGGGAAGATGCCTGAGGAAGTCCACTTAAAATTCACATTTTCTTGCGTTAGTAATATTAACTCTGTAACATACTTCAAATTTATTTGAGACGTGATTAGTTTCCTTTCATGATAATTGATGGTTGAAAATAGGAGTTTCTATAAACGCACTGCTCACTGGGTGTTATTTGTAATCCACTGTCTCTCCTTTATATCAATAATCTAATTAAAAACAAAGCAGCTGTAACCTTTGTGCCTTAGAGCCTCTGATGATGACCTGCCGCGTGCTCCTGTGTCCCCAGAGACCTGTCCTATAACTTGCTGACCCGACTGGAGGAGACGGCGTTTGCTGGCCTGGGCCACCTGGACAGTCTTAACCTGGGCGAGAACGCCATTTACCACCTGGGCGAGGGCGTCTTCGGCAGCCTCTCGAACCTTCGTGCGCTGTAAGGAGCACCTCTGTCTTTCTTTACTTGGATTGTAGGAAATATGGTCTTTTTAGGATTCAGGTAGTTGCCATTGGGTTAATGTACAAAGGATAATTGGTCTTACATTTAGTATTGCTTTTTGTCTCCAGACTGTCGTTGTGCTTTTTCCAGCATATATATACACACACACACACACACACACACACACACAAACCATTTTAGGCTAATGCCCTAATCCTGCAATAAGGCATCATTTAATTTGTTTCCATCTGTAACGCACTCATACAAATATGTTCACATTATGTGAACTTATGTAACTGTAACATATTGCTATATAACGTATTGCTATACCGAGCAGAGGCCAGTTTTATTTTTTAATGGAGTTTCAATAAAAACAAGCAAATCCATCCATCAACATCCTTTACAGTCACCTAGGGTTGGGCAGGATATAGAATTTTCACATGTATTAAAATTATTGTTAAAAGATGATTTTTCTATTTGCTTGCTGGTTGTAAATATCTGGAGAGCTCAGACCATGATGCACAGGCTCCCAGAATTCACAGCCACATTCAAACCGTTCAGTAAGCATCTGACAGGGTAGTTGATAAAGGCAAAGAATAATCAGTATTTGTTTCATTTCATTCTAAAACATTGCCCAACGGCCCAGGTTAAAAATATCATAACTTACAATGTTTGTTTTATTTTGTTGAAAGACAAGTTTGCATTTACAGTTGTTAAACACTGCCTTTCATTTTCCCAAATATTTTTAATAGACCTTCCACAGTTTCTAAAGAGGATGTTTAAACAAGACAGTAATCTAATTCATTTGACTCTGATGAAATTTTCAATTTATTTATAAACTAATGCATTATACATATACAGACACTCCCCAGGTTACGACGGTCCGTGTTATGCTATTTTGACTTTACAATGGGTAAATGTTTTTCACTTTCAGAACCTTATTCAATAAAGTTCACTAGGTACTCAATGTTTTATTACAAAATAGGCTTTGTGTTGATGATTTTGCACAACTATAGGATTATGTAAGTGTTCTAAGCATGTTTAAGGTAGGCGAGGCTACACTATGATGTGTTAGGTCAGGTGTGCCGTATTAAAATGAATTTTCACCTTAGAATATTTTCGCCTTACGATAGGTTTATCGGAACGTATCCCTATCGTAACCCAGGGAAAGGCTGTATATAAAAGCTATTAAGCCCTAAACCGTTAAAGCCTAAACAGTTAGAACCATCTCCTACTTTCTGTCTCATATGGATGGTATTCTATACACATCTAGATGCTTGCACACTGCCCTTTGGAACAGAAATGGTATGTTTTTACTCATGTTGGCACAATGTGGTTATTACCGTATGTTTTAATCTGGGCTCATTTCACTTTAAAAACAAACTACAGTGGTACCTCCGTTCTTGAACGCACTAGAACTCGAATTTCTTGAAAATCGAACAAACCAGTTTGACCGAGAACTTGATCTGAATATCAGAAGTCGAACCGTGAACGCTGACCTAATATAAATTGTACGCGCCAGGAAATGAGTCATACTACAATGCAATTCTTACTTGAATGCCTTCTTCACAGACTGGATGATTAACCAAATAAAGCAGCGCAACATTACAGTAACTAACAATAAATAAACCACTAACTTACGTGTACTATTAGAGCATTTATGTACCCCGTTTATAACGTTTACACCAATACAACGTTCAAATTTAATGTCCCGAATTCGCGTAATGCATTATTCCATTTGCCGGTATCGCTTAGAACGTACACCTTTACAGCGTAAACTTTGATATAACGTATGATTTTCAGAGGAAAATGGGCAAACTGACCTTCGTTACAACGTACAGCCTCATCTTCCAAGCGCGCGCACAATTCAGAATCGGCTGTTGCCGGCCATCTACATCGCTTAGCAAGGCCTAACTGTATGAACCTATCCTCACGAAGCATTCCACGCCGGCCGGACTCCTTGCATGCAGCCCCCGTTTTTTCATGGTTTTGCATGGTGTCATGGTATCGAAATTTATTTCAGCCAATTGAATCATACAGGTGCATAATTTCGGTTTGACATTAGATTACAGTAAGGCGATTTGAACGATAAGCCGGCAGTGGATTTTGCATTATGTCGGCTGTCTATGAGTAACTGATATTAAACTAGTTTGAATAATATAGTTCCTATTCAGAATAGGAACTATATTCTTCAAACTACACAAGCTGTATGTCATAGTGTCAACTTGAGGGGTGTTTTATAAAAGTTTTTTTTATATACATTTTGTGTTCTATCAATCATTTTGAGGGACTTGGTTACAACGTACTATGGTTATAATGTACAATATCTTAATGTCCCCCGAGGTACGTTGTAACGAAGTTCGACTGTAATTGGTTTTCCATTATTTCTTATGGGAAAAATTCGATCAGAACTCAAACTTTTTAGGATTCGATCCGGAGTCTGGAATGGATTAAGTTCGAGAACCGAGGTACCACTGTATATGCATTAATTACTATTTTTAGAAAGTGGCACCAAAATTTTGTAAATACCTTGACTTAGACGCTCTGGGCAAAATTTGCCCCACAAATATTTTTTTTATTTCCTCCCCTGCCTTACTCTCTCTTAAGTCTGCAGTCTTGTTCTGGGATTTCCATCCTTGCACCCTTAATGAACGGTTTAGAGGTTAAGTGTAACTGCTTGTCAAGGCTCCCCGAAGAGCACCGTCAGCGACGCCCTGAGCCTCGTGGCAGACGACCGTCCTCCTGCGCGTTGGGGATCTCGGCGTATTAAACAGGCTGAGAAAATGAGCAGTAGCAGAATTTCATGCAGGCAGCTCGGCCCGATTAACCTAATGTCACCTTTTAATTAAATCATGGAAGGTTATCTCTCCGTATGCAGTGGAGCACGAACAGAATAATTAGGTGCTTTTTAATGTTAAATTCCTGAATTCCAGAAAGCCGCTGAGTAGTGCCAGACAGACCGGTCTTGTCACTGACCCAGCAAACAGGCCCAGAGAAATCAGAGGAGCTCAGGTGTGAGGGGCAGAGCAATGAGCCACGTTTGTTCCCTGAGCACAGGCCCTCGTCCAATTAGAGAAGGAGCCAGCAGTGCTATAATTATGCCCTAATCAGGACAGTGGTTGGAAGCTTCCAGAAGCTTTATGCTGACGACTGTTGCTGGGGAAACGGAGGAACGATACAGTGCCTCTTTCTGCCTCTCTGCCTGTCGGGCTCTTAATTGGACACGGCGAAGGAAATTGTCAGGCGGCAGCTGCTGTTTTCTGAAGTGGGTCTGCTTCCCCTCTTCTAAAGATCTCACTCCCCCTGGTGTGGGCTCTGTGCATTTGTCTCTGTCTTTTCAGGGATATCCGGAATAATGAGATCTCATGGGCCATTGAGGATTCTGTCGGAGTTTTCATGGGGATGAAGAAGCTGAACAAGTTGTGAGTGGCGTCCTCTTAATTATTGCGATCCCTGTTTCCTGTTACCTGCGGTATTTTACGTCTAATGAGTGCGAGTCAAGCACAAGGCCTCAGGGCTGCTGGAATAGCTGTGAAAGGCTTCCAGTCCCCCAGAGCAGGTGTCTGACCCGGGTGTGCCGTTCTCAGGGTACTGCAGCGGAACAAGATCAAATCCATCACAAAGAAGGCCTTTGATGGACTGGAGGCACTGGAGCACCTGTGAGTACCTCATAGCAGCCAGGGGCCTTGTTCCTTTCGCGATTGGCTGAGACCAGAGATCCGGGCTTCAGACGTGGTCGTCACAAAAAATGCCGCATTGGTGAAACAGAGAAATCCTTCGCCTGGGCTTTTAATGAGGGCCGTGAGGTTGTCTTTCTCCAGTGACTGGATATTCAATTAAAGGGAGCGTCGTTTTGCTGCAAGTTAACCTCATATTATTTTCACGACTCTTTAAGGGGGCCATTCAGGGACTTGTAAAGGGGCGGGACCATGCGGGTACTGGCTCCAGCTGAAATCTAATTGGCTCCCGCAGTGCCGCTTCCCTTGTCAGTCACCGATTCAAAACATATCATTGGCTAATGATACAGTGGGCCCCTCTGGATGAATGATGGCATCTCGTACACCCCTGGTGGCATTTCAATGAAAACTGTAAAACTGCATTACACTTCCAGCTGCCCCCCCCCCTTCACATTTCTGTGGTAATTATGGTAATTTGATGGAGTTTTGTTTGCATACGGCAGAGGTGTGCATATCTTCCCCCTTTTATTGTTAAAATCACGCAGAAGCGGGACAAAGCAGCTGTCACTTGTGATGGCTCTCAGCTGCCACACGGTACGTCATCGTCACGCCTCTTTATTTTTATCTCTCCTCAAACAGTGACTTGAGCAAGAACGGCATCATGTCAATCCATCCCGAAGCCTTTTCCCACATCAAGCTGAAGGAGCTGTGAGTCTGGGGGGGGGGGGGGGTTTAAAGGACTCTGCTCTCTGCAGCTTTGGTAAAAATAGGCACAGACTTGTGGAGTAAAAGTTAAGGGGGTTTAAATCTTCATCATCGTTGTGGGATTGTTAAATGGGCCGTCGCTGATTTACATTCTGCGTTTTGGAAATGCCGCTGCACTATTTCAGTGTGTTTTTTTCTTTGCAAGTTATTTAATGTAGGGCATTTGCACCTGTCCAAGATACCACAGCCGTGCTCTTACTGTAGAGTACAAGTTCTGGATACTGAAACTTTTAAACCTGCAAATTTGGTAACATACAGAGGTCTCAAACTCAAGAGACCCACTGGCTGGGAGTTCAAGGGGGGCACTTAGGTGAAAATTTGCCGACCAGGTTGGGGGGGGGGGGGGGCAGGGGGCAGCAGTACAATTTGATGATGAGGATGAAATAATAGCTCATGGGAGTTTTACTTGCACAAAAATGTTCTGAGGGCAGAACGAAAAATAATTGGTTCAGAGTGATAACCAATCAGATTGTAGAGGAAGGAGGTCCAGTCATGTCTTGGTCCCACCTCTTCTAGTTGCTTGGACCCATCTCCTCTACAATCTGATTGGCTATCACTCTGAACCCGTCGTTTTCTATTTTGCCCTCAGAACATTTTTGTGTAAGTAAAACTCCCACGAGCAAAATAATGATTTAAAAAATGCATGCAGTCCAGATAGAAGAGTCTCCCAGGCTAGTACTTTGGGACCCCTGGTTTAAAAGCGTCGGAAAAGTAGGGATGGTCAGACTGATCGGAGCAGCTGGAGTCGTCTGAGTCGCGTGCTCCTGTCTCTCCCAGACTCCTGAACACGAGCAGCCTCCTGTGTGACTGCCACCTGCAGTGGCTGGCCCAGTGGCTGACAAAGCACGGCTTCCAGCAGTCGGTCACGGCCGTGTGCTCCCACCCCGCGGGCCTGCTGGACCGCAGCATCCTGTCCCTCATGCCGGAGCAGCTTGTCTGTGGTGAGTGCCTCTTGGCCCATCGTGTGTCTGGGTCTTTAGAAATGATGATTTATTTGCCGTTTGCGCAAGTGTGAGTACAGTGACATGGGAAGGCTGTTAGTCATTGCATATGCCACCTTTGAGAGCAAAGCTTGGAGTCTGAGTGCGGCGTCAGGGAATTTAGCCAGTTCCCCATGAACCTGTTTCTGGGGGCAGGGGCTACGGGCCTTGCTTTTGGTCCCAACAGTGAAGTGGCTCTACTGCGGAGCAAGAACTGGCGAGTTTCCAATCACAGGCACAGAGACCTAATCCACGGAGCCACACACTGCACTCTGTAGATGCAGCTTCCATGGGCCCAGCCCAGTTCTGATGATACCGTCTCCGTGTTTTTCCCCCTCGCGCCGTGCAGATGACTTCCCGACGCCCCAGATCACGGCCCACCCAGAGACCTCTGTGGCCCTGCGGGGCACCAATGTGACGCTGAGCTGCCGTGCGATCAGCAGCAGTGAGTCGCCCATGAGCACGGCCTGGCGCAAGGATGGCGAGGTTCTCTACGACGCCCAGGTGCAGAACTTCGCCCGGTACCAGGATGGCGAGCTGGTCTACACCACTGTGCTGCACCTGCTCAATGTCAACTTCACCGACGAGGGCCGCTACCAGTGCGTGGTCACCAACCACTTTGGCTCCAACTACTCCAACCGGGCCAAGCTGACCGTCAATGGTGAGAAGTGGCTTTTACTGCATTTTAGGCCATGGTGCTACTGAATTCTCAAATCTGATTGGTCAGAAGGGCACCAGTTAATTTTCTAAACTCATATGCATAGCGCCAGCCAGGCAGATCGCAGTAGTAAATCAAAGTAAATCAGTTTGCATCGGATGAATCTCTGCTTTCCCAGCCGTGCCTTTAAAAAATGTTTTTGGGTCGTTGTTGTTTTGTTTAAATCCTGATTTTATAATTTTTTGTGCTGAGGCATGAGGGAAACTGCGTGGTTTGAACGTGACTGGGCACGCTCCAGAAAACTTGAAAAATGCCACTCTGCAATTTTTAGTTATATTTTGACGGCGGGATTTGTCATCAGAAGAGTTCGAGCTTCAAGCAAAGCCTGCTAATATATCTTGGCCCGTTTCTGAATCGAAGTCACTAAATTCTGCCTAAATCTGTTTCTGTGGTGATTAAATGCTGAGAAATATTCTTGGCGGTTGTTCAGCTTGTTCTTGTTTATTTTTCATGTTTTCTGTATAAAATGGTTAGTTTTATATATTTAGCACATGAATATTCACATTGAAAATAAATAGTACAAATGTCTGGCCCCAGAATTGGCAATCTTCCCCTCTGTAATTAAACCATCTTGCCTTTTTTTTTTTTTAGCATGCATTCAGCTCGCATAAAAACGGGACTTGCTGACGGCATGTGTGGAATTATTAGAACAGCCTGTAGAACCGGTCATTTGTTTGAGTTTAAGAACCACAGGGGTCAGAGTCAGTAGGATCAAGTTCTCATTTTATAACTGATCAGGGATGTAAAGTTCAGGTCTAGAAAGTACAAATCCAGACCAAGGATTTGTTTCTACCAACCAACAAGTATGATGAGTCACACTCACAGAGTACTCAGCTGGTCGGTAGAAACAAAACCTTGTCCTGAATTTCTAATTTCTGGACCTGAACTTTACACACGTGTAATTGATTTGTAATCGGTCAGTCACATTACCCACATCTATGTATTTAAATTAATTGTAAATTTGCTTGGTAAGATTACCTCTGGCTTGTATGTTTTTTGAGCAGCTGTGATTAGTTTTTAGAAAACGCCTCGTCTGATCACCAGGGCCATGTATGAAGGGGAGAAAAGGGAAGATTTCTAGGGGTTCAAACACTAGGGGGAGCCTTTGAGAAATGTTGTGGTCAGCAAGCCTGATGTGGAAAATAATCACCGAATTAAAAGCTTTGTTAATACAGATTTAACTATACATATCGGAGAGCAAATTGTGTGAGTATGTTTGTGTTTTTGTGAGGCCCGGCTGAAAGATAGCGGGCAGGGTCTGCGGTCCCTACCGCTTCGGCTCTCTGGGCTCTGAGTGAGACCAGCCCTCTCCCCCCCCACCCCCACAGAGCTGCCCTCGTTCCTGAAGACCCCGATGGACCTGACCATCCGCACGGGAGCCATGGCACGGCTGGAGTGCGCCGCTGAGGGCCACCCGTCGCCGCAGATCGCCTGGCAGAAGGACGGCGGCACGGACTTCCCCGCCGCGCGCGAACGCCGCATGCACGTCATGCCCGATGATGACATCTTCTTCATCGCCAACGTCAAGACGGAGGACATGGGCGTGTACAGCTGCACGGCGCAGAACGCCGCCGGTAGCCTGTCCACCAACGCCACGCTGACGGTGCTGGGTGAGTGCCCCCCCCCGCCCCGTCAAGCATAGCCAATGGAAAGACCCGAGGTCCTGCCCATTTGCACTGGCTGTGACTAACGTCCATCATAGGACATGGGAACGCGGTCTTCCCCAATGCGCTTACGTGACGCAGCTGTAATTTTAGTAGCTCCTGGAATTACATGAATATGCACACAATTATTGTGCAGTTTAAGAAAATATGGTGCTTTACTTCGAATGCACCCTCCCCTTTTCTGTGCCCCTCCTCTGATAATAATTTAAGTACCACCAGTGTTTGCTAGCCAGCTACAGTCTGCGTAGGAATTTGAACTTGGTTTTTATTTAGCAGACGTTTACCCAATGCGACATACATTTTTTGAGAGAGCGCGGTCAGTCAGCCCCTGGAGCATGGCTTCCGTTCCAGGAGAACGGCTCTGTCCATCTGTTTCCCTCTCTGTGTTCTAGCACGACAGCAGCCTTTGTTTCTGGCTCCCTGACTAACATGCTGTCTGCAGAGAGGTCACTTTCAGATTCTGGGCTCCACTGTAATCAGCACTGCACTCGTATGTCCCGGCCTTGCAGGGTCAGAACCACAGGGACACTGGCCCCAGCTGAAAGCTGATTGGCCCACAGAGCGCCCCTTCCCCTGTCACTCACTGATTCAAAACATATCATTGGTTAATGATAAGATTGACCCCTCTGTATGAATTATAAGCCCCGGATCTCCTCCTCCTCACAAGCCGCCCTCTCTCCTGCCAGAAACGCCCTCGTTCGCGCGACCACTGGAGGACCGGACGGTGGCGAGGGGGGAGACAGCGGTGCTACAGTGCATCGCGGGGGGCAGCCCGGCCCCCCGCCTTAATTGGACCAAAGACGACGGGCCGCTGGTGCTGACGGAGCGCCACTTCTTCGCGGCGGCCAACCAGCTGCTGATCATCGTGGACACGGGTCCCGCCGACGCCGGCAAGTACACCTGCATCATGTCGAACACGCTGGGCACGGAGCGCGGCCACATCTACCTGAGCGTCGCGCCATCGGCCAGCTGCGAGACGGCCGCCGGTTACGACGAGGACGGCTGGACCATGGTGGGCATCGTCATCATGGTGGTGGTATGCTGCGTGGTGGGCACCTCGCTACTCTGGGTCATCGTCATCTACCACATGCGGAGGAAGAGCGAGGACTACAGCATCACCAACACAGGTTAGGGAGGGCGAGGGCGGTGGGCGGAGAGGCTTTGAAATCAATGGTGGGTGGGATCAGTGAGTCAACAGACTTCTCATTGGGTAATTTGTTGGTCCTACTTGGGCTAATTAAGGCCCTGATTGGCTGCATGCAGTAATCCCATCTGCCTTGCTCTTCCAAGTCTCATTCCAGGTAGTCTTTGTATGAAGTTCTGGTTTCAGTCGCTCCTCTGGCTCGTGGTGCCTCTTGCGGGGGTCTGAGACTCTGTGTTTCATCCTTGCAGACGAGATGAACCTGCCGCCGGATATACCCAGCTACCTGTCCTCTCAGGGGACGCTGTCCGAGCCGCAGGAGGGCTACAGCAACTCGGAGGCCGGCAGCCACCAGCAACTAATGCCCCCCATGTCCAACGGCTACGTCCACAAGGGCGCCGAAGGTGCATCCCCTTTTACTTACTCTGATGTACTTCTGAAGGAGGATTGTGGGGCTCGGGGCTCGTTTGGTTAGGTCTGCCTGTGGTGACGGCATGTCGCATCTGACAGGAGTCTGCTATGGGGATTCGGGCAGCGACGTGGATGCAGAAGGCAGCCGGGTGGGCGGGCTCTTCGTCGGGCGTAGCAGCTTCCACCCCGGGGAGCCTCGCGAGGGCCTGGCTGGGCCCCCCACAGGTGAGTCTGCCACGGGGAAGCCAGTCTACACCAGAGCTCCTCCTGTGTGGAGCTTCAGACTAGAAATTCTGGGTTTTGTGAAGATGGACCGTCATGAACATCTCGCTCATTCCCCTCAGGAGGCACGGGCCCGCTGGTCATCTGCTCGGACTGCTACGACAACGCCAACATCTACTCCCGTACCCGAGAGTACTGCCCCTACGCCTACCTGGCCGACGACGACCCCCTGGAGCGAGGCCTCTCTGGCATCGTGGCACAGCTGAGCAAGGAGCCCTACGGCGGACACGCACAGCACGAGGACACGGCCCTGGAGAGCCTCGTCAGTCAGCAGGACACCTCCGTGTTCCTGGCCAGCCACGACAAGAAGCTGAGCGCCCACAGCTCCCTGCAGCCCTACGCCGCCGGTGAGCATGCGCCGTATTTGGAGGCCCGGCGGCACAGCCTACACCCGTGCAAATATGCCTATTATGTATCCTAATGTTTCACCGTATAGGCAAAATCACCGTCAAATCGCTAACAAATCAAAGGGCGTCTACAAAATGAGGTCTTCGCTGTCCCGCTCCCCAGCACTTAGGCGCATCGCATGTCTGACGGAAACTTCCCGGCTTGGGCCAAGGGCTCCGGCTGTAAACAAGAAGCTCTTTCAGGGGAGATTAGTCACGGCAGCGGAGACTCTCCTGCAGCTTCTCCCCGTAAAAGCGGCGATGGTGATTTATACGCAGAGCCGTCGGTTATGGCAGGTGTAAAATATTCATAGTGTTGGGAGTTTATGGGGAAAACCTATGAATGAAGGCGTCACAAAGGAATAATCACTAGAAGATAAAACTTAAGGTCTCCATCGTTCTTTTTTACGATGGCTTCTGTACGGCCGTTACCGCATTGTCGTCCTCCGGATTTCTGTCGGTGATGGCTGCAGATCTGTCACTCTGTTTTTTGCAGATGTCCCAGGAAGGCCGTTTTGGAAGCGAGGCAAGGACCTGTCCCAAGGGGCCCCCGGGACTGTCCCGCCCCCACAGTCCGTGACTGCCCACGAGGCTCCCCGGCTGAGAGGATCCGGCGAGGGGAGCGAGGAAGGGCAGCTGGTGGCTGACGGCACGCCGGGCCCCCACTCTCAGCAGCCCTCCAGTGCCTCCTACAGGACTAACCCCCAGGAACCCTCTTCCCCCACATAAGCTTCTCCTCTTCCTCTCCCCCTCATTCTTTTATACCCACTACCTCCAAAGAGACTTCCACTATCTGCCAAAAAAATGCATTTGTGTATGTTTACATTCCATCGACCTCCCCCGTCTGGTTTTTGTGGTTTTTCTTCTCTTTTTTCTTCTTCTTCTATGGAAAGCATTTCATGCTGATTTGGAAATCCCTGGGCCAGCCCCCCCCCCCCCCCCCTTCCACGCCCCTGCTGCTCTGACAGGGGCGCGGCTGTTGAATGTACGTACTGCACACACTGGTGTGGATGCATTCGCTGCGGTACTGTGGATGGCCTCTGGAGTCTCGCGTCTGAGTGAAGAACGTGGGAGAACCAGCGGTTCAGGTCCATCCACTCTGCTCCAGCCGCCGCCCCCCCACCCCCCAGCCCCAGCTGCCTCGGAGAATCCCAGGGGGCTCTGAGAGGACAGTCTGCAAGCCTGGAATAATCGAGCAGCCTCCATATGTGACAGCACTGCTTAGGACCGTGTGCCTCTCGCATACGCTCTGACGCATCCCAGCAGGCCGAGCGTTCCCAAACGCCCACCTGTTTTTGGTGTGTATATATACGTTGTATTATTTACTATGTTCTGTTTTTGTTTTCTGCTGCCTGTAAATGTTAAACATTTTTTTCTGTTTCTTTGGACCTCTATATAGCACATTAAGTAATGTATGATGTTTTTATGAGAACTCTAACTAAAGAAATGGTGTATTGCACATATAAAAAAAAAATCCATAGCTGTCATTGGTAATTGGGTATCTTGACGGAGGCAGAGGTTGTCAGTATTGTTTATCTGTGTGTGTGTGTGTGTGTGAGAGAGAGAGAGAGAGAGACTGGTTTTAGGTGTGTATGATGCAGAGAAGAGCAGCGTTTCCACCCACCACACATTGTTTAATTTGGGCTCTGTTCCCCGTTCAGTTCTTTCCTCTGCACCTGCCTGGTTTCTTACCACTTATTCCACGCTTAGTGTGTGCAGACTGCACACCACTCTTTCAAGATGTCAAGCACTGAAGCTGATACTGACCACTTAAGGTTCTCTTCTGAGAAATGCTGGTGATTCATGTGCAGGGGACACATGCTTAATCATATTATTTATGAATCGCAAGCATACTTATGGTACCTGTTATTTTTATCATGGCAATTTCAACCATTTATCACTGTATCTGGGGTATTAGCAAAGTGAAAAATTTGCACCATTTAAGTGCATTTGTTCAGAGTCCCTGGAGACAAGTCATATGGTGGTGAAACGACATTCGCACCTTTTGTTCTACTAGCTGATGCTGTAGAAATATGCTGCACACTGTTCCCGGTGAGCTCAAGCTGTTTCAGGCTGCAGAAGCTGGTTGAAAGTCACTCGCATTCAGGTATGGAGTATATATGGTGCCTGCCTACACATGACTGCTTCGCCAGCCTTATGGAAACAGACCATGGGCACTTTACATTTAGTTTTCCTCTCCCGTGTCCCTGTTTTGCGCAGCTGACCTTTCAGTTGCAAATGAAATCTCCATGTGAAAGTCTTTTTTTTATTTCTTCTTCCTTATAGACTCCACTCCTCTGTAGTGTCTCTCAGGTATGCAGTTGTGCCTGAAGGTAAGTCTGTGAGCTAACAGATCATCGTATTCAAATTTGCACAATTGCACCCCTCCCAAACTGTTTTTAGCCAACAGAAGACTAAAGTGACTTTTCCCTTACGCTTAACACGTTCCTGCGAGAAAAGAGTCGGTCCCTACTTGTTTGTCTTTGGGTGCCTATTTCCCCAAAATAAATTTATTCTAAGCTTTTACCTAGGTCTAAAGCAGTTAGTGTAACACACAAATATACTTTTCACATTCTTCTCATTTGCCGTCAGAAGACGGTTTGGAGAGAGCAGTGGGTAGTTTTTAAACAATACAAATTTATGTGCTCATTCATCCGTACATGCATCCAAAGCTATGCATATAATGAAATCCAAAACAGAACTCTCCAAAGGACGTGCTTTTGGGCTTATTCAGCGAGGACTTGCCTGATAACTCTTGGATGTGCCTGTTTTCAAAGCTGCGCCAGTTTTGTTTGCATTTATACCAAAGTTCTGCATTTTGCTTTTCCATTTATTTCAGTGCTGCCTGTTTTCCTGTATTACAAAATGCAGATTCTCTTTCGAGTCATTGTCGAATACCTGTATTATATGTAAAGCATGTGTAAAGGACACTTTGTTTCTTGAATTGTAGCCATCATTGAAACAATAAATAGAAATAAGGATGTTTTTGCATCGTTCTTCATTGGCTGCCTTTGGGTTTTGTGTTTGAGGTTTTGCACAGACGATGGTGGGAACCTGAGGAAAGTAGGACCCGGAGTGTGAAGGTTCCTCCTGATTGTAGAAATCACTTTTGCTCACCAGCTGTGTCATCACTTATCCCTGGCAGTAGGGTGCAAGAAACCAGCTCATTTCACAACCACGGCTTTGCAGCAGCTATTACGGCCGCATGTGTATCCCAGGAACGTCGGCCATCTTCATGGAGTAATCAAAAGAGGCAGTGGGGTGGGTGGGAGGGGGGGGTCTGGTATTGCTTACAGCTTGTCACAATGCCAACTTCAGCAGAGCGATGTCACCTGAGATCCCTGGGAACACATGACAGTTACTGGTTTAAGACTGTGTGTGAGAGAGCTGGGAATTTTTTGCAGTGCTAGCAGTATGAAGGACATTGCTGAATGAGTCGATTGTTCTAGAAATGTAATGGAAATGCCTGAAGCGAAGGGCAGCCTGACGTCCAGTAACCTTATGAGGATCTTTGGACAGGAAGTGGGTTGTCATTGATAGCGGATGACAGCTGCCACACTTCATGGATTTCTAAGCCCCATTAATCCTGTTATTACCAAGCGCTGATGACGATGCAGGGTCGTGCATCTCGCCTGCTGGTGGTGAGAACCCAATTTGAAAAATGGTGATAGTGCTCAAGGTAAGGATGTGGCAAGCATAGACTAGCCCACATCACTCCCTATTGCCTGACTCCCATCCCTAAGGTTGCAGGTTCACTCTCAGTGGGTGGTGATGTGGTAAAACAATGCAGGTTACATTTCGAATCTTGAACATTTCCCCCACTCTTTAGGGACAGTGTGTGGCTCAGCGGGTTATGATCCTGTACCTGTAATCAGAAGGTCACCTGTTCAAATCCTAGGATTAGCAGAGTGGGTTCTTGAGCAAGGTCCCTAAACCCCCAAATTCTACTAATATATAGTGTCACATGAATGAGCTTAACAAGTAATGAAAAATGTTTATTTCCTAAGCACAGTTCAAAGTCATGCATTTCACCATCAAATATAGCCGAAGAGCACTGGGTGCATTGTTCATTTTACTGTTAAGCAAGATTCTGACTGATTTCAGCTTCTACAAGGCTGGAACGTGGTTTATCTGTGTGTCTTTGTGCATCACTTGATAAATGTACATTCAGTCACTTGATACAGAGGCAGACTTAAAACCAATATACATATAAATAAAGCTGAACATTTAAGACTTTTAGCTCGGTCAAGGTACCTGCCTAAGTGTATCCATTCCTTTCAGGCTGCCTGGTCCGTCCAGTCACCAGATTCTAAGCGCACTGATCTTGTCTCCTTCGGAAGGCTTAGGCCACTGTTGGTAGGTTCTCGCCACCACTCCACAAGCCTTTGCTGTTTCATGGATGCTCTCGCCCAGTTGTCTGGCCATAACGATTTGGCTCATCAAAGTCATTCAGATCTTTCTGCCTGCCCATTTCTTCTGCATTCAACACTATACTCAGCTACGCGTCACCTATGAGTACCGAATGTGAACTCACTGTCTAATATATTTCAGACCTTGACATGCACCATTTTTCCAAGATAGTCTATGCTATTTTCTTCGAATGGGAGTAGTCTTAATGTGTTGGTTCACTGGTGTATATAAACACACAAACTGTAATCTATAGGAGATCTTATGTACTGCTGGTTGTACTTACCTCTCTCCAGGGAACAGGCAGAACCAAATGGAATACTTAATTCATGTCTGAGTACGTGTAGATCCAATTTTCTACCGGCTACAGTTTATTCCAGCTTGTTGAAATTGATGGATTTAATTAAAATAAACCTGGAAAAGTAATAGAAATTCCATCAGTGCACCCTGAACCAATAAAAATAATGACGTTCTGAGCCCAGCATAAGTTTGAATTTGTCCTGTTCAAACCTGGCATTTCAAGACCAGGTGAGTCAAAAATATCTATAACAGCAGGTAACCGTGGCGCTCTGAATATGGATATATGATCACTACTGCAAAATATGATGAGCTGAAGACTTATAGATTTTGCCTTAGTGATGTTCCAGGAAAAATATGGGGGTTAAAAAACAGCCCAACGAGGTGACTGTCGTCGATGCATTTGCACAAACGAACGTCCGACGACAAGACGTAGCCCGGACTACCAAATACACCGTCAGTGTGTGGAAGGACAGCCTCATCTGTCAAAGGTGACAGCAGCTTTTCACTTCGCGACGGCTTAGTCGCTTATGCTGAAGCTATTTTACTGCAGGAAATGAAATTGCTCTGTCACTATCAATGTCTGTCTTCATTCACCGATTCATACGACGCGTCCTTGAGCTGCTTTACAGTCGGTGTACCGGTAGCAGCCGCTGAGCATTACCGTTAAAAGCCAGACTTATGCTTTTACCGATTCTTTTGATAATTAAAATCCACTTATATAAGTGATGGGCTTCTGCATATAAAAATCATGGATAAAATATCACAATATGTACCCTCCGACAGCAAATAACTAACTGATAATGGGCTTTCCGTCTTAAATGTTACACCTTTTCAGCAAAATGGATGAAATCATCAACATCCAATTGCAACTTAAAAATCAATAACTTTGATATTCAATTTAAAAAAGGTACAATGTCCATTAGGGTAGTAACAATGCCGACCCTTTATTAGATGGCCACAAGAATCTGCGATTTCTCAACATTTACCGAAGTGGATAAATAAGCGCATTAAACACGTACACAGCCAGTTTTTCGAGTCTGATTTTTCCTAAATCGGATGACTGAACATTAATTTACTCTACCTAGTTAGAATTACAATTAAGGCCCCATGGAGATAGCTGGGGCCTCAGAGAACACTAACTCCTTCTAATATTTAAAGAGCATAGCTGTTATACAGGAAAATAATTACCAGTTTCCCTATACTTGGTCTATTCCTAATTTCTCATTCTCGGTAATTTCATTTCTCCATCCCTGTCCATGAGCATGTACTGAATAGAAAATAAGCACTCGTCTTTGACAAGGCTCCTCAGCAATACTGACGCATCACCTTTTATTATCAAAACAAATAGTTTAGCCACAAAAGGACTAAACAGACAAACATTTTGAGTAGGACTCAGTCACTGGCTTTATGAAGCCTTACAATCAGTTTATTCAGAGACACACAGGAAATGCGTCAGATGCCTGATGTTTAGATAATAGATATTTCACTGTGGGCTATTAGACTGAAGTACACCTGAATGGTCTCCTAGAACAGAAAACCAGAACTGGTAGAAATACACAAGACCACATACAGGATTGCTCCCCTAATGTTGATGCCTACGGTCTTGGATCGCACAATACTAAATACCATACGGAATGGATTACATCTTCAAAATTGTATGGTATAGCTACTATGGACAAACGCATTTCTTCTGCGAATTTCAGTATTACTAATTACAAGCAATCTCAACGCTGCATCAGCAAGTGCACCTCACTCTGTACACGCTGTGCGGACTGCCCATACATGGAAATGTCACTAGGTGGCAGCTGTGAGCCATTACGGAGCCTATCCCCATCAGCCGCTCTAATTAGTATAAGAACAATGGGCGTATTTCTTTAAATTACATTTTATTTTTTGCGCTGGACGCGTTTCAAAATTCACTAACGTCATGGACAAGTATTATGATTGGAGAAGGTTCCAATTTTACCAACACCCATGCAGCATGCTTTCTTCCAGGTTTTATATTATGATTCAGCGCATTATCTTAAAGAATGACCAGTTTTTCGACTATTTGGTAGGTGTATTTGTTTTAAGTTTGTTAACGTTTATTTCAACAGACAGAACTTGACAATTTGCTGACACAGGCCTAGTACTTTGTGCGAAAATGTACTGTTATGGGGCCTTCTCTTCATATCTCTTCATATAGTATAAAATATGTTTTACGTTACGAAATAAAAATGCATAAGCATGGGATGATTAACTATGTTCCAAAAAGTTATTCTAGTTTTTAAACTTTTCGTTTAATAAACGAAATAATACTGTAATTTAAGATTATAACTGAGTAACAGGTGGTTTAAACTTGTTGATAGTACTGATAGCCATACAGTTAGTATTTGCCACACATTACCCTCAGCGCCGGATGGGTTAATGGCGTTATCTCTATTGTGTTGGCCTTAAAGGGCGAAACCTCCGCGGAAGACCCGCCCAACTTCTTTCAGCATTGGCTGTCATTCAACAATTTTAGGCGTATCCCTTCTTTGCGATTGGTTCCGAGCCACATCAGTCACCGGCTCACGGCTCCCCCCTCCCCTAACCCAGCGCGAGAAACAAGGTTAAAATGACTGGGAAAAGTTCTTTAATAATTTCTCATCCAGAGCTTAGGAGCGCCGCTGTGTCACCGCGAGACATCCGCTGACAGCCCTCCCCTCGGCCGCGGACAGGACGCGACGCCCAAATGCCATAATTTCCCAGAGGATGAAGTACAGCCTGGCTTCGTGAGGATTGTGGAGTTCTTGGCTACACTTGGCGTTTATTATCTGTACGCCGCAAAGTGCTTAGCGTCGGTGCCAGGTGTCTCTCGCCGGGCTGGGGAAAGCGCTGGCCCTGCCTTCGCCGCGAAAACACTGCGTGTTAAGGAGTACAAGTTACCGACTGGCAGTCCCCCGTTGGAGCAAGAAGAAACCGAGGTGGTGAATATTACACAGGCAAATTTCTCCATCCGTTCACTAACGCGTGGTCTTAATTATAGTTTTTTTTTTGTTGTTGTTATGCAAATTCTTAAAATTTTTCGTCACGAACGGCTGAAATAATGATAAAAAACTAACCAGATTCACCTGTCTGTTGGCTGGCAGCCGACCAGACGTCACGTCGGTTTAGGTTCAACAGCATGCCTACTTGTTACGGTGAGCATGGCGCGGTTTGTTTGTCGCTCGTGACAGACTGACTCCAGCTCGCGGTTCGTCACGCTTCGCCTCGGCTGCTCCCACCTTTTATCGGCGCGCTACACTTTTATCGTTGCTTTGCAGTTGCAAGAATCACATAGGCGCGCGGTAGCCTAACCCCGCGCAGAACAACATGCATGACGTGGACGGGGAATCTGGTGACAGGGTGTTGTGCACTGTGGGAATATTTATTGAATATACCATAGTAGACCAGCAACACATTTTAGTCCCTCCCGTGCTGCGATCACATCTGGGTGCCTGATTTTGGCTACATTGTATCGCTGATTTTAAGCAGCGCTGAATCTGCAACCAAAGACGTTTTGAAACTGGATGCATTTTCCATGCGTTGCCATGTATGAATAAATAAAGGGATACTTTTAAAAAGTGTTACAGTTCAAGGAATGGCATGCGTAATGAGCATAGAGATTACTTCATCTTCGAGTCTACACTGCACCGCGGCTCTTATGTTTAGTGTGATTGTGTACTAGGAGGGGGGGGGCAAACACGTCCGGGAAACAACATAAATTTCATTTCTGATAAGACTTTCGGAAAAGCATTCGCGGTGAAGCCAGCATGTCTAAAACGCTGAAAAAGAAGAAACATTGGTCCAGCAAAGTGCAAGAGTGTGCCCTATCCTGGGGGAACGCCGGGGAGTTCAGCTCGGCTGTGGAAATTCGCGGGGGAGCCGACCTCGGAGAGTTTCCCCACTTGGGCCAGGTGATGTCGGAGGTGTTGGTGTGTCACATCGGCAGGCTGCCCAGTCCGGGAGACGTCCTGCTGGAAGTGAACGGCACCCCCGTCAGCGGGCTAACAAACCGCGACACCCTGGCTGTCATTCGGCACTTTCGGGAACCCATTCGCCTGAAGACTGTTAAACCTGGTGAGTAGGCAACTCATCGACACTTGGCTGTCTTTGGAGAAGTAAAGCTTTTCAGCATTCAAGTTCATTTTCTACCTTTAGATTTGTTTTATCGTTTATAGTTTATCCATTTCAGCCACATTAATGAAGTTAAAGTGAATGAACTGAAATATTTCACTTTTAATATAGGTTTTCATACAGAAGGGGATAATGTGATCTCCATGATTTAACATGCCAGCGTACTTGCTACAAATGTATAAAGTGGTCATTTCTGATATCTGTACTGCGCCTTCAGTTATTATACAACTTAAGCCGAACTTGAGCGCCAGTAAGTTTAGAATAGAATATTATTTCAGGAATTATTGACATCGTGTGGGCCGTGGAGATGGTGGTGAACACCTACAGAACGAGTCTTCAGCTAGATCGGGCCGGATTGGGACTTTGCATGTTTAGCTGCTTCTGGCGGAACACAAACTGCTCCTTAATTCCTTTTCAGATTAGTGCCGCTGGCGCGCGCCCTCTCACTCTGCCCGGACGGGCTCATGCGCTTTGGGTTTGCTGCTTTATCTGATAGCCTACATGCTGGTTGATTCCGGGTACATAAAATAATAAATATATATTATTTACTCTAGCATAGAGGATGTGTGGTTATTTGTTATTCTGGGCTTGTTCACGGGGTGTTTGGTCCGGATGCTGAGGAATAAGGGCGGACCGGGGAGTATCGAGCATGGACGGCGGCGGCATCTGGGACCCGAGCCTCCGGGTCAACGGCGAGCAGATGTGTCTGTGTACGTCACGGTTCCCCGTGTAACCCCCCCCCCCCCGACGACAGTTTGGTTTATTTATTGTGGAGTCCCACTATGCGAGGCAGCTGAATATAATATCGTAACACGGGGGCCAGGTGTTATACCAGCGACGTCGGTGGAGGTGTTGGTCATTTATAAAGAGCTCAGCTCCACGCATTTCAGATTTATTTTCAGTAATTCTACTCCACATCATTGCACCGGCGTTTTTGCAGATCTCTCATTCTCATTACCGCCGCTCCTGCCGCTGTTGCCCTATAAATCTCTATTTAGATTTTTGTGCTCCGAATAAATATAGTTATTGCCTGCCTGGCGCGTGGTGCCGTAATCTTGTCCATAACTCGTCATTGATGGTGGATAGTTTTCTTCCAAACCGAAAGTGAACCCTGGCTTAGTTTTGGGTCAAGTCGTTGTAATTTTCAGGTTCCAGGCTATTATGCAACGAGAACCGGAAACCTATATGTTTATCATATTTGTGTTCATATTATGGTTTGCATTCTGGCATGGTGAGCAGAGTACTTTTGTTATTTCTTAGTTTGTCTCATTGGAGCCGTTTCCATTGTAGCGGATTAAATCCTTAACTTTTATATGGTCTGTTTGTTTTTCTTTGTGGCTGTTGCTCAGAAGAAATGATAATTTCGAAGTGTCCCCTCACGTGGTGAAAAGACGGGAGCCTCGTGGCGAGTCTGACCGCTAAATCTATGCAAGGAGAAGTTTGGACCGTGACGCATGTCTCATGGGCAGCTCTGTGTGGTTATTTTCCTTTCCATTGTGATCAACTCGATTTTAATCCCCCGCAGACATCGGCGATTTGAGTGGGAGGCCCTCTTTGCCTTAGGAGGGGGCGGCTCTCGAGGTGCTGTCTGCCGTTGCCGTGGACGCTGTTACCAGCGGCGGTGATTTGGCTGCGTGCCTCTCCACTGACTGCAGGGGAGGGACTTTTGGCAGGATTTCCATGTTTGACTACACATGACAGTGTCTGGAAGCCTCCGAATAGCCTGGGTGCACTGTCCGGAATTGACGGATCTGTAGGGGCGATCACTTGGATTGATCGTAGAAGATGGGTTGAGGATTAATAATTCAACATTGCTCTGGTTCCCTGACTGGCAGTCCCTGTTGTATAGGTACCAGGGGAACTTTTATCAAGGAGAATTTGGCCTCACTGAAGTCAACATGAGCTAACCAGACATAGATGCTAGTCTATGTTTGTATATAAACATTTCCTTTATAATTTTCCTGATACTTTTATTCTAAGTGACTTAGAGTAGAGAGAAGGGTTACAATTTGTGTGCTCCCTGGGATTTGAACCCACAACCTTTGTATTGTTATTTCTATTTATTGAGCCACGGGAGCCTCTATGGTTCTTAAACTAATGTAACCTTCTGATGAAGTTCAGAACCCCCCGTTGCTTTTTCGACAGGTGTGGCACAGCTAAACGCAACTGGTGAGGAGCAGACCTTCCTGCAGAAAGTCTCGCTTCCATAGAGTGCCATTGGGCCCCTCCTAATCTTGGACACTGGCCTCATAATGTAATGACCACTTAGCATTACCCCCCCCCCCCATTTCTCACTGCTTCTGGACAGCTGAGCTCTTAATTATAATCACTGTAGAGAGGTGCCTCGATTAGATTAAGTGAAATTAGAAACTATTCCAACTTTGCATTAGATTTTTACAGCTCGTCAAATGGATGGTAATGGACTGCACTTGCTGGCGTTCTGGGTCTCGCCTGTGTCATGCTACATTTTCCTTTGTGTACGTCCGTGTTTCTTTGTAACTCAGCACAATGAGATGCTTCTGTGTGCGTGCTTTTTCCCCCACAGTACAACTGGAATGTGCATAGCATCCTTGACTCCTGGGTGTGCCCCCCCCCAGTGGCTTCCTGTCCTTATTCTGCATTGTTTGTTCCCCCCCCCCCGTGCATCATGGCTCACGCCCATATTCCTGTCTGACAGCTGAGTACACAACGGAGGAATGCGAGTGGATGTGAGGCTTAATGTTTCCCCCCTGCGAGGATATAAAATATCAAGGTTGTGGAGAGGTTTTTGGGGATTGAGGTGAGAATGGGGAAGGAGGCGGGGCCTGATCACTTAAATTCATGTGTAATTGTAAGTGCTTTGCTGCCAAGAGGTGCCTCCTGACAACATGGCTTTGTCACTATGTGGGGCAGCCGGAGATGTGACACAAAGGGGCAGCTGGGCCAGTGGTACCAGTGGGCTCGCTCCTGGTCTAGGTTGGGCGGAATGGCTTCTGTATTCGCCTTTCCCAGTGGAGAGTGAGCAGACTGGAGCTGCTGTCGTCTTCATTTTTGTTCCCATGACACTGGCTGATTTATTTGTGAATGTTCAGCCTAAACGTGAACCCTTGAGGAAGAAAATCCGTTCAGGTCAGGAAAACGAGAAACGGAAGTTTCTGGATCTGTAAACGTTGGCTCCCGGCCAAAATGGGGAAACCTGCAGTGAACCTGGAGGGTTCTGGTTGTTCTTAGGCCAGTGCAGCTGAGGGGATGAGCGCAAAGCATCCGAAACCAGGGATCCAGTGCATTTGTATTGCTTTATGAATACATCTGGCACCCCCATGTGGAATACACCCTGCCTTGGCACTCTTTGGCAGTGTGTGGTTCAGTAGTGGGGGGGTTGCAATTTCCCCCAGCCTCCACCACAAAATTTAGTGAACTGTACCAAGTGCCCCTTTTCATAATGGACGAACATGAAAAATTCACAGGAATATAACCCCAACCTAATTCCCCCCCCCCGGTTGGCCTCTCCTGCAGTGATGCCCATTCTCTACCCCTGGTGTGGCTCAGAGCATTAGGACTGTGATCGGAAGGTTACCAGTTCAAATCCCAGAGTTGGCACAGTGATGTCATCAGTGGGCCCCTCGGCATGGTCTTTCACCGCTACTGCTGACACTGCTTTCAATTGTACATCGCTTTGGATAAAAATGTCTGCTACATAAATAGTTTTGAATTGTTCGTCTGACCTTGCCAGTCCTTGTTTTGGGTGTGCATGTACATTCTCACGCAGATGCTGAATTTGCGTGCGAGTGCGGAGGTAATCGCCTGCTTGGCCTTTGACCTGGAAGGGAGGCGTGTCTCCAAGTGATTTCCGGAAAGGAATAGGTCAGGCTGTGAAAACGGGCCAGTGAAATTAAGTTATGGCAGAGGCACCTTCGCGTGGTGAACTCTGGGAGATCCAGGCAGCCAGTGCTGCTAGGATGCAGGTTTAAGAGTGCTAGTTAGTTATTGCCAGTTCTGTGTGTCCCTGAAACCCTCTTGAGATACCCAGCTAGTTGTCTGTGCTTTACATGTTATGCAAAAGATCATCTCCCCTTTCATGGGTTTGTGCAGTAAAATGAGAGTTGCGATGCAGGGAAACAGGTAGTTTTTTATTTTTTTATTTTATAAATCTAGGTGGAAATTTACTACTCTGAAAAGCGGAATACCTTTAGGTGATGTTGGATTTGGGCGTTTTGTGCGAGCAGAGTGCCATCGACGCAGTCTGACGAACACTCAGCCCCAGACCCCTGTCTTTCACAGCTTCCTCTAGCTGCGGGGGCTTGTTTTTCTTTAAAAACTTTCCTTTTTCTGCCACCCCGCTGTGGTTGGTTGTGTTTAGCGAAGAGCGCTCCCTTCCTTGAACACCCCCAGTGCAACTGTAAAACAAGCTACCATATGGTGCATTTCCAATTAAATCGCTGTCAGGTTCCCACCTGGCTCTGATATTCTACTTCAGGGCTGCAGGAGTTTATTCCTCAATAAAATGCCCTCAACCCCGTCAAACTCGCCAAAGCTGCAGTGATTCCAGCGCTGTCCACATGCTCTGATTTCCCATCATCTCCTGACCCAAAGCACACCCTCCCCACCTCATTGTTTCATTATCTTTGCCCCAATCTATTACTCACGGTTCACAGCACCGTGGTGAAAAATTGTAGCTGAAGGAGTTTCTTGCTGATTTATTTAAAAATAAATAAATAAATAAAATTCTCCCACATGCATGGAATGGATGATGCCAGAGTCTGACCACACCTGCCATCAGCAGTTAATTTCTTTAGCTGCAGATTCACGATCAGTGTGGTGGATCCCTTGTTGTCCTGCCAAGGTCGTGGCGCCCTTGATCTCTCTGACATCTGTACGTTTTCCGATGAAAGGCAGGGTACGGAGGTGTGTGCGGGAACCCAGATCAGAAGGTCTGTAGAACAGGGGCTTCCAATGTCCCAAACATGGTCTAGTTCCCACTGTAAGTCTGTGCCAGAGAAAAGCCATTACAAAATTGCTGCTTCAAAGACTCTTGTTTCATTAATGCTCTGTGGGCTTTTGTTGGTGCTCTGAATAGTATGATCAGAGATGTTTTTTGGCTGATGAAATGCCAGCTGTCCGTCACATATAACCCCCCCCCCCAGCCCTGGCAAACCTTTATGCATCATCTCTGGCTGAATCGTGCAGCATAGCCCAATAGTGCCTCGGGAAATGCTGCTGTGTCACTGCCTCCAGCAGCCCCTTCCAGGCTCTTTCCCAGAATGCACCACCACAACCCCCTGCGACGCCCCCCCCCCCCCCCCCCCGCCCTTGTCGAGGCCTTGGGAGCACGAGCATGGGCAGCCAAATGAAAGTGGCAGTGCTGGATATCGAAGTGACCGCTCCGCTGTGGATGTGTGCCTGTCCCCGGCACCAGCTTGTGCGTTAAGCTGCTTCTGTGGCTACGCTCTGGAGGAGGCGGTGGGGGCTGGAGGCTCACTTATGACTCCCCCATAAGGTGAGGGGGGAGAGAGCGGAGCAGAGCAGTGAGGGAGACTGGACTGGAGTAGGATGAGAGAGGGAGACTGGACTGGAGTAGGGTGAGAGAGAGGGTGAGAGAGAGGGGGAGCAGAGAGGGGGAGCAGAGAGAGAGAGGGAGAGACCCCCCCCCCCCCCCCCGGAGAGCAAAGTGGAGACAGTGGACCCCAGTAGCGTTACCCCAGTAGCGTTCCTGGGTTTTAGCAGCATGACTGTTCTGAGGTTCTGATCTGCTTTATTTACGCATCTCCGTAGTGACGTGGAAATGAGGCGGCCTTTGATATGTGGTGTCAATGATTGTACTGAGAGATGCCGTTAGGGCGACGCTTGTGGACTGCTGGTTTAGGTTTTATTGAGCTTGTTTCCCTCAGATGATATTGTCATGGTTTCTCCTTTCGTTTCTTCCTGCGCTGTCTTTGCCATGAATTCCGTGGTGACAAGCTGTCAGGCCTACAAAGATGACGGAGGTGCTTTAGTTCTACTCAAAGGCAGGTGTGGGACTGTTCCCTGGGAATCTGATGAGAGCTGGCATGGGAGATGGATGGCCCAGTTGTGCTACAGTATGGCTCCCAGCGCTGGTCAGGTGACTTAGGAACATTATCATATGGTGTGGATTTGGTGGTTCTTTACTGTATACCTCATAGCTGTCTGTCACATGGACCAAGGAAATGTTTTATGCTTCTGGAATGGTTTCTTGTGATTTTCCTCCTTGGGCAGAATGGCTCAGGTGCAGATGAACCTGGAAATGGTTCTTCTTACTGGAATATTAGCTGGCAGCCCAAATGTTAAGCTAATCATTGGGTTGACAGGGAGCTGTTGGGTTATACTGATGGTATTACATGGGGAACTAAAAACCAATGGGTATAAAATTTATAGTTGATTAAAAAAATGTTTGGCAAGAGCAGACTGCTAGGTGTTTGATTTCCTCGCCATGTGGAATGCATACCCAAACCAACCCAGACGTGAAAGGTTTAGCTTCTGCCTGAGGTCAGGGCTGAAACCTCATTGGGCGGACCGGTAATGTAATGAACAAGCTGCACAGGAATGTGGCAGAAACTAAAAGTAGAATGCTCAGCCAAAAATAACCCAGCTTGTGTTCCGTCTACGCACAATGACCCTGGGTCCTCGGTTAGCACCTGGCTGCGCCGCAAGGGAAGGGCCGTCTGCGAATTTGCCCGCTGACTCGCTCTCCTCGTCCTCCTCCTCCCCCCGAGAAGTTTTGTCATGCGAGTCTCGCCTGATCTGGCGTGCGTGTGCCATGGGAGCAAAGGAGCAGTTGGCTTTTTGGAATCCTAATGTCTGCTGATAACTCGTCCCAGCCCTCTGCCAGTATAGCCGTGCATTTGAAATGAGGATATATCAGCAAAGGCATTTATTAACCGTATACGCCGTCCTTGGGAGTCAGAGCCAGGGCATCGCTTGTGATCCCATTTTGATCTCAATCTTTACTGTAGTAATGAGTTTTATTGTGTCTATATGTGACACTTGGTTTTTTTATGATAAAGAAAAACAGTTTCTTGGCTTTGTAATTGGTCATTTTAATTATTTGGTTTGAAAGAAACTTGCCTCGTTACCCAAGAAACTACAAACTTTGTTGAACATTTTTGTGGAAGCCAGTCTGGCTTGGAAAATCAATTTGGGCTCCTGTCCTGTGTGTCGCTCCTGGCTTCCATTTCAGCACCACCTAATAAATAAAAACACAACTGTTAGAGCGAATCCCGGCGATGCAGAGAGCACAACTGGCCGCGTTCAGTGGATTGGTGCACCGAGATGGCTGGGGCTTCACGTGGATACCAGCAGGTTGTCCAGAACACACTTAAATACAGCTGCCAAGCTTTCAGCTCTGCATCTTAATTTTAGCACCTGTTCTCCAAGTTACATCTACGTGTTAACCAGGCAAGAGGCTTCAATGATACTGAACCAAAAAAAGCTAACTCATCTCTAGATCACATGACTTATGTCTATTGCACTGTTTTTTTTATATTTCACTGCTGTTTGTCTTATCCGTTATCCCCAACTGTGGTGCACGAATTTCACTAATAGAAAATTCTCTTTTCACCTTGGGTAAGCATACGGGGGTGGGGGGGGGGGGTCATGGCTGTTCTGCTGAAGTTCGAACCGGCGACTTTCCCATCACTGGCACAGAAGCATGCAATGCCACCCCTCAACCACATTTGAGAATAAAACTTGAGCTTGAATTCTCTAGGAGGATTATATGCAGAATGTCTTCAGTATACCAGATGGTACTATAGCAGACTTTCTGTTGCATAACCTTAAAGAAAATAGGTAGCTGAAGAAAAGGCAAACCGGCCTGATCCAACCGGACATTCTCCTATTGGTATTCATGAATTTAGTGACCCCTCCCCCACCCAACAAGGGTGTCCCGTTGGACATTTGGCTCTCCCCCCTCGTTAACTTTGTCTAATTGGAATGATCTAATAGCCTATCGACCGGAGGCTGTGCTCCTGTATAGTCGACCTCTGTCGCAAAGGGCTTCTCCAACTGGCGGGGCGCTCTTGTTTTCTGCAACATCTGAGGCGTCGATGGTCCTCCACTGCACTGCGGACCGCGCTTCCAAAGAGCGAACGGGTGAGATATGAGATCTAAGCAGAAAGCGAAAGGGGGGGCAGGGGGGAGAAATCTGCTGTAAACCCTGAGGAAAAAGCAATTTCCTGCCAGACTGCGTTATCTAATATAAGTAATATTGAATAATGTTTCCGAATGTTTCATATATTCAGAGATCTTTCAAGATGAGTGGTTTGTTGTGGCTCCAGATACATATTTCATGGCACCTCCATGTCAAACTATGGAAATGTCTGTCTCTGCGGGCAGATGATGTGCTGCTCCCCCCCACAAACACACACACACACACACACACACACACACACACACACACACACACACACACACACACACACACACACACACACACACACAGTGTCCACATATTCATATCTTTATGGGAATTCTCCTTTCATTTTCTATGGGCACAGCCCAAATCCCAGAAATGGCAACCCTGACCCCTATCCAGCCCTAACCTTAACTATAAGTAAGCAAACAAAATACAACACTTTGGGCATTTTTAGTTTTTTGATTGCAGTCAAAGATTTTTTATAAAGTTTCCCCTTGTGAGTACCAAAAAGAAAGGGCACCGCAAGTTTTTATCACATTGTGGGGACATTTGGTACACACACACACACACACACACACACACACACAGACACAGAGTGTCCCCAGGGGTAGTGTTTTCACACCGCCATGCCGTCATTGCCCTACTTCAGACCAGCCTTCATTGTGAAACCTGCCATCTTATTCCCTTCCACACAGATAGTTCTGGCACCAGCCCGTAATACGCATTCTACCCCAGGGCAGGGGAAAAATGCAAGCAGATAAACGGCCGGGAACAGCGTGTAGTGTTTTTACTAGCAAATAAAAAGCGGGTCTCGCTTCTGAAATTGATGTGTCAGCAGTGATGTCTGGAGGTGAGATGCTGTTTTTCCCAAAGAATCTGTCAAGCTGGTGAAAGCCAGGGCACAGACGCTGCCTTGCTCTCTTAGTTCTACAAAGAAAAACTTTTTAATTGGGGCAGGTGACAAAGCTAAAAGTTTTTAAAAGACATTTTATGATGTGCATTTAAGCTGTTCAGGGCAACATGCTGTCAAATTTATCTTTTTATTCATAGATTTGCAGACAAATGGGGCAAAAAAAGAAAATCAGTATTTCCTCCCTTGAACATTAGAATTCTATGATGTTCACATTTATATATAAAAATATACATTCTGGATTTAAATGGCATCTAAGCAAGAAAAGCTTCATCTTCATCCCTCTTGAAAGACTGTCTGGAAACCACATGAGCAAATAGCTTAGGCCTAAACCCAAGTTTGTGTGTGACCTTTGACCTTGCATGGTCTGCTCCACAGAGGGTGTGGAGCTCACTGTTGTAAAGTTAATGCAAAGTGCAGACTGCAGGGTTGGATTTGGGATGTGTACTACCATGCTTGGAAAGTTTTGCTGGGTCAGTTATTCGTCGTGGATGGGGGTGGGGTGGGGGGGGGGGGCGACTGTTAAATTTTGGAAGGCTTAACCAAACTCTGTCACGTTTGACATTGCAATTAAGTGCTGTCTCGAGAGAGTGCAGCTCATTAACATTCATTAGTGCGCCGGTCCGGCTGCTGAAATGCATTCGTGACTCAGCATCTTCCCCCCCCTCCAGAAATTTAATGATCTCTCCAGCAGTACGAACAACCTCTTTGAAGCACGCTGGAATGGGAGGAGAAAGCCAGCGGGCCTAGTCAGCAGGCCCCTTAGCACTTCCCCAGGGAAGACTGAAGCAGCAACTTCTCGCCCAGGATTCTCGCTCCCCATTAGGGTAACTGACGAACCATCCGAAGGCCACATGGCCTCTCTGTGCCTAATGATAATTACAGAACCGCCAGGGCGACGGCTTATGGTGAATTACCTCATGGAGCAGTCGCCAAAATAACCCACAGCACCTGGAGCTTCAGAAGTGGTGCTCTTCCTGACAGACCACCTGGCCAGCTAGTGTTAAGCGTCCGGTCTCTTGTGTGGTTTGGGACGGTACATTCATCTGGCACTGGTTCCACTGAAATTTCGGCAGTCTACAATCCTTGAGATTGAGGTTTTGATCTTGAAAGCCCAGGGCACTGTATATTTGAATACTGAATTTTCCATTGGGATTGTTGAAGTATATCTTGCCCGTCTTATTCATCTATATCCTCTCTCGATCTTGTCTGTCTCGCCATCGACCTGTCTCTGTCTATACATGCAGCTATCTATGGCCGATTTTAAACAGGATTTTTATTTACGTATGAAAAAGTGTCTGCCCTAGGCTCAGTACTGAGTCTTTATCTCTCAAGGGCAAAGTCATTCCCTGGGTGGGGGGTGGTGGCGGGCAGGTGGGGAGGCGGGGAGGCAGTGAAGGTCTCCTCTTCCAGGGCTGCAGTAAACTGGGCTTCTCTAGAGCAAAGGACAAGCTGGTTGATTTCACTGACTCTACAGTGGTAAGCTGGGCTAAGGAGATAAAATTCTGTTAGACACAAGCCACCGCCCAAGACTGTCTCACTGCACCTTAAAGCACTGACGACTGCTGGGGGGGGGGGGGGGGGGTGTGGTACTCATGAAAATTCGATTGTACCTGTTAGGCATGCGAAGAATCCTTGGGCACTTTGTGTTTCTTAGGGAGGAGGCTACTGAGACTGCCACCAGCTGAACCTGTAGGCCCACAAGCCTGATTTTCTCTGGGTCAAAGTCTACGCGTGTCATAGCAACCGCTGGTTCCATCTCCTGGGGCAACCCCCCCCCCCACCCATGTTCCCTAACTGCAGAGGTCAAGCTGCCATGTCACAGCTAAGCAATAAAACAAAGGCAGGGATCACATTTGTGGCTGTGACTGCAATGCCTTGGTTTGCTCTTCACACTGTAGAGTAGAGTAGGGTAGAGTCGAACTTATTAGGTGATCGGTGCCCAGTTTAGTTTCCCTGCCTTGCATCCTGCATTTCCTGGACTAAACTACAGGGTATCTTTATGCTTATAGAGTGCAAACACAGCATGAATGTGTTACTTGATGTACTAATTTGATGTATTCCTTTACCAGGTGGGTGGGGGCTGTTCCAGGACACTTAGGATTAAACAACTGAAAAGTTTATCTCGCCACAATCAGATTAAGTAGCTGGAATGTAGGAGGAGACCGAGTCTGACACTCTGCCTGTATTTTTTTTCCACCTCTTTGCGTCTCCTGCTTTCTATTTCCTCATTCACACGTTGGTTTTACTTGCTGTCTGTCAGCATGGCGTGAGCTTTTGTCTCGGGCAGAGTCTCCTCGTGAGTGCGTTTTTCACACTCTCGTGCCATTTGGCATGATGTTTAGCAACATTCTACCTTAATGGGGATGACTCTTGTCTTATGTCTGTTTTTGTTAATATTCACCAGGTAGTATTTAAAGTGTTTTAATTTACTGACAGTAATCTGATTTGCACTGTTCTTATTTTTAAATCTTGTTTTAGCTCTTTTTATCTATTTTTCTCAATTATAATTTATGTTCTATGCTGTCTGTGAATGTCTGCACCAACACTGGCAAGACAAATTCCTAGTTCATACAGGCATACCTGGCCATTCTGATTGGCCATCTGAACCCAGAACTCGCCACCCCTCACCGAAAAGCCTTCTGCCTTTGGATTACTGATGGCTAATATATGTATGTGTGTGTGTGTGTGTGTGTGTGTGTGTGTGTGTGTGTGTGTGTGTGTGTGTGTGTGTGTGTGTGTGTGTGTGTGTGTGTGTGTGTGTGTGTGTGTGTGTGTGTGTTGGGGGGGGGGGGTGTTTTTACTACATTGTGGAGACATGTGGTAAAACCTGTTACTTCTTAGCTTGGGGACATTTTTCAGGTCCTGACAAAATACACCTCAATTTATATTGTCGTTTGGTTGGTTGTGGTTAAGTTTAGGGCTGGTTAAGAGTTACGGTTATCATAGTTAGGATTAGGGTTATGCCCATAGAAATGAATGAGTGGTCCCCACAATGATCGTATATGAATTGTGTATATGTGCGCGCAGCCTGTCGGGCTTCTGTGAACCCCCCCTCACCCGCTGACATGGACTCTTTTCAGCAACCCCCTTCCCCTTCTCCCGCCCAGGGGGTCACTTCCTGCCAGTTTCCCCTGGTCAGTCAGCCTTTTCCTGCGATGTAGCGTGCTGATGGACTGAAGGCTGTAACAGAGTGCGCCCCCCCCCCCCCCCCCACACACTTCTGATCGGTGATTATTAGGAGCATGGAGGAGAGGTTACACCCTGGAGCCTCCCGCCTCTTTATTTTCCCACCACTTCCATCCCTTTGCCTCAACTCTAACAGACAGACGGACGGCGGCCCATCCGGCCCTGCCCCGCCTGCCCCGCCTGCCCCTGCGCAGCCTTCTCCATCTAGTGATTGTTTCTGGCGTCTGGGCTGCTTCTATTATTGGGATGCGCTGCTATTCATCCCTCAGGCGCGACTGTGTGATGCGAGGTGGCAGGGCGGAGGCAGAGGCACCCCCCCTCCCCCCCCAGCTCCAGAGGCCTCCCTCTCCAGCCACCCTTTCTCTTCCCAGCCCTGTTTGTTCGTCGCTCAGTAATGTGAGAATAATGGTCAGTGGTTGCAGATTGAGGGACATAAGCACCACTCTGTGGCACCTGTTGTCTTTGTTTATTTGTGGTGGAGGGCAGAAAGGTCCGGAGCGTCTAGGGGACTCGCCGGACTTGCACCTTCCTTCCTGTATTTTGGAAGCCGCTCACTGTCCCGTTTCTATCGCGACGCCATCTATCTACGCAGTTCGGTGCGACAGGACGAACAGGAACAGCAGCATATGGCGTGAAGGATTAATTCCCAGTGGTTGATGTAACATCGCCCTCATGTTAGAATGAAGAAATGGGGACGTTTCATGCCGGAGCGATCTAGCATGTCTCCTATATGAGTGGGGGGAGAAAAAGTGTTTGAGTGTCGTGCGGATGCTTAATGAGGACCAGAGAGGGAGTCTGGGACAAGACGGTGAACAAAGGAAGAGGGTCTGGTTGTTCACATTGCTTGACTTGCAGTGCAGCTTGATGATGTGACTGTTTTGTGGAGAGGTGGAGGAATCGCTGCAGTAAAGAAAAAAAAAAAAAACAAGCTCGTCTTGTTTGTGGGTTTCTAGGAGTTGCTTGCGGTGCTTTTCTTTTTTTTTTTTCTTTCCCCCCTCCCCTGTCTTGCCAGATCTGAACTGTCAGATGGACAGGCTTGTGGCACTGGAAGCCAGCAATTAGTGGGAATGAGGCGCATTGTTCTCTTGGGCGTTAATGGGCATGAATGGGATGAAAATATTGACCTACTAGTCAAAAAAATATGGCAAGCTCCTGGCACCAATTACATCATGTCATTTGCCTCAGGCTAGGTGGCGGCAAGAAAAGGCAGCTCTGGTCTGTTATTGCAGAAATTTTATTAGCCGCCTTACTGTACACACTCAACAGGCCTAAGCTACCTGCATTTCCTGAGCTTCCTTTACTGGTGAATAATGGATCCATTGTGCTCGGAAGCCCCAGAATGCCCAGAGACGCCGGCAGCGTTTGAGGAGGAAGACTGCCAGCAATGCAGAATTACTGTCACCTCCGCCCCAAGAGGCTCGAGCCCAGGGAAGCAACCAAGAGGACGCCGGCGTGGGGAAGCTCCATGCCTCATTACCTGTTTCCCGGGGGGGTCAGGTCCTGTCCCGGCAACAAAGCTCCTACTTAAACAGAAACTGACTTCCTAGTTTTGACCACCAAGAGACCATATTGGCAATATGTCCTTTGCAGCTGTATAAACTGATGGGTTGCACTCTCCAATTAGGATCTGCCAGTATATAGTGCTCATGCCCAGAAAGAAGGTAGCCCCTGTTGTCCCGGATCTCTTTCCTTAGCCAGTGCCGCTCTCTCTTGACCTGCTCCATGTAGCCCTAAGGCTGATGGGAAGCATTCAGCAAAGCAGCCGTGAGAGGGGTTTTAACTGAGGCCTTCTGAGGGCAATAACCTGTGACTGGGCCTAATCGCATAGAAAACTGCTTGTATCCCACTCCACAACATTGGAGGGAGGGCATGGCAGGATTTAGAGACCTTAGAGAGGAGCTGCCTCAGTGGTGCCATCCGTACTGTAGCGAGGAGCTGCCTCTGTGAGCCTTCCGTACCGTAGCGAGGAGCTGCCTCTGTGGTGCCAGCCGTACCGTAGCGAGGAGCTGCCTCTGTGGTGCCATCCGTACCGTAGCGAGGAGCTGCCTCAGTGGTGCCATCCGTACCTTAGCGAGGAGCTGCCTCAGTGGTGCCAGCCGTACCTTAGCGAGGAGCTGCCTCTGTGGTGCCATCCGTACCTTAGCGAGGAGCTGCCTCTGTGGTGCCATCCGTACCTTAGCGAGGAGCTGCCTCAGTGGTGCCATCCGTACCGTAGCGAGGAGCTGCCTCTGTGGTGCCATCCGTACCTTAGCGAGGAGCTGCCTCAGTGGTGCCATCCGTACCTTAGCGAGGAGCTGCCTCAGTGGTGCCATCCGTACCTTAGCGAGGAGCTGCCTCTGTGGTGCCATCCGTACCTTAGCGAGGAGCTGCCTCTGTGGTGCCAGCCGTACCGTAGCGAGGAGCTGCCTCTGTGGTGCCATCCGTACCTTAGCGAGGAGCTGCCTCAGTGGTGCCATCCGTACCTTAGCGAGGAGCTGCCTCTGTGGTGCCATCCGTACCTTAGCGAGGAGCTGCCTCAGTGGTGCCATCCGTACCTTAGCGAGGAGCTGCCTCTGTGGTGCCATCCGTACCTTAGCGAGGAGCTGCCTCAGTGGTGCCATCCGTACCTTAGCGAGGAGCTGCCTCAGTGGTGCCATCCGTACCTTAGCGAGGAGCTGCCTCAGTGGTGCCATCCGTACCTTAGCGAGGAGCTGCCTCTGTGGTGCCATCCGTACCTTAGCGAGGAGCTGCCTCAGTGGTGCCATCCGTACCTTAGCGAGGAGCTGCCTCAGTGGTGCCATCCGTACCTTAGCGAGGAGCTGCCTCTGTGGTGCCATCCGTACCTTAGCGAGGAGCTGCCTCTCTGGTGCCAGCCGTACTTTAGCGAGGAGCTGCCTCTGTGGTGCCAGCCGTACCGTTGCGAGGAGCTGCCTCTGTGGTGCCAGCCGTACCGTTGCGAGGAGCTGCCTCTGTGGTGCCATCTGTACCTTAGCGAGGAGCTGCCTCTGTGGTGCCATCCGTACCTTAGCGAGGAGCTGCCTCAGTGGTGCCATCCGTACCTTAGCGAGGAGCTGCCTCAGTGGTGCCATCCGTACCTTAGCGAGGAGCTGCCTCTGTGGTGCCATCCGTACCTTAGCGAGGAGCTGCCTCTGTGGTGCCAGCCGTACCTTAGCGAGGAGCTGCCTCTGTGGTGCCAGCCGTACCTTAGCGAGGAGCTGCCTCTGTGGTGCCAGCCGTACCGTTGCGAGGAGCTGCCTCTGTGGTGCCAGCCGTACCGTTGCGAGGAGCTGCCTCTGTGGTGCCAGCCGTACCGTTGCGAGGAGCTGCCTCTGTGGTGCCATCTGTACCTTAGCGAGGAGCTGCCTCTGTGGTGCCATCCGTACCTTAGCGAGGAGCTGCCTCTGTGGTGCCAGCCGTACCGTAGTGAGGAGCTGCCTCTGTGGTGCCAGCCGTACCGTTGCGAGGAGCTGCCTCTGTGGTGCCATCTGTACTGAGATCTATAGTTCCAGGAGGAAATAGGTTCCAGTGCTTTGTGATGTTACGGTATCTTCTTTATGGTCTGAGCGCACATGTGTCTTTTCCTGTGTCTTTTATGGACTGCTTTTGTGTACCTTTTTATTTTATAATGCAGTTCCTATGAACTCTCCCACATGAAAGGTCTGTAGTAGCCAGAGAGATGGACAACAAAGCTGTTTTTATCCTGGTCTAAGAGAATTTTGGGTCCGTACTGACAAGATTCCTTATTACGGACCTTAACCCTTGATCAGTTATCACTAAATTTAAACTGGTTCTTTTTATATGGCACAGTAATTTCAGAAAGGAATGTTTGATAAATTTCATCAACCCTCCTATTTAAAAAGAAATTTCGAGTTTACCTGTGTATATCTCAGGCAGTATGCCCTGTGTGTGTGTGTGTGTGTGTGTGTGTGTGTGTGTGTTTGTCTATGTCTGTCTATAGATGTCTTAAAAACAGCCTATACAGTCAGCATACTTTTTCTGTGACAGTTCTTTGTCCCAGCAGTCCTGGGTTTGCACTCTGAAGGTGTGACTGCATGGTTGTCTGAACAGATACCTGTCAGCACATCACACTTATGAGGATCCTTCAACACCTGGCATTACAGTAACTCTGCATCTTCCTGCGTCTCGGCATGACAGCGCGGACCGTTTGCTCCCCATCTCAGATGCATATCTAGCATCATTCGCATTTGGTTTATAGAACCACGAGGCTGTGCAGCAAAGGGACCATGAAATGTTTCAGCTCGCATCATTCATAAATAAAATAAATAACTCTGCTTTAACGGTATCTTGTGGTGGGAGGGATTGAGCACGTTTGGGTTCTGAATACTTTGCTTTTTTTTATAATATTGAGTGTCAGTGTGAATTAATCATTGGACCTCTACAATTTGCCATTGTTGTCTGGTTATGTTTTGATAGTGATGTGATGCACACATACAAGAAACAATTAATTTAGTCAACTAATGAGAAATGCAGTGCTTTTGGATAGCAGACTCCTGAAGCTGCTCCCATCTAACGCGATTTTTGTCGTCGATTTTTGAGAGACAGCTCAGCTTGGATATCATTCGCTCACAGAGGCGTAAAGTACCTTTTGGTGAAATGTGCCTTTGTAATATTGCCACAGAAGTGCTATCATTTCTTGAATGTTGTATCTGTATGTGGCTCTGTTTTTGTGTGTCTACAAGTCCTTGTTCTGCTCAAAGGGACGTGGCTGTCAGTAGATATGTTGAGTATGTTGTGGTGTCTTGGAAACCTTGGCAATTGTATTTTGGGGGGCCCATATACCACGGAGTACTGTCTGGACAATATGACTATATGAAAAATTAGATGGCACCCAAGCCTAGATCCAAGTTAATGCAAAACCTGATGTCTTCTCTTCCCACTTAAGTGTGTCTAAGTTGCGTGAATCTGGTTGGAAATGGGAGGGTTTGTGTGGGCCTAGGAGGAGGAGGAGGCAGTGTCCTCAGAAAAGCAACAGGGGTGTGTTAGCAGATGCTGAATGATGCCACGACCCTGCAGCTGTGCTGCTTAATGAGCGCCTCTCCCACCCTCTTCCTGGCCATCTGACAGTAACAATGGCTTGGCAGTGCACGGCTCAACACCAGCTTTTATATCCATTTACACACAATGTGGCGTGTCGCAGGAAGGAAGTGAGAGCATTCGCTGTGTGTGCGTGTCACTGTACCTCTGGAACTGTGTTAAGAATTTAGCCAAATCTATTTGGAGTTTTGGACCACAGAGAGAAAACAAATCACACATGTGACCTTGAGTGACCCATGTGATTGGCTAATGTGGGATGAATCATGAGGCATCCTCTGAACTCCGGAAGGCTTGCGAGCAACATTTCCCATGCAAGGATATTTTGACAGCGACAGGTGGGTGGGGGGGTAGGAGTGTGGAGTTTTTGGCGTGGCTTAATGGAAAGGCTGGAGGAGCTGCATCTGCACATAGGTTGTTGGTTAGACCGTGACTCCCCCGAAGGGGATTGACTGTGCGAACTACAGCGAAACAAAGGCCTCTTTTACGTCTGCAGCAGATATTTTTTGCTAGCGTGTGCGATTCTCAGCATTTTTTTTTTTTCACCGGCCACTGGACTCCTCTGGATTTTTCTTTGCATGGCCACCAAGCTCCTTTCTGATCTGAGTGTTACACACGCCAGTATCTTGTCGCGGTCCTTGTCTGGAGGCGAGGCGGGCCGGGTCGCGGGGGGGACACAACACATGAAAACTGGAGGCAAAGCAGACCTCAGATGATTGGATGGAAGGTAATAAGGCTGGGATGTTTTTTTAATGCCCTGCTAGGGAGGTGGTGAGGGCAGCATTGATTCCATCTCCGAGGGCCATCGATTCCTGGTTCCATCTTCCATATTAGCATTGACGTGCTCAGCAATGCCTGGGTTACCCTCCCCCCCCAACTAGCCTTCTGTCAATACAACCTCAAAGTGCCTTTCAGCAGGATATGTAATAATGTAGCTCTGTACAAGGACACACAGGATGCTTACAGCTCTCAAATCATCTGCAGGCAGTGGCTTGTAGTCACCCCCCCGCAAACCCCCATTGGCCTGCCAGTGAAGATCGTCAGATGTCCATAAATTCGTCACCAGTCATGTTTAGAAAATGCATCTCTTGAGGGTTTCTGAAATACTGACTGCGGTTCTGTTTCAGGTCTCTGGCTTCTGCGATCTAACCGTCTCCCAAGGAAGTCACTGTCATTTCTGGTGTGTTTTCTCGAATGCCGTTGTTATGACCATTTTTTTCGTGTTTTGAAGCCCGTGCAGAAACGATACACGAGTTCGACCTCGAGTTCAGCGGCGCTAACAATAGTTTTATTTTATACCCCCTAGCGGGGGCCCCCTAGCTCTCCGAGGCATTTGTGAGTAAACAGAAGTGCTCTATGCGTGTAGTGAAAGCACTAAGGAGGGCGGCTGATTAGCTGATGTATCCTGCTGCCGCCTCCACCTCTCCTCACGTACCTTTCGCACATCCATTGCCTCCAACCATAGCTGCCGGGGGGGTCCTGCCTGCACCTGTAAACGGGCAGCCGGACCTAAATGCACTTGTCCTTTCCCCTCTTTCATTTCATGGGCCGCCAGCCTAAGTAAATAAGTTTTGGCTCTCCAGTCACTTCATCTTTCCCAGTTCCCCTCTTGGGTTGGGAGTAAGGTCAGAGTGTGGCCATAATTCGCTGACCCAGAGTTTAGATTAGCGGTCATGAATCATGGGTCACGTGACTTTCAGAGGTTTAGGAAAATACCAGATGTGAGGTAGCAGGCTCTTCTAATGCAAGCATCACACACAGTAATACTATGGAATAAATTATATGGCTTTAAAAAAAATAGTGCAACATTTAGTTTCCTAAAGTACGAGAGTCATATAGGCTTATACTGTATATATCAATATCATTAGTATTGGTCCCAAAACCTCCCAAATAAAATGTTAACTGGACCATTTTATATATTGAAATAAATACTAAAAAGAATATCTGGTAGTGATCAAACTCCACATTTGCCTTAAGTACTGAAATAGCGTGAAATATTGAATAAAGGCTGACAATTACCACGTGCTTTCCAAAGGCAGACTGGCTCCATGAAAGTGAATTGTTTGCGGTGATACAAGGCTCTTATCAATGATGCACCAAAGAAGCTTTACAAGCCCATTCTTATATTTAATGAAGGGGTCCTCCCAGGGTGACAGTGTATCTGTTACTCTGAATTTGACTTCAGTACTTTTAATGACTGGGCACCATGAACTCTGCCTGGCGAGGGATGAGCTTCGCCCGATGACGCGCCAACTTCAAGAGGTATGCTGCTACCTCCGAATGCCTTAACGTTTGCTCAACGCCTCCCCCCTTCAAAAAGCACCACAAGTGCATACACACGCATATGACATCCCTCTTTGTCCAGAAGGGGACGTTGCCATAGTTTCCACGGTTTGAGCAGCAGAAGCCAGACTGGGGCAAACTCATCTCGGAGAGGATGAAAGCACATGTCCTTGATGCGTTGATTCTGATGTAAAACCCGCAGCCCAATTCAGTTGAGAAATTGCTGGGGAGTCACTGATGGCATCATTGTAAAAGCTTTTCTATTTGATTTATTTATTTTACCTCTGTTGTCATGTAGTCTTTTATAAAAGTTGCTTTTGCAGTTGAAAATTTAGAAATGCAATGAACCTTGACATTTTCACAGAAGAAGAATTAATGCAATAAACAAATGAATTTGATTGTCACTGCTCTGTGTTCGAGGAACTGAACTTCACCTTCTTGTCCTAGTTGGGACCCTGCTGTTTTACGATTTAAAAATCTTTTTATTTCAGTAAAGCATTCCATAAAAAATTCTTGTTGGCTAAGAAATAACAGCGATAAGAATAATAATAATAAAACAGATTAAGAAACGTTTGAATCCTTTATTGCATATAAATCACATTTTGTAAAGCCACACCAATAGAAGTCACTGTCAAGACCGATTAGCCGCAGTTGTGTGAATTGACAAAGCAGCTGAGGTACATTATTTAAGTTGAAGATATAAGCAGTCAACTAGACATCATAATCAATCTGCTCCTTCAATGTGGGTTGTTCCATCAGAAAGTAATGCCCACTAGAGCAACGTTTCCCAATCTGGTCCTTGTGGACCCACAGTCGGTCCATCTTTTTGCTCTCTCTGAGCTCCGTACCAGACAATCCTCATTTTTGCTCTAGCAAAAGCTGGGAGGGAGCAAAAACACGGATTGCCTGTGGGTCCCTGAGGACCGAATTGGGGAAACACGGCCCTAGAGGCTGTAAGGTTTATTGGCAGGAATGAACACATGATGAGCTTTCCTGCGCTGCCCAAAACCTAACGCTCACCAACCTCCCAAGCCATGTGCGATTCACACTGTCCCTCCAATTCATCGAGGCTTGAGGAGTCTGTTTCACTGAGACTGAGCGCTGTGTCACCGCGATAAAGCAGACCGGGCTGTGGATGTGCGAGGGCTGGCTGGCGATGACAGGCTCTGTAGGCCAGCTGATAAGGATTGGAAAGCCCCAGCTGTATCCATAGCTAGAGGAAGGTGCTCTAGACTCGGGGGAGTCGTCATGGGCAACTAGTGGAAATGTGTCGTCTGAAAACTGGATTAATTAGATGTGTGTACAGAAGGGACTACTGGATATGATTAGGGCAGATTTTCTTTTTAATCAGAACTCATTAAAGTACAGGGCCAGAAGGCAGTGAGACATCCACCTCTTTGTAGGTGAGGAGTTAGGGTGTGGATATCAGCGTGGGAAGAGAACCAAGCTCCAGTAATATCAATGCTTAATGTTGGCCACCTGTGGGGAAAAGCACAGATCATTCCTGACACTCCTCATTCCAGTCCTGGTCTGACCAAGCTGTCATCAAGCATGTCTGGTTCTTCATAAGATCTCCTTCCATTAGCCTTCTTCAGCTGTCTCTCCCTGCTTGTTGTCTGCAAATATAGTGCCTCCTAACTTAATGTATCAGGAGAAACCTTGTCTCACATCATGCTTGGTTAATGAGTTGTGGGACTAGAATCCCCATCGAGTCCTGCAAGCTCCTGAGTAAATGGTATTGGGCGCATTTCTCACAGGATGATTGCATTTGCCTTCTTTGGCAATTGTAAAAAAAAAAAAATTTAAATAAAATAAAATAAAAAAGCGCCACATCTCTCCGTTTTGGAGAGAGAGGGGTATATCATAGCTGTAATTGGAGTTAGGAGCAAGTGTCTGTAGATAAGGAAGGAGAATATTTAATATGATGCTATGGTTTGCTGCTGCTTTAAGGCTTGTGTCTGCTATTTAAACACAAGGCCTGATTAATGGAATAATATTGCACCCTCTTATTTTTCCGCTTTCTGTTTTTTGGTCAACTCTAAAATACAGGGCTGGCCTTTTCTTAACTGCAACCCATTCAATACAAGTCATTAGCGCAGAAAATGCCAAACGTCCATTTAAAAAAAAATTTTTTTAATAGGCAACGGATGTTGGTTAGACAGAGGGGGAAAGAGAGCTCCTGTGAAGGCAGAGCGTGCCCTGGACGCCTCGCTGGTGATAAATGGGGCTTGACGTATTCCCAGGCATCCAGTCCCAGTGCAAGATGGAGGGGGGGGGTCCTTATCCTGCGTTCGATTATCTCTCTCTCAGTCGGAACTCGGATGAAAAACGCCATTTCCCGTCGAGAACACGCCTCCTTTCTGACGTTGATGTCTGACAGAATTTTGTTGTCCGAGTTTCCCCCGTGATGTCATTTCAACATGGCGGCTTACACCGTCAACAGTAATAAAGCAGACTGGCAGTCCTTAATGGGATGTCTGAATCCCCGCTTGTCTTTTTTGTAGGGGGGGGGTCAGAAAGGCTTGGGAATAGGTGACTGCAGACTGAATTGTTGGCTCACCTGCCCAACCGGAGATTAGCACACATTATAACAGCTGCATATTGAAAAATAAGAGTAAAAAAGCCTTTTGTGTTGTGAAATATTTATGCAATTATATTGGTGCAGTGAGTTAGTTGTGATTTCAGACTTCTGTAGCTGTAATGTCAGAACCGCTCTGCCCATGGAAACCAAATACCAATATCTGAAGATGAGAGTTAAGGTGGTGGCTAAGGGAAGGAGGGATCAGCTTGCATCTGTAGTGTTGTTGCCTAGTAACATGAAAACCATGATAATTCTAATCTCTAAGATCTAGAAGCCGGTTGGTGTGACAATGGCAGTATGGGTAGCTACATCTATGCAGAAATCGCTTCATGTCATATAAAAGATCTGTTCATTTCAAGGTTTGCTTTGATAATTAACATGTATTTGTGGTAGACATAAAGCAAATGGAAGCAGAAAATGTACCTTGAAAATGTCCCTCCTTCAACATGCAGTAAGATGTACTACTGTAGTTTTGTTGTATGCCATAAGATGATTGTAGATATGACATCGTGTGGCAAAGCTATTCCATGTTGGGTGAGAGACAAATGCATTTTAAAATTAAATTCAAAATTGACTGGTCTGTTGTACATATAGGCTCGAAAAACCCTTCACTAAATGCTTTCTACCTCTGTCCTGAATGACTTGATGCTTTGGTAAACAACTTCATCATTTGTACTCTGTTTTATGTAACTAATATATTTGCTTATTCACTAAAAATGAGAGAAATTGAAAAAACAATTAAATTTACCATCAGTACCAGGGTAATCTGATGTCAGAACCACTAACCGCTGGAATCCCTGGGTAGGTTTGGCTTCATTTTTTATACGTCTAGTCTGCCTCTCAACGAGATATCCAACTGATCAGAAGCCGCAGTAATCTTGGAGCACCTTTTATCTCTAAGAGCACAAGTAATCAATACTCTTATTTCCTGTTCAACCGGAGGACTGCCCATGGGCTGGTAATTAAAGGAGATTAGCTAGACTACTTTGCAGATGTCCCTGCCAATGATTCCTTTGTTAATTAGCCACTAGCTTTGTATAAACTGTTTGTAGCATGGTGTCAACAACTGATGTCGCTAGTATTGTGGTTGGCTGTTCAAATGCTTTTATTTTGCACTCTCAAATGGCTAATCGTAGCACAGAATTCAGATAGCAATTGACCATTGCCTATTTGTTGACCTTCATCTCTCGTTGCCAAGAAGATGTTTTACTCATTGGTTGATAAGTGTTATGAATGGATTCTGCTTCCTCTGTTAATGCTGTCGCATGTTGCACTGTGGTCCTGGGGAAGGCTATTTCACGTTACTGTAGACCTTTATATAGATGGTATGACTTGATTTAATTTGACTCAATGTCAACCAAGACTTTGTTTACACTTGGAGCCCCTCTTGTTCTTTGGTTAACCTTAGGTTAACTTTGGTTAACCGTTATATAGTTGGACTTCTGTTGAGGGCCACTCAAGTCACTTCTAGTGTGTCTGACATGATCACACTGGGATAGCTTGTGGGTCTCAGGTGGCTATGTCCCCATCGAGAGCTCACCAGGCTCTCCTTTCTGCTTGGGTGGATGTGTTGAAGGGCAGCTGTGGTGGGGAGATCTTGTGCCACCAGGCTATGGTCACCTCATTGCCCCCCTGTTCTCTGCTGTTGTGACTTGGGCCATCACATTTTGCCAGCCATTTGCTCTCATCATCATTCATCGGTCGCCCCTGACATTCTTGAAAATGACTTCGTTTGCTTGGTCCAGCTATAACCCCCCCCCCCCCCGGGATGAGGCAGTGTGCTGCTCCATAAAGGTTGTTCAGGCTTTCTATCCTTTTCCCTGTTTCAAATTCCCCTTGTTTTTTAAGATGCACAGAAGAGAAATGTCAGCAGAGGAGTTAATTGTCTCCGGAACACCCTCATTAATTTTTAATCTGATACATTTGTATTGATGATGGCTTGGCATGTATAAGAATTTTTGGTATGTATGTATGTATGTATGTGTATGTGTGTGTGTGTGTGTGTGTGTGTGTGTGTGTGTGTGTGTGTGTGTGTGTGTGTGTGTGTATGTGTATGGTGTGTGTGTATGTGTATGGTGTGTGTGTGTGTGTATGGTGTGTGTGTGTGTGTGTGTATGGTGTGTGTGTGTGTGTGTGTGTGTATGGTGTGTGTGTGTGTGTGTGGTATGTATGTATGTATGTATGTATGTATGTATGTATGTATGTATGTATGTATGTATGTATGTATGTATGTATGTATGTATGTATGTATGTATGTATGTATGTATGTATGTATGTATGTATGTATGTATGTATGTATGTATGTATGTATGTATGTATGTATGTATGTATGTATGTATGTATGTATGTATGTATGTATGTATTTGCCTGTGTGTGTGTTGGCTCTGAGCCCATGTGTATATCTTTCAGTTTGCTTGTGAATCTGTCTGCAGAGCTATGGGTTGTCACCAAAGGAGCTGCGTCTCTTCAATTAGGCAATTTTGGCTGCAGTCAGCCAAAGACAGCCCTGCTCACCCAGGGAATATTTAACAGCCCACCCCACGAGAGAAGGAACCTCAGGATACTTCTTCCTGTCGAAGGTTGCCAAACTCTGCATTTAGCTAATGTGGTGACAAAAACTTCTCCAAATGGTCGATTTATATGTGGCCTTGTTACGATTTTTGCAGAAAGCGCTAAGGAAAGCTAATTAGTACCCTGCAGATGCCTTAGTCATTGCTGCTCTGCAGAAGCTGTGGAGTCACGTAGGTCTCATACCTGCTTATGCTCCAGCCCCTTGCTGACAGACATTAGCTCCCACAGCATGGGAAGTAGTTAATGGTCCTACTTCTCTTGCTAGAAATCCTTGTATGGGTTTAGCATCAGTGTCTGTTTTTTTTTTTTTTGAATGTGTTACTTCTGGTTGTCTTTCTGTGGTTCTTTGCAAGTGTTTGAGCTCAAGAGGTGGGAGCTGTTTGCTTATGTGTTCTGTCGTCCCACACCGGGAATGGGGGCTGAGCTTTCATTCCGGCCATGACCAGGATAAATGGTTTCAGGCACTTAAGAAGATAATACATGTCTTTATGTGGAGGCTTTCTTAGGTGTGCTCAGGTAACCCCTAATCTTTATGTAGTCAAAGTCCTTCACATCACTGCTTGCTCTGAGTTTATTATAGTTAGCGTAGCATTGTTTCACTAGAAGGAAAAGATCAAAAGCTCCTGAACTTGTCCTTGTTTGTCTTAGTCATTGATAGGCCGAAGCTGTAGCCCTCTGAGCAATCTCATTGGTCTGTCAGGAAGAATGTCATCTGTCTTTTTTGGGTGCTTTTTGCTTTGCACATTTCTTTAACAAGTGCCTTATGGTAGCATTGTAATCCACCAAAGGGGAAAAATGTCAAGGTGCCATGAAGTTATAAATGAAATGCTCCACATCATTAACTACGTACCACTGTAACCTGGACCCTGATTGACATGCTGAGGGTTTCTGTGTGGGTGTGTAGCCTTCAGTAAAGCCGTCCAGTTGGTGCCAACATGGAGAGTTGCTCAAAAATCATGATGCCGTTACCTGAAACTGTTTGGTCTCGGGGGGTCCTCCCTAAATCTTTTTGAAAAAGGTGTTTATGGAGCTTAGGGCACTTTGCAGTTTTTCTTCTCCTAAGGGAATAGAAAAAGTTAAAAGGTGTTTTTGCATTTGAGCGCAAGATTTTCTGCATTGTCAGTGAAATCGGTGTCTGATGAATGTTGTTATTATTTTAAAGGAAATCTGACTATTGAACCCAAGTGGAATTTCTCTGTTTTGAAGTATGTTTGTCCTCCTCATCTTGAAACTCAGCACTGTGTTTCATTTTCTCCCTCATGATGATCACCTTGTGTTGCATATCAAACCGTTAAACACTCCGCATTCTGACTACAAGATACACTTTTGTGAAATGCACACGTGGGAAAGTCCGTCCGAGCGAGAGTATGAAGGTGAGTCTTATAGCTTAGCCTTTGTAAGTTGTAATTGCATGCCCTCTATTGGGGTGTCAAGCATTGTGTACCGTAACAAAGACTTATGGATCATGTTCAGTCTAATTTTTATTTCTTTCCCATTTTGCTTGTTTCACTCCATGCTGCTTGAAGTTAATATGTGTGTCGAAGCTGATTCTGCAGCTTTACTTTTCCTGGGGATTGATATCTGCTGCTTGTCGTTCATGGATACTTCTGAAGAATTACCTCTGAAGTAATATGCCGCTTTTTCCAATATTACTGCGACAGGGTAATATATTTGATTAAAATGAAGGGTTTTCACTTCGAGAAGACCATCTTTTTTTCTGAAATTCATTGATAACCTATTATTTCTGCTTCTCTCTGGATGGGCCATAGAAAATTAAACTTGAGATGTGCTCCTCTTTTGGTCATGTCACCCATGGATAGAGAAGAATTGGGGCCAGGTTTTTGAGGTGTTAGATGCTGGAGCTGATACTGCTTGGTCCCGGCAGAGTGTAACATGCCGTCTTCCGAAGGTTCCAAAAGGCCTCTTGTCAGATTAACATTCACCAGCATATGCAATTAACATATGGCTCGAGGGTCTGAACAAAACGAAACTCGTTTCTAATGCAGTGTTTACCGATTTGGTCCTTGGGGAAGAGGGAGAAATAATGTGGGCTGTCTGGGAGGGAGCAAAAACTTTGACCGTCCCCTAGGAATGAATAGTGTGTGTATGTGCCCTGCGATTGGTTGGCACTTCATCCTGGGTTGTTCGCTGAGTTGTTGGAAGTTGTGTGTGTGTCTGTGTGTGTGTCTGTGTGAGCGGGCATACCTTTCCTTATGGGGACACAATGTCCTCACAACGTGATGAATACCCGTTTTTTTTTTCCTGGTTTCCTGACCCCTATAAGGAAAAACTCAGTTTAATAAAAATCTGTGACTGCAATGAAAAAACTAAAAAATGGTATTTTGTTTGATTTTGGTTATGGTTAGGGCTTGGGTAGGGGTTGAGGTTGTCATAGTTAGTGTTAGCATTTTTCCTGTAGAAATGAATGAGCGGTCGCCATAAAGATATGTTGACCCGACGTGAGTGTGAGAGGCAGAATGAATGGTATGCGTTTGTGCCCTGCAATGGGTTGGCACCCCATCCTGGGTTGTTAGCTGCTTTCTTCTCGTAGCCTCTGGGATAGGCTCCAGACCCCCCGCAACACTGAATAAGACGAGCGGTTTCGGAAAATGGCTGGATGGATGGAAGGTTTTGTGTAACACATTATTTACATCTGTCAAGAGCTGCCTGTTTCACACAGTGCGTTTTACACAAGAATGGGGGTCGTCGACATCTCACAAACATTACGACTTACAGTAATAATAAAATAATAATAATAATTGTTGTAATAATATAAATTACTTTATAATAATACACGTCTCTTTAACATACAGGGAATGTTGCGAGGCCTTGGTTCTGGTATTCAGGGATAGTGTTTCTGAAGATGGTCAGGAGATTGAGGTGACGTCATACAACACCTTAACTGAGTAATCTTGTCATCTGTTGTCTAAAACCATCAGATATCCAGGGACCATCTCCAATTGAATTGCAAGTTGTAATTTCACACGATTAATTGGTGTGATGCAATTCCACGGCTCGATTTCTAGATACAGGAAACGCTTGTGATAGTGATGGAATGATTTTTTTATTTATCTATTTATTTTGATGGCCCTCCTTTTGAAAAGCAGCCGTCACCTGTAAGTTGTTCCTGGGCAGACAGTTTCAGGGCACGCTGCTTCCCCCCCCGCTAATATCTGGATAGCCGGTGCGTCCCCCTTCCCTAACGGATTCCATGACTTACGATGTGCAGATTTCCCAGGCTGTGGTGAAAACAATGGGAGCCTTGTGTCACAGCAATGGATTCAATGCTTCTCCTCGTTTGACGGGAGCTTTTGTAACCCTTTCCGAGTCTGAGTGATTGTGGAGTGCGTGTCGTCTTATCACGGCTACAGTGGGATAGACATGGACACACCGGTTTATATTCATGTCAGTGTTATATTGTGTGTTGTGCTGTTCTAAGAGAAACACAGTGACATAGCGCCCCCCCCCCCAATCCTTAGTCCTATCCCACTGATCTTACTCCTGCATGCAGCCTGCAAAGCTGAATCCAGATAACAACCATAATTCGGTCCTCTATAGGCACTCTGACCTTGAACGAATCACTCAGGGTACTTTCCAGAATTTTCTGCCTGTTAGGTCTGCCCACCCACACCTCCCATTTCTTGTTTGGTGTCTCATTTCTCTGCATCACGGCAGTCTGCCTTTTATCGGGCAGTTCTGAAATTCATCCTGTCGCTTGATGAGCTCTGAGGTCTGACTCGACCGGCGTGGCAGTGAGAGACATCGGTGTGTGAGGCATGGCGGCCTAACAGTGTTAATGCAAACACATTGTGGCTAGCGCCACAAAAGCTGGTTTTGGTTTTCAGAGGGAAAACCAAAAAAGCACTTGACTACATGTCACAGGAATGTCGGTATCTTTTATTCATTTATTCATTGTATACATTTATTCACTTTTATTGGGCTTCAGTGAACCTGTTTGGGATAAAAGAAACGTCCCACAAGTACTAACGATGTGACCTGATGGGTAGCAAGTGCTGCATTTGCTTTAGCTATTAGCAAGGCCCGTGCCCGGCCCTTCGATGAACCCCCACCAAGGCTGCAATTATCACCTGCGAGTGCATCCTCTCTGCATGCCAGGATGTGCCTTTTCTTTGAAGAGTGCCATTGTTTTTTCTATTTTTTTTTATTTTTTTTATATAAAAACTACAATAATACCTCATTGGGCCTTTTTACACTGGAGATGACAGTGTCAGTACTTTTAACTACAGTGATAACTGAGCTGAAGTGGCATCATCTAGACCAGCATTAATAGCAGCACTAAGTGCTAAATGGTCCTCTTTAAATGTTCTGCTTTTGAAATACCTCAGTTGTGTTGGCAGTGATGTCCTCTGGAACATTCCGCCATGTCTTGAAATGAGGAATGCGACTGCTGTGCAGGAGAGCTCAGCGCCGTTTCTGCTGGCCATCCTCCGAGACGCTGAGATTCGGAACGCGCCGTTACAGGAAATAAGCTTCAGCATGACCCAAGCGAAACAAACCGGAGGGAATGGCCTGCTCGGCTCCCGCTGCCGTGGAGACGGCCGCCACGACTCTGGCCTGCGATCGTTCGTAGTTGGGGGGTTTTTTGGTGAAAAGTTTGATTTAATCTGTAAGGTCGTCGTCAGTCCAAACACTTCAGCGCCCATTGACTTGATGTCAAAGTTTGGATCCTGAGGTGACGTCTTTTTCAGCTCAGAGCTTCCTTGGGGTGTGGAGCGTATGCAGGGGTGGGGCTATCGGGGCACTGGCCCCTGCTGAAAGCTGATTGGCCCCCAAAGTGACCCCCCCCCCCCCATTGAGTCGAAATATATTATTGGCTAATGGTAAGGTTGGACACCCTGTATGAATTATGGCCCGTCTTTTGACCCCCACCTTAAATATCCTAGGCCCTATTTGCACTCTGAGGTACCTGCTTTACACGTCACTGGAGTAATTTGTTGGGAAAGTACCGCTGTTTTGGCCAGTAGCTTCTTCTGCTTGTCCTCCCTTCTTTAAAAAACATGAAGACATGTACGCTCTTCCTCTCCTTACTGCTGAGCTTTCTCTTTTTTCTTTTTGGTTATAGTTTTGGGTAACGTTTCCCAAACTAGCCATGAGGAAGCTTTGCTAAAATGGACAGCGGAAACATAGAACGACTTCATTGGTTCTGCTGTAATTTTCTTCCCAAATAATGAGACGAAACTCAAGGGTTGGGGGCGATATTCCTGTATATTCACTCTGTAGCTCATCCCTGCTCCTCAAGTCCACCGCCACGGCAGCACAGCAGGGCGGTCCGCTTATTAGTGCCATGGCCATCTTGTTCATTCAACCTCTCGGCCAGAGCTTAGCTGCCATTTAGCCTGGGGCAGAAATTGAGGGTTTCTATTACATGCAGCCATAGCTAACGTTGGGTATGAATAAGGCCGCTTGCCCCTTTTGTTGTCAAACAGCAGGCTCCCTACCCCCGACTGGTCGACATCAGCACTTGTTAGATGTTAACAAGTCGCATTGGTCACCTCCAGCATGATGACGTGCATTCTCAGCCTTCTCTTGGACCTTGGGTATGTAGACCAGCTGGCGTGTGTTGACACAGAGACCTTCATTCGAACCCTTCCTTTTGTGTCTGCGCCCATAATGGGAATATTGTCAGTGTGTAGTTCACAGAATGGTTTCCACGGTGAGCTGTGAGCTTGTGTAGAGTCAGTTTGAACTGTTTGATTTAAATTAAGACATAGGAAGGAACTTAGTGACGTTTACAAAGTCTAGTCTTATGAAGTATTGCTCTGTGACTTTAGATGCATGACCCAGTGATATATTAAGTTTGGGGAAAAAAGATCTGGCTGGCGATTGATCTTTATGGTTCTTAGACATCCAAGTTTCCAGAGTAAAATATTTTTATTGCCCTATTCTAAGGTGGCATTTTACAGGGATTAAGACTAAAAGGATTTTTTCATACACATTTCTACCCATATACTTTACTGTTCTATACATAGCTGAAAAGGCCTGAATCTCTGCCTCTAGAGTTTGAAGTCCAGACTTCATAGGGCACTGCCCCTTGCAGTATGTTGAACCAGAGGTGAATGTTTCCCACATTTTTTTCTTTAACTCTGCCCACCTTCGATTTATTCAGGCCTGGAAACGGACATTTACAAAAAAAGCCAAAGGCAAATAACCTCAAATCGCTGACACTCATAATGTGATGTAACTGGTCATCAGTTTCAGAATGATGGACATGCATTCAGTGGTCCAGGACTGCATGATGGTGGTGTCCTTATCCATCTAAGCATTTTACCTCCGGGGAGCATTTTACACACAATTTACCCTGTTCTTCCAAGGGTAATCTGTTCAAGGGCTTTATTTTATTTTATGGCTTTTAACTTGTTTTCCAGCAGTGATGAATTTGTCCCCTGTCGCTTGCCAAGCTCTAAATAAGATTCATCGTGGTGGGAATGGAAGATGAGCAGCGTAAAAATGCTTTGTCGTTCATCCAGAGCCATGCTTCTGAGCTGGTGAGACGTGGTAATGGCATGTTTTTTTTTGAGGAAGGAAAACTACAATTTGATGAAGTAATTTTAGACTGGCACAGTCTAACTAATGCATCAGCTGTGATGGTGCCATGCTTGGATTTGGCGGTGACAGAAAGAGGGTAGGATTGGGGGGGCTTGTGAGCAGCCAGCGCAAAGGGGGTCGTCAGCTTGCCACCTTACCGTGGGCATGGCTGGCTGTCATAGAGTTTTAATGAGATATCGTGGAATCGATTGGCAAATGCTTGGCCTGTTTGTGGCCCTGGGAACTCATTCCTGTGATCCATGCCGAATAATTTTGAAATGAAATGATGATATGATGATTTACCTTTTGTGCAAGTGCAAGTCAATTAGAATACTTCCCATATTCCATCATGCTTTCTTTATAGAGACACACACTCTTACAGCTTGGGGTCCGAGTGCAGGGTCAGCCATTTACCCAGGACCCTTGGAGCATTTTGGGGGGTTAAGGGCCTTGCTGAAGGGCCCAATGGACATGTGGCTATTCTGCCGAGGGATGGGATTTTGACTCAATTGCTACCTTGTAAATAAGAGAGAGAATTACTGGCCCCATCCTGATGCATCCAGATCAAACCTCTGCATCATTGTCTGAGTGAAGCTACTTTGCACACAAAGAGGTACTCAGAGAGCCCTGCTAGGCGGAGAACAACGCTGTAATGGTCTGTGTAATTGAAGCACTTCTGTAATTAAATAGCATCTCGACGTGAATTAGTCCTAGCTTGATAATGCAGCTGCCCCAAATTCCCTAAATGGCTGCCGTTTAATGGCAAAACAGATTAATAAATAACAAGTGCTCTGGCTTCCTTGCCTCCTGTAGCATTTTGGAGTCCCAGTAGCTAACGGGTCCAGATTTCCCATAAACTTGCCTAGTCTATGGCCCACGCTGGCCACTGGCATTTCTACTATGTGGATCCTGGGGCAGGGGAGCTGGGGATAGCTTTAAAGGAGAGGCAAAGCTGTGGACAGGCTGAGGAATATAGGGCAGTGCTGTGTGGTGTGTCCCTGCTCTGCGGACTGCTTATTCAGGGCGATTTTCCCAGTGCCTGCAGTCCCTTAACGTTTTACGCCTCTCACCTTGTGGATGCTCCATCCTCGTTCCGCAAGGCATCTTGTTGGGAATCACACTAACCGGCCCAAAGCTCGTTTGCCAGCGCCGCTACGCCACATGCCTAACTTCCTGCATCGCGCTTCTGGCTCTCTTCTATTTTTACAACAATCGCCGCACTTGGGACGAGCCCACCAGCCTTCAAATGGCGACCCGTCTCTGGTTCATGGACACCAGCTCGCTCCTTGTGTTCCGTCGACGACGTATCCGAATCCTCCCCGATTTAACTCAAGGGAACCGGTGTCTTGGGCGATGGCTAGCCTTAACAACACATTTGTAGATCTGGCGGGATCAGGGCAGTGGGTGCTCCACCCGGTTCAGAAAAACGAGCAGGGTAAGTACAGTCATGTGGGGGTTTCTCTCTTTTATATTGGCTCTGTCCCTGGGTAGACTGCAGCATGTGAAGGCTGGCTGGCTTTTTGGAGAATGCCTATCGATTTTCTCGCAGCCCTTGTGCACAGCTGTCGGACGCCATTGACTGTAGAGCATGATGTATTATTCTGACGTGTAAAGGTCTAATGAGGCAAAGTGGGTTGAGGCAGAACCAGGCGGTTTTGTCTAGTCTTGCGCCACCCACCGTTACCCAAACACCCGGCAAAATAAATTAGCCTGGAATTAAAAGGTACATCTCTATCTTGCTGCCAGCTCACAGGGCAAAATTTGAGAGATTAGTTTAAGATTCGGGGACCTGGTAGCTTAAACCTTCCTCTGAAGCAGTGTTTCCCAACCCGGTCCTCACGGACCCATAGACGGTCCACCTTTCTGCTCCCTGCCAGACAGTCCTGTGAAGGATTACTGCTCAGCAAACGGCAAACCACCAGGGTTTCTCTAGCATTGGTGTCTTTCGTCTAACCTTGCTATTTGAGTCAATGTAGCTTAGCTTTGCCTGGAAGACTGCTGGCTGCAGTCGAAGAGTCGTGGCTTATTGCAGCCATTTCTTTCTTGTCAGTCCTTGCCCCCAACTGCATAATACACATTTTTCTGTTAATAATTAAACATCTTTACAGATTTCTATTACATTTTTGATAAGGGTGAGGTGTTTCCAATGCTTCAGAGTGGAAAAAGCCGATTGGCTTGGCATGGCTCTGTGCTCGCAACCTAAGTGCCAGTATTTATACATGTAAACGAGTGCTCTGCAAGTGTGTCCTTAACGTTAGTCTAGTGCTTGCTTCTTATGTTTTTGAACGCTTCCTATGTCAAGAATCCTTCCCAGGTTCTTTAATCATGAATGGTTAGTTAAACTCAATATTTCTCAAACATCAATGTTTAGATTAATTTTTTGGCAGCTTTCATGTACTGTACTACATAGCATTCCTATAGGTTCATCTATGTTTAAAACACACTATTGTTATACTTTGGGACACAGATGGACCCCTGCTTCTGAAAAATGCTCTGATGCATTTCCAGAAATTTGTGTATGTCAGAGCTGCACTGTTAAATGGTTTTGATTTGTTTTAAAAAGACTGTCTTTCAAAGCTCGCTTTTATTGTTGCCTTTGTAACAGTCACTAAACTATTCAGTCAAGGCCTTCTGGGCTTTGTTAGTAGAGCACTGTTGACAGGCCAAGAGGGGTTTGGGGATATCACAGTAATGGGCCGCTTGTCACAAAAATACCTTTCTTTGGGGGGGTGGTGGAACTTTTATGTCCACAGTTGCTTTGAGAAGTGTCTATTGTAAATGTAATTCGCTGCAATGTTCAGAAATCATGTTATAATTAAAGCATGTTTCAAGCATAACTAGCTCTCACTTGGTTGGTTTGCCCTGGACCCCAGGGGGAAGGATGAAGTTGTAACCATTTCATTTTCCACCTAGGAATCCTCACACAGTGTGAAAAACTAATATTCTGATGTCTTTTACGAGCTGGAAGCATTGGCACGTGCCCTAGCTAATTATTTTACCCTTGCTGTTTTGCCTTGGTAGACATTAAGGGCTTATAATCCACAGCCTTCCACCCTGACCTAGTCTGTCTGAATTTCTTAGACTTCCCCATATGGCGCAGATTAGTTATAGACCAACCCTGGAAACCAAATCTCAAAGAAACAAATGCTCAAAACTGATCAAAGTCCCAGGAGGGGGTGTTTATCCAGGGCAGTGGTCTGTCCGCGATATCACTGCAATCCATCAAAGCAAGAGCCCGAGTTGAATCGCGTAAGTGACGGTAGTTCCACACACACGTCGTCAGACGGGAAGATTGCGGGGGCTGTTTGGGTGAGGGTCTGCTTTAGGTTCTTTGAGACCTTTGTGGGGTTATCAAAACGTATGGGGGCCAATCCACCCCCTTTCTGAACCTTGTACTCAGTACCCTGCCATCTGTCTATATAGGTCTAAATCGGTAATAGGATAAGGAATTAAAGGGACGCCTTCTGTAGTGTCTGTACTGTGAAATATGCCTCAGATCTGTGTGATGGATTCCCCCCCTCCACCCAGTGACCTTTGTATCAGGTTCGTGCGACAACTGTCGTGAGCCGAGGTTGTGACTGAGTGATTAGTCAGGCTTTGCAAGGGACTTTCCGTGCCTGTCCCGGCTTGGTCTCGTCGCCGTCTCTGAACGGTCACAGGAGTGGCAGGTTGTGTGAGGTGAGTTACGGGTGCAGGAACGGCAGACCCAGTGCCAGGAAGAGACGCCAGTCTGTCACCTGCACCAAGGAAAGGCGGCCAGTTGGGGCGGCAGGCTGGCCTGTGCTGTGCCGTTCTGTGCCGTAGCGGATTTCAGCCCGTCCCGTTTATGCTTCCCATCGGCGGTCACTGACGCCTACACATGGATATCGGCACTTCTCTGAGGAGATGTTGGAGGTTTTTCAGCCGTCCGTCTCCGTGATTGAGGAGCACGCCCGTCTCAGCTTTCTGGGTGTGGCTGGAGTGGGCCGCCCCGTCTCCCATCACGCAGAAGCACCAACGCGAAGTAGGTCACGCCTTCCTTCCCGTGAAATGATGTTTCCTGGCTTCCATGGGTGATTTACATGTCAACTGGGGAGGAAGCGTTCCATCAGATTAGAGAGCCTGACCTGTGTCTGCGAGGCACTTCTTGTTGGAAAGACAAAAAAAAAAGGATAAATTAATCTTCCCCCATGTTCTATTTATTCCTCACGATTTATTCTAGCTTAATCACATTGCACCACAGAGCCACCTGGGTGTGCGGGAAATTAAGCACTGATTTGAAAGGGGCCATTTGCAAGCTGTGATGAGACACTGGGGATGTTGTGGCTTTGTTGGTAGGGGTCTGTTTACACGTTTGTCCCGGTGGGTATTCGTGTCAAATAAACTGGCTAGAGCCGGTCAACTTTAAGAGACCGCAATGCTGTTTATCAGTATTCGGTATTACATATTGACAGCATGGCTGCTCTCCTTAGCTTGGTTTTTGAGGCAAGATGAAGAGGGATCCGCCTTATTAGCCAATGATATGCGTAGTCTCAGGGAGTGAAAGGGGGAGGGACACTCTGGGGGGCCAATCAGCTTTTAGCTCAAACCAGTCCCCCTGTCCTGCATACGCCCTCCGCTCAGAATGAGGGGCCTGCGAAAGGCCAACCTGTGTGACATTTCATTATACAAATATTTAAAAAATCTCTCAAACAATCTTTCCTTCACAGGCAGTCTGCTGCCGGTCTTCCATGGGAAGTATCTTTCAGATTTTGGCTGCCATGAACTGCAGCGCCTGGCAAGGCACCAGGCTGGGGCAGATATCTGATACCCAGCTTTGTCCCGTGCCTGTTCCGCCTCCCGTGGTCTCTGTGAAACCTGTTTTTTGGTCAGGGAAGGTGTGTTTCAGCCTCTCCCTCTTCCCCTTTCTCTTCCGTCTTTTAAGCGGAGCAGAGAAGCCGGAAGGAGATATTAAGCCGGGCAGCGATCCAGCGAGGGATCCCGGGTAGTCGCATTCCTGCTTAGCTGATGATGCTTTATTGCACCCAGTAGGCAGGACAGGTTTTCTCTGAAAGATTAAACTGAGATGGAAGCGTGACCCTGGCATGACAGCCAATGTTAGGAGGTGAGCCGAAGCCCCCAAATGGAACGACCCCCTTCAGCAGGGGGCAACCCCAAATGCGAGGGTCAGATCAAAGGCCTTGCAAACTACTGATGATCACAGAGCCCAAGTGTAAGGGTTCACATGTTACCTTCCTGAAGATTTAGGAAAGTGTACCTTGAGGAGGGGAAAAAAACTATGTGCACAATAGACGCTATTCATGGCCCTTTTGTGACTTCCAGCTGGAATTTTGACTGCTGAATGTACTCCGGGCTACACTGAATCCTGCCTCGATTTAGGGGGGGGGGTTGAAAAACAAAGCAAATCTCGGCGGATTAGCCTGCATTCTTTGGGTGGAGGGCCGGCCTCCCGTCCACAGTAAGAACACAGGCAACTGCGAAGTGGTGGAATCCGTGCCATCAGCTGAGGCAGCAGGCCGCACGACAGCAGGCCGCACCAACAGGGACGCCCTTATTCGTTTGCCGAAGGTGTGTGCAGAAAGGCTACGAGGAATGGCTCCGATCTCCCTTTTCTCGTCATGTTAAGACACATGGTTGATGCTAATTGAGTTTTTTTTTTTTTTCTTTTTCTGAAGGCCGACTTCCTCTCTCTCGTCCCGTCCCCCCCCCCCCATTTTATTTATTTTTTTTGCTTTTATCACAATTTAAAAAGGCACCTTCACCACCAAGCAGACTGCTGGGCGCTAAGCGAAACACCCAATAGGTCCGTCTTGTTCATCCTGTGGCGGCGGCCAGGGACGGCAAATGCCACGGTTACCTTGGATTGTCGTTTCAGATGGACGTCCACGCTACACTGGGGGGGGTTGGGCTGGGCGTCGGCATGGGAGCAGTGGCTGATTGTGACCCATTACTCAGTGTCACCTCTACTTCTTGTTGGGCCAGTAGGGTCCCGCCGAGCTGAATCCCTCTGCCACCAGCTCACCTCCAATTACACACCAAGTCATGATTAATGCACATTTAATAGGCCCTCATAAACATAGCATTACAGTATTATCTCATTTGCAGGCAGAATTGGGTTGGGGGTAGGGTTGAGAGCTCGCTCTGTTAGCCCTTTTGTGAGTCATAAAGCCTCCCTTATAAAACTGTGAGTTAACAGTGGGGTGGGGGGGGGGGCTTGTTCCTGAGCGCTTTGTGCTTTTGTGCTGGTCGTTCCGTCCTTCTGGTGTTACCCACTAATCCCCTGTTAGAGTAAAGGGAGGAGACACTGAAGCGGAAGGTTATTATGCTAATAAGTCAAGTTGCTTGTCATGGGGGGCGGGGGGGGGGGGGGGGTCGTCTTTTTCGCCATTAACCATGTGGATCACCACATAGATTCAGAAATATCTGCCTTTAAGTAGGAAGAGTCGGATCACTGAAGTGTCTGTTGACTGTATGAGCATTGGGCACCTAACATAGCAGACAGCCCTGCACTTTCTCACTGTATTTCTCTCTAAAGATATTTCATACGGGTCAAATGCTTTGTACAAGCCTTCAACACGGGAGCGTTTCCTGGCATCTTTGAACATTTTTGGTCAGGAACCTTGCGGATACACTCGGGTCCTTCAGCAGCTGTGCCTGTTCTGGGGTCTGGGCTCTGCAAGTCTGGCCAATAACTTATTGCAGGTTTATTCTTGTTTGCATTAAGGTCTGCTCTCCAGCGAGTGACCATTGGCCTTTGCTGCTCACAAGGCCTGTGCCCTTAGAAAGCAGCTCAAGCAGAATAGCTCTCATTGGGTACGACGAGTGGGTTTGAAATTAGATTTATTTTTAAGCTTGGAGGTTGTGTCACAACTCAGGTTGGCCCAGACTGTGGTGAATATTGCACTTGGGTATGGAGTCTGGTACATATGCACCTGTCAGTGGAAACAAGTGGCAACAGCAAGTCTCACGAGCACCACCGGCAGTCATAATAGGATTCACAGGGTAAAAAAAAAAAACTCCACAGGAACACAAAGCAATTTGTTCCGACACCCTAATCGTTATTTCAGATTCGTCGCTGCCGTCACCCTCGATCCTGTTCTTGATGGTGGCAGTATGCGGGATGTATAATGTATGAAATTGAAGAGTAATTATAAAAATAATTGGATCTTGATAACAACAGTGATAAATGAGCAGCTGCTTAATAACTTCTTGTCTCTCTCTCTCTCTCTCGCATGAACCCGACTCTCGCGACCCAAATCCGAATGTCATCTAATCTCCAGGTAAGCAGTGAAGCCGCTAACCTTAATTAGCATAATGACTTTTTTTGTCGCTACTATGACAAACACACGTCAGTATTTATGATCTTGCAAAAAGTGTTGCTAATGACCGCAATGTATGGGGTCATTCATCTGTTGCCTAAGAAGCATGCTAACAGATCTGTGCATAGTCCAGTTAATAGGACTGCATGGAGACGTTTTTATAGTCCTGATTAGGTTTCGTAAAGGACCACTGTGAAAGCTGAGCAATCAAATGAGGCTTTTATCTCCAAAGCAAGCTTTATATGTTTATATTTGCTGCTTTTTATCCAGAGAGGTTTTTTCCCCTACATCAGTTAGGCTGTCTGTCTCTTTCTTTCTGTCGGAGTGTTTTAGGTAAAGTACATTTCTGAAGGGTTCTACAGTAGGGTGTCATGCCTGCAGCCTTCGTCTGTGGACATAACTGGTTGTCCACATTTATAAACATTACCTAGGCCTATGTGTTGCATTTTTGTGGGGTTCATTGGGCTGGACGTTCAGGGTTTGAATTCCTCCTCTGCTCTTCTCGTTTTGCATTGGTCTCCTCCAGGTTCTCCGGTCTCGTCTTGCAGCTTAAAGTCCGGTGAAATAGGTATCTGTAAACTGTCCTGGCATGTGCCCTGCCTTGGACTGGCACCCCCTCCAGGGTGCACCCTTACCCTTTGTTGCCTGTGATGAGCAGTTGGAAGGGGGATGGTTTGGTTTTTGATCATAACAATTTCCTGCCTTGTCTCCGTAATTTGCTTCCTCAGCGCGATTTATAAATGGACAGTGAGTGGAGCACATCAGGAATAGATTGTGGGAAGTAAACGCATCCGTTTATGCTGAAGTGGTTTTCTGTATTTTATATAGATGTATATCCTGTGCATGGAGTCTGGGCACTGCCGTGATGGTGTGTACCCAGGCTTAGCTTTCAGAGAGCAAGCGATGAGTGAGTTGAATGCAGATTCCATGGCTCTGACTTGCTTCTGGCATATTCTGTCCGAAATGGCACCACCGTTCCGTGCTTCTGAAGTGGAGAGTGGACAGCATGCCAGTCTGCGAGCTCCCTAGCTGCCTGTGTGTTTTCCCCTTATCCCCCTCCTGCTAGGACCGATGTTCCCCGCGCCTCCATCTTTTTCCCCTCTATCTCATCACCTTATCGTCCCGCTGCAGCCCAGACGCCGCTAAGCCGGCACGTGGACAGAAATCTGATGATGCCTTTGTGATCCGCGTCGGCTGCAGACGGAGCCTGCACTCGCATTCAATCCCAGATAATGCCATCGCCGGTCCTAGGATGCAGGCTGGCTGCCCTCATCATGGGACAGATGCCGGGGCATAATCAGAGGCGGAGCCACAGGGTCATTGCCCCCAGCTGACAGCTGATTGGCTCCTGGAGTTTCCCCTCCCCTGTCACTCACCGATTTCAAAACATATCATTGGCTGATAAGATTAATCTCTCTTATGCTCCCCACTTTATAAAATCCTAGACTCACCCCTGAGCAGCTGTTTTAATACCTATATTTACACCATGCACATTGGAGTTGGCTGTATGCGGGAGCATGCAGTGCCTTGTGGCATCCTGTCTTCCAACAGCCTAATGAATCTCAAGGGCACCTGTACAATGTGACCCTGCCATGGGTATTAGTGCAGAGAACCTTTCACCCCCTAAACTGCCATGAGATGGCGGTCTTTACGGGGGCATCAGGGGTCATAAGAGGGTGTGTAACTTGCACAGAGGGGCCAATGTTATCAGCCAATGATATGCTTTGAATCTGTGAGGGGGAGGGAGCACGCCAGGAGCCAATCAGCTTTCAGTTTTCTGTTGTGTCTATGTCATGCAATCATCCTGGAATTGCCCTGCCAATCTTGCCGTGTCTTCCAAACATGGTGGAGGGTTTGGCAGTCCCCTCGTGCTCATCTCGGATGGATATGGATGTTTGGTCTCCACCCTTCCATGAGCCCGAGACATTTGTGTGTGTGTGTGTGTATTTGCGTTATCAGTCTATGCTGTCGTCAGAGATGAGTCAGCTTGTTTACGAACAGAAGTGGGCCAGGCATAGCAGGAAATAATAATAGACATTTTAAAAGCTCTGTACTGAACTGAGTGGGTTCCACTCTTGCGGACAGGTCTGAGCCCTCCTTTATTTTTGGATTGGCACATGCGGGCCAAACCACAAAGCTTTTAAAGAGATGAAAAAAAAAAATAGGAGACTTATTTATGCATTTGTTGGGTGAAAGCACAATATCTGTATTGATGCTGTCATGCAGCCGTCCCCCAACGAGATGTTACCCTAAAATCTCTTGTGTCCAGCGATACCATCCGAGATGCCCTCTCCATCTCTCGCTCACTCTTTCTCTCTTTCTGTTCCTCTGTCTCTCTGGGGTGTTCATGGCTTTTTTTTCCCGCACAGAGACCTGTGGATGTTTTTAGTACAAGGCGAATTCTGTTGGCTTGTTCATTCCACTGAGAGGAGGCGTGCTTGTCAACGTGCTTATTGGTGGGAAATGCTGTCTTTATTGCTTACTTTATTTGATCGTTTTAACCACAAACGAGCACATCGCCATGCCGTCAGATGAACACTTTATCAACAATGACAATGCTCGGTACAATGGACGATTAATGGGCCTTGTGCTTAATATGGGGGAATGTGTGGAAATGAAAGCGGTTGCCGTTGTCCTGTGCTGTGTCAGGTTTCTGATTTAGGGTAGCCCACTGCGAATCTGCTGTGAGAAGTATGTGTAGGAATCGAATGGAGTTGTCATGCAGGACACCTCTGCTTGTGCCACTGTGCAGTCAGCTGATGGCTGGTTAGAATGTACCAGTGTGCCTAATCCATCTCCAGTGAAATTCAGAGAAAATGAATTTGGATTGAAACCTGAGGTTGGGTCCGTTTGCCTTCATACATGTTGTTGAAATTAACTTTGTGCCATGGGGATCATGGGTGATGCGTGAGGATGACGCTCTCACAGGCACTTAATCACAGGAATGTCCGTCCCATCGACTAGGGAAAAATACTGGGCTTCCTGTGTAATTCTAACTGCTAGATACTTCAGGGAGGCACTTAAATAGTGGAGGTGTTCAGTGTTCACCTTCTGGCGCCTGGTGTTTTGAGGCAAGGGACTTTGCCAGCACTCTCCATCCCTGCTGGGGCGTAGACAGAGCATTGCAGCATCCCTGATTGCCAGCCACTGCTTAGCTTGCTGATTTTGCCAGTGCGGGTCAGGAGTGACGAGTGAGATCGTGGAGAGTGGTAGTGCTGGGATGAAGCTGGATTCTCGAAGCTTCATTGCACAAACTAGTGCCCTTGTGAGGCTGATTGGCTTTGAGGAACACTGTGAAGAGAGAAATAGCACATAAACGGTATTTGTCAATGGAGGAACAGAATTTCACGTTGACCTCCCTGATACCTCTAATCGTTAGCATTAGCATGGTGAACATAACCTTTTCGATTTTAGATACAGTGTTTGGTTGATTTGTGTAACTGCTATTAGCTCTTGAGTGGATTTTGTGTCTTTCATATGCCACTGGGCGTTCTTGTTGACGGTTTGTGATTCTGTTGCTTGTGTGTATGTGGAACACTGACGTGGGCAGCCTTGTTACATGGGCGTTATGGGGGGGCTCTTCCTAGCGACATAACACACAAACGGCACATTTCCACATTACACTCTGTCAGTCTGCGTACTTTTTTTTTTATTTTTTTTAATTGAGCTATGCTGAACCATCTGCCTTTTTTTTAATTTGGTATCCATCCACTGTTGTAATTTGAAATGAATCACTCTGCGCTTTTAGCAAATGATAATTGCTGTGTTCACTGTCACTGTAACCATATGACCCAGGCTGCCTGTAGACGGATACAATACAATAGCTTCGACAATAGTTTCCTCGGCGCTTTTCACACCAGTCACCCAGCGGCAGTGAGATTCGGGTATAAATTACATTGTGGTTTATGCTGCGGTGGGGTGGGGGGGGTGCAGGGGTTGGCGGCCAAGGCCCTTTGCGTGTATGAACGCCGTGTCTCCAAAGAGAGCCGGAATCTCTCCTGAAAGCCTCCTTAAAGGCTGAAGGGCTTCAAAGCCCAGGTCCCCATATTGCCTGACCTTGCGGAGCTAAGCGTTTTCGATGGCGCGGCACCTCTTCTCCCAGGGGGATTAATAAGGCTCTACTGCAAAGGTGCTCAGGGTTTCGTACATCCTCACGCCTCTGCTCTCTGCCTGCGGATCACATTCTTCCCTTGTCAAGCAGGTGCACTTATTCAGAGAGATGTGGATTTACCTTTTGCTCAGCTGCCTGTTTACCAACAAAAGGGAAAGTTAAAAAACAAAAGCAGGTTAAGCAGCTCACTGAAGTATACAGGAGGATTGCCTTTTGATCTGAAGCTAAGCTGATGAAACAAGTGCAGTACGTTATCCTGTCGAGTTAGAGGTCAGAGCAGGAGCCAAAGATCTGGGTACCAACTTCACCATCCTATACAGTAGATCGATCTCTATGATCTGACCCTGTAATACCATTGATCCAGCAATATTTTTATATTAATATCTATAAATCACTGAGCAGTGACACTTGAAGGTGCTGAGCTTATTTTGCCGTAATGATCGGCTAACACATTTAGCCACTTGTAGGCACTAACCTAGGACGTGAAATTGGTGCTTGTGGTGTTTGCAGATAGTCTTGACATTTCCTCATGTTGTTCCCCTTGGTGTTTCAGGCTAAAACCTAAGGTTCAGCAAGTGCTCCTACCTCCCCAGCCAGACTACATTTCAGAGAGGCCTTCTCTGTCTCTCTCTTCCCCCAATACCGCAGAGGCCTCTAGCTCACTACCAGCACTAATCCTGTTTTGAAACATTTCAGGAAAGAGGATTATCGCACGAAGCCGTATGAATTCCGGAACCGTACACTCACACTTAATTAAATTTATAATTGTCTTCCGAACCCTCGCGTTTTTCCCCCTCGGATGTTTCCTCCCATAAATAAAAATCTGGGTTGCGTAATTAAGCTTAATTGATTTTCCTCACCTGGATATTTTCTTTTCCCCTCATCACCTTCGTAGACTGGGGAGTCTTTGTGCTTTGAAATGCGTGTCATTAATTCCCACGTGTACATCTGCGTTCCTAGAATAGTCATGGAAAAAGTCATTATGGAATTTGACTTGTGAGTAAAAAATTGGCCCGGAGTCTTCCAGCAAATATCAGTATAAAGAGGCAATAATCTTTTTAATTAAAACGTCTGCCAAAGAAGTAAATAATAGCACCTATCGCCCTGCACAGGATGTACTTTTCCAGGGAAGGTAAGTTTTAAGGGTGCAGAGGCAGGGATGGGACATTGAGGTTTGCTGCTATGTTGGGGGAAATGTAGGAGTGCAGTGGTCTCATCTACTGGTTATTTTGTGGCTGTGAAGACTGGGCTGTGCGCTACAAGCCTGCTGAGGCTGTTTACACAGCATTGGCACGATGGGGCCTGCGGCTTAAGGCCCCCTCTCAGCACAACTGTTTGTTTATTATGCAGATATGCTCGCCATTACTCACGAGGCCCGCTAAGTCTCGCCAATCATTCCCGTAATTCCTCAGGAATACCAGCCAGACGTCGGATGCTGTCTTCTCCGAGTGCCTCTAAATGACTTTTGTGAGGTCTGTAGACCCATGGACCGTGGAATCGGCGGAGGCCACCAGGGCCTGTAAGTTTGGCAGAGTTTTTAGGAACGCAGGGATCAGCAATCATGGAAAGGAATACCTTCGAATAACAATGCAAACCGATAAAGCTTGTACTAAGTATAGCCTGAATTATATGTGTGATTTTTAGCATAAGTGGTTAATATGAGTTTTGCAAATGGAAACAGACAAGTGGACATGATTTTAGCTCCCCCCCATGCCCCCTCCCCCCCCTTGTTTCAATGCGTTCTGTCTTCCAAGAAAAGACCACTTTACCACTCTGGCTATGGAGGCTTCCAGGAGATCAGTGAGCTGTGTGTCCAGTACACTAAAACAATCGAGGGAACCTTCATGAATCGGCGTACTGGTCCTCCATCATGCATCTTTAATGTGAAACTCAATGCCGCCACTCACTGCGTTCTGTTTTCCAGTCTTTACCGCCTTTTCCCTACCTGCTGCATGGATGCGGCTATCTAGGGCAGGCTGCACTGTTTACATCATCGCATCTGCTCTTTCTCTTACTCATGCAGCTGCTCTGGTCCCATTGCCCTTTCGGTCTGTGGTGCTGTGTTGCAGAACTCCTTGCTACAGTGCAGTGTTGAGCACTGTGGGTCTGAGCTTCCTTGACATCTTGTCAGTCCTGCGTGGGTGAGGCCTGCAGTTTCCCCTGATCGCCCCTGTGCCCGATGTGATGCTGCAAATTGCCTCTAAGAACATCAAGCGTTTCATGGGCGCTGTGCCAGGGCTCAGCCGCCCTACTTGCTTCTGTTCAAACTCTAAAGACATCCAGTCCCCAAGTCGTCACCTGCTGCCTTTTCCACTACAAGCCACATGTTGCTGGGTTGTGATTTTTTTTTTTTATTAAATGTTTATGGGAGCTAGATGTGTGGACTAGCGGTGTCCTTGTTTGAACACAAGGCGTAGCTCCTACACAAACATCTGCTTGTACGTGCACATCGCTACTCGCCACTAAACAGCTGATAAAGCATTCAGTGACTCGTGCAGGGTATCATTTTAAACGGAGGATGTGATTGTAGTGGCTTGAAAACATCCATTATTTATCATCTGTGATTGTCTCACTGTGTTTCCAAGATTCTGTGTTTGTGTGCATGTCGTCCGTTATTGCGTCTGTGTACAAATGTGTGCGTTGCCAGAAGCAGTTCTTATTCATGTCCGCACAGGACACGTGTTTACTAGTGAAAGATGTTCCATTCCTGTCTAGCAGGGTGCCGATGATAGAACAGTCGAAGATGGACTCACAACCTTGCATTGTTGCCAGGTCCCAGTCTTCTGTGCAGGGATGGAGAATCGATTGCATTTCGTTGCACCCGGGCACCTTGCACCCTTGTTGACATCCCTGGGATTCGCTGACTTTGGGCTCACGGGGGGTGCATGGATCTGCAGAACAATCCTTTAAAGATGCATTACGTGTAGCTGCTGAATTAATGGGGGAGGATGTTTTTAGATTTAGTTTCAGGAAAGCAGCAGATAGATTCCCGTGTATGTTAATCACCCCGCCCCCCCAAGTAAGGCATTACCTTTCAGTGTTGCCATTTATGCTGAGCTTGAACTAGCTCTGTAAGCATCTGAGACCTGATTTAGCTAACATACTTGGTGAGTTGGTGTGAGTTTGGGGGGGGGGGGGGAGCGATTCACAGTGGCAGCATCCCGCACTTCATCTGTTCATCGGGATGTGTAAATCAGGCGTGTATTTAAATTCTGGGGGAGAGCCACAGATGGAGAGTCTCAGCATGTCTCATGTAAATCAAGCTTAGCACGCTGGGCTGTGGATAGGAGGGGTGGGGCCTGAGGGACTGATGTGGAGGTGTAGCGAGATGGCCAATCTCGTGCGTGTAAGTTCAAAGATGACCCCTGGCTAAATGATGCACAGCAAGGGCATAATGGTTCATAAACATGGGGTGGGGCGAGCCGGTGTCTCTAAATGGCCCGCAGTGAGATTCGGTGCCCTGCAATGGACTGGCGTTCCAGTTTTCTGGGATGGGCTCCAGACTCGGCACGACTCGGTACTGCATAAGCGATTATGGAAGATGGATGGAAGTTTTTATTTCTGAGCAAATCATTTTTTTTAGTGTTCTAACTTTAATGGAAAAAAGTCCATTGTTCTCATGTTTAGTTGCAAATAATATAGTCTCTTGTGCAGTGGGTCCCATACTGGGAGACTTTCCAGGCTACTGTTTGTGCATTTTCCTCATCGCTGACAGTTCTACTTTTACGAGGAAACTGCAACTGCACTAAAGAAATCATGGCCGCAGTTTGCAATTCCCGTTCGACCAACCGGGCAGGTGATACCATGCAGATATTCCGTTTCAAAGCTATTGTTGACACGCTCCTCATATCCCCCGACACTTTCTCAACCTTTGTCTCTGATGGTCCAGATGTGGTATAGGATGTCCGTAAGGAAACATCACTGCAACTTTTTCCGTTACCCCGTTCAAAAGAGATTGAGGTTCCCGTTTTTAGCTTTTATATTGTGATTACAAGGTTGTGTTGAGGAACACTGTTGCATTCATTTTCCTCACTTAAATGGTGATAGTTTTTTTTTTTACCAATTTGTATTTTTGCTGAGGTCAGATTTTTAGTTGCCAATCAGAACATGGGGAAAAATGTTATCATTGCTGTTTCTAGTCATTGAACAGTAGCCTTAAGAGGTTCTAGCTTTGTTTGGAAAGATGTGTAGCTCTTACTCAAATACTGCTTACTGGCCTGCATTGGAAGCTCACCCTAGCTACACTTAGGCCTAGTCCACTCCTCAACAGCATGTTGGCCAGTGGTGGCTTGATGGTTAAGGAAGCATACTTGTAATTGAAAGATTGCAGGTTCGAATCCCCGACCAGCAAGGCACCACTGAGGTACCCTGAGCAAGGTTCCACCCCCAAGCACTGCTCCCCGGGTGCTGAATTAGCTGCCCCCTGCTATGTCACATCGTCACATATGGGTTAAATGCAGAGGACACATTTTGTTGTTGCGCACTGTGTGCTGTGGTGTGTTAACAATGACCACTGATCACCTAATTCTAATATGTGTAATGGAATTTGTTGCTTCGGACAAAAGTGTAAAAGTAAAATGAACAGCAAACTCAATGTGAAAGCACTGTCTGCTAAACCGTTCCATTGCTGCATGTTAGACTACATTGTGCCGAAAGATATTCATACACCTTAAGCAAGCTGTTTATCGATGGGAACTAGTGTGGTGGTGACCATCCTGCTAGCTTGTGGTTTCATACCACGGAGTCTGTGGTTGCGGCTGGAGCCACGATGGATGATGAGGAGGCGTAACACGCCAGGGATGAAAAGCAGGGCCTCAGATTATTCCTGAGGAGAAGACAGAAGGAGGAGAAAACATTTCAATGTATGGGGTACAGATTGGTAGCTGTAGTGGCTGGAAACTACTGTAACCTTTAATGTTTTTGTTTGTTTTTTGTTAATCAAGCAACAGAATGTGGTCTGTTAGGTCAGTGGGTCAGGCCAACACCTCAGTCTTGCCTGAGGATGGTGGCTTTTAATACGCGGTGTACCTTAACCCCCAGTGGACTGCAAAATGCTGTAATGCTGTATAACTTTTTCTCTCTTTAGAAAAATCTAGGATTTGCAATATTGAGAAATATTGAGTTTTAGGTTGAAAGTAATTACCTCTGGGCTTCTTGTATTCCATCAATCCATTTTCCAACCACTAATCCTGGACAGGGTTATGAAGGTAATATATATGAGGTTAATGTATTTCACTGCGATCAGGCAGCATACATCATGATGTAATTTGGGAGGTTTTTTTTTTGTTTCCTTGACTTTTAAATACACACACACACACACACACACACACACTACCAGCCATTCATTTCTATGGACAAAACCCTAATCCCATCAATGACAACCCTAACCCCTACCCAACTCCAAAAGTACCCAAACAAAATACAAGACTGACACCTTTTAGTCTTTTGATTGCATTCACTGATTTTCATAAAATTAACTTTCCCCTTGTGGGGACCAAGAAATGACATGTGGGCACATTTGGTCCTCACAATGTAATCAAAATATACATATAATACACACACACACACACACACACACACACACACACACACACACACACACACACACACACACACACACCCTACCAAATTTCCGGACCATCCATCCATCCATCACACCATTCTTCCATAGCCACTTCACCAGTACAGTGTCATAGTGAGTCTGAAGCCTATCCCAGGTCACATAGTGTAAAAATTAGGGCTGTACCCTGGACGGGATGCCTGGCACATACGCATACATGCTCATACAAGTAGTTTTCATTACTAAGTTGACGTACGCACAATGTCACAACAAAACACAGCAGTAAACGGTGGCCTTATGTAAACCAGAGCAACGCATAAATAATGCATGAGTGCACTGTTTGGTACCAAATTCATTTCACAACTGCAATGAGTGCAAAACACTACTGCTTCATGAATCATAAGCACAGTTTAATTGAATTTTATACTCTGAATACTGCAGGTATGAATTAGCAGACTAGGGAAGGGGCAAGGTATAGAAATGCTACCCTTGGGATGGGGGGGGGGGTGTCAATAGCACCCTAGGGTTTGAGCAGGATGAGGAAGTAGTACCCATGAGAGGGGGGCAGGTAGAGATGCAGCGCACTTGAGGGGAAAGTTAGGGTTGTAGCACCATAGGATGGGGGCAAGGTATGGAAATAGAACCCTTGGGAAGGTCTTGGTGGGGAAGTACTACCCTTAGGATGGGCAGGGTATGGAAGTAGAACCTTTGGGAAGGTCTTGGTGGGGAAGTACTACCCTTAGGATGGGCAGGGTATGGAAGTAGAACCCTGGGGAAGGTCTTGGTGGGGAAGTACTACCCTCAGGATGGGCAGGGTATGGAAGTAGAACACTTGACTTATTGGTTAGGCTCTGCTTTGTTATGAGTAATAGGGATTTATTGATCATTTTCCACTCTGATTGTTTGGTTCAGTTTATGGGGTTTTTCTGTGGGACACTAATCCATAAGACTCCTTACCGTACTCCTGTTTATATGATTCCCTACGGCCTGTTATATTTACATTTATTTATTTAGTCGATGCATTTCTCCAAAGCAACATACAAGTGAAGAAGGCGTGGGGTCAGATCCCACTCGGCACAGGGTCAGCCAGCTTCCAGCACCCCTGGAGCAGCTGAGGTTGCTCTTTCGCTCAAATTATCCCGGCTTACTAATCTCTGGATAATAATTACGTCTTGCATTATACATTATACCTTTTATTTTGAAATTGGCCGGACTGCCATTCTGTAATGTTACGAGGTAATGGTTGTCACACTTGTTATGCTTGATATGATAGATTAATTCCCAGATAAATGATACTATCATGACGTGAACATTGACGCAAGTAACAAAGGTGAGCAGTGCTTGCTACCGCTTTTGTGGTGAACATCCTATTCAATGCACCCCCCCCCCCCCAACAGCGAGCATGATGTAAAAATAGATGAGCTTGTTTGGCATCAGGGACCCATCCCAGATAATGGCAAGGGAGTAATTGGCTGTTCCTATCTGAGGTGCATTGGAAGTGATAAAGGCTCCGCTTTCAAACCCCAGCTGGGTGGCCAGGCTTTTGATGAAATAGAGGATGGTGTGGGAAATGGCTTCTTTTTAATCCCGCTGCCTCATGTGAGAGACAATGAGGTTTCGCTTGTGAAGCGGAGACAGAAGCCGCATCATAGGACCCAATAAGTCCCCCAACCCCCCCCCCCCACCAGTCGCCGTTGTGGGCACCATAAATTATAGAATGGAAACCTGAGGAAGGTGCAGGGAGTAAGGTTCTCTCACATGGCTGCTGCTCTTCTTGTGGGGTGCCCCACCTCCCATCCGCGTTGCTGTCGTGATGTCGGCGGGACCTCGCGTTGGCGCCATTCCGCAACAAACCAAGTGTGGTCCGCTGTTGACCTGTTTTCTAAAGGAAACGCCACATCCCACTGCCCTTTGGGTGCCTGTTAATGTTGTTCTTCTTCAGCTTGTTTTTTCTCCTTTGTTTTGATCCACACAGTAGGCACACCCTTCCCCCAAGTGACTCTTGATCTTTGTCCCATTCCTCTGGAGCTACTGTGGGCCTATGTGATATGAAGCTTGGATCAGAAGCTATGGTTCTCTCTCTGCTCCTGTATGTTCCATTGATTCACTCGTCGTTGCGGAACTACCTATTGAAAAACACCTGTAATTAACTGCAGTCATTGAAACTTGGCAGACTAGAAGCCCTCCAGTGCAGGGCAGGGCAGAGGTGGCTGGCGGATGTGGGTTTAAGTACAGTGGTTCCTCGGGGAGGTCAGTGTAGATGGGGAGAGATTCCCACAGGAAGTAACTACAAAGAAATGAAGAGGCAGATGCTTTGAAATTGAGCTCTCGGGGTTCTTTCTAAGATTTGACCATTTAGTGATGAGATGATCTCAAGATGCAAGTCAGTAGGTTGCACCATGATTAAGGAACTGATCTTGAGAACAAAGGGCTCCAATCCCTCTGGTATTGTCCTTCTGTCCTTGAGCAATGTACTGAAATGAATTAATTCTGTGAATATTTAACCACAAAAACTGCTTATAGTGTCTAATTTAACTTGATTGATACTAAATCTGATTCTGCAATGAAGCTTTTTCTTTTTTCGAGGGTATGCTCCATTTTGCATGGACTGATGGTGGTGTCCGAGTAGCTTGTGTTGGTGTGTTTGGTCTCCATATTCGTTGGTTTAATACACCAGGAAGGGTTCACATGAAAACCAGATTCAATACGCATGTGTTCCCCAGGGGAACCAACAGAGATACATGATCTGGTCTTTGTGCCGAGGAAGTCATTTATCCTGCCTGCCGATTGCCACTGTTCATCCCATGATCTGTGGGTAGCCCCAAGTCTGCAGGAAAGAGCTGTCCTCAATGATTATGGAATCTATGATTGCTTAATGGATCCAGAATGAGAGTGGGATCCATCTCTTGGCATTCCAGCGTCGAGCCATCTGTGATCTCTATCGACCCTTTCCATCTCAGTACGGTGTGACAGGCTTCCTGCAGGCAGCCTAAGCATAATGAACTTTTCTCGGATTACAATGTGCTGTAAATTTAGGTGCTGGGGGATTTCTTCCTCACTGGTGTCCAGTTCTGGTGATTTCAGGTGTAGCGCAGTGGGTTAGAAATCTGTACCTGTTTTTGGAAGGTTGTGGGTTCCAATCAGAGTAATCATCTCACCATTGGGCCCTTAACCCCAGGTTCTTCAGGGGTGCTGGACACTGAGCCAGGGTTCTGACTCGCAAAACCTGCTCTCACATATATACATATAAACACACACACACATGTGTATCTGTGTCTCTCACTGAGAACGATAAGGAATGATTAAATGATATTTGCACAAACATGAGTACAGGTACACTGGAATGCTTGTCTTTGCCTACCCCACCAGGCTCCATAGCTTGGGGGGGTCACAGCACAGGGTCAGTCAACATCCAGGGCCCCTGGAGCTGTGGGTTAAGGACCTTGCTCAAGGGCCCATGGACATGTGACTGTTCTGCCAAGGCCAGGGCTTGAACCGGTGACCTTCTGATCACAGGCAGAGAGACTCAGCCCACTGAGCCACTCACCGAGATTGGGTATGTGAAAACTACCCACTTACCCCATGGGCATAAATAAAGTACATCTATTATATTCTATTCCAATAAGTGCCCTGTGTTGGGGGCATGTAATATATTTGATTCAATCCAATGTGAGGGGGGTTTTCTTAAAAAAAAAAAAAAAAAAAAGGGGGGGGGGGGAGCCAGGCCCCACCCGAGGGCATTGAAGCACCCCTATAATCTGTTAATGAGCACTCCTGAAATCCTGCAGGAGAACCAAGTGCCTGTTATTGACTCGCCTCATTACCGCACTGCTACTGGCTCCGCAGTGACAGTTCTGCATTTTTCCCTTCTGGCTGCCGAGTGAACAAGCGGTGCCGGTAACAGTGACCAGCTCGTAGCTGGAATCAGAGGCCGGTGGCAGGCAGGGCTCAGTGGTCAGCCTCTCAGTATGTGACCGTGTGGTAAGGAGTGTATGGAGGGGAGAGCTGAAGGTGCACTGCAGGGACTTACTGACTCTACCATAAGTCAGTCATGTTGCATAAGTCTGGAAGGTCTCTATTCACTACAGAGAAGTTCTCAGGAGGAACTGGAATACAGCATGTACTACGGGGTACACTGAATTGGACTTGCATTTTGTATGGGGCGATACAGTTCAGATCATGTAAAGTGTAGAGGGAATGCATCTGTAAAATGTCCTGTAGTATATATTCAACAATTCCTTGTGTTGCCATCTCAGCTCGCAGACAGCATGTGGTAATGGTGAGAGCTTCAGTCAGAACAAGGAGTGCAAACACATGTTTGGTCCAGTGGGCTCTGACCGTGAACACCCAGACAGGACGCTTTAACAGTGCTTTTTTGCTCCTCTGGGAGAGTGTGGGGGGTCGTGAAGGAGGACTGTACAACAACTATAGATGGAAGGGTTAGTAGTTGAGTCCAGAGAAGGTTTTGCGTAGAGAAGGTCTGGGGAGCAGATAGAGCACCAAAAATACATTACAAAATCTTTTGAAATATGTCTCTCTTGGCCCCAGCCAGCTGGTGCTGAATGAAGTATGATGAAAGGATGTACCTCATATTTCACTTGTCTTTTTCCAGCAGTGTAGCTGACTGAAACATTTCAGTGATGACGAATTTCTTAGTCATGGACACACATCTCATTAATATAGTAATATAATATAGATGTACACCCAAAAGAGTAGCTAAGTGCAGAATTCCAGCTCCTGTCTTCTTTGAATCTTGAATGTTGCCATTATGTCTGGCTCTTAGTAAGATCATTGTGGAAGCCATGATAGTCTTTGCCGTTTTCTTTTAGGTTGCGCTGCTGAATCGTATTTTATTTCCAGAAACTTCTGAATGTTTCTTGATTTAAAGTCGGCAGGCGGACTCATGGCTAAGAACACGCAACGCTAGGGTGAATGTCCTTAAAAGTTTTTCTTCACCAGAGTAGATCATTAGTGCCGCTGAGCAGCACGACGTTCATGGTGAAACTTATAACACTAGTATGGATAAAGGCGTCAACTGTGTAACTAAATGAAAATGTTGAGATGCTGTTTATGAGGAGCTGTGATTCTGTGATAACAGCTTAAGATAATCCTCCTTAGCACTGAGACCGGGCTGCTGTTTGCTGTGCTCAATTAAGACTGTTGGATTTATGCCCTTACAAGTGTATTGTACGTGAAGCTTAATATCTGAATTTCACTTTATCCTTTTACTAATGATGTGTGCAAATTACATAATGTCATGTACTATAGATGTACATTTACATAGAGTGTACCGATGGAGAGAAATAATTCATTGGTCATGAATGATTTATCGGTCTTGCAACCGTGTCGTCATTGAAACCTTGTATGTTCTGTAGGAGGGTTTCTGAGAAACTCGAGCTCTTTGTGAGTTCTGGGATTTCCACGTCTTTCCTCTGGAGCAGTTGCATGCAGGAATTCTGGGAAACCGAACTTGCCAACAGATGGCGCCCATACTCCCCCGTGCGGTCTGCTGGCTTTAGCCAGCTGGGTTCCATGTTTCTGTTGGAGGGGGAGAAAAACATCCTGGTCATTTCTCCAAAAAAAAAAAAAAAATTAAAATCCCCCAGCTGGGACACATAATCTGTCCGATCTTAGGGCCAGATGGCACTGCTGCTTCTACTGGGGATAGTAGTTTGTGCTGAGAGCCTCTTTGTAAACGCGGCGGCTCGGTGAGCGGGTGCGCTCCTCTCCCGCCTAGTTTGCCGCAGAAGCCATTGGTATGCATCTCAGGCGTCCCGGTGGAGGGAGGCCAATCTCGCGTCGCAGTGGGCAGCCTGTTTAATTTCCCGGGAAGACAAATCAGAGCTGTCAAACGCGTCCTGTCCCGACCACATTACCGGCCGTCCAGGTGGGCGAGAGCTGCCGTCGGTGTTTGCCCTTTTACAGCAGCACCCTAATTTCTCAAGGGCTTTTGCTAAAAACGGACGCTCAACTCGAAACAAAAATTACAGTGTTCGGTTACGCTGCCCTTTACAATCCTTGTTATAGAACATTTGCAGCAGATTAAGAAAATACATAAATATTAACAGAGTGGGTAGCTAATTGTTTACTGTGTCAGTCCTCATGGTGCCAGTTATGATCCCTCTGTATCTCAGATGGCCTGTGTGATAGGAGACGCTCCACCTTATTATTATTTATCACCGAACATGGATTGATCTGTTTGGATGAAATGGACCTAAAGACGTCAGGCCAATCACTCGTAGTGGCTTTTGGCGCTAACCTTGCATGTAGCATCTTTTTCAAAGCACGCCCTCTATGGAAATGGGGTGTCATCTCGGACAATGCTAGCAGCTGGAGATGGGGGAGGGTCATGTTACGAGCTACGATGTAGGTTTTTAATGCTCTCATTCACCTGTATCCCCTCCCCCGTGTGCAAACTCCTGCTACTTTTGGCTCCTTTTAAGTCCAAGTTTGAGGTGTGAGGCTGCCACCTTTTATTAAAGCCTCCAGATGAAAGTTTGTATCACCCGTGAGCTTCCTGCCACCACTGCATGTGACGCGAGTGGAATGGAAGGAGAATATGGGACCCCCACTAGATTTAAGAGTCTGGGACGAGGCCATGTGCTTCCAGCTGTCTGCTGGAGGGAGAAGGTCTGCTGTTAGCAGAAGGCTGGCTGTCATGGACAATCGTGTTTGTCAGCCAGGCTGGAAGAAGTAAAGGGATAAAGGAAACATTCATGAGATGTGGCAGCGGTCAGATCTTTATCCATTGGTCTGATTTGTTTCACCATGGTGCTGGAACTTGATCAGTGGTTGCCAAGGGAACAGGATAGTAAAATGTTTTGGATGGTTTGAGAAGAACCAAAGCTTCATTGACTTTGTAGTTATGGCTGTGTGCTTGTTTCTGTCTGACTCCAGGCAAAGTGCTCAATACGGACCTACGCCATTACCTCAGCCTGCAGTTCCAGAAGGGCTCTCTGGACCATAAACTCCAGCAGATCATCCGCGATAACCTCTACCTGCGTACCATACCATGTAAGTAGCAAATTCTGTTCACCCCAATGTCATCCATTTATGGGGGAGCTGTGTGGCTCAGTGGGTTTACGATGTTGTGCTGGTTGGTTGGCAGAGTTCTTGAGCCCTTGACCAAGGCTCTGAACCCCCCAGTTGCTCCAGGACTAACCCTACTCTCTCAAATGTGAGGCAGTTTGGGTAAAAACATCTGCTAAATCAGTTAAAAAATTTAAAAAAGCAACACACCACACCAAGCCTACCATTGTTCTGAGCACTACCATGCCATCACACTCTGCCCTGAAACAAGTACATGGGTTCCTGTGAGTATGCTGCTGGTTATGGATCAGTGCCCATGTCAGGAAGTTCATGGGTACAAATCCTACTGCTGGCAGAGCAGTCAAATCGCCGTCGGGCTCTCGAGCAAGGTCCTCGATCCCGCTTGCTCCGGGGACGCTGGCTGACCCTGTGTTCTGACCCCTAGCTATCCTCACTTGTACATCACTATGGGGGAAAAAAAACCATTTGCTAAATAAATGCAATAATGTAATCTCCAATGCCTCTTTGTTCTTGGAGCTAATTACCCTCTCTGCCTGCCCTAATTCAAGCTCTTCACTCCACCCATTCATAATGGGTAACAAAAGTGACACATGACTATGAATCATACCTCCAGATGCCGCACCTACCTCTGAATGCCACAGAGCATCGTTAGCTTTCATTCAATGGCCCTGAGACACACTAAAAATGCACCCCGCCGTCACTAAGTCTGGGGGCACTCATGATGCCGGGATTCATAACATGTCTGCTGTTTTTCTTTCTTCTGAACAAACGAACCTGTTGACTTGAACGAGTCCATATGATTCAAATAACACTGAAGCAGACTGAGTGCTTTGAAACTGTTATTTCTTTGAGGCGGCCTGTATGACCAGCGCTTTGACACCCAAGCCTGCTCTCGCCTGTGTATGTGTGTCTCATGGAGAGCGACGTGGGATATGTGAAAAGAGAATTTCCTCATAGGGATATCACTATTGTATTCTGTAACTGGCAAGTCTCACACTCTGTGTGTAGCTGTTTCCTGAATGCTTTGGCCAGTTCCTGTCCTATAATTTCGGACACTATAACTACCCCTCACAGCACTCAAAGCTCATTTCCGGCTATCTCTGCAAAGGCAGAACAGTAGCAAAAAGCGTGTGTGCAAGACAGCCTTCAAATGCTGGCCATTATCTGCTGTCTTCAAAGCAAGGTGTGGGCCTGTTCTGTGATTGTGTTACAGCAAAACTGTGCTTCATCACCTCAGTGCTGCTGTTCTTATTATTATTTGGTAAAATATTGAGTAACTGCCGTTGAAAACAAATTAATCACAAGGCTCATGTTTGATTTACCGCTCTGTGTATCAGCAAAAAAAAAGTAATGCGGCTTAATTACTGCACACATGAGTCATGTTGTTAATTGTGCCATATTTTCTGTTTGTGCAGCTTGACATGCTTGCAGCCAAAATTTTTTTTTTTTTTTGTGGCATATTTATACCACCTGAATATTTATAACTTTTTTCCCTCCCTGAGATTTCCCGGCAGTGTGGTGTGCTAGATGGTTGCTCGAATGGCTGCTGCTTCCTTTCTTGGCTCTTTGGTGATGTCTGCCATTGGCTTGGTATCCACTGGGCTGTGAGTACGATCGAGCTGGTCTCGCTCTCCTTTATGTACGATTCCTTGCATGACAAAACCCGCAGCTTGCACACTGAAGAGAAACAGGGTGCTGTGTTAGTCTTCATCTCTGCCTAGTGTGCTTAGGCATCATGCTTGAGAGGAAGAATTATGATGACATTAAGTGGCCGCTGCAGACAGGGAGGAAATAATTTTCTTTTTCTTTTTTTATTTTGGTGCTTGCATGTTCTATGTATGGGGACCTCAATGACTTTTTCCCACTGTATGACAATTACTGGTTTCATTTATTCAGTAACAATTCTTGTGTATAGTATTTTTTGCTTGTGTAATAATTCAGCATTAACTAATCAACTATTTATTTTACTGGTTAGGTTTTTGAATTCATACAAAACATAAAAATTGGAGAATTGGCCTCTTTTTTTGACCTTGAAATTTGAAATATTTTTTTTTGTGGATAATTCTCTCATCTGGGGTGTGGGGGTGTTGTCTTGTTGCTCCCACCTAAGTGGGCATCTTCAGAAAGCCTCTCACAGCAGCCACGGCCAAACTTGAATGATCCTCGAGTGACCACATGTGCCTAATTCCTGACCGATGACCAAGAAGCGTAGAAGGAATACGTCTATGGGCCGATATTTGTGCCACTAGAAACTGAATATGAATTTTGTATATTTGAATCTGCAGTTATCTGCATTACAAAACTGAATCTGAATTTAATCGTTTGAATCTGAATTCCAGTAACTCAAAATAGCATTTATCCTACCTTGAAAAATTCAGTTCGCAAATTCAATTTCAATCTAGTGTGACACACACCCGGGTCCTCGAGAAAACGTAATCGACCGCAGATTCACAACGCAACTCATTTCCACGTTTACAGCAGTTCTGCAGGTCGGGGTAAAGAGGAGGCGTATGCCGGGGTGTCGCAAGTGCAAATGCGGGATCATATACATAATAAAAATTTAATTTGCAAACTGAATTTTTCGAGGTAGGATAAATGCTATTTCTAGTTACTGGAATTCAGATTCAAACTATTAAATTCAGATTCAGTTTTGTAATGCGGATAACTGCAGATTCAAATATACAAAATTCATATTCAGTTTCTAGTGGCACAAATATCAGCCCATACACGTCGTTCTGTTTCATTTCTGGTTGTTTGGAGGCTGATTGACAGGAATGGCTGCCTGAACGCTGCCTCACTGTAAGCCCAGGGCGGCTTATATTCAGCCGGCAGGCCTGTCTCTAGCGGGAGCGTCCATCAGCGTATAGGTCCGTGGTGTGGTAATCTGCCCTTCATCCATCCATCCATCCATCGCAATCATTATGGCGATTCCATTTTCTCCCACGTCTGATGTGCACAGGAGTGAAACCCCTTTACTAGGAAATTTCTGTGCGTGATGAAGCCGTCCTGCACCTCGCCTGTTTATTCACACCCCCAGCAGGGTGTGTCAGGGCACCGTGTGCTGGTGGTGTCTCGCATGACGATTGTGTAAACTGCTCTGCTAATTGTTTCCCCCCCCCCCCCCAATTTCTTTTGTAATATTTTTTTTTATATACCCCCCACCCCCATGAAAAGCCACCCAGATTTGTACCTTAAACCTCCTAGCCTGCTACTGCCCTCCCTCCATGTGAGAAAGTCACGCTGGACTGACGATGCAGGGCAAGGTTCTCGTGAGCTGGTGAGATCTGTAATCACTGAGGATCTGGGGGGGCTTTTTCCCTTTGCCAAGGTCTAATTTGCGGCGTTGCGGCACGGACTGGTATGTGACTGGGGGGTGGGGGCCAGCTGTGCTTTGGGTTTTATGTCCCCCCGGGGACTGGGATTGTCCTCGACGTTTTGCCGCGGTGGCCTTCTGTGGGTTTTGTCCTTGGTGTGCTGCTGTTTATCCAGAGGCCAGCAGGGTGGGGGTTGGAGGGAGTAAACGTGCAGACAGGAACCTGGACATGATGCTATTGCCAGCTATTGCCTCCCCCCCCCCCCCCCCCAAACTGGTAGCGATTCAGATTTATTGCATGTTGTGGCGGCAGCACACACCAACGCATGGAGCCCGCAGAGCTGCCCATGTGCGCCATGCGAGTCCTGCAGCGGGTGACTCAGTCGGATGCTGAGGGACTCCCGTTGTAACAGCTCAGCTGTTAAAAGCAGAGGCTGCTCATTCACACACACATTGCCCTCCATCTTCAGGGCAATCCTCATTATAGCCGTTCCTGCTGTAGTTTTATATGACAGGCTTATTGCAAACACTGCATTCGTGCCAGATTGGAAAACCGGCTTTTATAACCATTTTATAGGAAACTTTATTGCAGCCAACCTGTATATATAAACTAGGAGACTTTAAGAGGAATGGTTGGTGACTTATGCATTGAGCCACAGTGCCTGTAATTTGCTTTCATGACTGCCTGGTCTTCCCCCAGGTATTTCAGTCACCTCACCACCCGTCTCTTGCATCCCATGAAGGAGAGGCTAGCTGTGGATGGTTGGGTTTCAGGTGGAGTTGCCTCAGATTGATGTGCTAACGCCGGGGACTTGTCTCCAGTGTCTATTGACCTTCACTGTAACTGCAGGTTTGCTTGGATGTTATTTTCAGACTAGAAGGAATGTTTTGCTTTGTCCCATTGTTAATATTAATCTGGAATCTGTGCCTTTAAATATCAGGTTGAGTAGTCTTACAAAATAAGTGACTAGCGTTTTGGCTAGTACTTCGTTTTTCCGTTAGATTGGCTTTATCCCTTGTTATACTGATCCTCGTCATTTTTCGCTCGCTCGCTCGCTCTCAGCAGAAGACGTGATTAATATCCACTTTTGCCTGAATGAAGGCACAGCGGAGCAGGGCAGATATCTTCCCACCAATTTGCAGGTTCTGCTCTGCAGTTAACGAAGCTACTCCAAACAAAAGCAAACTGAACAGTTTGTTATAAAAACCAATTAAAGATCCTTATTATTGAAACGTCGCTGTCTGTTCTTTTTTTAAGAATTCCATGGGTAGGCTCTCTGACGAGATCGTACAGGATATTTCTACTGAAGTTTTTCTAGGTTTTTCAACAAAAGCCAGTGAAAAACACATGACTTATAATCTTATAACGGTTAGGTAATCTCTTTATTGCTGTATGTCTTTTTACATGGCCAGTGGTGGCTTAATGGTTAGGGACGCACACTTGTAATTGAAAGGTTGCTGGTTTGAATCCCTGACCAGCAAGGCACCACTGAGGTACCCTGAGCAAGGTACCGCCCCCAAGCACTGCTCCCCGGGTGCTGAATTAGCTGCCCCCTGCTATGTCACGGAAGTCACATATGGGTTAAATGCAGAGGACACATCTCGTTTTTGTGCACTGTGTGCTGTGGTGTGTCAACAATGACTGACACTGATCACTAAATTCTAAATTCTACATTGTCAGGTTATGCATCCATCCAGTAGTTATTAACCTTTGTATATATAACCTAGCTTTCCCATGAATAGAGCCCTAACTGCTTGGCATGAAAACCCAATCAATGAAATAACTTAGACTGGGAATGAAACGGCATCTTTAGATGAAGAGAGAATCTGATGCAGAGTGTTATGTTAGCTTGCCTGAAACCGCGTGTCGGTGACATGGTCATCACATGGGTAACCTGCTAGTAAGCTCCCTCGAAGCAAAGCATACAAATTAAATTTCCCGGATGTTTTGATCTGGATCCGTTTAGGGATAACAGGTTAAAGGCTGCAGTTAATAGTTTGGTGTTGATTTATAGCACTGTTAATGAATACATGGGTTGAATTTGCTTGAAGGCATGGAGGGAGGGGGGGGGGGGGGAGAGAGAGAGAGAGCGAAAACAAGGGAGGTATGAAGGCGGAATGTACAAGGATGAGTTGAACTGCGGCCAGAAATTCAGTGTTGCTGAAAAACAACCATGAAGAGAGTGGACCTTGAACCCAGACACACCCACATCCCAAGCCAATCACGGGGCGCTGACATGCTGCCTCCCTGCTGCTAGAGTGCTGCAGAAACACTGCAGAAATTCCACACTTTACATCCTTGAAAGGGAGAGACTTTTATTTTTAAAGGTACGTGAGGATTCCTTTTCCATGCATCCCATCATGTTCTCCTATGAGAGAGATGGGTCAGAGCACAGGGTCAGCCAGTTACCCAGCACCCCTGGAGTAGTTCTTGGGGTGAAAGGGCTTCCTTCAGGGCCCAACAACAACATGACTTCTCTGCCAACCGTGGGATTTCAGTCTGCGGGTGCTGGTTTCTAACCCACAGAGCCACACATGAAGGTTAATGATTCACCCTGCTGACTCGCAAATCCTGGCACGCGAATGCAGGTCAATAGCGAGATCTCCTCCCACGATGGGTTACTCAGGAATTAATGGCTGCTCTCGTGCCATTGGAGGGCTTCCTTTCCTTTGCAGAGAGTGAAGCTGTTGCTCCTTTAGGCTCTGCTGTGGTGCATGCAGATTGGGGGATTCACAGCTTCTCCACCGGAAACCTGGAGGGCTGCTGCTCCTTAAGGCCTTTCCTGTCTTTGTTAGGCTTAAGTTTTACTTGCAGTTACCAAGTCAGTGTTGTGTTTTTTTGGGCAGGCACCACGAGACAACCCCGGGAGGGGGAGGTTCCTGGGGTGGACTACAACTTCATCAGCGTGGCGGACTTTCGCGTCCTGGAGGACAGCGGCCTTCTGCTGGAGAGTGGAACCTATGACGGTACGTGGAGTGGCCTGGAAGCTTCAGGGCCCTGTGTGAGCCTAAGCGATTGGCTCTGTAGCAGATTTTCACAACCATCGCGAAATTTGGGGAGAATTACCTTGTTACATGACAATGCGGTCACGTTTTATTCATGCATACATATCGTAAAAATATGCTTAAGTTATGTGCTCTGTGTAGAGATATGAGTCCTTTGACAAAATATACCTCTGGGCTGTCGCACATTTAAAGAAACTGGGAGCAGTGTTTTAAAAAAGTATCTCATGGGAGTTTAACTTGCATAAAAGTGTTCTGAGGGTAGAACAAAAATGATTGGTTATCCCTCTGAACCAATCAGATCTTGATCAGATGTCAGACCAACCAATCAGATGTCTTGGTCCCCTCTCCTCTAGTTGCTCGACCTGCCTCCTCTACAGTCTGATTGGATATCTCTCTCAACCATTCATTTTTTATTCTGCCCTTAGAACATTTTTGTGAGTAAAAATCCCATGAGCCATTTGCATATAAACAAGACACACCTTGAGTCAATACTGTTAAAATTAAATTAACCCTGTGACCTTTCTTGTGGAGTTAGCGGCCTTGTGACGACATTGCCAGAGTCCTCGGTCTCATCTGTATCTGCATCTCGTATCCCAAGTGAATTATTCACTCTCAGCATCCATCTGCCTGCCACGAAGACATTTTACCTTTAGTTCGGGCCCCGAGTTAATTGCTGATGGAGGCACAATCACATCTACCATCTACGACCGGTTTTCCTGCCTTTGGCCTGCAGCCAACGGCATGCTGCGTTAAATAATGCATCAGCACACGCCCACGCCCACCCCCGCAACTACTCTTGCCATAGCACAGAGTGGCCTGATGCGCTGTTGACCCATAAGTGTCCAACACACAGTTCACCTCTTAAAGTAGTGCCCTTCTGACCTCTCACATAGGAGTGGCGGTATCACTCTGTAATGATCTCTATCTCGACTTATCGGGTGACTCGGTGGTGGATTTTGGTCACTGGAACGGAGGCCAAATTCAATCTAGTTGAAAGCGATTTCACAGCTTCTGACTTTTATGGACTGACGTGTCACCATGACTAACGATCGGCGATTCCTGGACAAGTGGGAGGCAGGGGATCTATATTTATTTATTTATTTTTGGATGACGGGAGGAGTGATCGACTCGGCCAGTCGTGGCTGGACGGAACCGCTCTGAGACCCTGACAGCCTGCTAATGACCTTTTGGTGACTATTAGGGTTTTCCGGTCCAGATGTGTCTGTTCCAGAGTGGCAGGCAGGATGTGGGATTAGCATATGCAGTGAAAAGCTGCTCTACCAAAACAAGTGAGGTTCTAGTCAGGACCAGGAAGAAAAAATAGGATAGTCAAACTTCATTCCTCCCCATGGGGAAATATCTCCCATCGGCGGGGGGGGGGGGGGGGACGAAGGACAGTATTTGTAGCAGGAACTGAGGGTGTTTAGTACATCCCACTGGAATTTAGTGATATAACAATATCACCGAAAGCATCTGGCTAAAAATCTCCTATCCAACAGCTCGCTGGAGGAAATGACTCGTTAGTGCAGTCGATTGCAGCAACTTGCCCCAGACTGGGACTGGGTCATGGTCCTTCGAGAGTCCTGGGCACATAAATTTCGGAGACCCCACTACTAGATGCATGAAGCGGGGGCACACTATAGACAGTAGGGGTGGGATGATAAGATGATGTTATCCGTTTTATCGGTACGATACTGATATGCTGATGGGTAGTACTGATATTTCCAGTGCTGTTTCACCTCTAGCACGAACTGCAGTCAGACACTGGATATCTCAAGCTGCTTTAACACTTTTATACATGTTGCTTTACTTGTAACGAAAATGACATGTACAGTGTGGTTTTATACAGATACAAATCTGCATAGTCGGACATGAATCTACTAATGTAGCAACTATGTCCCAAAACACATTTTCATTTCTTTATTATTTTCTTCGCACACAACTAACTGAAAGTGCCTGCATCTTTTCATTGTTCCTGATGGACAGCGATATGTCCTGGGTATGACGTTAATCTTCATCCAGCCTATAAGGAAGTCCTCTAACTTACAGGGAATCACTTGGGGGGTTATTGACAGGATTGTCACTCCAGCCACCGGAAAAAACCTCACACTGGTCCATTCGGACTAGTGTGGTGCTGAGGTGTCACCGTCCCATGGCTGCACTCAGGTTCTCACCCCTGAGGTGGATTGTCGTGTGGTGGGGGTGGCAACACACTGTAATCAATGCATGCCCCGTACTTCTCTCTCATGTTGTAACGTTAGCTAGCTAGCTATGATTATATTAGATTCAACTTTTTTGTCACTGCATGACGTTCTTGTACAATGAAATGCAGTTTGACATCTAATCCGAAAAGTGCAGAGTAGTGCAAGGTGCATTAAACATCATGTAAGTGAAGCACATAAAGTGCAGTATGGATGAAATAATTTAAAGAGAAATTGTAGGTTAGTAAATGGATGATGATGCTCCCTGTACTTTTGATGTCTTACTGCAAAAACATTAACGTTAGGTAGCTAGCTAGTTATTTAGCTACTTTGCACCTTGCTGAGAGCTGTGTTGAGCATCACTTCAACTTTTTTTCTGTTCTAGGTTAGAGGTGAAACACGGATAAGTCAAAATTCAGCAAAGCTGTGGTATAATACTTGTCTATGCTTCATGCGGTCGTCCTTGCTGGCCAGCAGTTAGTGGTAAACAGAATTTTTCAGCACATAAGATTTTCAAGCTGATTTACCATATTTACTTTATATGAATTATTAATAAACAGTGTTATAGGCAGTTATTGTTGGCAGCTAACTGATTAGCTAAACTATCACCCATTTAGATTTTTACCTAGTATTGGTTGGTTATGGTTAATAATGTTATGTGTACTGATGTTGGCTAACCAGCAAGCTGTATGGTTATAGGTAATTTTGTGTGTGCGTGCGTGTGTGTGTGTATGTTTCAACTATCTACACATTTGTTTTACTTCCTTAAAACACGAGCTGCTAAATAATCTGATTTAAATATGTCACATCCACTCAGTATGATATACAGATATTTTCACATTAACAAAATATATTGTATTATTCTTTCATTGGTTTAAATGTAATTATTTTTCAGTCCGTCTGTGGGATGTGGCCTTTGGCCTCAGGGTGGGGGCATTGATCACATTTTTGAAAGCATGGAAAACTGGTGTCTTGCTGTAACAACATTGCAGAAGTATCTGCCATCAGGGGGAATGCAAGACAGAGTGGGTACTGACTGACTTTTCAATTGAATTAGCTGCCACCGTTACATTTTTACAGTATGAAAACCCAGCCCATAAAATCCTATATACAACCGAATTACTATTTAACATATAACACCACAACAGAAAAAATGAACAGCTGAAGAGTTGCAGTCACTTTAAAAGTATTTGGCCTGTGGGAAAAATGCCATGTGATTTGGAAATGTAACTGAGGAACAACAGTTTCTGTGCGCATCACCTACATTGTGCTCTTTTATCCTACAATGACACAAATCATTTGATGCAAGTCTGCCAAACACAAACATTAAATAATCAGCAGAAATGCAAGTCTGACATGGCGAGCATGCTGGTGATAAGCCCTAATGTTAAAATCACCCCGTGATTTCTGACACTGCTGTACTTGATTCCAATGGCCACCATATTTATTAAGGTAGTCAACTCGTGCTGTATATGCAGGCATCCCTGGTGGTCAAATGTACTGTATATACTGAGCGCCCCAGGGCCCCCTGGTTATCAACTCGCACTGCATATGCAGGGAGCCCTGGTGGTCAGCTGTACTGTATATACTGAAGCTCCAGGGCCCCCTGGTTATCAACTCGCACTGCATATGCAGGCATCCCTGGTGGTCAGCTGTACTGTATATACTGAGGCCCCAGGGCCCCCTGGTTATCAACTCGCACTGCATATGCAGGGAGCCCTGGTGGTCAAATGTGCTGTATATACTGAGGCCCCAGGGCCCCCTGGTTATCAACTCGCACTGCATATGCAGGGAGCCCTGGTGGTCAGCTGTACTGTATATACTGAGCGCCCCAGGGCCCCCTGGTTATCAACTCGCACTGCATATGCAGGGAGCCCTGGTGGTCAAATGTGCTGTATATACTGAGGCCCCAGGGCCCCCTGGTTATCAACTCGCACTGCATATGCAGGGAGCCCTGGTGGTCAGCTGTACTGTATATACTGAGGCCCCAGGGCCCCCTGGTTATCAACTCGCACTGCATATGCAGGGAGCCCTGGTGGTCAGCTGTACTGTATATACTGAGGCTCCAGGGCCCCCTGGTTATCAACTCGCACTGCATATGCAGGGAGCCCTGGTGGTCAAATGTGCTGTATATACTGAGGCTCCAGGGCCCCCTGGTTATCAACTCGCACTGCATATGCAGGGAGCCCTGGTGGTCAGCTGTACTGTATATACTGAGGCCCCAGGGCCCCCTGGTTATCAACTCGCACTGCATATGCAGGGAGCCCTGGTGGTCAGCTGTACTGTATATACTGAGGCCCCAGGGCCCCCTGGTTATCAACTCGCACTGCATATGCAGAAGGAATCAGGGGCCCTGGGGGTCAGCTGTACTGTATATACTGAGTCCCCAGGGCCCCCTGGTTATCAACTCGCACTGCATATGCAGGGAGCCCTGGTGGTCAGCTGTACTGTATTTACTGAGCGCCCCAGGGCCCCCTGGTTATCAACTCGCACTGCATATGCAGGGAGCCCTGGTGGTCAGCTGTACTGTATATACTGAGCGCCCCAGGGCCCCCTGGTTATCAACTCGCACTGCATATGCAGAAGGAATCAGGGGCCCTGGGGGTCAGCTGTACTGTATATACTGAGTCCCCAGGGCCCCCTGGTTATCAACTCGCACTGCATATGCAGGGAGCCCTGGTGGTCAGCTGTACTGTATATACTGAGCGCCCCAGGGCCCCCTGGTTATCAACTCGCACTGCATATGCAGGGAGCCCTGGTGGTCAGCTGTACTGTATATACTGAGTCCCCAGGGCCCCCTGGTTATCAACTCGCACTGCATATGCAGGGAGCCCTGGTGGTCAGCTGTACTGTATATACTGAGCGCCCCAGGGCCCCCTGGTTATCAACTCGCACTGCATATGCAGAAGGAATCAGGGGCCCTGGGGGTCAGCTGTACTGTATATACTGAGTCCCCAGGGCCCCCTGGTTATCAACTCGCACTGCATATGCAGGGAGCCCTGGTGGTCAGCTGTACTGTATATACTGAGTCCCCAGGGCCCCCTGGTTATCAACTCGCACTGCATATGCAGGGAGCCCTGGTGGTCAGCTGTACTGTATATACTGAGTCCCCAGGGCCCCCTGGTTATCAACTCGCACTGCATATGCAGGGAGCCCTGGTGGTCAGCTGTACTGTATATACTGAGGCCCCAGGGCCCCCTGGTTATCAACTCGCACTGCATATGCAGAAGGAATCAGGGGCCCTGGGGGTCATCTCCCTGAATATGAAAACGGCACTGCTGTTTGTTTGTGGCCTGTGGTGCACCGACGCCCGTACCCCCCCCCCCCCCCCCCCGGAGCACTGGGCAGTCCAGGCAGACAAGCACCCCGGGGCAGACACAGGCTCGAGTCATGGTGGTATGGGAGATGAAATTATGGTCTGGTGATAACGAGCCTGTTAGTGGTCAGGGTTACAGTGCTGACTGTCACTGGTGGTGAATATGGCTGCCTGCTGAAATATGAAGCTGCGAGAGTGACACCGTCCCCTAAGATGGTCGCTATGCACATTGGGTGAGGCCCCTCCCCCCCCCCCCACACACAGGCATCCCACCTTGGTTACATTTCTTCCATTCAGCACATGCTGACAGGGAAGATCCGAGCATTATGGGTAGTCTGTGACCCATAAGGGCCAGTCCAGGACACCAACCAGATGAAGAACCAGGGCACTGGTTGGCCAGGGGACTTTTGGAGCATCATGTGGTGATGAACAATAACAAAACAAATTACCTACAAATAATTTAATGCAAACCAATAAAGCTCTATTCAAAAAAAATAAAAAATAAAAAATTCTGTTCATACATCCATAATATGTACCTTTCAAAGCATATGACTCCCCACCCCCCCATCAATCGCAATTCAGATGTGTTCTATGGTCCATGACCCAGACCCAAATTCCACATGCTCCATGGTTGCTAGTTTTGCTCAGTAATGAAGCAACACACCTCAGAACCGGACCCAAACATGCAACGCGGTGACATTAGTGGTTCAGTGGAGCGGAGCAGTGGCACAGGACCCCTGTTCTGTTTCTAGCAACCCGTGACCCGGTTTGGGCCACAGATGGCTCTTTGCACACATTAGTTGATGATCCGTGACTGGACCGGATTCGCCTCTGGGGGAGCTGAGCCCCCGCTGGATCCGCAGGGACACTGCGGCCCCTTGCTGCAGGGTATGCGGCGAGCGGCCTATTAAGAAGGGGAGGCTTTTAAATCTTGTGCTAATGGCACCTCTGTGTTTTAATGAAAGTCTGATGGTGGATAAAATAGCATCCCTTGCCCTTTGCCGAGGGCCAGTCAATTTGCCGTACAGTTAATTTTGCCCTTGGATTCCATCCAGCGCCTCCCTTTTCTACTAAACACAAAAGAAACTCCTTGTGTCACAGAGGGGATGGATTGAGGAAGGACTGTGGACCAATCTGTTCAGTGAGGCCGGAGAGGATGGTTTTAACTCTAGGCAGAGTTTTTATTGTCCATTCCTCTGAGCCCAGAAAGGTATGTGCATGAGAATGTAACCACTTGGCCTCCAGCTCACGTTAAATATATTCCGAAAACGTTAAATCTGCTTTGGGGTTTTGTTTGGATCTCCTGAGCGACGCCTGATGTGACAAATGTGCCCGTGTGCACTCCGTACGTCATTAATCAATGACTGCGAGACTGGCTGCTTGCGAGCAATTAATCGGGTGGCCGAGACTCATGACGAATGACTCCTGTGGCCGGAGACGGGCGTGGACAGGGGAAAAACTCCTGTCTGTTATCTTTATCGCTGCGCCATGCAGTGTAATGAAGCCCTTTTTGAAAGGGAGAGTGAGAGAGAAAGAGAAAAAAGGAGTAGATGAAAAGAGAGGGAGAAAAACAAATAAAGCTGGTGTGGCTCACTGGGGATGCCAGGTCTGCTGTGGTGAAGTTTTGATCGCGGACAGTGGTCTCCCTCTACGGGGGATATCAGCATGCATACGTTAGGTGGTCTCCCTCTGCGGGGGATATCAGCATGCATACGTTAGGTGGTCTCCCTCTGCAGGGGATATCAGCATGCATGCGTTAGGTGGTCTCCCTCTGCGGGGGATATCAGCATGCATGCGTTAGGTGGTCTCCCTCTGCGGGGGATATCAGCATGCATACGTTAGGTGGTCTCCCTCTGCGAGGGATATCAGCATGCATACGTTAGGTGGTCTCCCTCTGCGGGGGATATCAGCATGCATGCGTTAGGCGGTCTCCCTCTGCGGGGGATATCAGCATGCATACGTTAGGTGGTCTCCCTCTGCAGAGGATATCAGCATGCATACGTTAGGTGGTCTCCCTCTGCGGGGGATATCAGCATGCATATGTTAGGCGGTCTCCCTCTGCGGGGGATATCAGCATGCATACGTTAGGCGGTCTCCCTCTGCGGGGGATATCAGCATGCATATGTTAGGTGGTCTCCCTCTGCGAGGGATATCAGCATGCATACGTTAGGCGGTCTCCCTCTGCGAGGGATATCAGCATGCATACGTTAGGTGGTCTCCCTCTGCGGGGGATATCAGCATGCATACGTTAGGCGGTCTCCCTCTGCGAGGGATATCAGCATGCATACGTTAGGCGGTCTCCCTCTGCGAGGGATATCAGCATGCATACGTTAGGTGGTCTCCCTCTGCGAGGGATATCAGCATGCATACGTTAGGCGGTCTCCCTCTGCGAGGGATATCAGCATGCATACGTTAGGTGGTCTCCCTCTGCGGGGGATATCAGCATGCATACGTTAGGTGGTCTCCCTCTGCGAGGGATATCAGCATGCATAAGTTAGGTGGTCTCCCTCTGCGAGGGATATCAGCATGCATACGTTAGGCGGTCTCCCTCTGCGAGGGATATCAGCATGCATACGTTAGGCGGTCTCCCTCTGCGAGGGATATCAGCATGCATACGTTAGGTGGTCTCCCTCTGCGGGGGATATCAGCATGCATACGTTAGGCTGCTTTTCCTGATCACTGGCAGCTGGCGACCAGTCAGCCTCTCAGACACTCCTGCTCACAGTGAGAGACTCTAAGCTGTGAGTCACATGCAGGGGCTTCCGTTTACTCCTACATCAGTGTTTCTCAACCCAGTCCTCAGGGACTCCCCCGACATAGTCCACGTTTTTGTTCCCTCCCAGCTCCCAACACACCTGTACAAGGTATTTAGCATTTGTGATTGGCTGGGACCTGGGAGAGAGTAAAAATGTGGACTGGCTGGCATTCCCCAAGGACTGGGTAGAGAAACACTGGCCTTGATTACGCCGGTGGTCCAATAAGACTAGCTGCTGCAAACTACTGAAGCATCCATGCCCTCTCTCAGCCTTTGTTCAGGTGCCTGAAACTGAGCTAGACTCCAATAGATCTTTAAATTGCGAGCTGTGGATTTTTAGGTGACATTTACCCTGAGAAAAGATGCAAGGACATTCAATCACTCAGCTCTCCTTCCCTGTTTTTTTTTTTTTTTTCCTGTTATGTTCATTAAATTCGGAAACCTTTGCAGCGCTGATTGGTGACATTTACTGGAGAGACAAGGATTCTTTATTCTGTATATATTGCGTTTGAGCAAAATAAATTGATCATGGTCTTTATTTTTAAATGTACTCACAATGTGTAAAAAATGCATTTAGACTAGGTCTTGTGTGATTAATTTAAATCATACGTCATTATGATTTAAAACTGCATTACGTATTTACTACATTAACATAGGTACACACTGTGCATAAGGATCAAAACAAATTACTCTTCTCTTTGCTACGTACATTTTTTTCCTCATTCGACACTGTGGGCCCACTTAAAATCTTCAGTCTGTTTTGGGGATTTATCTGTTTGTTTATTGTCTCTGAACAATGAATCAAGCTGTACTCCAAAGCAGGAAACTGCTGCAATTAAACTATAAATATACATTTAATGGAGTCTGCAGCCCCCCCATGGAAATATAGATTAAAACAAAGGTAGGGTTTAGAAGGTAATTAATTGGTTTAAAAAGATGAATCCCCTTTTGGCATCTTTTCCCATTCTTCAATTAAGCTCTATATAAATTATCAACTTAATGAAGGGTGTAATTAATTCAAATTAATAGTTTTCAGTATGAATAAATTTAATGTGAATTCTGCAGTGTCAGTTTAAGAACAACGTTGATGTTTTTGTTCATCAACCACTGACTGCTAGATCCAGGAGCAAATGAGTAAATAAATAATTTAACATAATTAAGTCTTTAATGTGGCATGCAAGTTGCTGGGATGTTGCACACCAAAGGTAATTTTCATTAATTATTTAGAAATTATTCAAAGTAAGTTGAATCAATGCTCTACAATTTCTAATGGGGGACGCATTGCATGCAAATCAATGTTCATGTTGTCAGCTTGTGTAGCTTTTTTTTTTTTAATTGAGGAATGACAAAATGGGTCATATTTGTGATTGGAGGGTTAAGGATGTATATATATAAAAAAGAACATAGAAATGCAGCTTGAGCCACTTTATGAAGATGTGCGGTTATTGCTTTGGGTGCTTCTGGGACACAGAACAATAAAGCGATGTTGATAGATCTCTTAAAGGCACACACGCACGCTCACACGCACACACACTCACCGAGACCATTGCCTGCAAACATGAAGCTCATCCCCCAATGCACGGCTGCCCCGTTCCCAGGGCAGGTCTGTAGATTGGCCAATTCAAGGTCCAAATTATGAACTCCTGGTCATTGATGGGAACTCATAAAAAAAAAAAAAGCCTGTCAGCAGCGCCCCCCCTAGCTGTGGTTCTCCTGCAGGTGACGGATTGGCATGTTGTCTTCTCGCCGTTCCAGGTAACTACTACGGAACCCCCAAGCCACCTTCAGAGCCCAGCCCCGTGCAGCCCGACCTTGTGGATCAGGTTCTGTTTGACGAGGAGTTCGACAATGAGCTGCAGCGAAAGCGGACCCCGTCCGTCAGCAAGATGGAGAGGACGGACAGTGCCGCCCCTGAGGAAGAGGAAGATGAGGAGAGGACCCCTCCTATCAATGGGCTGACAGGTCAGGTGAACCTCTATCGTTCAATGGTGGTGGTTTTATTCATGCTGTACATTTTACTGCCTGATCTTTTCTAAAACCCACTGAAGAGAGCTGTTAATTAAACACACTCAGATTTTAAATTGTCACCTGTTGTGTCTTGTCCATAAAGTCTGTAATATGGCTGTAATATTTAGCCAAGCTACCGCTCTTCACGCCGTCACACATACCCTCCAAACAGTTTGCATCAAGGGCACTTTAAATCAAAATTATCCAAAGACACATTATGTCAGGGATCAATTAGGAGAGGAATGCGATCACTCAGGGCAAAGAATTTGCCCTTGCTATGCTGAAGGATATCCCAGCATTGCCGGCAAGAGATGGAAAATTCCGGAATGTCGGCTTAATTAATCACAACTGCGGATGCTCGTTTTCGAAAAGTCGCTTGATTGAAGTACGAAAGGGGGGCTTTGGAGTGTCATGGAGCCACATTCTGTTCTAAGCATGCGGGGGTGCATTCCGTGATCAGGCGGCCTTCGGAAGGCCTGGCTCAGTGCGCTTCACCAGCCGGGCACCTCATCGGCGTGCCTGTCTGGCTATTTCAATGGACAGGCCAGCTCTCACTTTCACGACCAGCAGCTCACAACGTTACCAGACCTTGTGCATTCAAGTAACAGGGACAGAGAGCCCATTGCATGCTAGCCAGAAGGTAAAGTCACCTGCCGTCGCGGTCTTGATGGTCTTTGAGGGCCATTGAGACTTGTTTGTAGGTAATTTTGCTCCCCATGATTTGGTACATCCTGTAATACAATAGATGGTTGGTGATGTAATCTCCAGCATTACTGCTTGAGGATGCTGTGATTAAATCCCTCTGAAGTACAGTAATACTACAATTTATTGCATGCTTTTATCCAAAGCGATGTGCAATTGAAAGAATGGCAGTGTCTGGAGTAATTGGGGATTAAGGGCCTTGCTCAGGGACCCTAAGGTGAAACCACTCTGCTGACCACAGGATTTGAACTGTAGACCTTCCAATGACATGCATAGCGTCCTAACCTGCACAGCTGCATCCCGCCCCAGAATTAAAGGCGGAAAGGTTGAGTCAATTTGCCGGCTTTGTCTTTGTGAAAATGGATGCTTTTGGTGAGCAGAGGGTTGTGGTTGGAGTTTTGACTGCATGTCATCTTTCATGCCATGTTGACACACAGAGCGTCTAAAACACAGCGACATGACTCGCGTCACTCCCGGCTCGCATTACAGTCATATGATTCGCCACTGCCATTGGCCCCAGACTTGTGGGTGGGGCATTTTCAGCCCACGCACTTTTTCTTTTGCTGTTATTGTTGTAATCAGTGTCTAACCTTGATTCTGCTGACCTGATGCTGTTAAAAGGACAGAATGCACGAGGTTCTGCACCATGCAGCTTGTCCTGTTCGGTCTTCAGGACGGGAAGTTTGTGCTAGGAGTGTTCTATAAGGAGAGCTCGCAGAAGCCAAACCCATAGCTGTGAGTGAGACTGCAGCTCTCGGAGCAACGACTGTTTAAGGCCTGCAAATAAGCATGCAAATTAACATGCACCCATGCGAGCTGCGCCGCTCCTCTTAAAGCAGAAGGATGAGCTGGTCTCGCCCAGTTTTGCCTCGTACTGCCCCCTCCGTCACGTCACAACTCGTAAATCCTGTGACCGCGGGACATGGGGAGGGTCTGTAGCCGCTCACCTGTGCCCCCTCCCTCCCGGATCGCAGAGCACCAGGATGGAGGCTCAGAGTGGAGGAAGAGCGTCCCCAGCTACACCCAGTCCAACAACACCATGGACTTCCGTACATGGGGCTCTCTGCCCAGGGACGAGAGCCAGGAGCCGCTTCCCAAGAACTGGGAGATGGCCTACACAGAAACCGGCATGGTCTACTTCATCGAGTGAGTACCCCTGCTGACAAACACCATTGGCTACACGGCATCCCTATAGGGAGTACAGCTCACTTCAAGGTGTTGGGGGGGGGGGGGGCTGTTTATCCCATCCATAGTAATGCCTTTTCATTTCCTGGTGTTGTACTGGAGTCTGAGTCCACCTGTCAGATCTAGTGGCGAAATGACACTGCTGGTTGTCCAATCAGAACACGCAAGCGATGTCTAATTGCAGCTGGTCTTTGTTAGTCACATTCATCAGCTTCTGTACGTATATGTCTGGGTATGCATGTTCAGAAATAAATGTGTACATATGATGTATTGCATTACACACCCCCTAGGTTTAGCTGTATGACCTGATTCCACAGACATTGTTCTATAGTTTAACACATAGATTACCTTTGTTTACTGGGTGTCTTACACAGGAAAAAGACAGAGATACAACTGTATAGCTCAGCGGTATGTGTTCGCGCACACACACACACACACACAACCCGCAACAAATAATGATGTAAGCCTTGTTATCTGGTGACGTCAACGCCAACCGAGCGAGAGAGAGAGCGAGAAAAGGGGAGGGAAGAGGAAGGAAGAATCAATATTTCTCTTGCCGAGGTTGAAGGACAATTGAGTAAATAGCTTTCCCGGAGGCCTGCTTGTTTTATAAAGATATCTGCCTTAGACTGGCAAATATTTGTGTCTGAGGCTTTTCAGCATTTCAAGGCAGCCAGGAAGGGCTCCTTCTAATCAGGCCGTTAATCACAGAAGACATGGCTCTTTATGTTGCTGGCTTGTTAAAACTGTTCGGTTCAGCTCTTCAGGTATGATAATCACCTTGTATTTTAACCATGTTCTTTGTTTTATTTTGTGTCTTTAGCCTTCGGGTGTTAGCTTGGGCGATAGCAGGAAAAGATAGGAATGGCATGATGCTGGTGATGCTGTCAGACTTTCGACATTTGGCTCATTGGTGAACTTTAGTTTTGACCTTGGCCACAGTTTGCCCTTTGCTTTTATTAAAGGGGGCTCATTTTCCCTATATTCTATAATGTTATCATGCCTGGGGGGTTGGACCCCTAAAGTTTGTTTTTCCTCCTCTTTGAGAGTTTTTGATTCCCCTGTGCCTTCGGCTTCTGACTTTAATTTTTTCTATCTTACCTTTTTCTGTGTTTCATGTATTATTACTGTGACAACTTACTTTCCCTCTGGGGATTAATAAAGTTGTCTTTCTGTCTGTCTGTATAAATGATGTAGTAAAATATTGCTATTTATATATTACTACACATCAATTTCAAGCACCCTGTGTTGTGAAAGGCGCTATATAAATTGAATTAAAGCGTAGCGCTGTTTTGTTGGTGTGTTCGGCACGGAGAGTGACGGTTATTGTGGACTGTAAATGACTGATGGGCACCGTGCCTCTCTGCTCGCCAGTCACAACACCAAGACCACCACCTGGCTGGACCCCCGACTTGCTAAGAAGGCCAAGCCCCCAGAGAAGTGTGAGGATGGAGGTGAGACCGCATGCTGGCTCTCAGCTGCCCCCCTGCCCTTGCCGCACACAGAGAGCTGCCAGCCTCCATCCTGCGTGTGCCGGTATCACTTGTGGGTGCTGAGATGTCTGCGGAGCTAAGCAAACAGCCAAGTGCAGCCTGGGGGGGGCAAGTGGTGGGGGGGTGGGGGGGTGGACCGTTTGGTGCCAGTTTCTAATACATTCTAAAAGACGTGCAGAGAGCTCATCAGCGCACTACCTCGGGAAGGCAATTTCGGAGCCTCCTCTTGCATGAAGGGCTCTATCCACCCTGCTTGCTCATCATACAGTGATAGTCAGAATGGGGGGGTAGTGGGGCCTCTGGCAACGCCGTCCACCCGGCCCCCTCCCCGACAGTACGGCCCCCTTGGACACTTAAAGGGCATTCATCTATGAGGACGAGCGGTATTCAAACGGCAGTGACTTGAGCGTGCCTTGGCGCTGACGGCTGTCGGGGCTGGCCGGGTGGCCGTAGGCGGGTCAGTGCATCGCCCTCTCACCCGAGTGTTAATCTCTGAATTGTTTATCCGCAGAGCTGCCTTATGGCTGGGAGAAGATCGAGGACCCCCAGTACGGAACCTATTATGTGGAGTGAGTGCACCCCACTTCTTTTATTTTCTTCATTTTCGTGTGCGTGTCTGCCTGGCGGTGCGCGCCGGTCTGCACGTGATCCTGGCGGCTCGTCAGCGCAACGGGTTACCGTGGTAATCGTGGCGCTCAGCTGACGGGTCACCGCTGGGAGTGGCGCCGTGGGTCTGGGAGAGCGCCGCCGGGGCGCTGTTGCCGCGAGCGACCTGAATGCTGTCCCATGCGCGAATTCCGGAACCCAAGGTGGTCTGAGGTCATTGTTTTCTTAATGTGGGTCCTGCTGAAAAGTGGCACTGTGGTTGCGGTGGGGTATGGCGCGTCTGATGGGGGTGGGGGGGGGGGGGGGGGCGGTGCGGGTAACTTTTCCCATCCCTTTGGAAGAAAGTTTATTCTCCTTAAACCAGTGGGAGGAAAGACAAGGGAAGGATTCTTTCCCCAAAGAATGAGGAGATGGCTTCTGGAGTGGGCCCTTCACCGCCGGGGAAATAATCAGGCCTGTTTATGCAAAGGGGTCGCCGAGACGAGCACGGGATTCTTCAGAGGTAGCGCTTTGTTTTGCATGAATACAGCACGACACAATAACTCATTATGCCCGGACGACGGGCTGTTTACATCACAATGAGCAGGCCGTGGCTATCAAGGGAAAGCGTGAGGCAGAATCCGCCCCTTCGTATTTCTCTCCCATAATACCATTGGCAGGACCCCCGCATGTTTAAGTGGCTCCTGAGGCATCGTCATTCAGTCCCCAGACAGCCAGCATGCCAAGATGGCGTCACACAGATGTGTAGCGTTATTAATCTCTGGGAATGGCGTGGCTGCGTATGAATGCACACTCTGTGGAAGTCTACTTGCATCCTGATAAATATTATTGCACTGCTAACTTACAGGATGAGCATCAGGTGTGACTGAACGGCGCATATCCTCCCTGCCCCCTTCATGAGCCTCGTGACAGAACGGTGCTGTGGATTCTACTGTGTCAATATTATGTCAGCGTGCCGTTCCTGGTCCTGCGGTTTTCGACAAACGCAGGCCTGACCTTGTGTTGCACTGCAGGCTGCGCATGCAAAGCAGAGGCGTTTGCATGAGCGGGAAGCGAGGCGGGTTTGTCTCCCGCAGCCCGCATGGGGCCTGCGGGTGGCGCCAACACACCTCGTCAGATACATGAGCTTCACCACAAACACCTGAGCTGTTATGGTTTTGCACTGAGTAATATGCTATCAGATGGGGATGTCAGTGTGGACGAGGTTCCTGAAGACATTAAGCCTCTTTTTTTAGGTAAAATTCCATTTTATTGTGACAACTGTGGAATCCATGGTGATATCGGATGGGAACAGAAGTATGATACACTTGGGGTGTCAAGGTGTCCCCTAATAATGATAAGCTGTAGAAAAAGAGACGGTAATTAGACGTCTTCCAGAGCAGATTGTGTGTGTGTGTGTGTTTGTCCTGATACTTCATAGTGAGCTTTACTGTTGTGCTGCAGCCATATCAACCAGAAGACCCAGTTTGAAAACCCAGTACTGGAAGCCAAGAAGAAGCTGAACCAGGAGGCATCTTCTGCCAGCCAGCAGGGGGGCGCTCTTCCCGCAGGTAACCTGAACCCCCTGCCTAAGTATTACTTACCAGCGTGGGTTCATTATGTATGAACAAAGGGGTGCAGTCTGACTTGAATTTCTTTAGTACAGGGGTGGGGCTAAAGGGGCTTTGGCTCCAGCTGAAGGCTGATTGGCCAACAGAGTGTCCACTCCCCTGTCACTCACCGAATTAAAACCCGAATTAAACATATCATTTGTTAAACAGAAGGTTGGCCCCTCTGTATTAATAATCGCCCCTCTTGTGCCCTCCACCTTAAAAAAAAATCCTAGAACCAGTCATGCTTTAGTAAATATTTTGATTCATAAGAGGAGGAAAGGCTGGCGCTTGAGTATTTTGAGTCTAGCAAAGTGGATTTACTAGGAAATGCATAGCAGGTAGTGATTCACAAGCACTGGTCAAAGCTGTAGCTCGGCGTCGTCTCTTTGATGCCCCCGTTGCCATAGCAGCTGATGGCAGACAGCCTGGACGGCACCGAGCCTAGGCTGCGGTATCTGTGCTCAAATGTGCACCCTGGCTCTGGCGTCAGAGTTATTCACAAAGACTGGAATCCCCATAACTTGCTGTTGAATACGTTTTGATGAGCACGGTATGCATGAGGGTTATCTGGCCACCGTTTGAAAGGTCTTTACCCCTTCACCTTCACCTCTGTCAGATGGCTTAATTGGGTAGCTGTCAGCTCTTCTTTCCCCTCATTTTTTTTTTATATGTCCCACTCCCCCACCTCCCTGTCCACTCATCTCTTTGCTTTAATAGCCAGTTTGGTTGGGAAAGCACCAGTCAGATGTCAGTCTCCTTTAGACGCCAGTGATTTGGACAGTTCGCCTGTAAAGACGTATCCAGTTATTGCCCTTTCTCAGAGTGCGGACATATAGGCCAAATTTTTATGCAGAGGTGGGGCAGTGTCACATCTCTGTCCAGTCAGGAGTAAACAGAGTAATTCTCCTTCCACTGGAGTTTACAGCCCCCAATTTAACCGGGCCTGTCCCTCTGGAGGGCCGGCATGACTGCTCTCTAAAGTCTGTCTCGCTCTAGCAGCTCAGTGAGGTGCGAACCAAAGGCCTGGCTTGTCAGGCTGCTCTGCCGTTCTCTCCAGCCTTGACACATGGCTCCACGGAAAGCCTGCCGCTTTCTTCCCGGGCCGTTCTGACGTCTTCTGACGCAGTGGGAACCGAGCTTTATAAAATGCAGCCGTCGTGGCTCATGATGCACTCAATACGAGGGCCGTGCATCAGCACGACAGGCATCCATTAAGGCAATGTAATACTGCACTATGCTTTATGTAAGGTAAGGAGTCAGCGTAATATACCTAACGGCATTAAACACTGATTAATCGTCATGCACAGACTGATCGGAACAGAGGGGTCTCCCAGGGCGAGGCGCGTTTCATACTTCATGCTGTCGCATTTTACGGTCACGCCTTGGAAACGAGCTGTAACTCGTAGTGACAGCTGGACGTGGAGACGGAGCCTGTTTACCGATCGTGTCACGGCCGTTGGTGCATGGCGAGCGAAACCCGTTTGTCCGGAGAGTGTTTTGATGGTGGGGGATGGATGTGATGCGATACAAGCTCCTAAGTAGCTCTCTTTGATTCTGTCGTGTCTGTGACTTCCCCTAGGGGTGGAGGTCAGTCATGCACAAATTTAAGCCCCCCCCATCGCTTTCCAGAAAGCCTTCCTTAGTAAAGTCTGGGGAGCTGTGTCTGTTTCTCTCAACTGGTGGGTCGCAATCCAAATGTCGGTCACAGAACCATTTTCGGTGGATCACGGAGTGTGTGGTTAAAAAAAAAATTGTGTGGTTAAAAAAATAAATAAAAGAAGTTGCCGCCATGACTTAATGACCAAGGAACAATGTGGTTTTGAGGCTAAACCAGTTGAGAACCACTGCTCTAAATGACCTTCTCACATGAAGACTTTGATTTGGCAAAAGCCCTTAGCACCCCCCCCCCCCCCCCCCCCTTCTTTACCATGGAGGACAGAGGGATCGAGAAGGCATTCATCATGAAGTAGGGGATGCATTCAGACCTCAAGTGCTGCAGTGACGGCTTCCAGTGAAATCAGGATGAGGGTCCCTTCATTAGCCGTGCAGTTGTGAGCTCAGATGTTGTCTCCTGGCCAGGGATATTAATTAAACGCCCCGTGGTTAACTGCAGCAGGGAGGCAGTGCTAAGATCTCCCATAAACAATCCACCCGGGCATCTCAGAGCAGCACTTCATGTGGACAGTGGTCCCAGCGAGCTAATCAGGCTGGTACAGAGACATCACTGCCATTGGCATGGCCTGCATAGAAACGGTGGTTACTTCCAAAAGATCGCTCTGACAAGTGAATACCAGCAGAGGCCCTGCTGTCGTCGGTGGTGAGAATCAATGGTCATGTCCATCAATCAATCGAATGCGATTATGTAAATCCAGCTGCCACACTACTTAGGAGGCTTGTGGCTACAATGTTGTCACGCTTTGCTGTTGGCTTGACAACAGTCGACCCCTCCGATGCCATGATAACCTACTCGGGGTCATGGGTTTTTTTTTTGGGTTTTTTTTTACGACTCAGTAATCACAGCCTAATCACAGTCATACGCAGCACTTCCTGGTTTAGGCTGCTCTGCTGAACCCTACATTGTTTTCCACAACACAAGTATGAGAACAAAAACGTAAGCAACACACATGCTCTCAAACTCACACACAAGCGGCAGCCCCCCCCCCCCCATTTCAGCCCTTTGCACCATGATTGAAAGAGCTTTCCTGCATCCTTTAAAATTGCGGTCCTGATGATGAGGGGGTCGTACATTCCACTCTGGAGTTACGCTTACCTGCTGTCTGTCTGTGTAAGCATCAGGATCGCATGTCTGTCAGTGGCCAGATACTCCATACTGTGGCTTGTGTGATTATCGCCTAGATTTTGCTGGGTTTTTTTCCAGAAGCTTTTATTAGCTATAATAGCATGATATTCTTCCATTTTTTTGTACTCCTGCCAGCATCTGGCCTGTTAGACTCAACTGACAACTCTGCTTTCTTTTTATGATATGAAATTGGCAGACTCTAAATCGAATGCTGACTGTAGGTGGGGACTCTGGCTTCTTAAAGTGCTGACGGCCCCCATCCATGTGGTCACGGGACAGTGGATTTTACATTTGATCGCAGTTTTACGTTTAATCACGCACCTTTTTTCCCCCCCCAATTTCTCTGCACCTCCTTTCTTTGCCCTGAAGAAGCCGGTGTTCGGGCTTCACTCGGGACCCCTCCAGCTGCAGGGGGCAATCATCCGCACCGCCCTCAGGAAGAGCTCCCAGGGATTCGGCTTCACCATAATCGGGGGCGACCGGCCCGACGAGTTCCTGCAGGTGAAGAACGTGCTGCGGGACGGGCCGGCGGCCCATGACAACAAGATTGCATCAGGTGAGTGCGCCCCTCTGCCCCCCCCCCCCCCCCCCCCCACGCACTACGCAGGTCACGCAGCTCGCTTCCGAAATTCCAACGTGAGGCTAACACTAAAGCCATTTTCCTTATTAAGACCATTTTAACAAAAAACATGATTTATTTGCCATTTGCACAAGTTCTTCGGAATGCTTCTTTTGTGCAGACCCCATCTTGCTCTCCATAGCTTGGGGGGTCACAGCACGGGGTCAGCTAACATGCAGGGCCCCTGGAGCTGGGGGGTTAGGACCTTGTTCGGAGGGCCCATGGGCATGTTACTGTTCTGCCAAGACCGGGGCTCGAACCGGATCATCTGATCACAGGCAAGAGACTCAGCGCACTGAGCCTCTCACCACCCAGGACAGAATCCTTGTTGTGGATTCTGCTGATCTGCAGGCAAAGTGGGGAAGTCATGGGAGGAAATGGATGAGAGCACTCTTCCCATATTCCATTGCACTCCTTCGCCCTCATTAGCGCTCATCACTCATTTGCTGAGCTGGCAGCGGCCTCCTCTGATCCTGTCCAAAGCGCTGGCGTCTGATTAGAGCCTCGCAGTCCCATTCCTCTGAGGGAGCCTGTAAAGCCGCCACTCTGTTACTCTGTAATTGAATCCCTCGACCGCCGTGCCCGGCGCAGTCCGACTGCGGACGGCAGGAGTGGCATCGCGCGGCACGGTGACCGAGGGACCCGTCGGCTGCTGTATCGCATCTGTAAGGACGGCACTGCAACCAGACAGAAAGGTGCATTTGTACAGCTGAGGAAGGACGGAACCTAAACCTGTATACCCTGCTGCCTAAATATTAATAAGTGTAAATTTGCATCTCTCTTAACTGAATAATAGAAACAAACGTGAATTAGATTACATTTATGTTACATTTTTTTTTAGCTTTTATCCAAAGCAAAATATATTTTTGAGACCCTGGAGCAACTGTGGTTTATGGGCCTTGAAACAGCGACCTTCCGATCACAGGCATCCCCGCCCCCTGAGCCAGACACTGCCCTCATTAGATATAACAATCCCCTCTGTACACAGGCTGGTTTTGCAGTTTGTACTAGGCGGCAGCCATGTTGATCTTTGCTGGCCTTCACGGGCGTCCTTCTCCCCCAGGCGACGTGATTGCGGACATTAATGGGACGTGCGTCCTGGGTAAGACCCACGCAGAGGTGGTGCAGATGTTCCAGTCCGTCCCGGTGAACCAGTATGTGGACATGGTTCTGTGCCGGGGATACCCGCTGCCCGAGGACACCAACGGCAGCGAGGAGGCTGGCAGTGAGGTGGCGGGCATGTCCCACGAGAATGGCTCCCCGGACGTGCCCTACGTGACGACGGGCCCGGGGGGCCAGGGGGGGGGTGGCCGGCAGCCAGAGGTGACCGACCCGACTCTGCTGCAACCCGAGCTGGTGAGCGTGCCCCTGGTGAAGGGCCCTGGCGGATTCGGCTTCGCCATCGCCGACTGCCCCCTGGGTCAGAAGGTAAAGATGATCCTGGACGCGCAGTGGTGCCGCGGCCTGCTGAAGGGTGACGTCATCAAGGAGATCAACCGGCAGAACGTGCAGACGCTGAGCCACGCCCAGGTGGTGGACATCCTGAAGGATCTGCCGGTGGGCAGCGAGGTCAACGTGCTGGTGCTGCGAGGAGGTGAGAACGAGTCTGTTGCACCGCCAATGGAAACACAAACCTGTAGTGGGTTGGCTGAGAGGTGGGGGAGGGGCAGTATGAGGTGCTAGAGCTTATGGGGACAGAGGATTAATATGGGGATGGGAGACTTTTCAGGCAGTACCTTTAGAACAGTGTTTCTGGGGGTGGACACTGTCAAACTCCTGGTAAATCAATTAGCTTGGGGGATGTCTGCAAAGTGACAAATGCTGGCTGATATTTTTAGGGAGGACAGCTGTCCTGCTCCCTGTGTTAAATGCAATGGGGTCAACAAACCAAATGGGATCATTCCACACTGCACTGTACACAATGTCAACTCTTATCACCTACTTCTAGTGAGTTCTTCCAAGATCAGGGGAAAAAAAAAACCCATGTCGTCTATGGGCTGCTCTTCTATGAATGACTTAAGGTGGAGACAGCAGGGAATATCTGGGCCTTCGTGCTGCCTGGAATGTTCTGCCCTTGGAGAACAGCACCAGAAAGGTCTCCTCAGACTATGGGCCCTGCCTCTGTGAAGGCGTTACTTTTCAATGTTTGCTTGCCACGTGGTTCATTCTCATACTTGCCACGTTGTGAGAAAGGCCAGCTGGGATTTCCAAATTCCAGGAATCACTCCCTCTACTGCCCATTTCCAGTGTTAGTGGTGTTGTCCCTTTGTCACAGGCTGTACAGATGCCTCCCTCAGATGTTTCAGAATTCCCTCGAACTCTCCCAGTCATTGTTTACCACAGTCTCTAGTGAGTCTTATAGGGAACGGTATATAATGTCCTTGAGCACCGCTGCGTGCCCGTGCATTTTCCAGCTAGGAATTAGAGGTGAAAGTTCATCTTGCCTTCGATTTCTGGGAATACAGTGTAGCCTATATGAGAACAGCGAGTGGGCGGGTCCCATCTTCACATTCACTCAGCTGATGCACCATGTGCTCAGTATCATTGTTAATTGTTTGTACATAATCTGGATTTCTTCTCCTGCACACATGCCTTACCTCTCTTTTAGAGTGATGGATCGGTAAGTGTGGCTACTTTTCAGTCATGTCATTTGCTCCACGAGGACAGAGCTTATTCCTGGAGCTTTCTGCAGAATGGGTTGGTGACCTTTCGGGTTCCCCACCGTGTGGCAAAGGTGGCTTTTTTTATTTTGTAATCTGCCCTCGCAAACGGCACAGATACTCTTCTCTAAGGGAGAGATCTCCTGTAAGTGTGTACATCAGGACTCTGCCAGGTGAAACACAACTCAGACACAACTCAAATGCTAGATGCCATTAAGCCCCTCATGCATTCTCTTCATTCCAGTCAGGTGCACGAACACAAACCTCCTCATAAAAGTGTACCGGTTTACTGGCTTTCTGCAAATCATGTTACTCTGCAGTGGCACGGCATATGCCGCGCTGATTGTGTAATCCTGCCGAACACATTTCCCATAGTCTGTTTGGCATGTAGTGCCACCTAGTGGTCAGTCCCTCAACAGAGGCTCAGGCACTTTGAACGTGACTTAGAGACCATGCTGTCCAGCATTTAGAGCATGTACTGTAGAGTAAGCATAGAGAAAATCGATTTGAACCTACTGGTTGTTGACTTGCTCTGTCCTTGACTAAGCATTTCACAGTATGCTAGTGTTCGTGTGCACAACCTGGGACAAGGAGCAGTGTATTCAAATTACTTCAGTGCTGTTTTGGTAAATTGCCCTTCCTGACTGTACCCCCCCCCATTCTTCACCTGCCCGTAGGTCAAACGTCTCCTGTGAAGTCTCTCAAACCTGTAAGTAAAAAAAAAAAAAAAGTTTTAATTATATCATGTTTTCAGTCAAACAATAGGAATGTCTCGTGGGGGGTGGGGGGGGTCGTTTGAAAGCTTTCAAGACGAGACATGAGGTTAATAATTGAAGGCTAAAGATGTAAATCGTCCTCATTCCCAGAAATGCAGGCGTGTTGGTGACCTGCATTATTCAGGCATGGATGTTAGATGTTGCCGTTCTGCTTGAAGGGAAGCTGGTTTATCAGGTCCTGGCCCATACTTACTTTGCCGCTTCCCATCCCCAGCACGTCAGATAACCTTCGTCCTGCACTCTCTTAAGTCAGCAGTTCCCTGCGAACTGTCATGACCCCCTGAAATGGGAAGTGTGGTGAATTTGGAATGGGGCGATGACTTGAGGTTGTTGAGTCAACAACCCTCCAGACATTGTGACCGGACTCATTAAACCAGCTCCTGCTTACACTGGCCTACGCCTTAGAGTGCTACATCCAGAAAAAAATCTGCTTACCTTAATTGATTTATTGACTTTACTCTCTCCACTTTGGCTGTTATTTTTGGCTTGTTGCAGGGGACTGTCCCCGCTGCACCAAAAACAGATGTGACCACCAGCACAGAGACACTAGCACCTACAGACGCCACCCCCCAACCCCTGCCCTTCCCCCCTAACATCCTGCGCTCCAACTCACCCAAGCTGGACCCCTCTGAGGTCTACCTGAAGTCCAAGGCCATACTGGAGAGCAAACGTGAGTAAAATAAACCTCATTTGGGAAAAACCGATCCGTCCAAGAGATTAACGAAACATAAGGGCCACTGGGAAGACTATGGGTTTCACTTCCTCTAATAGCTGCTGATAACGTTCATTACTTCAGGCTGTTATTAAATGATTATTAGATATTTAAGCTTTTAGAAGAGCTGTCGCCTTTTCATTTGACTGACTTTCCAAATATCTCTGCCTAAGCTCCCAACACTAGGGACCTGGACGTTTTCATCAAGAGGAACCAAGAATCGGGCTTCGGGTTTCGAGTTCTGGGTGGGGAAGGTCCTGATCAACCTGTAAGTGTCCTCTGGTTCTGATGAATGTAGACCTTACAGCCCATTAAATTATTGTATGAATTATTGATTCATGCAACAGCATCATAATTCTCCAGTTGAGTTGTTAGTTGCCGGAACTTTTGCGGGATACTTTATAGTTCATATATGTTAGTTAGTTGTCTGAATTCCAGTAGCAACTAGAGGAGCAGCTGCACTCTGTGCTAAGCTGTGATTGGCTATTTCTTGAACCTTTGCACCTTGTTCCTGCAGGTGTACATCGGTGCCATCGTGCCCCTGGGCGCTGCTGAGAAAGACGGCCGCCTGAGGGCAGGTGACGAGCTCCTGTGCATTGATGGTGTGCCAGTGAAGGGCAAGTCCCACAAGCAGGTGCTGGAGCTTATGACCAACGCCGCACGCAACGGACAAGTCATGTTGACCGTCCGCCGAAAGGTGGTCTATACAGGTGAGTAGATGGGTTCAAAGACTTATGCACATGTGGGAAAGTGGGTGGGGCTAAAGTTACTGAGTTCGTATAAGGCCTTTGGATTCTGTGTAGGGATCTCAATGGATGCCTTTGGATTCTGTGTAGGGACCTCAGAGGGTGGCTCTAGAATCTAAGTATGGGCCACAAATGTTACTTCTGAATTTTTACCACACACCAAAAGGCTGGAAATTAAACTTGCCCACTTGCCTGAAATGAGTCATTTCGAATACAAAAAACTGAACACTAGATTGCTTGTTAAAAAAAAAAAATGCATGCTGGACTACATTTTTTACTGAACTAGCCAAGTTTACTAGCAGCAAAAATTCTTAGGTTCCACCTCTGCACATCCACTGACAGCATCTCAGAAAACTGAATCCAGTTAATAATGCTCAGTATAGCAAATGTTTGTGGTGCATGCAAGAAAAATAAAGAAAAATGCATATACTGCTTCCTAAATTATGTTAGGTGGGACACAGCAGTTTTAACATCATTGCCAGGGCCATTTTTTGTCCCCGCTGTGGGAACATTGTTTTATATCTGCAGTGGGAAAGCAGCGGTTTCATTAACGAGTCACCTTTGCAGTTCAAACCCAGCTTCAGGGTAGAGTAATACTCCAAGTGTTACAGAAGTGGATCAGCGCTGGATGATGTTGGCTAAATTTAGCACTGAGCTAAAGCATAAATAAATAAAAAAGAAACCACCTGAAATAAATCCCACATTAGTCCTCTTGATTTCAGTATTTTCTATATCTGCTGAAGACTCAAAGCATTGAGTCTCTTTTACCAGTAGATGGGAACAAAAAATATCAATGTTTCAAAACAATTCTGGAATTGGTTATTTTTAATGTGATGTGTGTTAGCAGCACATCTTGAAAATGGTTTATTCCATCTCTGCTGATCTCTGGCAGACGGCCCTGGAGGGAAGGAGGGCAGTAGCCAGCAGCCGATCCCCACGCTGGTGGAGGGGTCTCCCAAGCTGGCCCGCGTCGACATTCCCAGCCCCGGGTCCCATGAGTCCTACGACATCACGCTGCAGCGGAAGGACAACGAAGGCTTCGGCTTTGTCATCCTTACCTCGAAGAACAAGCCACCACCAGGAGGTGGGAGGGCACCTGCTTCTAGTGACGCCCCCCCCCCCCCCCCAACCCTGTAACTGTTCTGCTCTGTGTAGGATTAGCTGTGCCTCACTGTGTTAAATGCTTCTTCTGATCCCAGTCGCACAGTCTTGGCTGTGTGCCCTGCTCGTAGCATGCCAAGGCTCTTGGTAGCAACAAGGCTACTGCAGATCTCTTTGGCCTGGGTTCATAGATGAGTCAGCACCTTCTCCGGCGAGGAAGCAAGCCAGTCAGGCACTATACACATTGTAGGACAAGTGGCATGCTTACAGTCCAGTAGACCACAGACACACAATGACCAAGTCTTCACTGATTCAAGGAGGTGGTTAACTCTCAAATGCAACAAAGATGCTCCCAGCGTGGACCTTGAAAATAATGCTGATATATTATGTAGAAGTAGAGTGTAAAGCCATGGAACTGGAATTTCAATGACTATTTTCAGAAAGGCTTCATCCACATCATGGGTGGTACACAGCCGGCTGGCGGCAGAACAGTTTTCATCCTCCCCCCCTTGTCTCCTTTCCCGCGCAGTGATACCTCACAAGATCGGCCGAATCATCCAGGGGAGCCCCACCGACCGCTGCGGCCAGCTTAAGGTGGGCGACCGGATCTCTGCGGTCAACGGTCAGTCCATCGTGGAGCTGGCACATAACGACATCGTGCAGCTCATCAAGGATGCTGGCAATACCGTCACACTCACTGTGGTGCCAGAAGATGGTAAGTCGCAGCAGAGGTTACAACAAGTCTGCTTTCAAAGGATGGGTGGGCAGACAGGTCATGGGGGAGGCGTTGGGGTTAGGGTTAGGAAATGCTTCTAGGTGTATTTTTGGAGAATTAATACATGATTGTAAGGAGCATGTCAGAGGGTTGTCTTATTTCAGAATCAGCAGGAGATTCCCATAACATTCGTTAATTTAAATGACGTGCTTTGTAAATGGCAAGTTTCGCAGCAAAACTTTGAATCGTTCTTGCCTAAATAATTTTGAAGGGTAAAGTTGCTGTAATACTTGCTCGAGGCAGGACAGTGAACAGAGAAGTGTGACACGGGGGTTTGGGAGGAAGGAAACGGGGACTATGTTTGGAATTAATGGAATACCAAGGAGGAACAAAACCTCAAGACAGCTGTTTCCACATCAGCAGGGGGAAGGAGATGCTGAAAAACCAAGAGGGCATGGAAAAGACACAATGGGAGGCTGGGTTGGGTATTAGGGTCTGGGGGCATGTAAACATATTCTGATAACAAAGATTAGTTGGAGTATGGAAAATGAACTATATTAACTGCTAGACCTGGGACAGACTGAAAATGGCTCTGTTCCCCCAACCCCCCCTGAATGCCTGTGTTCCTGCTTATCAGCATGCTGGATGTTCACTTATTTTTTCAGACGTTTTCTAATACTCTCTGCCATTCCAGAACACAGTGGACCCCCTTCGGGAACCAGCTCAGCCAAGCAGAGCCCAGCGCTGCAGCATCGAGCCACAGGACAGCAGACCACCGGTCAGGACGACAGGTACCGAAGGGAATCTGGTGGCTCGGACTGTGATGTGACAAGTCTGTGGCACCCCACGCCACTGCTGGCCAAGTGCCTGCATAATCGCATCGTCAGAAGCTTTGTGAGCTGCTCACATGGCACTCTGTTGGCGGGGGGGGGGGGGCAGTGTCGAAAGGCTGCAGGTTAGGATTAATGGAGGGTGGTGAGATTGTGAGTTTTCCTCTTTGGCATTAAACGAGATTACCTATGTCAGCTTTTTAATCCATTACAGCAATAATAACCATTCCCTCCCCCATTATCCCGTCTTGGAGGCCGGTGTCAGAATGGACTTCAAACATTTTGTCTGCTCTTCTTGAGAAGTCAGCCCCCCCCCCCCCCTTAAATTCCATACACACAAAAGCATGGCACAGGTTACCAGTCTCCCTAAATCAGCAGTAAGCTGGATCGCAGTCCGTCTGAACGTTCCTTGTAGTGGGATGAGCTTTGCTGAAGCTAAATCCGTAAAATGAGCCCTCAGTCTTGTAGAGGAGTCAAGTCTGTTCTTCATATCATCCTGATTGAAGAGGTGCATCATCCTGATCATGTCCACGTGCCGCTCACGGTTTAGGTTTGGCATGGACACCGAGGAGAAAAGGGATGGAGCTGCCCGCGCGGAGTACAAGACGCTCCCTCTCAGCGAGCAGGGCACCACGACCACCGCAGGCCTCAAGCAGGTGACGTACCATCCGTTGCAGAAGCCGCCAGCCCCTGGACTCTCTTCTTGGGGTAAACCCTTCCACCTGACCTCAGAGAAAGAGCTCATCTGTCTCCCCACATTGCCTTGCCTCCCCGTACGGTACAGGGCTGCTGTCAGGTAGAGCTGGAGAGGGGAATGCGCGGGTTTGGCTTCAGTCTGCGTGGAGGGAAGGAGTACAACATGGGCCTGTTCATCCTACGGCTGGCGGAGGACGGCCCGGCGCTGAAGGACGGCAGGATTCATGTGAGCCTCAAGACGCATAGCGCCATAACGTATGAGAGTAGTCAGTTATAAGTATTGTGGTAATACAGGGTACTGTTCCCCACACAAGCCAGTTCAGAAGCAGTTTCTTCCCAAGGCCCATAAGAACATAAGAACATAAGAAATTTACAAACGAGAGGAGGCCATTCGGCCCATCAAGCTCGTTTGGGGAGAACTTAGCTAATAGCTCAGAGTTGTTAAAATCTTATCTAGCTCTGATTTAAAGGAACCCAGGGTTTTAGCTTCCACTACACTATCAGGAAGACTATTCCATACTCTGACTACACGCTGTGTAAAGAAATGCTTCCTCAAATTTGTTTTAAAATGTTCTCCCGCTAATTTCCACTTATGGCCACGAGTTCTAGTATTTAGACTAATATTGAAATATTAGTCTCACACCAGTAAAACCCAAGAGGGATACATCTCACATAAACAGTACAATAATGGAGCAGAAATCACTATTCATTGTGCAAATGAAGATGTGAGTAATAACCTGCTATAATGGTTATTCGTTACTCCTGTACTTAGTTGTTACATAGTATGTCTCCTTACGGGTTATCGCTTTTATGGTTTGACTACCTCAATATGTTAACTTTCATATACAGTTTATTTTGTGTGTATATTGTATACATCATTTATATTTTATTTGCTTCACATTTGTGTTGTCGGCTTTGGAATTCAGTATAATCTTGAGTCTAACACAATGGCAGTAAAATCTTTGAATCTTGTATCTTTACATGCATGATGACTGACTTATGGCGCGCTTCTCCAGTTCACTGAGCGGTTCTGCGGCTTCACTTGAAGTTGTCCTAATTTTACGTGCTCTGGCAGGTGGGGGACCAGATAGTGGAGATCAATGGGGAGCCTACACAGGGCATCACCCACACGCGGGCCATCGAACTCATCCAGGCCGGGGGGAACAAAGTACAGCTGCTCCTGAGACCCGGCCTGGGCCTCATTCCAGACCACAGTGAGTCCCGAACTCTCCAACCATGGAGTATGAGTATGCAATGTGGGGAATGTACAGCAGTAGTTAAGTGGAGGTCATTTGGTAGTGGGAAGTTTAGGTCAGACTTTCTGCTGACAGAACCACACGGCGCTCACAGTGTGAATTTTCACACATAGAAAGAACTGTGACACGGGGCTCACAGCTGGCCAGTGTTCGGCTGGCTTCCTGTCTGTAGATGTACGTCTCTCTTTAGTTCTCGTATACCAGGCAGTATCGGAATGGGAGTCTGTCATCCGCTCTCTCTCCATGCTTCCTTCACTCTCTCCTTCTCCCCCAGGTCTGAACTCTTCCACCCTGTCCTTCTACATGAAACCAGAACACCACTAAAGAGCTTCCCTTCTTTTCTCGGTCTGTTCTTATTAATCACCTTGGTAAATGTCTTCCTCCTCCTCCTCTTCTTCTGCTGTGGTGCACTGCACCTTAGTAAACCCCTTAACTCGCCATGTTTTCAGTTGCTCTTCTCGGCAATCTTTTCCTCATTTTTAAACGCTCTCACTTCTCAAAAAGTAATAAATCTGGATCAAGCATTACAGGTCCAATTTAGTCAGATTCGTTTCGTCGACTTGTGGAATCTATCTTACCATGAATGTTTGGGTTTAAGCTCTCGTTGGTGGCTGGGATTATAAAGACCGGATCTCCCCTCGCTAACATGTCTGCATATATACACACTCAGTGGCCACTTAATTGGATTTCCTCGTGTAGTACCAGTTCGGACCTTTGTTTGTCTCCAGCGCTACTTCAGATGCTGACAAGTTAGGTTTCTCCAAAAGCACTTTTGCACACCGCTACTGTACTGAGCTTTTATTTTTGCATTTTTGGCCTCCTTGTTAGCTTTGAGTCTGGCAGTCTCCTCTGACCTCTCTCATTAACAAGACGTTTTCATCCACAGAGCTGCCTCCTGACTGGATGGGGGCATGTTTATTAAAGCACTCTTTGTAAACTCTTTTTACACTTTAGTTCAGGAAGGGTGGATGTTTCTACGACATGGGGGCCGTCAAGTGTGGCACCGACAAGTGTGGCACTAACAATCACACTACAATTAAAAACTGATATCACACATTGTAAGTCACACAGTGACATCATTTCTACATGCTGTATATATTCACTTGCAGTCACATGATCTGCTGTTTGGAGGAGCAGGTTGTTTGCAATACAAACAGGTATACCTAATAAAGTGACCTCTGAGTGTAGGTATGTGAGATTTCATCAGTTAGCCACGCTGACAGCAGCCAGAGCTGACTGATTAGGCATTGGTTCAGACAGCGGTGCTCTGGTTGAGAAATGCGTTTAGCTTCCAGAAATAAGTCGGAAGTGTATTTCCATGGCGGATATCCCGAAAAATGAGAGAACCCGGAGCCCGCATTCAATTTCACACTCCAGCATTGTGTGGCGTCTCTGCTCAGCCATGGCCGGATGCCTGACATTTCTCAGGCCTGGGGGATCGTTCGTATTTCATCACCGGGGACGGGCTACACTAATGCCTCTTTCACAGCAGTATCCGCCACCATTATTGCACGCCGCACATTATTTAAATCTCATCTGAAAGCCGCCGGATGAAAAAAGCACCGGGGTTAACCGCTTTCCCGACTGCTTATGAAACAGATTTATTTTGTACAGAGTCCAATATTTTTGCTCATTAAATCTCTTCAATGCGATGTGTCACGGCCAAGATGCTGAAACAGCTTAAATATTTCTAAATTAAGAATTTCCCATTCGAAGGACATGGCATAATTAGAGAGTGGGTGATTGCTTTCAGTATTAGAATTTCACTTGATACACAGGTACTTCTGTAGGCTTTATCTTCTAAACAATAACACATGAATCATGCTGTTACACCTGTTCTTTTCTGCTTTTATTTTGCTGCAGGTACAAGGGATAAAATGAATGTTGCATCCAGCGGCTTTCTGAGGAGATCAGCCTCAGATGAACTACCATCTTCCACTTTCCCATTCTCAAACTCCTTCTCCACTACTGAAGGCTCTTTCAGTGTCCCCATGTCCATCACATCCAGAGAAGGGGAGACCCCCGGATTGGACACTGCCGCCTCCCGTTCTGGGGTCCCCGAATCGCGATCCAGCTGGGCTCTCGGCCTTGACAACAGCAGACCCATCACTGACTCTTTCCGAGATCAGTCTGGCACGGCACAAGGACAGCAGCCCCAGAAGACCAAGCCAACCACCAGTCTGGAGATCCAAGAGCTAAAATCCTTCCACAGGAAGATGGATTCCAACGGCTCCTCAAAAGACAGACCCGCGAAGAAAAGTGATGGAGTGCAGCCGGAACGAACCCATAGCACACGGAAAACTGAGAGAACCCCATCTGCCCTCAATGAAAGCAAGGTCAGTCCCTCCGTGTCCCTCAGCCGAAGGGACACTGAGCCCAACCTGGAAGGAAAGTCACGTACCCAGAGAGAGCCCCGCCCCCCCAGCCCTAAGAAATTGGCTAGGAAGGAGCAAGAGGGTGTTGCCAAGCAACCCTCAAAAACCCATGATGAGCAGCCGAGGAGGGCAGGGGGGCAACAGCCCAGTAATGCTGTCGGGGAGAGCAGAGAGAAGAAAGTCAAGGAGGACGAGCCTAAACGCAGGCAGGAGAGGGATTCAAACTGGGGGGAAGGGGCCGGACCCACAGGCGAGCCACGCAGAAAGGAAAAAGAGGTAGAGCAAAGAGAAAAGGCAGGGGCGGAAGAAGAGGGCACACTGAGTCGTAGGGGGCACAGGGAGAAGGACAGAGAGAGAGACAGGGATCGAGAGGGCAGGGAGGCCAGGAGGAAGGGGCCAGTGGAGCAGAAGGAATCCACCATTCAGGCACTGGACCCTCAATACAATGAATCTGCTGGTGGTAAGAAAGGATCCATTACCCCTGGCCCATGGAAAGTACCCAGCTCGGGAAAGACTCCATCCCACTCTGAAATGTGATCGGCTGCATGGCATTATGGGATATGTGTTCACTGCAACACACAGCTGGAGGGAAAGATGAAGCATGTGGCATGATGTAACCCCCCCCCCCAAGCTCATCCACCCACCTTTGTCTGCTCCTTAATGTTTGCAATCCCTTTGATCAGGGAGGGGGGGGGTACCTCACTGTGCCATTTCTCATATGCAGCACTGGATGGTGTTTTCTTGCACTCGCCAGTATGAAGGGTAACAATCCCTCTGTTATTCCTGTCTGCAGACTTGCAGATATGCATTCATACGGCATATATTTACACACATCTTGGTTACGTTGCCTGTATTTACGAAAACTTGTCTCCAAGAACATTTGTTCCTCACTCAAAGGAAGTCACAGTTTTTTGGGTTTTTTTTTGCTCCTATCTAAAGATCTTGTTGGGATGCTGACAGAACATGTACACATTGTGTGTAGAGTTCAGATTATGTAATCATAAGCTTTGCAGTGGATTTAGGATTATTTTTGAATCATAGCTTGATATGCATCTATTTTTAAAGAGACCAGACACTTGTGCTTAAGTATATTGTTTACTACTTGTATGTTTATAATAAAGCATATAAATTATTGAAATAAATATTGAAAAGAATATAGAAACCTATGTATCCATACTGAGCCATTCCATATTTAATGTAGTGTCCAACAGTTTATTCCAAATTCATAATACTTGCTCCCTACTTTTAATGTTACATATTGTTGGCATATATCTTAAATGTGTATTACAAGCAGATGAGTATGTGGTTTTAGAAAAACGATTGTAGCTTGGCCTGTATTTTATTGTGTGTGTATCATTTAGCCACGTGTTTCCTGAAGTACCTGCGGGGGGAAATATGCCCAGCTTTCCTTCGCATGATAAACACTTGGCTATATGGTGCCTGAGGCACTGTTTCCAGCAATTGGTTTGAAATCAATTTCAGTTAAGGCAAGAAAGCAAAAGGATGTACTTTCTTGGCTTTGTATTTAATTTACAAGTATCAGAACGCCAATGTCGATTTTCTTGGCAACAGTTAATACAGCGGTCACGTCTCCCTACACTACTATGGACCTTATTTGTCAATATTTATAAAATCCAATTACGCAGAAAACTGGTCACTGAACTTTTCTACGAACAAGTAAACTGACGGAATTCCCAACATCAGCAGAAGTGTTGGACGTCGATTGCATCATCACTTTAGCTTGAGTGGGAAACTGGGAATTTTTTATTTTATTTTATTTTTTTACACGGACTATTGCGGTTGATGTTTGCTGAATACAGAAAGGGCAGCTGTACACAGCCACACGGCAGTCTCCTGTTAGTCTCGAATTTAGAGAAGCATAACTTTTCTATACTCCTAGATGTAGAGAAATGTGACACTGCAATATGAATTTTTGAATACATACAGTCAGCAGTATGTAATGAGATGCATAGCAATATGGCTCTGAATCAAACATGCATAGCAAAGCTTTAAATATATGTAGGCATCAATTCACCAGTGCATCCTACTGCAGCTCTCACTGGAAAAAGTGGTGGAAAAATAATGAGGATGATGAAGATTTCTAAAAATACTTTGGATTCCTCAGATGGCATCACACGGATCACGTGATCTTTCAAATGAAATGTTCTGCAAACCACTATTATAGTGCAGGGGTCGTCGACCCTGCCAATCTGCTGGTGGACCAACATCAGAACCACCTGAGACGTCCTGGGACAAACAGATGTTTAGCAAATCGGTCTCTGTCTTCATTCCACTCATTGCCTAAGAGGTACTTGTGTGATAGCAATGTTACTATCTTACTACAAGCTCTAGAGAATGTTGTTGAATTGTATGTAGGGCTAAACCTTAGTTTTTTATATATACACATGGGGGTCCACCAGTAAACAACAGTAAAAGGTAAAATGGCGTAAACACAGAATTTGCTTGTCAGTACCATGAATATGTAGTTTTGTGCATTGTTTTGCCACTGCAGATAGTAATTGATTAGGGGGAGGGTTCACTTTTGGTAAATTCCAAGATATGCTATCTCTTATGCACTGATGTCTGAAGCTTTATCCCCATATCAGTGTCTGTATATAAAAATGTGGCCTTGCATTGCTATAACTGAAAAGCCTTTTGGTCTCTACATGATGTGGTAGTTGTAAATGTTTATAAATTGTACAGCACCTTTATAAATACTTGCAGAGTCCTCATTCAGATAAAAATCTGTAAATCGCTCCATTATTTTTTTAAGTAATCGGGGGAAAAATATTTAAAGTGCAACAATCGAAATTATGTGGGTCATGGCCTTCTGATCATGCACTGTAAAATAAAGTTTTACTGAAAAACCATCAGATCTTTTTTGTGAATGTTGCTTCTTTGCATGCTTATAACAACTTAAAATATTTTACACAAGCTAGTTCATTATTCTTCTGTAATATCTTGATTTACCTGAGCTTCACTGCCCAGTTTCACTTTGTCTGGGATTGTGTGCATGATCTTCGGGGGGGGGGGGGGGGGTTGGGCTGTGCCAGAAGTGAAATTTGTCTGGGGCAGTGAAGCTTATTGGGTATTTGCTCAGTTGGTGCCCCCTCCAGAAGATGACGTCCTAAACAGCTGCCTATGTCACCTAATGTGTTGATAGACACTCTTTTGAGTAAGTGATCATTGTAATGGATATTATCAGTAAGATGGCTTTGAGTAGGCGTTTGATACCAGCTTCAGCTACACCAATCAAAACGTGTAAAAAAAAAAAAAAAAGAAACGTCAACGTGAAGGTGCTGCTGTTAACACTATAATAACTATTTCCAAGATTGGCACATGAAACAAAAATTGACATTATACAGTAGAACCTTGGAGCTCGACCAACTCCGACATCGAACGGGTATGTTTAATTTTTTTCGACTTCGACCGAAATCTTGGAACTCGACCGTTCCTGCGTTCAACTTTACCAATTCTGAACTCGAAAAATCTAACCGCAACTCGACCGAAAACTCGGAACATGACATAAAACGGAGCTGCTAAAACTTGTACAGATCGAGACGCGTCTCTGATGAGCTAAAACAAAGGCAAAGACCTACCGGGTTGCAGATGCCTATGAATCGCCGTCAGTGTCGCGGTACCTCTCGACCGAGATCGACGTGCGAATGCTGTACGTGTTCCGTGTGATTTTTTTGTGTGCTTTATCTACAGTACATTTAGTGATATAGTAATCATGTCCCCTAAAAAAGTGAGCAGTGATAGCAGCAAACCAAAGAGGAAAGTAGTGAGAGTCAGGGACGGATTATGGGTTGTGTGGCCCCCACCACCACCAGCACCAGAACCACCACAATTCAAGGGCCCTTGGCAGCCAAATGCCCTCCCTCCATGTTTCCATCAGAGGCCCTATAGGGTTAGGGGCCCTTGTAGGCAGAGGATCAAAGAATGTAGGCCCTCTAAAATAGACAAACGAAAATACATGGTTGATAAGCGTTGCAAATTGTTTTGGGCTAGGGGCCCCACGGGCACCCCAAGGGCCCCTGGGCAGCGACCCCGCTGGCCCGGTCCGTAATCCGTCCCTGGTGAGAGTAACTGTAGAACTTGAAGGTGATGCATGTCTGTCGATCTACTCCCGTTCGTAATTATATATCTTTAACAGTTTTACTTTCTATACTAATCAATAAAATAATTACCATGTGCATTTATTGTGACTGTGACCCACGCAAAAAAACCATGTTAAAAGTGTTCCGTTGTTTCTAAAATCAAATGGCTACATGTACTGTAGGCACATGCTTCACAGGATGTGTAATGTTGGTCTGATCGAAACAATCAGTTCCACTGGACTCCAGGGTGAAAAGCGAGCTGGGAAGCATGAAGTCTCATAGTGGGAATATACTAGCTAGCTATTACAGCCAGGGATGGAGGACAACTTTGTCTATCCTGAAAACTCAAGTTCAGCCAGGTTACTTTATTTGTACCCGTAGGTAAATTTAGTTTACAGGAGATGAGTCAGCATCCACATAGCCAGCAAACAAACATCCATACAAACAATTAAGCAAATAAAAACACACAAGACACAAGTATTTGATAAAGAAAAGAATACATAAGAGAAAGTAAACACTATATCTTTTGTCAGTAGTAGGTGAGCATTCCCTTTTCTTTTTCTTCTCTGTCGCCAAAAACGCAAATATCAGACATGGTGATAAATTATCATATTATCAAATATCCATAAATGCAATTTCTGGAAATGCTGTCTTTGGTGGGGTGGGGTAGGGGCAGAAAGAAGTGGCGACCCTCCCATTGGGGCCCATTATAAAAAAATATATATTAAAAAAAGCGGAGGAATTTCAGGCCAACTTCCGGGTCATGGGGACAGAGAATAGTTCCAAATGTTGACATTCAAGGCATAGATCGAGTCACGCTCATTTTCATTGCTTACCAAGCACTTTAAGCGGAAATGCTGATAGAGTAGCAGACTTTTTCAAAATGCAATATATTAGCTATCATTAATATAGTAAATACTGTAATTTTGTTTTTATATGTGCTCAGCATTACCTGCTAACGTTTATATTAATAGTTTTCACCGAAGGTAGCTTATAGCCAACTATCGAGGCTAACGTTCGCATTTCACGGAGTTTGTCATTATGTACGTAGGGTAACGTTACGTACTGTATATTGAGCTGTTCTGGTTATCAACAGGTTGATGATTACGGTTAACTGCACTTCTAACATGTGAATACACCCGATTAAGATATCAGTTTGCAGATATCCTCGGGTCAATCAGTTCAATGTGAATACTACAAAATAGCTAAAATTATTTTGTGGTCATTTATTTGCCAAAAAATACCGGGTTGCGGTAAAGTGTCCGTATTTCTATGTTGCATTTGTAAACATCGTTCGAACAAAAACGTGATTTTTCTTGTTATTTCATCTCCCTCACTTTGAATTACTAGAATATCACTAAAATAAACTAAAAACTTCATTTTTTCCATACTGACCTACATATTTTTTTTTTACCCTTGTTACCTTCGCCCCCACTCTTTTAGTCCCTAAAAGTACGAGGTGTGAATAGGATGTTATACATAGTGGTGGTTTTTGCAATGTTTTCCCAATTTAGCTTATTTTGTGGATAAAGAATGATAATGGATTTTGATCACCGTACCTTTTTTGAGATGGGTGCTTTCCATATAAGTAAATAAATAGGAATAAATATTTCACCTGGCAGCCTTTATGAAACATTATACAATATTATTATTTGTACCTTATTTCGATCGGAAAATAAAACAATTGCTGAAAATTGTTAGTTTAACATTTCTGTAATGTTAATATTTCTATTTTACTCCTTAAAAATTAAAGAATGAAGTTATAGCCTGTAGTAGCCTATGCGAAAATAGCAACTTCTGGCTTGCCGGAGGACCGGTACTTGAGATGTAGAAAGTTACATTTGTTTAGAAACTCTTCTTAGTGTGCAGGGAAGATGTATTCAATGAAAGTTATTTGTGGCTTGATCATAAAAAATGCATATACCCAGGATATGTAATAGTGTTTCCTGAAAGTCCCACGCGCACAAGATTAATATTAGAAATTCTCAGGAAAGTGAAGGAAGGTCGATTAATTTACACTAAAAAAAACATATCCGACGACTCCAGGATCTTGCGTTATGTAGTGTATGCTAACGTGAAGGATCTCCCTTCGAATAAAAAGCGATAAACTGATTAAGTTGTAACTCCGCAAACCAAATTGACATTTACCTATATGCAGTACATGTAAAGGCAGTTTACAGATGCACACAAATAGTTTAATGTTTTAATATTTACCGTTTATTAGCGTATTTGCTACTAACTACCAATTAACAGCGCGACCGCGCGGGGTTTGTTTGGCATTAATGAAGGCTGCATGAACCGCAAGGTCACGTGGCGGATCAATCAGTGTCGCAACTATGGCTAGCTGCATATACTTGCCTTATGTAATTCATGGTACGTTATGCCCTTGATCTCGGGGCACTATAGCTACACGTCACTCAATTCAACTACAGAAGGAATTAAACCGCACAACACCGCCAGAACATAACTGAATAAAAAATTTGACTGGAGAAAAAATAATCGCAGCCTAAAAGAATTGTAAATGGACAATAGAAAAGTATTTATTTAATCTAAATTACAGCGATCACATGTAAATTACTTAGTCATGACATTATGTTAGTGGGGTTCAACCCTGTCAATTTTCCCGATCCTTCAGTTACTGCGAATTATGGGTGTTAAACTAGGGCGTCATACAGTTTCCATGTTATGAAACGGGAGCGTTCAGTTCTGAGTACGAAGTTTGGTTTGCTCGTTGACTGCGTGTTATTTTGTGTAAGGCGTGGGCTACGTGGAAAACAGTATACCTTTAATAAATATACCAGTCGCTTTATGTTTGAGTGGTAAATATTTCATTTAAGAAAACCACTCGGATGCTACAGTATTTGTTTAAATTGAAGATATATAAATGTATTAAAATAGAAAGAAAACCGCTCCTTAACATATTTTAAGAGAAAAAAACGTAATCGTACTTATTCACATGTTCACCGAGCAGTCGTTGGGATAGCCATGCCCAGCCCATAAACCATTACGTCAGCCAAGAAAAAGCTGCGTGCAGTCGCGCACGCATCCCTTTTTCAGAACTGCATCTCCCACATACACCAAGAACATTAAAAACTACAACTCCCACAAGAAATAAGAGAAGCGCTTGCGCTTTAAGAGAAATCCGAAGTGAAACTACAGATAAGCTCTCTCTGATTGGATGCGTTTTCGGAACTACAACTTCCAGTAGAACGAAGCGCTAAGGTATCTAAAGCCATTTAAATCTACGTGCAAAATGGCTGCGCAGATTGGTTTGGTTCGAATAAAAGTAGAAGAAAAGGTGAGGGACAGTTTGGATAAATCGACCAAAGAGAAGAAAAAGAAGAAAAAAAGGGAATGCTCACCTCCTCCTGACAAGCGAGAGAAATGCGAGAAAGAGGCTAAAAAAGTTAAGCTTCATCACCATCACCACCAAGAACACGTTCAACAACGGACACCCCAGCCGCATCAACAACAACAACAGCAGCAGCAGCAGAATTCACAACCGCGCACCTTCACTTCGGAACATGCACCCGTGCAGCATCCCCATAACCACCATCACCATCACCACCACCATCACCACAACCACCACCACGCCAAGAAGGACGCCCTGCTCGTCGGCCCCCATCGGAAGGTGGCCCCGCCGCATCTCGGGCAGAAGCCCCTGCCTCCGATCCTACCAACGGTACAGCAGGGGCTCTTCACCTTCGCTCCGCTCAAAGTGGCCAAGGCCAAAACCCATAACAGCAAGGACAAGCCGGCGGAGAAAGACCACAAGCTAAAGCCCAAGAAGGAGAACTCGGAGGCGAACGTCAAAGCGGTGCTGAGCAAGAAAAAGAAAGGTAATTAAGGCAAGCCAGGCGGCGATCGAGCGCTCCAAGCCGCTGGCGTGGGTCCGCACCCGTCAGCCGCCGGAGCCGCAGGTTCTCCTGTCATGCTACAGCGACGCCCCCCTGAAAATAAGCGGCACACGTGCGGCTCCCCGTTCGCTGGAGCTGCTGCTTTATCTGACGCTTGTTTACCGGCTGGTTATGCAAGTTATTTGTCATGACTCGCATGTTTTGGGCAGTTTTGTCTTGGTGAAGAGGACCCTTTGGAGGGTTGCAGGCTGTTCAACTAAATCGGTCTCCACTGTTTTGTACCACTTTATGCTTAAAGAAGTGCTCGTGGTATTTAAATATAGTTGAGATTTACCTATTGTGGGTGTCAAACTTTTGATCGCTGTTAGTTCAACTTTATTTTATCACGCGTAGATAGAATCGCATTTTCTTTCATAGGAAGACTGTTTTAAAATGGCTTTATATTTCCTTTAATGTATAGACCGCCTTGTTTTACATCGTGCCTGTGTGCAGAGGCTATATGATTTGTTAGATATTAATAACCTTGCCGGGGAAAATGGGTTATTCTATGAATCACTTTGCGTGGATTTGATATTTGCTTGCTGGTTGTAATTGCCGGTGAAGGTGGGAGCTTTGTGTGTCAGCTTTTAGTAATTTTTTCGTCTGGATGCCTTTTTATAAAATTTTCCTCTGGACGTCACACATCCTTTTGTTTTTCCTGGCAGAACCCGGGGATGAGAATGGTAAAAGTCCGCTGGTGGATGAGTACCTGCTGAAGAAGAAGAAAAAGAAGCGGAGGCACCGCGAGGATGAGCGGGGCAAGCGGCTTAAGATGTACCATAAGGAGGTACAGACAGTGTGCGCTGGGCTGACAGGGGATGGCCCCGTGACTCCGCCCCCAGGTGACCCCACGCTCACCTATCTGAAGGACGAGCAGCTCTGCCAGCCTGGCCCGGGCACCGAGGAGTACCGCACGCCCCACGGGGTGCGGGCGCCTTTCCTGTCCCACCAGGACCACTTCATCCGCAGCTGTTGCTTGCATACGGGCTCCCGCTACGGGAGGCTTCTCCATGAGGAGTGCCAGGCCAATGGCGGGGCCGCCGTCCTGCACGCCTACGCCGACGAGATCTCCTTCCTGACACCCGGCGAGAAGGAATGCTTCGCCCAGGAGTTCCTGCAGCTGGCCTTTGCCGAAAGTCCCCACAGCGCCGCCCGCTACGCCCTGTCAGTGGTTCACGGTGCCGCCGCCTACCTGCCCGACTTCCTCGACTACTTTGCCTTCAACTTCCCCAGCACGCCCGTCAAGATGGAGATCTTGGGCAAGAAAGATATCGAGACCACCACCATCGCCAACTTCCACTCTCAGGTAGGTTTGTGGGTCTGTGCGGCTGCTGTGCTGCAGACCGGCCCATATGGCCTCAGCATAAAGGGTCCCGCACAGATTGGCGCTGTCTGCTGTCTGTAAGGGGAGCAGAGGCTGGAGAGCTGCCCTGCGGGGTCCCTGTCGCTCCCATTCAGCGCTGAGATGCTCACACAGTCGCTCTCAATGTCGGAACCCTTCAATGCTCCTTTCATCCCCTCTGGAGCGCTGTCCCTGTGGTGCTCTCATGCCAGGAACCATGAAAAGAGCCCCGGCAGATATCTGAATCACATTGATTCCAAACCATGGAAGCTTCTTCTTCACCCTAGAACTCGATAGCTGATTTACCTCCTTTAAAATCTCTAAGCCTCTGACATGTAACGGAAGATCAAACCACATATCCGCAGGTACTATCTCCCGATTCTTAATCTGGGTCAGGGTGACAGGTGGGTCCTGCAGTTTCTTGTGGGCAGCACAGGGGGGCGTAAGGAAGGGGTGCCCCCCCCCGGACACAATGCCACTCTGTAGTAAGGCAGTTAACTTTCACCAGAAGAAACCTATTTTCTGTAATTGGCCTATCTGCCTCAGGTTCAAGTGAACGTTCTTTAAGTAAATTGAACTACAGGAACCCTTCGGCTGTGCTTTGGAGTGAGGGCTTGTGTGACCTGTTTTGTTTAGGAAGGAGAAGGGTTTTTGGTTACCATTAATGAAGTAAAACTCCCATCCCGAAAGTACATGGTTATTTTGCCTGAGGTCAGTACTTTGCATTACTTAGTCTCCCCAATTAACTCATTTTTCATAGCATATTTTAACAACATTACATTGTGTCAAAACGCTTTACATTATCCCCACCCAAAGCCCTCAGTGAGCGAGCCAGAGGTGACAGTGGCAGGAAAAACTCCATAAAAGGAAGAAACCTTGGGGGGAACGAGACTCAAAGGGGGAGCCCATCCTCTAGGGGGCAGCAGAGGAAGCCCTAACCCTAACCAGACTCAAAGGGGGAGCCCATCCTCTAGGGGGCAGCAGAGGAAGCCCTAACCCTAACCAGACTCAAAGGGGGTGCCCATTGTCAAGGGGGCAGCAGAGGAAGCCCTAACCCTAACCAGACTCAAAGGGGGAGCCCATCGTCAAGGGGGCAGCAGAGAACATCAGATAAACAAGATGGCATAATCACTGTTGGTTAACGCAGTGATTCTGCAACTGTAATGCATGTGCCACCAGTGCTACGTGAGAACACAGTGGAAGCATGTGACTGTCATTCTGGAGGTTTTTTTAATTACTTTTACTGTTTTGGTTTGATCCGTTGTGGTACTTGGTCCAAAAAGGTTGAGTGTCACTGGTTTAGCCGATATCTAAAGTATCCCTTAAGGCTGTGTTACCGTTGCCAAATATACACTACTGTGTAAAAGTCTCCGGCAGTTAAAGAAAATGGTGTTTAAATGATCATTGTGTTGGTATTAAATTATGACATTATGTCTCAAAGGTGCTGGAAAAGTCGCTGCTTATTCTCAGGCATGTCAGCCCCCTAACAGAATCAGGCAATGTTATACTGCTCAGATATATTAGTACCAAATGTGACTAGCATAATTACAGTAACCTATTTTTAAATTGGTATTTTAGAATGGATTTTTAACTCTCAAGGTGATCTAAAAATTGCCACATAAAATAATTATAATTTGTAACTGAATCGATTCCGCCCCCCATCCCTAGATTTAGCCATTTCAAACCCCTCCTAAAGTCAGCCCAGTATTTGCAGAAACTATCCAATACACCCATGTACTTTTTGACTTCACCAGTACATCTCATATGGCTAATCTGTACTTCACTTTACCTTTTTGAATAATTTAAAGAATTAGTTAAGTGAGCTAGAAATGTAATAAATACAAGAAATGGCTGAGGTGCTCCTGAGGAAAGGTCTGGGAAACAAAGTAGCGTATTTCTCCGACACAATATGAAACGTTTTGAAGACCAGAAGTAATTCTGTGTTAGTGTGTGTGTGAGAGATAAATAGCCTTAAATATTTTGTCTTATCTACAGTACTGTGTGTGGCTGGTTATGAATATTAGCTATGTCAATATAATATTTAAGTTAATATTTGTCACATAAACAGTTCAGCAGATATCGATGATAAGTGTTCGTTATCCTGGGAACAAATTAGTGTTGATGAAACAAATTTGTAAGTGTATTTAAACCCCATGCATGGTTTATCCTGTGGCCTATCCTTTGTCAGTCCACAGAATTCATATTGGACCCGTCGGTGTGGCGTGTAATCACGACGGTGCGAGGAAACTTTGTGGTGTGTCCTGTCGCACGCTTGCCTCGTGTAGGACATGCTGACAAGCGCGGAAAGGGTCGTACCTCAAAGCTAATGACGTCTCAGCGCCGCATTAAGCGGTGCGGTGCTTTTGGGTGGGGGGGTGGGGGCGTTAATGCGTCACTGCGGCCTAGGGAGCTCGTGGTCTGACGGCCCCTCTGCTTAATGGCCTCTGACTCGCATGTGAGTCTGGGTGTTTTATGTGGGAATAGAATAGAAATAGAACATGTTCTTTATTGTCTGTGTTCTTAAAAAAACAACCCGTGTATTTTCCCTGTAATGCGACATGTAAAATAAATAAAATAGCAATATACATGTGGAGTAAAAAGCGGAATATCTGTAGTGTGTGTGTGTGTGTGTGTGTGTGTGTGTGTGTGTACGTATGTGTGTATATATATATATATATATATATATATATATATATATATATATATATATATATATATATATATATATATATATATATATATATAATTTTTAAATTATTATTATTATTATTTTATATGACGTGTGTTGGTATTTGTATCAGTGTGGATAAACCTGCTTAGTTCGTCTATTTAGTCAGGCTATTTAAAATTAAATAAGTGACAATTGACAGTGTTCAACGGGGCCGGGGGGGGGGGGGGGGCTGTATTTGGGGGAGGCTAATGCTTTTGAATGGTTATGATTTTCTCAGGTTAGATTTCCTGCTGGTGTAATAAAACTGCAGTGCCCTTGTGGGATTTACCAATTGCAGTTGGCAGCACTGGAATTAATTCAGTGACGGCGGTAACAGAGAATGTGGGGTGTTTGTGAACATGGACGAGCAGCAAAGATCCGTGAGGCTGGAGTCAGGCTGAGGTCGGCAGTGTGTGTTTTGCTGTCGACACGCCCACATATACCGTACGGTCCAAAGTACACGCGCGGCAAACGCCACATCCACACCCGTGGGAGCCGCGTCTGGCTGGGTGAGACTCCCGCTTACGGCGATGAGCGAAGGTGGTGTTCAGGAGGCCCGATTGGCGTAACGCGCACCGGTGTCACCTTGTGGCTCAGAGCCGTCGCAAATCGCATGACCTCATTCCTGAAAGATTTCAGGACTTCTTCCCAGCATCCGCATTCTGTGCGCCCCCCCCTCCCAATATAAGGTTCATTTGCACAGCTCTGATAAAATCATGTGGGTTTTGGGTTTCACTCAAAATGTTTCTTGGCAATAAATTTGTGTTTTAATTTGTGTTAGTATTTTTTGCAATACAGAGCTCAAACTGCTTTTCATTAAAGAAATTTTGCATTCATATTTGATTATTATGTAATTGTTTTTGTGCTTTTACTGTTCAGTAATGTGCAGCTACAATGTAAAGTCACGCATTAGCACGGGTACGGTTGTCGATAATGACGGTCTTTTCTGGTTCCTCTTCTTACTACCATTACGTCCCTGTACTGTAGGTGAATCGGACCTACTGCTCCGGAACGTACCGGGCCGGTCCGATGAGGCAGATCAGCCTGGTGGGGGCCGTGGATGAAGAGGTGGGGGACTATTTCCCAGAGTTTCTCGACATGCTGGAGGAGTCTCCCTTTCTTAAGGTTTGATGTCACCCTCTTGTACATTGTAACCAATACAGGGCTTCTTTGTTTTCTTATTTTAAGCAAAATGTATTATATGCTATAACTGATTATTTGATTATTCTTCTACTTATTATGGCTGAACAATATTGGAAAAAATTCCCATTGCAATCTTTGAAGTATTTGTAGTACATGTTGTGATATTTCTAAAACAAAAAAAAAAAGCTGAAAATTTGCCAAAAATAAACTGTGCCTAAATAGAACTTATCTACCAATAGTGTGTGTTGGTGTTGTTTCCTGCGAGTTGTGCCAACACACAGTGCTGATGAATCACTTGGTTTTCCTCAATATTGTCTCTATGAAATTCGAGCTGTTTCTATACAGCAGAAGGCGAATGTCTTTTGGTGAACAATTTTTGTTAAAATCTTACACGAAGTCCCACACTGTTTATGGGTCCTAAAGCAAAAACTAGAATGATTATGATTGTTTTGCAGAGCGCATGCAAGAGCGCATGCAGAGCGCATGCAGAGCGCATGCAGAGCGCATGCAAGAGCAGCGGTGTTTTTTTTTTTTTTTTTTTAAACCCCTGCTAGATAATCTTGAAAAGGAACCATCATTAAAATTGCAGTGCTTGCTAGGTTTTGTTTTAGTGCAACACATTGTTAGTTTCAGCCCAGCTGACTTGCTGTCTTTGCACTGCAATAACTGCATTTGCAAACTAGACAAACAATGCCTATGTTACCATCGCACATGATGCAGGCCTAGTGACAGAAATGCACCGTAACTCTGTGACATGCATGCACTTTTTGACGGGCAGGTGCTCGAAGTGGGCCCCTTGGTAAATTTTTGCACTTGAAGAGCTTGATTAATACGATCAGCCTGAAGCACAGCCGTTTCATTATAAGATCGGACACGTGTTGCTTAGCATGGTTTCTGCTTAGTTGTCTGTAGGCAACAGGGCTGCAGGAACACATGACCAGGCCCCAGAAACACATGGGCACCCCCTTCTCCAAATCAGAGGTACTCTCTCCCACTTATAGGTTCCCGCTACTGTCTTTGTTCCTGAACTGACCCCCCCCGGTAAATTTTTTCATTGGAGAGGGATCTTCAGTTATCGGAAAAGGGCTCTTGGAACGTCATGGGAGGCTGTGGGGCCACTTTTCCCGCTCAGATGCTCAGTCACTGCTAGTTTGACCAGTTTCATTTTCTGCTGCTCTCCACCCACTTGCATTCTGGGTAAAGCCCCACTTGCCCCTGTCCTCGCCTCACGTCGGCTGCCTGTCGTCCTCCAGATGACCCTACCGTGGGGCAGCCTGTCCAGCCTGAAGCTGGAGTGCCGCTCCCAGAGCGACGACGGGCCCATCATGTGGGTGCGGCCGGGCGAGCAGATGGTGCCCACGGCCGACGTGCCCAAGTCGCCCTTCAAGAGACGCAGGTACCTGCCGCCCCACACCGCCCTCTACTAAAGACTTAGTAAGGGCTAATGCACGAGAAGCTGCGTGATATACGCCGTCAGACCGCAGCCGCCCCACACCGCCCTCTACTAAAGACTTAGTAAGGGCTAATGCACGAGAAGCTGCGTGATATACGCCGTCAGACCCCAGCCGCCCCACACCGCCCTCTGCTAAAGACTTAGTAAGGGCTAATGCACGAGAAGCTGCGTGATATACGCCGTCAGACCGCAGCCGCCCCACACCGCCCTCTGCTAAAGACTTAGTAAGGGCTAATGCACAAGAAGCTGCGTGATATACGCCGTCAGACCGCCGCTACAGAATGAGCCACCCAATGCACTTGAAGTTGATTTATCCCGGGTCCTACACACGCTAGTAAATGCATAATTTTCACATGTACAAGCCAAAAACACATTTATTAGTAGCACTGCTTTCTTTTACCAATTATTATAATGCTGTTTGTACTAACACATAGTTTCTCAGCATTTCGAACCACAAGGCCCACCTACTCTTCGTTTATCACGTCGGTGGCCCTAGGTGGAGTGCGTCCCCGCTTGTGGTCTGCCTCTGAGCAGTGCTTGAGAAACCACGTCCTAACATATGCAGTTATAGAAAATGAATCAACAGCCTTCTGACCAGTTAGGTTTGAGAATTCAACAGAGCCGTGGTTTAAGTTGATTAAAGATGAGCGCAAGTGCCCCCCTTAGGCCGCCTGCTGGTTCCGGTTGACGCTCTAAACCAGTGTTTCTCAACCCAGACCTTTCAGACCCCCAGGTGGTTCACATTATTGCCCCCTTTTAGCTCCCAGCCAATCAAGAACATCGAATTCCTGGTACAGGTGTGCTGGGTACTGTCTGGGGGTCACCGAGGTCGGGGTTAAGAAACCCTGCTCTACATGGAGTTAATCCGTGCCGTGGGCCAGCTGAACCAGGCTGCTGACCTCGCTCTGTCTGTCTCGATGCTCCAGGTCCATGAACGAGATCAAGAACCTGCATTATCTACCACGCGCCAGCGAGCCACGCGAGGTTCTGTTCGAGGACCGGACACGTGCCCATGCGGACCACGTGGGCCAGAGCTTCGACTGGCAGAGCACGGCGGCAGTGGGCGTGCTGAAGGCCGTGCAGTTCGGGGAATGGTACGTGGCGCCGCTTCAGCTCACGCTCTGCCTTTCTTATGGTGTGAGAGCTGCTCTGGGAAGCCGCTGATGACGTGGCTGTGTTCACATACCAGGAGTGACCGGCCCCGGGTCACCAAAGACGTGGTCTGCTTCCATGCGGAAGACTTCAACGACGTGGTCCAGAGGCTGCAGCTGGACCTTTACGAGCCCCCGGTCTCTCAGGTACTGCACTTTGGAGGCAGTGTGAGGTCACGGATACAAGACGTCACATGACCAGATCTGTGACCATTGGGTCCTGGTGCATTTCAGCTGCACAGTCCCAACCTGGTCATTAGTGGGCAGCGTGTGGTTTTCATGCCCATATGGGGAGAGGGGAGAGGGGAGGGGGGTGTCAGTTGGGATGTTGATATTCAGACCAGTGGTTCTTAACTGGTTTAGCCTCAACCCACATTAGTAGCCTTAACTCAGTTTCCCAGTTTTTAAAATCTAAAACCAGATTTATTTTAGAAAAAAATGGTGCAGTAATAGTAAATAGAACATCAGACATCCCACCTTAGGCATACTGATTTCAGGGAGGGGGGGTGAGGGAGGATACGTGACCCACTTACTGTTGTCTCGTGACTCATTAGGTTTGCGACCCACCAGTTTATGTGCTTAGACCACACAGTGATTTTTGCATGTTTAGTCTGTGGTTTTAAGCATTCAAGTAAGGTTCTAAAATGAGTTCTTCATGAAATGTGATCCTTGCAGGGGTGTTGAGTAAAGCTGTCCCCCCCTTGCTCCCCCCCACAGTGCGTCCAGTGGGTGGACGACGCCAAACTGAACCAGCTGCGCCGGGAAGGCATCCGTTACTGTCGGGTGCAGCTGTGCGACGACGACATCTACTTCATACCCCGCAACGTCATCCACCAATTCAAGACGGTGTCCGCTGTCTGCAGCCTGGCCTGGCACATCCGCCTCAAGCAGTACCATCCGTCAGATGAGCAGGCGGGCCACGCCTCCGACTCCGCCCACTCCGACACCAAAGTGCCCCGAGCCCCAGAGACAGCCCAGGATGTGAATGTCAAGCGGGAAGAGCCCATGTTCCAGAGACCCGCCACGCCCCCAAGGCAGCCCCCCACCCCGGTGCCTCCGTGCATGGAGCCCCACCTCCCCCCGGAGCCCCCGCCTGCGCCTGCATTTCCGCAGACCCCCACCCTACCTGGCCAGGACTGCTCCTTGTCCTGCTGTGATGAGCAGAAGAGACCCGCCCGTCCCCCCGAGTGATGTCTCCTGCTCGTTTTATACCGTCGGACTGGAGGGTAAGGGCCGGGGGGTTGGGGGGTATTTAAAAACAAGAGGTTATCTGTAAGTGTTTGACATTCCACATTGTCAGAAACAATATTGGGGGTCATCCCTGCAATTAGATGCAGATTGTATGTTTTATTCTTTTTTATGAAACAAATTGTTTTTTTTTTTTTAAGTAAGAAGTCCTGGTTTGTTTGTTTTTAAATCAGATGTCAGTATTTGTGTTTGTTGTTTGTTTTTGATCATTTTATTGTACAGTGGTAGTTCTGTAAAAGAGCTGAAGTTCATAGGAAGTTGTTTTATGTTACTTCATTGAATCATTTTTCCAGAAAGTGCCTGCCAAAAATGGGAAAAAAACAGTCGCGTTTGAAGTGATGATTGTGAAATTAACTTATTGCCGTTTCCCTGTCCATGTTTGATCTTTCAGTAGAAGCAGGTAGGAGACAATTGGGCCTGTTATCTCTAGTTCCTAGTTAGAAAATGTCCAGTGGTGCCTCTTGGTGCATCTGAGATTCATCCTTGGAGTCTAGCTGGTGTAATTCTATACAGCCCAATTGAAAAGCAGACCCCCCGCCCTCAGTAACTCACTACATAAGGCATTTCTGTCAAAAACAGCTCTTCTGAAAGCAGTTTATCCTTCTGTTGCACGGCGGTCAGATTTTTGTCTGGGTCACATGACGGCTTTAATTATGGCCCCCTAGAGGACACAGGCAGCGACGAACAGAAACATGGTCACTAGACAGGCTTTGTTTCCACATCATCTTTCAGGGTCTATCTCTGCGATACTGTAAATCTCAGGAACTCCGTGCCGTCTGTTGCCGTTTCGGAGGGAAGAGATATGTTGTATGGAGGAGAAGGAAAACCTTTTTGTCTGTTTCCTGTAAATAAAAATAAACAATAAGGTCTGGCTCCGAGAAAACCGTCACCAAAGGTGTATGGGTGAAATTTTTAATACCCACACGCCACTCATCTTTTGACAAGTTGATAGTCTCTAAAATATTACCCAAATGCTTCCTGTTACCTGTAGCCAATAACAAAATCTGCTTCTGAAAATCAGACTGTAAAATAATCCCCAAAAATTGTAATGTATCTCTAATTATGTGATTGTTTGGTAACAGTCATTCGTTTGCCACAGTCTTTCCGGTAGACTCTGGAAACGCATATTGCCAAACCCTGCGAGATGCCGCTGTGGGGCACTCTGCTCACCGTGCGCAGCTGGCTTCAGTATCGTAGTGATATCGTCAGTGCGGTCATCCTTGTTTATTCTTTGTTGTGGCGTGAGGGGGTTTTTAAACATGAAATCGCAGCCTGTGCCGTCACATCTAATGGAAGCTCCATTTCACACCGTCTGAGCTCTCAGCAAAGCTCGCTGAGTTCGCCAGGGTTGAGCACGGGGAAAAAAAATCCATTCTAAACATTTTAACTAAAGTCTCTTTAGTTCCAATTCATTAATTGAATGCTAGCTTTGATTATTTTTTGTTGTGTAAAAATCAAATTGTTAGAAACAGTTTGGCAGGGGGCTGTGTGGTGGTAGTGACTAGATGTTTCAAACTGTCTTGTGTTTTTCTCCTGAAAAATAACAAGTGTTATTTATTTTCAGTTCAGTAATTATGCAAATTGGTCGTAAATTATGTATATTTGACCCCTATACGATTAGCACAGATTAAATAACGCAAATCAGTAAATATCGTATCATTAGTTGCACAGATTTAAATTCAAATAATTTGATGAATTACCCTGATTGGTTAAACGCTCAGCCTGGCTTGGGAAGTGGAAATCGCAGCGTTCCGCTGTCGCGATGACAATGGGGGCAGCCTTTCCCCAAAGCCCCCCAGCTTCAGGGTGGAGGCATGGAGCCTTACAGCACTTAATGTAAGAATTATAATTTTTTTTAATTTAGCAGACGTACATTTTGAGAACATGTTCATCCAGTCCCTGGGGGTTCAGCACTCAGTAGTGAAGTCACTCTGCCGGACCTGGGATTTGAACCGATCATTTTGCGATCACAGACACAGAGTCCTAACCTGCTTAGCCACACGCTACCCCTGTATCGTGGTTTTCATAGATAAAATCCCCCCCCCCCTCTCCATGTGCTTTGCTGTGTGTCACCTGTACAAAGTTTTAATGGCTGCCAGGCATTCTGTGCTGTGCTCATTTTTACCTTAGACATGGGAGGTAGGTGGCTATGTGTCCAGCTGGGGGTCTTGTGGAGGCAGAATGCTTTATATCAGGTTATATCAAAGTCGCTAATAGTTAAATCTGACTGAAATCTATGGCGGGTATACTGCCATCCAAAGGCAAAACACAAGAACTGCATATTTCATCAAATACCAAAATCAGGTGTATTAAACTCATTTAAACTGTAAACTGTTTTAAACATAAACTGTTTTATCTCATGACCAAATGTCTTAGTTCAGGTTGGTTTTTGAAGAAGAATGTGAAAATGACAACAAATACAAAATGTGAACTAAAACCAAGGCAGAACGATTTCTGTGTCGGTGTAGTTTCTGTGTTTCACCTTTGGAGGGCAGTGTACTGGCTCCAAGTTCAGTGATTTATTTATTTATTTATTTATTTTTCTTTCATGGAGTTTATAAGGCCTTCCTCCCCCAAGACGGTTCTGCAAATGTTGTGAAAAAACTGCTGTAATTATATATGGGTACAATAGGTGTTTGGCTCATAATCATTAACTCCAGTACTGTTTACCATTAACCAACTTGTGAAATTGTAATATATTAATCTACGTATCGGCAATATGTGCTTTTTTCCCAGTGCATTTAAATCATGCTTTTTTCCCTCAGTGTTGATTTATAATAAATACCCATAGTAAGTTATATCAATGGCTATAGCAATTTTTATACTATTACAGGATGAGTGATACAGGGTGCAGTGTGGTAGCCATTGTTTTCGGCGTAGAGATGTGCTTGATGTGTTTTTTTCCGTCCGTCCCTTTGAAGGTAGCAGTTTCTTTGAAAAGGATGAAATCACGTGAAAGCCGGCTTCCGACACAGGAAAGGTTTTTCGTTTGGTCTCAGCGTACTCAGCGAGACGCAGGTCTCTGCTCGTCTCTCGCTGGTCAAGTGACATACTTGTCGATGCGTCAACTTTTGACGGCAGTCCTGTGTTTTTTGCTCAATGCCTCCTAGAGAGACAAACCCCCGCCAGTGTCTGAACCGGGGGCATGCAGTTCAACACCAGCAACACCGCCGATTTTATGGAGACCCCCCGCCCCCCCCCGCCCCCAGCCCATTTCCAGTACCATGAAATTATTTTGTGTGAAGTTGGGTTAAATTAATGCTGTCTTTGTGCCGTTAGACTGAGTGCATCCTTCAGTGCCTTTAAGCCAGTCCAGTTACTCCCGTCTGCCCTTTTCTTCCTGAGGCAAGACGCGCCGTTCGGTGGTAGAAGCCCCAAAGCCCAGCTTGTACTTCAGGCGTGGCATATGCTCACGGTACTGTAAATCTGTCGCTCTGCAGCCTACAACCCTCTAGACAGTTTTACTGTGTCATGCCCTTTACCTGAAGACCACTTTGGGCATTGGCTTACGACCCAGTCCTCAGTCCACATTTCCCTTCTGTTCCACCAGACTGGGTCGAGAACTGCTAACATAGTGGTTTGCCTGAGGCCATGGGTATGAGACCGTGTACATTGTGAATCAGGCTTTAATCAGTAAAGAGGATTCATGTGTTGTTTAGGTTATGTTCAAAAACTTTTTATTATTATTATTATTATTATTAAGTGTAGGACTGGCTTTATCTGTTTTCTAGCATATGAAATAAATATTTTAACAGTTTTGGTCCGATGGATAGCATTTAGTAAATGTATTTCTGGATCTAGTGTAGGATTAAAAAGCAAAGAAAATGGCAGCTAATTTTTGTTCTGTTTTTGGTTGTTCTGTACATCTTCAAGTTTGCCTGGGGATCATGGCATGATTTGTGTAACAACATCAATAGTAGCTCTTGTTAATGTCTGTACTGAAGATTTTCTTTATCTTGACTTCAAGAAATGTTAGTATGAAAATATTATATAGATTAACCTTTTTGGGAAAAACATAATCCTTTACATTTAATAGAGCTCTGTAAAATGTGTGGATCTTTTCAATTGTATTATTGTGTATGATAATACACACAATGGAATGCATAGACTTTCTTGTATTTTTTTAAATAAATCATTTTAAAAAGGTTATGCTTTGCATGCATGAGTTTTTCCAAGATCTCACAATACCAGCGCTGAGTTGTCTATGGCATGATAAAAAACATATTAAAACCGTGGCTTAAAAATGGAACCACCGGGTTAAGACATCAGTATTCATCCCGCGTCGCCAGAGCGATCTGGTTTCTTCCTGTAATAAGTTACCTCTGTTGTTTATGAATATTTCATGAGGTGACAGCTTTTAAAGTGGAGCTCTTGTAATTCAGCAAGCATCTCGTCTTATAAGCCTGTGATGTGAACTCTGAGATGATCAGCAGCATCTCAGCTACTCAGCCAGTGCTTCAGCTCCGCTGTCGATAACCGTCGTTACTCGCTATCGTGATGCATACCTTCACTCATCTTTCTGCATCCAGCTTGGCTTTACATTTAAGATTTTACGGATTGTCATCACCAAGCATGCAAGCACGTGGCCAGGTAGTAAAATCCACATTGGAACCCCCCAAATATAGTTGGATTGGTAAAATCTACCAAAGGGAACCCATTCCTAGATGGCAAAATATGCAGAGGGGACACTCGAGATCCCCCTCTTCCCTCGCTGATAAGGGCACCGGACAGGCAATGAAATTGTCACATTTTTCTTTAGCTCTGTGGCCATTGCGCCCCCCTCAGTATCCACTGTATAACTACAACTGTTTAGCAGTATCTCCTTGTATGAGACACATAATCTATACCAAATGCAAAGTGTGAGTGCTGCCCAAGCTAGGTATGGAACGTTAGCGCTGGCTAGCAGAAAAACTCATCATTTGCCAAGAGCAAATCGTAGATTTTTGCGAAGTGTATAATACTACAAGAGTACCATCTGAATTCAGTAGGGAAGAGAACATTCTCTAGACAACGTCAATGTTTGTTCTTCAACAGCCAGTACAAGTAATACAAATTTGCTGGGATACATTATAAGACAAGGCACACAAAAGCTGGTATTTTAGTAAGTAAACTTCTTTGTGTATCCTGTTTTAAATAATACAAAGCAATATATTTTCTCCATGTTTTGCGTGGATGACTGTACAACTGCAATTACGCCTACATCTGTGCATGTTTTCCTTCTGTTGTTGATCTACTGTGAGGTTTAAAGTGTTACACTTACGCCCTAGTGAAGTATCAGAAATGTACCATGTGACTGTAAGACAGCAGCATCGGTTATTGGCCAATTGCGGAAGTGTGAGGTATGCAGTGCGGCGTTAACTATGCTAAGTCACATGGTCCCCCAAGTCTCCATGGGAGACCTGGTGCTACTCTAAGCCATTTTGTCATAAATTAAAAACAAACAAAAAAAAACTGTTGGGTTGCCTGAGCCCCTCCCTCACACCCAGGTTTCTGGTTGGTTCCTTGGGCCTTTGGGCTTTCCAAAGCGGTGTCCAAATCCTGGAGCAAAAGCAAAAAAGAAAACGCCGATACAGTGGTTAAGGTTAATGGACCTGTGAAATAAGGGTGTGCTGAAATTCAGCACTCAAATCGCATCGCTTACTTGAGTGACCACTTGCTAAACAAATGCATCAGTAAATAACACGCCAATTTAGATGATTACCCCGATGCTTGAAATTACTGGCACTGTGCACAACTAGTGAGTGACAACTGATGGAAAATTCCAGACGCCGAGGTCAGCCTGTTGATTAAAGCAGGCCATGAGACCGAAAGTGCCAAGGTCTACAGAAATGAGCAGCGGAGATTAAAGCCCACAGGTGTGACGATTTGGTGTGAATCAAGTCAGCAGTGGCGGAATGAGTGTGTCAGGGCTATAGGACGGGAGCTGGGTGTTGGTGTGCTGTCGGCATACCGAGTTTGACCATCAGGCTGGAACTGTGGGAGGGAGATTCTCTTGAAGGAGCAGAGGCCGGAGGTGGGTTTTCTTTAGCTAAAAAAAAACATCAAAGAGAATATTGCACATTTACTGATAAAAATGAAGCAGCATATGTGTTTTTCTTTTGACTATCTTTCACACAAACAACAGTTGACGTAGTGAATCGATGGTGAGCCATCATCTGTAGGAGATCCACTGGAAAATCTGTAGGATGGATTTCACTGCACCGTGATAAGGGTTCACATGGAATCTTCGGTGAGATGGATCCAATGTTAAGCTTCGGGAACATCACAGTTATAAAGATTTGATTGTTTTGACATAAAAATCCATTCATTTCCACGCGTTCATTGAAGGGCAGTAGAAGGATTTCATTTAAATCACTTTACCTGAAATATGACCTTTTTGTTAAACATTTTCACCAGTTGGCAAGCTAATAAGTAAAGCTTCAGTGGTATTCTTCAGGAAAGCATTGCTGATGGACTTCACAAAAAAAGCCCTTTCATTCCCTAGCTAAGGTCCATACCCTTTTAAGTGAGTATTAAATCTCGAGTCCAAATAGGACTCTCAGGTAACTTGGGCAGCAAAGGTTGAGCGCAATAGCGCGATCAGTGCTCTATACAAGAGCTCTTTCACCCCCAGCGGTGACCCAGAATCCCAACAAAGCTGCGTTTAATTGTGTTGGGAGGATGTATACCGGCTGGTCATTTGCCATCACAGCCAAGACGCTTCTCCTGCATTGCAGGGTATTGTGTACGACGTACGGTGTACCCGTTGCTGGGGAGACACACGGGGGACAGGCGTGGGGCACGTCATAGATGAAAAGGTCTGATATACAGCTACGTCAATCTGGACCGTAAATGAATGACTAATGGTGGGTGTTTTGAAGTGAAATGTTAAGGTTTACAAGGACACGGGCGATGACGCCAAGCTCTGCATGACGCACTACTTACGCTTGCGCATGTTCTTCAGGAACTTGAGGCTCTGCAGTGGGACAGGAAGGTGATCCTCAATTACTGCATGATCAGCATTGTGTCAGAGTTACAGCACATTAACGACAATGAAGGGGAGACAGACTAAGGCATATTTATGAGGCCTAAAGTGGTGCCTCTCATGTCAAACCACATACTTGCAAACACAAAGTGGTGGGGGGGGGGGGGGGGCTGCTATCATACCTTGGTCCTTGACTTGCTGGACAAAGGCGTCCTTTCTGGGGTTTGGCTTGGTCTCACCTCTGATGTCACAGTTGGAGCCACTGCCCTGTTGTTTATAGGCTGCTCCTGTATCACATCTGAGAGAAACAAATATGTCACAGGCTGGGGGCTCCACTCTTAGTTTGGGCAACGATGATAAATTCCATTTATCCTGGAGGAAATGCTTGTTTAAATTTGTGTTTCTGTGTGAGGGGTCGGTCTGATTATGGGTGGGGCTAAGGGAGACACTTCCCTCCCAGATGTCCCTTTCTCTTTGAACTGTTCAGCCAATCAAAACTTTTTTTGCTTTCTCATATGTCAAAGCTGATTGGTCAGTTTGCTCATATGACCGGCATACTGTAATTGTGATCTGGAAATGCACTCGCTGTCACTCACCGACTTCAGAAATGGTGCTGACCGCTTCTGGACTGATTGTGGAAAGGCGGCCTGCAAGATGGCGTCACAAATGAACACAGGCCTTTTCGGCTACATCAGATTTAAAAAAGGTAAGATATTAAATTTCCCCTCCTACTTCTTGTAAATTAACACTCCTCAGCCAGACACACATCAGCATGTGACAATTTATACCAAAAGAAACTCTGGATTAAACCTCCTCTAATTAAGCAGGTTAAACCGGGCTTGGTCCTTTCCTAAGAAGAAGGCACCAAGTCGCCCTCTAGTGACAACAGATGATACCAATTATGAGGCCGTCTTGAAAGTGACCGACCATGTTAAGATCGATAGTGTCCATAGCAATAATATCCTTTAAAATAGATTTTGGTCATTGTACGAGGCAGATTTCTTGTGTAATAAGGTGTTTTCTCTTTCTGAAAGGGAATCAGCTATCATGAATAGTGTATCGACCTTTCACCAGCACTTACAAAGAAGACTAGCACAGGTGGGGAATTATTAAGGAGGCTTTCACTGGTGCTGTTTAATAAGACCGTAGATTTTACAGAAACTGTACTTACGTGCCATGACCAAAAAAAAAAGAAAAGATCAGTGAACAGATTACCTTGCTTTGAACTTTTTGTTCGAACGCTCTGTAAGGGAAAGATTGAGATGCATATGAGTGCGCATTTCTTAATAAGGCATGACTGAGAGACACGCTCAAATGTGGGCTTTGGGCTTATTTAGCCTAATGCGAGCGGAAAATCATTTCCGTAGTCATTCAACCACCAACCCCGAGCCTAACTGTGAGCCAGTGTGATTAAATTGAATTAACAGTAATTTGTTCACTGTCTGCTATTTAATGTGCATCTTCGAAATTATTACGATGAGGTTATTACTGTCCAACATATGGCTCTAATAACCACACCACGCTGCTGCCAGGGACACGGGTGACGTGAGCCGGCTCAGCGATACGCAGATAACAAGCTGTGAAAGAGCCACGGAGGACATGGTGCCTTCGCAGTCGCTTTCGGGTATCACTCACCTTGCTTCGAAGCATGCAGTCCAGAAACTTTTTCGGCTGACTGTTTCCCGCCCATTCGGAGGAAGTTCCGATCCGCTGAGGGTGCTCAGTGCTGGTGGGCAAGTCCAAACCCTGGTCCACATCTCCTGGAGCAGATAAGAACAGAACTCTGGTCACACTTCACAGGGCAAAAAATATACAAAAAAATATACAGTCATTCTGCTGAGAAAATATTTGGGGTTGACACTTCATGCACAGAATGCCGCGCAAAAAATATTGCATTTTATTTATGTCACAGATGCTTTTATCCAGCATGATTGGATAAATTGAGAAAGGATGGTTAGGTGTCTCTGGAGCAGTCAGAGGTGAAGGGCCTTGCCCAGTAAGTCAATGATTCTGACAATGGTGGGGATCTGAACCAGTGACTTTCTGATCACAGACACTGGAACGTAACTGAGCCACACGCTACCCCCTTAGATGCTGCTGTTAGATTTAAAAATAAAATGTTTGATAATAAAAGAAATGCTTCAAAACTTTTCTTGAAAACAGGAAAGAGAAAATCGTTAGCTCACTGTCTGGAGAAGCCATGATGAATGACTCTGGTGTCCGTTCAGGAAGATGTGGAGTGAGTGTCGGAGAACTTTCTAGATTAAAAGCACATTAATGATGTTACTGAATCTGGGCACAATGGTGAGGGACATCAGGTTTTAAGCCTAACTGATGTGAGTGTAGTCATGTTACTACAGTAAGAGAACAAAAGCTATATTTAAGCAATACATATTTAATGATAAACTGAACTGAGATCGTTGTTATATTATTTTATTTGATTATTCCTTCTGGGGCATATGGTGAGATACTTACCTGTGTCTGACTGAGAAGGTGGAGGAAAATCAGGAAGAAGAAGAGAGGCTCTCTCTTTGACGGGGGCAGGAACAGGAGGCGGAGGGAAGGAAGGCGGGCCTGTAACAGATCGACACGAGTCAGAGCCCAGGGTCTCCCAAATCTCCAGCACATGACCCCACAGGGCCTCTCAAGCACAGATCTGGCTTTATGCTAAGCGAAGGCACTGCGTTGAGGCGGAGTCCCGTCAAGCGTGGCCAGACAGAAAAAAAAAGAGGCGGAGACTGACGACAGCGGACCGAGGCTACATTTGGAGAGAGCCCGTGACAATTCACATCCACACGAGAAATAAAAGCGCCATCCACTCAACATCCCAATTATAGGCCATTAGAATGAAAACCACTCAGAAAGGTTTAATAGACTTACCCGGTAGCGACATTCTAACTTTTAAGCTCTGAAAGAAAGCGAATTGGGTGGTGAACTTAGGCAGTTGCTTTAGCTGGGTATAAATGCAGATCTGACTGCCCGACTAATGTTTAAATGGTCATAATGACCCTCCTGAACGACTGGGCAGATTGAGAAGGGACTTTTGCGTGGAACATAGCAGGTTTCTTGATATGCGTCTGTCCTTAATGCTCATGGGCACACATGGAGATGTTAGTTTAGCCAGTAATAAAGTGTGCGTTCTTCATTTATCCGGAATTTTCCATTGTGGCTTATTGTCACACGTTGGGAGAACCCTCTCCCTCATTAAGGTAATAAAGCTGAACTATTAAATACAAAGTACAAGCCTGCAATATAAAAAACATTGTCTAGCATTGCATATTCTGTTTTTTATTATTTTTGCGGGGGTGACATAACATTAAGTACGTTTGTTTTAAATTTCAAAAAGGCCTTTCAAATTCAAAAATTCAGTGTTTAGAAGTAACTTAAAATATTCAAAAGGTTTGCTATCATGATCAATTTGCTATGATTTATGAGAATAGAATACACTTTGACCTCCAGCATCTGTAAGTTTACCTGTAAGGGAAAGTTCTACGATAGAATCCTGAATAATAGCTGCAGGTGTGTGCGTGATGTACCAGGGTGAGACCTGATAACATCCCTTTGTGTGGAATTTTCCAAGGAGGGTCTCACCTTGCTCCGCATCCAGGCATTCCTAAGTTTCACCTGATCCGGGTTTGACCTCCCAGCCCACTCCAGCGACGTCCCTACTCTGTTGGCGCCGCTCACGGCAAGAAGCCTGTCCAGATCCAACTTCTCCGCTGCGTCTGTTGTAGCGACACATTTTTCATCAGTCAGGCAGAGTGGAATTATTAGGGGACTATTCCCAGGGGGATTGGAATCCCAGTGGCACAGAGTTAAACCCCTTCAGTTACATGAATAAGAAACCAGTTTTGTTCTGGGAGTATAGCATGAGAATCTGTACGTAGAGAAGTAGTCCGTAGTTAGACCTCCTGCATGAGAAAGACTTACATTTTGTACAGTAATTAGACGGCATATTTCAATAACTGACCTCATCACAAATAACCAATCAGAAGAATGTTGTGTAATTCCACTCACACCTACCCTCATTGCTGGCCAGGATAAATGATTCTGGAGTTCTTTCTGGAAGCGGAGGTACAGGGGAGGGGGGACTCCCTGCACAGAAAAACAATTTATGGGGGTGAAAAACAGACCCCGGAATTCACCCCTGCCTTATTCCTCAGTGGACACCCCTACCTACAACTCACCGTCTCTGTTAAGGGCTTCTGCTGTGCTCAGTGAGGAGACCACGGGAAGCTTCTGGTCTACTTCAGTACTTTCTGAAAGAGAAACAATAACATGCACTGACCAAATGGAACATCTGAAGAGGACAACAGCTGCTTCAGATAGTCAGGAGAAAAGGGAAGTACGGCTCAGATTGCTAATGACCATGAGGTTCCTTTCATGTTAAGCAGAAGTTCTGCACCTGGGATAAAGCAGTCAGGTATGCTGTGTTTTCAGCTGGGTGGGGATGCTCACCTGCAATTTGTGATATTTCCTCCACACTTGTAGCCAGGATGAAAGACTCAGGGGTTCGTTTTGGCAAAGGAGGGGGGCTGTCTTTATCGACGGAGGCCTCAGCTGCATCTATGACATGAGTGTGAGCCATAATACTGTATATGAAAATCAGAGGAAGCAGAGACACCTAAAAGCTTCTCTTTTTTTGTGCAGCGCAAACAAGCCTGATGCAGTTTAACAATCATGTCATTTTAGTTCTTGTTTTCAGAATTTATGAATTTTACTTTTTGCTTTTGCCTTTAATTTTACTCAGAAGTGACGTTTAATTTTTGACACTAATCATAGATGGGATTTTTTGGTATAGGGTTCATCGTTGAGGAAAATGCAAGTTCAATTGAACCAGTGTATTTTGATATATGCTTCAAGCCCACGTCAAGTCAAGACAATAACGCCCACTTGACTTGGGCTTCAAATTGATAGAATGAGTAGTAGCCATCTCCCAGGTTTAGTTGTAGGAGGCATTACCTATTCCCTCACTGCCGATCTGCGGGAGCACCAGAATCTTATCGTTGAGGGCCAGGCTGGGGGCTTTGAAGGAGGCATTGATGGTCGACGGGCTGTCGGTGGGAAACACCTCATCCAACTCCATGGGGCTTTCTGGCTCCTTCGAAGAGAAGTATGGGTCCTCTACGAAACTGGTGAGTGTGTGGACATTTACTGCAGGCTCTGAGATTATGTGCAGCTCCAGCTCTTCCTGTAGGGGGCAGTGCTCCTCCTTCCTGGGCTTTGGGGAGAGCAAGTCCGTCCTGATGCCTAAATGCCTGGGCTTAGGCTCAGGCTTCTGCATCTCACACATAGTCTGCTCTTGCTGTTTGCTGTGTCTGGGCTGTGGCATCACAGGGCCCAGCATGTTTGCTGGAGTGTGCCCAGCGAGCTCAGGTTCACAGGCGCCATGAGTGTTCTCCTCCATCAGGGGGCGCCACATGGCTGGGGGGTCAGCCAGCGCAGCTGTGTGATTAGCTAAGCCCCTGTCCCTGAGATGGAAGAATGTCACAGTTAAGCCATGCAGCCACAAAACTGTAGTAGTCAATCTTCATGTGTTCAAATTTAAAATAACAAAAAAGTAGAAATTGCTTTCAGAATTTGCAGTGTAACCTGGTGAAAAGTAATAATTTAAATTGTGATAATGTACCATAAAATTATAAAGGAGAATCATTTCGCTTCTAATAGTTTAGCAAATACATGCATGGAGATTTATGTGTATGACATCTGTGTGTCAATGTGAGTATGCAGATCTGAAGCTCATCTGTGATGTTTCCTCACCACTGCTTCTCGTCCACTTGGAGCTGGAACACAACCTCCATCTCTCTTTTATTCTCTGCGTTGACCTGCTGCCTCCCCAGCATTGTCTCCTCTGGTGTCTCCAGTGATTCAGTGAAATTGTCACCAGTGTCACTCTCGTTTTCTACCTGAATGGGCAAGGAGGGTACTGGGACCTGGGAGACGGGAGGGAGAGAGGATAAGTTTACTGACCCAGTAGCAGGGGCGGGGCCACATGGTCACTGATGACCCCAGCTGGAAGTTGATTGGCCCCTAAAGCACCCTCTCCCCTGTCACTCACCAATTCAAAACATATCATTGGCTAATGAAAAGATTGGCCCCTCTATATAAATTTTTGGCCTTCTCATGCCCCCTACCTTAAAAAAAAATCCTAAAATCACCCCTGCACAGTAGCCTGTCTTTTGAGAACTACAAAAAGGCTTATACCATAAATTTGAATACTGGTGCCTAGACTGGATTTGCCTTTTTGGGCTACTTTAGGAAAGTAGTCTTTTTTGGTTCAGTCTTACAATGTCTGTACCACTGGCATTTATTTTAACAAAATACAGAGAAACTGATGGCTGCTCTATCTTGGCAGGACACAGGAATATAACCTACATCCCCCAGTCTGAATTACCATCCAACAAAAGTACTCACCTGTTTTCTGTTTGTGGAGTCATCCAGTGCCTTCAGATACTGCTCAAATAAGAACACAATGGTCCGGTACACAAGCTCATACTGCTCCTATTCCAAAAAATGCACCAAATGTGAATCAACTTTAGAAGTACAGATAAAGTTTTATTTCCATCATCCATCCATCCATCTTCAACCTGCTCATCCACTACTCCAGTGTTTCCCAATCCAGTCCTTGGGGACCCACAGACAGTCCATGTTTTTGCTCCCACCCAGGAGAGAAGGTAGAGAAGCTGGGAGGCAGCAAAAATGTTGACTGACTGACAGAGAGCAGGGAGGGAGCAAAAACATGGACCGGCTGTGGGTCCCTGAGGACTGGATTGGGGAACACTGCACTATAGCACTTGGTTGTTATGGTGAGTCTGTACCATGTCCAGGGATGTATAGGGGGAGGGGCACTGGCCCCAGCTAAAAGCTGATTGGCTTCCAGAGTACCCCTCCCCCATCACTCGCCGATTCAAAACATATCATTAGCTAATGATAATAATAAGGTTGGCCCCTCCTATGCCCCCCCCCCCCCACCTTAAAAAACCCTGGTATCATCCCTGAGCATTTCCCAGGAAGCACACGACGAGGAAGCATACAGGAAGGGATGCCTTTCTATCACAGGGCTGACACGCCGTCACACACTACGGGGGCCGATTCGTCTAACTGCACCTTTGTGGACTGCGGGTGGAAAACTGAGCTGGATGTTCATTCCTTCTGCTTACTTCAGCTCCCCTTGGTGTCCAGTTATTCAAAGTTGCACTACTAGTGTGTTATTAGTGCATGGTTGCAATATGTAGATAATATCTGCTAGATACACAACACACATATATATATATATAAGGAAATGAAAACCCGTGTGAAACTAGTGGGGTGCTGACCCACGATGTCTCCACCTGTCTGGCTGACTTTACGGTGCTAGTTTGATGGCCTTATCGTCCCCTGGCATGCAGGAAGTGACCGCCCATGCAGCCTGTAACACACTCAACCCCAGCTCCGCCAATCCGAAGACACCGCGGATCAAGCTGTGTGAACAGCTTCCTGTTTCTCTCAGTCTCAACTGTTGGGTCATTCCTACTATGCAATTTCTTCTTCCTGTTTTTATAATAAATGCCTTAACATGCTGGTTAAATGCTTAGTTCATAATGGTATTATTATTACTAAGAATATTATACATTTCAATGCGTATTTGATGGAGTCAGGACCGTAGTAGTAATTGCCATATTCTTGTATATTATAATATTTTTATTATTTATATATTTTTATTTCTGTTTTGACCTGAAATCACATAAGCTTGGTAGTACTATAATGACCCCCCAGGCCAAAACAAGGTAAGTTGAAGGTATGTAATGAACTACAGTGTAATAAGTTAATGGTTGGGTTATAGTAGCTTTGAGGCAAAGGACTGTTACCTTAGTTTGAACAACTGAGGGACGTTGAGTCCTCATTTCCTGCACCAGATGAAAGATGCTGAAGGTGTTGGTGATCATCTGGGGGGGGGGGGGGGGGGATCATTGCATTAAATGCCTGAATCTGACTTCTCACCCACCCACTGCTTCTGCTGAGCCGTGTCCCATAAGGGCAGCAGCAATCTCACCTCATTCTTCAGCAGATTCCAGGTGTAGTCGATGGCGCACAGCGCCCCCGTCCTGCCACAACCAGCACTGCAGGGGCACAGAGATGCCATAAGAGGGAGAATGGCAAAAGGAGTGGGATGGCAGGACGGGGAGAGAAGGAGTGAGGCAAGCCAACTCTGTGCTGAGTAAATGGGAGAAGTGTGCCTGCGATTAGAAGGTTGCCAGTTCAAATCCCAGCATGGGTGGAGTGATGTCATCATCGGGCCCTTGAACGAGGCTCTTAGTCTTGGCTGCTGCACAGAGGCTGACCCCGCTGTCTCAAAAAAACCTATGTTGGCTTTTGGATAAATTTAGCTTCCAGTTTTTCTAAAGCAACATACCACCGAGGCAGATAGTAAATTGTCAGAATACAGCTGTCAAGGAGCCAATTAGGCATGAGTGCAGCTCGGCTGAGCTTCCAGTGAATGATCAATCACAGGTGTGAGTTAGCATTGAAGCGAGGGCTATGCAATAAACCTAAAAAAAGAGCTATTCAAGTTAAAGACAAAGACGCATATATAAATGGGAGAGCATCCGGAATACACGAAAGACCAGCAAAAGGCTAGCAGCTGAAGGCAAAACAGGCCAGTGATTGAATGAGCTATCAGATTTTCAGAAAACAAGGTCATCTTATCGGTGCTGCTGGTCTGTCTCAGCAATGCAGCAGAATGACAGCGTCTGGAAAATGAGTTTGCTGTATTTTTTTCTTCTTCATCTAATGAGGGCTGTGGCCATCCTCCCACACCTTCCTGTGTGAGTTTGGACTACAGACTTGTAAAAACTGGTGCCAGATGATGAATTCATGTGAAGGCCATGTACCTTCAGGAGTAGGTTATCAGAGACGAGGTGTGGCATACTTGTTTTTCAAGCACTCATGTCCTCATTCAGAAAATTTCCCATTAGCTCCCACAGCAAATGGTTTCAAAACCGGTCATTTATTGATCAGTCCGAGGGAGATCATGTGACAATGGCCAACCAATGAGATGGTGCTGGGCGGGACTCTGACCTGCAGTGAATGCAGATGGGGATATTTTCATGGTGCTGATGACAGCGCATCTCCTGAACCATTTCCAGGATGGGAGGTATGGAGTCTGGTACCCCGTGGTCTGGCCAGTTCACATAGTGCAGCTGCTGCATGGTCCGAGTTTGCTGGTGGTAGAAGCCGGAGTAAAGATGCATATGGATTAAAAGTGAACGACTACATATCTTGGCAGCCCATGTACTTCAGTCAAGCAGAAACTACATCCCTGTAATGTAAATGTCACATCTACACACTGCTGAGGGTGTGATTTTTTTTGCTCAAATTACAATAAAGGAAAACAGTAGCTAAATATAAGCACTTACTCTGGAAAAGAGGAATATATGTTCATTATTATACAAAATAACACAAAGCACAGCTATTGGCACTGATCTGATCTGGAACAGCCTCCCTTTAAAGATCCGGCCTACTGACTCAGTATCTATTTTTAAATCTTGTTTAAAACCATGCTTTTATCGCATAACATTTCTTAATATACAGAATTATAAATTTTTTATTTTTGTTATAATTTATGCTTGTGTCGTTTTTAGTATTACCATTTTATATATACTGTGTATTTATGTTTTATTTTCTTATGAAGCACTCTGGCTCTACAAAATTATTATTATTATTATTATTTTTTTTTATTATTATTTTTGTAAATTATTATTATTTGTTGATTGTGTTGCTATCTAGCTTTGTGCTTCCCAGGGTCTATTTCTGTTTAGTGCTGCTCTTTGTTCTCTGATGTATATTAATCTATAATCATTTAAACTCTTAATGTAGTTCTAATGTGAAGTACTAAAATAGCAAGACACTGAATATATTGTGTCATGAAGGCTAAGAGGAAGCAGCGCCGGGCTGCAGCCGACCGCCCAACATCCCGATACGACACTTTAATGCTCTGTTAGGAGCACGAAAGCGGAAGGGGGGATGCCCTAGGTTGGCTCTACCTTCGCGGAGGACTGTGTTTACGGCCTGTGATCTTGGGAGAATGATACTGTGGAACAGATGCTGAGAATGACGGCTACCTACTTTCATGAATGACAACGTGAGGACCCTTGTGATGTAGTCACCTTTGCTCTTCTCGGACTCCTAAAACCAAAGCGCACGTTTGAGGTGGTTTAGAATTGGTCATCGTTTGAACAAATCTCGCTCGCCTGGTGCACGAAAGAACCTTTTGGAGTTAAACACAAAGAGTAAACATGCTCGGTCCAACATGCTCGGTCGAGTTCTTAAACACAAAGAGTAAGGAGACCCAGGGCTTTCTGTTAATGGCCACTGTGGCTTCAGATTTTGGTGGAAGAGATGTGGATTTTCTCTGCTTTATGCATCACTGATTAGAGTTCTGGCAATAAATAGACGCACAAAAGTACCGATATGGTGAAGTGATACTGAGAGCGCCCAGGCCGTCAAAAAAGCAACGGTTTAGGCCTTGGCGCCTGCGAAGGGCCGCGGGTCAATAAGAGGAAGTTCTTCTCTGCCCAACCTCAGCACAGGGCCTCATGGCACCTCTGTGGTCATCTTCAGGTGCATAATGCATGCTTCATACGCTGAGATAAAATTATGGTCTTGTGCAAGAAACATGGCGATAAATATATACAAGAAACAATGATAAGTATAATATTAATACAAAAGCCATTTAAAAACTCACAATCCGAGACATGAACATAACACATAGAAAGAAAAATATACTTAAAAAAACTGTTAAAAAACAGTTGTGCAAATGGACAGTGAGTTGAATCGAGGGGAATGTGCAACAGATTTGAATAGTTCTGCATATCCCCACATCCTTCTTCTGCCAGCTCAGAGTGATGACAGATGGTGGACGAGGTCAAGGATTTTTAGATATGGAACCACCAAAAAACACATCATCTACCTCACTTCTGAAGCACGTAACCCAAATCATTACTTGGGTAGAACATTACCTAACCTATCTAATGATAGATTAGCTGCTGTCATACATAAACATGAGACATATTTATAAGTGTGCATAAACCTTCCACGTTAAGCTGAAATAGACTTTGAGTGTTCTGCTAAGAATTCAGCCAGTGACCAGTGTCCTGAAATGAAATTAAAGCAATATTTTTTTTTTTCTGGACTGTTTCCTTTATGATTCGACTTTTCTAATCCCATATGTTATCTCAGCTTTTAAGTTATTTTATTATGCTTCATTATTATTCATTTAATTCAATTTCTACAGAGACTAAGCTATTTCTTACATAAGGGTCTCATTGCATTTGTATGATTGCAGTCGTATGACTCTGGTAGCTACTAATGAAACCAGTTGAGTTCAGCCTTTTGATTTGAGGCCTTGAGCATCACGTGTTCAGCGGTGCCGAGACGGCTGTTAGCAGAGACAGGAAGTGGTCGGAGCTCGGAAGGAAGTACTCACGCATCGAACGATGAAAGGGCCGAAGGCTACCGAATCCCCCTTCTCCGGCCAGTAGCATTCACACTTTTTCTGTAAGGTGGGTCAGAAATTGGTACAGGAAGTGAGAAAAGAGGGGGCTTCCAAGCATAAAGCCTGAGCTGTCTTCTTGAATGCCCGTCGCTCTCACAGTGCCCCTGTGTAAACCCCTGTGTGTCATCTAGATGCCCCCACCTACAAAAGCCCACATTCTGCTGAAGGCAGAGGTTTCCCAGCCACGACTCCATACTCACTCTCACTCACAGAAAGATCCAACAGCTCAAGTCATAAATTTGTCTGTTTACGGTTATTTTTATCAAGCAGGTGCTGTTCTCCAAAGCGACATACAAGTGATGCAAATAGTACATTTCAGTCATAGGGCTGCCTAGCAGTCGATCAGGGATCAGCGCAGCTATGCTGAGCTGCCAATCAATGGCCCAGTAAAAGTGTAAGCAGTATCACAGCAAGAGCTACACAACGTCTTCCAAAGAAGGAAAGAACCTAACGGGATCGCTCTGGTCAGCAGAAAGTGCAACATTAAGAATATTCACAGTCTGGAGTGATATTATAGTTGAATCGTTTTTTCTCCACTTCTTAAACACTGTGCAGTAGACTGTAGTATGAAAGCTGGCAGAAGCTGTGACCCAGGGGACTCACCCTGCCCATCTCGAACTCCCTGCAGGCCATCACCACAACCTGAGATAAAGAGAGACGCAGTTACATCACCACACGCCAGGCTGCACCCAGATGGGCATGTCGACGCCCATCCGAATGGCACGGGCACGGGGGGGCCAGACACAGTCTGGACTAAATCCTGGCTACCCTCTCACCTCCACCTTATACTCCCATAGCATCCTGAGGAAGTCCAGCACTGTGGAGGGCAGGGGGCCCTGGGTGGCGATGTAGGCCCGCTCCGCAAACACGCCCTGGCAACAGAGATGTCACAGGGCCTGGTTACACCCTCCAGATACTAATGGCAGCACTGGGGCATGAGAATGCCTTCAGTGACTCAGTGAAAAGGCAGTAAGCGGAAGCTGGCAGTTTAACCCATCATCTGATTAACCTTTTACAAGCCTGCAGTGGAAGTATATTTGTATTAGACTTCCTTACCTACATCTACATGTATACCAGTGTTTTCCAACCCGGTCTTTGGAGACCCACAGCCGGTCCATGTTTTTGCTCCCTCCATGCTCCCTGCCAGACAGTTCACATTTCTGCTCCCTCCCAACTCCCAAAAACGTGGACTGTCTGCAGGTCCCCAAAGAGCTGGTTGGAAAACACTGATGTAGACTTTCAAGCACGTTGGCTGTTCTTGTTCCTGTTTATTTACTTTGCAGATGCTTTCACCCAAAGCATTCATAGTTTTTCGTTTGCTTTGTTTGTTTTTCTGAGAAAGCAGAGCCAGTTCCTGGAGAAATCTGGGTGTTACAAGCCTTGCTCACGGACCCAAGGGCAAAGTCATTCTGAACCGCCGACCTTCCAGTCACAGGTACTGCAGCCTCCTTTCTGAGCCACACACCTGATCCCCCTCATTCCCTCATTGTCTCCTTCTGTAAGCTCTGCAAAATCTCTACCCACCTTGATGAAATTGGCATTGATGTAGTCATTTTCGCTGTCTGAAGTGATAAGGGAGAGCTTCACTCGACTGTGGTCAACTGGAGAGAGAAAAGAGAAGAATCCAGGCCTTTTCAATGCTCCTATCATGCAGAACAGCACATGCCTTTGGCCTAAAACTCTAATACATCACAGTCATGCTTCCTGTTGAACAGTGTAATCAGGGGCAATTTTAGGATTTTTTAAAGGTGGGAGTCAAAAGAGGGACCACAATTCATACAGAGGGACCAACCTTATGATTAGCCAATGATATGTTTCGAATTGTTGAGTGACAGGGGAGGGGGCACTCCAGGAGCCAATCAGCTTTCAGCTGGGATTATATATATATATATATATATATATATATATATATACCCCTGAGTACACTGACATTAATGATTATGGTATGGTTACGTATATTGAAAGCCAGGAGGATAGGGTATCCTCACTTAACACACAATTTTTCATCAGGCTTCCGGTGGAGTTAACTCACAAGGGACGATGTCCTTGTATCTGTTTTTCTTCACATTCACCTGCTTCTCTGCGATAGTTGTGGGGTAAGTCTTGTCCGCACGGTACTTGGTGGACTGTCTTTTCAGCCTCTGCAAATGACATAATTCCAGGAAATGATGACCATCTTGCACCAGCGGCCAATGGGACTGCCCTAACTACGATCGTTAGTGAAAGCAAGCCTTTCGATGGCAGCAAGTGAGCACTATTGCCTCACTTTTGTAGCTGGGCTGTTGGTCGGTTTAATTATTAATTTTTAACATTAATTATGTTTTAAACATATACAGCACCCTGCTTTGTTCCATGTTCTTCAGATGGGTGACCTTATTTGCATCACAGTTCCAGAAGGTGGGACCTGGAAAATGTGCGTGCCTTCCTGTTTCTCATTGACTTGCCCCGGGACCTAAGTCTTTCGGGGTAGGCGAAGACATGTTGCCCCTGAGAGGAAGTGAAAACTTGCTCATGACAGTTTCCACTGAACAACTGAAGGATGTTTGTTTCTACTGTGACTCTACAAACCACCGTGGAGGCATCAGAACACTGAGCTGACAGAGCCTGAACCATGAGGCGTATTTTATGCTTTAATCAGAACGTCCCAGCAGTAGATTTGCATGAGGTCATTGTAATGTCACAGAGCTTTCCTGCCTTAACCTCAGACCACTCACAGCAATTATGTCTTAGTCTACCCTTTGACCCATATTGCAGCTGTTGTTTTGTAGGTATAGCTGATGATATGCATTTCATCTGTCCACTAAAGGATCTGATTGTCCATGTGGTTCCTTCCTTCCTCTGGAGACATGCAGATGTGAGATGCAGGCAGTCATTGTGATGTCGGTGATTACGGCCATGTCACCTTTGACAGGACATCAGCGTCCGATGTCCCTCTCACGCCGAGGCCCACCTGATGAGTTACCCTATATCAGTGGCCCCCTATGCAAGCTCCCCCCCCCCCCCCCGCCACCACAAGGCTGAGAGACACATTGGCTCCCTCTGCCACTAACCTGAATGAAACCAGAGCTCAAAATCCCCCCCAGCTACACATGTGCTCAGATGCACACGCAAAAAGATGGGCGTTCACACACACACACACACACACACACACACCACAACACGCTTTGTGGTGGTGGTAGAACTCACTGGCTAACTTTCTCATAACTATCTCATGCTCATTTCTCAAAACTCAGAAAACCAAAACGCGAGGATACTGCCAACTATTCGGTGGGCTGCAATGTTGTACAAAGATCATTTAGCTTTAAAATCAGGATGTACTCTTTGCCACTTAGAACACTTAATAATATATTTGACGCACAGCATTGATGCACCTCTGCACCATGTCATACTAATTTGAAAACTATTTAGGGAGCCACTTCTTTAAAGCTCTTTGAAGTCAGGATGATGCCAAGAAAAATATTTTTAATATACGTGGTGAAGCTGAACATTCTTGTCTGGTGAGTGAAGCACATTCTGTTCGTGTACGTCGTCAGCAGCGTGATGGTGGTCTGACTGTGCTATTTATTATTTGCATTTAGGAGTCTGTCATTTGTTGTGTTATTTTCCCTCTGATATCTCCAAGGTACTTTGTTAGTATCCTCACATGACAATTGGAGTCAGTTAAACTTGACTTTCTCTGTTTTGTGGAGTTTGTCTCCCACAGTTTCAGACAGTTTGCACGTCGCAGATTTAGTGTAGAAATGCCAATCAGTTGGGTGGGTGAATAGGTGGCCATGGAGATGCCTGACAAACAGTGAGGGAGGAATCAGCTGGGTGGGTGAATAGGTGGCCACGGAAATGCCTGACAAACAGTGAGGGAGGAATCAGCTGGGTGGGTGAATAGGTGCCCACGGAGATGCCTGACAAACAATGTGGGAGGAAAGCCGCAGCCTTGCCAAGCGTGTGAACAACGTGGTTGCCTGCACTTACTAGGCTTGCGTAAGGATGCCTACCACGGGACAGTGCATGACTGTAAGCTCTGAAGATCCCCGAAAAAATACCATTACACAACGGGGCCTACCTCAGACATCACTATTTGCTCCTGTCTTGCCGCGTCAGTGGGATGTTTCACTAAAGTAGAAGAGGCTGGCTGTTACCATATCCCTGCCCGCCCACTATTCCTCCCGAGCCCACAAATGCCAGGGATTGGACACTGAGAGCAGAGCTCAGACTCCAGAAACTCAAAACACAACCAACATGCTCGGTCGAGTTCTTCAGGCTTCCTACACATAATGCTTATGGCTTCTTGACTCAACATTACTATTATAACCCCGCTATAAAATTTTCATTCTAGGAACATTTACCAAACATTACGATTAAAGTATGGTAACATTCAAAGTGTCCAGTTTTCCTGATGTTCCCAGAACATAATCCCACTATTACAGCTAAGAGTAATAATATAAAAACACACAAAGAGCATGGTAGGGCAGCGGGTAGGGTTGTTGCTTTATGCCTCAAAGGTTGTGGGTCCGTGGCTGGATTGTGCTTTCACAGTATATACATATAGTACTTGTATAAAATAATATGCTTCGTAATAAAACAATATTTTTCGACATGAATTGCATTAAAAGAATGTTCAGGTGGTAATTTTATCGTGCTGACATTGATAGAACCTTTGTTAAAATGTAAAACATAGTAATATGTTATAAAACAAAGTAATGTAAAAGTAAGAATTTTCTCTGCCAACTTGAGAGGACTTTCTCATAACATTGGCTACAGTTCTGGGAACGTTCCCTATTAGCTGGGAAGGTTCATTGACTCCTTTAGACCCAGGACGAATTCATCTCATTTTCCCACTTGTTTTGGCCACATAAATCTCAAAAGAGAGATTCTTCTCAAATAATATGCACACTTTTCTCCTCTAAATGCCGTCGAAGCCGCCCTTACTGGCCCTAACTTGATCTGTGAGGTGTAAAAAGCCTTGCAGTAGAGTGTTTGTTCTCTGTGGTGGCCTAGCCTGCTTAGTAGGAAGAGAAAAGTGTTCATGGAATCCATAAACTACAACAGAGCACAACAGGAGTGTTTAGTGCGCTAGTTTCACTATATTATAAATGAAAACTGTCCGTCTGATTCTCTCTTTGCCGCCATTTCTGCATATTTTTCGATTTTGGCCCATGTGCCAGGCGTCCTTAGAAAACCGCATCAGGAAACAAAACTGACCTACGAAGAAACAGAACTCACATGGGAAATCCCAAGTATGTCAGCCGTGAATTAAATATGAGGTGTTAAAAGGATCCAGACATAATCACAGGGGGCGGGACGAAGGATATATGGCCATGAGAGAAGGACAAGGCTAAGGCTTCGACTTGCAGCATATCGTTAGCAAATGACGTACATGAAAAAAACGAGGGCGCTGTGAAACATTTCGCTGACAGTCCCAGTTTGTCCCTTCAGTGTATCCTGGCAGATGCCAGCAGAGTCACAGCCACAGCTCACAGGCTAAACGGAGCTGCAGGCAGTGTTACATGAGTGTCCGACTCTGACCGGCAGCCGCTACACCCATGTGTTTACTGCTAGCCTGAGTTCCTGTTTTTTTTTTAGTTTTCTGCAGTTGCTTTCAGAGTTGGGCAACGGAGCGGAAATTTCAGCTGACGCACAAGAGACTTATAGGAAGCGAGGAAGAGTTTGCTCAGACCTTTCCGAGCGTGAACACATCACCCCAAGATGCTGATGAGAAATCTCCCCACACGGGTTGCTCGTAATTGAATACGGACCCAATTCACGCCATTTGCTAACAAGTTCGCAATTGGGGCCGGAAACCTCATGCAGTTGTCGTGTGTCCTGCCCAGAGCTCCCAGTTTCAAGCTTTATGGTTTTTGCAATAGGGTATTTCACTAAAGAGGAGATAGTTCCCTATACACCTGCCCAAAAAACAAACTTTTCATATGCAGAAACGGACACACAGACCATCCATATCAAAAATACAGACAGGACAGCCATATGAAGAGCTACAATAGCTGCAAAAAAACTAGAGAAAAGAAGCTTTAGACATCATAACTTAAAAAGCGACTTTTTAAAGGGACTTCTTGACCTCTCCTCCAAGATGTAGCCCAAGTGCCATGTGGTTTTATCTTTGATCAGCAGCATTCTTTAATCCTCACTAAACCCTGACAAGCACAGTAGGCACACAGCAGTAAATCTGGAATATATGCTCTCAGGGTGCAACCTTCACCTCGCTGAACCCGTTTCTTCACCAGTCCCTGAGATCACAAGTGACAGAGAGTAAACTCACAAGGAACTCGCCGTCCAAGCTTCCTTCGGCATTCTCCTCCGTCTCCTTGCTCTTCACAAAGGCGAGGAAGCCCCTCAGGGCTTTAACTTGTTGCTCCATCCTGGGGCCGGGCTGCTGGACATCTCAGGGCATGGGTGTTCCTCCTGGGATCTGGCCCAGCTTCTGCAAATGGTCCTCGGAGCTGCACGCCGGGCTGCCGTTTCGAAGGAGCTGCTAGCTGGTTCTGTGGTCAGGTTCAAAATATCACTCACCCAGTCACCAGGCGCCACAGGGTCCTAAAGACTTCCTGTTTGCAGGAGGTGGCTTCTGCTGCAAGACTGAACACGACCGACAGCTTGGGGGGGGGGGGGGGATTGAGAGGGTCGGCGGCGCCTGCTTGTTTAGATGTCTTGTGTACGCGTGTCTGCCGCAGCCGCACTGGCTGCACTGGTGCTAGGAGTTCCACCGGCAGAACATGTCAGGCAGCGTGGCCAGTTAGGTGACAATCAGGGGTTGGGGGCAGGGAGCAAAGAGGAAGGGGGCGGGGCCAGACGGGTTAGACTGGTTCCTCCCCTTGCTGGCATTCTTCAATCAAGTGCAGCTTCTCCTTCCTTAGCCGAATAAATGCCTTCTTCAAATGAAGCCATTAAGTGTCATATTAAAGGATCACAATGGAATCCCCACCTACGTCTTTGGTGGCTGAATCACAGGGCTGGTATGTTCTTGTCAGGACCAATCGGCCCCTGAAAGGGGAAATACGTCAGACCTTTGAGGAGCTAATGAGACTTTCATTCGTGGAGCAAATTTGACCTGCAAGATAACAGCATAAAATTTTACAAAATCGTGCCTTCCCTACATTGTCTGCTCGGCCATGACTTCCAGATTACCTTCATGATGACAAAATATTTTTTGTTAGTGCTCATCAGCTTCCGGCCTTCATTGACTAAATATTTAAAGCTCTGTGATTCACCTCTCACTAGAAGTAGTATTTAAAAAGGGCTTTGCGTGGCATACTTTTGAGTTTTTCTGTAACTCCACCTCATAAAAGTGGTCAGATTTGTATGTGCTGTGTGTGGCTCAGTGGGCTTCGCTTCTGTGCTTGTGATCAGCGAGTGGCTGGTTCGCACCCAGCCTTGGCGTGGTTTGGGGTCTTTGAGCAAGGCCCTTAACCCCCCAGCTCCCTGGGTGCTGTTACAGGTGACTGCCCTTCACAGCCAGTTTACTTTTACCTACGGTGGGGGTGGTTTAAAAAAAAATTCCCCATGGGGATCAATAAAGTATCTATTACTGTTAAGTGCTAGTTAGACAGAAGACACTTTAGAATTTGTTTTTAATACAGACAGAGTGACAGTTTCTGTGCCGTGGTTGAGCTTGTGCTGACTACCAAAGTACTGTACATACAGAGGCATAATCACATGACTTAGGCTAGGTTGCCAGATCTTGTGGAGGGATGGTTGCATGTTATAATGAGTAGCCAATCTAATTTCTGGTCAAGTAATCCACTGAACCCACCTAGTTTAACTTTTCCAGTTCATCGTCAACAATTCAGAATTGCATCAGGGATGGGAGAAGGGCAAACATAATATTGCAAACCAGAGAAAGGAGAAGTGACGGCAGGTATAGATCAATACAGCTACAGAGTAGCTTAAATTTGTATTCAAAAGCAAAAATTTCCGACATGCTGCCAGACAGAAACAAATTTATATACTACATACCTGTTCAAGTTTCAGAATCCTGTGGCGTACCATATATCCAGAATTATAGTGTTTTCATTTTGCTATAATTTTAATGGCCCTTGTAGTGACTTACATAGTGCAACAAAAAGAAATGCGCAGTAATGGTGTCATCTTGTTTATAGTTAAAGTTAGCGGACTACAGTACCTCCCTGGCTTCAGCTTCCACCAGCCGCAGTCTCTAGGTGTCACTGAGTGCCATCTAGTGGTGTTCCCCTGAATAGACAGATTTGCATTGTGGACATTTTATGTGTGTCAATGAACACTTACAACTATCACCCTATAGATACCAACCTAATTTGCAGCACTTAAATGCAAATAGGCCCCATCCCTGCACACTTATCTGAGTCAATTAGAAAGTCATGTCAGTGCCACAAAAGCCAGTGTGGTTATAGTGGATCCAAACAAATAATCTGAAGTTTTAATGCCCAGGCTAGGCAGCCTTTGTACCACTAAACCACTGACCTAACCATATAAATCTAGCCATATAACTACAGGAAATGCACAAATACACAGAAAGACTCCCATAGCTATTTATTTACTCTTGAACAAAAACCTTATTCACGGAGGCATGGGAACAGGACAGACAAGGCAGGCAATCTCATGGGGCCCCGAGCCGTGAGGGGGCCTCGAGCCGTGAGGGAGCCCAGTGCCGTGAGGGGGCCCCGAGCCGTGAGTTGGCCCCGTGCCGTTAGGGGGCCCCGAGGCGTGAGGGGGCCCCGAGCCGTGAGGGGGCCCAGTGCCGTGAGGGGGCCTCGAGCCGTGAGGGGGCCCTGAGCCGTGAGGGGGCCTCGAGCCGTGAGGGGGCCCCGAGTCGTGAGGGGGCCCCGTGCCGTGAGGGGGCCTCGAGCCGTGATTGCATAGTACATTGCAATGACAAATCTGCTTTGTTTGTGTTTTCTGTTTTTCACAGTAAAGTGAATATGAAGGAATCACATTTATTAAATTCTCTTTGCTGATATTATTAATTTAGACTATACGCTAAAATGATGGTCATAAGTTTTACCATGTTGGGGGAGTTTGCGTTGGGGGTCCCATGGAGTCTAATCCCTCAGGCCCAGTGTCCCTAGAATCACCTCTGCTTACACGAGTGAAATATATCAGTCAAGTCAGACTTTGATGAAGTGCCCTTGTGTTGGAAAGAAAAATATCTCTGTTGGCTTTGCTTCCAGTGAAGAAAGTGAGATATGGTGCCCCACCACGAGATGCAGTTCCTGTATCTGTGAGAGAAGTAGATGAAGCAATGTCTCCTTTAGGTGTTCCTATGTGCAAGAAAATGTGATACCTAGGTTCCCTTTGTAGTTGACAAAACGTTATGAATACTCTTAATAGGGGATGGAGGCTACTTCACCGCACATAGTGTACATTTCTACTAGTGAATGCTCCACAGTGTCTTTCCAGATGGGAGGGGTGAGAGGGAACGTTGAGGATGCTTGCGGCATAAGCACTCTATATCAACTTTCTATAAATGAACCATGTATATATGTGCAAGAAAGAGAAACACATTAGAATAGAATAGAATAATAGAATAGAATAGAATAGAATAGAATAGAATAGAATAGAATAGAATAGAATAGAATAGAATAGAATAGAATGGTGATACTTTATTGGGGCAGTGTGTGGCTCAGTGGGCTAAGCCGTGTGCCTGTAATCACAAGGTTGCCGGTTCAAGCCCAGCCTCAGCACATCTGTGGCTCCTTGAGCAAGACCCTCAATCCCCAGCTCCCTGGGCGCCGCTATGGGTGGCTGCCCTTCACAGACAGCTTACTCTACAAAGAGCAAGTTGAGGGAGGCATAAAAACAATTTCCCCACAGGGATTAATAAAGTGTTTATTATTATTATTAATTCCCATGGGGATATTGTCATTTTGTCTATGTCGTCATGTACAGAGGTGATAAACATAGTGCCAGAGCCAGACTCAAACTATGGAAATATATATGTAGAGATAATTTGGCCAGGATGATGTTTCAAATAAAACGGCATAAATTAGCAAAGACCTACTCCTGATGTCTGGCAGGGCTCTCTTACCTCTGAAGTTCATGTCTGAACACCCCTGTACACATTGACATTACAGACATAAGCAGCACCTGAAAGCGTACAAGAAACCACAGTCCATCTCAGCCAAACATCCTGTTTCATTTCGACCCCAAAGCTGAAATGCAGCATGATGAGTCGCCTCTGTTTGATGTTGATTTTTCAAGGTAAGTAACTTTCACAATTAATTTACACACCATAGTAAATGATCAATTTACTGAAATTGAAATTTGACTCACTGAACTTACCTGAATTTACTTGATAATGTCTTCTGTTAAACACGTTCATTTTCACCTTTGTTTGCTTAAAGTGTTCATGCTATATTTTAAGTGACAATTATTTTTTTTTTTACATTTTTGTAAAGAATGTTTGTAGTTCAGCTAAAAAAATCCTCAGGCAGAAAAATCAGCGTAACGTTGAGGGAATGTGATGTGGGAGTCGTAATTATTTTTCTTTAAGGTGTGGAGAGCAGCAGTTTTACTGATGATTATGGAATGTTTCATTGCAGTGCTGAATAATGATGTATTTAGGGTGTGAAATTGTTGTGGTACCCGACTAAGAGAGATCACAGTTTACTCTTTCATTACCATAATATTCATGCTAATAACACACAGGAAACAGGACAACGTTGATGCGCAAGTCAAGGTCATATTTTGGAAGTTTTTTCTCTTGTGCTCCATGTGTCTTTATTGAGCGATGCTGCCCAAGGGCATAACTTTGGGTGGAACATTGGGGGGGTTATTTGGGGGGTTGTATTAGCTGGTTTTGATTTATTGGGGGGGCTACAACCCCCCCCCCCCCCCCCCGTAACTTACACCCATGGTCATGCCCTGTCTCCAGGAAGTCTTCAGCTACAGTGTGACAGAAACGAGGTGAATGGAATCATCGGGGGAGTTCTGGTGGTCATCTGTCAGTACCAGACCAGTCGGTACCTGTTCAGCAAGAAGTACTGGTGTCTTGGGGAGTCCAGAAGCACGTGTGAGATTCTTATGGACACTGATGGCTACGTCAGAGCAGAGCTCAATAATCGCTTCAAGATTCAGGATGCGAAACGAAGGGGTTTGTTCATCCAGATGGCAGACCTGCAGATATCAGACACCGGGGTGTATTGGGTCGGGATCGACAAGATATATTCTGACATTATGTATCGGATTAATATAAGGGTGACTGAAGGTACTGTATGAGGTCTGTCTCTTTATTCTCCCAAACATCCAAACTGCCCACCTTGCCTTTGTTTATTATTAAGCTTGACCATGTTGAAGGTGAAATCTGTTTCTCAGCAGCGGTATCTGAGCCCAGAGTGTGGTCGCTGAGTCCTCCGGAGATGTCCTGTTGGGGGAAGCCGCTGACTGTCCGCTGCACCAGTGAACGAGGCACGCAGATTAAGTACGGCTGGTTCCGAACCACGGGGTCCCAGCCGGTAAGCATGGCGGGCTCATCAGATCTGCAGCTCCACTGTGGGATTCTGACAGAGGACGGGCGGTACTTCTGCACCGCCGGCAACAGCCTTGGCAACCAGAACAGCCAGGATGTGACTGTGCAGCTCCTGCGTCCTGCCGAGGGGGACTGCATCTACATCCTGGGCATCCGCGGTGAGTGTAATGGCACCACACGTCTCCGTGTGTCCATGACTGAACTGGAACTGGCATAAATGTGCCGCAATGTTAAACAAAAAACAATGCAGTTTGATATATTACTGTGGTGTGGATATGTGACAGGTAAATAAAAAGGAAATGTGATTTTTCTTCTGTTCAGGAAATGCTGAATAAGGTGGTTAATATGGTGGTTAAGTAACTAGCACTCTTGCCTCACACTTCTGAAAACCAGGTTTTGATCCTTCGCCCCTGCTCTTAGTGCGAGGAGTCTGCATATTCTTTCTGTGCTGATGTGGGATTTCCACCAACAGTCCAAAAGCTTGCTAAGATGAACTGGAGTCTCCAAATTGAGTGTGTGCCCTGTGATTGGTTAATAGCTGCTGCATCCTCGGATGTTTCCTGCTGTGTGTCTTTTGCTTCAGGAATAGGCTTCTCACTCTGTATAGGACAAGTGGTATAGAAAATGATTTAACATTTTTTTATAACCTTGTGTTATCAGGGTGCTGCTGTGCATCAGGAAAACTGACCTCTCATGCATGAATTCAGTCATATATGCGTCGCCATTTAGGAAACCTGATCCAGCACCTCTTGCAGTACATACTGCAGTGTTGTGGGTATGATCACTGCAGTCCAAAATGACTGTCTATCCTGTGGTCAGGTGACAACCTGTACGACTGCAGTGAGAGACTCAGGACTACAACTGCTGCTCCTTTCCAGCCCACTGACGGTGACAAAAGTTCTCTTAGCACCTATGGCCTTAATGTCACCAGGTAACCATCTCTTTGCCCTGTCTTCAGGGGCCCTAGGAACAGTTCTTGTACCCATAGGTACTACTCGCATTAGTGAAGTAGGCATTGATAATAATTAATTATAATTGATACTTTATTGATCCCCGTGGGGAAATTGTTTTTAACACCTCCCTCAACTTGCTCTTTGTAGAGCAAGCTGTCCGCGAAGGGCAGCCACCCATAGCGGTGGCCAGGGAGCTGGGGATTGAGGGTCTTGCTCAAGGAGCCACAGATGTGCTGAGGCGGGGCTTGAACCGGCAACCTTGTGATTACAGGCACACGGCTTAGCCCACTGAGCCACACGCTGCCTGATGTAAAGAGAGGGGAATTACTAGCTGAGATTGACAGGTAATATTAATATTATCGATCGATCTATAAACAGGTGGATCTACATGAGCACAGGACGTTCCACTTCTGGCAGACTGTGATGTACAGCTTGACTCAAATACAGGAAGTTACATTTCTTATAAAGCGTGACAGCCATGCTTCTAGTCAGAAGTCACATGTTTTAAAACATTTTCCGTCCTCGCAGAGTAGAGCAGTATGGGTCTGCGGTAGGTTGGGGAGGCTTGAGGTTAGAGAGACTCGAGGGGTGGGCCATCCTTCCGGCTACCATGCCTGCTCGACGGAACATTAGATCAACGATCTGTTGGACATTTCCGAGCAGAGTGCCCCCATCAGTTCTGCTGAGTGTAAGGTACACCCACCCACCTGACAACACAGCATAATTTTAAATGTGCAGCCAGAAGATGGTGTTACAGAGGCATTTAAGGCCCTTTCAGGCCTATGATAGCTATCAAATCCACCAACAGACTCTACACATTGCAGGAAGCAACTGACCTCAAGAGACAGGCAACGATAGGAAAGATCAGAACTGTGACAGCCACATACACAAAAGGGACAGTATGTGGCTCATTGTGTTAGGGCACAATGCCTCTGATCAGATGGTCATTAGTTCAAATCCCCAGTGTCGATGGAGGGATGTTACTGTTGGGCCCCTAAGCAAGGACCTCAACTCCAATTGACTCCAGGGATTGTCTGGCCCTACCTTCTCAGCTGTATGTTACTTTGGGTCGAAGAGTGTACTAATGTAAATGTAGCTTTTAGCAATGCTGCTAATGCTTTGTGGTGGTTAGTAGGCACAAACACGTTTCTATAGGCCGGCCATTGCAATGAGGAATCCAACCGGAAGTGAACAGTCAGCATGTGCTGTTCCTTGCAGGACTGATGGAGGGCTGCCCTTGTGGTACCTGGTTCTCCGGTGGCTGCTGTTTGCCGCCCTCCTGATGGTACCGTGCCTGGTTCCGAGGCTTTTCCGAGTCCTGAACTGTCCCCCTCGAACCAGAACCCCCATCTCAGTCCCGCCCAGATCCCGGAAACATTAGATTTATTAGATTAAATATTTTATTGTAAATAATTTTATAAATGACTGTACAGTGTTAGTATTAGAGGAACATGAGAATGCACTGTTAAAGAAAATCCTCTGCTTACTATTTGATTCTGGTTGAACTTGACATAAGGTCATGTAAATGAGTCGTTTATTAGTTTATTTTGTATTCGTGGCAACTGTTACAGCATATTAAGGTCTAGAGCAGATTGTGGGTCTATCTCAGTATTTTGGCAATGTTCCATGTGTTATATGTTATAAAAAGTCTGACATAATATGCTTGAGTAATAAATTACACAGAAAATTAAATAACAGTTTAGATTTTCATGGTAATAATGACTTTGCATTAAAAGTCAGATGCGTCAAAACACAACTTATTAAACCTGTTATTTATCCTCTGTCGTTGGAAAATATGAAGCCATATTATGCTATGTATCATCCTATTATACGTGTTCCCGCTTATATTAAAACTTATATGTGCTTTTATTGAAAATCATTATGCAAATTATAGGTCTGTTTTGGAACTGTGTGCGCAGGAACTAATTACATGCATTAAAATTTCAATGCAGAAAGTATCTTTCATCATCTGTTTATTGTTCAGAATAGCGACTCCCTCCTCCGTGACATCATTTTACAAATGTTTGTTATTTTTGGTGCAAAACATATTTTGTCTTGCAGTTTGGGGAATTTGAGTTCATCTTCCTGTGTCTTTTTTTCCTAGCATGAATTTTTGATCGCTTTGCAAAGCTGTACTCACAGCTGTGAATTTCAACTACAAGGAGAAGCCCTTGAAATCTGAGAAAAGGGTGAACATGTGTACTGTACAGTGCGCAACGCCGATCTGTCAAGAGGCAAACTGCAGTTCCAACTTTAGCCACAAGATGGCAACTTTGCTTATACGATATGATTGTTTTTAGCTTTAAAACTGTATGTGGACTTTTAATATGAAGGATATCGGTTCAAGTCTCAGAGAGGCTGGAGAGCTGGGAGTGCCCTCGAGCTACATGATCTGAATTATTCCTGAGTTTCTCAGCTCTCCAAATGGGTGGACGTTCATGTGCACATTGTACTATGAAATTCTTATTTAGGTGCTTCCTGCAAACCCTAGTCAAGTACAGGGGCCTGTACTACGAAGCGGGGTTACTGGCTTATCAGGGTAACTTGTTGGATTTAAGGTAGTCTGGGCAAAATGTAAGTGAACGAATATGAAGTTCATTTAAACTGTGCTACCTTAAATCCGACAAGTTATCCCGATAAGCCAGTAACCCCGCTTCTTAGTACAGGCCACAGGACTCCATGATAAATAACATCCATCCATTTTCCGTAACCACTTGTCCTCTTCAGTGTCGGGGGGGGGGGGGGGGGGGTCTGGTGTCTATAGGCACAAGGCAGGGAACTCAGGATGGGGGGCCAACCAATCGCAGTGATAAATAACAGTGCAAACAAAAACATTAGTGACAAACAAACAAATATTTAGCATTTTGTCGAACCATTTAACCTTTTAAAATATACACTTTACAGTTCTCTAGATATTTAAAAACTTGTACTGAAATGAACTACTCTCACAAGTAATGGCTCAGAGGGCTCGTATTAGCTTACAGGTGCTAGAGATTACTAATAAATATTGCAAAAGTGGCATTGTCTTGCTTGCACCACTGAGGAAACATTTCAACAATACATTCTGCATTTAGCTGTCTTCTCCTACGTGCCAGTGAGACTGGACTGAGCAGACACAGTCTTCATATAGACTCGTGGCCACAATTGTGGAACCTATTTAATCATCCATCATGTATGATTTTACAAATGTCATGCATTGGACGTTTTGAATAAGTAACCGCAGCAACAGTTGCGTGAAGTTCTGCAACTTCTAAAAACTGGAAGGGTTTCCAAAATTTTGGCCAGTAGTGTAAACCGCTTCTGTTGTTCCTTCCCATAAAAAGTGCATGCCGCAATAATGGTGTTACAACTACCGATCCTCAACCCCCCATATATGCACACACCACAATGCAATAAGTGCATTAGCAAATCAGAGGTCTCTCTGCGATGACAATAGCCTTACAAAGTGAGAGAGCATGCAGGTCAGACGTGGTATGTGACTCACACCTGGGCTAGGCCTACTGCTATCTCACGGCTGGTGGCTAAATCTTAGCAATAACATCACCTTATCGATCGAGGCAGCTATTAAACTCCGCACTTTTGTACCCTACCCTTTCTTTGGAAAAATTTTATTATGAGAAACATCAATATCCTGTCATGCTTCTCCGCATCATAAATGAAGTTAAGTGCCAGAAAGGGAGCAGGCTTGGGTGGTACCCTGGCGCAGCTAGAACTCCGTCTTTTAATGTAGCTTCTATTCCTGGGCTTGTGTGTTCAAGCCTGTCATTAAATTAGGCTCTGTGGAACTTGTATGTACTCCATGGGTTAATTTGTGTTTTCTCCAGATGCTCCTGTTTCCTTCAAAATTGGCCTGGAGCCATAACAGTGGTGGCTATTAAATGCCCATGTGTGTTTTTGCAGGGTTTGGGTGATTATTCATAACACAGACTGAGACACACGGGGCTGCTGGACTCCCTAGCAGCCAGCTAATTGCATAGTTGTTTAGTTTTGCTGGCTTCGCTTGATTTGTGTTCTCATTTGGTATTTTGGTTTCCCTTCATTTAGAAGAACGCATTTCTGTCCAAGTGACTTTGTCATGTGACATCTTAACTTCTTGAAATAACCAGTAACCAAATAACCAAGTAGTGCTGGAACACATTGTGAATTGTGAAGAAAGTGAAAGTTTCACTTCACCGTCTAAAGGCACTGAGAAACTGGGGGAGACCCAAAGCCACAACAGCATCAGAAGACAAGTGTTTTGAGAGTCAACAGCTTGCGTGTTAGGCGGCTCACAGGACCACAGCTTCAAGCGCAGCTTAATAGTGGTGGTAGTAGGAAAGTCTCACTTTCAACTGTAAAGCAAAGACTGTGAGGTGCAGGTTTGACACCACCAATGGACTACATGACGACTGGAAGAAGGTGTTATGGACTGATGAATCAAAATTTGAGATCTTTGGTTCATCACACAGGATTTGTATAAACCTAACAGAGGATGGTTCCTCAGTGTGTGACATCAGCTGTCAAACATGGAGGAGGAAGCATGTTGGTCTGGGGCTGTTTTGCTGGATCCTGGGTCGGTGACTTGTAAAGAGTGAGAGGCACCTTGAACCAAAATGGCTACCACAGCATTCTGCAGCACCATGCAGTAGCCTCTGGTATGTGCCTATTGGGTCAGGGGTTCATCCTACAACAAGATAATGACCCAAAACTTAAGTCCAAGCTATGCCAGAACTACCTTAGGAAAAAAGAACAAGATGGTAACCCTGAAAACATGGAGTGGCCAGCACAGTCTCCAATCTTAAAGCCCATCGAGCTGGTTTGGGATGAACTGAACAGAAGAGTGAAAGCAAAGCAGCCTACAAGTGCCACGCATTTATGGGAACTTCTGCAACACAGTAGCGAAGAACTTTCTGAAGAATATTTGATTTCTATTGTCAAAAGAATACCACAAGTGTGTTCAGCTGTTATATCTGGCAAAGGTGGCTAAGGATTAGTCAAAAGTTTAGAACACATTTTGGTTTATACATGGATTCCATGATTTCTTTTTCATCTTCAATTGTTTACTTGTTCTATGCTTTCATTTCAGAGTACAATGAGACTGTTTGAATTTCAAGGAAAAATGTGGGTGTTCTAAAACTTCTGACCGGAAGTGTATGTAAATATATGAGTAAAATCACATAATTACATCAGACGGCAGTTTTTGAAAGCATTAGCTGTTCCTCTTGCTTCCTCTTGGCCTCCTGCTTGCTCCAAATGACCAGTCTGCAGCCAGTGCTCTCAGGCACTCTGCCCCCAGATAACATTTCCTCATTACCAACTTTTATGCTTTTACAGCGATATCTCTGGTGCAATCCCTATTTGCAGACAATACTTCTCAAAATCTTAACTGCCGTTATTACTATCAATCTTACAAGGAATAGTTCATACTTCTTCACTCTGGTATTTTTATTTTTTTTACAGCATTTAATTTTTTTGTTTCCTTTTTTTTTTGTCCACTGTTGTCTATTTAAGTTTTGTGTAAAAACGAGCTGTTAAGATGGTGATGATATGTTTGATTAACTGTAGCCGAGTTTCTGCCTTAATTAGTCGCAAATTACATATCATTTGGAAATTGGAAGTGCATTAGACTTGCGTTTCCAAGTTGAATTACTAAATATTTCATTCAGATTAGTGTAGAGAAACTACTGTTTACGAAATTCAGTCTCACCAGGGAATTGCTTTCATCAAAACGCTGATGAATACCTGTACTGTAACTTTAAGGAGATGGGGCTCAGGTGCCGTCATTACTCAGTTCGCCCTTATAAACTGAGCGATGGCGCTTCACTTTATAGGTGAAACAGCGAGATCTGACATCTCAGCAGCTTCCGAAGTTTGATGCGTGGATTCATGCACTGAGGTACAATGTCGTTGCCGTTGGTCGTAGTGCATTTCATAGTTACTTCACAAACTTAACTGACGTTTTATTTATATGGCGCCTTTCATACACTCAATGACACTTTACAATTCAACAAAAACACATTTAACAAGACAGTACGTGATACATACAAGAAGACGAATAATATTCATCGAGGAGATGTGTTTTCGACATGAGTTTAATTGGATAACAGATTTTTCCTCACGAAGACTGTGAGGAAGACAACATGCAGCTATATTGGCGTCTTTAGGTTAATTAATCAGCGCTAAAAGCACTTTCTGCGCGTTTGGGGTTTAATATGTGCGAATCCCCGGCTAGCAGAGAGCCCGGGTTCATGGAGGACTATAACCTCTATGTTTTGCTGCAGAGTTTTATTTTTCCCGTTTATGGAGTGACGTAGTTGCACTCAGATTGCACTTAAATCGTCAATAACTGCGTGATAAACCACGCAGATCCGAGTCCGTCCGTGAGAAAAAGATACGATCAAGGGTGTAACGCGGATCAAACTGACGGATGTGCGGCCAGTAGACGACGTGGCCAGAAACACACCGTTACAAAATGTTTCTGACTATAAGTGTACCAACAACAAAAGGCTGCAAGTAGTCTTTTTTGATGATCAGTTTTTATCTTTGTTCTGTGTTAACGTTATATACTTTGTTTGCGTTTCACCATTGGTGCTGTGCATGTGACTTGAATGCTTATAAATGTCATTTGATGATGCGGAGATGACATACGCTGATGTAGCGTGAGAAAATGAGCACGCAAATTATTCCACATGCCTCTATGGTCATTGAATTTCAACCCACCTGGAAACGCATTTTTGGAAACGCCAAATCAAGCTGATCCACGTCTGGAAATAAAAATTCACATGCTAAAAATGCCTTTGCATGACCCACCATAATTTATGCCAGTGGCATGTATATCAAAATTTCCTTCCTATTTCGGTAGTTACTTGTACAGACATGACCGCAGCTAACAGTTCCAAGAACTTTAGCTATGTGGAGGTCTTCTCAAACTGTCAGAGAACGTTCTTAATTACCGTAACGTTAATGGAACGTTATTTCCAAGTTGTGCATTGTAATGAAGGTTCTGTCAATGTCAGCACGATAACATTACCTGAACATCTTTTTAAATTTTTAAAGTATTATTCTGTAATAAAATATTATCATAAAATGGCAAGTGTATATTGCCAATTCGCCATCCAGCCTTGATCCTATGACCTTTGAGGTATAAAGCAACAGTGTTACTTGCTACTACGGCAAACCAAACGGCAGGCCGTTTTAACATTTAACCACAGATCTGTAATTGTATTTTAGATATCCTTAATTCTGAATTGTATTTTTACTAGTCATAATTAAAATTAGTGACATAAAAAATTAGTGACATTACTAGCAAAACCGTATTTGAAGATATCTCTAACTTTGTTGACACAAGGGGAACCTACAGTACATTCACAACTAGATGTTCAACATGGAAAACATTTTTCTGTTTGTGACTGTTTGTTGGTTGCTGCTGGTTACAGTCTTAATCACTGGTTTTAGAACATTTTGTTTTTCAAATTAAGTAGCGGAGAGAGTGTGGTTGTTAACAGTGGTATAAGAGTTTAATTTAAACTTAATTTAAATCCAAAGATCTGTTTACTGCGGGGATGAACAAAGCCAAATTATGTATTGGAGGGACTGTCGGCTCTGTTATGACAAATTTGGATATCGAACATAACTCATTTGATACGATCATCCAAGTGTGTTTACAACTAGAGTAAGGCAGAAACAGCCTCTTCCTCTATAATAAAAAGAAGACTTTTGTCCCTCTGTATCGATCTCACCCAGGCATTTTGCTATTCTGTATTCTGGGGAAAATCATGAAAACTCAGATAAAGCTGTCTTTGTTTCAATGTGGAGCAAACAGGCACTCATCAGTAGGGCTGCCACAAACTATTTTTCTATAGGTTAATCTTTCGACTATTTTATCAATTGGTCGAGTAATCAAAACAATTAATTTTCCACCAGAAAATCAACTTAATTTTGGATATCTAAAAAGTACATTTTATTTTGAGGCCAGCAAACTGCATGCCATTGCAGGGCTTTGGATAATGTACGCACTATTCGGCACTATATGAACATTATTTTCAGCCACAATTTGAGAAGCAGAGCAGTAGTATGCCTCAAAATATTAAGGAGATGTTGTTTTGTGATGCACAAAAGCTGGTCATCTGTATAAATCTGGCGTATCCTCATGTTTAATAAATTAAGTTAGCAGAGTAGAATAGCGCCGGTGTGTTTTCTCTTCAGGTGCTCATGCAAAGCGCCAGTACTGCAGTGGTCTGCCATCACATCTTGCACAGTGTAAAACCACCTTTTTGTGTTGTGATAATTTGAACTACTCCCATAATTACATGTGATATTAAAGAAAAACATTTGTTATAATGTATTGAAGCATTTTAGAAATCATAAAGGTAATTTTATGAAAATAATAAGACAATGCATCGATTTAAAATATTGATGACACATTTTCATAGTCGTCATCAACTACATTGACTAATCCCAGCGGCCCTACATTACAGTAACAGTGACAAGGTGATTTGACTATAGTGATAAACTGGAAGTACAGGTACACTGTTTGCTGTGTACAAACAAACAGAAAGCCTGAAAAGGGCCTATTCATTGCTGTACTTCCTAAATGCTGTAGTTGATGTAATTTCTCCTATTTCTCATAAATGACACAATTTGTCACATTTGCTCTTGTTACTAGTAAAACAAGACACAATTTATGTGAAATGACGTTAAATGCGTCATCTGTGCAATTTGGATATCCAGAATGCAATCCTAGATATCTCAAATGTAATTAGATATCTAAAATGGGATTATGACTAGTAGAAATAGAGTTTTGACAAGGGGAATTGCTATTTTGGATATCTGAAATTATAGATAGTGCAACATTTTAATGTTAAAATGGTGCCTTGTCTCACTTTCTGTAGATTTCTGCAATTGTATTTTAACTAGTAATAATTTGAATGGTTAATTAGTTAAATTGTAGATATCCATAGTGGAATTCTTACTAGCACAACTGGGCATTTGAGATATCAAAAATTGAGTTCTTTCTAGTAGTAAAGTAGTTTTAGATATCTATAATTGCATTACAGATATCTTAATCCGGTTTGTATTTTGGATATCTAAAGTAGACATTGTGACTAGTAACAATAGAATTGTCTAAAAAGAGAGTTATTTCTATTAAAATGTAATATCAGATATCTAGAATTAGCATTTGCAATATCTAAAATAGAACTGGTACCCTCTCAACTGAAAACCACAATATAGATGAATTGGAAACGTCATTTCAACTGGTAAGAACTGAATTATGGATGTCTCAAATACTCATTTGTACTGATAAAACTTGAATTGGAGATCTGAAATGCCAGTTTGTACTAGTAAAAATTACATTGGGTTACCATTCTGGGAACATTAGCAATACTGGGCGTTTTGAACATTTCTAGAACTTGATGTTGTTGTGTTAGAATCCATAATGGTAGAATTAGCAGGACTTGCCAGTTGATGTTTGTAAGCACACCATCAGGAGCATCACTAGAGATCTTTCAATGGGGGGGGGGGGAAACATTTTAAAGGGACTAAAGTCCCCCTAAAATAGGCCTAACGACACCCCTGCACACTAATCAAAGTTTTCACATAATTATCGATCTATCTGATTTGTATTAAAATCCGTTTTGCACAAAAATTCATTATACTTGTTTTTTATTGTGCCAATAAAATGTTTTGCAACATTAAGTATTGCATGAATGGGCAACTTTATTTTAATAGCACATTTCATACAGAGGGTAAGTGTTATAGATTCTGTGACAAAGTAGAAGGATATGGCGTCACATTGTATGGTGTTTACAGTGCAGATCATTGACATGTGGCAATATGAGTGATTTAGTGCTGCTAAACCTAGTCTACACATGCAAAATGATATTATGTTTGTGGGACGCCGGAGTCCGAATCTGATCCAGATCATTATCCTAGTAATTATTTCACAGATAAACTTAGTAACCCCCGCCCCTTAAGAAAAAAAGAGAAACGAATGATGACCTTCAAGCCCTGAACCCCCCGCTCCCCTTAACTCGTAGTACTTCCACAGTATGTGGTAGGAACGTGATCCCTAGCATTCAAGACCAAAACTACAGCCTTGCTCGGAAATGACAGGTATACGTATAAACCCCTCATTTTTACTCCAAGTACGTAAAAGGAAAAAACTAGCAGACAACATTTGCCTGCTGTCTTATCGCCATTTCTGGTGGTTGGATATCAGGTTAAGTTGGTCTTTTTTATTATAATAGAGAAAATAATTTCTCTAATTTGCCACAGTCTCCGTTTGGCCAGTGTCGAGCGAAGTGAAGTGTTGTAAAAGTGTCTTTTCCACCCAATTTGGTTTGGTTTTAGGGATCAGGAGTCGAGCAGCTGGAAGTCAGGAACAAAAGCAGATCCAGCAGCTACAGCCTTGCTGAAATTACCTGGATGGGATAAAGATGTTTGGCTTTAAGAGGCTGTTTTACGGGATCTGCTGTTTCGTGTTTGTGTGTGTCACTTTTGAAGTCAATGCAAATGGTAAGATTACACAGTACATGTCATGTTATTTTAATACTGCAGATTTTTATGTAATGATTAGCTACTCTTCTGGCCTGAAAAGATTTTTACTACCGTACTTCTGCACCATCTGTATTGTATTACACTATATATACAGTTATTCCTTCATCTTATTCTGGTGAGTGTGTGTGTGAATGGTGTGTGTGTGCCCTGTGATGGGCTGGGACCCCATCCTGGATTATTTCCTGCCTTGTGGCCGGCGTTTCCGGGATAGGCTCCATGCCCCCGCAACACTGCACAAGACAAGCAGGTATAGAAGATGGATGGATGGACGGACAGATGGGTGGGTGGGTGGATGGATGGATGGATGAATTTATCTTTGTAATACAAAAGTTTACATAAACGAAATAATAGGTTTAATAGACTTGGTTTGTGTTCCGCATGTCATGCATTTTAACATAACTTCAGTACATGTTTATAATAGGGCTGCTTAAAAGCATTTATCATGTCTGCTGTTTACTCTTTCATTTTTGTTTCCATTTCAGGACAGTGTTCAAAACCAAACACCTACCCAAATGTTATCCTGGCGCCTCAATACAGTCAAGAGAACAATTTCCGCAATGGCACCAAGGTTACATATGAGTGTATTCTTGGCTATATACCGACGTCCGGATCCAAATCATCTACCTGCCAGGACGGCAAATGGAGCAATCTTACACTGGAATGTCAAAGTAATTCAGATGTTCCTGACTGGTCAATTCAATAAGTTGTTTCTATCTCCTTTGTATTGTATACAGTACCTTTCACCATTATACCTTATAATGGCAGTGTTGGGTCTGGTTATAATTCAGAGTGGGCGCCTGAAGGATCAGTATATATTTGCTGCTGAAAGTAGTGATTCTCGTATAGTAAAAATGTTTTGTTCTTCCTATCAGAAAAGCCGTGTGGCTCCCCGCCGGATATAATTAATGGAAGGTATAACACATCTGAAGGAACAGACTTTGGAGCGACGATTTATGCGATCTGTAACGAAGGGTGAGCAGGTTCTCAATAGATTTGTTTAGCATTTTCCTACCCCACTACTATTATAAGTTCTTTTCATTGTGTTAGAATTGCTGTCTGTCATCAGTGTCTTTGATGTTCTTCTATGTACCTTTTTCGTTTAAGCTTTGTCAGTTACTGATGTGGTTTGGTAAATTGGCTGAATTATGTGTCGCATTTGCTTCTATGTGTGTACAGTGCAATTAAATACTACCCACGCAGTTTACTCCTAGTGTCCATATCTCGCCTTGGGCTTTGTCTACAGATTCTCCACCATCCTGTACTGGATAAGTGACTGGAAGCTGGGTTGGTGGGACCCAGCTTTTATTCCTTATGGGTACAATAAAAACGCTATGACCTGGTTCTTGGTTATGTGTATGGCCTTAAATGTTCTGTAACCCATTTCCCAGTCATTTCTTTTTCTTCACTTTGCGTTACCTTTCTTCTTTTTTTTCAACTTTAGATATGTACTTGCAAACCAGAATAAATATAGGATTTGTGAAGTGAGTGGTTGGACTGGCCACAATCCAGTTTGTGAAGGTAAACATATGGCTGTGGTTTTTAGGCCCCCATAAGTCAATGCTTCTCACCCTTGTCTTTGGGGACCTTCAGACAGTCTATGTTTGTTTTGTTTGAGTAACATTGCCATAAGTGATGTATCTGTCTCCCTTAATCACACTCTGCTCCTCGTGTTTTGCAGCTGTTAACTGTGGGGAGCCACCTAGCATTTTGAATGGCATGCCCGATAAGGACTCTGACATCAGGTACCAGGAAGCTGTGGAATATACCTGCAATAATGACTCCTACACTCTTATTGGACCATCAATTATTATGTGCGCTGCGGATGGCAATTTTATACCTGCACCTCCTAATTGTACAGGTATGTCATATTTCAAACTGAGAGAATGTTTATAGGAATAAATACATTTAATGATTAAAACTACATGAAACCTAATGAGACAGATGACATATTACCATATTTTTTTTAATTTTTTTTAAATTTGTATTAAAACCTCATTTGAGCAATTAACAGGGCCATATTGTTTTAAAGTGGAATATATTTTACTAACAAGTTATTAATTATTATTGCACACCTTCAAATACATGAGTTTTGTTGGATGACTGGTATCAGATTTTATCATGATATTTCAAAATTTTGGCTGACTGTGAAAGAGACCTTTCCCGAGAATCGCTCTTGAACTTTTTTGTGGCTTTTGATTATTTTGTATAGGATGAAATTATTTCTTTCTGCAGGCAAGACATCGCTATTGTCTGTTTAATGCCTGTGTTGCTTTTTTTATATTTTGCGTAGTGAATTCATCCTTTGCAACATTTCTGAGCTTTCCAGCCTGTTTTGGAAGGCGTTAACTTGACTATTAGATATGAGTATAAAATATTGCCTAAATTGTTCATCAAAGCTAAAGCTTAACTCTAACAGGTAAGGGTTAACAGCGTATGACTGTATTTGACCCACGTAAATAACCCAATAATTCATATTCCTACTGTTTATAGATTTTACTTTGTTGCTACTAAATTTTCTTCAGTCACACCTCAGACTAATACAACTGAAAACCTTGAGTTTTGTTCCTCAAAGCATACCTGAGAAGTATTTGCTAATTTCTTTTGATGCTTACCTTTTTCTAACAATTGCAGTTGTTCGGTGCCCTGAACCTTTTATCGCTAACAGCAAGCGCGTGCAAGGTTCACCACCCTACAAATATGAATCATTCGTCGTCTTTGAGTGTAAAAAAGGCTACAAAATGACCGGCGCGGATCGGTTAACCTGTGACGTGAATGGATGGACTCCCAGCTTTCCAACCTGCAGTGAGGGTAAGACTGGGACAGTGTAGCCCTTGTTTTAAACCAGTTGACTGCTTATGTCCTTCCTCTGGTCTTCTGTGACAGAATTCTTGAATGTCCCCATAGTTGTCCATCAAGTTGACCAGTGATTGCATTTGATAACTTTTCAAAGCTAGTAAACTCTGTAGGTACCTGGGCTTAATTTGAAGCTTATGTTTGCTCCAGTTTAGTAAATTGTCATAGGATCACATACTGAACACAGTTTTAGAGCAAAACCATACCACACTTTCGGCTCTTCAGATTTGTTTTAGTAACATTGTGATCATAGAACTGGCAAAATTGATGGTTTATTCATGACTGATGTGTATGTCAGAATTGTTCTCATCTGTCAGCAGGAAGGCATGGCACTCTCAGCTTTTCCACAATTAATGTCAAAAATCAAAATCTAATATTGGTTGGTACCATTTTTTTTTTTTAGTTAATCCAACTACATGGAAAACAACACCTGCAATCTCTACAACACCAACCCCCCAGTCCACAGTTCATGGTACGGTCCTGCTTAGCTTGCAGAATGTAGTGTTATGATTGAATCCTTAAACATTCACCATCACTTTCACATTTATGTGAAATTCTAATTACATGGACCCGATGTCCTGATGAGCAGTTTTGTTCCAACTTGAAGGGACTTCATGGATTTACATATGTGGACAAATTTGTTGGTATCTGTCCACAAAAAACAAAAAAACACAACTATCTCTGAAATAACTTGAAACTGACAAAAGTGTAATGGCATCCCTTATTGTATATTCCATATTTAACACAAATCAGACTTTGCTGTTGATTATTGATTCAGCTGAATATTTTATATAATTAAACAAATGAAAATGGCACGGACAAAAAAGATGGTACCCTTAATTTAATATTTTGTGGCACCACCTTTTGCAGCAATCAGTGCCAACAAGCGATCTCTGTACTTCACAATGAGACATCTGCATTTGCCAACAGGTAGTCTGGCCCACTCTTCCTGAGCAAACTGCTTAAGCTGTCTCAGGTTTGAAGGGTGGCGTCTCCACACAGCAATTTTCAGATATTTCCATAGATGTTTAATAGGATTAAGATCTGGGCTCATGGAGGGCCATTTAAGAAAAGTCCAGTGTTTTCTCTCAGCCATTCTTGAGTGCTTTTAGCTGTATGTTTTGGATCATTATCCTGTTGGAGGACCCATGACCAGTGACTGAGGCTGAGCTTTCTGACACTGGGCAGTATGTTTCACTCCAGGGTGGCTTAGAAGTCTTGAGACTTCATTGTGTCCTGCACAGATTCAAAGTTCCCTGTGCCAGATACAGCAATGCATAACTTTTCTTTTAAAGCTTCATTTTTCCTTCTGTAAACATAGAGCTGATGTGACTGGCCAAAAAGCTCCAGTTTTGACTCCTCAATCCAAAGCACTCCCAGAAACTTTGGGGTCTTGTCAACATGCATTTTGGCAAATCCCACTCTTGCTTTTTATGTTCTTCTGTCAATAGTGGAGCCCTCCTGGGTCTTCTTCCATGGAGTCCATTATTGTTCAAAATGCGACGGATGGTACGATCAGAAAGTGACGTACTTTGACCTTGGAGCTCAGCTTGAATGGTTTTGGATGGTCTCCTTGGCTCTTTTTCTACCATCCACACTATCCTTCTGATCAACCTGGGATTGCATTTCCTCTTGCGTCCACGTCCTGGGAGGTTGGCTAAAGTCCCATGAACCTTATACTTTTTAATAATATTAACAACTGTGGTCACAGGAACATGAAGCTGCTTGGAGATGGTCTTATAGCCTTTACAGATAACCATGTTTAAAGGTAATCTTCTTTCTGAGCTCCTCAGACAGCTCTCTCCTTTGATTTCTCTGGTCCATGTTCACACGCAGTGATACCAAACAATACAGTAGCATGTTCTTTCCATTAAAAAGGCGGAATGGCTGATGAAAAGCTTAAAGGCACTTGTGATACTAATTAAGGTTAAACGCTTAGTTTGAAACATGACTATAATGCAAGGATAAATAATCTCTTAAGGGGCAACAAATCTGTCCATTTTATTTTAGCATATCCTTGTTTAAAAAAAAAAAAAAAAAAATCACAATTTTATTGGTTAATTCTATCACATTGCTTTTTGCTGTTGAATCTCTCTTTAGGAGAAATGAAGCATTGTTTCAATGAGCTGTAAGGGTACCAACAAATTTGTCCACGTCTATAAATGTTCTTGAAACCTATACACACCCTGTTAGCTACATAGCCATTAGCTATACTGCCTGTCACCTAAATTGGTTTTCATCACTTCCAGGTGAAACTTGTGACAACTTCACAAGATAAAATCTTACATCAGTTAGTGCACTCATGTTTAATCTTGTATTTTTTTAAGTCTCTCAACCACCAACTACACGCAAAGTCACAACCTCAAAAACAGCAGTGACCACTCGGGGCACAACACATGGTAAAGTTGTGTCCATCAAACCCTGAGCCCTTGCATGATGTGTATGCTCCATAATATAGTCTACGATGTGAAATTCTAACTACATGGATGCCAAGGTTAACCAAATTTTGATTATAATTCGTATTATAGCGTCCTCCATTTGCAGTAAGCCACTGAGATCAGCTTTTAGGATTCCGACAAATCACTTGAAATTACTGTTCATTATTTATGCTAGCCATTTTCTATATTTAATACTGAAGGAATGAGCTGTGAATGAGCTGGGTATCTATCTGCTTTACATGTGCGGAATTTGCATGTTCTCCCCATATTGCATGGCTTTCCTGCCATACTCCAAAGGCATTAGGTTCATTGTCCTCTCTCAATTGGCCATAACATTTGCTTGTGCAGTCTGTGATAGACTGGCATCCTGCCCATTGTGTGCCGCTTTGCTGCCTGGGTTAGACTCTGGGCATGTCTGTGTCCCTGATCAGAAATGCTTGGAAGGTGGATGGGTGATCGGATATGAGCAGGACATTTTCTGTCAAATTTATTTTAATCTATTTTCTCACCCTTTATTTCCAGTGTCCAGGGGAAAGGGTGCCAACATTACCCCTCATGGTAAGCCATCCTATTCAAGTATGGACCGCCCTGTACTCTGGGATTCCTATAAAACACATGTTATTTTTACATTTCTCATTATTTATAATGGACGTTATAGCCTGTGTCTAGCTAGTACAATCCCAGCCTTAAAACTGACCCCTGACATTTAATATTAAAAGATTCAGAGACTCATGTTTTGCATCCCAATTTTAGAATAATTTCAGTCTGAATAACATCTTTATTACCATCAGCCCTCAGTCCATGTGAAATGGGCAAGTCTTCAATCACAGAAAATTTCACACGCTCAGAATAGTAATATGTGAAAGTCCATGTACAATGAAATCTTTGTATATAGTTTAAACATGAAACTGGAATGTCATTTGACGTCTTCAGCACTGGCTTAAACTAACTTCTACAGAGTTAAAATTATCTGAGATCATGCATAAAATAATTATGTGGTGCTCTGTTGTTGCTTTTCGGGGACTGGAACCTAGTCAAAAACTCTGGGAAGTATCCGGTGAATTCCATCTCACAAAGAAAAGTAAATTTGATCACTAACAATCAGCCCATTGTTTGGGAGGTCACGTTGGGACATTCTGAGGTGTGCCTCTTATGAGTCACCGCCATCAACAGACTGGTATATATGGGATGAACTGATAGGAAGTAAAATACAGTATATTGTGTTCTGCAAACAGCAGCACCCTGTCTGTAGCCTGTTACAGGCTTATTTTGTAGTTGCCCTTATTTACATATTAGCCAAATGCTGATGTTGGCTCTCGGTTTCTTCAAAGCTGGCCGGGTATTTTTCTTGTTCAGTATGGATGATACTGTTCCAGTTCAATGCTAAGGTTCCGGTTTCATATTAAAAAAAAAAATGTAGATAAAAATATAGTGGTTTCATGGTCAGGAACTTGACTGATGCTTTGTCTTGATAAGCAGAGCATGGTGTGGTCCAGTATCTCTTTCTTTTTCCTGTCGTAGCTCTGAGTGTTGCTGTTGGACTGCTCTTCCCTGCTATTCTGGAGCGGTTTCTCTGAGCTGAGGGAGAACCCCCACTCCCACCCCCCGACACTGGAAGCACCTTCAAACCAACGTCGCTTACTGCTAGTCTTTTCCTTTTACGTGGAAAAGGATCTGAAAAACTTTCATTGCACTTTTTAAAAAAAAAAAAAAAAAGTTTTGTTAATTGTGCAAAGTATTGAAAATTGTATTTATTTCCAATTTCTATTAATGGTTATTCATGTATCAGTATTTTAAAACATATTTATATGACCTGTTATGGTTTCCAATTTCAGCTGTTAATTTGTTTTGATTGCATATGCAAATATTATTTAAAAATGTTTTTGAAAAGATTTACGATAACTTTTCATTGAAATGCACAGCAGAATTCTGTCTAATACCCATCCAGTACATCAAGGATTTGTTCTGCAATGAGAAATAAAGCAACTTGCAATGTAAGTGGAAGAGATGTTCTCTTACTTATGAAGAAACAGGAAATGCATGACATCACTAACCTTGTCCTTGACAATGGCTGTGAAGAAATATTTTACTTCAGGTTCTCCATGATTGATTTATCACACCGGTTAGGCAATTTTAAAATAAATCACCTATTACTCTCGTACCACACCCATGTACAAAATATTATTTGCCGAAGACTGCTCAACCTACAGCCGTGCAGCAGTACTAAGGAAATTCATTATTAATATGCCATAGACTTTAAGATCGACCTTCTGCACTTCTGTGAATATGTTGAGAAGTACAAAAAATGGGCATAGACTGATTAGCTTCGAGTTAGTTATATGAGCTAACAATACTAAAGAATTTAAAAGTACAGCAAAAGTCATGGTTGGTGTCACAGGGGATGTATGTACAGATATTTAAGTGGACTTGGATTCTGATGGATTAAATAAAGGATGTAAAATTCAATAATGACCCATCTTGTATTTTCACCCATTTCTGTGTTTATATTATTATTCTCGATCAGTACTGTTAACATATCAAAAAATTCACTATACTTAGGGATCAAAACATGCACACACGCTGGCTTACAGTAACACTTTATACTAAATAATGAGAATGATGAATTTGCGCCACCTGGTGGCAAGCTTCTAGAACAGACGACTGCTTTTGATGTATTCTGAAAACTTACTTAAAACAGTCACAGGACTAAAAAGGCACAGCTGTAAAAGTGTAAAATTCCACCATATGTAAATTAACTTTTGGATTAAAACTGCCTGTAAAGCAGTGTTCCAATTTCATATAGACCCCATATTAATGTCATAGTATAGTAAGTATGGCTGAGATACGTGGACACAGAAACACTGAAAACACTGCTGCCTCGGCATTCTTTAATCCCATAAATGTGCAGGAAAAAAGATCTTTTAAAAAAACCACAGCATCCAGAGGTCTGAATGTACAGTAAGGTACAGTAAACAGCATTTTCCATCAGTGCATTCAGGTTTTGAATAAATTATGTTCACATGCATCATCTTGCATTCTGAAAACTGAGTCAACAGATGAAGCAGACAGAGACTATAACCAACGTTTATAAATCAAAGCCTAATACTGTTAATTAAATAAACAAAAATACAAATCACTTTAAATACAGACATCATTGGGGACTGGAATTAGAAACCATTATTAACATGAGTGCAAATTTAAATATTTAATGCCTTAATATTTATTAAATATTCATGCTGCCTGGTACAGGCTCATTGCAACCCTGTAGTGGATGGATGGATGGAAGATCATACAAAAACAAGAGGGTAGGAAAAATAAATGATATGCCAATTCATGTTGGTATGTTTGATGAATTGATCTGTTTTCATATACTTCAAAGAGCTGTTGTAATCTCTTGCAAAAGGGCATGGTGAGGACAGGGGCAGGAACTGTATGGGCGCCGGAACTCCGTCGACTTCCCTCCTACATTGTAACCGATTTCAAATGGTGCTAGAAACTAAAGGAGACTCTGAACACCAAAAGAAATCGGTCAGCCTTGGTGAGAGGACAGGGATCCTGACTGCGGGCGTCTCTGCTCAGGCTGCTCCGAGAACGGTCACGAGATGCAGGAACTGTCACCAGAACTTTGAACAGATCTCACCCCTGCATCAACCCAGGAAACTGTCTATGAAAAAGCCAGGTTCTACTGGATGGTGAACAGGCCCACAGGGCATTTGGACTGGAGGGTGGGGCCCCCTTACGATGAAACGGCTGGGCAACCTTCTAAGTGACCACTTGGCTGTATGCTAATGAGCATGATGGACACACAACTGAGCACAACCATTGCTTCTAGATACCCTCTATTGAGCAACACAGAGAAAAGTTGCTTTATACTCAATACAATGGCTTAGAGATGTGTCAAGAGGTTTGTCCACCCCTCTTGCAAACATCTACTCCCTACTTTACTCCTTCACGGCAGGTCGATGCATATGGCAGATGTCTGTCCTGCCCCAAGAACACTGATTTCAAATGGTGCTAGATGATTAGCATACAACACTCTAAGCCACCATCTGAAACCAGCTTCCAGAGGAAGACTTCCTTGGTCTGGTGGTCGCCGAGCATCTTGCGAGGTTCCTCCCACATCTTTGTTGCACGACACTGAAACTCGCACCCCAAGGTGTATTAATTATGCCCCATGTTGCCAGGCTGCCCTATGATCACAGGTGTTAAATACTCGCCCTTGGTGCCCAGACTTGCTCCAAATATTTGCTGCCATGTGACACCATGTTATTTCTGTTGATGTCTTCTTTCTGAAGGACTCTGATAAAAATACAAACTGCTTCAGAAAAAAACAGTATTAATGTTCTAATATGATATTAAATGGCAGAACCAAATAACGCTACAGGATCTATATATTTGACCAGTTGCCTCAAAGCAGAGTGAAGACATTGTGTCATACTTATGACCTGTTGCCCCTTCTGGCCCAAGATACCAAGCAGAGACTGGGAGAGGGGTCTTAAATCAATGTCACGCTGTGTGACGAAGGGAGGAAAAAGAGTAAATACTCATGATAGGGGGTATAACTTTCCAGTGAGGGGGGGGGGGATTCATCTGACTAATTTTGGCCTTCGTGTCAATTGGTTTTGTCAGCTCCCAGTACCCAACACAATCCTCAAATTGGAGGGAAAAACAAAAGACTGGTCTTTGTCACCCCTAGCAACTAAAACATCTAATCACTAACCACCCTTTGTTACTTCTGAAGTATTGACTACTGGCAGGACTCCAACTAAAGCTGTTTTAGGTGAAACAGCAGTAAACGAGATTTCAAGAAACCAAATGCAGCCCACCGTAAACAACGATTCCCTGAACCCAAAACATCAGGGCCAGTCCTAGTGGGATTCCCAGCATCCACTGAAGCCTAAGAAGAATTGGCAGCAGAAGCTGGTCTGTGCAGACATTCAACACAGCAGATGTGGTCATGACTGTGGATAAGACGTAAATTTGCAGGAAGACCACGACCGTCTTCATTGGGCTGTTCGTGTGGAACATCAGAACGCAGAGCTGTTTGCACAGCCGAGCTCTCCTGTGGTCTCTGTAAATAAATTAGGCTGAATTATTCACACTGTGCAGCACAGCAAAATATGAGCAAATCCTGGTTCTGACATTCTGACGCAAGCCATGATTGCTTTATCTTACACATTTAATAAGACCCACCAAAAAAAAAGGATCAATGTTAGGGATAAAAATGTAAAATACCCATGCGCCCAGTACAGGGTCATGGTGAGACTGGAGCCCCATCTAGCAAGCACAGGGCACAGGAACATCCTAGATGGATGCCAGTCTGTTGTGGTACAAACACACACACACACACACACACACACACACACACACACACACACATACCATAGACACAAACATACATATAGCCTGGACAGGTTCATTGTGCAGTCCTAATTTGGAATACTGATGTACAGAGTGTAACACAGGTGTTGCTAGGTATTACATGGGGGCTTTTATGATACTTTGACACTGATTTATAATTCTAATCTAGGGCTGACGAACAAGACAATTAACGTTCACTTCGACTGTGTGTGAAAGCAACACTGCTGGTTCTGACACCCAGATTCTTCAAGTTTTACCGCTTAACCTTGTAGACAGATTGTTTTGTTGTGTAGCATCCATTCTCTAACACTCCACAATCAGTGCATGCGTGAACTTACAGATTAGCTTAATTAGGACCTGATAATTAGTTCTGATAGTCTCGATGTAAGCAGTGCCCCTGAACAGGAAGTACTGATTTTCACGTGAAATTCAATACACAGCTTCGCTACCAACCGAACAGCAAAATTCTGAAAGAAGAACAGACATCTATCCCCATTTCTCAGCAGTCCTGGAGGAATCTATAAGGCTCGCTGCTCCAGATATCAACACGCATCCATCTTCCAACCACTTATCCTGGACAGGCCCCTAGGAGGGGGACCTAGAGCTCACTGCAGGCAGAATAGGGCACACAGGGAACACCAGTCCACTGCTGTATGCACATCCTTATACACATGCACATTATAGACCATATAAAGAAACCTATTACATCACCATGGAAACGCACACAACATAGGTTCAACATAGCAACTGCATAAACAGAGAGCGGAAGTGGGATTCAAACCCACAACCCAGAATATGTGAACCGCGCAGGGAGTCGAACCATGTTATTATAAGACACTAACAACTAACAACAGCAAAAACTTATAAAAACCAACAGTTCAGGCCATTCATATAGCCTGACCCTTGTGTACAAGCCAGAGAGTGAATTACCAGCCATCGCTACAGGCTAGATAATCCTTACCCTTCCCTGCACAGGTTATATATAAACACTAATTACTTCTGTAATGTTTCATATCTACACAGCTCAGGCCTATGAAACACGGGGGAAATAAACATTTAAAATAAACCATTTGCAAAATTTAGTAAAAACGATGCCAAATTCCACTCAAACGGGTGTTTGTGCAGGGTTAAGGATCCTCCTACACTGTAGCGGCTGGCTCACTTGCCGATTCTCTGACATCTTGCCTGCCTGTTCTCGCCCGTGCTTCAGTTTTGTTTCAGGAAGTGCTACAGCTCATCTCACGCAGTGCTCAGTCAGCATAGTTCTCTTGCTAATTTGGTGATGCATAACAATTTCCTGGACAGCATACTTCCTGGACAGCATACTTTCAGGACAGCATACTTCCCGGTCAGCATACTTCCTGGACAACATACTTCCCTGTCAGCATACTTCCTAGATAGAATCATTTCTGGAAAGAATAATCCCTTGTACAATGGCAGATAACTGGGGGGTTACTCTAAAGGTGTCAGTCCTCATTTAATGCTCGAGTTGGGATTTCCTGTTGTATTTTATGCATGATTATTACTTTTGTCCTTCCTCTCAGTTTTCAAGTGGTTGGTTTCAGGACAAACTTCCCTTTTTTTCCCTCCACAATTTCAGGTAAAAACTAAAAATAAAGCCCTTAGACACTGTAACATTACCTAAAGAGTGACACACAAGAGCAGACACAAGGATTATGGTGTTTTCGGACTGAGATAAAACTCACACTCACTTCAGAAATCTCAATGGCACACAGACGTGAATCCACTGAATTCACTGATGTGATTTGTCGATGTAAAGGAGGCGCAGTCTTGCATTTCTTCAAAGCACATGTTTGAGGTTAGCTAAGGGCTACCTTTTACAGTCAAAGACTGACTGTTGCTTTGGTTCTCAATGCTACTTGAAGGCCAATGCATACTTCTTTTTTCCACATGCAGCTACAGTCCGTGCACAGGGTGAGCGCGGTACCTGCACAGGTTGCAGTAAATTAGCAGGAACCCCTGGCTAATGCCTGAATTAAAAAAAAAAAGTTCATATATGCAGTATAATGACTGGACAGTATAAAAAATCAGAAATGTGAGTACCAGGGTTGGGGCCATTTCGGAATGCATTGATCAATTCCAGTCCAAATCAGGAAATGGAACTGGAGTTGGAACATAAATCTCCCTGAAATTCAAATTCAACTCCAATTCTGTTCCCTGTAGTTTTTTTTTCCAATCCCAGCTCCAGTTCCATTTCCTTTGTTGCCAATATTTCAGAATACTGCGGTATGTTGTATTATACGTTGTTGTATATGACCCAAGCCTGTTAATAACTTTATTACTGTTCATAAAAGTTTACCCGTTTCACTACACTGCTTATATCTGTGTTGCAATACATCTGCCCTCTCATGGTCTGGGGGAATATCATTGCTGGACAACTGTCGTATGCACAAGAGTACATGCATGGACCATAACAGCATGCAGAAAAGTAAAGTATGAACTAGGCTTGAGGCTACTTTAGTGATACCTTCTGTGCTTTGGGGCTGACTGTTGATTTAGTGAAGTTTACAGTATGTTAGGGTTATCTTCGACGCTTTGGGGACGACTGCGGCCTTGACATTTGAGGCTACTTGACGGTGAACTTCTGCACTCCGGGCTGACTGCCGCTTTAGCATTTGAGGCTACCTAAGAGTTACCTTCTGAGCTTTGGGGTTGACTGTCGCTTTAGCGTTCAAGGCTACCTAAGAGTTACCTTCTGAGCTTTTGGGTTGACTGTCGCTTTAGCGTTCAAGGCTACCTAAGAGTTACCTTCTGAGCTTTGGGGTTGACTGTCGCTTTAGCGTTCAAGGCTACCTAAGAGATACCTTTTGTGCTTTGGGGCTGACTGTCGCTTTAGCGTTCAAGGCTACCTAAGGGTTACCTTCTGCATTCTGGGGCTGACTGCTGTTTTGGCGTTCAAGGCTACTTCATGGTGAGCTTCTGCACTCTCTGGCTAACTGCTTCAACGGTCCTCTCCTAAAATGGTGGATAAGCAAATGGAGAACATTCAGCTCACCTGAAGTTTCGTCACTCATTGCGGGTGGACCTTTCCCTCGGAAGAGTGCCAGGAAGGAACGCCTTTGCTTGGCAGGACTTTACTTGGTCAGAAACCTTTGCAGTAGTTGCGTTGGCTGTCATTTTCTCTTGATGGCATGTTTTCTGTAAAAAAAAAGCCAGAGGGAAGTAGTTCTGTTGAGATAGTTTGAAGACATTTTCTGTGACAGACCTTGCTTTTTAGAGCAAAACTAGCCCGGAGAGAGCTCTGTGGTTGGCGGAGTCACCAGAGAACAAATGAGGGATGGGCACACTCCTTGCAGCAAACAGGATCCACTCCCAAAAACGTGCGGCATGGTGCAGACGGCTCGCTGCTTAATCCACGATCAGGCCAGTCTGCTGCGAGGCGTTCTGAGTGCTGCTCTGATTCCTTCCCACGCTGGCACCTCATCGTCTATGAGAGGCTGATCCCTGCTTTCGCTAGATGACTCGGGATGCTAAGGAAGCGACTAATCCCGCCTGGAAGAGCCGTGACGCTGACACGTTGCAGGGGTGTGGTGACAGGTGCTGGCCAGCTGAATGAGTGCCAAGAGATATGGCAAAAGCATGGCTGTCCATTCGCACTCAGAATCCTGCACTCGCGCTCTCTCACTCTCCCTCCCTACCTCCACCCAAATGGCACTGGCTGAATTCCCTGCAGCCACACCTCCACCCACCCCCCCCACCTTAATCTGTTTTATTCTCTCCTTCAAGCGACTTTTAACTACGCAAACATGCATCTCAATGCTTTACTGCGCAGTGACGCACAGAAATAGCCTGAGTATTTTTCCCTCTTTGCTTCTTTTGCTCCCCAAATACAAAATTTCTTTGATTCCACAAAAGCCGGAAGAACAGACTTCAACAGTTCGGCAATTATCAAAGTTACATTTCCACATTAGTGGGGCAGGTTTGTTTTTTTGGGGGGAGGTTGCTGTTTAGTATTAGAGCCTAGCTCTAGAGTTGTTTATAGCTGTCTGGCCTGTCTCTGGATTAACTTTCCTACGCATTTTTTTCCTGGTTGTTTGTTACTTTACTGCACTTGACCTGTTGTGTAATGTTTATAAAAGATTTAAAGGGCCAGATTCAATTTTTCATACAACTTCGGAAAAGAGCGAAGTCACAAAGTCCCAGCAGAGGGCACTGTTGTTCATTTCCACATGCAAGACACACTGGTCTGTAGAAAAGGCAGACTCTGCGAAGGCTGCAAAGTGTCTCAGAGCTGTCGCAAATGGAAAGATTACAGTCACAGCAGAGCTCGACGGGAGCAGGACAGGATACACGTATAAAACAGCGACTCTCACTGGTGCGGAGAGCAGCCGATTATGCCCCGGCTGCTTACCTCCTGGCAGCTGGCAAGGCAGGTCACGTCCGCCTCATTTCGGGGGCGGCGGCGGCTTGTTGTAACTGGCTATTAAGGCAGTGCGCCAGCAATCCTGTCTTCTGCCTCTTAACCCTCTGTTTATCCTGCATTATCGACGGGTGCTTCTGCGGATGACCCACATTTCTCCCAGAATGCAGTGCGGGACTATTGGTTCCTCTGGCCAGTGTCCTGCAACCCTACCGATCAGCAGATTCATAAAACAAATAAATCTAGGGGGTGAGGTTACAAACCCCCCCCAATTTACTACATGTGTAAATGTCTGCCTCTGGCGTCACTGCTGCTCCATGGAGGAGAGCACAATACAACCCCAGCCAAGTGGGGGCGTAGGAGACATGAGTACCACCCAGGCTAGTGTCACTTTTACAAGTGATATTTCAGTTTCACTTTCTTTATTTAGCTGATGCTTTTATGCCAAGTGAAAGAGAACAGTTTTGAGAAAGGATCAGCCAGTCGCTAAAGCAATTGGGGGTTAAGGGCCTCGTTCAAGGGCCCAAGGGTGATATCACTTTGTCGACTCTGGGATTTGAACCAGCAACCTTCTGATCATGGGGAAAGCATTTTAACCTGCTGAGTCTGCACACCTTCCCCCTGGTGCTTTCACCCTGGTAAATCACCTTGTGCTGGACGTCCACGATCCCCTCGACTTTGCTTCTGTTCCAAAAGGACAGATTTTTAAGCAGGTCGAGCTTTTAGAAATGGTGCTGATTGGTCAGTATTGACTGTGTAGTACGGCATGCAAAGTTCACGCCGTCCAAAATAAAATCGGTTGTGTCATCGGGGCAGCATTGAGAGAATCACAACTTAGGCGGAGGGGGGAGCCTCCCAACGACAACATTTAGACTTGCAAAGCCGGGGTTGTGACACCGATGACAACGGGACTCACTGCCAAGCACATACGAGAGATCATGTACTGACATGGACCTCTTAAGTTCACTGCTATATGGGACGTACCTTTTTGGTGGGGGGGGTGAGGGAGGGTGGCTCCGTTCATTGCAACTCAGTGCAAGTTCCGCCCGTTCCTGGGTGCAGACGTCTCCCGCTTGTTTATTCCTCCGGGCGATCCTCCTGGTGGTCCTCGACGTGCTGCGGGCGTTTGCCAGAGGATCCCCGAAAAAGACGCAGTGGGAATGATGATGCTGGTGGGAGGCGTGGGGGGGGGTGCCTTGTCCGTCTCCCCAGTACAGTGACCCAAGTGCTGGTCTGGACGATATCCGCATAGCCGCTGTGCTCTTTTTACTGTACCTTAGCAAAGTGTGGTTAACTGTGGTAAGCTGCATAACTTAACTTGCGAACGCCAGTGTGTCAGGCCGGATTTTAGCCTGGTGCTGATCCGATGTTGGCTGTGTTACCCTTGAGGGCTTGTCTGCTCACTATAGTAAACATTTGCAGTTTAACGTCAGAAATAACCACAACGAGTGACTGCTCCCCTGTACCGAGCCCAGATCCTGTCTGTCCCTCCCACAAGCTGAAGTGATGTCCTCCAGGGGACTCAATCCCACAAGCTTCTGGTTACACGGTACGTCACAGACCCTTGTCATACTAGGGACGGTTCAGCCCCTCCCCTCTGCACAGGCACAGTGAGTCGAAGGGCAGCCCCCCCCAACTGGCCCCCCCATCTCCTCCCCAAAGGCCGCTGTGTTCCAGCACCGGCCTGTGGCGTCGACTGCAGCAGATGCGAGACCCGTGGTGGCTGCACCCGTTTCCACAGCGCCCCCTAGAGTGTCATCGCGGCAATGACGAAATGGTTCGGGGGAAATGGGATGAAGATGAGACAAATGAGACCCGATAACCGATCGGACAGACACAGACCTATCAAGCTCGGAGGGGTACCGGGACAGACATGCAGAAGACAGACCCGCGGTGAGACAGTTGCCAGTACAAGCGGGCGGCTCGGTAAACAGCTCAGCCGAGAGCCCCGCCAGTCTTCTTACGGTCCACACTTAGCGCCCCCCTCCCTTTCATTTTTCATCTTGCAGCAAATATCAAAAATAGATAATCTGTGTCAGCTCGCGAAAAACTCGAGGGATCGCAACTCGCTAATCTATAGCAATATCATAAAGGTATTTTAGTCACAGTGTATTAATTCCACCCAGTACCGAAACACATTATTAATAAAGATCCACCCTGAAAATAAGTCGACTCAGAGGCATGGCAAAATATTCCTGTGTTCTGACACGCAGTCTCAACTCTCTACTCAAAACACACAACACTCATACATGTCAGCTCTACCTCTCGGCCAATCGGAAGAGAGCCTCCACCTGCTCGTCTGCGCCTGGCCACTGAGAGGACGCAGCCTCCACTCTCAAGGGACCGCCCCCAGCCCAATGGGAGCCCAGCCCCGCTCCGCAGACCAATGATGCGGCTGCTTTAGGAAGTCCATCACAAGCAGGCTGGAGGGCTGCCAACGAGAGCCACCGAGAGCGCAAGGTAAACAACTCCCCCCCCCCCCCCCCCCCTGATCTGAAGCCATGACATTTAGACCCCCGGTGCTGCTGTCAGGGGCAGTCCTCTTCTCAGAAGCACACTCTACATCCCGACACTGAGAGTAAGACAGAAAAAGGGGGGAGAGAGAAAGAGAAAGAGAGAGGGAGAGAAAAGGAGGAAGAGGGAGGGAGGGAGAGAGAGAGAAAGAGAGAGAGAGAGAGAGAGAGAGAGAGAACTGGGGAAAAGGGACTACGCATGTTACCTCAACAGGCAAAGTAAAGATCACTGCGTCATCACCTCTCTCTTCCCACTAACTACATCAACACAAATGCCTCACATAGAGGCAGCCTTGGCCTGAAGTCACAGGAGAATTCTCCACCACCACAGCCATGTCTGCAGGACCTGCACGTCTTCCTGATGGGACTCCAGCAATCTCCCCAAAAACACACCCAGTGAGTCTCGCCGTGGCATCTGCCGGTACCCCGAACCACCCTGAACAACTTCATCCACACCACCACCCCCCCATCCTTCACCCCAACCAAAAAAAAACCCAACTTAACCACGGATGAGAACACCACAGACAAATAATGTTACAGCAAAACAGTGCTTCATAACTTACCAGGAGAACTGGTGCAGACGGACAGCAATGAGAGGCTACCGGGAAAAAGGGGAACCTTAAATCGCCCCAAAAGCGTGACGAGTGCGTGTGCATCTGAGTGCGTGTGCGTCACATGTATGTGCGAAGATGCGGTACCCGCACACATACGTGTCCCCATGCGTGTTCCTGTCTACATACTTCCCCTGCTCAGTCTGTCCTGATAACAGTCAGTATAAGTAGTTTAGGTAACACTGAGAAACACAAACAGACAAAGTAACCTAGATTATTTGCATAACTCGGGATTATCTAGATGTGCTTCGTCTCGATAAATAGAACCTTCTAGAACAAGCTTTCTCGCGTTAACTCTTCGCCTCAACCCCGCTCCACCCCCCACCCCCCATCCATCACTTTAAGCATTTGCCTCCATCCAGGACAAAAAAATATATATTTCAATACGTCAAAATGTTTTCAGCCTCCGGACTGCCCACATTATCCTCGATACAGGTAACAACGCCGGCGATAGATGGCCATAATGGAGATAAACAATTAAAAGCGGACGACCGCGGAGGAAAAAGGATCGTTTAGAGTTGTGTCCACTCTCAGGTAGAAAATCTGAGATCTGGACTGCTGTTATCTTAGCTGCTGTTTTCCTTTTCGACGTGAAAAAGTGACGTAGTGACTAATACAAAATCTCTCCCCCCCTCCCTCTCTCTCTCTCTCTCTCCCTCTCTCACACACACTCTATTTTCATCGAGTTGCAGCAGTAGCATTGGTTCTTCGGATATCAACAAAGCCAGTTCTCCCTGACACACACAGACACACACACACACACACACACGCGCGCGCGCGCGCACACACACACACACACGCACGCGGAGCGGCCACGCGCACCAACACACAGACGCACACACGCGACCGCGGCCGCCAGCCCTCTCGCCCAGTGTGACGCAGCACTTAATTCTGCCAGCTTGCCCCCGATGCCGTAGCTAAACGACTGCGGCTCCTCCAGGATCTCGAGCCACGCTGCACCCAGCCACCCAGCCGGAGCTACAGTTAAAGGGCCACTGTCACCTCCCTGCTATGCCCCCCCACCCCCCCCCAGCTCCCTCGCTCGCTCTTCCAGCCTGCCATTCTCCCACATCCTTAAACGAGGTCTCGCTTAGCACCCCCCCAAAAGCCCCACCTCTGCTGCCTCTCCTCCGCTCACAGTCGCACACTCTATTTCTCCCTGTGAACTGAGACAACTGTCTCTCCTCAGTCACCTGACAGCCCACTGCTTTTAAAGGCACATTGTCCCTTTTAGGAGCAAAACAAAAAACAAGACTGGGGAAGGGGGGGGGGTGGACAACGAAAAGGGACATGACGCCCAGCTCAACCCGCCCCTGCTCCCAACGCCTGTCTTCCAGTGCCCGGGCCCCCAGAAAGAGCCTTGGGTCACGTTTCTGCCTGTAGTGAAACCTCAGGGTGCACGTCATGCACTTAACAAGGAAGTTGTTGTTTGTCTTTTCGAATGTTTGAGTCCGGCCTTTTGGGAATCCAGTTACGGTCGCCTGGTTTCGCAACCGAAAACAATCTCAGATTTCCAAATTATATTCTTATGCGTTCCGCCTTCATCGCTGCCGGGATCCTTGGCAGGACAATCGCACACGCAGGCAGTCGGCCCCGTCCCGCTCTGTGGTCAGCACCGGGCCCATCCTGCTGCATTTGTTACCCCGAGTGTCTCATCACGTCTGTCTGTGCTTTAGACGCAAACCGACTGTCATTTGGAAACAGGAGCAGGTGCTTCTGGGAAAGTTCCACGGCTGACCTCAGGTGGCCGACTAAGAGCCATACCCAGAAATAAGCGTGTGGGGGTCTTGCACAATTAGGTCATGCCCCCCCACCCACGTCCCCGAGCTTAACTTCACAGGCGAGGTTAAGTCAGTTTTCCTCATAGCTGATAACGTATTGGTGATTCAACATAGTATCCTCAGGTCCATCTGATACGTATTTCTTAACTAATTATTGGATATGCCACAATCCAAACTGTACTTAATAATGAATTAAATTCACAAATGCATTTCAGACCTCTTATGCAAACACACTGCATAACAGTTTAAAAAAAAATTATATTCAAACAGTGAAAGTTTTCATATGTGGCAACATTGTGACCAAGGCACTACCAGAAAGTTTAGTTTTCTGGATAGTTGCATGATTTATTCCTTTTATATACTTACATTAATCATTACTAAGTCACATATTTGATAACAACAAGAGATTGTGAATTAAACAATAGCGGAGGAACCAGAAAGGCTATTAACGCGTGCTGCTTTGTAGGCATACGTGGGAACTGACATGTGTATTGCGCAATACTTTTCTGTGTTATTTTTACATAGCTTGGTGTGATTTGTTTTATACAATAAGGTTATTAATGCTGTCTGTAAGAGTTTATGCTGTCGTAAACATTTCCCTGACATGTAGCTTACAGGCTATTTCGCATTTCTACAGTTAGCAGTAAGCATTTTCACCACCTTGCATTTTTTTTTTTCCATCAATGAGAATCACGTGGCTGAAAAAATGAAGGGCGTCCTCTCATTTATGGAAGTCCCAATGCACTGGCATGCTGCATTTTCAAGTACAAAACAGAGAATGATGAAACACAGGTATTAACATTGTGCTGCCAATGAATTACAAAAAATTATGGCTTACAAATCCTACAAATTCAGCTCTCCGTAGACCATAAATCAGAAGCACAAATTAGAAAACAAATGCCACTGGAGAACATATGCAAGTTACATGCTCAGAGGCAGACTGTTCAGGGAGTATAACAGATTCTCATTTGCATGCATATAAAATAAGCGGGTTGTGTTTTATGCTTTAATGCACTTTCGTGTTGAATTCAAGTGATCAAAATTCATCTGCAGAAGATCTGGATGCACATGGAAGTTAATGACTGACAACTGGCAATTTTGAAGAAAAAAAAAAAAGAAAGTCAATTTATCGCAAGTAGTACTTGGAAATCCTCTCCCTGCCGTCCCAAGGCGCGAGACGCCACAGATGGGAGGCTTTTTCTGCTTTTTAAAAAGTTGTGGTACCTTCTGTAATGTTGTGAAACGAGACCGGAAAATTCGCAGCTCGGAACCGGCGAGCCCTCTCGATGTTCTCCGATTTTATGACACCTAGAAGCCGTGAACCAAAGCGATCGCCCGCACGATTTGTCTTCTTGGCAGAGAAATAGCCAGCTAGAGTGTACACTTGGGAGAGAACAGCTAATCTCTAAACATATAAAGCGGGAAAGGCATTGTACCGAGCTGAGTTTTCCACGTCGTTTATTAGAATACTTCCTTTCTTCTCCTGGGGGGGTCCCTTTTCTGGCAGTTCATTTTTAATTGTGGCCAAGGGGCCTAAGAAGCAGGGAGGGTGAATTTATGGGCCTTCAGCATCAGTCTAAAGACAACAGGGAAGAAACATGGCACCGATCTCCAAGAGCGAGCACCTCGTCCTTTGAAGTCAACCATTCTCATCTCCTAACAGCACTCTTTTATGGAAGTCAGTTTATAGCTGTAAGTAGCTGGGCTTAAAATCCTTAAAAGCCCCAACAATCAGCAGTAGCTATGGCCAGTTAATGTAGTTTACTTAGAATTTGCATTCACATTAAAATCCTGATCCATGAGTTGGAGTGCTTGACTTAGATGTTGGCATTCGTATCTGTCAAATTATTCCTGAAGCTTTCTGGGAACTCCTACCACACTTTCGGTTACAATCTACAGAGAAAATGGTGCTACTTGAAGGCAAAGGCTTATAGAAGAGAACAGCACAAAGAACATGTCCTTAGAGAGTATCAATTCTGCAGCAGAACACTGCCAAAATGGCTTCATCGTTGCATCCCGTATTCATTTCTGACTCATCCAGCGTTGATAATGACACGACACACCCAGCTGAGCTTATATGACATTAGGGTCACCACACGTGTTCACAGATGTGTCATCCTAATACAGAATACATTTCAATTAGGAACTTTTCCATTATAGCTCACAGTGGTTCAGCTGGTTATTGTTTGGTGTACGATGCAAATATCAGCTGACGGAGCAGGAACAGGACAGACGGAAGGTCTGTTGAATTATGGGTATTAAATTAGTGTCAGCTTGCCCCTGTCTGCACGGCCGTAGGCGTACAGTTATGGCTTGCTCTGTGCGTAACCCGTGACAAATATCTCCCAGACTCACAATCCTATGGCCAACACCGGGTGGGATCTGGGCAATCCGACTTCCCATCCACAAGAGGATTCTGCAAACGTTGTATACCTCCTGCACAGCAAAAGCAGCCTTGGTACTTCTCTTGGGAACGCCGTCTCCTACTTTCCTGGTATTCCCACCAAAGGAAGCTGCAATGCCAGGAGCCAGAAGGCTATGCTAGCACTACTCCACCCAAGCCGGTTTGAGAGGGAGGAACTATGGGCCGTTTACATGTCAGCCAAGGTCGCGAGAACATGAGGAAGGAGGTAACAGTTCGTTAAGACGCACGTAAGCCTCTTAAAGATAAGAGTTCCCAATTTAACCCAGTGGCCACGAGCACTCATTGAAATAATTACGATGAGCCAAAAACGTACTTTCAAGATCGGTCATTGGGCAGGAGAGTAAACAACCCTGAAAAACAAACAGTGAAAATGTTCCAGCTATCACGGTTTGAACGCCTCGCTCAAATTAGAAGTAGCTGCATGCTACTGTAACTCTCGTTGCAGGCAGAATTCAAAGGTGCAGTTCTGCGTCAAAAAAGTTGCGCGGTGGTAACCGTGCAAGGACTCGGATACTGCCTGATTCTCCCCAGAGCTAAATCAAGTCTCTGATGGACAAGGGCAGCAGGAGCTTAAGGCCGCCTGACAATGTGACGGCCTTCCGTGGGGATGCCGGACCGGACGCGCCGGCCTGCACTGGAGCCGGGAAACAGCTGCTTGCCCCGTCAATGGGCCCCCTGCCACCGGGGTGCGACGACAATCACTGTCAACCAGGCCCCAAGCAACAAAGCCATGAGCAACATGGAGAGAAAGGCCCCTCTGTTCCAACAGAGGAGCAAGTCCTTCATTCACTGGGATGTGGACATCGGTGACCACATCCCAGAAGATGGGGTCAGCCCCCAGTCGCTCACCCCACAGGGCTAGGAGGGAGAAGCCGCCACCTTCTGTCCGAGATCCATGCGACTAACTGGCGCATGCAATTTGGAGACCATTCCTCGGGGGGAGGAAGTGTGTCACTAGTGCACCACAGGCCATGCCAGCTCCGCCCCGCCTCTGACTCTTCCCAGGAAGCGTGAGCAATCATGCCGCCCAGAACCTGCTTCCCATCAGGCATATGGAAGCCACTAAGGAGAATCCACGGAAATCTTAACCATTAAACCTCCACCGGTCTTCTCCAAAGCAACAGTTTTAAAAGTTTGTCATAGGTATAAAATATGAATATAATGCGTTTTACATCTATGCAAAATTATATCATAATATTCAATACTTGGTGTTTGATTAATTGTGAAGATGGAACGCTTTCACAGAATAACTACAATTCTGTACTTATGAAGCTACAATAAATCAGACTGAATTTATACATATTTAGGATGTGGTTCAGTTCACCACAAGGCACTACAGCCAAAATACATACTCTTAAAGTCATCTGAATGAAGTTAAGCCAAAAACCTAGACCGCTGGTCACAGATAAGGGGCAGCTCCCAATACGTCTTCCTCAATTTACTCTAAAAAGATCCTATGGCTCAGCATAAACCCAAATGAGAGCGATGTGACGTCAGTCACTGTGACTCGGGAAAAAAAATTAATAAAATTTGTCTGTGGAGATGCATCCGGGATTTTTTCCCCTGTCCCTTAGTCTTCAAAATGGCACATAACTGTTAATGATACCACAGAACACAGCTCCCTTCTGCTGCCTATTTATACCTCATCATTCACCAGGCAGGGGTTTAATTTTAGCAGTGTCATCCCTCGGCAGTATTCCACTTCCTAAACCTTAATCTCTCGCAGGAAAGGCGGCCGGCACCTCGCGACAAACCAGCGCCGTTTCTCACATGCGCCGTTACTGTAAACATGACGCACTTTTCCCCCGTTAACCATCTGACCTGACAAGAGTGGGTGTGCATGACGACAAATGCAGTCCTGGAAAAGGGGCATGGTGATGAATAAAGCATTAGAAAAGGCATTTTCGCTTAAGAGACCTTTGTGGGCTTCAAAGGTCAGGGATTATCACTAAAGTACCGCTCCTCTTGAACACAGAAATGATGACGTAAAAACTGGTTTGTTGGAAAGAAGTGAGGAGGAAGAAAAAAAAGAACCTATAAACTGAACACTTAGTTCTCTGTAAAGCAGTTAGAGACACAAGTACAGAATGTACTTCGTAAACAATTCTTTAAACTGCATTAAATCTAAACAGCATTTATTTCACGGCTTAAAAAATCTGAGGGTCTCATTGCAAGTTTCATGACCTCATTTATGAACCCACATCACAGTGCTTGTCATAAATATATATTACACATTGGATAAACACACATGACATACACACACACACACATATTATATTACTTTATGTTGCAAGAACTTTTACTTAGAACATTGGGAAACCTGCTGAGTGTAGCTTTAGCTTTCATAAAACTATATTATTAAGGAATCTTATCATGAAACCCATGATTCCTTCATGAGAAAAGCTTACCTACAGTTGATGCTTACCTTCACAATATCTTTCCTTCAGGTCCTAAATCTGGTTCCGTAGAATTGCTATCTGTGCATCCTGCCAGCCCCTTCATTCACGAAGGTGGAGACATGGTGGGTTCTGGTAATTTCACCTTCCCCCTAGCCCCCCCACCCCCGCTGCGCCTGCTCCCTCACTCCTCATACACTCAGGGTCTGCCAGACCACTCCTGCATTTCTTTAAAACGACAGCTGGAGGCGCAGGTCTCCATGCATCAACAAACATCCCCCTGAACTTCAAGCCAAAGAAATATCAGGTAGCATTTACAAAACAATGGTATTTGGGGGATATATATGCAACCCCTTTTTTTGAGAAGCACAGAGAGTGCGTGACTCAATCAGATTTATTAATTCACAAATATTCACAATTTTATTTACAGTCCCCGTTTTTATTTTGTAGTATTTTGATCTCACTAGAGCTCAATAAAGTTTTCCAGAACGCAGACTGACAGTTGCTACGCATGTGTTTATAACAAAGCTAATCTGTATCCCGATTTGATTTTATTCAGTTCAGACAAACTCGGCATTGCAGCGACACCCAGCGTAGGATGTGACATGCACCTTTAATGGTTTGTTTACATCTTTTAAAAAGTGCGTAGGGCATCACTGCTGCGCAAAATTAAACTATTCTAGTGATTTCCAACATCTGCTCAATATCTCCCCCTTTAAAAACTTCAACTGCGAAGAACTGAATAGTTTGATATACGTGCGATGTTAACGTCGGTGCATCTCGTTTAAATCGTTTCGTATTTTGCAAATATCCTTCTTCTGAATGATATAAGCAAAACAAGAACACTAAATGGCAAGGAATTCATATTTTTCATTCATATTAATAATTCAGCACGCGAGCGCGATGTGAATGCTGAACGTGCACGTTTGGCTGTCGGTATCATTAATGCATCTGGATGTCTGTCTGCGGTATTAAAGGGCGGTGTTAAGACAGCCGGGAGTTAATGAGAGGCCCCTCTGAATTACAACTGCGTAACTGCGCCCAGCACACCTTCGCTCAGCATCTCGCCGCCCCTCCCATCTTACTCCGTTTGTTTATCCGTGCGCACTGAGCTCGGCTGCCCAAAGGGCCTCGTTTTCCGCAGTTAACGTCATCATACTGTAATAAAATAACATAAAATACCCCAATCTTCACATAGAGTTGAAAATATACTCTGTCGAGGCACCACATAGTCAGCCGGTTGACGATCGCGCATTGCCCGCCAGTCTGACGCAATATTGCTTTCGTCTGTCATTTAAGTTAAACGTGGTTATCATGAAACCCGATCAATTAAATGCTGCGACGTAACGCACTTTGTTTACAGCGGTGAATGGGAATCTCTGCGTGAATGTACACATAGGTATCAATATCGATACTTCTCTGCAATTGTGTACGAGAATTACTTGTAAAAATTAATAACTACATATTTTTGAGTTACAAGGTAAAAGCAGTAAAACGAGATTTAGCGATTTGCTGGGGTTGTGTATAAAAGCCAATTAACTAGCTTAAAGACTCGCGGAGACATCTTTATTGCATAAAATAATAACTTACCTGTACAAACATATTGGCTCTATGCCTTGGCTGTTCGCGCCTACTTTTTATCTGCAATTTGTTCTAACAAATGTTAATTTCAACCAACCGATTTCTATCATTTTTACTTTGAAACCTCCTCTCCTCACAATTGCAGCGCCACTACCGAATTTTCCTCAGAAGAGCACGCGAGCCCCGCCCCTCACACCCCCACTTTCTGATTGGCTCCTACGCCGCAACTTATTTTCTGACGTCACTATCACATGCGTTTGACGCATGTTTACAAACATTTCTCAGGATCACGTGCTTAGGAGGCCGGTTTTACCGTAAGTATTCGAGAATCTACCTTCATCATTAAAAACAGGCAATATCACTTTGAACGTTGTCTTCGGTGGAACCTAATGTTCAGCCTTGGAAAACTGAAAAAAAATTCAAAAATTGTATAAGATGTTTCAATAAAATTAACTGTGAACGGATATTACGGATTTCTAATGTATAAATTTACTGACTAGTAGCTGCTATTTTTGGATAGTTGTCACTACGTTTTGTCTTCCACATTTCACAGTCAACATCATTTCATCTCTGCTAGGTCTGATAGAGTTGAACATTCTATGATGTAAAAACAAATGGCGTAAAAAATACTGTCGCCATGAAGCGTATTGATTTTCAGTGTCCGAGCCTTCATTTAGGGTTGCAGTATTTTACAGCCCATTCCGGGAAGCACAGGGTATAACAACGCACGCCTGGGATAGCTCAAAAAGTTACGCTAGGAACCTTCTCAATAAGGGCATTATAGGGCATTATCGGTCAGGTTTAGTATCTGTTTTAACTGAAAGTGTCTTTGGGGAATATCACCATGCCAGTTCGTCTTATGTTTCATTGAATTAATAAATGCAACCCAATATAATTTCAGAATCGAATACTGTTCTTGAATTAAACTCATTATAATAAATTACAATATTTTAGAGGTTATAATCCGTTCGTTTCTAGTTAGTTCACTTCTAGTTAATGGATTATAGTTAGTTTGAACTAAATAAAGGAACGTATAATAATTCTCATTGGAAGATTGTAACTGCATTTGCAACCCCAGAATTCATTATATCACTCACGAAAGATATCATTTATTACTTATTTATTATGTTTATTTATTCTTATATTCTTGTCTTGTATTGCAGTACTATTTGTTCTCTTCCATTGCAACTGTGGCACAAGAGTTTCACTGTGTCCCTCGAAAATAAATAAAACTTGAAACTTGAACAAATACCAGTAGTGGTAATCATAATAATATAGCGAATCCGGCTCAATTTCTAGTTGCTAAAAATAAATAGCATTAAAATATCAGCGCGTATGGCATTCGTGTTTTAATCAATCGTGAAGTCATCCTGATAGCTAAATTATGTTATTTTGTTTTGCATCAATAGAGGGCAGTGTTCTCCTAAGAAATGTTGATCTTAACTTTTAAGCATTCTTTACGTAAATGAGTACCAAGCGGGCAAACCGCATCACATTTGATGTTATGATGTGAAATTAATATATTCTACATTGAAAGGTGTTCTCTGTAAAAGCCCGTTCTCATGCGCATTCTGCAGTGGGTACAGGGCGTTTTTTGCTATTGGGAACAAGGTGTTTCATGCGGTATAGACCGCCACCTTGTGTTGGTTTTTATATCGCGTTTTTACTGAAAATATGAAGTCGCACTACGCAACGATGTATGGGTTATACATTTACATTATACATTTCCGTAAATCATTTTACACTAATGATTAATGTGAAATATTACTGTTTTCACCCCATTGTATAAAGCACGTAAATTTCCCTATCTCCACATTTTTCCCCTTCACTGCTGATGAACGTGAGCTACATACTGTACCAAGCAGCGTTTAAAGTGTTATTCAACGTATCTTCTGTGTTATACGGACGCTACTTTTTAAATAATATTCGGTTGGGCTTCCCTGGATTTTCAAATTAAGTTGAGATGCATCGAAAGTGACTGACTTTATTTTTGCCTTGCATGTGAAATTACATTGCATAAAGTGCAACATTGCCTCACTGTGGAAAAAGAAATGCAGTGTTTTTCGTATTACAGTGTTTCTCACGGCATATATGCCTCCGCTGGCAGCTGGTCAACTTTGATTTTTGTTACAGGAAAGCATGCAGTTTTTGGAACAGAGGCATTTCTCAGGGCACGTTCTACATTGGTCTTTTGGGCAATTTGGGACATGACCTAAAAATCTAAACTGACCTTTAATGAAGTCCAGACAGGGAATGTGACACTGCAAGCTGCACCTGACTGTCATATTCTATGATGTGGGGCCCTTGGTAATGTTGATAAATTCCCATAATTCCTGTTAAACCCTGACCGGGACAGGTTTAGCGCAGATGTAGCGCATCATTTACCTCACTGTTGCAGCGGTGCACCCTTGACATTGGAGTAGTACCATGCAAACGCAGAGTGAAATTCCTATGCATGAGGTAGATGGACTGAGAGGCCTGTATGTTATTAATAAAATACCCCATATCATATTTTACACACCACGGATTAAATGTGACCACAGGGTTGTCATGTGTCAAATGGGGCCTGAGATTGGGGGGGGTACATACAACTGGTTCATGCGGAGTGGGCGGAGCTGGAGTAGGTGGGGGTGATCAACTCCATGTGCTTTAATCTGTCACCTGCCACTTTCAGCTTTAAGGAGACCTGTGTCCCCCTCCCAGAGGGAGTGATGATTGGGCAAATGTCACATGTCTGGAATAATCCGTCAGACCACTTCTGGTATTGCATCATCACATGTTAGCAAAGAAAGATCTAACATTACCACTGCAGAACTATTTATGAATAAGCTAAGAACATCCAATAAAAACAACTGCATGTATCTATGTGTGCATAAACATGTATGCATTTGTGCCTTTGTCCCTGTTCTTAAGGAGGGAACACCCTGTCCCCCCAAAGGGCATATGAAGACTGCCTCTTGTGGGATCAAATGTGCTAGCATAGCAAAAGTCTCCACCCACCCAAGACCCCATGGTCACAGGCTTGGATCAGGGCCTGTTCCTTCACCCAGATCCCCTTGCACAAGTCATGGCCACCAGCCGACCAGGTGGTCTCCCATTTATGGAGCGCTATATATCCACAGAGCCCTTAAGGTGATCTGTGTGTGTGTGTGTGTGGCTTTAATTAATCATGTTTACTTGCCTTGTGCCAGTGACAAGCTACGGACTGGCTTTCGTATTAATAGCTGTCTAACAGTGACGGGAGATAGACTGGACAGATGAATGCCTGGTAATGGTTATCGTGTGTGGATGTGGTTTTATAATATGCACACATATGTGCACGCACGCACAAAGCTAAAGACTCGAAACCACAATCCAGCTTTGCTGTTGTCAGTCATCATTGGTAGACGACCTGAATTCTTGTCATGGTAACATTTCTGTCAGCGGTTTCGCCCGTTCTGTGGATCGCAGGACTGTCCATCCTGTGTTCTAGAATTTCAAGGCCTTTTTGAATTTCATTGTACTCTATATCACCAGTCCCCGCTGCCAAGATTTCCTTCATGTGATTCCCCTTGCAACTGGTCCGGTTCCATATGTATGAGCTTGTGGGCTGTCATCGTAGTCGACGATAACTTTCCACATTCATTAAGTGACCACTCCGATCGAATTGTGTTTAGCTTTGACAGAAAATAAAAATATTGAATTAAGTTTAGACCTTAATGATTCAAAAAGAGAGCAAGGTCCATGTCTAATTTATGGGAAAACCTGTGCCCAAATTACTGAGTTAAACATCTTAAAGTCTCAGCTTTTGTGTTTTGTGTGAGCTATATACCAGTTAAACATATCTCTACCACTTTCACAAATGATCACAAACGCTTCAGAACCTTCTATCTTTGACAGAGATGGAAGGTCCCTCTTAAATTCTCCATTTTCACTGTACTGCTCACATTCCTCTTGGCAGCAACAAATTCCTCTAAAACCCATTCAAATTAATGACACGCTGGCCGACTGCATGATCTGGTGCTCGGCCTGACAGAGGTCAGCACGGGGAATCTCTCAGCCTAGTATGACCATCAGAAGACTCACTTTGGGCAGAGCAGCAAATTGAATCCTGTGACACTGCGATGTTAGGATAGAATACTGACGTCTCTGACGTGATGAGAATTCAGATGGGCTTCACAAAAAAAAAAAAAACAGAGGGTTAGGGTGAAATGAAAGTCAACTATTTTGCTGCCAGCATAAGATCAAGACACACAAGAAAGCAAGATGGCTGTAGAAAGTGTGTGGATCCCTTTGTGTAACATCTATATATAGTAACAGGCACTATGACACAGGAGGAATGAACAAATCTGTTTGTCCTTTATCTTCACCTTATCTCTGCATGTCCAGCCCGACCCCTGTCTTATAATGTTCGTTCTATATATTTACTTTATATCATTTTATCCATCCATCCATCCATCCATCCATCCACTTGGTCAAGGTCATGGAGGGCCTGGAGCATTATAGTATTTTTGTATTAGTTATTAGTATTAGTATTAGTGGCCTCACAACTCCAGGGTTGTGGGCTCGAATTCCTCGACTGCTATGTGAGTGTGGAGTTTGCATGCTCTCCCCGGCGTCGGGTTGAGTTTCCATGCTCTTCCCGTGGTGTGTGGGCTCCATGCTCCCTGGTGACCTTGTCCAAATGGTTGGAGAAATACTGGCATCTCTGCATGTGCCCCTTTGCTACTTAAGCATTTGGAGATTCAGATTCATCAAATGATTCTGCTCTCGCATGGTTGTTGTTAACCCTGAGTGTGATGAAAAATGATCGATGCTTGTTTCTCCAGACTGGCTTGGGGGAATGTTATGTTTTTTTCCCCACTGTTCCTGACCGCCCGTGTTCTCTGCCTGTTCCTGACCGCCCGTGTTCTCTGCCTGTTCCTGACCGCCCGTGTTCTCTGCCTGTTCCTGACCGCCCGTGTTCTCTTCCTGTTCCTGACCGCCCGTGTTCTCTTCCTGTTCCTGACCGCCCGTGTTCTCTGCCTGTTCCTGACCGCCCGTGTTCTCTTCCTGTTCCTGACCGCCCGTGCTCTCTGCCTGTTCCTGACCGCCCGTGTTCTCTGCCTGTTCCTGACCGCCCGTGTTCTCTTCCTGTTCCTGACCGCCCGTGTTCTCTGCCTGTTCCTGACCGCCCGTGTTCTCTTCCTGTTCCTGACCGCCCGTGTTCTCTGCCTGTTCCTGACCGCCCGTGTTCTCTGCCTGTTCCTGACCGCCCGTGTTCTCTTCCTGTTCCTGACCGCCCGTGCTCTCTGCCTGTTCCTGACCGCCCGTGTTCTCTGCCTGTTCCTGACCGCCCGTGTTCTCTGCCTGTTCCTGACCGCCCGTGTTCTCTGCCTGTTGCTGAGCGACCGTTGTTTCGCCCTGTTTGCTCTGTTCGACTTGAGTTGATATTGGAATGCTTCATTTCCTTTGTTTGCTGTCTGTTGCCACTGAATTATCCTCTTGATCCTTCAGCCCCCATCCATTTGTAGTCAAATTCTCCTTTGATTTGCATCACTTAACACATCTTTTAATTGGTAAGGGGCTATTATCTGAAGGGCCAAGTATTTAATGTTCATATTTGAAAGCAGAAAGCAAATTCGAAAGCAATTTGCAATTTGAATACACAAAGCAAATGTATGAATTTTAATAATAGTGAAACCTAGAGAGAAGAGAGAATTGTTTATGTGGTAGTGAAATCTCAAAATCCTTATATGACTGAACTGACTATATGTCTTTTCAGGCTAAGTCAAGGGTGTTTTATCATCATACAGCGGCACGAAATAGCGTTCCCCAGGACTGCCATGCGACATACACACAACAAGTCAAAAAGGGGACGATATTCACAATATTTAAAGTGCAAAAACACAGAGCAGTGTGAAACAGGTGGACTGGATACTAGGGTTTATGTACATCATCAATAATAAATAATGCAGCAGCATAAATATAGTTTCAGTCAACTGACACATAGTAAATAATAATAAGGTAAAGTGACCTGTTTTAGGTGTGTGTGTGGGGGGGGGGGTGATTCTTACGAATGGGTAGGTGGTAAAGAGAGCCAGCTGGCTGTCGAGTTTCCTGACAGCCTCAGGGAAGAAGCTTTTGCCAAGCTGAACCCAGAAGAACTGGCTGGGATGATCCTGCACCTTCTGGCCGACAGGAACAGGACATGAGAAAGGCTGTCAGAGGCTCTCAGGAATGAAACTGGGAGTTGAGGAGAACGGAAACTTTTTTGTTTGCCTTTTTGCTTCATGCCTAAGGGTAGTTACGTACTACTTAGAGTTATTTTGTGCTCTTTTGTGCAATTGGACGTTTCCAGCTCAGTTATGCCGTACTGCTAGAGAGGTCTTAGGGATATGGTTCCGTTGGTGGTGTCCCGCTATGTGCATTAACGTTCTGTTAACACCCCTTAACTGTGTGGGCATCCCGCTAGTCCCACATGTGGAGTAGTGCAGTCTGGCAGCTGGGATGGATTTGAAATGTAAGGTTTTGTTAGCTGTGGTGCTGGAAAGTTGGCAGATGAGAGGTTTTTCCATGTTCCCTCCTCCTTGCCTCAGTTTTCTAGTTAAGACTCTCATCCAGCCAATCACCTGAGTGGGAGCAATGCTAGGAAATGGGAAAAGTTACTGCATCTGCTTTTCCCGCTAAGGAGTCCTGAAAGGAGAAGTTATGTAACGATGGCTGGGGATTTCGGATAAACATCCATCTATCCATTCATCTTCCAACTACTTATACTGGTTAGGATTACGGTATAATCTGGACAGGATGGAATAAAAATCTTAACATTCTAAACTATTTTTAGAATTTAGAATATATTGCCGTTGTAACATGCACAATGAAACTGTGGGTTTTCCCACAATGCATCATGTTATAAAAGATAGATACAATTAAAATAAAAAATAAAATGAAAAACAAATAATGTATAGAGTTTAGCTGTAAAGTGTCAAGCTGTCAGTCAGTTTTTTGGGGGGTGGGGTTGGTAGATGGGTGCACGCATACGGAATGCTCCAGTAGGTGTTGAAGGGTGATTGTCTTTCAGTTTGTTGTGTCTTGCCTGGTTAAGATGACTGATGGCTTTGGGGTAGAAGCCACTTCTCAGTCTGGGAGTCCAGGACTCAGTCGTCCTGTAGCATATCTAACCAGTCATTAGCTTATGTGCAGATCGCTCTCTTTTCCTGTAAATACTGTTAATGGTTATTTTGGTGTGTGGTCTCTTTTATGTTATTCTGTGCGGTCAAGTTAATGTTGACTCCATGTAGATGGCATTTCTCCAGAACGTTCTGTCTTCTATAGAGGTTTTTTTTTTGCTTCCCAAAGGGTTATGTGATGATTGAGTCCAATGATCTAATCACTGATTATTCTCTTATTTACCTTCAACTTATCCAGCCATTTTGGTCTTGTGGGTTATCTTCTAACATTACCAAAATAAAATCATTTTAGTCCAGTCATTTGTACTAAAGATGAAAGTTCAGATTGGAACAAGAATCCACTGGATTGTTTACCTTGTGGTGCAGGGTATTCAAAGTAACTGCCAGTATTAAAGTTCAAAGATGTCAGTATTCTCCTTGTCCTGCTTCTTTATTAATCATTAAATTCATAGTCACAAAATGTCATATTTTGAATGACTTTGATTTCTGTGTTCTTAGAGATGCATCATTACTTGGTTAATAAGTTGCTAAGACCTTTATCTCATCTCTGATATTTGTGATAATTTACAATATATATCTCCTGAATCCTTTTCTTTTCAGGGATCATTCTAGGGAATTTTAAATTGTGGGGCAAAACAGAGGCCATAATTCATACAGTGGGTCCAATCTTATCATCAGCCAATGATATGTTTTTACTCAGTGAGTGACAGGGGAGGGGACACCCCGGGGGCCAATCAGGCTTCAGCTAGGTCCAGTGTCCCCATGACTCTGCCCCTGTCTATGTCCCTGTTTGTTATGGATTATTAATCCAAGGAGGCCAAAGTTGTCTATTAAGCCAATGTATTTGGCACCAAAGCTCTAAAGGTGGCTGCTATTTCTGGGGTCGTAAGCTTTGTTTCCTACACATTTAACCATAGTGCCGTCTTGTCAGTCGGAGAACTTTCCTCATACAGTAAGTGTCGTTACATTTTTTTCATTCTTTGCTGTAAGTGTGCATTCCATTTGGTTCTGCTTCGTCTTTGTTCCATTCACATTTACATTTATGAGGCCTTTGTCCAAGGAGATGTTCGAAGGTGACTCAAAGCTGGAACTTCTTTTTAATTTCACGTATTTTCTGAAAACAGGACATTTGCATGTTTATTTTCTTTCAGCTACTATTAATGAATATTATATAATGTTATATAACATGATGTATAATAGTCATTGTCTTTTGGTAGCTTTCTGGAATTTGCAGATCAATACTCTTAAGAAAATGATGTCTTTCTGGATTTTGACATCTGTAATTTCAGTTTCCGCTGTATTAACCGGTTTCATTATTTTTCCACTCATTTTGACCAGTTTCTTTCCCGGTTCTGTGCGTATGACTTCTCTGAATTCTGTTGAATCTAACCCTGGCGCTGTATCAAGGAGGGCCAGCATTTCCAATGGCTTTCTGATCTTTTCCATGAAGGCACCAGATAAATTCTCTAACTCGTTTCTTGGAAGTCAGTTGGCCTTGCTGTTCCTTTTCAGATTCACTTTGACTCTTGCACATAAATAGCTTCAGGCCATGTCTTTCATGTTTCAATTGAGCGTTTTCATTTTTCGTCACTGAGAATATAGTCAGCTGATGTCTGTGAACTCCATCAAGTGATGTCAAAGTGTAAAAATGGCGCTTTGATAGCATGAAGAATATATCAGCAATGATGTGTTTGTTGGACTCACAGAAGCTGATTAGTCACACTGCCGTTTTGTGTTTGGCCAACTCTAATTCCCACTTCTCATTTCCGAATTTGGCTGTCCACTGTCTCATCACCAGCAATACATCTTGTTTACATATTCTCTCTGTAGTCATAAAACCCTTTTCTTCTTTGAACCACATCAGGTGAAGAGTGGCATTCCAGTATAACTGTACTCGTGCAAATGGCACATAATAAAGGATAATTTAATTTCATTTTCAGCTGTTTGGATATGAGCCTGTACATTATAACTTCTATGTTGAAGAGATGTCCAGAAAATCAGATCGATACTAGTTTGTCATTGATGGAAGAGTATCCAGTTACAATCTTTCTGGTATGTTTCCTGACTATGAAAGCATTTTTCATTGTCTATTTCCCAAATAGTATATGGCCCATTTACCTGACTGAGAGCGTCCCGATCTGGTTCATTTAAGTTCGCCGATGCCTAAGATGTCGAGCTATAAATAATCCATTTTTATCTTTTCCACATCCAGCTTTCCTCGGCGGGTGCTCCGTATATTTTATGCTCCCACAGCAATCCCATTTTTGCAGCTTTAGATTTCCTTTTCCGGTATGGAAATGTCGGCGGTTGGACATTCAATAGGCTTTCATCCAACCACATCATAAACTTCGACATACTTCACGTACCACCAAGAATGCTTGGCCCTTCCTCAGCAACATGTCCAGTGGTCCCTCTCCCGGCACTATCTCCCTGCTCATGCTCATGTCCGGCTCTAATGTTTTCCTGGTAAGGTTTTCCATACCATCCACCACACAGTTCAAAATAGTGTCTGTTATTTGACCCATTTCACCTTGCTGAAGCTGAACTCTGCAGGCAAAATAGCTTCGCTGACACTGTTATGAGCAAATGTGCAAGATATCAGTGCACGGATAATCCTTGTGCATTTAATTTGTGTGATCTGAAGTAACACCGTTTAGCATGCACATGAAACACAATCAACAATAAGAAATTTTCAAGGCTGTTAACAGTTTATTAATTGTCATAATCATTAATTATTTATTTTTCTTATGTGAATGGATAATTTACAAACTGAACCGTTTTCCTTACATTCTTGTCTCACTTTAATAGTTAAAGAATTCTGATATAAATATCATATGCAGAGTTACGACTATAATTTCAGTCGAGTCACTGCTACTCCGCTCTGCAGCCGGCTGTTAATAATGCATGTTGACACATCATCAGTCACAGAATCCCGTCAGGTCATTTGAAGGCTTTCCCTTCTAAACCTCCTTCTGGTCCTGTCCCCCCCCCAATGAACTTTGACTGTTTTCTCTCTAGCAGGAGTGGGCTTGCACCCTCACCCATTTCAGTCCCATCTACTTTCTCCCCGTGATTAATTTTCAGTCAGCGGGAGGGACACAGAGGGGTGTATGTGTTGGATGGGGGGGGGGCATGACGTACCATGCAGCTGCACCAACGCGGGGGACACGCCCTGGGGGGTGCGCCTGAGTGCCTTTTGAGTCAATGATCTGACTTCTCCTGTGACGCGCTGGGACGGCAGCTTGCGAAGACACACATGGCTCCGCAGACATATAACCCTGCTCCCTTGTGCGTTGGGTGATTCATACAGCATGTCCCTGCATATCACCTTGGCTCAGAACGCAGCTCATTTCACTGTTTTTTATTCAGGCTGGGCTGAGGTCACTTTCACCAAATCACTCTGATAGCACTGAACAGTATTATAGTCACCCAAACAGGTTTATGTATTTCTCATAAAGCAGTGCTATTCAATATCATGCATGCTTACTTTAGTTTATACTGCCAATCGCTTAATCATATACATTTAAAGATATAATGAATTTCCTGCCAGGACCAATGAAATATATCCTATCTCTTTTGATGTCTGGTGGCTCAGCAGGTTAGGATGCTGTGCTGTGATTGGACGGTTGCTGGTAGCTGATAGGCCGACTTCACTGCTGGGCCCTTGAGCAAGGCTGTGTTTTTTTTTTAATGTTAATCTAAAGTTTCTCCAGGGACTGCCTGGCCCTGCTTTTTAAAAATGTATGTTACTTTGGATAAAAGCATTTGCCAAACAAATAATGAAATTTAAGTATCTAATAATGTAGTTATTGTGTCCTGTCTTGAAGAGCAGCTTAATAAATAGTCTGCTTTCACCCAGTGCATCTAACGCTTCGTTATCCTCCTTTGCTTTCAAAGTCGAATATTTTGTTCTGTTCTTGTGTCTGGTGCAGTTTTCTTGCTGTTGTACATCATCACACCGGGGGCTGCAGAGGATGCAAGGCTGGGCAGGTTTTTTTTGTAGGCCCCAAAATATAATTGCGAGTTAGCATCACATGACACAAAGGGTGTCGGGTGAGAAAGGGTAAGTTGGGAATGTGTTTGGGGTATGGTTTTAGGCCGTAAAAAGAACCCGGAGCTCGGCTGTGGAGGCTGTTTCAGGATGCCAGCGCATCTGGATCAGTACTTCCCATTCCGGTCCACGGGGACCCACAGATAGTCCACATTTTTGCTCCCTCCAGGAGCAATAATGTGGACAGTCAGGCAGGGGGTTGGGAGGGAGCAAAAACGTGGACCGTCCAGCGGTCCCTGAGGACCGGGTTGGGAAACACTGCTGTAAATACCTTCAATTCTGATCCAGTCAGTAGAGGATAAAGCCAGCTGACTGCAGGACAGCTACGCCTTTACATCCGTTTCGAGTTGATGTCACCTCCCATAAGTTATGCAGCCCAGCTGCAGAAGGTTATGATCTAAGTGGAAGATGTTCGTATTGCAGCCCTATGCTGCCCGCGTATAATCTGACCTCGCACGTGCTGTAAGTGTGTGGGTCTACATTTCGAATATCACGCAGAAAGGCAGACAGAGACATCCGGAAAAACATTTCCATTCATACAAAATGTGTTTATTTCTCAGCTTCCATTTCTGTTCTGAACATAAATCAAGTGAAATGTGTCATGCTCTTAGAATCCAAAGTTAGTTCTGGAATGTAAAAACAAGAACAGGCATTTCTGCAGGTTAAAATGTTTGCGATTCTCATCATTTCCGGTCATGTATCCAAAAATGTTCACAATCTTAGATCGCTGGGTTTAAAATAGCATGCGAGTGGGCTTTGAACTTTGTTGGACATATTCTCCTAAGAATTATCTTGTCGATTTAAAACATCTCAGAGTATGCACTTTTTTGAACTTAAGAATCTCAATATCACACAACCAAGGCAAATGAAATTAAATTAAGCAAATACTGACCAGGAGGTTTCACAATATAATATAAATGAGTCTTTTAACATATGTAGAAATAGAGAAATCAAAAGTGTATGTATGTGTTGCAATGCTTCATTTAATCAAGCCAAAGCAGACCTGCCTCAGAAAAGATTAACATTTAAAAGTTTTGATCAAAGACATGCATTCACATAAATGGAATGGATCCTGGGAACTTCAGTGCAGGGTGATTTTAAAGTCGTTTTGGTAACTGAATTCCTGATATAAGGGAAAGGATGACACATTAAATCATTAAATTGCCAAGAAGAAAACGTATCTAGTGAAAAATGTCCATCGGAAATATTTAGTTAGTATCTGGGCTAACTTTCTTGTTTTTAAGATGAACTATTCATGGGTTAAAGTATATTTACACTGTTACATTCCCTTCTCAAACCAATGGAACTAGAAAAAAAGTCATTTTCTCTCACTTATAAAAACTGCACACTATGAAAAAATCAGTCGAACATTCTTTTAGCCTTTACTGGGATGTGGATCACGTCAGGAGAAACTTAGTCTAGCACACAGGGCCAGAGAGATGGTACAATAACAAAGCTTGGATATATACTGTATAGTTTTAGTGACAATTCACAAATAAAATATTAAAGCTTTGTTGAGTGTGTTCAGAAACAGCTCACTCTTCTCTCATTTTTTCTACATCTGTATGGCCAGAGGGACATACAGATGTTCAGTAGTTAGTCATAAAAAAACACTACAACACCAATCAAAAAAAAAATACTGAAATTGCAAATACAGTTACACAGAAAACATTTAAATGATTAATACTGACAAAAAAGGCTTGATTACTAACAGAGGCCAAAGGTCTCCCAGGCTGGTCATGTGCCTTTTGGAGTCTCAGCAGTGGCTGATGAATTTTCTGCTGACCAATGACAGATCACCTTACTGTGCGGGAGACTTAGTACACCTTGAAATCCTATTGGCTGATTTTGCAGTAATGAAAGGTAGATTTACTGTTGCTTCAGATGTGAGAAAGTTAGCAACAGAAGGAGGTCGCGTCTTCCCCTTCCTGACCAGTTCCTCTTGCTGACATCCCTTGTCACTACGTTGTCATTCAGTTTTATAACAGAGATATTTCAATACTATCTAAACATACATATGTACATAGCAGAGAAACAAAGAGCTTGATTCATTTATCTTGCAAAAGTATCAACAGCTCCGTACGGGTTTAGAAAATGGCCAGTCATAGGGGCTGATTTATGACTGAGTCTGACCCTAAAAATTGCAGATGGCCTGTTTTTAATCTGCAGTGGCAGTTCTTTGCAAACACACTGATAAGCACAAGGTCCCCTCAGGTGTCGAATGGCACAGAGGTTTGATGAGCGTGACCCTATTTCGGTATCGACTTCCGGGAGGTCTCACAATTCAACTTACTAGATGGTTCCAGTACTTTTAGGTCCGTGAGTATCCTTGGGGAGGGCAGTCAGGGGAGGTTTCTTCACATTTTGTATGGCAAGATCATCATCATTATCATCATCCATTTTTACTATCTTCACCATTACTTTTAAGGACTGGGGAGTTATCATCTTGATTATTTGGTGAGACATTATGGGGAATGGAAAATATCTCTGTTATTTTCCAGTGCCCACAAACCAGGTCAAGTACGTCTGAGTAAGGGTGGGGGGTGGGGGGTGATCTGGTGCTATGGCCAAACGTGGGGGGGCTCACAGCTCTGTGTCAGCCACGGCACTCTTTGCCGCAGAGTGACCGTTGGTGGTGGCGGGGGCTGGCTGGTTCTTGCCCCCATCTGGGGACTCCCCGTTGACGGTGGGCTTCTCCTGGGCCTCTGACGGGTTGAGGGGCGTCACCGATACTGATTGGCACTCATTGTCCTCGTGTGTCTGACAGGGCTCCTCAGCCTGTTGAGGAAAAAGCGACTGATTTGGTGATCTGTGGCTCGACATCCTAAGCATTCCATCAGCGTTTGCGTTTTTATTGTGTGGCGACGTTGTCATTCCTTGTTTTTTTTCTGCACTTGTCCTGTCTATCTCTGCACTTCATGTAGCACAACAGCCCGGGGAACGTTATTTCGTGTCACTATATGCAGTGTACTGAATATGGTTGGTATGACAATAGTCCCACTTGACTTGACATGACTTGACGTGATTCTCTGCCTCATTTGTCTTCAGTGACTGATGCCATGGTTTGGGATTCAGGAGTCTCTGAGGCAACGGTCCTTCTTAACAGCATTTTAGTCACTGCATGCTTTTCAGTAAATGCACCCCAGCATCCTGTTCAATGTGATGTAGGGCTCAAGTCCTGCATGGATCCTTCCCATGACCAAGGTCAACTTGGTGTGGACTACAATGCTTATCTGCTGTACTGAAGGCTCTGACTAGACACAGCTACTTAAAGGGCTTTGCCAATGACATCATCAACGGTACACTTAAACAGCAGCAGAGCTTGGGAAACAAAAAATAATCTGGTTCCACGAGTTTATTTTTGAAGGACCTATTTAACAATATCTGTGCTGGCATCAGAACTGCTTCTCTCTTGTTTGTATTCACACTTGTGATAGACCATATATTAAAGAAGTTCAAAGCATTCTGTATAGTGCCTTAGACTCCTCCCACTAGCCAGACCCTGGCCCCGCCCCCGAGCCAGCTCCCAGAAGTGTTTACGCAGAGCTCACCAGTCTCTTTCCCTTGGCTCTGCCCATCCAGCGACCCTTCAGGCAGTACCCGGCGATGAGCAGGGCGGCCAGTAGAAGGCCAACCAGCAGCAGGGACACCAGCACCGTGGGTGAAGTCTTTCCCCAGAGGGCCTTGGCCTGCCCCAGATTCAGCTGTGCAAGGCGGGACACAGGGGGAAAGATGGGGGGGTGAGTTCAGTCAAGCTGACGGCTGAGTGAGGCTTCATATTTTCACTTCTCCAGTCTTCAAGGTCAAGCAATGCCGCACAGAGACATGGCTGAATACCCCCCCCAAATCAAAGCTACCATTATCCACACTTACCCACTCATGCCCCCCCCCCCCCCCCCCCTCCCAGTATCTAGGCCCTTGAAAGTCTTCTCCTTTCTCCCCTCTTATGGGCGGCCCCAAGGTCAGAGTATCCACATGTAATTGGCTCTGTTTATGTTAATGCAATGTAACTGTATGTTTCCTCTCAGCAGTGTAGCAGGGCAGAATAGCTTACTTACATCGATATTCATATGGACGATACGCTAATTTAAGAATGTCAGTGTCACATTTGTGTACAGGTCACACCCTGGTTTATTGTGGTCGGCAGTGGGGTCTTTAGCATAGTGTAAAAACTGCTGTGAAGTGTCCCCCTAAGAGATAGTTAGAGATTCAGCAGGATATTTATGCTAACAGTTCTCAGGTTCTTTCCCCGGATATTGTAGGACCCTGTTAGCCACAGCTACAGACAATGTACCATACGGGCAGGGTATGTGTTACGGGGTAGGTAGGGGATTGATGCCCCAGGTGTTATGTATTATAATGCATATACCAGTATTTTGGGCTTCCTGGGTTCCTGTAGTTATTGTTGTTGGCACTGGGGTTTGTGGGTAAGTGAGTCCGGAGAAGAACCACATGAGTGATACTATACATCTGCTCTTTTTCTCCAGTGAAACAATGCTCATGTGATACATAATTCTCTGCCTCTGTCTTGCTTCATTTGGTGTCCTATTAGACTGTAGACTATGTTAATGATTATTGAAAGTCCTCCACCAAGAGGCCTACATGATACCACAAGAGCCCTTTAAAGCAGAGCTAAGATGACTTTTGAGAAGGTTATGTTCATGCGGTTACATCAGGAAGGACTGCTGCCCAGGGTGGTGGCTAGGTCAGATGGTCGCCGCCCTGGTGGGGCTGGGGTGTTACCCGCTTATTTGACAACAGATGCAATGTGTCTGAAAGTGTGGATGTGAGGGACACAAAGCGATCAGCTGGGACTGTACGTAACATCGATGAGAGTCATCGAAAGGAACTGTCTCCCTGTTAGTGTTTCACATATCTGTCATTTCAAAAACATGCATACCTGATTTTTAACGTTTTCAGAACTGAATTTCTCAGCCATGCCTACTGGATCAGCTGTAGAGAAAAAGGAAAACTGCTGAAAAAAACTGTCCGTAAACTATTCCAAAAAATGCAGATGCACCATGTGATGTGTACTCTCTCGCAGTATTTTTAAGGTAAAAACCAGCATAACAACACACAACAAAATGAACAAACAGATATTCGATAGCTATGTACAGTATATACATGAAAAAAAGGTCATTAAAGGACTGGCAGAATCATACACACCTTCGACGTGTTTGCCTCCGACAAAAACTATTGTATCTTCCTGGAATATATTAAATTTGCAGCTGTTGCACAGTTCTGCTCCGATTTTGTTGAGTATGTCTTTAAGTTCGTCCTGCAGAATTGAAGATGGAGAACCTGTTATGGTCCAAAGACCAAGTTTTGCACTGTGCTATTTGGTACATCACTGAGCACGAGTGTGTAGATTTGGGTGTCAAGTTAGGGACCATGTCCTCACCAGTATTGTGGGAGTAGCGTGCATGTTTTTAGGGGGGCTGGGGGTTTGGGCCGATTTGGTACCACCAATCCTGATACGAAATCTACGCACTTGACTGTGCAGCATGTGGCCTGGATAAAGCGGACCGTACAGAATGTTCTTTTGGACCTCCTTTGTAAGCACAGATGACTTTACAGGGCTGTCGGGAGCCTTGGCCATTGATCTGGATGTTTTTATGGGCCTTTTGGGGTGCGGCTCTGAGCATTTGTTGGGATGGCACCTCGAGGGCGGGTCTCTGTAAGCGGCCATTGTGCGTCACAGCGCCACACGGACCGGGATACCCCACCCCACCCCCGGCCCACCATAAGAAAAATTAACAAAACATCCCCGTAGAAAAAATACCACCCCCATAAACTGTTCTGTTTAGTTTCACTCACGTTAATGTAAATGTATCGACTATATCAGGAGTACTCAACTGGCGGACTTCGGTTCACATCTGGTCACAATTTCATCTGGACTTTGCGATCAAAATGTCACCTTGGGAACCCCAATTATATAATTTTACAATTTCACGTATTCAGAGGTCCTTGTAAAGTTCTGCCAGGGTATCCCTGACTCTACAGCCCCCCTGCCCCCACCATCCTTTTACAATTTGACACTGGGTACGTCAACTAAGAAAAGTGCTTCATCGTGAATGATTTTTCCACCTTTCCTATTCTGTGGATACGTCTTCTGTAATTTATCTTCACAGACCTGTAGGAGGGAGTCAGCACTGATCCCTCTGATGTCTGCGAGATGTGCCGATAACCCAAGAAACCTTCACCCCATATTGGCAAACGCTCTTATGTGGTGACCAAAACAAGAACAAAGAACGCTAGCCTCGTCACTCCGCTCGACACGCCTGGTGAGCTTTTGGGACCGCGGTTGACAGACTGGGTGTCAGGCCGGGGACCACAAATTCCTAGATGACAGCACATGGGTGTGCATGTCGGGACAAGGGAGATGATGTCATGTATCCGGCATGCCGTATAGCCCCGCAGAAGCTGCGTGCACCATGTGTAACACACACGCGGAGTGAATGACCACTTAACAGATTGATGAATGGAGTAAGATCCTTGGGATGGGAGAGCCGACCAATCGCACAACCCCAGCCTGTGAGGCAACTTTGAAAGGTTTAATCATTTCAATAATCATCGCTTAATTACTTCGTATATCCAAGTATGATCACAACTTGGCTTGATGTATTTTGGTAATTATCGTATTACACTTAAGGATTTGGAAGAGGACTAAAGCTTGACTTGAAGATGAAGAAGTATGACGTTATTGTATGTGAGGCAGCCACATATACACAGGCAGAGACTCATAAACACACGAAACACATCAAACCCTCTGCAGCCTGTATGTCTGCCTGTGTTCGTCTGTGTATGTTTGCATTTGTATGCATCTGTCTATGTATGTCTGCAGGTGTCTGCGTCAATCTGAATTTGTTCACATCTTCCAGCACATACCTGCAAGTGTCTATATATATATATATATCTGCAAGTGTTTGTTTATGTCTGCCTGTGTCTGTATCTGCATATGCCTGTATGTTTGTCTGTGCCATTTCTTGGGGCTGGGTAGATGGATTTGTCACTGTGTCTCTCTGTGTGTTTTGTTTGCGTACACCAGCAGAGGTCTTTGTTTCTGCATATCTCTATGCACATCTGCCTGTCTGCGTCTGCATGGCTGTGTGTGGACAGGCATTACTGCGTTTACATGGTAGCAATTTTCTAGAAAAGGTGTTTTTAAGTATTTGCATGTGGGGAGCTGCTTTGGGGGGGGGGGGGGGTTAAATTAATCATTGCAAAGAGCCCCAGCCGCCACACCCTCTCTCCCACCTCCAGTAATGATGTCACCATATTGCACAACGGCTTGGGAACAATCCGCTCTCTGTAATGCGACCAGCCGATGGCGGCCGTCCCCAGCGGCCGCTGCATGCAAACACTGCGTCCCCAGTTTTCCAGGCAGCGGCTGACTTTTCGCGCTCTGCGCAGAGGAAGCAGTGTCTATGGAGTCACCCCCCCACCCCCCGTGTGTGTTCTGCATGCTGATGGATATCCTGTCCCCTGACACCACGTGTCCGTGTTTCTCCAGCTCGCAGGACTTGCCTCTGACCTTGTTTTATCTCTGGATATGCGCTCATGGATACATGACCACTGCTGTAATCCTTTCCTTCCCTTCCCTTTTTGTCATATCCTGCTATATTCCTTTTCCTTTCCTGTCCTTTCCCTTCAAAGGAAAGTAATAAACTCTCCTACAATACATTCCTTCTCATTTTTGTTTTTCTATCGCATCACCTGTGATTTCAGCCGGCTGTCTATAATGCAATAACGATAATATCAGCTATAATGCGATAACGATAACATCAGCCATAGGCATTTTTTCAGAAGTCATACAGTATGATGCTGCTGTTTTTTTATTTTTGTTTCTTATTCTTGGGGTAGTAGAATGGGGGGGTGGGGGGTGAGAGGGCATTTTTACAGGCCATTGTACATTCCTGTGTTTTTCTCATAGCCCTTTTCCATTCCTCAGGCATGTTCTCCTCTTATGGGAATGACTCTGCCGCTACCGCCACTCTGGTGATGACTTTGCTTTTCTCTCCAGGCTGCTGGCTCCCACTATGGGCTCATGCGGCGTGTGTTTTCCTTCTGACTGTGCTGCCTCTGCGTAGGGGCAGGCGGGGTAACGAGCCTCGCCCTGGCTAGACGGCTAACGCTGAGTGCCATAGCGGCGCTAAGACCACTGGCACCTCGCCCGCGATTCTCTGTCCTCGCGCCATGGTGGCCCAGGATGCCAGGCTGCGCCAAGACCTCGACGGCACCTCCCTTTTCCGATGGAACCAGGGCTATAGCCGTCGCACGTGGGTTCATGGGGGTTTCATTTGGGTACGGCGGGGACCCAAAGGGGTGTCATGGTATGGACTCCCTATTGATTGGTCAATACATATATTCTCTTTTTTTAACCGAAGGTCAAGAGGACTGGGAAACACAAGGTTACTCACGCAGGTTTTCGTGCTGTTTAAAGTCAGCATCACCACGCTCTGGTCTTTCATGGCGTCCTTGTCCATGCATCTGTGCTCGTCCTGCAGCTAGAGACACAGAGCACATGTAGCTCCTTCAATGTCGCACAAGAACGATCTTACCTGCCATGACTGACTCTAGGATTTTTTTAAGAAGGGCCAGCCTTACGATTAACCAATGCCATGTTTTAAATCATTGAGTGACAGGCGAGTGGGCCAATCAGCTTTCAGCTGGGGCCAGTGCCCCTCTGACCCCACCCCTCTATGCACGCCAGTCTGTAAGTAACCAGCTGGAGTTGAGGCGCTCTTACCACAGGTTCACTCTGCTTTGGATTCTTTTGCACTGTCATATTTGTCTGATTGATTATGAAGTCCTTGCTCCTTTCTGCAGCCTGTGTGCTTGTAGCTTTCTCCATGTCGGTGCCTGTGCTGCCTGCCGGCTCCGCAGGAAGCACAACGGTGCTCCCCACTTTCAGGGTCGATGTGCCCGGTTTGGTGGCACTAGGCATCGTGCTTATGGCTGGGTCGGGTAAGACTGTTGTCTCTGAAGGGGCAACATCAAGTGGTCATTGACTGAATTACTCCAGCAGCAGAAAAGAGACTTTATGGAGCCCTGTGGCAAATTGTCTTTTCCCCGGAGATGAATAGAAGTGAGAACAAGCCTGGGGATTTCAGCAGAGGGTCAGTCAGTATGCCAAGCTCCTGGAGCCCAATGCATCTGTCTGCCAGCCCTGGGATTTGAACCAGTAACCTTCTGATCATGAGTACAGTGTCCTAACCCACTTAGCCATTCACCACCCACCCAATTAGCTAGATGCTAAGAGTAATATATTAACATATATATATATATACTACCAGTCTAAAGTTTGGACACTCCAAGCTGCCTACAAAGCAGAATGAAAGAGTGTAGCGTTGCATGACCTGGCCACCTGACATAAACACAGTACAGATGATTTTGGAGGAGAGTGAAGGAAAAGCGACCAGTGAGAGCTCAGGATACTGTATATGTGGGACCTCCTTCAGGACGGCTGGAAAAGCATCTCAGGAGGCCACCTCATGGAACTGGCTTAGAGGAGACAGTAGGGGCAGCCAGTCCCTGGAGTAATTGGGGTTAAGGGCCTTGCTCAAGGTCCCAAAGATGGGAACCAGGGATTTGAACTGGCAACCATCTGAGTTCCAACCCACAGATATGCCCCCTCGCCAACAGTTTTTTTTTCTTTAATACTTTTTTGGTCAGTGCTTAATTCCACATGTCATTTTATAGTTATAGTTCTGATGTCTTTCTAATTATACTAAATGTAGAGAATAGTACAAATAAACTTTTCTATGGGTAGGCATGTCCAAACTTTTGACTGGTACTAAATATATACACTTAAACCCAGTTTAAGTATTCATTGAACTCTCACCCATTTATTCATTTGTGTTGGGTGCGTATAGTATTGTGCAAAAGTCTTCAGCAGCCAATGGAAATTATGTTTAAATTATGCTTTTGTTGGTGTAAAACTATAATTTTATGTCTGTTGAAGTGTCTCCCCAGTACTTGCTGTTGCTATCCAATAAATTGATATTTTTAACTCAACTGCTAACAGACCTTGTTTTGGTAAGCAATACCTCAGAAAGTTAATTCATTAATTATATTTTAATTGTATTACTGTTTATTTGTATATATTCTGATGTTTATTCTGATGTTAAACTGTGTATTTTTCCCTGAGTAACTACACACTAACTGCTCAGATACACAGCTTTAGACGTTTCCTTGGGCAGCCTGAGGTATTTGCACAGCGCAGGACATACATGTGTATGTAACTCCCACGCTCTGGTTTTTTGTTGCTATCCTTACTTGCGACAGTGGGAGACACAAAGGAGCCAGGTGGCGTCGCAGACGCAGGTAACGCTGAAACATGTGTGCTGCCCAGGGGAGCAGAAGGTGTCGGTGTGGAGGTATCACCGATAACTCCATCTGTAGGGGAAACAAATGAAACGAATGAAACAGGAGGTTTCAAGAATGCCTCTAGATCAGTATTTCACACCTGTAACAGGTATTCGACGTTTTTGATTGTTTGGTTGAAGAGTACTAGGAGCTGAGAGGGAGCAAAAATGTGGACTGTCTGAGAGGAAGCAAAAATGTGGACTGTCTGAGAGGAAGCAAAAGTGTGGACTGTCTGAGAGGAAGCAAAAATGTGGACTGTCTGGGGGTTGAGAAACACTGATGTAGAGCATATGAAGCCTCTTTGGTTCAATGGTGACGCCATCTTGTTTGAACCTGGTGGACTGCTTAACATCCCATCGCGGTGACACCATGTGGCTGGCTGACATCAGTGACCCATTTGCTACCCATAATCCCCTGCTGTTAATTTAACCCAGCTTGCACACTGTCATTAAGAAGCTGACCCTTGGGTCTCCTTCCTCCAAACTGGAGCTAGGGCACATTACAAAAAGCATCCGTTACATTCTGCCCGCCTGGGATGAGTGTGCCGGCACCAGGCTTGTGTCCTAGTGAAAGGACATCTGCTACCATGTTAGTGTGGGCTCGCTCCATGGCCTTCAAATTGCACACTTTTGGGTGCCAGTTGCACCCAGATTTTCACGTGTCACGTGTTTGGTGTCCGGCGCCAATGGCAGCAGTGGTCCAGATCGATATCCAGGCATGTGGGACATGCCAGGTCACATTCTGCACCGCATGCTGTTCACAGGCTGGTGAATATTACACCTGTATAGCAGCCCGTCCGGACACCCCCCCCCCCCGCCCGCATTGCAGAACTGTCACCGGCTTACTGCGGTGACAAATTTATGACTGATAATTGCGGATCACGCTCGTTAGTATGGAGGTAGAGGGGTCCTCAGGCGTGGGCTAATTGGTTGGGATTTTCAGCATTTCGATGCCGTTTGATTAGCTATGACTGGAGTGAGGGGGTGCAATCCTGGACCATGCTGTACAGCCATGGGCTTGGCTCTATCTGCGACCGAGCATGACTGTTTGCTGAAGAATTGTGGGTAATTAAATGCCTCAGTGTGGAATAAGGGCGTCCTTAGGCTTAAGTAAATAAACGTAGATAAACATCAGCGTGCCATTGCCGACCCCTTGGTGCCCCCAAGTGCCCTTTGGGGGGGCTTCCTTTCTAAAATAAGAATGTTTTTTTAGTCCACCCATGTGTTCCTGTAGAAGGAGTATTAGTTTCTTTCTAGAGTTACAGGAAATGCCAGATTATGCTTTTGTGTGTCCCTCAAATTGCCCGTGGTTTGTTGTCCTGTAGAAATAAGCGGAGCTGTTTTAATAACTTTTGAAGGGGTGGATAAGTCAGTTTGGCGTTATACTATTCAGAAGAACTGAGTTATTGGGCTCAGTAAATGATTTTTTTGAGTCATAGAGTACGGCAGACCACCACTGCTGTGCCAACCTCCCGATCTGTGTGTGCACAAAATTCCGAAGTTTATCGCTTCCTGATTTTGCATTTATTCCTGTCCTGGGATCGGGAATGCAGAGGAGTGTTCTCTCGGGGAGGTCTGAGGTCAGCACCGCACTTCCTAAGGGCCATGCCTTTTTACGCGTGTGGCACAAGGCTGACTCTCACGCCACACTTTTCAGGCATAGCGGAGGGCAGCTCGGAGAAGGCCCCAGGGAAGGCCGCGCCACAGCAAAGGGGCTTGTGGGAACGCCAATCCCTTGAGGAGATTTTTAGTCAGGTAGGTAGCATGTCATGTAGTTACTGTGTAAATATAGTATGTTGTGTATACAATGGGTACATATTAGGGTGACCACCTAATCCATGTCTAGGGGGACGCTGTGAGCCAGGACAGGGTTTGTAAACTACCATCTCAATTAAAAGGAACCGTATTTCACTTAAGCACTGAGTTCTTACTGTGTACTGATTGGTCAGTCTCCTATAATTATGCATGAGTCACTAATGTCAATGTGAAACAGCTGGATCAGTCTTTCAATCAAGGAAACAAACCAGTAAAAGCACAAGAACTGAACAATTTTTCCAATCACAGTACCTTTTGGTTTTAAAGTAGTTTGTAATCTAATCAGTAATCTAATTAGGGAGTTGGAGCAAAAATCCGCATACATTCTGGCCCTTTGCAGACTTGATTGCCCCTGCCCTAGTACATGTTAGTATGTGAAGTACAGTGTTTAGTAAATGTGTAAATGCAGCCCCACGGGGCTCGTAGAGGTGATGCAGTTGCTTCCCGGATGTATATTGATGGGCTGACAAGAAAGACCTCCTGAATCTTGCAGAGTACTGGGGGGGGGGGGGCATTTAAAATCATTTGCCTAAAGTCGTGCTGGAACTAATGGCTGCCCACTTTTCCCAGCGTGACGGCCATTACTCTGGGACGCGTAAACGAAATGGCTGTTTGTGCCAGGGCGCGTGTTGTGATGGTCTGAGTCAGACGTAAATCTAATTAGCCCGGTAGCTAACTGCTATCCATTGTGGGCGGGGGGGGGGGGGGGGGGGGGTTACGTGGTTATTAAAGCAATAATGACAAACAAGAATGTACAGCTCGTCTACAAGTCCTGGGAAAAGAGCCTTGCTTTGCATGGCCTGCCATCTCTCTCTCTCTCTCTCTCTCTCTCTCTCACACACACACACACAGGATTTTCCCTCCTCTTAGGTATTTATACATTACTGCAGGCCTCATTAAGAAATACCCCTCTAGATTCCCCCTGAGAAGACAGTCGTGGGCTTGTTTCACCAGCAGCGGTCTAGGGGAGCAAAAATGAACGATTTGTAGCTGAATCCTTTTGGACCCGGCTGTGACCTCCATCAACAGATGCAGTCATATTAATAATCGTCCCACGACTGCAAGAAACCAGTGCCATAAAAACGCAGGCAGCGACTCAGACCGCCATCTGCCCCGTGCCAGGATGACAGTGGCCTTGTGCGTATGACTGCTGTTGGAGCGGCGACCCCCGGATTAATTGCCAACCGGCCCCCTGTTTTTCCATTGCCTCCCCCATCCCCCTGCTTGTCTGTCTGAGGTATAACATCCTAACTGCCAACAGAGTCATAATAAAGGAGGCTTGTTAACAATGTAGCCTTGTGCCCAAGGAAAGTTCTTATGGAGAAGCGCGGGAAGGAGTCCGGACCTTTTAGCTAAACTGCAGCAGAGAAAATACTGTTAATCTCCGGCATGGATGGGGGACTGGATCTCAGCCCCTCTGGGTGTGTGTATGGTCTGTGTGTTCTCCCCATATGATCCAGGCTCCTTCCCAAGTCCAAAAACATGCAGTTAGAAAAACTGGCACCTCCAAATTGCCCGCATCGTGTGGTTGGCTGTGTGAGCGTATGTGTCCTGTGATGCACTGTCACCCCATTGAGTGTGTCTGCCTCGCAGACTGTGCATTCTGGGATAGGCTCCAGTCTCGGTGTCACCCTGACCAGGATCAGTGGTTAAGGAAGATGGATTGATGGATGAAGTACTGTTGGTTACTTCTGCTGACTGACCCAAAAGTAAACTGGCACAGTAAGGATACTCCAAATGTCCATATGAGGCTCCTGTGTGGCAAAGGCTGTCTCTGTATGGCTTCTGGCAGGCAGAGGATGCCAAAAAACAAAGGAGCAGGCCATGGGTTTTGGCCAAAGCTGTACTGGGGCACAGCAGATGCACAGGATTGTCCGCTGCCACCCAGCATGGTGTGACTTGTAGCTAGCGGTTACGCTGCGGAACAGCAATGGGAAATGCCAGAGGTCTGTGAGCGGCGTGCTGGGAATGACCCTGCGATTCCTCACGGATAGCCACCACGGCCTCAGAAGCATTGCAGGCAGTTTGAAGTTGCCGGACAGCATGTGTGACCGAGCGGTATTTAGGGATCAGCTTGGCACATCTACATGGAATGTAGGGGGAGATTATGGCATCCATTTCGCCTGTCGGAAGGCTAACATATTAGGTATCCTCATGTCTGTGAATAGACAACTCTGACACCCAGAAATATGGCATGGTGTAGTCGGGCCAATTGATGCGCTTGTCGTAAGCTTGAGGGTTACAAAATAGAGGGGCAATCTCAATAAAAAATCAATGAGGTTTGCACAATTGGCACATTAAAAACATCTGTCTGAAGACTCAGAGTGTCAATAGGCAGAAAGCAGCAGGCGTCCTTTTGTTTTATTGGTGCTGTTACCATAGCAATCTGGGTTTCCATAGCAGATCCGATGTTGTGGGCTCCTGGGACAAGTCCTGGACCAGGGCCTCCCAAGCCGGTGTAGAAGGTGAGGGAGGTAGGGCTTGGCTAACGTCCACGTGAAACACTGTTTCCCCCGGGCCCCGTCTCTCAGTTCTGTCTCTGGCCCTCCTGAAACACCACCCCTGGTTTACAGAAAAGGTACCGCACCCGTCAGACCCGCTAGAGGTAGAGAAGCATGCGTCCCTCCATCCAGCATCAGAGAGCCAGTTTCCACGGTGACGTAACAGCGCTATTGGGAAGTATTATCTCACTGGACGCCGCGAGAGCCTGGGTAGGCTGGCTGCCAGACTGGTTACCGAGTTTATTGTTTTGTGTCGCAGCTTTGTCGAGTGAGGTATACTGGTTTGTGTGACCTCGTTACAGCTCCAGGCCAGTCCAGTCACCCATCAGAATCTTTAGAATCAAAAGCCAGAATCAGAATCTGAATTTGAATCAGAATAAAGAGACGATAAGTAAATATAAGATTCATGATAAATACTGGCGTTTGTGCAAATTAAATTGCAATGTGCAATTATAATGTGTAAACCGGTTGTCAGGGGTCTGTGCCGACGTACAAGTAAATATTTCAGTGGTGCAAATGTTGTATCGTAATTTAATTACAAGCAGGAGGAACTGTTGAGAAGTCTGACAGCACTGGGGAAGAGTTTGCCCAATGTTCTTTGCATGAAGAGTACGTATTCTGGACTACATGTAAAACACAGTCTCATGAGCACCACTTGTTCTCATTAAGCAAATGCTTTTAAAAAATGAGATCACTTATCTGCAAAAAGACTAATTTATTTACAACGTGCACGGGTCAACTCCTGGGTGTGTCACTTTCCAGAGCTGGCGATAAACGGAGTGTTATGTAAGGGCCGTGATACAGTGGCTCTGGCTGATCTATGGCGCCCTCTAACCTTCACACTATCGATAGAAGGCCGCTGTGGAAACACTAAGGTGGGTTTGCCTGCTGATTATCCTGTCCTCAGGATGACTTTTGCTAACAGACATCTGTGATCAATTGGCCGAGGGCCACAGCTTGCCGTATGCTCTGGTAAATGCGGCCTGAGATTTATTCGCTTGGGTCGGTGGAGCTCGTCCACCCCTTTCCCTGCACGGTGCCTCAACTACAGCTAATTTATCCGCTAGTCTGCCGACTTGAGGTTCAAGGTCTTATTCATCACATACACAGTTATGCTGGAACAACTTGCAGCAAAATTAAAAATTGGCTTGCTGTGGCAGGTGTACAAAAACGACAGTATAGATGAATTGAATTAACATCCCATTCGCTGTGACACCCTGTGGCTAGCTGTCATCAGTTACCCATACGATACCCATAATCCCCTGCTTTTAATTTAACCCAGCTTGCACACTTTCATTAAGAAGCTGACCCTTGAGTTTCTTTGGGTCCTTTTCCTCCAAACTGGATCTACGGCACAGTGTGGGGTGCTGAGTATTAAACACGGGGGCTAGTAGGATAAAAACAAAGGGTAAATAGATAAATAAAAGGTAAAAGGCTAAATACTATTCAAAGACGTGTGCAAAATAGTATTATATGCAACACGCATGGTAGGCACTGTACAAATGGCGCAGTAAGAGACGTAAATAATGAATTCAGAGACAGTCATAAAACAGTCATGGGGCATGTCTGTTTACAGCTCCTATAATCCTAACGCACCTTCCCACGGTGCTTCCCAGCTTACCCCCCTCCCTGGCCTGCTATTCGCTTTCCTGTTTAGGCTTCCAGTCTATCTCTCATGCTATCTCCAGAAACACATTTCAGGATGGAAAGAGGGCAGCAAAAACAAACAAGAAAAGCTGGACGATTGAGGAAATGAAGCAGGAAATGGGAACATCTAGCTGGGATGGTGTGCCTTTTTTTTTTCCTTTACAGAAACCAGTGATGTGTCTGAGTACAGGGAGGGGCTCTCCCAGAATCCAGATGTTGAAATCCTCTGGGATATTTCCTGCTTTCATTCAGCTGAGTCTAAGCCACTGACGTCAGCCTTGCTGGGTTGAGGAGAGATCAGGTCTCCGCTGGCCCCCTCCACCCAAACCCGGGAGAGAGCACCTTGGCTCCCCTACCCCCCCCCCTCCCAGTCAGTACGAACCCCAGGCTACGTTGGTTTTCCTCGGATCACAAGGATTGGGAGTTTTCACAATTTGTCCCAGCGGACATGAGACAATGATGGTCCTTGCAAAGCTGGATCTCAGATGATTCCAGTGACTGTGTATTTACAGAGGGGCGGGGGGGGGGGGGGGGGTTCATTCCACAGGCCTGAGATCAGTCTCCCGTGCGTCATGCCAATCTCAGAGCGAATCCCGAGGTGTCGCCGCAGGGCTCTACCGCCCCACAGTGCATCTCTCTCTGACCTGAATATCAGCCCAGACCTGATCTTCATCTCCTACTGGCATCAGCCTGTAGCTGGGGCCCTTTCAGCAGAAAACCAAAAGTCATTCCAATGACCAAATCCACCAGGATTTCTGAAAATGGTGGCATATCCATACTCAGACCTTTATCCCAATGGTTTAAAACAGTGTTTTTCAGCGCAGTCCTTGGGTTACTTCCCACGTTTTCACTCCATCCCATCTCTGCCTGCTCCAGGTATTCAGTGCTCTTGATTGGCTGGGAGGTGGGAGGGAGCAAATATGTGGACTTTCTGGGGGTGGCTGAGGATTAGGTTGAGAAACACTGATATAAAATGTTTCAAGCCTTCTCAAATAATTTGAATCGCTTAGCTAATGGCGTAATGGTTAGGGAGGTGCATTTGTAATTGAAAGATTGTTTGAATCCCTGACCAGCAAGGCACCACTGAGGTACCCTGAGCAAGGTACCGCCCCCAATCACCCCAATGAATGAAACAAGGCATTCATGCCATGGTAATAGAGAAAGGTCCAGCAAATTCAGGAAAGTACCCTCTTCCCACCCTGAGATACGGGGATGAGAACATGCTTCACTGCCCTGCAGGACATTGGGTTACGGACTGACATACCTGCTGTAGTCACTACCCATGTTGGTGTCAGTCTAGCACACGTGACATGCATTATCTTAGCAATGCGAACCCTACAGTTGGAGGTTAGCAACTCTTTAAAAGTAAACCACCCAAAATGGGTAAGTTAATTTGGATAACTAGCCAGCATTTCCCTTAGTCTAAACATTTGGTCATGTTTTTATTGTGCAGTACATATGGGCTAAACCAAGAGTGAATTTGGGAGGGGCGGGGGGTTAAAAAAGAGCCCTATTAAATAAACTGCCGTTTCCACTCCAACAACATGCGGCTCTCGTTACTGACAAATTGAACTCCCCCCACGCCATGACACGCCCTATACTTCGACAAGCTGTTTCCCCACTTTATGTGGAGCCAGACGGAGAGTAAATCCCTCCCCCCCCATCCAAAATCTGCAGATGTGCATGGCCGGTGTCCAGCTCTCTGTTCTTTACGTCGCAGCTTGGGCGGTGGGGCTTGGTGCGAGACGATATCTAGACAGCATGTCCTTTCTGCTAAAGGCTGGTCCTACATAAGAGCCCAGGGGAAATCACTGTATCTAAAGGGGGGAGAAAAAAAACCATACATCATGAACCACGGTGATCCTCCCTCATAGGTTAAACGTGCAGCACAATGTTCTCCGTTTAAGGCGGCTGACTCTTAACCTTCGACCCGGCTCGTTAGCTAACGTTTAGCAGACCTTCCCAGCACAGGAACATCAAGCCTGAGAAAAACACAGCGCTTTCTGAAGCAGGAAGAGGATGTCATCTCATGGTTCCAATTAGGAGCGTCATGGCACCGGCTGTTTGGAATTAATTACCTAGGGCAATTACTTTTCCCAGCAATGGATGCAAAAAACAGTAAATCTCTTTGTTCCAAAGGGAAAGAAAAGCGTAATATACATTGCAATAAAATAGCACTACGCAGGACTCTAATGGAAATTGTAATGTGATGGTTTGGTAATGTGCTGCTCAGTAGAAAGATGTTGTTTTTGGTTTAATCCGTGTGCTGCAGTCTGGCTGGAGATTTCTTGCACCAAGATCTTGCAGCCGGAGCAACTTCAGAGGATCTTTAGCCTTGGAGGAGAGCGAGATTGAGTTTCCTCCAAATCCTCGACACGCATGCATGTGAGTGGGTCCGGACACCCCCCCCCCATCCCCCACCCCAGCCCACCCCGCCCCGGACGGTGCCTTGCTGTGGAACTCCGCAGCTGGAAGACAGTGACATCATCCAAACTTTGGCAAAGCTACACTGGGTTCTCTAGACCTGCTGGCCCCGGTTTGCCAGAAAGCTGTGCTTGATTCATTGCCAATCAGAGTTTCTTGCACTTATGAAGAATATAAATTAGTAATAAGCTTGGCTCTTAACGTTAATAGCCGTTTTTCAGAAAAAAAAAAAAAACAATAGGAGCAGAGGGACCTGGCAATGTTGCTGCGGAAACCATATCGTCATAAATCTCAGTCTGGGAGCCGAGAGGGCTAGAACATGATGCTCACCAAATAAGCAGTAATTGTGCAAGTGAGATGTGAACACAAGCAGATGCTGCTCTGCATTAGCACTATTTAGCTAAATAAATAGCACCGCTACTGATAGTGTGGTGCCGATTAGGCCGGGGAGGTGTGGGTGGAGTCTAAGGTTTGTGCACGCTTCCCAGAGCCCACGCAAAGCTCCGAAGAGAGGACTTGCTTGCTTTTCTTCGCACTCTTTCCATTTAACACTCAACTAGAGGTAATCGGGTTTTCAAAAAAAGAGGACGCTGGGGACAGGATGCAAAGACGGGCATCAAAGCAGTGCCAATATGCGCATAGAAAGTATTCCGTAGTGTCGAAACCAAATGTCAACATGAAGCGATGCAAAATCCCAGACATTTTCAGCAAGTTTTAGGTCTCAAAACCACATTTTTAGATACGAAAAAAAATGAGGACATATGATCACACTACCTCAACTTTCTGTGACCGAGATGCTGGTTGAGTATGTCAAGCTGTCATGTATATAAGAATACATGTATAAAGAAGGAAGCCTTTGTGTGTATTCTTATACATACGATAGCTTGTGCAGAAGCTCACAGTCTGTCCCCAAGGACAGAGTTGCAGTGTCTTGCCCAAAGCAGCCTTCCTCAGAGGTTACTTGATCTCTACTTGCCTTGATTAAGCCCATGATGACATCACCGACGGAGGACTCATGGAATGTTGCATGAGAAAGAAACTATAGGAGCCATTTTCCGTCTGTGTTTCTCTTGGCGTTGACATTGTTTTCAGTAGATGTTTGGGTTTATTAGTCTGAACTGCTGCATATGCAGTAAGGGGTAACCAGGCTGGCTTATCGCCCTGCTTGGTGTGCCTCACGTCCTGGGGCATAGCAGGCATGTACCTTATCTATTATGGCACGTCGGTCCATCATACAAACAGTCCCTCCTCTCTGGAATCTCTTTCTAAGGCTGCTGCATGGGCACCAGTGATATAGTTATGTGTGTGTGCCAGTGTCTTATTTTGGCGGGCAGGCAGGGTGGCAGAGGAGCCCAGTCCACGTACGATTATTTGGCCGATCACTAGGCTGCTTCACCAACAGACAGGCAGCACCCATGGCATAGCTGTTACAGACATGGAGATTAGATGGACCTTAATCGTTTGCCGTGAAGTTCCACAGCCTGTGTTAGCATTGTGACTGCAATTTACCAGTTATGAGCTGTGTAATCCCATACTGGTCCCGGGTTACATATTAAACACATTTACATTTTGTTTTTTGAGAGAAAGCAGGCTCAGTCAGTCCCTGGAGCAATTGAGGGTTAAGGGTTTTGCTCAGAGCCCCAATAATGAAATCATTGCGCCAAACCTGAGATTTGAACCGACGACCTTCTGATCCCAGTGTCTGAACCTGCCGAGACACGCACCGCCCACCACACTAGACACACAAGGACAGTTATGGGATGCTTTCTGTTTATGTATTTCCTCCTTTTCCACAGCGTGTCATCCTTGGATTGTTTTAAATCTTTAATTCCAAGAGGTCGGTTCTCCCACCACAGCATTCTGGGTGAAAATCTCCATGCCAGACATCTGTCTAAGGATGTTTGTCCTGCCCTGTGCCCTTTAAGTCCCATTTCCCCGCTGTGGAAGCAGGACGTAAGTTCTTCAGTCCCAGGCTGTCTGGTGTGATTTTCTCTAGGAGTCAAGTAGAACCCCCCCCCCTCCCCCATGTTTCCAAAGCACCATCCTTTACCCACAATCCCTTTCACCTATAACAGACAAACTATCTACTCCGAAACAGACACATCGATTTAACGTGCTGCATAACTGTGATAGCAAAACCCTCGCAATAAAAAAGGCTTTTCAAAATCAAGTCTCATCAGCTGCTGTATCCCACAAGTGAGGGACATCAGTGGCTCAGATCCAGTGCATCCACACCCAAATCCATCAACTGGAGGAACAAGACAAATGTTTACACTCACTCTATGTGGAAAACTCGCAAACCCATAAAAAGAGCATCCCTCAGAAAAGTCTTGTTTTCTCGCCAGTGAACTTTTTTACACACCGAAAACATTTGGATTACATAGTTGCTTTTTTAGCAATGAAAGGAAGTTAATTTTAAGAAGTATATTTCAGAGTCAGCATTTAGTTAGAGAACACATTACACCCACTCAAGCCAGTTAACCTCAAAAGACATCAGCACAGAAGTTGTCATACAGAGAACTGCCTGTGTTATTTGTCTGACCTGCAAAAATAAAACAGCAGAGTTCCCGGTGACACAGTCGTGTTCCCGGTGACACAGTCGTGTTCCCGGTGACACGGTTGTGCTGTAACCCTAACTGGTGTGGCCACATTCTGGGGCCCAGTTGCACATGGGTGTTAGCAGTGTGGCGTCCTCTCCTGATTGGTGGAGTGTTCTGCCCGCGTTTTTGGTCGTGGAGTGGGGGTTGGGGGGTAGCTGGGGGGGGGGGGGGGGGGGGGTTGTAACCCCCTTGCGGAATGTCTGAAGGGAGGGGACCACTTTTCTGGTATAAGAGCTCAGCAACAGGTACCCCTGATTTTAGAGGTTTAGCAACTTTAAAATTTTTGCTTTCACCATAAGAGTCCAAAAAACAAAACATAAGTAAACACTGGACTACTAGCTATGAATTATCTGGAAAATCCCCCAGACTGCTCTCTCTCTCTCTCTCTCTCTCTCGCTCTCTCACACACACACACACATACAAAGTCATGTGGAGGTGGGTCGCCTTATTAGATTTCCTTGTTAATTCTTGTATCCAATGATCATTTTCAGTGCCCCCCCCCCCCCCCATGCATGAGCCATGAGCAGGGGGTACTGCCCCCTGACTTACTGTCTGCAAGCCATCAAGAGCCGTCAATTAGGTGACTGTCCAGCTGCCTGCTTTCAAGTTCATTCCATGGGTATCAGGCTCTCACATTTTAAGTTGAAGATAATCAGGCCCCCCAGCAGGTATCATCCCTGGGGGGGCCTCTTTGCTGCTTAAACTAAGACGGAAAGTGAAACGCGGCCGCTTTGATGCTGCTCGTGAAAGGGGCCCCTTACCATTACATGCTGTGAGTGTCTTTCCACTGTCCAAACACTTTATTATTATTTGATGATTATATTTGGCTTTTCAGGCTCCACCTAGTCAGTAAGTGGGCTTTTTGACCCTCCTCCGAGACTCGTGGGACAAGTGTCTGCATCTGAGGGGTGTATTACGCCGATGGAGGCATCCCATAATGAGGCTCAACTGCAGTCATTCACATGAAACGAGCCCCGCCACGCTCTGCCGGTTGCTAGGCGACTTCACGGAATATACGCCCGCAGCTTGCACCGTTTTGCATGCTAGGCTTCAAATTCCCGCTCTGCAAATTCAGCACAAGCCGACAAGGCACCTAAGATCGGCCCATTTCCTATTAAACCTCTGCCTGTGTGCGATTAATTGGCAGCACACACCTACCCACCCCACTCCCCCCCATCCTAATCATGCTCCCCCTTCGCAGCTGAGGAACGGAATTAAGTCCAGGCGAGTTTTCTAGAAACTTCCTAGAAAGTTCTGAGAGAAACTCACAAAGGTTTTCCGTGCCCAAAGGCATCCTATGCTGCTCTTGATGGTTCAGAATAAAAAGTGAAAGGTAGCAACCAGGTACTCACAGCACAGCAACAAAACGCTGGCAGCCATGACGGCCGTCCATCTGCGGGGTCCATTCATTGTGCTGGCGGATGCGGCCTGGAGCAAACGAGGCGCGTGTGTGACTGGGGGCGTGCGGTGGCTCTGAACGAGGCTGGGATTTCCTCTGGCTGCGAGCGGCTCTGGCGGGATAAAGTGTGGCTCGTGCACGGGCAATTTTATAGGGCCCCCTCTGCTGCCACTTCTCCACACCCCTTTTCTAACTGGCTGCCTTCACCCTTCAGCTGGCCCTCCTTGTCAGAGAGAGAGAGAGAGAGAGAGAGAGAGGGATAGAGAGAGAGAGAGAGAGAGAGAGAGAGGAAGTGTGTGCGTGTGCGCCTGCTCATGTGCATAAGTGTATCTATGTTTTGAACCGAAATGAATGCTCCGTGATTAATACCTGGTGCATGTTTACATATATAACCGTTTGGATAAATTATCCTGAATTAGCACTGGCTCAGTTTCTGGATTCCCTGTCACGGAGCTGCAGTGTTTGTGGCAGTATCAGTAACGGCAGTGATTCTGATCTGAGCAGCGTGGTATTACTAGGTGAGCTGAGATTACACTGTTCTCACTATAGCCAGGTACACGTCTTCTGAAGACACACGCTTATTGTGAACACTAGGTATGTGTCTATGACCTCAATCTTAGATTTCAAATATTTTGCATCAAACCAAGTTAAGCACCGTGGGCTTTATTATCCTGCCACCCATAGGCAGGAACACGGTAACGTGAGAGAGTTTTGACCCAAGAACCACGGTACAACATGTAAACAGAAAGTGCGAACAGGATGCTGTCACAATAGCTTAAGAAGTGCAGAATGCAGAACAGTGAAATATAAGAGGAGCGACATAAACGCATTTTATATTAACAGTGCCGGAATGCACGTAAATAGCATTAAAATCATGCAGCACAAAAAGAATAAATACAGTGTCAATATACTGAAAATAAACAGATAAGCAATAGACTTTGATGTTCGGAGTTACGCCAGTTCACGGCTGGGCAAAAATACATGAAATACATGTATTTGTATTCCGTATCCGCCTGTTCCTGACTCAAATGGCCAAGCATAATAGCAACGTTTTTTCACGGCTTCAATGTGAAATCAAACAAAATATCAAATATTCTGAACCGCCTTAAATATATCCCAACGACTCACGTGACACAATGGTGACAGCTGAATCAATAAGTAATGTTATTTTTTTTGTAATTTAATTGACGAAATGGCTTCTTCCCTCATGTGCCAGAATGGACCCCACCTGCAGCGGCAGGGATGGTACCTGTACACAGGGTTGGCGTAGCAGTGCTGGCTGATTCTGTGACTCATGGGCAAAACTCAGGCACCGTAGTGCCCCACTGCACCTGCGGTCCCGAGATCCTCCTGTCCGCGTGGGATTTTTACCCGAGGTTCATGACGTCATGAGTCATTCCGATGAGCCCCTGGGTTTGGCCAGTTCTCTGGCTGTCACTTTAGGCGACACCTAATGTTCCGAACAAGGCATTTATGCGCAGGCAACATCTGTAACAGCTGGATGTGTCCTTGCCAATTCCAGGGACTAGCTGAACCGCTGTTTGTCTTACAGATAGCGGTGCATAATCAGATGGAGGCCAGCCAAGCCAAAGGTACACTTCTTACTCATTCATCCTTGCAGCCCGGCATGTGCTTTTACCCCTGGACCCCCAACATCTCTTCACCCCCCTCCCCCGACTAAAGCTGTAATGTTAAATTAAAGCAGGGACGATATGCTTCCACTGACATTGCAGAGGCTGGATCCCAGCTGTAGCTGAGGCCCCTATTGGCTCAACCGACAGACTAACAGCTCTACCAAAGCAGAGAACCTCTCCCCAGAAGCTCCAGGGCCTCCCGGTCTGCAATGCAGGGGCGGCATATAGGAGATATACACTGTAGGAGATCCCTCATCCTAGAAGCGTATGATGAACTTCTGTGCAAGTCAAAGTCAGTTTAAGAGAATATTCTGACGGTGCCGACTTTAAACCAGTGAACTCACAAAACGGACAGTGCCTTGTTAACGTTCAGTAATTTCACGTTGTTTTTGCTTTGTTTCTTGAATAATTTATGTAAAAATCTGCAGTGGACTGTGAGAGAAGTAGCGCATTAGCGTTTGCTCCTCTCATGCTCAGATGTTTATACTTTTGCTCAGGGATGAATAATCGCTTCCTTTCAGTCTCCCTGGGAGGGAAGAGGATGGACTGGTCGTTATTAAAGTAGAGCCCCAGCTTCAGCCTTACTGCATCGACCCCCCCCCGTGCATGAAGACAATGCAGGCAGTGTTTATATCCAGGTCACTATAAAAAAAAGGCATTATTCAAAAATAGACTTAACTCAGATTCTTGTTATTTTTTTTTATCATTTTTCTTTTCTTAGTGTTTCAAAGTTGTTTGCATGCCAGATCAAAACTGACAAAACGGCAAAGGAATGTTAATACAAAATGTGAATCTCACTTAACTCATTTTTTAAAGTGTACTTTAATACTTTTTATACTTATTTATTGATAACCTGACCTGATCCAGTTGAACAGAGCGACGCCCATCTCGGTTGTTTCTCTAAACTGCCACGTGTAGTAACTGCTGTAGTGAGGAATCGCTTCAGTCGCTGTCGATCAGATGCATCTCTATCGATGCTGAGGAAACATCGCCAGTGTGCATAAATGTTCCAGAAGTGGTTGTGGCTCAGTGTCAAACATGACATATAGGACAATATTACAAGACGCACTAGAGAAACTCTTTACTGTACATTATACACAAAACTAAAGAAGACAACTGAAATGGCAAATTTCCAGAAAACATTTCTGCATAAGAGTAATGTGTGCAAACGACTACAAAGTGCAGGGGAAAGAGTGTGATTGGATACTGGAACAGTCGGGGTGGCTGGGGGAGTCTTTACCGGTCCCAGGCTCTGACTGTTGGCACTGCCTCGGAGTCTGAGCAGAGTTTTTATAGTAGTTCTATCCCCTTTTTAGGGATTGGCTGGTGCTGGAGCAGCGGAGGGAGAGGGCCAGGGACTGGGGGCTGAACATTGGATACCCCTTCCAAACTCCCCCTACCTCAGACGTTCAATCACGCATGTTCACGCACACTATCCACGATCCTGGTTACTGTCTCCGATCATTTTGGGTGGGTGATTCCTTACTGTTTCCTCCCAGTCTCGCTTTCGCTCCCGAACGGCCTGTCATGGGTTCAGACTCGATTCGCCTCGGACGCAGCCTGAAACAACTCCTCCGTGCTGAGCTGGTCCCCCCCCCCCCCCCACCCCCCGCAAGGAGACAAAGCAGGAAAGCGGCCATCGTTAGCCTGTCTGGACGTGTTCGCTTTGTTTAATCTGTGAGCACCGCTGGGCCAGTAATAAGGACTCGGCCACAAAGAACCTTCTCTTTCTTCAGGGGTGTTTCGTGGACATGGTAACGGCGTCTCGGGAACTGGGGGCTGGACGGGTGGGGCCGGGGAGTCTCCACAGTGCTTGATCCCTCTGACCTTGTTTATTTTTTGGAGGGAGGGAGTGTCAGGGGGCAGCTGGCTCTGGACAGGGTAGGGGGATGACTGACACATGCTTCTCCGCTTGATATACGGAGGTTATATAAAGGACCTGTCAGTAACTCGCCACAAGCCACAATGTGCAGGCTGCCTAAGAAATCTCATCGTCACCCCCCCCCCCCACCCCACCCCACCCCACCATAATATCCCATGTTTCCGGCGTTGTGATTTTATTTCCACACTGAAACATAGAAGCTAACTTCTCCTGCACGTCAGAGATTAGGGAGGCCAGCTGTTAATGTGGCTTTTGCTCCCCCCCCCCACCCCAGTCTCGGTTTCCGCAGGCTGTTGTACATCTGCCTTGCGGCCGTAATTCACGGCGACGCGATCTCACGTGTTGAAGTTCCTTTCCATTCGTGCGCCGCGGCCAACAGCCGGAAGGGGGTCGGTCCTGCGCCACATGCGAAAGCTCAGAAACAAAGCTTTATTGGACGAGGTCAGGGACACTGGAATGCTTCTTTTCGCATATCCCATCATGCTCTACTTCGAAACACACAGACATATATACAGGGGCATAGGACCTGGGGAAGAGGGACAACATCTACCACCCCAATATTTAACTAGGCATTCATTCGTTCCTCCTACAAATAAACATTTTCATTTATCATTAAGTTGTGTCTCCACCAGTAGCAAATTCTCTCCTACATTGTTGCGTAGAAATGCTGAGAGCGACACTTGGGGTCTGAGTACAGGGACAGCTGTTTATCTGACACCCCTAGAGCATTTTGGCGGGTTTAAGGGCCCAATGGAGAAGTAACTATTCTGCTGATGATGGGATTCAAACTGGCAACCTTCCGAGGCCTAATGCACTGAGCCGAACACCACACTCCTGAAGGTGGTGATTTTTAGGTCAGTTCTCCTACACTGTTCTGGAACCCGCACCAGGCCCAGTTATGGGGGGGGGTTTTGACAGCAGGCAGGTGTGTATCGGCTGAGCCATTTTAGTCCCGAGTGTGTAATCATGACACATCCCAGCCTTTAAGGAGGTGGTGGAGGTGTGTCTGCTTGCCTCCTGGCTTTTATATAGATGACGGAGCTGCACCACACCATGACTGTGCTGTAATTTTAGCCCAGGTACAAACACCAGTGTCGGCCTCGAAGATACATTGGGTATTATAAACATTATCGGCTAAAGGTTAACAAACAGTGGGGTAGCGATTTAAAGAAAGGGACGTCCAGCCTCTTTGGTCTCTGGATCTGTCTCCGGTTGGGGTGGCTGATGCTGTCAGAAGGGGTCCGGACTGGGGGGGAATCCCTCTGTGTGTTTTCTTAATGCTGAGATGTTTTGACCCAACTGCGCTATCCAAAAGAAAGCTGAAATTCTCTTGCCCCAGGAAGCAGCATTAAGTAAGAGATCTCTGTGGCCTGGCGTCCATCACCTTGCCCTGCCCTCCCCATTCCAAGGGGCCACCGCTTTCCTGTCATTCTGCTCCGACCCACTGGCAGCCCCACCCCCAAATACAGGAAGCACTGGCATGCAGAAACCAGGGTTGGGACAGGAACTACCCCCCCGCACCCCCTCACACACAGGATGTAGTGTCCCCGGGCAGAGCGGTGGGGCTCCTCCTAATCAGGATGATTCCGGATCTGGCTTCTGACCAATGAGGCCCGTAGTACGGATCTGGGTGGCAGGGAACTCAGTCTTTATGGTCCAGTTCAGATCCTTAACCAAACCATAAATCCCTTGGTGGGGGTGCTGTAAATGGGGTGGAAACCCTGAATGTTTCAGGGGACCCAGATATGGGCAGCGGCCCTGGAACATGCTGGCTGTCTGGAGGTGGGGGCCTGGGGTTAGCTTCTGTCGGGGGTGGGGGCGGATTTCCAGCATCACCCCCCTATCCCTGCATGCATCTCCGGAGCACACACCACGCTAATGCGTGTGCTATGTCATGCCGGCGCGATTGTATCCTGCGTCGGTTCGCAGGCTTTGTACTCGGCTGAGGACATGATGTCACCACAGCGCTATGGCCACTGAAAATGACACCCTGCAAGAGAAAAAACACACACAGGAAACAGGAGCCAACGCCCCGAGGCAGACGGTCGGCGAGCGAGTTGGCGGCCATGTCTGCAGGGTGGGGTGGGACCCACAAAAGGCAGGGGGGGGGGCTGAATAGCACCACCCAAACACCAGTGTCTTCATGCCCGGCTCTCATGTCGCCCATATTGGCACGGTCTGCTGTTTCTGCCGTCTCTGTTGTCCTGAGACCTGAAAGCTCAATCCAAGATTTTTGATGGAGGCAACAGTCACAATATTGTCATGGGCGGGCACCAGGGGAGGGGGTGGCAAAGGTAAAAGTCTTTCGGCCGGGGGGTGGGGGGACCCCACTGTTTTGACGGGTTTCTCTCTGCTGCATGAAAACATTACAACGGGTGCTTGTCAGGGTCAGGCCCGGTTGATCCACCCTGTGTCCCTTCCCCGTTTGGCCAGCAGGTGTCGCTGGTCATCCTGTCCCTTGTGTTGTCAGTCTTTGTGTTCTTCCCAGCTCTGTGTCAGCCGCATGGCTCAATGCATTAGGCATATGGCTGCCTGTGATCCCCTGTCTTACGTTTGAATCCCGCCTCCTCTGTTTTTGTAGATTTTGTTCCCTTGTGTTTCAATTGTATCAGTTTTCTAGTCCCTGTATTTTTCATTTGTATTCGGTTTTGTTTTTTGCTCTTGATTGTGTTTTTACCTGTCAGTTTTCCCCATTGTTAGATTCTGTTTCTACTGTAGTTTGAGTTTCTTGTTTTAGTTTATTAGCTTCACCTGTTGCCTGCCCTTGTGTGTTTTCCTGATTGCTCGTTGTCCTGCACCCTCCACGATTGGTTACTTGTCTGTTCCACTCCTGCTTATCATTACCCCGCTCAGTTTTTGTATTTAAGTGCCTGCCTGAGTTTTAGTCCCTAGTGCCCTATTATTCAAATCACGGTCCTCGAGGTCCGAGCACTGCTGGTTTTCCAGCCTTCCTTTACCTGTGAGCCAGTTGTGAAGCCTCTGACCAATCAGAATCAGTAATTATTAAACTAACTACCTGGGAGAACTGAAGACAAGACCTGGATTTGGAATCGAGGTCCAGATTTGAAGAGCCCTGCCCTAGTGGTTCATGATAGTATTGTCAGTGAAGTTTTGAATATTCTGTTTGTAGCCTGCCTGTCTAGACCCTTTTGTAAAGTCAGTCTTTGTTTATTTCCTTCTGTTTCTGACCCCTCGTGGTCCTTTTGGTTTTTTTCTTGTAGTGTTCTTAGTGTTTTCTGTTTTGTTTAATAAATCCCCATTTGTCCACTGAGCTGCCAGTGGGTCGTCCACATCCTCTGTTCCCTGCCTGCACGATGCCACGCCCTCGTGCCCGAACTACCCAAGTTCTTGACAGTACCGGGATAACCAGAGTAACGTCAAGCGTGTCCCTGCTATAGCGTTACGCAATGCTTTAGGCCGGCAACTCCCAGCATGCCATTCTGCTGTAGTCTACCGCTAAGCTTCACATGATATGAGACTTGGAAGAAGAAAAAGGAAACTAGACACATCAAAAGGCTTTCATCATCACGTACAGTAAGCAGGCCCGCGATTAATGGCCGCCTTCCATCACGTCACATCTTCCTCAGTGTGAAATTGCTTCTCCTGCTGTCTCACCCTCCAGATGTTCACTCTTAACACTACCCTCTAAATGGGGTGCACCCCGGTCGTTAATAAGACCAACACAGCTAAACACACGAACACGACAGCTATACACACACCGACACGGGCGCACGCACACGTAACCCCCCTGTCAAGGCCGCCCCCGCCGGCCAGCCCTGGATGGATCTGAACTCCCCTTCAACCCTGGTCCCTCCCTTTCCCGCCATGCAGGTGGCTGAAAGAGGCCGCTTTCTGAAGCCTGTGTCTGGCTGCGATTCCTGGGGAAGCCATCTTGAAGTGATTTAAGGTGAGAGTTGCTGGTCTTTATGAATGCCTTACCGCTGCCCCTGGAGGTGGTTTCCGAAAACGGTGGCGAAACTGGAGAGGGAGGAGCTTGTTGACCTGAGGGGTTGGGTGTCTGGCCATATTTGTGCCAGGTTGGGGGCGAGGGGGGTGGACGAGGAGGAAGGGGCTTGGCGGAGCGGGTCATTAAAATCCAGGAAGCCGACAGCGGGGCCCTCGGCCTTCAGACGCCAGGCATTACAGGTCCTGTTGTCCTCCAGCAGCCGCCGCAGCTGTTGCATTTTGCATGGCTGTCTGCACATATGTGGCAGAGCCAGACGAACACGGACACGTGCAAAGCAACATGCAAGCAGTGGGTGGACACGCCAAGAGGGGCGGCCATGTTCTTCGGAAGGAAGTTTACTAATGAATGACTCTTTGTTTCTGCCACCGCTGCTGGATTTGACTGCTTTTCACATCCGCCTGTCTTCACACGGTACAGGGTCACCTATTTTGGGAAGCTGAGGACGAAAGGCGGGGGGCAGTCTGGGTGGGATCCAGTCCGCCGTGAGGCACACGTGCACAGGCACGCACTCATGCTATAGGCAGGGTAGAGATTTATATCGATTTAGCAAACTATTTCTCAATTGGTGGGTCGCAACCCAAAAGTGGCTTGGTGGGTATTATTCTTTTTTTTTCCTTTTACAAATTTTGTTAATGCTTTACTTGAAGCTCTAATCTATAATGCATAAAAATGGCAGGTATGAGAATTAATAAAGCATTACAGTATCTTAGTCATCTTCAAGACATCTTCAAGAGCTCCAATGAAGTTCTCATCAATAATGCACTAAAGATACATTCATAATGCATTATAATGGTCGGTATAAGAACTAAGGATGATTGATCTATTTACTATTACTGCAATTTTCATTTTTTGTGAAATAAATTTGGATCAGAATTTTAAAAATTTGGGTCATGACCTAATGACCACAGAAAAATGTGGGTCCTAGTGCTAAACTAGTTGAGATCCACTGAATCAGCAGACACTTTTGTCCAATGTGACATACCAGCGAAGCAGATAGTTCATCACGAGTGTAGAGTCATCAAGGACCCAGCTATGCATAAATGTAGTGAGGCTGAGCTTCCAGAGCACGACCAAAGCCAATAAATGCCTATTCATATAACTGTCAGACTGTATATACAGTGAATATACAAGCCCCACAAAGATAGGGGTGGGATTGGAACCCCGACCATACCGGCTCTCCGCTTCTCACACTTGGAGCTTTGCCTAGTGTGGAGTCTGGGATGGAAAGGCCGGATGATGCTGAGGGCGCGGCCTGGCGACACCGCTCACCGTCACGACCCCCGCACGCCTCACAGAGCACGGCCTCTCACGGCGCACTGGGATGTGAACTTTCGGCCGCACGCCATGAATCAGGGATGGTGCTCCGTGAAGGCATGGCCTCATCTTCCTGTGTTTAACTTTGGGGTGTGCTTGGCTGAAGAAAACGGGGAGATTAATCACAAATCCAGATGCCGCTGATAAAATTTCACCCCTGGATGTGGATTTGGGAGAGCTTTCATTTGGCTCATACAGTTTTTAAAGATTATTATTTATTGTTTATACGGCTATCTCCGGGTGTAATATTTTTTGTCATTCCTTTGCTGTTCTGTGAACACCATGCGTCTGCGTTGTATTATGCGTTGGACTATTCTGGTGGTGTGTCCTATTGCACCTCATCCAAATGTCTTGTTTCCGTACTTGTATATACTCTCGTTTGATGGGTGGTGTTTGCTCTATCTTACTTCTTTCTGTTATATTTTTTTTCCCGAATTTGCTTGATTTTGCCTTATTGTGACCAATTACATCAAAACAAATTCCTTGTACTAGGGCTGTATGTGGCGAATAAAGTTCTGATTCTGATCCAATTAAATTTTTTAAATCATTTTTGCTCAATGGTCTCTATGCTGGAAATATTTCCACAGCATGTATATGTGGTATTCATAACCCAGTGGTGCTACTTTTTCTCAGTTTAATACACACCCTGAGTGGTATTAAAAATACGATGATCAAAGGTCGTTTTGCCAAACGACACCCGGTCTTGGATGTTGGCTTTCGAATTGTAATAGCAGATAACACTTCATCAGAATCCCATGCGCTTCCCAGAGCACTTATATATAGTTTACACTCGGGGGAGTGAATCTGTAAACACAAGCGTGTAACTGCCACGCTTGACTTGCCGCAGGCACCTTACCTGGGCAAACTCAAAATCGCTTAATTGTCCGTGAGATCCTCAGAGCTTGCCGCGACCCCGTCCGGGGGCAAGCGGCCCGAAGATGGATGGGATTCTCAGAGCCTGTGTTTGTAAAAGAGGTCATGGAAGGCCTCGGAGAACAGGCACTGGGGAACAGCAGAACCGTAGAGCACATATGGCAAGAAAACAAGAGGAGGGCAGGGGTGCAGATGGAGGTGCAGACTGAGGAACAGCAAGACGACAAAGGGCTAAACATTAAATTAGTGACACCAAAGAGATCACCTTTAACTGAAAAAAGGCTTAATTTCTATTTGCACAAGTGTCCTAGAACTCTTTAATTTTTACAGATTTTTCCTCCTTTTTTGATGCATATATGCAGTTGAGAGTGAAGGATGGGGTCTGTGCAGCGGGTCAGTAATTCATCCAGTGCCCCAGGAACATTTTTTTTTTTGGGGGGGAGGGGGTGGCAATGTGGTGATTAAGGGCCTGGCTGAAAGGCCCAATGCACATGCCATTATCCGGTTGTGGAAGGGATTCAAACCAGCAACCTTCCAATCACAGAGGCCTAACCCACTGAGACACACAACTGTAGCTGAAAAAAAGCTGGACATGCAGACAATGTAAGACAGACCTTTAAGCGAGATTTTGGTCATGTGTGGTTCTGTGTCCATGGTTGGAAGGTTGCTGGTTCAAAGTCTGTGTCTGGCAGAGTGTTGTCAGTATTGACCCCTTAAGTAAGGCCCTTTATCCCAACTGATCTCAGAACAGTGGTTGGCCCTGCACTCTCTCTAACCCTCATTTGTATGTCACTTTGGACAAAAGCGTTCGCTAAATAAATATAAAATCATACTAACCACTGAAGAAGGTTTTTGTAGGAGTCAGCATCGAGTTCCCAGCATTCCTCGCTGCATAGGTGTAGCCACAATGCTCTGACGTTCAGAAACTCCGTCCCCGAGCCCGAGACTCTGTTTCCTTCGTCGGAATATCGCTTTCCGTACCAGGCAGGGTTCAGCTTGGACCAGTAGACGTGGGCGATGGCTTTTTTGGCTACGGAGCCACAGTGGTCGTCCCCGGCCAGCTGGGAGGAAGCGCTGCAATGTGTGCAGCCATCGGCCAGGACGCCGGGCTGCACCGCCATGCCGCGCTTGGCCCATAAAGGACAGCCCGTCCGCTTGTTGTCTTGGACATGTTCACCATTGTCTCTTCCAGCCCTAACACTGGGAGCCAGCAAAAAACCTCATACGCTGCCATTTGGGATGGACAACATGAGCTCTCACCATACACTCTCATCCGAAGCTCGTCAGCCATCCATTTTCAGTCATTTTTTTCCCTTTATCCAAGCAGTCATGGAGTTTTTTTTCCCAGAATGCTGTTGGGATGTTTACAGTGACAACCACCCCCAACAGTGACATGTCACTAGGAGATGGGGGCGGCTTGGAGAGATGCAGAGGCACATGTCAGGGGGGCAGTTGCTATACCAGGTAGTTTTGCTCCTGTTGTTTGACTCATTACATGCCATGTGAACTAACACACGTAGCCATATAGGTACTCCAAAACTATAAGTTTTGCAGTGGTCCTTCGTATTTACCAGAGACTACTGCAAACGTCAGTTGAGCGTAAGCTACTGACGTATGGATTGCTTTATTGATTTCTTTATTGGAGCACTGGGGCTTTCGTTCGTCAAAATTTTCATTGTTCACTGGGTGTGTGACGTTTCACGGGATGAGATAACTGTTTTCGGAGCTGTGTTGGCGATTTATATGCGGAGTTTCAGTGTTTTTTTCTTTTAAACTGTGCATGCATTTGTGAGAAAGCCATAACTTGCTTCGCGGAGCTCCTTCTAAAATCAAAAGAACTGCGCATAATTCTTGATATGGCCACTAGATGGCAGCACGACACAGAGTTTTGGCCTCGCGGCGTATCACAATCAAAGGCTGAGCCTTGAAACGATCCTATTGACCTGCTCCTTTCTGCCTCCAAGTGGGATCGCGTGGAAGAATAAATGTTTCTTAATCCAACTTCAGCCTTGGTCTTGTAAGCTGTCTTAATACATATTTTCAATGGTTTTGTTATTACTCCTTTTCAAATGAAGAATGCTTCCAGTTCAAGGCAGTGTGACGTGACTGCAGCACAATAAGGTCATTTTTCTTTGTTTTGCATGCCATAAATATTATTTTATCTGAGCGAGAAGGCACTGGGTTCTGTTGGATGAGAAAAGCCATGGGTCCTTTTGTCATCTGTGATTATGTCTGTCTTTCTGCAAGGCTCAAAGAGGGACAACGGTTGGAGTCAGACTAAGTGAAGCAGACGCAGATAGGGGGGCCTGCGATGGTGCTGACCAGAAGCCCTGCATCATTAGTGAGCTCGGAACCTTCTTAAACGCCCTTGGGAGTTGTAGAACCATACTTTTAAGACCTCAGGAAGAGGCTACAGGCTAAGGCAGTTAGACACCAGCTTGACCTCCAGCTACTTCAGTTCTCTAGATACCACAGCAAGCGAAACGGAAACCAGTGCGGTGCTTGAATGCTGCACGTAGTGAGGGTGTCTTTGCTTTCACAGACGTCCCTCCGAGCTGTTCTTGACATTGCGTGCTTGCGCTACATTGTTGTCAAGTAAAAATATTGAGAGGATCTGTTGCTAAGTGTGTGTTGAGGTGGGGGGGAAGGGGGTTGAGATTCTTACCCCAGGTTTCCTCTGATGTGTTGCGCTGTGTGCTCGGAGAGGCACCGAGGTCTTCCCCATCAAATATTCATGCCACAGTAACTCCAGCCTTAAATAATTCTCAAAGCTCTGCGCCTAAAGCCTGCCCTTGCTACCCCGGGCACGTTCGGAGCCGGACAATGGATTCATGAGAGCAGAGAGCTGGAGAGAGGGAAAGGTGGGAGGTAGAAAAAGGTCTCCGGTCTCTCCGGGATTGGGGGAGATCTGCATTTGCACCCGGCTGATGCAGAGGCATACCTTCGAGATCAACATAAATTAATAGGGACAGGATGCACGCTGCATCTCTTAACTTAGCTAAATGGATACGTTTATAAGTGATTGAACACGGCTAAAGAAAATGCAGGTAGGGGATTTATAATGAGCACAGACTGGGAGATTTAAAGGCACCTCCTGCGGAAGCAGCATCGGGACTGAGCTTTCGCACCGCAAATGCGCATATGGCTGAAACTCGCGGAAATGAGAAGGAGATTTTCCGTGAGGCTTTTCCTGGAGGAATCAGGCGATCTACTCAGAGGAGAGCCTTTCCTTTCCATTAGTGTGAGTATTGACAGAATCTGGGACACTACGGAGAAAATGAGGCCCACGGGATTAAAATCCACAGCGCTGGCTTTCCACAGCGGCTCTGATGAACACGCCAGTTGAGGTATTACTGCCAGGCTTCCTGGATTTCATCACCTGGGAAGTCTCACCTGACTGGAAGCTCACCTGCTCAGCGTCTCAGCACCTCTGGGGGTCCAGGCCCAGATCTGTTATTGTCTGATGCAACGTATACCAATGACCTTTCCCGGGAAATATGCGGTTTGTCCGAAACAGATCATTTTTGGCCTAGTTGTCTTGAAAGAAGGTGCAGGCTAAGGATTTTTTTTTTGTACTTTTGGGGGTTGGTATGAGGAATGATGCAAGTCTGAAATGATTATCATCCATGAGGGGTGGGAGCCCAGAGACTGGAGCTGTTCTGATTGGCCCCCGATTGAGCCTGGGGGAAGGGGGGTGCAAATGGAGTTTCGGCAGACAAGTTTGGAGAGCGCCCCCTCACCTGCACCTGACTGGTGCTGTGGAAAGACACATCAGCGTTGGCATGTTTTGGCCCGCAGGTGGCTGAGGAGCAGGGAGACACATGGTATCCTACAGCTGCCCAGACTTTCGGTTGCCACGATGGCCCAATGCCAAAGCATAATGTCGCTAAATGCCACCATCGCCCATCCTACAAAGCCTTTAAAGATTATCCCAGTAAAGACGGCCAAGTTTGCTTCAGTCACTTGCTGCACCGGTGAAAGTAGGTTGACAGTGTGTGTTTTTATTCGGTAGGGAAGCTGCAGCTTGAAAGGTTGTTTGATAGCCCTTTGTTCCATCATAGCAAGTCAGGCTGACTGCGCCCATAGTGTGCCAGGCCTTACCTTAGGCATCAGAGAAATGCCTGCACGGTTTAAATGGGTTATGTTGTAAATCCTGACTAAGGGGCAGCTAAAAGTGGCCCTGGGCTTTGGACAGCGGCCCCCGAGTGCCCCCTCTGCTGTCACTCACCTGTATAAAGCATGCCATTGGCTAATGAAAAGGTTGCTCCCTCTGTATGAATTATGACCCTTCTTATTCCCCACCACACCTTAAAAAAATCATAGAATTGCCCCTGTCTAGGCTTGGCACGCGTAATCACAAGCCAGGGATCATGCATGTCAAGGAAGGGTTGAGCCTAAAGAGCTGACCATGTGTCTCCCCCAGCAGTAACCAGGATGGAGGTGATGGAGCAGATAACAGCAGTGGTGGGGGACCACAGGAGGTGGAGTAGAGAAAATTACCCCATCAGAGAGGTTGTTGCCACTGGGGGTCCTGCCTGACATGTAGGGGGTCTGAGAGCCTGGGGGAGGCTGTTAACCATGGGGGTGGAGGGTCTTTTGCATGTGTGGGCAGCCCATCAGGGCACTGGCTACATCTCCTGGATGGATGGGGCAGGTACACCAGATGACTGATGCAGGTACCCTGGATGGATGGGACAGGTACACCAGATGATTGGTGCAGGTACACCAGATGGATGGAGCAGGTACACTGGATGATTGGTGCAGGTACACCAGATGATTGGTGCAGGTACACCAGATGGATGGAGCAGGTACACTGGATGATTGGTGCAGGTACACCAGATGGATGGGGCAGGTACACTGGATGATTGGTGCAGGTACACCAGATGGATGGGGCAGGTACACTGGATGATTGGTGCAGGTACACCAGATGGATGGGGCAGGTACACTGGATGATTGGTGCAGGTACCTGTACACTGGATGGATGGGGCATGTTCAAAAGATGTTTAGGGAAGATGCACATGAAAAATATTTTCTATGTTAGCACAGTCACTCTATTAATGTTTGTGTTGGGCCGAGGCAGGATGGGGGGTTTCTGGATACTCTCATGGACTCTCAAGGAGATATTTGACATAGGTGCAGAGGAGGACAGTCTGCTCACCACGAACATTAACCTGGATCCACATTTAAACACAAACTTGACTTTCCCTAAGGGCATACCAAGGACTGCATCATGATATAATGATATACTGAGGCTGATTATAGTACAGGAATCAGATCAGTTTATTACTCAATTAACAATTTTTTATTCAGGCAATCAAGTACCTCTGGTGGCTCCATGGTTGGGGTTATGAATGCAGCTTTCGCATGATATGTAGGTTACATCCAGCCGTCCGAGAACCTGCAGCTAGGTTAATTGGTGTCTTTAAGTTCCCTGTAGTGTGTACATTTATGTGCACTGCTTTGGACTGGCACCCCATCTACAGTGAACCTCTACTGGAATAGGTTCCAAGGCCTATTCTGTACCTATACTGACTGGGGCTTATACACAGCAATCACTGCATTTTTCTTCGGTGCTGAGCTGCGAGTATAAATAGAACCTGTAATCAAGAGCATTAGCATCGTTATCTTGGTAACCCGCGGTGACACGGTGCATCAGCGGGTGGCCGCGCCTCACGCCTCACACCTCGCACACATTGGTAGCTGCTGCCAGTTTGCGGTTTGACGTTTGCATGCGCTCCCTATCCATGTGTGCTCTGGGTTTTTCCCACCTTCCACAGACCTGTTTCGGCAGAACCGCCATTGTCTGTTTGTGGCTCGGTGGGTTAGGCCGCCATGCTCGTGATTGAAAGGGTGCCGGTTGGAATCTGCTTCTAGGCAGAATAGCCACACGCCCGTTGAGCAAGGCCCTAACCTTCCTGAAAAATGCTCCTGTGTGTATGTGTGGATTATGTTTATATTACATTGTGGGGACCATTTTTCAGGTTCCCACGAAGATCTGTGAAAGCAATCATAAAACTAAAAATGCCAAGATCGTCTAATTTGGTTTGGTGACATGGTTAAGGTTAGGACTCAATAGGGGTTGGGCTTAGAGTTTTCCCCATAGAAATGAATGGAGAGTCCCCACAAAGGTGTGTGTGTGTGTGTGTGTGTGACTGATAGTATGTCCTGAGACTGACTGGCCTCCCCCCTCTCGTAGTTTCTTAGGACCAGATCCAGGCGCACAGCAACCTTGTATTTGATAAGTGGTTCTGGTGGATGGATGTATCTGCCATGCAAACTTGTTTATGTGTGAACAGAACTTATTGTTCTGCCCCTGTTTACATTATACGTTCATTTTTGAGGAAGGATGCCTGCTCAGTCAGAGCTGAACCTACTGTTTTTTCCATAAAAACTGTAAATATTTAAACATATGCAACAAGCATTAATCTTACAGAAAAATAGAGAGCGTACATCTTCAAATAGAAGCTCTCCGCTTCATACCTGATGAAACGATTTTCAGATCTTCTTACTTTCAAAGTTCTGCACCATCCGGAACCTACGCTACTGTACATGATTGACTACAAATTGAACTAATTAGGCCAAGGTAATGGGTTACAATTAATACGGGATGTAAATGTCCCTGTGAGCTTTTTTTTTCCCGCTGGAGACCTGCTGTGATATATGACACTAGCTGGACCATAAAGTTCAGCAAGAGCATAGACGGATTACTGCATAATTACTTACCAGCCCCATTTCGGCCTATGGCAGAGACCCAGGGAGAGGTCGTTCTGACAGACAGAAGGTGGTGATCTAGGAGGCTTTCAGGATGGAGCACACAGTCATTAGAGGCCCTATTTTAATATCAATAATGGGAAGTTTTAAAGTCCAAGGCAGGGGTCTCAAAATACCAGCCCAGGAAACAGTTCTATCCAGCCTGCCGGTTTTGTAATCATCATAAAATCCATCCTGCCGATTGATTGATCATTTTCCAACATACTTTATCCAATCAGAATGCAGCACTTTCCTGTCATACTATCATTTACAGATCTGTTTTTTTCGGAAAGTGTAATATTTTTGGCATTTGTACTTTTCGTGCTAAATGGCTAAAATTGAGTTTTACGACACGATAAAGGTGGCACGCGAGCACGCACATTTTTAGGTTTATAGGACAGCTAAATCATCTAAATACTGAAATAGATTTCAATTATCCTAATTGGTAACAAGAAGTCAGCCAAAAAAAAAGCGGTGGTTGCCCTTGACCTGTAAGCACAGCTCCAGGGGCCCGGTTCTCCGCGCCGGCGTGCCCATTAGCCAGCCGATATGCTAATGCGGTCGACAAGATTAGCATGGGAAAGCACGGCGGACGTTCCCGCGCCAAGATGGATGGCAGCACTTTCGGATATTAGCCACATCGGTTATCTTATTACCGCGGGGCCCCAAATACGGGTGCGTGTCGATGACGGGGCTTTAAAAAGCGTCTCCTGAGATCGACCAGGATTAGCCATGATAAACAGCCGCCTCCTGCCGACGGTGGCTAAGAGAGGCTGCTCCACCCTGGGCAAGGGCAGGGATACGGTCAGGTTAGCTCAGCTATTTCCACTGATAGCCCATTTGCTCAAGCTACTTTCCTGGAAATAGTCATCCTTTGGGAGTTCGACAGTTGCTTGGGGCCCGGTCTGTACTATTCACCGACACTTCATAGCGTGTCATGTCTGCCTGTCCACGGACACTGACTTTAGCCTCTTGAAACCCTTAAATTTGAACAAGCACCCAAATTACAGTCATTATTTTGATATCAACGCAACTTGGTGGCTACAGTTATAGACTGGTAACTGATCAGCAGATGTTCCCAAACCAGCAGAATTTCCATCCATGGGTTGAGTTCATTTTGTAATAGTTACTGAACTAAGAAAGGCATTTCCTGCTTTTCCGTCACAGTAATGAACAAGTAATTAGTGTCCCTGTTAACAATTATACCAAATAAAGAAGGCATCTCTTAGTGAAGCATGAAATCATTTACCTACCCATTCTGGAACTCCAAGCATTGTTTTTTTTAACCAGTAAAGTTTATTTATATATAACAACAGTACAAAGTGAATCCTTGGCTTGCAAAATAGGTGTGCTTCATATTTACAATAGGTACACAATAATATTATAACAAAACCAAAAAAATAAAAAACAAGAACAACTTTTTTTAAATACTTTAACTCTCTTACAATTTTCACAACACTTTTATAAAACAACAAGAACAGACAGCCATTATTATTATCGTTGTTGTCATTATTATTTTCATTTACTATAATAGAGAACTCCAGTGTCTACAATGAGTGAGAAAACAGAAGGATTCTGCTCTGTGTGATAGGAATTTCTTTCTTGGGATTTTTTTTCGCAGACGACAATACAGAATTAAAAAGTGCGAAATGAAACATCTCTTTCATTCATCTGGTGTTTATCCTTTTTTTGTTTGCGTGCCTTTTGAGCAGTGACAGCAAAAAACATAATCCGAGAACTGAAAAGTCTGTGAATTGCCATCCGTCACGATTGACGCCTGCCATCCCGGGCGGAACGTCAGGAACGGCACGGTTTTTGAAAATCAAATCCCGCGCCGCGGAATCTCAAACATTTGACGTTAATATTCCCCATTTTCACTTTGTCGAAATGGAAATCGCCCCACGGTCTATGTGTCCAAAGTGAAAGACGTGAACTGAAGTCTCATTTGGAAGAAGGTATTCCAACAGTGACGATACCAGACATGAAGACGCAGCGAAAAGGGGAAATATTCTCCTTTCTCATTGTGTAGCCTTTTAACCACATTGGAACGGAAGCATTTATGTTTTTCAAGTTCAGGACCACACAACGGCAAAACAGTAACAGTTTTTCTCAATCCATGCAACGCTTTCATGTCGAACAAAGATCTCCATACAGTACTTAAATCAGCTCCTTCGCTAGATGATCATTTAACAGGAAAGGCCTGCTTTATATTTAAGAAACACTGTAACATAAAAATGTTTTAAAAAAAAAACAAAAAAAAAAAACTGAGGAATTCTGCTGATCTCAGCACAGCCACTGAGGAATCAAGAGCAGTTAAGTGCCAGGCTAGAGCAGAGCAGGGAACGAAAGACAAAAAACAGGAGGGATGGACCAGAACCCAACCAGACACATACAAATAGTATGTTCTTCTGCTGGAGTGCATGGTCTAAGTGGAAGCAGAACAGGACCGGAGACACCATTTACCCTGGTCACCTAGCAATGCTAAGGTGGTCAGTGTGTGCCTGTGGCCCTTTAAGACATCCCCTCTGAAGAGAGGGAGCGACGCCGCCCTCTCTCACACATCTTCTGCACAACATGCAGCTTTCTCTCCTTTCCCTACAGATATAATATTTTGATTCTACAGTTAACTAGAGTCTGTGGTTCCGTCGGTCCTTTTCTCTCTCTAATCATACATTTCGTCATTAAAAGTGTCTTTTTGAGGAAATTACTTGAAAAAGGAGAGTGTCGGACTTCACAGTGCAAACCTACCCTAGCAGAACAGATGGGTTTTTGTACCAAACTCGTTAAGCGTTCAGATATTGGGCCTAAGGCTGAGGGTAGCATAAGCACCAAAAACTCCCACAAATGTCATCCACAAAAGTTCAGCACGCTTATTTAATCCTACTAATTTCAAGTATTTTTTCATGTAAAAGATACCTGCAAACGTGTACCGGTCTGTGCTAACAGGTGAATTCAGAAGAATCTCTTAACTGGTTCCAATTAAGATGACATCACAGAGCAGACCACTGTCCTAATTATCAAATGAACTTCCCTTGGCCCCTTGAAAGCCATTTTTCTCTGGGTAGGAATATTATTATCATTATTATTATTATTACTATTATTAAAAAAAAAAAACTCACTCCGGTTACCATGCATCACCCTTGACATCAATCACCTCTATGAGCCATGCTTGCAGTCAGGATATTTTCCATCAAATTGAAAAACCCAAGACTACAAAAAAAATATTTTACAGACAATCTAATGAGTTCTTCCTGGCGCTGCGGCATGGTAAACGAGACAGAGGGCTTGCGGCCCCTCCCTGGCCGTGTACACCCACCTAGCGCAGAAGAACTCAACTCCTACGTAAAGCATTAACTGACACAGAGACACCATCGTTTGGCACTTTGTTGGACCGTTGGAGAGGCTGAGATCCTCACTGTGACGTGAGCCTGGCCCTGTGGTGGACTGGGCCACCGGCGGGGAATCGGGATGCCTTTGGCACTACTGAAATGGGAAGTAGGTGGAGAGACCAACAACAGCATTAGCGTGGAAAAAATAAACAGGAAGATCTTGGTAGGATTACAGTCTGTGGCCGGGGAATCCCACCTCTCACCCGCATGGGACTGTGGGGGACGCCACCAGTCTTCAGGGAATGTTAAAATGTTCAAATAGGTGGTCAAATTCAACCTAATTATTATTATTATTAAATAAAAGAACTCTGCCCAAAATCAGTGTGTTTTGGCAAAAATAAAATATCATACACGGTCCAGGTATGGATGGAAGCAGCTTGCTGATAAAGTGTGTGACTTCATGCCACTGACTAGATTTTATCTCGCTCCTTCTGTGACAGAAAGAGCAACAGCCGTTTGTTTACACACAAGGAAACAGGAAAGTGTCCACATTTGTACATTCACATATAAGGTGAAGTTGGAACGTACACCCACTGACGGGATGGCTTCGTTTCAGTCGAGGGGAGTCTTTTTGGAGACGCTTTGTGATAAGCAAGAAGTCGGTGGTTGTTGTTCTCGTTCGTAACCGCAGCCATTAGCTGGAGCCATGACACGGTGCTCGATAGGAGCCAATCAGCTTTCAGTGGGACTTTCTTTACTTGCCCCTTGATGCAGTCATCAGTGGTCCTCCTGTTGGGAAATCACGCCTGCTCATCCGACGTGTGGGAAGGTGCCAAGCGAAAGGGAACGCCTATTTTCTCTCCCAGTGACGCCCTTAGACTGGACCACGCGCACAAAGTCACAGAGCAGCATCTGTCCGCGTCAGTCAGTTCGAAGAAACAAAATGTACACATATAAAAATAAAATCCGGAAGTACCCGGGATATCTGCAGCTCGGGAGTGAGGCGGGCGGCGTGAGGGCAGAGAGCCTCTCCTCTCACCTGCCGACGTGGCTGTCTGATGGCAGCCATGTTGGCTTCACCCGCAGCTCGCTTCTCCTCCTCAAAGTTGCTTCCTGATGTGTCCGTTCTATTTTTTTTAAATCCATCCCTTCATCTTGATACTGTTTATAGCCTAAATGGCCCAAACAGCAAGCTCCCCACAGCCTGGCTGAGATAGCCTTTAAATGGAAACTTATCGTAATTTTTACGGAAATTAAAGCCCATTGTCAGTGATACTCCCTGGCCATAATGGGAGCTGGGACTCAAGCGGGTTGCGGCTGATGGTGCGGTCCAGTCCTTTTATCGGGGGGTCTGCTGGTGCCCTCCCTCCCTCAGCTCTCCAGGGACATGGCGCCGATGAGCTGCTCCACCTTGTAGGCCAGCCGCTGCTTCCGGGCGTGCTCGTCCTGCTCCAGTGCTGCCGTGATCTGTGGCACACAAGAGAAGCTAGGCTAAGCTAAGACCCAGATGCTAAGCTAAGCCCATAGGGCTAAACTAAGAATGCAACACAAGGCTAAGGATGTGCAGCTAAGTTAGGGATGCAGTGTTAAGCAAAGGCCTGGATGCTAAGCTAATCCTATAGAGCTAAGCTAAATATACAGCACAATGCTAAGGATGTGAACCCATGGTGCTAGACTAAGGGGATGATGCTAAACTAAGCCCACTGTGCTAACCTAAGAACACAATGATAAGGTAAGAGGCACAAAGGAAACACTAATGTGAAGCCTGTCCTGTCTTCTGTTGAGCCTGCTGCTAGACACAGATAACAGTGATACCTGCACGACTTCATCCTAGTGCGAGCAGGATTGTCTTTCTGCAGATATGCACTTGAGAAAGGAAATGTAATCAATGTCAAAGAGACAAGCCAGGGCGTCGTTACATCACTCCCGTGGTAATACTCCTGCACTATTCGATCCGTGCCCTTCTGTTCCCGCACAACGGTGGCATTTGTCAAGCTGCATTCAAAGCTGGGCCGAATCTCCTTTTATTCCCTCTAATATGACGTCTGAAGTATGAGATTGTTGACTGTGTGACATCCATCCATTTCGATGTTTTCCCATAAGTATCAAAGAAAAAAACGGCAGGAAACAGATCAATAAGGACAATGTGGAGAAGTCGATGGCAATGACTCCATCCTGACATCAGCCCAGTAAGGCAGAGCTGTCATTAGCTTGACAGCGCACCCCTTTCATCCTGTGTAAATCCTGTGTAAATCCTGTGTGCGGCTACGTCACTCTTTGGCTTCAGCGTGATGAAAGAGGGGCGGCAGGGGTGTGTGGCAAAGGATGCCCCTCATTCAGGGCAACGGCATCAGCTGTAGTACAACCTCCCCCCACCCCCCCCGTTCCCTTTCATCTGCTAAAGTGCTCTCGCTTGCTGATGCCGTCGGGTGATTAATCTGTCCTGCCATGTGCAGGTGCAGCGTGTCCCTCCAGCTTCCCCATCTGCTGGCGCCCCCTGGAGGTCGGTGGGGGAACAAATGAGCCCGACCAATAGAAGCCCAAGCTGTGAGAGGTATGGAACGGAGTGGGCGGCTTATGGAAGGGAGAAGCACTCTGAGTATTGGAAGACCTGCATTTTACACCCAGCCTGATGCAAAGGTCGAGCCGATGGCTCCTGCGAGAAGCCCTGACGGCAGTTAAGGTAACGGCTGCATTATGGGACTGTCACGGAGAGTGCGACCAGAGGCTTCCTCTGCATCTGAGCCACAACCTGAGCTCACCTTCACTGGTATGGAAGTGGGTCGCAACTTGGACCCGCTGCTTCACCGCACCGCTGTTCCGGCTGTTTTACTAAGCTTTTCAGCTTTCCAGACCTGGCCCAACTTCACATATATCTTTTGCCCGTCTGGCCTGTTGCCTGCGGTCACATGACCGGCCCGCGCCTTACCTCCTGGCTGTATTTGCTGACGTAGGAGTAGATCTCGTTCAGGGCGCTCAGCATGTTGAACTCGGAGCAGTGCAGGCGGGCCTGCTCCGCCAGGTAGGCGTTCATGTCCTGGTCGCTGATGGCAGGCAGCCGGTTGATGTCGGCATAGTACCTGGGGGAGGGTGGGGAGGGACACAGGTCGGATGCACATCAGACAGGGTCACTGTGCCTTTAAGCATTCTACTGGATCCAGTCAGAAAGCCTGTTAAGTTAAGCTTATCCAGAAGCTTCCAGTGCGCTGGTCATTACAGGCAGTCATTCAAGTGGGTTATTTACAGTAAATATGTAAGGGTTAGTGCATGCCAAGCTGTGCATTATACGTTCTTAAACACAAGGCTGTAGAGGCGAAGAACCACCCGACGTACAGTGGAGTACGTTTAGAAATGTATAATGAGCGGCTTGGAGTGCATTAACCAACTTATATCATGGTTACCACACATTTGGCGTACCTAAAGACAGTTTCATGTGTGCATTTATTAGTGCAATTACTTTATTCTGCCAATGATGAGATGTTTCGGCTTAATTTTCCTTTAATTTCAAATTGCATTCTATGTCTGGAATTTTAAGTAACGTTAGTTAGAATTCAAGATTATAATAGCACTTTTATTGATTATTGTGATTTGCCTGGCTGAGCTATGTGTGCTGTTATAGAAAATTAATCGACAATCTTCTGACCAATCGGATTCGAGTACCAAAGGGCGCCATGGTATAAATTCAAGTATGGCAGCCCAGTAGGTAACACCCCAGAAATGATCTTGTCGTCATGTGATCTACCAGCCGCCTCTCATTTTAAGGTTGTTTTGAGCTGCATCGGGACACACAAAACAACAGGGTCTTGGGGCGGCATTGGGTCAGAATTGGGACAGAGTCTCGGGGCAATATCTGGACAGAGTCTCAGAGAGTACTGGGACAGGGAGGTATTGGGATAGGACCTGTGGCAGTATTGGGATAGGGTCTCAAGGTGGTATTGGAACAGTGTCTTGAGGCGGTATCAGGACAGGTTCTCAGGGAGGTCTTGGGATAGGGTCTTGGGGCGGTGTTGGGACAGGGTCTAAGGGCGATATCGGAACAGGATCTGGGGTGGAATTGGGATACGGTCTCAGGGTGGTACTAAGATAGGGTCTTGGGATGGTATCGGGAAAGTGTCTCAGGGCGGTATTGCGATAGGGATTGGGTGGTATTGGGAGCCACTGTACTGAAAAGCCTCACCTCTCCACCCAGCTCTTGTAGTTGGGGATGTCCTTGGCATAGAGCAGCTTGTTGGAGGGGGAGTCCTTGCCCAGTCGATGCTCGGAGGTGGAGCAGGAGTCCATGAAAGTCTGGGCCACCACGGAGAGGCAGGCGTCCGTGATGCTGCTCTTGTGGATGTCGAAGACAAACTGTGGGTTCTTGATCACATTGACCCAGAAGCGTAGTGGGAGGCTGTAGGAGACGTGGTGGGGAGGGGGCTGTTAGTAACCCGGCGGTGGGCTGCATCATATTAATGTGTGGACAGCGCAGCGTAGCAGAAGATGGGACATGTCACAGAGTCGCATAAGATACAGAGCTGTTAGCTGTTGTGCTTATATCATTATAATTATGCTAACAATGCAAGAACATGGAAAAATGAACCCGAACACTAAAGGCAATTAAATGGGATGTCTTTTGCACGCAGTTTCCAAGATGGCCCCACATACCAGTTGCTCTTCCAGGTGTGGCGGACATCAGTGTCGTGGATGCCATGACGGTCTGCCTGCTCATCTAGGAAGTCGAACATGTACTTGATGGCGAGGGGCAGGGCACTGCCTCGGTGCACCGTGCTGAAGAGCGTCTCGAACAGGTCATCCACAAACTTCTGCAGCGTGCCCTGGGGGTGGGGGAATCAGGACAATAACCAGTAAGCCAGGGTGCTCCTGGCCATCTGTGGGGGGCAGTAGCCAGCCGGCGTTGTTTATGACAGGCTAACGTATCCTGTTCGGGGTGACTGGCACTGGCGCCAATCCCACAATGCACTTCTGAGATTAAACTGCCCTCTAGCTTCAGCAGAAGTAATCTCCATGGGAACAGGGCAGCGTCAGAGGCGGTACCTTTGTGGCCAGCAGGCGGGTCAGGTAGATCTCGGACACCATCTTGCTGCCGCGGTCGCCCTCTTTCTGGTCGCCGTGCTCGTGGTTCTTCACCAGGTGCCAGACCTTGACGCCGCTCTCCAGGTCCGGCGTGATCATGGGGGCTCGGGAGCGCAGACTGTCTGGGCTTCCCGTATAGCGGAATGAAGAGTCTGTGGGGGGGAGGCCGGGATGAATGTGAACTCAAGCAAAATGACCCAGAACCCCCTGAGAGCCCCTGTAACTTTTTACTAAGCACAGCCACGTAAAAACACATATTTTTACACACTATTTATATAATTTTTTTTGGGAGGAGGCAAGGTCACCCCAGAGCAACTAGGGGTTAAGGGTCTTGATCAAGGGCACAATGGTGGAATCACTTTGCAGACCCTGGGACCGGAACCAGCGACATTCCGATCACAAGTACAGGAGCCTAACCCACTAAATCACACACTGCTCCCATAACACATAAACACACACACACACACGACTCACTGGGTAATTACACTCATTCCTCACGCACTCATTACAAAGCTGGGACCCCTGGCACGTCTCCTCTATGTCGTCCGGAAAATTAATGGCTTCACATTAGTTCCACCACGTAAGACAACTGCAGAGCCTGATAACTCTTATATTTGCAGAAAAGAAGGAGCATCACTGGCAGGCGGTTTATATAAGAGTGAGGCCACAAGGGCACTGGCCTGCTCGCAGTTTAGCTCCGCCCACGACAGCACGGCCCTGTCATGCCCCTCAGTCATGCATCTCTGCTCAAGCAACGGGACGGATAAACATTGTGCGAGTGACACATGACACGTCTCCCTCGCAGACAGCGGCGACCAATCAAAAGGCTTCTTATAAGCGGGGGTCTCCTGCACCCCCCACCCCCCCAGCCAGGAACCCTCACCAGATCCTCCTCGCCCACCAATTAGTGTCCCTTTCCCAGAGCCGTCAGAGCCCCTCGTGGGATTGTGGATTTTCAAAGGCGAAGGTCTCGGCGGCGGTCGCTAGGGAAACGGTCCTGAAATGAGGGTTCGATGTGCCGGACAAATAGGGAGGGAACCGAAAATCCACCCTATGAATGAGGTATTGGCCTTCTCCATGGGGTGCTCGTGGTGTTGCTTGCGGGTGGGGTGTGACGCGTCCATGGCAGGGGGGTGGGGGAGGATGTCAGGGAGTCACCCTGGCACAACTGCACCCCCTGTGTCTCACTGCTGTGTGGTACACGATGCCAGCAGATCCAGAAACACGATGCCAGCAAATCCAGAAACATAAGGCCATATAAATAAAACAAAAAAGCTGGAGCACTTCTGCCCCCACGTCCCCTGTACAACACGGACGTTCACAGCACTGTAAAGATTTACGGTGGAATGATCTGGTAATGGTATGAATGATGAGAGCTGGTTTCACCAGGCGTGGTTCGGCCGGGCACCGCACTGCCGCTTGGTTCATGCCCCCCCCCCCCAGCCTCTGCATTGCCCCCCAACCCCCCACTGGGGTCGACTTCCTTTTCAGCTTTCACTCCCGCCATGCGTGATTCGTACCGAATAATTAATGATTGTCTCCGCCGCCCGGCCCCGCTAAGCACGGCCCCGCCGAGGGAAGCGCTGCGTGTCAGACCATCGCGGCTTGGCTCCGAGCTCGCTGTCGGAATTATCTTTATCATTCTTAGCGGGAGAAAAATAACGAGAAAGTCGAAATCAACACTTCCCCTCCCCCCACCCCCGCGGCCTCCCTCGAGCTTCAGCCGGCCAAGACGCAGCCTGCACAGTAAACTGCAGCACAAACAGCACGGGGAAGATGAAAGCAAGCTTCTGCCATGGACAAAAACAAAACAAAACAAAAAAGAGAAAACGAATGTGACCAAAGAAATCGGAAATGAATATAGAACTTCAAGCTGGTCCCTCAGGGACTGACCCAGGATCAGAATCCATCACAATTCAGCCCTGCGTTGGTGGTCTGGGACGCCTCGTCGTCCACCAGGGGCAGCGCAGCGTGGGAGGTGGACACACAGTGGGGGGGTGGGGGTGGGCTCGCTCACCGTATCTGCTGATGGAGGTGCGGGAGATGCTGGCCGTCGGTGGGATGTTGTAGGACGACGTCTGCTTGGGTACCAGTGCCACCACGCAGCGGTCAGATACCTGCAGGAGAGGGGGAGGGAGGGGTGAACTTGGGGATGGGGGGGCACTGCTGTGTATGAACACCGGAGGGAAGAAGGCGAGGAATCTGTCCAGAATTTTCCATCGCCAACGACACGAAGCCACCTGAGATGCTGGGAAGTGGCCGTCTTCCGGTACCCAGGATGCGTCGATGCTGACGTTACAGCCGGGCGTTGCAGCACCATCCTTCTACGCCCCGAGTAAATGTTCCTGTGCCTTCATTATGTGGCTCCGCTTTTAACACACGACATCTTTTGGGGGGGGGGGGGGGGGGGGCGTAGTCCACGCCATTTAAGCCCCCTGGTGCGAGAATTTTCAGGCCTCTCTGATCTCGCTCAGTAATCTCCCCCAGTTGAAGTCGGAGGCGGGGGGGGGGGGGGGGATGGGGTCATTCTCAGCACTCCCCAGGAGAATCGAATAAACCTGAGATTTTCACATTAAAGGGGAGCCTCCCAAAAAAAATGCAGTGGTCCCACTGTGCCCCCCCCCCCCCCCCCCATCTCCCCGCTTTGCTCAATGAGCCCCGACGCCCCCACCCTCCCATTACACGCATGTGACACGCTCGGAAAAAGGCAGCATTTAACATTATGAATGGCTCCGCTTTCCTACTTTCGCCGCTCCAGCTTTTTGGTGCCCCTCCCCTCCCCCCACCCTGGTCTAAACCCTCACCGCGCTATTTATTTCCCTCTTGTGGGGGGGTTTCTCTCTCGTCAAAAAGGCTGCCATATCGCTGCGTTAACAATGGCGGAACTGAGAAATGCTAATGCACGTTCACAGCGCACATGTGACTCAGTGCGCGTGCAGGTCTGTGTGTGAGTGTGTCTGTCTGCGTGTGTGTGCTGTGTGTGTGTGTGTGCTGCGTGTGTGTGTGAGTGTGTGCTGCGTGTGTGTGTGTGTGTGTGTGCTGCTGTGCTAGGGTGCATGTGCCCAGCGACGTCACTGTCCCTGAGCAGCCCGCTTAATGAGAGCTGCATCCCGGCCATACTGGGCAGACGTGCCGCCAGTCATGTCCAACAGCCCCCATGATGTCATGGCCCCAAGTCTTAATGGTCCCTGTATAATTAAACACGGCAAGGAGGCCCCGTGACGGGAGCCCGGCTCGACAGCATGCGCGGCTCACATGCATCCTGCGCGTGGCGCTCTTCCCGGGGCACACTCTCCCTCTCTCCCATGCTGTCCAAACCCCACACCTGCACATCACTGCTTTGCGTGAAGCCTTCTGAAGACTAAGGGGCAAAAGGTCAGGCCCGGCCCAGAAAATCCACCTGGGATATGGGGGGGGGGCTTCCTTTCCATTCATTGATGAGCCCTGGCAGCTGTTAACCCGCCTGGCTGTTGTAAGAGTCTCCCTCGATGGCCACACTAGGGGGCACAGGTAGGAAGGTGAAACTGGCTGATTGAGGAAACCTGCCTTCTTCCCCCCCCCCCTTTCCGTGCCCCTGGATAAAACCAGAAAAGACAGGGGCAGGTGCATTTGCCCTTTCCGGAATGATCTGTAGCCACGTGCGATAAGGCTCGGCTCGACGAGCCAGCAGACGTGATTTTCGCCGTCTCTGCTCCTCTGTCCCCTGATTGGTATCGGAGCCGGACCTCAGGTGCACTGTGACACAAGGGTAGCCACATGAAACAGCAGAGGACAGATCTGTAGATTTAATTCAGTCCTAGTGGCTGGGTGGCTCAGATGCTCCCTCCGTGAAATGGCGTCGGGTCCTGCCTTCGCGGTGTGCGTGTGCAGCTGGTGTGTTCTTGCGTCGGACGGATTTTCTCTGCATACTGCAGTTCCCTCTCCACCTTCAATAGACACCTGAAGACCCACCTGTTCCATGAATTCCTCTACTAGCCTGATGCCTCTTGACGTTCTTACATTGCACTTCTGGCCATTGGCTAGTCTTACAAGGTTCTTGTTTTGTATGTTTATTTATGTTTATCAATGTTAGTTGGGGTCTTAAAATTGTATAGGTTACATACTGTATTTGTTAACAAATGTCCCCACAGTGTGATAAAAACCTTTTTTTAAGTTGTGGGGACCAACTTTTCTGAAACTGTTTATTCTATTCAGGGCCACAGGGGTCTATAGCCAATGGGCACAAGGCAGGGAACGACCCAGAATGGAGTGCCAACCAATCACAGCGCACACTCACACACCATTCACTCACACACCATTCGCTCACACACCATTCACTCACACACCATTCACTCACACACCATTCGCTCACACACCATTCACTCACACACCATTCACTCTCACACCATTCACTCACACACCATTCGCTCACACACCATTCACTCACACACCATTCACTCACACACCATTCACTCTCACACCATTCACTCACACACCATACACTCACACACCATTCACTCACACACCATTCACTCTCACACCATTCGCTCACACACCATTTGCTCACACACCATTCGCTCACACACCATTCGCTCACACACCATTCGCTCACACACCATTTGCTCACACACCATTTGCTCACACACCATTCGCTCACGCACGCATACCTATGGAAAATTTGGTAACTCCCATCAGCCAATCATGTTTTTGGACTGTGGGGGGGGGGGGGGAACCAGAGTACCTGGAGGAAACCCCCACGATGACACAGGTGGGGGGCAACAGCGCAAACCACTGTGCCACCCCAAGTGGGAGCTCACTTTTCTAAAAATATATCACTAGAATCAAAAACCTAAAAATGCCAAAAGAAAAAATTACTTGTATTTTGTTTGGTGACTTATGTTTAAGGATAGAGCTGGGTATTGGTTAAGCTCGTCATATTGGGATTGGGGTTTTGCACATAGAAATGAATGGACGGTCCCCACAAAGATATGAATACAAATGAGTTTGTGTGTGTTTATGCACGCGTGTGTGTGTGTGGTCAGGAATCACATCCAGGCTGTACCCCCCCCCCCTTCCCGGGACGGGCTCCAGTACCAAATACCCGCTTCTGCATGATGGATGCGATCCAGTCCTGACTCCTGTGCACAGGGCAGACTGGAGTATGTTTGTTTAAATTTGGATCTGACGGGGCCTGCAAAATGCAAGCTGGGCTTTGTTTGGGGAAGCAGGATTTAGCCCCTCCTCCCCACCACCCACGGATGCCGTGTGACTGATGTTCAGGCTTGGCTCCAGCGGAGGTAGAGGGCAGCAGTGCTGCCAAGCGGCCGGCCTGACAAATCCCGCGCCCACTCGCACGCCGCCGCTCATTAGCATAAACAGATGGCCGCGTGTTTGATGAAGGGCTTGTTTTCCGCGTCAGAGCCGTGTTACACTGAACAATAAAACAAAGCGCCGCATATAAAAACCAGGTTCCTCGCCGCCGACGTAGCCGGCTTCCTCAAAAGCAGCTGTTAGGCTGCTAAACTGGGTAATTAGGCGGACGCAGGCCGTGCGGCTAACATTAGCTACCTGCGCACTCGTCCGCGAGACCTTTTTAAAGCCTCCCTGCTGCACTGAGGAATAGTGTTTGGCTTATTATTCAGAAACGGGTCCAGGATGTCTGCTGTTAGCAAATGAAAACACACCAGCTGGCTGTTTGGTCAGTTGGTGCACATTATCCACACAACTGCTTATGATATTAGTCTGGAACCCATCCTAGCAAGATCACTCTGGATGGGATGTCGGTGAATCTCTGGACACACGTAAAGGCAAATCTATGCTTGTTTTTAAGATGGCGGGCATTATATTGCCCGTAATCCATACAGAGGGCCAAACCTTCTCATCAGCCAATGGTATGTTTTGAATCTGTGAGTGACAAGGGAGAGGGCACTCCTAGGGCCAATGGGCTTCCAGCTGGGGCCAGTGCCCCTGTGGTCCCGCCCCTGTATACACCCCTGACTATGGCACTGGAGGTTGTCTATTTTCAGACTGTGAAGAGTAGCTGGTGCAGTTTGCGACTACTGCTAGTAATCCACTGCACAAACCCTTATGTAAGTCATAAGTCGGATTTACCTTCCCATACCGTTTGAGGCACCTTACTGCAAAAAACACATAAGCCAAAAATTTTGTATAGGTTCATACTAAAGAGCACTCGTTAGCGTAAACTCTAAGATATTTTTTGTCTGGATTTACTTAAGCACGTAAGTCCAGTGTCCCTCTTCCATCACTTCCCTCACTTTTCTTTCCCTTTTTCTCTCCTTCATTTATGTGTAATATACCTGGGATCACACCCCCTTTCCAATAATGGCCTTCGCTCAGCGCCCCGTGTGGGAGACTCAAACCTTGGGGTGTTTAGGACCCTGCGGATGTCGTCCCGTTGGGTCACTGCTTTCCCCTTCCTGGGCTGTGGAGGATTTTTGGCTGCGGACGAAGTGCGAGCCGACAGCATCGGCGAGAACAGCTTCCCCGTTTGTGCGACAGCAGCTTACTTAACACTAATTTGAAGGGAGATTGTTAGCGGCCCGGAGCTGTGAAACCGAGCAAGATGTGGGCGTCTGACCTGGGGTCACGCGCCGCAGGTGTCACCCCTCACTTCATGCCCTCAGAGCTCCCGGCTCCCGTGGTCCTGACTTGCGACTGCCCACGCATTTCCCCTGAACCTTAACGCTGGCCTTTTCCTGCCTGCTGTTACAGAACCAGGGGCAAATCTAATATTTTTAAGGTGGGGCGCATGAGAGGGGCCATAACTCATACAGAGGGGCCAACCTTATCATTAGCCAATGATATACAGACGCTCCTCTACTTACGAACTTTCAGACACACGAACGAAGAGGACTGTAAGTCCACAGTGTGTTCATTGGGCTCCTGTTTCCTGTCCGCAGCATCAGTTTGTTTCCTGCGCGCCTATTCCGCCTAGTACGACTTCTGGCCGCTACTCCCACCGCGCAGCAACATAGCGTGCGAACTCCCAGCATCCTAGTCCTTTGTACTTGCGTATACGCTTAAGATGATGTTGAATAACGACTTACGGACATTTAAAGTTACGAACGGCTGTTCGGAAAGTATCTCATTCGTAAGTAGAGGAGCATCTGTATTTTAAATCAGTGATTGACAGGAAGAGGGACCAATCACCTACGGACACTGGCCCCAGCTGAAAGGTGATTGATCCTAGGAGTGTCCCGTCCCCTGTCAAACACCAATTCAAAACATACCATTGACTGGCACCTCTGCATGAATTATGGCCCCTCTTATGCCCCCCCACCTTAAGAAAATCCTAGAATCAAGCATCATACCCCCACGGTACACACACACGCACATGTTCGCCGATGCTTTATTTAAATTTCTAATCTGCTTTGCCTATCTCCCATGCCGCTCAAACCTTGAAATTGGAAATTCACTGAATCTAAGCACTAGGGCTTACACACCCCCCAGCCCCCCCCCCCCCCCCCCACCCAAGGTGTTCTAGATTCCCCTGTAATGCCATTCATCGGCTACAAGGTTAACAGCCTCACCTCCGAAGATAACAAAAGGGAAAGATTTGGCGGTGTGTGTATGTGTGTGTCTGGGTGGGGGTGGGGGGGTGTGTGGGGGGGACAAGGAGACTCACGAAAAAAGATCAAAGAATCCTTGACAAGTCAAGAGACTAATCAAGGCGGGGAGATAAGAATCCGGGCCGGTCGGACACTCGGTATTTCATATCGCCCGTCCTCCGACTGGGATTAATGACTTTGAAGATTCCCTCGATCATCAGGCCGTGTCACAGAAGTGATTGAATTAAGATATAAATGCTGGCGTGCTGAGGGTCTGTTGATGCTTTTTTGGGTGGGAATAAAAAGGTGGGAATTAGCATATCTACACAAGAGATCGTTTCCAAAATAAGGGAGCTACTGCGGGTGGTGGTGGGGGGGGGGCGATTACTGGGGAAGCTCTACAGTTTATTGCTGATCCAGCTGCTCCCCGTTTTCCCGCTTGGCGTATTCTGCTTCCAAATCCACCCCCATTCTTCCCTCCCTCTTCCTCTCTCCCCAGCACCTGCTCCCAGCACCCTCAGTTCCTGCCATGGGGCCATCATGTCTTGCCAGTCCCATCTACGGACCCCCCGCCCCCCTTCCTCAACAGCCTTTGGCTAATGGTCTTAACAGCCCGGCAAGTTCAACTGTTAGAGCAGAAGACTCAGTCTCAGGGTTGTGGGTTTGGGTTCTAATTCGGGAGTCGTAAACTAATGACCTCTGGGATCAATAAAATATTTCTGGAAAACATGAATGGATGTATGAAAACTTCCAGCACATGTTTACTTTTTAATTTCCTTGTGCTCAATGCTAATTTTAATCATCAATGTTTTAGGCTCTTGAGCAAAGCCCTTAACCCCAGCTGCTCCAGGGACAGGTTGACCCTGCTTTCAATTGCAACCCTGCAAGGAGACCCCTGGAAAAGACCCCCCCCCAGCATGCTAACTCCCTTCCCCAGCTTTCTTGAACCCCCCCATACCTTTGGGAGTCAAGCAGCATAAGGGAGCCACTTTTCCAAAGCTAAATGAATCAAGAACTCTTAGAACCCCTAACCCCCCCTCCAGGGTCCCAGAAGCCCAGTGCAGGAAGTGGGATGTAAACTTGTGACCCCCCCAGAGGCCGAGAGGAGCTGCTTGGCTCCAAACGTGGAGCTGAGTGTGGCTAATTGCCGCAGTAACAGGTAAGAGAGCAGTCCCAGCGCGTAGGACGGGATCAGTTATAGATTCCAGGAGGGTTGGGGTCACCGTCGGCCACATGGGCCTGACTTTGGAGAGAGTGTGAATCATACTGCAGCCCCCTTGGGCACCACTTCACAGAGCTTTTGTCCATCTGACAAAAAACACACCCACTGTTTTCGGCAAGCCTGGGAGGAAGACCTCAGCGGGGCTCGTCAACCATCTCAAGTTCACGGTAACACAGCACCAAACGCCACACTCTGTTTTTACACTTTGCCCAGTTGCCAGCACCAGACGCAGATTCTGACCTTAACAGCACTCATAATCTGACACTATAGCATAATTACTATCACTTAATTTCAGGAAAAAGCATGACTTTCACGATTTAAGGCTATAAAAAGACCCAGCTAATAGACAGACCTCAGGCACACGGGCACTCAGCATTCACATCCTTCTGCTTCGCTGACACGCACGTATTTTTGGCATCTATACTTAAGAGAATTAAGTGTGACATTTTGCTCAAGGTCTGAGCGGCAAAGATCTCTGTGGGACCTGAACCGACAACCTTCTGGTTTAGGATAACACTCGCCACATGTCTTACCGTTAAGAACTACAAAAGGCTACATTGTAGCACCTGTTTTGATCCCGGGTCTCAGCCGATTGGACCATCTGCCTACTGGGCCACCTCTGCTTGGTAACCATGTGGGCGGGGCCTCTGCGTTTTCCGGAGGCTCACCTGGTAGTGCAGGAGGGTGTTGAGTCTCTTCCAGTCGTTCTCTATCTTGGTAGTGATGTCTTCGTCTTGGAGCACCACCCGTGCCAGCCGGCCCTGGCGCCACTCTGGTGGTAGACGAGGAGAAGCATTGGGTCAGTTCCGTATTGGGTCAGAACCCACAGAAACCAGTTAAAGCAAGGTATATTACATCAACTTTAAAAACACTAAAAATTAGACAGCAGATGGAGTGATTACAGGATTTTTTAAGGTGGGTGGGGCATAAGAGGTGCGTTTATGCAGAGGGGGCAACCTTATCATTAGCTAATGATATGTTTTGAATCAGTGATTGACAGGGGAGGGGGCACTCCAGGGGCCAATCAGCTTTTAGCTGGGGCCAGTGCTCCTATGGCCCCGCCCCTGTGCTAACCCTTGCTGTACATGGCTTGCCCATGCCGTGGTGAAGGGGCTGAGGGGTGTATGCATACGTTGGATAACAAAAAAGGAAAACAGCTCAGTAGAGGGGGGAAGAGAAGTGGAGTGGCAGATAATGACAGGATAACGAGGACACTGATGGAAAGATGGCAGGCGGCAGGCCCCCCTGCGGACAGTGATCATCGATTTTCTCCTCTGTTGGCCGGACCTCACAGCTCTGCCAGCCACATGGCCTCGGCCCTCCATCGCCCTGGCGCCGCGACCTCCGAGGACCGCATCTCCACGGCAATGGAGAGACAGAGACACTGTGGGGGACGGCACGCACGAGCAGAGAGTGCGGAGACGAGACAGGCACGACGGTGGGGTGCCGGGGGAAGGGAGGGGGTTTCTTTTGTTCCCTGCTTGTTTCTTTCATGATCCCATTGAAGAGGGAGATAACAGCCTTGGGAGCAGGGGGATTGCACTGGACCAGGGTGGCTAGGGGCGCCCATGGTGTTCCTGCCACCCGCTGACAGGCCCATCTGCCGGCCCTTACCTGGGTCATGTGGCTCGACCCGAGAGTCTGGGTCCGCCCCAAGCCTCTAAGCGGGGACGGTTAGCAGTTAGCAGTTAGCTGCCGTCGTCACAGCAACTCACCCAGGTCCATGTCGACGGCTCGCGGCCGCTGCGAGTAAGGCATGTTCTTGTAGACGGCATCCAAGATCTTCTCCTTCACCTGAGTGATGGTGTCGCAGTTGAGCACCTTGACTGGGATCTCGGGGCTGTTCTCGTTCTCGGGGTTGACACAGTTCAGGATCTGGGGAGGAGGGAGAACGGAGGCTGTGAGGGAGTCCTCTAACGTCGGGGTCTAAGAGGCTATTTCCGCACATGCGGGCTTCCGAAAAATCTAATTTCACACTTGCGGTGGGACACCAATTTCCAGTTCTGGCAGGGTATTAACAAGTAATGAGCCAAATTTCCCATCAGCGCAATCAGTGCCGTGTCATCTCGACACTGTCTGACTGTCTGAATTCCCTGCCCCCCCACCCCAGGTATTCCCGGCAAAGGAGCACAATGCCCATCATGATGCTGGTTCCACACAGACCAGAAAATCAGAGCGTAAGGTGACAAGGACAGCCGTGTGGTTTTTATTTAGCCCAGATTACAGGACGCCATACTTCGCTCTCCTATCCATCCGTGGGATTCCTCTCCTCCTGGCTCTGAGCATCATGGGAGGCTGCTGTCATTAGGCTCAGAGTTCACTGTCAGGTTATCCCCGGTGGTCTTTTTTTAAGCATAGTGGACCGAAAAGACGACTGACAGGTTCTCTTTTCTTTTTATGGCTTTATTTCTTGCTGCCGTGAAGATGCTCCTGAGAATCGAAAGGCTATTGTTTGTGTCTTGCTCGTGAGAAAAAAGAGCTAAACGCGGAGTATCAATGAGCTACAGAGACGTAGACAAGGAATGCTGGATATTTGCTTCTCACGCAGAACCATTACGAAAATAAATTGCTATAGTTCTTTTTTTTTTACAGTATCAGTATTCATTTGGAGCCAAGCAAGCTTTCATCAAAAAAGTGAGATTTACAACTGTGATTTATTTTCTTGCAAATAAGTAATATTTAGTATACATATTAAAGAAATATACTGGAAAAGACATTAAAAATAATTAAGCAAACGTTTATCACGAAGTCTAAGACACATTCTGAATTGCTTCCCATTTTCATCTGCCATAACCTGGTTACCCCAGTGACCTCCAGCCAAAGGAGAAATGTAGAATTACTTTAAAAGTGTCTCCCACTGACATGTCTCCAACACAAAAGTATCTCCTAGAAATGTCTCCCACTGAAATGTCTCCAACTCAAATGTCTCCCACTGAAATGTCTCCAACTCAAATGTCTCCCACTGAAATGTCTCCAACTCAAATGTCTCCCACTGAAATGTCTCCAACTCAAATGTCTCCCACTGAAATGTCTCCATCACAAATGCATCCCTAAAATACCTCCTGCTGCAATGTCGCCCAGTACTTGTCTGATAAATTTTCTTTGCATTGACTTGCTTGTTTTTAACTATTCTGATAAGCAACCAAAGTGCAGGAGTATTTATATGAAGGCAAATGTATGCAGAATGGGTCTATGAACATGTGTTTGTGCTCTGAGAGCGCACATGTACCAGGGTCTTGTACTCAATCTGCTGCCGGATGAGCTTGTCCTCGCTCAGGGAGTAACGAGCCTCGCCGGTGATGGCGTCGATGGGACCTTTCTCCATCTGCTGCTTGATGGCGCAGTATAGCATGAAGAGAGGCTCCCCGGCGCACTCCTGTGGGGGCAGAGGTGTGACTGATGCTTCAGCAAAGACACACCGAGGCTTAAATAAGGCCTCAGGTTAACACACACACACACACACACAGACACACACACACACACACACACACACACAGACACACACAGCTTGGTTACCTTGAGGAACTTGTGCAGCAGGAAGGCGAACCAGTTGGTGAGCATCTTCTCAGCCACGGACTCTGTCCTGCAAGCACAGAGGAGACTCGTCACCTCAGAGCCCCGTAACGGAGAGCCAGTCCCAGCAGCGGGTCAAACTGCCAGCCCTCGAGGCACTCCCAGCAAGCGGGTTAAACGGGGTGGGGGGGGGGGAGGGTTACAGCTTTCCGGCCTGCCAAGTTTTATTTCTGTTTCTGTGCTGACGCAGGAGTAACCAGCATCTTCAGAGACACTGAAGTCATATTCTCATGGAGAGAGAGAGAGAGAGAGAGAGAGAAACAGGGATGGAGGGATGAACGAAAGGATGAACCGGACAGGTGTACCAATTACAGGGCTGTGCGTTGGCCTTGAGAGCACCACCAGGGGGAGATACCAAATAAAACCAAACAAAGGAAATCCTTCTCCTCTTCACGGAGGAGGAGAGAACAAGCAGGACACCCCCACCCCCCCTCGAGTGGGGAAAGGGCTTGGTTTGCTTGAGAAGAGGCCGAGACACAGCGTGGTTAACGAACATGAAAAATACATGAAAGGGTGGCATCAGCACCGCTGAGGATGGGCCGGGCCTGAGCGGAATACCAACGCAGCTCCGTTTCAGGACGTGGGGCTTGGTGCCGCCTCTGGAAGGCTCCGCTTCCATCGAGACTCCCCTGTGTGTGCGGCCCCGCCCCACCAGAGCCCCCCAGTGCCGCCCCTTCGCCTTCACCGCCGACTCGGGGTGCATGCCGGTAATTTACTCAGCGGTGCGCTGAGAAAATGACCCTCTCATTGCGGGCGGAATGACTGTGATTATGGCAGCGAGATTGAGGCTTGGGCCACTGAGAATGGTGAAAGGGGATTAGATTAGCCGGGATCTGTGTAACAGCCTTAAACATCGGCCCGGTACACGGTGCTCCTTAACTGTGTGCCACTCGCCGGAGACGGTCGCCATCGGGTTCATAACGACTTACTCGTCATCTGTGATGAGACGCCGTCCCTTTAAGAGACGCAAAGCAATTGAGACGCCATTTCTGAGCAGATACCATAACTTTGTTGCTACAGCAGTTCCTTGTGAATAAATGTAAAAAAAAAGGGGTCTGATACGGGGGGGGGGGGGTTGATGTACAGAACATTATCACTTCATTGTTTTGTTCTGGAAGGGGGGAGTGTGACTACAGCCTCTCTTCCTCCTGCTCTGGAACCTTCACCCCCGACCTGCCCAGACGCTTTCCTAGGTGCTCCCTGACCTTGGTTTTTAAAATGACACTTTTAAATGTGTTTTAAATGCTCCAGTCGGCCGTGGCCTCCCTCTCTACATTCCGAGGTGTTGCCCATTATTCCATATTTTTGGCTGACAGCAGTTAATGGAGACTATTAAACAGTTTAATAGGCTCAGCCGCTTCCAAAATCGGATGTCCAATAAAAACCTTTTGTACAGGCTTGGGCTCAGGCTCACTAATTTCCCATGTTTTCCTGCCTCCAAAAGCCCCCCCCCCATGCTTTTAATAGAGTTTCATTAACAAACATCAGCGTTTCATTACCCGGTTGCGCATTAGGAGCGCGTTTTTCCTAATGCCGGCAAACAGGCAGGAACGGCGTTATGGGAAAGCGGCGGAATGCGGCGCGGAGGAGCGACGTGCACACAGCGACACTCTCCTAATAGCCTCACTCCCCGTCGCTCTGGATGGATGGAAATCTCATTACGAAACGCGGAAGGTAAAAAAAAAAAAAACGCAAATAAGAGTGAAAAGCCGGAGGCAGTGGAAAGGCTCTGCTGTCTGCTGCCACTCTGCTGTCTTAGACTGGAGAAGGGAAGGGCGAGGGAGGGGGAGAGAGAGACAAAGAAGGAGAGGGAGACAGAATGATCAGGACAATGGACAGAGAGCGGGAAGGGGGAATACACATAGAGGGAGAGAAGAAGAGGGACAGAGAGACAAGGAGAGAGAGGTGTGGGAAGCAGGGGATACAGAGAGAGAGGGAGAGGAGAGGAGAAGAGAGAGGAACAACCAGAGACAAAGAGAAGGAAAGGAAGATGAACAGAGACAGAGGGAGAGACAGAGAGACAAAGAGAAGGAAAGGGTGAGAGGAGGACAGTGAATGAGCAGGATGGCAGACAGAGAGAGGGAAGGGGGGAGAAACGGAGGGAAGGAGAGAGGAAGAGGGACAGAGAGACAGACCAGGAGAGGGAGAGGTGCGGGAAGCAGGGGAGAGAGAGAGATGGGGAGAAAGAAGAAGAGGGAGAGAGGGAGGGGAGAGACAAAGAGAGAGGGACAACCAGAGACAAAGAGAAGGAAAGGGTGATGAACAGAGACAGAGGGAGAAAGAGACACTAAGACTAGAAAAGAAAGATAGAGAAGAGCAAAAAGGAGAGGGAGAGGGGCAGAGAGTGAGAGAGAGATAGGGAGAGGAGGACAGATAGAGAGGTAGAAAAGCAGAAGGACAGATAGAGAGAGAGAAAGCAGGACCTGGATCGATTTAACACATCGCATAAGCTGCTCTCATCTCCGGTGGGGCGACGGCCAGCCCACAATGCACCAGCTTCTGTCTCCGGAGCATGCTCAGATCTCATTATAAAAAGGTAGACGGGGCTGTCTGTTTGTGTGGCACTTGAAGGCACCCTCATATCTCGGCGCGGGCTTGGCTCTGACAGAGCAGAGAGGCGTGCGGGCCTCGCCAGTGCCGCGGGACGAGGGGAGGGGAGGTTTAGCGGCGCTGCGGGAGAAAGGACCAGAAGAGCCGGGTGGTATCCCACTCACAGGGCCAATTAAAGGCAGGACAGGCGATCACAGAGCACCGGGCCTTTGCGTCCACAAAAGGCCACCCAGGGAAGAGCACTTTCATTCTCACGGAGCTGAGCTAAGCCTTGGCATCCTGTCATCCCTTTAAGGGGCCTTGGATAAAACAGCACATCCAGAAACAGGTCTGTGCTGGATTTTCATAGCTATTAAGCTGAAGAAGACACAGGCCACTGATCCTGAGATGCGCTCCCTAGATCTTGGTGAAGGCAGCCTTCGGTAAACAGCCTTTGGTCAGAACTTCTCTATTTGGGCATGGCTACCTGGTGCAGCTTTACAGTCCATCCCCCATAATAAGGCCATGTCTGCCCTTTTTGTGGATAATGATGATGGAGGATCAGGAGACAGGGACTGAAAGTGAACGGCCACCCGAAATGGGCAGAGGCGCATGGCTACAATGTTAATTACCGGATCACCCATTGCATAGCTAATTAATGGATACCAGGGAGATGGTGCCCCCCAGTGTGATTGCCCTCCATCCTCAGTATCCCACTTCCTCAATGGTCCAGCTTCCGAACCGGGACTGTTTGAGGGATGGCATCAGGCTCAATTCCACGGTGACCCTCCCCTCCAGGGCAATGGTCGGTATGTCCTCTGGTACTCGCTCTCACCACTGTTCAGGCTGAATAGGCATTGGACCCCAAGGACCATGAGCACAGGTGACCAAATATTGGCTAGAGGAAAAAGTCAAACCAACATGGTCGACTGGCCAAGGATCTGAACATATATGACCCCCCAAACACACACGAGGATTGCTGCCTCAGTATGTAGAGTGACAACTGAGACAAATGGTGTTTCTGAGTAATAATTCCATCATTTTTCCACTTTTCCAGCCCTAAGCACCCCCCCCTCCCCAATTCCTCCTCCAACTGCATCCATTGCTGCAGTCATCGTCCTGCATATCCAGGCCATTTACCTTTATTTAGCAGATACTTTCTTCAAGAGGGACATATAGTACAGAAGGCAGAGTCACACAGTCCCTGGAGGGTTGCAGAGCTTTGCTCAGGAACCCAATGATGAAATCTGTTTGCCAACCCCTGGATTTGAACTGGTGACCTTCAGGTTACAGACACACCATCCCAACCTGCTGAGCCAGACACCATCCCCACAGTTTGTGCTTAAGACCACATACATCTTCTGCGGTGTTGAGGACCAATGGCTGAACCGTCCCTAAGGGCCACGCAGGGCCAGTTCCGCAGACCCTTACGGAAAGGATTCTCGCATGCAGGGCTCACTCAAGGGGCTTCGGGTCTCCGGCTCCCCGTCAGAAAGGCAGAGAGATTCCAGAAAGCGAAGGGAGGGCTGGCCATCGTTATCCCCCTAAGTTGAGAGTTGCCATTGAGATGGGCCGCATCAATCACTCCCATGGTAGGTTTCACTTCGGGGTTACGCTCTTTTCAACAGCAGGAAGTGAAATAGAGGAAAGTTAAGCAAACTTTGTGTGGGGTGAGGGGGGGGATCACAGTCAAAAATCGGCTCCACCTGCATCTCACAGGAATAATGAGACCCCCACCTGGGTCACAGGCCGGAGCCGTTAAGTGATCCCTCCCTCCCTCCCGCCGATACCCAGCCCTCGGCTCCCTTCACCTCGGAACTTTCTCTCCAGTGGAAATATATCACCATCTCCGGTTGGGGCCGCCAGGGCACCGGTAACTGGGCGGTAATTGGGCTGCACAGCAGAGGCAGAGAGGCCCACCCCCGCCTTATGAATTGAATGGTTCTGACCCACAGACCGCTGTGTCATTTGTATGGCTGCGAACTGCGGTGTCATCCAGCGATTCACCAGCCGAGGCCAAAAATCCCCCCTCATCGGGCGCCAGCCCACCGCTCTGTAACCTCATCTGGCTGGCAACGGCATTTCAGTCCGAAAGCTCCTCGCCCAATATAGCTGAAACGTTTCTCCTAATGACTACCCTCCTATCTGTCATGCTGTGAACCTCCAGAGGACCCGGACACCTGCAATCAAGCTTCCACGGACAAAGAGCCCGTGAGACGCAGCAGAACGCAGTACTTGGTGATCCGAGTTTCTTGGCCTTCCGTGGTCAGTTAGGCCAGTGTTTCTCAACTGGTGGGTCTCGGAACCAAAAGCAGGTCAGTGGGTTGACTTCTTTTACCGTCACCACCCCTCCCCTCACAGTCAACAACTTTTACCATGAATTTGGGTCATGATTTATTGACTAAATGATAATGTGGGATCTACTGTAAGGTTAGACCAGTTGATAAAGACCAGAATAGGCTCCTCCCTCATCTGGAATAGGCACCTCCCCTTTCAGATAAGCCCCTCCCTCATCGGGATTAAGCTCCTCCCCTTTATATTAGGCTCTGCCCCTTCATCTCCCACCCACCCCCCAGGGTGCAGACCTTCGCAGCAGAAGCTTGGGATGGTTCTTGCTCTCCAGGTTCTTCTCGATGAGGTCGGAGAGCAGCTGCTTAAGCACGTCGGTGGCGTACTCCAGCCTGCCCTGCAGGGCCGTCATGATCAGCGAGGCCACGTTGCCGCGGTCGCGCATGGAGAAGGAGCGCTGCAGCTCCAGCGTGCGGATGAACGTCAGCAGGAACACCTTGTTATTGATGAGCTGGGCAAACAGCTTGAGGGCCTTCTCCACACTCTGCTGCCCGTTCCCGGACACCTGCGGGGGCATCGGACATGGGGGGTGAGTCACGTGATGCACACCGTCTGGGATTCTCGTCAACTGAGCTCTCCTGATCCCCAACGTGGAAAAAAAAATCAAAGGCTTTGGAAGGAACATCAAAGACAGACGGCAGCGATGCAGAGGGACAGGTGCAGCTCCCCATACGGAGCAGGAACAGTGGCCTCCGTGCCCATGCTGTCGGGCTGCTGATGCACCAAAACCAACACAACATGCCTGTGTTTTACTTTTCTGTGAACAAGCCATCCTATCCAATGACGAGGTTTCCGCTCCTCCATCTTCTGCATTCTGACTCGACATTACTGCCATCCTGATCTGTGTTGTGTCAGTAACAGCTACGCCCGTTTGATACAGCATTAATATTGGAAAAGACATGAACATTTATTAACATTTAATTTATTCAGTAGAAACTCTTATCCCAGGTGATGTACAATTGAAAATCAGGGTTAGTTCCTGGAGCAACTATTGGTCAAGTAGGTTGATCATGATAAGCACTGCTCTTGAAAGACACATTACCCCAGAAATAATTATGATAAACAATATCATTGTCATTTTAAGATCATGCCACTTATATAATGATAACATAATAGCAGAATAATGCAAGTAGACTATTTCAAAGTGCAATGAACTTTTAGAATATTGAGACACTGGTATTGGAATGTTAAAAAAAGTAATTACTAAATTAATAAACAACTAAAACCACGCAAGCAAAATAAACAAACAAAACAGACGATCAGGTGCTGGAAGTACGAACATTAGGGTGGGGTGAAAAAAATCTAAATTTCCAATAGCAATTTCCAATAGTGCGGAAAAGGTGTCACTGGGCCTCGTCATTAAACGTGCAAAACATCTTTGAAATAGGTTAATATTTTCAGGTTCCGTTTTCAGCTGTGACAGTTTTCACCTGTCACATCAATGCACACATCAATTTTTTCACCCCACCCTAACGAACACACAGGGCCGCGGACGGTCTGGCATTGCGTCATGCTCGCCACGGTGCTCACTCTTACACATGAAGGCTCCATCCCCTGGGGCCAAAGGGCACCGCTATCGCATGGCTACCTGATTCCTGTTTGCCTGGAGGCATCGTGCCAATTTTAGCAGGCTAGCTGCAGACGAGTGACGCAAACGCGGCCCTGCCAGCAGCATGGCCCCCGGTGTAAGCCCACCCTACCTCCAGCTCACGCAGCACTGGGTGGTCCTCGATCCCGGGGAACAGCACCCGCATGGCGTAGGTGCGGTAGTCGAGGTAGGGGATGCCGGCGCGGTCCAGGTCGCTGGTCAGCTCGTTGATGTCCGTCTGTAGCTCGGCGAACGCTGGGCGTGGTGGGGAGGTACGAGATGGTAAGTGGACAGTGACCTCGAGGTACAGATCCTGACTGTCCGATTGGGCCTTTATGACTGTATGATTCTCCACACTGAGCAGACTCTGCTTTTCATGATCAAGCCTCACGCCATGTGTTTGTGTTCCATCAAGTGTTAAGTTTAATCTGAATGTCATTTTTAAATCTTTTTTATTAGTAGCCTTAGTTTTTTATGTTTGACAGCTGCACAAATAAATTCCTCAATAAGTCCCATAAGTACCCATGGAATGTTTCCTCCTCTGAAAATTTTCACCCCTAGCGGGGAGCATGGGGAGGAATCGTGATATCACGGGCAGGGAGCACGGGGAGGAGTCATGATGTCACGGGCAGAGAGCACAGGGAGGAATCGTGATATGAGGGGCAGAGAGCACGGGGAGGAATCGTGATATCAGGGGCAGAGAGCACGGGGAGGAATCGTGATATCAGGGGCAGGGAGCACGGGGAGGAATCGTGATATGAGGGGCAGAGAGCACGGGAGGAGTCGTAATGTCACGGGCAGGGAGCACGGGTAGCCGCCAGCTGCTCCTCTGATCGCCGTGGGAACCTGCCAGCCTTCTCTGAGTGCAGAATAACCACGCAGAGAGCTAATTCCGAGTTTGGAAAGAGCACAGGGCACCATAGCAGAACAGACTGACTTTACTGTGCACAGTGAAGCCATCCTCACACGCGTTTGCCGTCCTCTCACTTCACACTCACTGTCAGAACTGTAATCCATCACCAGTGGTGTTGGAGGTGCATGGATACCCTGGAAGATTCAGGGGGCCAAACCCTTTAGAAGGGCCCCAAAAATATATGCTCCCCCACCCCTCACGCCGAGAATAATCCCAGCCTGGGAAGACACCACAGATACTTGAATCTGGCTTTCCTGCACCGCATTTTAAACACCCCCTCCTTCCCATGGGGGTCCGATCGCCTGCAAGGACTGCTCCCTGCCCCCCCCCGGTGCCCAGACTGGGGCCCGGCCTCTGTTTATTCCTGCACGATGAGCTCCGGCTGTATTCTGAAGGAGTCAGATGGAATTACTGCCAGCTGAGCCGATGCTCGTCCGTTGTCAGGGCAACCCCACGCTCCAGCCCAGATCCGCTCGGACGGAGTCGGCTGCCGTGTGAGGAATCGGGGGGGGGGGGGGACAAAAAGCCCTCATGGCTGCTCTAAACAGTCTGCCCCCCCTTCTCTTTTTAATCTCCGTGACGACGCCAGACTGCCTCTCTTGGCTCTATTTCCTTTCTCCCGCTGCTCATGCCGTCCCCCCCGCTGGCGTGGGTCTGCGTGGCTCACGCCCGCCGCTGTGCCTGCTCCACGCCGTGATCCGCCGCACCTGGGAGCTGCAAAGATGCCACACGCCGCCATTATCCACGCCAGCGATGCTACGTTAGCTGGGTCGGTGCGGACGGCCACCATAATGGGAATGCAGATGGGCGGTATGGCACGAGCCAGCGACCGGGGCCGCCGTGTTTATCCGGATGTGAAAAAGGCACGATTTGCATTCAGGATGGAGAAGCACAATAAATGCAGGCCTATTAGATCGGTGTTGGCTCGATGGAGCAGGGGAACAGGGCCAAGCCAGAGGTCCGTACGGTGAAGGCACGGCAGAATAGCGCCACATGAGCCGCCGTTTGCCGTCGCACCCCGTGGGGGCTGCGCACTTTCTCTGCAGACGTCATTAGCGTACGCGTCACGGGGCCGTTCAGCAGACCGTAAGAGCGCTCGCAGTTTCTGCTCACGCTGCGTTTTCAAACAGCTCCACGAGAAGCAAATGCCACACTCCCGCCTGGACATTTATTCATTATCCTACGGCTGCCTCCTTGGGGCAATGCCAAGGGCAACTGTAAGACTGTTTAAGGTGGAAGACATAAGAGGGGCCACAATTCATATTTTATATGAATTAACTAATGATATGTTTTGAATCAGTGAGAGAAAGGGGTCAATGCCCCTTGAATCAGCTGGGGTCAATGCCCCCCGGGGCTCCGCCCCTTTATACACGTCTGCGCCGAGCACAAGCTTAACCAAATGTTTTTGGATTGCAGGTGGAAACTGGAGTTGCTGGATGAAATCCATGCAAACACTGTGAGAACATGCAAACTCTGCATGCGGAGTTGGAGTCAGGAGCCGGATCCACAATCGTGGGGGTGTGAGGCCACGGTGCTACCTGCTGAGCCACCATACTGTCCCCAGCTCTTTGTGCTAAGTATGAGTGATGCGTACAACATTTATCATGTTGTTTGCTCGCAAAACTGTCGGCTAAAGGTGTCGCGAAAGGCCCAGAAGTGTAAGGATACGCTCAACAAAAAGGCTTGAAATGAAGGCTTTGTTCTACCCACAATCCTCCAGGGGGGAGAACTGACCTTCCTTGCATTCGAGGGCCACGCGGGACTCCAGGTTGTCCATCTGCATCTGCAGTCGCTTGAGGGTGAGGTCGTTCTCACGGGACTTGCGCTTGTAGGCGATGAGGACGAGGATGACGATGATCAGCAGGAGGCCGCCGCCGGCCGCGATACTGGCGATGGCGGACATGGTGAGCAGGCTGTCCGACAGGATGTTCACGGAGCCGGGGGAGACGTGCAGGCCACCCACCTGGACCTGGGTACCACGCATGAACACGCATGTCACGCTGGGTCACACGCGAACACGCGCGCGTGCCTTTGTGGGGGCAGCTGACTTACCAGGACTTTGTGCTGCCCAGTGAGGTTTGGTAGCTCACAGAGCAGCTGCGTCTCGGACACGGTGATGGAACAGGGCGTCTCGCCGATCAGCACCGTGTAGTTCAGCTTGACCCCACCTGAGGCTGGGGGCACCAGGTTTTTTCCCTGTAGGAGACAAAATTCCTGGAATGAGTGGGGTTGGGGGGGGGGGGCGGAGGTGTCTTTGTCGCCCATTTCTTGTTACTTCCTGTAAACCTACTGCTGGACACTGTCCTATTGACACAGTAGATCATTATACTAGTGACCTATTGTAACCCCTGGCATCAACCTGCAGTAAGCTGAGCTGTCTGCATTCCCAGCATGCTCTGCATCAAGGGGGGAGGCATACCTTGAGGATGATGGGGGAGCCGGACTTCTGCTCCAGCGCGCCGGACGCACTGAGCGGTTCAAAGTACGGGTTGGAGTAATACAGGAAGTTGGTGTTGTTGTAGACGAGCAGCGCCTGCACGTTGTTGAAGATGAAGCCGAACTCGTCTGCGTGCCGCACGGTGTCCAGTCCGGGTGGGGACTCAGCCACCAGCGAGGGTGCCCAACAACTCATGCTGGTGGCATTCAGTACCTTGCACACCTGTCCAGAGGGGGGCGACATTGGAGGATGGAGCAAAGAGGAAGAGATCATGCGTGACTTATGTAACACAGACTGTTATCCGGCAGAGATCAAAACACCTTAAACGCCCCCATCAGGTAAAGAACAACCAGGAGAGATGGGGATCTCTGCTGATTGGCCAAAGTCGCCATCCCATAGCATTCACCCTGACAACCTGCTCAGCCCTGTCCTGGATTTCGGAATAAAAAAAATGTATGGATGGTCCTGGGTGGGGTAAGGTGGCAGTGGCAATGAAAAGATGAGATCCATTGCTGTTTGGTGCCTGGACTTTTTATGTGTTTTTCTCCACCCTCTCCACTCCAGCAGGGGGCGCCATGATTAAGTATTCTCAGGGCTCCATAGACACTCGCCCCCAAGCCGAAGTCAAAGCCCTCTGGCAAGGCATCAAGGTCCCAGAACCGGGAGAAGCCGGTCGAGGCGTCAGCGCGGCAGGGCCCGCGGGCCGCTGTTTTTGTTTTGCTTTTCCCTAAGGCGTGCCGGTTCTGAGCGGGATAAAAAATGGCCGAACCCTTCAGAGGCTTGATAGAGACATGCGAGTTCCTCGGGCTGGCAGCCCCACGGCACTCCGAGAACGATCCCAGGAGGGTGGCGAAGACGATCCTGATATTCCTCATGTTGGGCAACCCCATGTTTCCAGTATGGGGGGGAGGGGGGGGGGGTTGCTGAGACTCGCCGCTCGATATTAAAACTACAGGCGAAAGTTGTGAGGAAAGAAAGACAGCATAAAATGATAATTTGATCTATACAGATGTGATGGCACCCCTTCTCAGTATCTATCCCATAATTCCACAGCTCGTATGTGTGGCCCAGCAAATGCCGCACTGACAGATGGAATACAGCCTTCGCAATAGTTTTGCTTTCGTTCTTCTTCCGGCTTCCTTATGCGCTGCATATTCCCGAAGTGCGTCACTCCAACTAGCTCCGCCTTCCTTCCTCGATGCGGCGTGACGATAGAAGGCGAAGGGGCGGCTGCCAGAGCCCAGCGCTCTACCTGCTCCTCTCGCCGGCGCCACCCGGAACTCGCCGCGACCCGCGTCGCCATCTGTTCCTTCCCGGAGCCGTTCTTTCCGCTTTCCGGGGTGACGTCAGAGGACACGAAGCCCACTTGCTCCCGGCCGGGAGAGAAGAGGCGAGAAGGGAATGCTGGGTAAAAATGCCCACGTGGACAGCGCAGGCCAAAGCAATCAAGCTTCCCTTTACATGCAGTGCCGGAAAAGCAGCCTAGCCCAGCTCAGGTGGGAAAAGGAGGGGGCCAAGAAAAGACTAAACATTATTAAAAATTAACCCCCCCCCCCACAGTTTAGTGGGTTTGAAGGCCAGCAAGGCTGCTAGGAACTCCGCCCCTACCCTCAGCTCAGGTTTCAGGTGAAGTGCCCCATCCCTTAGCGGGACAAATTGGGGTGAGGGGCTTATTAAACTTTCAAATCATGTTAATCATTAATGTAGCACTACAGTACGGAGAAGTAGCCCGCCACGCTCTGTTCCCCCCCCAAGAGGTGGAGGCTGTAAATAAACCATGACCACCATATATACTATATATATATATAGATTGCATTGAACCTGTGTGCTGGGGGGTGCATGCATCTCCCTGAGTCGCATCTGATGGATTACAAACAACAGACTGTCTCTCAACACTGCTGTGCCGGGGCTCCGGAAAATGTGGCAGGATATGCCCCCCACGCCACCCCCCCAGACTCCAGGGTGGGGGGGGGAAGGTAAGAGAAAGAGAAGTCTTCTTTTCAAATGGTGGATACGGTAATGAGGATTGCGATTAAGGCCTCATTGTGAGCTGTGACAGTGTGGAAAGGGCTCGTATCAGGGATGGGGACCATTGTGAGTCAGGGCAGGTGGGGGTTGGGGGGGGCAATTTCGGGAGAGTCAAGTGACAGTTCAGAGGCCGCCTTGACAGCGCCCCCCCCCCCCCGCCCCCGCCATTGCCGCTTCGTACCACCACTCATCACTCCCCCGCTGACAAAGGGAGCGGGAATGAAGAGATCCGTACCTGCTGCCCGCCTCCCAGATAATAAGGGTTTACACGGAGCCATCCGGGGGAATGGCAGCCATTTTTAACAGGGGGGGGGGCCTGGGCTCCATTATGATGTCACAAAGCCACCCCGCGCCTCCACGATCGCTCTGGCCCACTATGGAGTGCCATAAATGCGTGAGATGAAAGTCGGAACAAATGGGTTTTAAAAGTGCCGTCCTGTTCCACGAGAATAAACGGCATAAACTGTTCCGGAGCGACCGGAGCCAGGTGGGGACCTGGGAAGGCTAAGGTGCAGCAGGAGGGATGGTGTGTGTGTGTGTGTCTGTGTGTGTGTGTGTGAGTGTGTGTGTGTGTCTGTGTGTGTGTGTGTGAGTGTGTGTGTGTGTCTGTGTGTGTGTGTGTGTGAGTGTGTGTGTGTCTGTGTGTGTCTGTGTGTGTCTGTGTGTGTGTCTGTGTGTGTGTGTCTGTGTGTGTGTGTGTGTGTGTGTGTGTGTGTGACCCTGCGCCTCTCAGCATGCACTGCTTACGCAGCTCTGTTACCCTCAGCCGCCGGATCCCCAGGGACCCCCCATTTCCCTACCCCCCCCACCTCCCCCCCAGTCTGCCCTGTGCCCAGACCAGGAAGGAAAAAATTACATTCCCTTAATTAAACGGAGACCCACCTCCCTCTAGAACTGGGGAGAAAATCCAATCTGTAACGATTTCCTGGTGCCCCGCGTCCCGATAAGGCCGTGCTGCTTTATGCTGACTCCAGCTCCTGACAAAAGTTAATCTTCCATTAAAACCCATTAAGGATCCGGCCCGCTGTCCCCACCCAGAATTCCATTAGAGGTCCAATATGGCGGCTTCTAATCTGGAATGAGAGCCATAATAATAACAAGATGCCCTGGGGGGGGGGGGGACTGCAGTGACCGTGACTTGGTCACAGTAAGCGATTTCGATAAAACTTCACAAGCTGAGGTGTTTGGCTTTAAAGGAAATGACATCAGGTCTCCTGTGGGGAGAGTGGGGGGGGGGGGGGGCTGCCATTCAGCATGCAGGTGTGGGGCCTTAACCCAACACACTGCTGCCATCATATGTTTGCTCTAGCATGGCCTGACATTTATTTCCCGTCTTCATCCCCAGTCCAAGCACCCGGGATCTCCTGAAGCCTCCCCGATGGACGTGCGATCGATCCAGTGGGTCCCATCCGCTGTTACTGCTAAAAACCCAAAGACACTATAATCCTGCAGAACGGATGTCAATGCTTCAAGCTGATCTCCTTGGAGGGAGCAGTCCTTAACCAGCTTGGGGGGGAGGGGACTCAAAAAACTGAAGCCAGCTGGGGGCCACCATCCAGTGCATCTGTGATGAGAGACTTACACGACTCTCATGTCTGGTCATCGATGAAACGATGCTTTATTCCCCATTTGCACAAGCACAGATACGTTTCAAAGGCTTTTTTGGTACATCCCACCTTATGACAGCGAGCTTGGGGTCTGAGCACAGGGTCAGGTCATTTATCTGGATGGGATTCCAATTGGTGACCTTCTGGTGACAAGCAAACGGGTCTAACTTGCTGAGCCACACACTGCCCCCACGTTAGACCGGCCACACGCATTAGATCCTGATTGGGTTAGATCCACCGCGTATAAAGCGCTCCTCCAATCGACTCTCCCGTACTCACGTTGACGGACTCGCGGCCGCCGTACTTGACCCTGATCCGCGGCTCCTGCACCACATCCAGGTTGGTTCCCGTCACAGTCAGGGGGGTGTGTCCACTGTGGGAGAGACACAAGGTGGGTGGAGGAGGGGTTAAGAACAACTCTGTGGGGGGGGGGGGGGAGGAACAGAGGAAAACGCAGTGTATGAAAAAGCGCGTGAAGCGTGGGTGGAGGCGACCTTGAGGGAGGCGCGGTAAAGGGCTTTTGAGAAGGTAATGATTAAAGGCGCTTTTAAGCGGCTCGACCGGCCGCCACTCAGAGAGCCGTGGCTGCTTTGAAACGCTCCCTCGCTCCTGCACGCGCTCCCTTGCATACTCCTTGTGGCGGCCCATCAGCATTCAGAGCGAGTCTCTAGCTCGATATCATCTGCCGCAAACAAGTCGACGGAGAGCAACGCGAAGGACTAGGGCTTTTATAAGCCGATGTTTTCCAGGGGCGGGGCCACAGGGGCAGAACTGAAAGCTGAATGGCCCACTCCGCTGTCAAATTCCAATTCAAAGGACATCATTGGCTGATGATAAGGTTGACCCCATTATATGAATTACAGTTCCTCTTATGCTCCCCACCATTAAAAATCGTAGATTTGGACTGGTTGCCATGGAGGATCAACAGGCACAGTTAAGGGAACAGTGTGGGGTCCCCTCCCCTCAGCACTACCACCATCACCACCAATCACCACTTCTCTGGTTCAGAGAAGTGTGGCTTACTCCTCCACCAATCAAATGCAGGATAGAAAAGACAGACAGCTCTTCCAGCCAATCACAACTACCCAGAGCATTTGAGCTATCAGGGGGTATAATCCTCTGCTTAGCAAAGGATGCTGAAAACTTCAGCGAATGAAAGTTGTCATATTTAATTCCCCGGGCTGTACAGAGGCTCACCGCACACGCTCAGGTCGTAACACTCTGAGGTGCCTTGTTGGGAAGAGGTGGTGATGAGCTTACAGTGCAGAGCTTCTATAGACAGTACGGGGTGTTCACAAATCATGCCAGTTTAAAACGGGCAATTGTAAAATAATGCTTATGTATTTTTTTTCTTTAAACTACATGGCCATTTTTATTTTTAAATAAATACTGAACATTTTAAGCATGCAATTCCCAAAAGCAACTGTGGGGAACTTCCTATATTCAGGAATTCTGGCTCTTTGTTCAGGTTTTTGGGCCTTTTCTGAGTGGAGTATCTGTCACATCGTATCACACTTAGTGACGGCTTTGAGAGGTAGGGAACCTCGGGGGTGAGGAGGAACCGCAGGTACTGTAAACATGCGGGAAAGGTGTGGAGATGCTGAATCAGCATGGAGCGAAATCCAGAAACGTTTTTGGAAATTATATGGTGAACTTTGAAAAATCATACCCCCCCAGTCTCTAAACCAAAACTACCATAAACCATGCTCACACATTCATGGGCTCCCCCTAGTGTCCGGGCCGCTGAAAGTCTTGCCCTGACTACCAGAGACTGGGACTGGGTTAGGCAATCTGATAACTGGTGTGCTGGGCGGGGGGACCGACCTGGCGATGCTCCACTCAGGCTCGACGCGCTGCACGGTGGGGTCGTCGATGTACTCGAACGTCAGGCTCTCCCTGATGTGGGCGCGGTCCACGCTCACGCTGATCTGCACGGGGCCCACGCCCGTCAGCGAGGGGGCGGAGTAGCACACGATCTCCGTCATGGTGCGCCTGGGGGAGAGTGGGGGGGGCAGGAGGAACATCACACCCTGTTTTCCCACTGCCTCTGTTCCAGGCATCACGTGGCTGTTACATTGGCCCCCGCAAGGCCCCATTACCCCCCACAGTGAGTGGACCTGACCTGCTCACCCCCACCCTTAAGAAACCCTTTGGAAATAGAAGGCAGTAATTAGCCAATATCTCATTAAAACTGCCTCAACTCATCAACCTTACAGCATTACAATGAGAACTGCTGCCGCTCATCTTTAAATAGATCTGAAGGGGGGGGGGGGGGGAGAGAGAGACAGGGGGACATAGAGGTAAAATAAAAACGGGTGAAATTGGCTTTCTGGAGCACTGGCTCTGCCCCGGACGGCAGCAAGGTCGTCGGGAGGCTTTTATTAGAGCAGCGTGATGCGGCGGCTTGTCAAAACCCGATTAGGATTTACACAACTTTCTGACAGCCGGGAATCATGGGTAAGAAGGGGTGGGGGGGGGGTGGGGTGGCCGAGCAAGAATCCTCGGAGATAGGAGCAGGGGCGAGGAACTCTCCCATCCCATGGCCGTCACCTTCAGCGACCCTATGCTTCCCGCAGGGCTGCAGAGTGCAGTGACTGCCAGGGGGAGGCGGCAGAGAGACTTCATTCGCATCCAAGGCTGTTACTGTGCCCTGGCCAGAATGAATTAAACCTTACCATGCTCGCGGGGAATGTTTGTTTCGCTTTTACGCAGACCGCGCACGTTAACAACGTTACAAATCACCTCCCCTTCCCTGCTGCTCCGATGCCCCACTGGCTACTTTCGGCCGCGGTAATGACTAACCTCCAGCTTCCCTTTCCAGTGTTAATACTGTTTTCTCCGTGCCCTGTACCTGTCCTGCATGCTCTCTGTGGATATGCCCTGACCCCACTGCTGTATCCCATTGTCCTGGCCCACGTTTAGAAATTGCAATTTTGACTTTGATGTGCAGTTACTTGTCGCGGGGACTGCACTGGTGCTTGCTGGGTGGGGGGGGTGGGGTCGTCGGCAGCAGAGAACAGGCCTCTCCCTCACCCGTAGAATTCACACGTCTGGTTTCCGAACAGCACAGACACGCTGCTCCCGGCTCCCAGGTTCTCCCCCAGGATGGTGACCTTGGTGCCGCCCGACTCAGGCCCTCGGCTGGGGGACAGGCCCACCACAGATGGCATCTGGGGGGGGTGGAGAAAAACAGGATGAGTGTTCCAGCATGGCCACTTGCCTGGAGAACGTAGTGAAGCTTTCGGGTCTTATTGAAAGAAGGCGGGTCAACATTCAGGTGTGAAGCCACTGGCCGATTTACATGGGGGGGGGGGACTGCAAAGGGAAGCGACTCACTCCCATCTGGAGATCGCTGCACGGGATGGGGGGGGGAATTATCTCCACTGTGCTATAAATAGCTGTATAAACTAGCGGTCCCTGGCGGATTGCCTTCCTGCAAGGGTCGTGCATTTCATGTGGAAACATCACATGAGCAAGTGTGTAAGTGAGAGCAAGGGGATGTCTAACAAGCCCCCGCACCCTGTTCGAGGAGGGGGTCCGCTCCCTTGGGGGGGGGGCAGGGGGGGGGGGAACTGTATGAGTCTTTTCATCCAGAAGCTCGTTGCGTACTGCGTACGTATCTTTTCATCTCAGCCAGCTTTTAACACATCGGCAGAAACAGAAAGAAAAAAAACGGCTTTTATCTGCTGGGACGAATCACAAGAAACACAATAAAAAAATCATGTTATGCGTAAGAACCGAATATATATAGGTATTCCCCGAACCAGATCGAGCGCACCTGTAAGCCACCTGTAAACTCAAGAAGGTGACCTTGTCACCTGGAGCTTAATAAAACGAGATCTCTGAGTGGAAAGGCCAGCGGTCACCATGGTGATGAGCTGGACGGGACGGAAGTCTTACCACGAAAGAGTATAGCTGGGAGGAGCGGGTCCGGAGCTCCGGCTTGCACTCCCCGACGCAGAGCTGCACGGGACCGGGGGTGCTGTTGGGGCCCGCAGCGTCCATCTCACACACGATCCTATCACAGGGAAGGTGGATGGCGTGTTAACCGTGGGCTTCGGCCCAAACACCTTGCTGTCACCTCCCCCTAGGTCACGTGACCCAAATGGAGCCTATGGACCTCTGTGCCATGATTCCAGGTGGGCGGATCAGCTGGCGTAATAAAATGGGCCGTCTTCGATCGACTTGGAGAGAAACAAAGGGCAAGACCAACTGGTTGTGGGAGGGAGTTCTTGAGCTCAGAATCGCCAATCTGCTGGCTCGTACCATCTCCGGTCACGGGGGGGTCCTCACTGGCACTGTTGTGCTGATGCAGTGGGCTTTTCCTCACCTCATATCGGGCTATGTAAACCACATGTCACGTATCCTGGACTTTTGGCCCAAAGATAACAGATCTCTTTCCCGATACACTCTCCACCCCCCCCCCCCCAAGTCTGCTGCAGGGTATCTGCTGATGTCTCCAATCCCGTAACCCAGTGTGGCTGCAGCCAAGACGGTCCTTGGCTCTCTCTCTCCTTGGAAAGCCATATCCGGACCCTGAGCTCAATGCTGAGCCGCTTACGGTGGGTCAGCCATATTACAATGGGGGTGACACCCCGAAAATCCATAAAGATCCTCCTTCTTAATTTTTTTTTTTCTTTTTCTTTTTTTTTTGGGGGGGGGGGCGGGGGGGGCGCATTTCTGCGGCCCTGGAGCCACTTTTCTAATTTCCCTCTGACACTTTCTACATCGCAGCGTAAATGAATTCACTCCGTCGGCGTCCCAATCGGATTAAGCGGCTGTCAGAGCGGCGCAGGGTTAACGGATCGTCTCTGTAGCCGCCGGCGCGCAGCGCATTTCAATTACGGCCTGCCTCACCTGGGCCAGACACGCTGCCACACCACCCGTGACATGGGGGGGGGGGGGCACAGGGCGGGGCACCTTCACGCTCCCCCTGATACGGCCCTTGTGACGCTGCAGACATTAACCAGGGAGAATGACTGGCAGCCATTAAAAGCCAGAAGGATCCAGATAAAAAACCAAATCCATCAAGTCTTATTTTAGGTTCGCTCATAAAAAGGGGTATATAATTAATACAGCTGCATGTTCATGTCAAAGGGTCAATCTGAATTTTAAAATTTGAGATGTCACGATTTTACATATGCAATATATATTCAAAATTTATATATATTATTTAAACATCATATTGACTCTTCTGGAAAGAGGCGATCGTGTTTAATGAATATGAAAGGCATGCACATTAAAAAAGCTCTGCTTTCAATTACGGAAGGTTTAGTGCAGCATCAGAGGGAGGGAGACCTGCGGACTGGGTCAGGGATCTGTTTGGGCGGAACCAGGCCCGGAAGATGAGCGTATAGACCTTGCAATCACGCCGTCCCACGTCGGACTGCCGGCTCCAGAAAAGTCCGTGGCAGTTTATGTATAAATAGATATTCATTAGATATTCATCTCTGGGGGTGCTGGGGAGGGGCGAGTGGTGGCGGGGGCCCGGGAATAAAGGGGGGGCTGAAATGCGGCCTCTCACGCTCACACCTTGACGTCGGCTTGAAAATCACCGCAATGCATCTGTCTGGGGCCAGACAGGTAACAAACAGCGGGGGTCACACCGCGACAGGAAGAATGTCTAAAGGGCCCCTCCCCCTTTCTGTCAAGGCGCACAGCGGGCAGACGGATGCCCCCGCAGCAACGACCGCAAGGGGCGGCGCGGGGGGTGGGGTGGCCGGCATCTCCCCGTGTCGGATCTTTCATCTCCTCATGAGGTCCGTAGACCACGGGCTGCTCATTAAGGCAGTGCCACGGGGCAGCTGTCAGTCCCCCATGCTGCCGTGCAGGGCATGCACATCTTAAACCCCACAGCACATTAAATGCGACGGAAGTGCCTGGGGAAGACAAAGGGGAGCAAATATGACAGCTGGAGTAGGGCTGCATGCTCGCAGGAACGCACGTCCCTCAGTGCCGCGCACCGGCGGGGGGGGGGGGGGGGTTGTGGCCCGCCCTGCACATCTGGCCTGGTTTCCAAAGGGGCCGAATGAGCAGATGGGATCTGGGAGGAGACTTTGCCTCGGCTCATGAGTGCATCCACGCAGACACACGCAGACACACGCAGACCCACAGATGCACATGCAACGTGTGTGACAAACGCTGTCCAGCTCAGTGCACAAGCAGAGCGGCGCAGCAAAGAGAGAGGAACCGGATGTGGAGCCGGGTTTCCGCCTGAGAGCAGAAATGCCAGGCCGCCACAGGGCACACGCTCATGCCAACTTAGAGACACACAGAGCGGGGAGGAAGTGCGGCGGCACAGAGCGGAGGCAGGATTCGAACCTCCAGCCCTCAGGGCCTGAGCTAACATGTGACCTCTATGTCTCCCATATCTGTATATATTTTACATTTAAATTTGACATTTTTGGGGCCCCCTGCCCCCAGGTGTCCACATTATAAACAGGAACCCATCATGAGGGACGTACTGCTCGGCGATGATGTAGCCGTCCTCCAGGGGGGTGCACTGGACCCCCGCCACGTCCACGTTCCCCAGAAGCTCAGGGAACGCCAGGCCCAGGTTGGTGCCGTGGATGGTGACGCGTGTGCCCCCGGCGGGGGGCCCTGCGATTGGAGTCACCTGCAAAAAAAAATGGGGTCAGTATTTTATAAATCCACATCTGTACACCCTGGGTGGGAAAACGAAAAACTCCCCTTCCTGTTATCTGGAGAGGAGCCTTCTTCAGATCTGCTTGCCTTTGCCATCGACGGTAAATCTACCAAGGGGCCGTAATGACGCTTACAACTGCCCACCTTGCAATAAAATACAATATGGCCGCCCAGCAGGAGCCCAGCCCGCGTGGCACCGCGCCTCCCGGGCTATAAAAGCCGGCCGCGTCCAGGACCTGGCCGACCTCCAGCCCGCCGAGCCGAGCATGAATATGCGGAGAAAGCCGGAATAAGAAATGGTACGTCAGAAGTGCGGATGCATGGGGGGTGTTTTAAAGGGTCAGGCCAATCGGGGGGGCTGCTTTCAGCTGCCCCTGTCCCATGCAGCTACCCAGCTGCCTAGTGCCGCTCCCTTGCACTGCATTATGGGATATTATGGTCGCCACAGGCCTGAATGTGTAAATTCTCAGCAGAATCTGGAGATAATAGTCAGGGGTTTGGGGGGGGGGCAGCTAAATGTAAATATACAGGGTGATAATGGGGGGAGCCTTAGACCACAGGCAGGTGACATGGGCGGCAAAATGGCGAGCAGACAGCCAGTGACCAGTGGACCCCTGGCCAAACCATTCTCTGACCTCACATATAAACCCCCCCCAATTCAAAGCCCCTATTAATCAGCAGACGATTAACATCCCATAGCCTCTCTTCATCAGTATCTCCCCCCCTGACCTGGCTGACTGTCCGTTGACAGCGGCATGCAAACGGCCGGCCTGAGTTCCTACACATGGTCCAGTGGACGGATACTGGGCCTTATATGAGAAGCTGACCTGGCCCTGTCAGCGATGTCACACCCCAGCCCACAGGGAGCCTCTGTCGATTTGCCTGCTCGCACATGCTTTACCCCACACATGCACGCCCCCCCCCTCCCCCAGCGTTCAAAGCCAGGGGTGTAATCCTTTTAAGCAGCTCAGTATTTCATGGTGTCAACCAGGGGTAACATCCGGAAAACGGGGTCCCATTCAGATGGCCGCCAAGCTTCCAGGACATGGGGGGGGGCGGGGGGGATGACCCGCATGGATACACACAGAGGGCTCGGATCCATGCTAATCCGGAGGAAACCTCAAAAAGAGGAAGCCCCCCCACAAATGTCAGATAATCCGTGTGTTGTGAATACCGTCATGAAGCACTGGGGCCAAGACGAGGGTGGGATTTAGGGAGGGGGGGGCATAAGCCAAGACCAACTGCTTGCAGAATGCCAGCATTTACACCCTGATGCACATTATGTAATGGTAGGAAGGCTGCAGTGATCCAGTAGTGATCCAGTAGTGATCCACTGGTCATTCACTGGCGATCTGTAACCCCAATGGTAGCTGCCATGCCCGAATCCTGAAGTGGCTAGACACCGTTAACTTTTACACAAGTGTGTGTGCATCAGGGTCTGCACTCAAGTCAGGCCAGTGAGATCCAACCCCAGTACGGTTTGATCCCAGCAACATCCGGACCCAGTGAGATCAGATCCCAGTGAATCAACTGGCCACTGCAGCCCCACTCTTTGGAGCCAGGTTGCCACAGTTACCTGCCGCTTGACACCACACCACCTCACTGAGGAACGGGAGACCGAGGAGGAAAGAGTCTCAGCCTCCTTTTTTGGCAAAGAACAGCAAAGAGGGAGGGGGAAGGTTTAAGCAGAGGGAGGCACCATCTTTGAAGGGAGAGGCGTAAACAGGCCTTAGACGTGGCTGCCACTGCAGGCTGCTTGGGCCCCTTTCATCCAGGAGCACCATGTTTTATTCATCGCCTTTTCGATGGTGTCCCCCCTGCCCTTTACCGCATGGAGGTATGGGGGGTGGGGGGAGGTGGGCCTGGTGGGCAGAGTCGAGGGGCAAAGGAAATGGCTGGGTGGGGTCTGCTTTGGCATAATTTGGGGTGTGTGTCCTGGCAGTGGGGGAGTGTGTGACAACAGGACCGGTATCTTCAGCAACAAAACAGGCCTCGCACACCCCCCCCCCCCCAAAAGACCACACAGCTGTGCCAGGGCAGCACCATTCCAGACCTCTGCGCCAGACCACGCCCTTCCTCAGGCTGAATGCCGGCGTTGTAAGACCTGAGCCGGACTGTGGGAAGCCTGGGAAGGCGTGATCCAGCAAAAGCCCCCCCCCCCGAACACCCACGTGTACACACACGCCACGCCAGGCGCTAATCTGATTACCCCTAATCCAACCACAGGCCGCCAGACAGTGAGCCGGAGCAACATCTGGCTCGTCCCCGCATCTCATGTCGGCCCCGCAGGGACCAGCCCCCGCATCTCGCCGATGCTTTGATCACCATGGCAACCGCCAGGAGGACCGCGGCCACCGCTACCGCAGGGTCCTCACTGCCTCGCACCGGGAGCAGACAGCCCCCGCGTGTCCCGCTTGTGGCTCCGGCTCGCACCCGGATCTTCTGGCTCATCTCGAACAGCTGAACCGTCGGATAACGCACCTTTCGCGGGACTTAAACTCCACTAAATACGAGAATTAAATATTCATGGCGTACGAAGCTTTGTAAACATGCGCCATTGCAGTAACGGCATGTACACAAAGCGGATTACGGTGACCGGAAGATAAGTGATGAATTATTCAGCATAAACGCATTTACATGACAAAAAAAAAACACACACAGAAATCGACTGTGTCTCATAATAGAAGATAATTCCCTTTTTTAAAAAAATTATTTTTAATGTCTGCGTTAAAGCAAGAAAAACAGCCGGTGCTTTTCCACTTAAGGCAATTAGTATAATTAGAAAAATTCAAACCAGATTTACAGGCAGACGACTCGACACATTTATGGGTGAGAGTTTACAGGAAGCATGATGCCACAGACAATATCTACTAGCTAAAAATGACGACAGCCGTAATTCTAGGATTTCTTTAAGAAGGGGAGGGCACAAGAGCCATAATTCATATAGAGGGACCAGCGTTATCTTGAGCCAATGATGTGATTTGAATCAGGAGTGACGGCGGGGGGCAGGTGGGGAGCTCTGGGAGCCTATCAGATTTCAACAGGACCCGTACATCTGTGACCAAAATGACAAGAATGCTTTGTTTAGTTTCACCCAACTAGAGATGCACTTCAGCTCTGGGGTTACTCTTCATCTCAGTTTCTGTGCACAAGTTTCCATCACTGTTGCTATGGCCACCAGGCCCTAAGAAGTTAAGGGTGGGGTACAGTCCAGGGAGGGCAGGATTCGGACTCCTAGTGCCCCCATCCATTAGCCCCCAGCAGGGCCTGCTGGCCGACGGTCAGGCCGAGACAGACGGGCAAGCTGTCTCCTGCAGGGCCCTCCGGCGCCGCCCACGAACCAAGCACCTGGGCTCCTCCAAACGAGGCTCAGTCAGGCAGGGCCCAGCAGTCAGCCTAAGGCAGGGGAGGGGGGTGCTTCCTCGCTATCTCTACACTCCTTCCCTTCTTTTATATACCTTTAATAGCCTGTTTCTCTACCTCCCCCCCCAATTCCAGTCCATTGGTATGTTCCTCTCCCCTACTCCACTGCCACAATTTTGCATGTTCAGCACACACACACACACACACACACACACACACACACATACACAGCAGATGGTTGTATGTGAGCAGGTAGAGTGTTTAAAATACGACCAGATGAAAAATGAAGCTCTTATTCATATCATGAATTTCTTTTTTTGAAGAACAGGCAGACAGTGAGAGGCAGGGGGACAGAGAGAGAGGCATGACAGGCAGAGCTGAGCTATTAGCACGTAGCATTGGCTCGCTGTTTAACACTGCAAATCAATTACAGGAACTCATTAACTTTAGTTTTTAATTGCCCTGTGTGCAGAGAGGCTGACAGAGGGGCACCGGGATGCGAGCGGCCAGGAGAATCAATGTGCAGGTGCCGGAGGCGGGCCGTTTACCCACAGTGCACTGGTGCGTCACCAAACATAATTAAACACAGTGTCTCCGCGCAACTCCCAGCCCAAAAAGGCCGCACAAAGGGGGCCGGAGCGGAACGAGGGGGACTCTTGGGGGGGGGGGCAACTGGGGGTGACAAGGGCTGCGTGTGACCGGGGAGGAAACAGCCCGGCGTTAGTGAGAATGCCATGGGGATCCTTGGGGAGAGGTCACGACCTTTCCGCTCGTTACCGTGGAGGATGGCTGGGCCTCCTTCCCGGGGTGCTGGGGGGGGGCATCAAGCGGAATCCCAGCCCTCGCGATGGGCTGTGACATATCCACACATGCATGCACACACACACACATGCACACACACACACACACACACACCTGTGCTTGGCTGCAGAATCAAACAGCAGCTGCCCTCTCCCCATGTGCTGATCCCCCGCGCAGCATCAGCACCGCAGGCATTTGCCAGGCCAGCCCCCCCCCCCCCCCTTCACCCCCCAGGACCCTCCCACTGCCTCCCTGTGATAGTACAGGAGCTGCCATCTGCTCCGCCGTCTACACCCTGCTTTCAGGCGGGCGGGGAGGCACTGACCTCGGTGATGCGCGGGTTGGTGCACTTGACGTTGCGGCTGGACAGGTCGAGCCAGCGGCCGGCGTAAGCGGGGCTGAGGCAGTGGTGCCTCAGGGTGCAGTGGGCCTCGCTGCTGCACCAGCCGCATTGAAATTTGCGCTCTGCTTTCAGACACATTCCGCAGCTGTCCCGCTGTGCCGCGCACTTGTACAGGTGAACTATTGGGGCGGGGGAGGGGGGGTGGTGGTGGGAGGAGAGAGAACTTGGTGATGCAATCTGGCATGCTCAAATATTACTTGGAATGGGGAACTGGGCGTGGTTATTAGGGGCTAGTAATTGCACCCCTGGTTAAGCCCCGCCTCTCACTTTGATTGATTGACAGGATACAATAAGTCCGGCCCACTGTGGGTTTGGAGTCTTATTCCTCCACTGTTAGAGGCAGGGATTCATTTACTTTCCTGGTGTCCAGGCTGCTGACTCAGGACTCTGTCGGGGATCCTTGTTTTCCAACTGGCACGATGCCGTTTGTTTTTTTTATATCATCAGTATCTGCATGTTTTAATCCTATTTAATGTCTGGCAGCTTTTTTCAGCAAAAATTAAAAAAAAACACACACACACATAAGTGCTTAAAATTTCCTGTAGAGTAAACAATTACTTGTTATTTCAGGAGGCATCACAACTAACCAAAGCGTTGGGCCACAGGGGATGCTGAACTGCACAGCGTCTGGAGCACAGGGCCAGGGGCTCATCCCTCAGCTAGAGACCCCCCCCCCCCACCTTGCCCCATGGGACAAGGCTACCTTGAATGTTCTCCGGGTTGTCAATGATGAAGTTGCCATTCCAGACCACGGAGAAGTCCACAGCGAGCTCGCTGATTTTCATGCCCTCGTAGAGGTACTGCAGGACAACATGGAGGGAAGAGGGGGGGTGAATAACTCGAGGTCTGGGGGGGGGGGGGCATGACTTATCTCCTCCTTTCAATGTGGCTGTCAGTCAGACCGTGCTCCGCTGGGACAGATGATATGGTCTGGGCCGGGTGGGGGGCATCAGCAGACTTCAATTACCTGCCCCCCCATCCCCCACCCCCTAGCCTAGCTGCGGGACGTCCGGCTGGACTGTAGCACCAGCAGCATTTAGCCACATCCAGCGGTGATGTCCGCCTGTCTCCAGGATGATGGAGTAAGTGGCAGACACATTAATGGGGGGAGGATGGGGTTAGGGGGCGGTGGTGGTGGTGACACTCATCAGGCCTTATAATGATGTATCCCTGTGTACTGCTGTAGAGACACATCAGTCTGTGGGGGGGGGGAAACAGAAAGAAAACAGCCTGGGCCGTGCCATATATGGGAGTTTCTACCACCGTGTGATGTCAGAAATGGGGCACCAATCAGGTGAAGGTTTGCATTATGGGCATGGCAGTGACGGGCAGGTGAAATTCAACAATGATAAATTCTCATGATAATAGGGGAGGCAGGGGTGTGTATCCATGGTAACGGGAGTCAACCATCATGCCCTCATGACCAGAATAAATGGTTAGAGGATGCATGTATGAATGTATGTATGGATAGATGGATGGATGGATGGATGATGGATTGATGATGGACAGACAGACAGGTGGATGGTCAGGCCTTCGGCGGGAACGTACGGAGCTGTTCTGGCACTGCACGCTGGAGCTGTTGAAGCGCAGGGCCGTGACACGGTGGCTGACCCCCTGGATGTGCAGCACGCACTCGTAGCCACGCTGGCCTGACTGCGGCTGGGGAAGGTTCCGCGCCTTCAGAGTGATGGGCTTCACCTCGCCCGCCGGGATCAGGATCTCCTCCGACCGCACCAGCTGAGGACAGTCCTACGAGGGGACCGTGTGAGAGGCCGGGGGTCAGAGGCTGTGACCGGCTGGGGACACACGTCATTCGGGGAGCTGGAAAAATGTGGGCTTCACTTCCAAAAGCAGGATAATGTCATAAAATTTAAAGATTAAAAGGGTCACGGAGACACTGACACAAAGTACAGCCGCTGGGTTTCAAGGTGCCTGCGAATCGTACAAAACGGTAAATTATTTAGCCTGATTTTCAGGAATCAGAAGCTTTTTTAAAATGTGGTGTTTGAAATGTCACAAGATTACAAATGGTATCAGAAATCAGTATTCTGGGATACTGACATGTGGATTATAGCAGCCACAGTAGTGACAGCGACTGAGATGTCACTGGGGGGTGCCGATTAACAGTTTTTGTTGGAATCCCCCCCCCCCCCCACCCCATCATTGTCATACCCATGTGCCCCTGTGAACTTGTATGACAGCCTGAGATGTGCACTGTGGCACCTACAGCATTGTACACGTGCAAACTGAGCTGTGAACAGGGGGCGCCGATGAGCAATGTCCTTGGGGACACTCCCCCCATCCCTTTCACACTCATGTGCGCCTGTGAACTTGTGTGAGAGCCTGAGATGTGCACTGTGGTAGCTACAGCATTTTACTGAAAGGCTAGTGAGCTGTCAGTAGGGGGCGCCGATGAGCAATGTCCTTGGGGACTCTCCCCCCATCCTTTTCACACCCACATGCCCCTGTGGACTACACTCTAGCGGGCACCAAGCTGACCATTCCGATGCGGCAGTGAGGTGGGCATACCTCGGAGGCATTGACGCGACCCTCCTGGAAAGAGCAGCTGGTCGGGTCGTGGGTGCACAGGTTGCGGTACTTGCACCAGTGACAGCGGAAGGCGCTATTCACGCAGGAAAGGCAGCTGCGCGGGAGGAAATGCAAGCAGTCAGACGCTCCGTCAGTGGAACCAGACCCAGATCCTGAAATGGACCTCGCCGCTGACTCCATAGAGCCCTGTAACTGTATCGGCAGCCAGGCGAGTCGCTCGCGGGGCGGGCAATGTTTTGAGCGCGGGCACCGCGGGGCACCATTGGCAGCACAGATAAACAGGAATCTGAAAGGCACAGCGCACTGCCGCAATTACCATTAGCTTAGCATTGTAGTATCAGAGCGCTAATGACAGGGTGGCTGCGAGCGGAGTGAGCGAGGTCCTGAGGGGCCGCACAGAGGCATGCTGGGTAGGCACAATGTACCTCAATAGTCTGTAGGATGCCTCAAACCCTTCTCCCAACACTGGGGGTAGTGTGGCGCAGGGTGGAGGGATAGAGGGAGTAAGAGGAGGAGAGAGAGAGAGAGAGGAGCAGAGTGAGAAAAATAAAGATGAGGGAGGAAGAGAAACTGAAAAATGGAAAAAGGGAAAGGTGGAGAGAGGAAGAGAGAGGAGAAAGATGGAGGAAGAGAGAGAAAAAAGATGGCGAAAGAAAGAGATAGAGGGAGAGAGAAATTTGGGTAGGTGATGAGTCAGACTCTTCCAAAGCCCCCAGTCAGCATGCTGGGGAGCTCAGGAAGGAAAGGTCACGATATTCAGAGGAGGACTGGTCCATGCTGAGGGCCCCCCCCCGCCCCGGCCCCCGCCCCCCCCCACAGGCTCCTCCCGGTCCCGGCACGCACCAAACCTGCGCTCGCTCCAATCCGCCGCCTAAATCGTCACGCTCCGAGGCACTTGGCCGCTCGCCATGTTTCCCAGTTATGGAATAAGGCGCAGAGACGCGGTCTTCCTCGGTGAGGGGGGAGTTACACGCGAGTGCTAATTCTGAGCCCAGTTGGACTGCCCCCCAATGGAAGGCGGCTATAAATAACACCTCGCCCCCACACACTGCCCCAGGTGGTGCCCTGTTCAGTACAGGTCAGCACTTAAAATGACACTGCATAGCCAAGACTACTGACGGGATCCACAAACACGTACGGTGTCTGTGGGGAGGTGGAAGGGGTCATATTAAAAAGGAAGAGGTACAGGGGGGTGGTCAGGTGAATGGGTCAGTGGGAGACCTTAAAAACTGCGGAGCGTAATGTAATGCACAGCTGGAGGGTGAACTGCAGCACATGGAGGGGAAAGAGGAGGCCCCACGCAGTGTCTCTCACGCCCCCCTGTGGCCGGCAGCATCACAGCACACCTTGGGTAGACTGTGCTACTGCAACAACTCTGTGGTCAGCTCATAGCTTCATAGCAACACAGTGGGGGGATTTTGGCCTTAACCATAAGGCACCATTCACTCCCCCACCACGGTGAGTGAATTTTAACTGTCAAACATGGAGGGCATTCAGTCTAGGGGAAATTGGTCCAATTTCCTGGGAAATATTCTCCCAATGTCCAGCATAATAAATCGGATCAACACCCCCTCCATTAAGGGGTACAAAAAAACACACTCCGTCCCATCAATTATGCACAAATTTCAGCACTTAATTTGTAACAGCAATAATTAAAGAGTGATGGAAAATGGGTCACGCAGAGCGAAATCTCCCAGCGTAATTACAGCGCGCCCTCACCAGGATAGCCCAGGTCCGTGCCAAGCCACACGCTCGGACCACCGATGCCGGTAATTAACAGGCACCCCGCTCTGGCTGTCCGCTGCCGGCCTCGGGGGCCACGGCATGGGAGGTGATGGGGGGTGGGGGGGTTTACTCACAGCTGGTGCACGCTGCAGTTGTAGAACTTGATCTCGGTGCTGGTCAGCATCTGGCCCGTCTCCTTGGAGTTCAGTCTGAGTTCTACGCCGGACCAGTCTATGCGAAATGGGGGGGGGGGTGATTAATGCATCAGGGTGGGCACGAGGGGATCTGGCCCACAGCCGTTTCCGCGGTGGGCACAGTCGGCAAGGGGGCTCACAGGCCGCACTGTTTACGCAAGTACAGATGGCTCCCTGCCCGCCCCCCCCAACTACCTCTCCAGCCCCCTCCCCCCCCATACAGGTGCCTCCTTGGCAAGACATGAGTCAGTACCTCCAGCGTAAACAACTGAAAGCGCACCAAACCGAGGAGAGGCGGAAGCAATCGAGATATAATCAGCTCAGGATGGTCAAGATAATCGTGACGTATTTGTACATATTATTGTATGTGGGGCGCAGAGGAACAGGGCCTGTAACAATTTCTATAAATGTATAGTACAAAAATATACAGTTTTTACCTATTTATTTATTACATATACTACTAACACTAAAAATATGAATTTGTGATAATAATATATCTCATATAAAACATGCCGTCATGTGACCCTCCCGACCCCCCAGAAAATGCAGTACATTTTTTCCTTGGGGACACAGAGGCGAGCTCATGCACGATTATGCATAAATTGCATAATTATGCAGGAGGAGCCCCGGATCTGGCCCCGCCCCCCAGCAGGGGGGCCGGATGGTGGCAGGTGCCAGGGGCGAAGCAACGCCGGGCGGCTCCGGACCCGGATGGTGGGCCAGACTGGGAAGGCTGAGACCTGGCCTGCTGCCCGGAGACCCCACCCCACCCTGCCAGGCCCGGTCCGGTCCGGCGACACCCCACACCGCTTCCGCCCAGCTGTCCCCAACGGTGTCTCAGGGACACTCAGAAGCTGTGGACCCCTGCAGGTACTGAACTTAACATTAACTTACAGGCTAGTTAGTTACTGTCGGTACAGCTAGTTATAGCAGCAGAACAAATCCCACAGCCAGGCCCAAGATTTTCAGTCCGGGGGTGTTGGTGATGGTAAAATTTGTCCGTGAGGAGGAGGAGTTGGGGGTGGCAAACCGTTGTGTGGGCATATGCTCCATAGCGACACCCCAGAGGGAGGGGAAATAGGCTAAGAGGCTAACCTTTTTTAGCATCTCTGAGCACTGCTTAGTCAACCGACACTGCTTTGTTAACGAGGTGTCAACCCTGGGTGACTCCAATCTGCTTGGACTCAGCGGCTGGTCCTTAACCATGCTACCACGCTAAAACACCTGCTAAGTCAGTGGGATCCGAACCCCCTACCCTCTGTGAGGATATAACACCAGAATGTGATGAGTTCAAATCCCCTGGGGAAGCCAGGCGCCTGAACATGCATGTGCTCCCGTCCAGCATGTGAATCGTGAAGGGAGGTTTAATCTTGCCAGTCTCCATTTTTTAAACATTATTTCTTCACAGCTTGTGTGTGCTTCTTTCTCCACGAGCGGCGAGCGGTGAGTGGGAGTTCCCGGTGACCTCTGCTTATTGCTCTCCCCACTGCACCTGTTGCAATTCAAATTTAGTCTCGTCCTTCCTGCCAAGCACTTATTTTAACATTCCTCTTTTCCCCCGCAGGCTAGATAGTGTGTGTGTGAATGTGGGGGGGGGACACACAGACCCAGATTTCCCATCATGCACAGCGACATGAGGGCAGTTGTGCCATAGCTGCTTTCATGTTTCCATGCACAACAAATGGTGGCAACTCTCTTCTCCTTGTCCTCCTCCTTTTATGGAGGGAGGCGGAGTCAGGGACCTGCTGATGTGGGCCTTGTCTCCTGGGCTTAGGGTGCAGATGAACATCCTAACCACAAATAATCTCCCTCATTAACTTCAGTTATTTAAATAAGTTGGACTGGTTCACAGACACTGTGAATCCTGCATGATTCCAGATGGAGGTTTTGCTGGATTTTTATTTACCAAATGCTTTTAATTCCAAGGTGATGTAGAATTGAGAAGGCAGGGTCCAGCCATTCCCTGGAGCAACTAGGTTCACGGGCCTTATGGTAAAAATGACTGTGCTCAGGCGGGGATTTGAACCTAAGACCTTCCAAGCACAATGTCCTGACCTCCGAGCCACATGGCCTCCATCGGCACCATCCTCTTAAAGTGGGAATAAACATCATTCCATTATTCTTTTTATCTGCTGCATCAAGCCCAAACCCTTCCCGTCATGTATGGAGTTGACTCTTTATTGGTTGTGATTAAGAGGAGTCCTTTCACTGAGGAAAATGACTACAGCAGCAGCAGTAAGAGGGTCTGACCCAGCTGAGCAGCCGGCCCGGAAAAGCACAGCGCTTTTGGCAGTTGTTACACCTTTCTAGCCCAGGCCGCACATCTCAATCATTTTGGTTCCTCCGGTCTCAGAAAAGAGGCTCCATTCGCCCTGACCACCGCACCACTGACCACTCTCCAGCCAATCAGGTGCAAGAGGTGTCCATTAGCACTTTTTCGGGCAGAGGTGCGGGCGGCACAGTGCTGGCGGCCAATTACGGCTAATGAGTGTCGGCTCAGCTTGGGGCACGCTCCCAGGAACAGGACAGGTGGAGAGGCGGGCACTGACGCAGCACTGTCTGATCGCGGAGCCGTGGGGGGGATTTAACAACTTTAAAAGTACACGGCCGGTCGATGGTCCTCAGCAGGCGTGAGGGAAGGTGAGGGTGGGGCAGGGGAAGGGGAGACAGTGGGGGCACAAACAACACAGAAAGGTGCCAGGGAAAGTTTGAAGAAGTTATATATTTTCGGGGCAAGAACATAGGGGCACCACCCCAGCTAAAAGCTGATTGGCTACAGGAGTGCCCCCTCTGCTGTCACTCACAGATTCAAAACATGTCATTCGCTAATGATAAAGTTGGCCCCTCTGTATGAATTATGGTCCGTCTTACGCCCAACACATCAGAAAATCAGAAAATTGGACCTTTGTCCTGTGCCTGCAGTGGTCAGTACATTAATAAGGGACCCTGCTGGAGGACGGTCTGCAAGACTAGGATTTTAACCACCAGGTGAACGCATTGCCTGCAATTGGGACTGGTTTGCATTATGACTGCGCACCTGCCCCCCCCCCCCCCCTTTCACAGAGACGGCTGAGCCTATTGGATGCTCCTCAGCCACGCCCCCTCGGGAATCTCACCTTGGTCGGTCGGGATGAGTGGGATGTCTTTGGAGGAAGGAGACACACACAGGATTTGGTTGCCGCTGACGACGCCATCGACTTCGGTGAGGTTGCCGAAGGAGCAGGTGACGCCGGCAGAGAGGTCGGGCACATCGCTCACCTTGAGGACAAGCTGGGGGAGTGATGGGGGGGGGCATGGTCAGCGACAGAGGTACCTGGCTTTGCAGTAAAGGGAAGGGGTACTAGTGATGAGCCTCATCAGCGGGCTGGGGGAAGGCAGCAGCCTGCTTCATTATCACCGTGGCATTTCCCAAGAATGCTGAACCCCCCCCCCCACCCCCATTTCCCCAAAATGGAAGCACCTTCAGAGAAGAGTCACATCCCGAGCAGATACGGCGACAGCCAGGGCTTCCCACAAAGAAATCAGGGCTGACAAACCACTTTCCGATTAATGGGGGGGCGGGGGGGCAGCCCGTCGGTGTAGTGCATCTCTAATTACAGCATGCATCTCAGCAAAGGTGATTGTTCCCCCTGGCTCCAGGGGAGAAGGATGGCTCGGTTGCCATGGTGATGGCTTCCCAGCGACCAAAGATTCCCAGACCCTCGCCTGTCGACGGCGCTCTATGTGATCCGTCTGAGGGAGCAGGGAGGTCTGCCGGAACGTGCCGGAATGCGGGGAGGCAGTAATCCACCTTTTCCTCACTGGGAGTCAGATCACTCTGAACTGGGAGAAACGCTGTTCGCCCAATGGGAGTTGGACCAGAGAGTTCCGCTTTACTGCCTTTGGCGGAATGGCTTGCGTTTCTCAGGCATGATGGGCAGAGATAACGGATTACAGCAGCCAAGACGGCAAGGATAACCATGTAGAGAGAAGAATGCACACAAACCAGATCTAAGGTAGAAACCACCAACTTCTGCTGACTGATCAGCCAGTCAGTGACATTGCAGTTATGTACCCTACCACCAGAAGGCGCAGTAAGCAGGAGGTAACTTTATGGGGCTTCTGCCCAGCAACATCTTATTTAAATGTACTGCATAAAGCAGGCCAGAGAGGCTATTCTGAGTAATAATGAACCTGCAGAGGCCATCAGATGAAGAAGGAGACAAGCAGGGATGCAGACTCACCGACACGCTGGGCTCGGACACGGCGATGCTGTCGGGGTAGACCGTCACCTTCACGCACTGGCTGAGCACCGCCGCAAAGCGGAAAGGCTCATTTGCACGCTCGCAGCGGTCCTTCCGGAGGCACCTGCGGAGTGGGCGGGTCATAACAGAGGAAGGGGGAGGGGCTGTTAGTCACGGCTGCTCGTTGGTCAGAACCAGCTTAATTACCACGTTTAATAAAAATGTCAGGAGCGATCAAGTCCGTTAGTGTCAATCTGCCCGCTGCTTCTTTTCCCGGCTGAACGCAGCGACTGCAGGGTCAGACTGGGCACGGATGAGGGAACGGACCGCTGGGGTCAGTCCTTAGCCCCGGTGGGGCTGGGGGGGCACGGGATATAGATCACTGCTGGTGTGTGGCTCTGAAATTAGACCTGGTCACTTTCTGTCCCAATAATCACAACATAGAAAGAAAGAAGAAGAAGAAAAAGAAGAAGAAAAACTATCTCTTATAATTCTATTTTTTCAGTATAAAAAAACATTCCAAAGTATTGACTGGTTCAGAGAGATGACCAATCAAATTGTAGAGGAGGTGGGTCCCAGAAACTAGACAAGGCAGGACCAAGATATCTGATTGGTTGGTCCCACCTCCTATAGTTATTGGTTATCTCTCTGTATCATTGTTCCTTCTGCCCTCAGAATATGTTTGAGAACTTCCACAAGCAAATTCTTTCCACTTGTCATTTATCTTCTTAGTTGGTCTAAACTCTTTCCCCTACAAATATAAACTCAGGAAAAGGCATATTCCAGTCTGTTGTCTGCTTAAATTCTCCCTGCCACAGTGTGGCCTCCAAACCGCAGAAGTGACCTGTCTTGAAGGTCCCACATTAAGAAGTTAAGTGGGTAGGTGTTCCTGAACCATCTGCTTTGCCTTTGTTCCAGACGGGCCCTTAAAGGAACACGGAACGGCGGCATCTCTCCAAGGGGAAACCCCGCTGAGGTCAGCGCTGCGTGAAAGCTCCCTTTTCAGTGTCCTGAGCCTAATTGGCACCATCGATATGCATTGTCCCTTTAAGGCCAAGCCTCCATCAGGAGATTTCAGACCTGTTAAACGATAGCTGCACGACGAGCCGACGCCTGTCCAAAAGAGAATAGGGAAAGGTGACATCACGTGCATCGCTCAGCCTTGGGTCTCACCCCCTCTCCTCCAAAGCCAGAGGTGGGTGTCAGGAGAAGGGAAGGGGTCCCACCTCCTCCCACCCATACCACCACCTACTGGGACTGCACAATTATGCTGTCAAAGGCTTATTTTAGGGGCGGGGGGTGGGGTCTCTAAAATAAGCTCCTTCTTTAAGTGGACTGAGAGACAAGAAGCTGGAGCTCACCGCTGTGTGTCGGTGGGGGGGGGGCAGCCGATGGAGTCATGCATATACATGTAAACAGATGGCATCTCCGTTCTCCCCCCCCCCCCCCTCACCGGGGTGCGAGTGGGCTCTTCCGACAAATAACATGATGGCTAGCAATTTAGCGCGTCTCCTTAACGTCGCTAATGCTGCACTCCAAAAAGCAAATGATACTTAATGTGCTTTTAGATGGCGGCGAAGATAATCGCTCTTAGCAATGGGGGGGGGGGGGGTTACGTCGCTGCGAGTAAAACCGAGAAACCCACGGGGTTATTAGGCGGGCGAATTGGCCCCTAAAAAAAGAGTGGCATTTATTATTTCGGATTGCCGGGTCTCCCACGTGACGCCCATTATCCATGTGCTGCTAGGGCTTCTCCCCTTTGCTCTGTCATTAGCTGCAGTGCATGTTGGAGAATGTCAACTACGTGCCCCCCCTCTCACGGCATCATTCGTTAGCTCCTGTCTTACACTCATAGCCATTGCTACTACGTTGTTCGAGGACTCCTCGCCTTCTTCCTCGGTCGCTTGCAACTCCGCCACGAGCCCTGATGAGGGGTGATTATAGCATTTTTTTAAGGTGGAAGGCAAAAAAAGGGCCATAACTCATACAGAGGGGCCAGCCTTATTGTTAGCCAATGATATGTTTTGAATCAGGGAGTGACAGAAAAGGGGGCCAATCAGCTTCCAGCTGGGGCCGGTACCCTTGTGATTTCATCCCTATGTACGCTTCTGGGCCTGACAGAGAAAAGGCAGGCGGAGGGGAGACTAGTGCTGTTTGTTAGATGGTGACACTGCGGCTCCCCGTGCGTGGGGGGGCATGCCGGATAGGCGTACGCTGGGGGGGCATGCCGGATAGGCGTACGCTGGGGGGGCATGCCGGATAGGCGTACGCTCGGGGTGCATGCCTGTTCTCCTGCACGTTGGAAAATGCATTTAATTTGTACCGAATGCATTTAATTGCTCTGAGAGGCAGAATTGCCTTTTTCGTAATATGGAAACCATATGCGGTCCAAGCTGTTTAAAGGAAAAACCTTAAAACATAATAACATTTCAGACGCTTTTATTCAAAGTGACATACAATTCAGAAAGGGGGGTCAGACAGTTCCTGGAGCAATTGGGGGTTAAGGGCCTTGGCCAGGAGCCCGAGAGTGAAACCACTCTGCTGACCTGGGGATTTGAAGGGGTGACCTCTGGATCACAGGCAGAGTGTGGCAGCCCCCAGAGAGCCCCCAAAGTGGAGCTCTCTCTCCATTGTTTAGGGTTACGAAATGTTTCCCTTTGGAAAAGGCATCTTATGAGTGACACCAAGTCATTCCACAGAATCGTTTAGCTGATCATTGGAATCAGGAAGACAGCGAATCAGACTAAGAGAATCCGTACTTGGGGAGGGGGGGCACCAAAGACACTGGGAGAAATGTGCCGTTGACATTGCCTACCCATAATCCTTTGGACTGCTCCAGGACCCCCCCAGCCCAGAGTAAGGACGCATGATGAAGCCCCTGATTAGCTACGCATGCCACGTCATGTGACAGAAAAAGTCGCAGCGAGGAGAGAGAGCAAAGCGAGATTTATGGTGCAGCAGTGGAATTACTGCGGAGACCTGCCAGATTGAAAGCGCGCTGGTGCGTACTGTGCCGATTTAGCTGTCAGTCAGAGATCCCGGCCGCTGACGGACCACGGGCAGCTTTGGAGGCGGGGCATAGATCCGGTCGCAGCCACCGGTACCATCTTACTGGCTGCTTCAACAGCCCCCGACATCACCCAGAGAGACAGGCCGCAAAAGGGCCTAAAAAAGGCTCACGTCCTGAAAGACATATAGAGACTAACTGTGGACTGTCCGGGGGGGTTAGGGTTAGGGTTACTGTGGACTGTCTTGGGGGGTTAGGGTTAGGGTTACTGGTTTGACTGGCTTGAGAAACATCACACTAATAGATATGTACACCCATGTTCTGGCACTGCTTCTCCACTAGGGAATGCCCCCCACCCCCCCCTCCGCGGATGCAAGTGAGGCTGACCTCTGACCCCCCCAGTATCCTTACCAAATCTTGGGGTTGAGCTGGGGGCTCGAGCCCACCCGTGTCAGAAGTAAGATTTTGTGAGTAATCCCAACAAATCTGACAGCAAATTCTCCCGCTAAGCAGTGTGGATCAGCCCCCTAATACAGTTTGAGGGGGAAAAGTCCTTATTTAATATGACCACAGGCTAGCCCATCAGCGGGGGGGGGGGCATAGTGCTGATCTCTGGGGGTTAAAGTGTGTCTGGTCCATCTGCTGTGGCTCCTGAACCATTGGAGCTGATTTGGTTCAGATAAGCCACTGTAACACGCATCATGAATTGCCTGTCTCTTCATAAGAGAACGCCATAATTCATAGAGTAGGGCCAGCCTTAACCAATGACTTGTTTCTAAATCAGTGAGTGACAGGTGTAGGAGCACTCTGCAGCCAATCAGCTTTCATAAGGGGTCAGTATAAACTCCCTCCCCCCCCACAGCATGAAAATGTAGCTAGAGACCAACCTCACACTGGATGCGGAAGGCAAGTGAAAAGGAGGCGGTCAAACGTGGCTACAAACACGGAATCGGCCCTGATGCGCTGAACGGATAATGGGCTGTCATGTTCCTAATTATCTGGCGAGTGGAGGCTGCCTCCGTGACGGTGAAGAGTGGAGAACAAAAATCTCCCGTCGAAGGGGAAAGATGGGGGGTGGGGGGGGGGTTGCAGAGGGCAAGCAGATCACCGAGGAGCTGAGGAAGACGAGCATGCGAGGGAGGAGGAAGATAGGAGGATGATTCTTCAAGGAAGGTACCCGGGCAAACAAGTGGGCAGCCTCGCTGTTTCGTTTTGCAGGGAGGGTGGGAGATGGCGGGTGTCTCATTTCCGCTTCCCGCGCCATGACAGAGCGTGATGGTGATGCTGTTTGCGGCGAGAAGGCCTCAGTTTCACCTGGTCAGACTTGCAGTAGCGAGGGCACTCCACCAGGGGGTGCCCTCCGCCCCTGTGCTCATCGCATTTTAACTCCACGAACACATGTGATCATTTCTACATTGTAGCATGTGCAGCAGCCGAATCCACGCAGTGTCACGGAGCAGCGCCCTCTACTGGGGGACACCCTGATGAGAATGAGGGCGTGGAGTGGAGGGGCTGATCGGTTGTGACAGCAGACTCACGTGTTGTGCAGGACACACCAGCCGCAGTGGGGGTCGCCGGAGCTCAGGCACTCGGTGCAGGTGCCGTACTGCTGACATGCTTCAATGGGGACCCTGCTCACCTGCGGCACGGAGAAAAACAAAACAAAATGACGTGTCATCTGCCACGTGCACGACCAGCAGAACAGGTACAATGTCATGCTTCCTTTCACAAATCCCATCATGCTCTCCTTTAGTACACAAACATATATGGGTGAAAGTGAAGCTTGTGGTCCAAACACAGGGTCAGAGCATTTACCCTGCACCCCTGGAGCATTCTGGGGGATAGCTCAAAGGTCCAAGGGCAAGATGACCATTCCACTGAGGAGGGGATTCGAACCGACGACCTTCCACACAGGCTTAACCCGAGTCACATATTACCCCCCACTGAAGGTTCAGCACTGGTGGTGGTGTTTACACAGTGAACGCGCATGCAGGCCAGGAACTCGTCTATAGTAATCCCATTAATGAGTAACTTAAAAAAGTACTTTTTACAAGGTGTTAGTATCGCTCCCATAATGGTTCGCTGCTGGACGTTTCAGAGACACTTTCTCCAGAGTGAGGGAACAGGCAGGCCAGCACGCAGCATGTCCTTAGTGAACATGTGCTGCAGAAGCTGCCTGAGACCGACAAAGCTTGAGTCACGTGACATAAACGGCGTCTGCTTCGCCACAGCCAGACAAACAACGGCTACTTGTCCTATTAAGCATGATATTTTTAACGCTCTGTGGGCTCAACAGGGTTTCCAGAGGCCTGAGGATGGACTCGTAAAGACCGCAGCCCCCTGATAGGTCCTTATTCATGAGACTGGCCTGTCACGGATTTCTCCCATGATTCCCTGCAAGGGGAGGGCATGGGTCCTCAGCGGATCGATGCAGAGGAGGGTGCACGTCGCCATGGGAGACGCGGAGCCCGTTCCTCAGCCCCTGGCATTTTCCGAGGGCGCAGGGAGGCGTGAGGTTCTGAGATCCGAGACCCCGACGTGCCTGTGGCGGTCCCAAATGCTCCGGGACAATTAACCTCTCTCGCCCCCTACAGGGAGGGGAGGGCGGTGTGGGTCAGATGGCAGGTGCTGAAAACGGCGTGGAGAGATGAGGTTGGGGTTAGCATCTGCGCCACGGGCCCTGACGGCCCACTCCCGTTGCATGCGGCCCCTGTCTATCAAGACACCTCTTCTGCCCCCTCCTCCCCACAGAGCACCATCCTTTTTCTCCATAAAACCACAGTAGCATTGAGCCCATGGAGCCACCCCCGATGCAAGACGCGGATCAGAACACGCCAGGGGGGGTGGGGCCCGTTTCTCACTTCGGGGCCCCAGTTTCCACACAAGCTGCAGCGTGTTAAATGTCATTACCGCTTTCAGCCGGGTTCCCCGTGCCGTCCACCTGTCCCGGGCCCTGGGGGTGCGGCGGCATGAAACAAAGGAGCGCATTGACGTGGCCGGGCCCTAAAAGGGGGCCCTGTGTGACTCTGCATGTGCGGGGGGGTGTGAGGGCCACACATTAGCCCCGACGCGCCTCTGATGGTCCCAACTGCTCCAGAAGCGATTAACCCCTTTCACCCGCCACTCAGATGGGGGTGCGGAGCCGGTCCAACGGCAGGTGCGGGAAATGGCCGGGGGGGGGTGGCGATGGGGGGGTAGCATCTGTGTGTGAAGGCCCGTAGGTACCCCAGCTGAGCACCACGGCAACCAGCGGCACAAGCGTCGGTACGCGACACTGAGTTCACTCCCACTAGCTGCCAGGGTGGGGGGGGGGGGGGGTGACTGAGAGGCAGCTGAGAGGCGGAGCACTGGGGGCCATGGGGGAGCCAGGCAGCTGTTCCAGGCACCACAGTCACTCAGAGGAACAGACAGGCACCTGTGAGGACAGCACAAAGGGGCCATTTCCACGGGGGCCTTTGTGACGGACGTGGAGATTTGCGGGCACAGTTGTCACATGGGCCTTTGTGACGGACGTGGAGATTTGCGGGCACAGTTGTCACATGGAAGTTGTGGTGGTGGTGGGGGGGGGGTAAAAAAGGAAAAGGGAGGTGGAGCGAAACATGAGAAGACATGAATGGAGGAGGAGAGCAGGGGGATCAGAGGTCAGAGTTCAGGTAGATCATGTGACTCCTGTCAGCTGTGCCGAGTGGTTAGGTGAGGGGCAGCTGATGCCCCCCAGGGGGCTCTCTGTGCCCTGCAGTTGCCGGGGGCTGTTACGCTGTACCCCCCTGACCAGGGGGGACCTGGGTCAGTACTGCGGGGGGAGCTTATGGGACAGAGGGACAGAGGGGTCACCGGGCGGGGAGGTGGGACACAGGAGTGTCTCTCACGCACCGTCACGGCCATCGCACGGCCATCGCACGGCCATCGCACGGCATCCAATACAGACACACAACAACAAACACAGAGTGCTGCAGCGTGCCATAAAAACTCAAAGGGAAACAGTCCTGGGGGGTCGAGTGGGTAATTAAAGTGTGGTGTGCAACAGGACTGTATGTTTGTATTGCTGATGAGACAGCGGGGTGTGGGGGGGGGGAGCAGAGTAAACAAAAGGAAGCATGCCCAAGCGAAGCAGAGGCCTGTGTCTTTATGTGGTGCGGTGATGAATGGAGGGGGGGTTCCCCAGGATTGGTGTGCTGAATGGGGGGGGCGAAGGGGTGGGTTCCCCAGGATTGGTGTGCTGAATGGGGGGGGAGGGGCTGCCACTCAGGACTGCATTTCTCTGCATGTAGAAAAAAAAAGAAAAAACTTGCCTGCGGGATATGATCACCCCCTTGTTTCCAAAGCAACTGCCCAGACTGCCCCCCCCCCACCCACCCCGCAGGATGTAAACATCTGGCACTGCTGGGCCCAAACTCCCCCCCCCCCCCACCCCAAGCCATCCATTTTTAATGAGAGCAACAGAGCCGGGCTCGTTGCCGGAATGAAACTCATCCAACACGCGCCAGCCGGCCCCGTTCCGCCTGTGCTGCTCTACGTGGGACACCAGCAGGGTGACGCCCCCCCCCCCCACCCCCCCACCAAGGAGTCCCCTGTTTAACAATCCCACTAAAACATCAGAGAACTAAAACGACCCTGACCAGCCCGGCCACTCAGATTTACCCCCCATCCTGCCCCCCTGTCTGGCCTCTGTCTGACTCACAGTGGCATTGGGACTCTGAGCCCCACTCCTTCCTGGGCCTCTCCTGCCCCACCCAGCCCCTCTGTCTCTTGCCCGAGCCAGAGTCCCGTCCGACCATCCTGGAGAGCACTCACTGGCACAGTGGTGGGGTCACATGGGCACTGCTCCCAGCTGAAAGCTGATTGGTCCCCACAGTGCCCTCTCCCCTGTCACTCATTGATTCAAAGCATATCATTGGCTATTGATAAGGTTCGCCCATCTGTACGAATTATAGCCCCTCATATGCTCCTTTACAAATACTACAATAGCCCCTGTTGCCATTCAGCTGCTGGCTGAGGAGAGCAGCCGGTTTTCTGGCGGAATTGGAGCTATATTAAGAAGAATCGATAACGGACGCTGCCGCGTCCCATCCCACGAGCAGCATTTATTTCACATTTATGCTGCTAACCCAGATTAGCGGGGCCCCCCGGGGTCTTTAAGGATCTTCTTTAGGTGGCACCACGGGGCGTGTCATTACGGGATTGATTTTAGAGAGGAAGCACACATTATCTCTCCATTAGGATGCACAGAGCACTTTGTGGGACGTCTGTGAAGCTGCGGCCTGTTAGTCCGAGAGGCGACTCCTCCGGGGAGGCCGCCGGGAATTCCCTAAGGCAGCAGATCGCGGGGAAGAGCCCGGCTCACCTCAGAGGTACAGAGGCTCACGTGTCGGTACCGAACTCAGTCATCGGATCAGGCCCAGGGCTGAGGGTGCTGCTATGGAGTCAGGTTCGAAGCGAGTGCGACACCCGGAGGCTCTGGCATCGCGGGGATCAGAGCCAACTGACCGAGCGGCCTGACTCCAAAATGTGGGCGGGACTTCTGCCAAAGCGCAGGTCCAAGGGGCTCGAGGACTCGAGCTTGGGTAGCCGTCCGTGGTTAAACCCCAAAAGCGTGGAGCGGCAGCCAGGACTGCAGGAGGAGTGAGCGGGTGGGGCTCCGGCCTTCAAGGTTTCCCACACCCATGTGAGAATGTGTGTGTGTCGTCCAAGAATATATTACATTGTGGGGACCAAATGTCTCCACAAGGTGATAAAAACCAATTATTTTGACGTTTTTCGGTCCTCACAAGGGGAAATTAAATTTTAGACAAATTTGCACTCAAAAAAAATCTTCCAAAAGGTTATTTATGGTTAAAGTCAGGACTGTGCAGGGGTTAGGGTTGTCATAGAGGGATTAGGGTTATGGCCATAGGAATGAATGGACAGCCCCCACAAAAATCTGAGTACAGGTCTTTGTGTGTATGTGTGTGTGTGTGTGTGTGTGTGTGCGAGAGCTACCAGCCAAATAAATAACGAGGGGGACCAGTGAGAACCCAGGGTGGGGAGGCCAGCCAGCCATCCGGTGGCAAAGTGGCCCACTAAGCCCCCCCAGACACTCAAAGGCAGACAACTGCTGGACAACCAACCCCCGCAAGCAAATCAGACAGAGAAGGGGGTGCAGAGCTAAGGCAGAGGGGTAAAGGGGGCATTGTATTTGTGTATGGGGGGGGGGGGGCAGGGGTAAAAGCGCGGTGGCGCGGAGTCAGAGATAGCAGAGTATTAATTATGGATGGCTGGAATCCTGCCTTTTTCTTGCAGCAGGTTCAAGGAGGGGGGCTTTGGGGGGAGTGTGAGGACCACTGTGCTGACGGCCCATGCACACACACACACACACACACACGCACGTACACACATGCACACAAAGACGTGTGCTGGTCCCAGGCTCCATGCTGTCCTCCCCAGCCCCCCACCCACATCCAGGAGCTACCACCTCAGACACTCTGGACATGCCCTTACACACAAAAAGCTGCTGTGAAACACTCGGGCTTTGTGTGTTTACACAAGTGTCCCAGCACTGCAAACACGAGCGTGGGACTGCACGCACGGCACCATGTGTCTCTTTGAAAGCAGCCCTCTCCCCCCACCACCACCTTGCTGTTCATCGGATGCCTCCTAGAGGACCTTTGGGGTCTCCAGTGGGGGGGGGGGGGGGGGGACCAAAAGGGCTCTTGTGCTCCCCAGAGCTCCTGCTGGCACTCACTGCAGCACAGTGGAAGGAAGTCCTGCCCCACTGTGGTTTCTGATGTCACATGGCTTGTGCTTCTGGGTCAATGGTCGTTCTGTGGGTGTTTTGTGCAGCAATGAAGAGTGTGAGGTTCAGTGACAGAGGGGACAGCAGGGCAGGAGCGAGACAGGGGCAGGAATTTGACAGGCGTGGGAGGGGCGTGGAAGAAACAGGACAGGCATGGGTCAGTCACAAGACAAGCGTGACAAGCTGGTGACAGGAGAGGGACACATGGGACATGAATGAGACAAGCATGGGACAGTAGCAGAACAGGGGACAGACAGAAAGGGGGAGAGGCAGAAAGGGGACAGGCATGGGACAGTAGCAGAACAGGGGACAGACGGAAAGGGGGAGAGGCAGAAAGGGGACAGGCATGGGACAGGAAGATGACACACACACTCCTTGCCCAGTGTGGGTCCCGCCGGGAGCTGAGCAGTGCCATCTGGGCTCACAGACACTCACATCTGCACCCCTCCGTAGGGGACAGTGGAGCGTGTTACTCCAAAGAGACCTGGCCCCAGAGCTGAGGCCAAGCCCATGCAGGCTACGCCTTCTGTTGCCTGTGGCGATACTCTGGCTGTGAGACACTCAGCAGGTCTGGGGTCTGCTTCCCTCTGCAAGTGTCACAGACACTGGCTGTAACATCACCTTGGTGTGACAGGATGCTAATGCATTTTTTACACTATTGTGGCGAGGGGGAGTGAGGCTGAATAAGGCCAAACAGGCCTGAACACAGCTGAATATGGGTTGAATCAAGCTGAACGAGGCCAAACAGGACTAAACAGGGCTGAACGAGGCTGAAAAGGGCCGAGTGAGGCTGAACGGGATTGAACAAGGCCGACCATAACTGAACAGAGCTGAACGAGGTTGAACAGGACTAAGCAAGGCAGAACAGGCCTGAACACAGTTGAAAAGTTGAAACAGGCTTAACAGGGCTGAATACAACTAAACACAGCTGAACAAGACCAAACAGGACTGAACAGGGCTAAGGAGGCTGAACATGACGGAACAGGGCTGAACGAGGCAGAACAGAACTGAACGAGGCAGAACAGGCCTAAACAAGGTTGACATGTTGAAAGAGGCTGAACAGGGCTAAATACGACAAAACACTGCTGAACAAGGCCAAACAGGACTGAACAGGGTTGAACGAGGCTGAACAGAGTTGAGCAGGGCTGAATAAGACTGAACATGGTTGCACAAGGCCAAACGGAACTGAACAGGGCCAAATAGGGCTGTACAGGACTGAACAAGGCTGAACGGGGCTAGATTTATTAATTTTGTCCATTAGAAAATACCACATTTTGATCTGAATTACTGGATTAGAACTCTGGATAAGCAATATGGAAAAAGGATGGATGGATGGATGGTAATTAGTGTAATTAGGCACGTAAAAAATTGTTGCGATATAAGCCGGCAAGGCAGAGGACTTCGATTCGCAGATTATACAGCACAGCCAGCTATGGAGGTATGAGGGATATATTAATAAGGGCTTCACCACAAAACACAAGGCGCTCATTTCGCTCTGGTGACTCTGGCTCCCAGCAGATACAGCTCCACCCAAGCAGAGACAAACTACTCCACTTGTCTCATTGTGTCCATTATTTCACTTTTATTAAATTTACTGAACCGACCAGAAAAGAGTCTAAATATCACAACGCAGAGCATTCTTGTGTATTCAGCTATCGTTGACTGAGAGACTCTATGAACATAAGCAGTCACAGGACACGAGGTCAAAGGCCTCTCTGAAAGCTTCTGCTTTTTATTGCTGGTTTTGGGCCAGCTTCTGCTTCTGACTGGTTCCTTGGTTACAGGGAGGCTTGGGCATTATTATGGTAACACAGTATACAACTGTATTATTGGGCATATTGTGGTATTTTGCAAAGACTTCATACCGTATACAGTGGTATGATATTATGACAAATTAGATGCTACCCTACTACCCTGAGACCACCTTAAAAAATATTTCTGAAGGTGGTCGCTAATAGAGACCGCCAGCCGCTGAATCGTGCTGGGTTCGGCGTTCCAGCGGATGAGTGGCCGGCCTCCTCTTCTCCGCCGGTGGCCATTAGCAACCCATGGGGCGCGGGGGGGAGGCAAAGTCATGTGACCGCATGATGTGTTTAGGAGGGTAAACTGTTCATCATTGTGGAGACGGAGGAGTGAGAAGATAAATGTGTTTGCTTTAGGAACAGAGAAAAACATGCAGGACGCCTCCCCAGCGTGACAGGGACACGCCACATTCTGCTGCCGTGACAGTGACGTGCCTGACACAGAGAAAAGAGCTGAACAGTAAAAATGACTATAATTAAAGACAACGTAGAGACGGATCCATTCGGACCGCCCCTGACCAGCTGTCACTCCACAGTGGGACGCGGCGCGGAGGGCAAACAGCGGGCACACAGCACATAGGGAGAGGAGCGTCTACACCTGTCAATCACGGCGACATCACAGCCGGGAGGCAGAGGGGCGGGGTCTACACCACAGCACCGGGCTGTGATTGGCAGGTCAGCGTGTGGCAAGTTAATAATGCAAATGAACTGGCTCTGGTGCAATTGCTCGTCTCGTCTGGGAGACCCTCGGTGGGGGGGTGGGGGGGGGGGGGGGGTACTGAGGGTGGCTTAGCGCATAATTTGGGGACGCCAGCCAGATGTATTTGGATTTTAACCCCTCCGGCGTGTAGCTCTGCTCTTTGTTTCAGCACTCCCCACCCCCAGACTCAGGGTGTAGCTTCGGGTTCGGTCACACCCTGCTGCGCTGATGGAGAGGTCTGCAAAGCAGAGGTCACGCCAGCGTGACAGGGCCAAGGGAGATGACTGAATTTGATGGGGCAAAAGCAATATGTGGGCGCTGCAACTTTACATCTAAACCACAGCATTAAGGTGAAGTACACCTTCCCCGCTTTACATTCAAGCCACAGCAGTAAGATGAAGCATGCCTTCCACACCTTTACATCCAAGCCACAGCCTTAAGGTGACGCATGCCTTTCCCGCCTTTATATACAAGCTACAGCATTAAGGTGAAGCACACCTTCCCCACTTTACATCCAAGCCACAGCCTTAAGGTGAAGTACACCTTCCCCGCTTTACATTCAAGCCACAGCAGTAAGATGAAGCATGCCTTCCATACCTTTACATCCAAGCCACAGCCTTAAGGTGAAGCATGCCTTCCCCACTTTACATCCAAGCCACAGCAGTAAGATGAAGCATGCCTTCCATACCTTTACATCCAAGCCACAGCCTTAAGGTGAAGCATGCCTTCCCCGCCTTTACATCCAAGCCATAGCCTTAAGGTGAAGCACGCCTTCCCCGCCTTTACATCCAAGCCACAGCCTTAAGGTGAAGCATGCCTTCCCCGCCTTTACATCCAAGCCATAGCCTTAAGGTGAAGCACGCCTTCCCCGCCTTTACATCCAAGCCATAGCCTTAAGGTGAAGCACGCCTTCCCCGCCTTTACATCCAAGCCATAGCCTTAAGGTGAAGCACGCCTTCCCCGCCTTTACATCCAAGCCACAGCCTTAAGGTGAAGCATGCGTTCCCTGCCTTTGCATCCAAGCCACAGAATTAAGGTGAAGCACACCTTCCCCACCTCATGCTAAATGGTCCATTTTGTTGCCCTCTATGCTCTGTTAGAGGAAGGACGCAAGTCTCGGATCTGGGGCTTCTGAGCATGAATCCAGCCCGGGCAGTCTATCCATGTACGGCCTGGGCGCCAGTCGCCATATTTCACTGGGCCATCTATTGTCCCTTTCTTTTTAATCCGATCACGGTTTCCCTGGGCTCATATATCTGCGTGCCCCAGTGTTTGTGTGTCTTCCTGTCTCGCTCACTCCCTCTTTCAAAACCCGTCTCACGAGTGGCATCAATCAAGCACCCCCCCCCAGGCAGCCTTTTTACATCGCGCCCCGTTGCGGCCTCGACGGGGCGCACACGCGCTCAACACAAGCCGGGACGCCAGCAGGCTGATTTACATTGCAGGCTGGCCCGCCATCTGCCCCGTGCTCGCTGGCGGCAAATGGGCCCCGCGTTGTCACGTGACCGGGCAGGGTAGCCCACCGCCGTCAGCGTTTGTGATGTTATTTGATTTTTATTTTAACCACTGTCATGTGACCATGTGATCATCCATCATGTGATCCATATTAGGCGAAATCTGTCTGCGGAAAGGATGGATGTTTTGGGGGAGGGATGGTTATTTAAAAACACACCCGTAAGGTACATCCATCACCCCTTGGGGGGGGGGGGGGGCTCTCTTTGTGAGAAAGACATGGGTGGCTGGGGGGGCAGCACTGACTTACCCAACAGAACCCCTCAGTCACCCCCCCTTGCCCGGGATGCTAGCCATCTTTACCCATCTCCACTCCTCTTTTTACTGTGGCACCTCCAGGACAAAGACCTTGGGGGGGTTCAGGAATATTCCTTTGTTAGTACAGAGAAGAGCTCCAGGGCATGGGGTAAAGTCAGCTTGGAGTCTGGCGCCCCCCTCTGGCGTGCTCTCCACCAATCAGATGTGTGGCTCTAACGAGGCCTCCCCTCTTGATAGACCCCAAAACCCCGACTCCTCCGGCTAGCAGCCGCTGCTCCGACAGACTCCTTTAGTGTAATTAGGCATGTAAATAATTATTGCAATTAAAGCCTGCAATTACAGGAGTGAGGCCCCTCTATTAGCTCAGAGATGGGTGTCAGGGAATTCTTTGGTTAGCGACAGACATGCACAAAGGCTGCGACATTATACAGTCAGGCGCCGGTGACTATGACGACCGCTGACATCCCAGAACATTTTAATTACATCGCGTTTTTTTTCCCCCTTCTTCCCCACAGCACCTCTCGTACTTTTTCCCGCACAGTTCCTCCATCTCACGAACCAGATAATGGGGACGGGGCAGAGGAGGCATAGTGGAAGGCCGCGCCAGTGTGGGATGAGGTCGGCTCCCGGCGTAGCCGATAACTGGCCTCTATGGATTACTGGTTTAAAACATTACTGGTTTAATCTAAGGCAATAGGTTGTATCAGACCCAATTTGGAGGTTTTGTGTTCGTAAGTCAGCTACTTAATGATGCATAGATGTTTCATTTATAGCGTGTTTATGACACCGGCCACAGACCAGGACCGCTCGACTTGGCATTCGGAGCCTGCATCTGGGGTGGCCCGTTGTGACAAAAATGTCCTGAGGGCAGAATGAAAAATGATTGGTTCAGAGAGATAACCAATCAGATTGTAGAGTTGGTGGGTCCAAGCAACCAGAGGAGGAGGGACCAAGACATCTCCCATGAGCGTCCTGGACAGCGCTGTCTCTGGCAGTACTGAGTCGAAAGGCCAGCCATGACGGTAGAAGACAGGGAGAGTTGTGTGCTTGAGTAAAAGCACTTTCCAACCGCAAATTCGTTAGCAGACGTCAGGTGGCCTGTATGGAGTAGGGAGCGCTGTCCCGAGGGTAAACGAGGCATAGACTGGACCATCTCTATCTCACCCTCATTAATAACGGCGAGGAGACACCAGCTTGACTCCGAGTGCAGAGATAAATCCATAACTGAGCTCTGGCTAAAGGTCAGAGGAGCACCCTGCTCGTGTGCTAACGAGAGCCGGAACCTCTCACAGCATGTCACCGAGCCCAGCCAATGACGGCGGGCGGGGTATCGTGTGGGCGGGGATTGCACCCGTGTGAGGAACGACGGCATGTGTGTAATCAAATAATGAGGCCTGGAATCAAGAAACGTTCCAGGGCACAAACCCCAATTAATGCTAATCCGGGATTAAGTCGATTACTGCCGCGTGCCTTCAGCTTCTCTGCTAACCCGTTAGCGCTGGCAACAAAGGGCTGCCATCATCATTCACCCGAAGTCCAACTGTCATGTGACCAGTCAAGGCGCTTCTTATTGGCTACACCTGCTCCTTTGTTTGTAATACCCTTTCTAACCTGGCACCGGGCTACAGCTAGAACAAACATCCCTGGCATCCTTCCAGCCTTGACCCCCCTCCAAGGCTGACCTTGCCAGCCTGACTTACTGGCTGTCCTAACCTCCGACCAGCGTCCCGGTGCAAGGCTAGGGCAAGCAGGTGGTTCTCTGCACGGGGCAGAGAAGGGGAGCAAAGGCGGTTTTGCGCAGAGTGAATAGCTAAATGGATTCATCAATAATGGGGGCCATCCGTATCGACAGGGGCATTTATCCCTATTTGTCCAGGTGTCAATACCAAGTGAAGCTGTCAAGGGGACGCTTGGGCTGTAAAACAGGATATATTGCAGAGATTGATCCCCCCGCCATCCCAGTGGGGATGGACCGACCCCCCAAGAGGTGCTAGTGTCGTGTATAAAGCATGATTTATAATCTGTTAAAAAGGCAATACAGGGGCATGCGTCGCATTCTGACCGATGGGCTAGGCTGGCCAGATATGCTCTATAAACGTTGGGATTCTGAGAGCCGGCGTAGTTGAACTGTCCTTTGGGAGTGTGTGCGAACCCAGAAAATGGTCCCTCCTTGCCTGAGGGGGTCGACTGTTTCCACTCGTAAAATGAGGTTTGAATGAGGGGGAAGGAGCCCGCAGACACACGATCTCGGGTGTAGTGGTCCGGATGCCATATGTGAACAAGAAAACCTGATCAAGCTGCACGAAAAAAGGAATGGCAGCATATCGGCAGCGTGGTGAGTCTGAGGAACCATCTCGCGTTCAGACGACGTTTAAAGTTACAGTGACAGACAGGCATATGGTTCTCGGAGCTGCGTTTTGCACAAGCGGCCATCTACCCAAAAGGCCCCCGCCAGACGCCGCCACCTCGATGAGGGTTGGGAAATCCGCCCGGGGCGGGGGGCTCACGGGCCGCTCAATTGTTCTGGCAGCGTGGCGAGTGGAGTTAATCGGACCCTTTGTGTGGGTCGGTCCCGATGACAGTGATTGGTGTAGGATGGCAGTGACGGGGTCAGGAGTCAAAGCCTTCTTGTTGTACCAACGCCGGCGCCCCAACAGCTGTGCTATAAGCGAATCCCGCCGATCCCGGGTCCACCCTCTCTTCCGGATGTGCCGAGTGCCTCCGGCAAGGCCATCCATAAGCAGGACCACCCCACACCCCGCCCCATCGGCCTCGCCGGCGTTCTGCTGCTGTTTTCAGGCCGACCTCTTTCTGTCACTCCAGACCGAACTCTACCCGGACTTCCGCCTCTCGTCTATGAACCTCATTGTTTTCCTCCTTCCCAAAGAACTCCATTCAGACAATGGGTAGCGACCCTTGGCCCTATTTCTGGGCCTTCTTCACGGGGGCGGAGGGAGTTTAAATAGACTGGGACTCTCGCACACTACGGGAGAGAAATCGCCCTTAAGTGAATGTTAATGTAGCTTTGTTCCCATTAATCACATCCTCCCGCTCCGCTGATTCCCAGCTCCCTGCCGGCCCACTGGAGCGCGGCAGATCACCGAGGAATAGCAGAGGCTAATCTATGCCAGATTCAGGGATCCAACCTGGAAGACGACGAGCATCGGCAAAGCCAATCAGGTCACTGGGTTTAGGCTCCAGGAGAAGGTTAACGTAGCTTAGCATTACTCAACACCCACTCTGAAGGTGTGGGATCGGAGGGCAAACTTTTGGGTTGCAAATCATTTTATGAGCACCCCGAGCGATTTTTGGCATGGAAGACTGCTCTGACCTTGAAAACTCATGCCTTTCAACTGAAAACTTGAAGAAAATAGCCCATATTTATGGGGACCGTCGGTTTCTACGGAGGCCCGATCTGGAAGTTTTTGCTAAGGTTTGAAATTCCCCAAGTCGTGACAGATCCAGGTTAGCCGTGGCGCTGGGAACGTCAGCCACATAAACGGAGAGGTTTAAATAAAATCTCACAGTCGCACCGTGCATTCCACGACACCTCCTGATGTTCACGCTGCTCCCGCAAAACCTCCACCGGGAAGAGCTGTGCTAAAAAGAACCACCAGGTCGTCAGGAGATGCGGCACCCACACTGCTTTTCAAAATCCTCCATCTGTAACCAACTTGACCTGAAATGCTAGTTACCCAATCAAGACAATTATAACTCAGCAAAGCTAGGGGGCACTAACTCACGGACTATTAAATGCTCGCTGCTATATTAAAGGTTTGTATTGACTGTACATTTGCTGTTGTTACCCAGGCAAAACCGACAAACCGTTTGAATTCAGATTGGTGAAAGTGTGGCCTTTGGAGTGTGACCCGTCTCGCTGCATGAGGAAAGGGTCACGACCCTTGAACGCGATCACGCAGATTTTGCTCCTGCCAGCTACTCCAGCATACGTGTGCAGTGTACAGCAGGATCACAGCAAATGCGTATTTTCTGGCTCGCATTGCATGTCCTGCGTGTGTACACGTAGACGTGCATCCACCCCTCAAATGCAAACATGCAAAGCTGTGGCCTATTGTCTACTGCAATCGCTGAAACCTTTGATCCCAGCCCAGTCAAAGCATCAAACAAAGAAAAAAATGTTTAAAAAAGCAAAAGGAAAGAATGTCATGCTAAATGAGAAACAACAGGCCAAACTAAAGACTTTGAGATTTCTTCAAGGTTTTCAGCCTTTTCTTTCAAATAATCGAAATATATAAATAACTATCCTAAGATGTCTTACATGTGGGGAAAAATATAATCCATCATCACACTGTGAATCTAATAGTTTCTTAGTGCAAAACATATGGCACAATTTCTAGTACAGATGCATATTCATGCAGGAGGGGTGGTGAAATCAATTTCTATTCGCTTTTGCTCATCTGAACAAATTGGACTGCCGACACTGGGTGAGGCGTGTGAGAACAGGAGAAGCCCAAATCTGGTGACCCTCCATTTAACGTGACCGCGGGAGGGGGACTGGCCCTGGAGAAAAGGTGGGGGGTGTCCATTCTCCTCCTTCATTGGTCCCAGAACTGAGCGTCGAACTAAATGAATCTTTCCGGGCCATTAACGCCATGGCCATCATCACAGTTAAACCACAGAAACAAGGCATGATGGGCATTTGAGTTTACAGGGTGGGGGATGGGCTGCATGTGGAGCGGCTGGCAGGATTGACAGCTGAGCAGAGTGAATCCGTTTATGAGTGTGAGGTACGAGCGCATTCCTGCCCCCCCTGCCCCATCCCGCCATACCTAAGTACCTCAGAGCTCCGGGAGATGGGTGAAGGTGAATCCGCCATCACGGCTGCCTCTCACGCCAACCTGGCTGCTCTCCTGCCCCGCCAGACACAGTACTGCATTGTTATTCCGGGCGGGAAGCCGGAGCCGGGCCCAGATCTGTCCGCGCCCTACTCCTAATTCACCATCATCCCTCCCTTTGTTCATGTCCGGAAAAATCCCCCGGCCCTTCCCCCACCCCCCCCCGGTCCTGGTGGGAGATTAGGGATCTGGGCTCTTTTAGGAGTATTAGCCCCTTCTCCTCCACAGGTGAGGGACAAACCCCAAAATATCACTCCTGTGAAAGGGCCGGGGAGGAGTGGCGGCCGCTCTTCTCCACTCAAAGGCTCCACGTTGGAGTGGCGGCCTTCGCAATCCCCATGACCCGGCTCTGAGAGGCACAAGGCTGTCCCTCATACGCCAATTGACAGTAATTATTTTATACATTAATTTTACATCACATTTATTTAGCCCAAGCTTTTATCCAAAGCAATGTCAAATTAAGAAAGCAGGGTCAGTCAGTCCCTGGAGCAACTGGGGTAAGGGGGCCCCTCTGAGGGGCCTGACAGTGACATCACTCAGCCAATGATGGGATTGGAACCGATGACCTTCCAGACACAGCACAGCATTCCAACCCACTGATACATTACTGTGCGTTCTGATTTCAGACTCCGCCTATCCCACATGGTTTGGGTGTTAACTCCCCCCGCGCCCCCTCCCATTAGGCCAAAGATGAAGGCAGATCCCGTGGCAGGGAGAACCCGGTGGGGTCAAACGCGAGTGTCACAGACAGTGACCTTCATGACCACCAGTGGACGTGGCAGCAGGCACTCAGAGATACAGAACCCTGGCGGCAGGAATCTCACTGCGATCCATGGACCATCATTTTTCCGATATTATCAGGTACGTCCAAGTGGTCCAAACTGGAGACGTCAGAGTGAGAGGAGAAACACTGGCGGTGGTGGGGGTGTCCGTCCCGAAAAACAGCGGTGTGTGTGTGTATCTGTATGGTGGGGGGGGGGGGGGGGCATGATGAGAGAGGACCCTCACCCTGTGGTCTCCATCCCAAACTCGAGCCCCATGCAGCCTTGGCACCCACCCCTGTGACCAGCTAGCCCGGGGCCTCTTAAAGTATTTTTAAAGGAGGGGGGGTAAATGAGGGGGGAGGAGTCATTCGTCACTTGGTGGGACGTGGCGGCCGCCCTTTGAGTCTCATCTGCCCCCCCCCTGGCTGAGTCTGACGGTTATCAGCCGCACTTCACTCTGTCACCTCATTATAAGGACGGCGCAGTGACCTTGAGGTCCATCTCCATTCTCTATCTCCAGCTGCCCTCCCCCCCACCCCCGCAGAAGCAGCAGAACCCCCCCCCCCCCCCACCCACTGGCCTCATTTCTCTCTTCTGCGTTGCGACACACTGTCACCCCCACCCCGCCCACACCGTACAGACTCCTAATTGCGAGCGCAGATACACGCCCACTTTGAAAATCTGCCAGCCGCTTGTTCCCGCCCCTTCCTCTGCTCACCTGTCTGTCAGACATGACGTAGAGGAAGCTGCCATCCAGGGAGAAGGCCATGTCGCGGAGGATGGGGCTCCCATCCTGCATGACCAGCACCGTCTCGTACTGGACCCCGCCGTGTGGGGGGCCGTCCACCCGGATCTGTAAGGCAGAGACAGGAAAGACTGTTAAACCTCTTCAGCCCTGTCCACAACACATATCCTATACAGTGGCATATACAGGCATAGGGCCACAGCTGACAGTTAAAGTTGATTGGTCCGCTCCCCTGTCAGTCACCAATTTCATGCGTGTCATTGGCTAAGAATATGGTTGGCCCCTCTCTATGAATTCTGGCCCCTCTTATGCCCCAAACCATAAAAAAAATCCTACAATGCCCCAGCTAACCCCAAGCCTTTGTCCCTGCCACCCACAACAAACAGACCCCCTCCCCCACGTTTAAAAGCAAAAGAGATGGTCTTCCAGCAACAGTAAGCAGAATCCAGGCTAAGCTGTGGGCAGATGTTAGCTAACCTCCACATACCAGCAGGGGGTGTCAGTGAGCAAAGCAGAACCTTTGCTCAGGATGTGGCCCGGTGGCCGGGATGCGACTCCTCCCTGACAACGTCGCCCACACAATGCCACCACAGCTCACTCCGCCATCGTGACCTACAGCAGCTGTTCAGGCCCGGCCCGTTCCCCACGTCCATGCCAGGGGGGCAGCATGGGGGCTGCGTGTGGGTGTAGGGGCGCAGGACGGAGCCCAGGCTCCGACACCCCTCAGATCCACACCCCCTCATCTGCCAGAAGCTTACAAAGCTGGCCCATGTCCCAGGGTGGGGGTCAAGTGACGGTCATGCATCTGTCTACGGCGACACAGAGCTCAGGGCTTCCCTAGGAAGAATAAGCAAGCACCCCCCCCCCCCCCCCAAAACACACCACAGAGGGCGGAGCTTAATCAGACTTGGGGGTGGGGTAGACGCCCTGACCGCTGCAGTCTGACTTATCCACAGGCAGCACACGTGTGTGAAAGCACACCTGGAGTCACATGAGAGTCCCTGGGGGTGTGTGACTGTTTCATCTGCTTAGCGGCCCTGTGTGATCTGCTTTGAATCCCCCCCCAGTGATGATATTCACACTGGACAAAGATCTGAGAGGGTGCTGCACTATGAAAAGGCACCACTAAACTGATTCAGATATAAATCTGAAATATAAACTGCCCGGGGTCCCCAAACGCTCACACACACACACACACACACACACACACACACACACACACACACTCGCCTGCGTCCCTGGAAACAGAAGCCTGACTTACTTCCCAGTCTCTGCATCTCAATCTCGAGCATCTGTGACCCTGCCCCCCCCCATACAGCTAGAGGACCCCCCTCCCGATTCCCCCTTTGCCCTGTTGTCTTTGGCAATGACCCATATGAAGGTTAAAAGAGCCCCTTTAACCCCCCACGTCCCCAGTAACATGATACGATTAAAGAATATCCCCCCCCCTCCCTGCTCATTCGGGTTAATTTATTCCTTCACCGAGACACACGGAGATAAAAACGAATTGCTCCCATCCTGTTCCCTCCGATCCCCCCCCCCCCCCCATCCCAGGCATCACGGGGAGATAATGGAAATTGCATTAATGGTGACCCCCGCGACCCATTTCTGGCGCCGACACAGCCGGGTCGGGCAGGGCGGTACAGCCCGGTGAAGCTAAGTGACCTGGGGCAGGGTGCCGCCCCATCCAGGGAGAGGCCCTGGTTCTGGGAGGGGCTGGTATAGCGAGCATGCACCTGAGCCCCGCCCTGCTCCCCCCATGGCCGCAGGGAAGGGCCTGACCATGCCGCGCTTGCCATTCGGAATGACGCAGCAATTTCCCCCTGGGGGACAAACGGCACGACCCCCATCCCCGCCCGCCTAGTGCTGAGGCAGCAGGACACAGTTGCGGGCTGACGCTTATTCATGTGGGACTTGGGGTTTTTAACGTTGACCTCAGCATTGCCTGCGGCACAAGGGGAGGCAGTTTGAGTGCCGATGGTGGGGGGGGGGGGGGCAAGGTTCAGATTCCCCTGGGGACAGGCTGAAGGATGGTCTGGGCTTGATGACAGAACATGCAGCGTGTCTCATCCTGCTACAGCGCCCCCGCTGCCTTGATACATGCTCAGCGGGGAGGCTTCTGCACCTGAACACCCCCAGCTTACCCCCAATAGAGCTTATGGTTCCCCCCCACCCTCCAAGACCGATGTGAACCTGAACGCCTAACTGTATAGTGAAATCTGACTTTAAGGATTTTGAAGAAACTGGTCACGCCTTTCCAAGCGAGGCCCCAGAGCACGGGTGTGGAAGCCCATTTGTTGGGAAAGAAAGACACATGGATCTCCGCAGAACGTTCCACTTGGAGGGGCCTCCAACCCCACAAAGACCGTTAATGCTCACGGCTACGATCGGACCTCAATATACCTAACTGTCAACGTGTGTCCCAAGACCAGTTGGTCTGCCGGGAGTTGACGGAGCGTCAAGAATGCATTTTCCCAAAACACAGGACCACGGGGCGTCATCGGAAAGACAAGACCCGCTGCAGCCGGCGTGAGGCACGCCGGACGAGTGAAGACATGCTCTCTGGGTCTGGCAAAGCGCCAGCAAACCGTCGGGAGCGGGCGGCACTACAGAGAGAGCAGAGAATGGTAAGTGAGCATAAGCCAAGACAGAAGGGCCGGGTTCGGGCGTGTCGATCTCGGAGTAGAACAGCTGCAGACTCCTCCCTGCTGGAACTCTGGGTTCCTGATGGAACCTTGGGGCTTGATAACCCGCCGCGGCACGATGCTCTTGGCACCAAGCAGTGGGCGAGGTTCCGGTTTGATGCAGCTGGGCGTAACTTGGCCGGTAACAACGATCCCGGGTTGGGCGTTGGAACGTTTGACGGAGGATCCCAGACGACGGCGACTTCACGGAGTTTGCAGTGTGAAGAACGGTCAACGCAGCTAACGGATCAGGTCATTAGGGAGAACCGTGATGAGAATAAGGGCCCTTCTGCTGTGCTCCCCCCTCCCCACCACCTCACCTCCCACCCATAACTAACACTGGCTGCCAATCAACTTCCACATGAGCAGAGCAGCATCAGTAAATTTGATGTGCTTGTATTTATTTGTTTGGAAGGGGGTGTGGATCCAAACCCTTTATCTTCCCCCCCATCCCTTGAGCAGCACTCCTCCTCAGTCGCACGCCTCCCTGCACAGCGCCTCCTGCCAGCCACCTGCCATGTCACCCCCGCCACCTCGCAGTCGGGCGCTTGCAAGAAACGGGAACCTCCGGGGGGAGCTTAAAAAACCCGCAAAGTAAAGCCGCTCTCACCCCCGGGATCGGGCCGCTCTCCATCCCACCCGTGTTTGTGCTACACTGGCGCTGGCGTCTGCCATTAACAGCCGAATCATCACACACCACTGCCGCCTAAAATCCGATACGGCACCCCCACCCCCCACCCACCCTCACTATGGCTGCCATTCGTTCCCCATCTAGTGGACCCTGGTTTGCATGCATACTGTGATCGTCCAATAGGAAAGCGACACCTCTAAGTAACCATATGAATTGGGGGTGATCCTCCCCATTTAATTTATGGACAATCTCATGCTCCAGTGGCTGAGCTTCCCAAATGCACCGATGTGTTTGCTTAACCCCCCCCCCCCCCCTCTGTCTCCCCATGGTACCATCCCTGCACCCCCCCCCCCCGGTAGGCCAACCCTAACCCTACCATTACTGAACAAACAGCTAGCTGATAGAGAACAAGGTGCCCTGTGAACCCAAACAGGGAGTTTGCGGGGGGGGGGGGGGGGTGGATTGCGGGGGCATGGTGAGACTCAAGCCCACGCCAGCTGCATCTACGGCAGCCCGTTAATTACCGCCATGCATCACGGCAGACAGAGCGCGTCCCCTGGGGGGGCTGCCCCGCATCCGTCTTTCCGCAGGATCAGCAACAAGCTTATGCATACCAGCCAATCACGTCGCGCTGGGGGCGGGCCGTGTCCCACTCTACACCAACCCCCTCCCTTGCAGTTCGTCGGCAAGGATAACCTACTGTGGGGGGGACACCCACTACGCGGACACCCACCAAAGGCGTACGGTGGGCCGCAAGTGACTGGCGCCAAGCGCAGTAGCGGGAAGGGGGCGGCATGCCAAGCATCATCCCGGGGAAATCGCTCCGGGAAAACAAGCTTTGTTTCAGAACAAATAAATAACTCCCTCAGGCGACCGCTGGATGTCAATAGCAAAGTACTCTGTGGTCTGCACTCTACTCACTCCACTCCATCTCTCCATTTCCTCCCCCTCTCCCTCGCTCTCTCACTGTCCGGCTCTCACCCGCTTCCCCGCGCCAGTAAAAACTGACAGAAGTTCCCACAGAACCCGCACGCTGCGGCGTCAGCTGTTTTTAACGCACACTCTTCCTCTCCAGAAGCCGGAGCCCGGATTAAGAGCGGTGATGATATCAGACCAGGAATAACCCTGATTTCCCGAAACATTAACACACATCTGAGCACCGCAACAGACCAGCTATATTTAAGCATAAACACCAGAAAGGAAGCCAGGGAGGAAATGTAGTGTCAGTCCCGTACTGTCAAAATCTGCACTTAACAACCACTGGCTAAAGATTATCCTTAACTATCTTTTAACCCAGTCCCTGGGGATCCCCAGAGACTCCACATTTTTGCTCCCTCCTGGCTCACAGCACACGTGAATCACAGAACCAACCAATCAAGAAAGCCGAATACTTGATGCAAGTGTGACGGGAGCTACTGTAGGAGGGAGCAAAAATGTGAACTGTCCGGGGGTCCCTGAAGCACAGTTTTAAGGGGATGCAGAGTTAGTGGGCCCTGGTGAAACCGACTGTACCGTCCTGACTTGGCCCCCATCTCCCTATCCCACACACACACCTCTGCTGATCAAGTCAATAAGGAAACCAGTTCTTATATCCATCCACACATCATCCAAAACCATATATTCAGTATCGTAAGCCTGGACAGGGGACATTCTGCACGCAATGTATGAGATGTAAGTCCATTGCAACACACACAGTTATACACCACGGACAATGTAGGCTCCAAATCAGCTATGATCCATGATTTTGGGCTTTAGAGGGAAATGGGTTTGCCAGGAGGAAAACAGACATGCACACCTAGATACAGGAGCATGAATCAAACCCACAGCACGGGTTGTGCGAGTCCAGCGTGTTCCCCACCGGTCCACTGCACCGCCCCTGTTATTTGAGTCAAATCTAATTCCAGGAGACGTGGATTATTGTTATTATTAAGCAGCAGGACTCGGCTTGCAGAATGACACGGTAATCATCAGAAAACGCTGGAAACACAAGCCGACGCTCCGCATCAAAACAAAAACAAATGTCAATTTTCCAGGGTTTAATTCTAGACGACCAGCAGGAGCGGCACGATCTTGGCATTAAGCAACACAAATCAGGGACATGCCGGAAGAACAGGATCAGCGATCACCTGTAAGCAACTTAAGCTGGAAAGAACAGGAAAAATCAGCATCAGGAGTCGAATCTGAATGAAGGTGAACAGATCTGGAGAGATGGTACCGGGTCACTCTTCAGTCACTTTTGTCGTGGGACAAATCCATGAGGAGTCCATGCCGATTTAATAAGTGGTGCACATCTCTCAAACCTGATAACTAGACAGGAACAAGTCATATCTGGTCTGAAGTTCCCTACGCAGGATCACTCCGCCCTGGTCAAATAACACATTACGGTGACGGTGCCCAAGCACCTAGCCAAAATGTAACAGATAAGAACCTGCCTCATCACCACGCCCCCTCTGGTCCTCCAGAGGAGATCCATCCTGCTCTTTAACTGGGCCCAGGCCTCAAACATCAGTCTCCACTGGGGGGACCAGGCAAACTGGGACACAATGGACTGGACCATGCAGACATCAGTTCCATCTGCTTCCGTCGCAGCTGGTGACAGACCCCAGGAGATGGTCAATAAAGAGAAGGCTGTTAGAAATAAGGCCTTTGGGGGACGGGGGGGGGCACAGGGCCTGGCACGGGCACAGATCACGAAGCACCGTAAGAAGGTCCTTCCATGGTGCTCCGGGTGTGTGATTAAAGAGAACCACTGGGGGAGGGGGGGTGGGGGGGCTGTCAGATTGGGACCACATACGTCGCCAGCAGCAGATAAATCGAGGGGGGAGGGGGGTCAGATGGAAAGCAGTCTCTGGGTCATCTGATAGACTAAGCCTCTCGGAGGAGGCGTGAGCGAGGACCTGAGCGAGAGAACAGGAGCCTCTTTGCCTGACAGTGCTCCAGCCACCCCCATTCCACCATTAAAACCATAGTGGGGGGGATTCCTGGTTACGAATCCCCCGTCCATGACACTGAGCGATACAGGAAATCTATCCGGCATTTCCTGTCTCCAAGGCCGGACTGAGGGACCGGCAGTGACTTTCCAGGCCAGCTCTCGTGTGTGTATGTATGTTTAATGCATATGTGTGTCCACATGCACACTCCTGCCCGCGGGTAGATCTCACTAATCAATACTTTTAGCGTGAGCAGATTTGGGGCTCACACTTCTGACTGGTGTCCAATGATAGACATCAGATGACCTTGGCCGCACCAAATCAACCCCCCCCCCCCCCCACCTCCTACCCACACGACACACATTCTGCTTCACTGCGATAAGGCCAAAAGCTACACAGGTTTAGCCAACAGCTGCCTGGAGAGTCAAGGGTGTTGACGAGCCCTTTCGTTTAAACGACGTTCATGGTCCCAGAACTCCCATGAACAGACGATCTGAGCAGGACTCACAGGACAAAAGGCTGTTAGCAGATTCTGACAGTCAGTCAGTGACGCTGTCATTATCAGCCTGTAACTGCCGCTCTGCATGAATCAGAAGTTCATTGGTTAAATTGCCAGCTTTTCGCATCAATCTGTCGGCTCATTTTATGGAATCACTCCGGTGCTAGAGTTAAACTGCCCTCCGCTTCAGAGATTTCAGCTCCGCACGACATGAATGCCAGGTTTCATAGCTCACACACAGGGAATTAAGCTAAACGCTTTAAGTATCGACATTTACAAAGCATCCGTGTCTGGCTTTGAAACTCCGCAGATCGAGTCCTTTGATGCTCTGGTCTCTCTTTTTAAGGAATACAAACACAGATCTGTTAAGGTGACCGATGAAAATTCACAATTACCGACACGAAAGCCACTCGGCCGGATCTGAATCACAGGTGTCACTGTGCCCCCTGACCTCTTCCTCACCTGGACTGGCCCATCCCGGATGCACCACACCGTGATTTCTCGGCGGTCCAGTCACGCAAATAAGCCTCTGATTAATCAGGCGCCGCTGCTCCGAGCGGGAGCCCCCTGAGGGGCCCTGATCAGCCGGCACCCCCCCTCCGCCGGACCCACAATGCAGCGGGGCACACAGATGTAGGTAGACACAGACATAGGTAGTCACTCACAGACCTACACTTCATGGATTCAAAGGTCGCACTGGGGAATAGGACCCCCCACTGTGTTTTTTTTTTTTTTTGGGGGGGGGGGTGCTGGCCAGCTGAATCCCCTGAATGCCCCCTTCTGCCAGCCGGGTGTGTAGGATTACATACATTTTAAAGGCCTGTATCTACAATTAAGAAGCACTGATCAGTCCCGTGACCGGGCCGTGAGATAAAGACAGGGCTTATATCTACTTACAAGCCCCTCTGTCTGCCGCTTCCTACTGAACAAAAAGGGACATATTCTTTTAATCAGGAAACGCGGAGGATGCTGGGATAGCCTGGCGTGAGGCCAGCAGCTGATTCCATTACGGTCCCAAGATATTTCTCTGTATTGGAGCTGTGATGAGGAGGATCTTGCACCTTCCTCCTCTGAGACTGGGCCAAATCTGCACAAAAGCCGCAGGCTGAAAGTCGATTGGCCCCTGGAGAACCCCCTTCCCTGTCACTCACCCATTCAAAACATATCATTGGCTGATGATAAGGTTGGCCCCTCTGTAAGAATTATGGCCCCTCTGATACCCTACCTTAAAAAAAGGGGGGAGAGGCACATCACACCATGACTGGTGGCTTTAAATTCAATGAAGGAGGGGCCATTCCTTTCATGGGTGACAGGGACATGGCTTAGACAGTGAGGGACAAGGAAGGGAGAAACAAACTAGTGCTGGTCTCGGGTACGTAGGGGGGCAAAATGAAACACAGCCCCCAAATCGAGACCAGAACCAAGGGGAAGCCCCCCATCTACCCCCGGATGGACAGCACTGCCAGTTCGTACCAAGGAATCATTTCCTTTATTGACTAGAAGTCGACCCATAAATTTCAATCGGAGGAATACAAACAGGCATAACTCAAATGGGCTTTGACGGCGGCCGGTCCGTCGGGGCATCCGGGGTCACTCACACACGGTTCTCAGGACGACTCTTGTGAAATTGATGTTTTGGATATTTTGATTTAATCCTTACAATTTGTGTTTTTGTTTAAAGAGATGCTTGAGTTATCTCAGTGTGTGCTTTAATTTATTCGTTAATGTATTTACATATTTATGTTCTACATTACCCATAATCCTGTGTGGGCTTACTGATGTAACGGGATGGGGAAGTAGACGAAAAGAGAAGTAAGAAAGATGGAGGTACTGCCATCCAGATGACATTTACATTAGTCTAAGTCTATGTTTGAAAGTAAAGAGATTTGAAAGGTCAGTTTCTGTGTTTTGGCTTTGTGACTCGAAGATAGTTTATCTATCAACAACGAGCAGCTCAGAGAGGCATGGGTAGGGTCCGGTCCGGACCAAGAGGCTGACGATAGTCATGCGAGCTCGTAGTCATGTAACGCTGGGACCGGCCCCTGGCACACATACAGACAGACAGACAGACACAGACACACACATACAGACAGACAGACACAAACACACACATACAGACAGACAGACAGACACAGACACACACATACAGACACATACACACACATACAGACAGACACACACACACACACACATACAGACACATACACACACATACAGACAGACACAGACACATACAGACAGACAGACACAGACACACACGCATACAGACACATACAGACAGACACAGACACATACAGACAGACAGACACAGACACACACGCATACAGACACATACAGACAGACACAGACACATACAGACAGACAGACACAGACACACACGCATACAGACACATACAGACAGACACAGACACACACACACACATACAGACACAGACACACACAGACACAGACACACACACACACATACAGACACACACACACACATACAGACACAGACACATACAGACACAGACACACACACATACAGACACATACAGACAGACACACACACAGCCAGCTATTGCATCTCCAGCGTGCACCATCATAAATCCTGTTGTTTATGCACAAAAAAAATAATTACACACAAAATGAAAATAGTACAAGCAGTGACTCCACAGCACTGTTCTGCAATAAGAAACTTTTTGGGGGGGGTGGGCTGCCGACGCTGTGAGGCAGGAATGCACACTGGGCACCCTGCCTCAGACTGAGCGGGCGCAGGGGAGGAAAACATTTAATTAACTGGACATGTGTCTGCTCGACGTGTTGGGGGGTGGGGGGGTGGGCTGGTGGTTAAGCAGCAGGGTATGTATGCCTGCATGCTGGCCTGTGCGTCAGCCTGGGCCCCAGTCGAAGGGTGGGGGAGACAAGGGCCCAGCGAGTCTGCCGAGGTGGACAAACGCGACCTCCGGGGCGCAGCAGAGCTGACCAGAACCTCCCTTCGATTCCAAAGCTAGAGAGGGAGGCAATGGGACCCATGGTGGCTCGGCAGGAAGGAAATTCCGAGGATGTGAGAACGCGGTCAGGAGGCTGGCAGGCACGACGGACCGCTGCACATCAACACCAGAAGGGGGCGCCGGGGGGGCGGCTCCCAGCACTACGTCGGCGCTGACCACTGCCATGAGGATCCATCTGTGTAAATGGTACACAAAAGGCTGGGGGGGTGGGGGTGTGGTTGGAGGAGTGGGGCGGGTTCCCGGTTTGTTGTATGGAAATGATGACTAAACAATGCCAATTGGTCTTGTGGGGGGGGGGCGGGGGGTTGGATCGCCGGAGAGGAGACCAGCTGACAGCTGGAGGGCCGCACTCGTTGTCTCAGGACCAACCGTCAGCTCCGCCCAGGGGGGAGTGACGTGACGAGCAGACAAACAGAGGAGCGATGAAGGCCATGTTAACAACAGAGGACATTTATAGGGGCAGGGCCACAGGCTCCCAGCTGGAAGAGGATTGGTCCACAGAGTGCCCCCACCCCTGTCAGTGCCCCTCTGTATGAATTATGGCCCCTCTTATGCCCCCATCTTACACTCGACCCTGGGGAAGGGAGTGGAGGTGGGAGACCATGGGACTTTTGCGAACAGGCAGTAGAGTACCGGAGATTCAGACCAGCGCCATATAGGTCAGAGAGCGTGTGTGAGCAGGGCCCTGCCTGATTGGTGCATGCCTAACGGCCTGCATGACTGGGCCACACTTGCCAGACTGTCTGATTGGCGCACATCAGGTGGCTCGCCCGCCTGATTGGTGGGTCATGGAACAGTCATGGAGACCACATCTGTCATTGGTCTCCAGGTCTGTACAGTCTGTACAGACTTTTGGAAGGTGGGGTGGGGCTTCCCAAGGCGGGCCTGCCTCCCATGCCTCAGAGAATTCCGTGACAATTAGTACAGCTCATCCTCTGCATCCCACCGCTGATTCATAGGCCCAGGGCAGGGGTGTTGGCGTGTTCTCAGTGCCGGTGCTTCCTGCAGGATCACCTGCGATACAGCTGCTTCCTGTGCCGTGAAATTTGTGGTCATATCTAAGTTCTGGCAAAGCTGGTCCCCAGAGTTGTGGCTGACGGCACCGGCTGTCCTGCAGCAGCCCTGGCACTCTCAGTCCACGCTTAAATTTGGGAAAAATACAAAAAAAAACGGGAACTTTGAGAAGAACTCGCCAGTTATACCTGAACCAAGCAGCCAAACCAGGTGGTGATCTCCCTCAGGGCAGGTCTCTGTCTTTTCCTGAACATTTTTGGAAAATGACCTAAGCACTGCAAACCCCCCCTCCCCCCACTGCCCCCGCCCACACTGGCTGACCACAGACTCCACGGAGTCGCCTGGACTCTCACAAACCCACAGAAAGTACGTGCCTCCTCTCTCTTCCCGGTCCCTCCCCTTCCCGAGTTCCCGCAGGGCCGTCCGGTCCGCCCGGGAATGATTCCCGCTGATGGCGGCCACGCCGCTATCGTCCGCACTCTCCACTCCTGCCTCTGGAGCACACATATGTGTACGTTCCTTCCAGAATGTTCATTCCTTAAAGACCTATTGCTCACCGGCATAATTTCCGTAAGATAACAATCCGTACGTTTCCTGCCAAAAAACGCTTCAGTGATTCCAAAACAAAACACTTAAAAGAACCAGCTAACTTTGATTTCTTTAGGAAAAAAATAACATAAGGCAGCTTCACCCCCAAATAGCCTGCAGGGCTGTTGCACTTGTAAAACTGCCCCCAAAATGTAGTTCCCGGTTTAATATGCTTCTAACCCATTTTCTCAGAGAGAAACCCTCCATCGCCTCCCCCCAAACAAATTGCCTGAACACAGATTCCTGAGTTGACCCGAGTCATACAGAGTCTAGCAGAGGCAGGAAGGAGATTCAGACGCCTAAGCGGCATGGAGACCAGGGTCTGGAGATGCCCCGGCCTCGGCGATCCACAGGGCGAGAGGTGTAGGGCTTCTCCGTAAACCGCACGCACATCATGACCACCTCCCGGAGGTTCAGTTCTGAAATCGGTTCTGTCCCACAAAGAGTCGTTACTCGTTAATGTCACATTGATTCGGTACCACTGCCCCATTCCCGACAATGGTGGCTCTGGCAAGGCGATCGGACAGCCAAGCCTGGGGGGGGGGGGGTGGGATTATTAACAGTTATGGGGGGTAATTATTAATAGTGACTGTACAGGAAGGGAGGAGGTCCAGCTCAGAGATTTCGGTCAGATCACTGGGTCTGTGGCCCGCCTACACACAGGACTCAAAACTACAGAGCAAACGGGCCACGCTGCGGATTGAGTTCACTTCCTGAAAGTGTTACCAGTGTGAGCTTCCGCCCAGAGACAGAAAATCTCTGCGGAGAGGCAAGTGATGCCCCAGGACAGGAGGGCGGCTCAGGACAGGGTGTAATGACAGTCGATTAGACGTCACATCTCCCCCACACACACCCATAATTACTTCAAGGGCCAACCTTATCATTAGCTAGCGACATATCTTGAATCAGTGAGTGGCAGGAGATGGTTCACTCTGGGGGCCAATCAGCTTTCTGCTGGGGCCAGAGTCCTTGTGGCCCAGCTTCAGTATATGCCCCTTATGTCCATGGACTGCACTTCCTGGGGCACCCCCAAATCAGGCACCATGTCCCTTTGGGGCAGAAGAGGGAGGTGCCGCAGGGACTGGCCGCCTCCATAATTCAATAACACATGTGCCCTATGGGGCGGGGGGGCGAGTCAGCCGGCATTGAGGCGGAACTAACAGGCCAGGGCCTCTGTCTCACAGGGGCCTGGGGAACGGGCCCAGCTGACGACCCGCCCGGAGCGTGTGCCACAGTGGGGGAGGGGGGTGCGGGGCGGGGTGGGGGGGCAGCTGGCTGCAGAGAATCAGCGCCCCCGATTGGCTTCTCTGCCTCAAAGTACATGACAGGTGGACGAAACAGGAGGGGGTAATCGATCATCGGTGGGATGAATCAATCACCTGTCTGCTAATGCACCGTGTCACCCCCCCCACGCTCTTTGATAATAAAGCAACCCCCCCTCCCCCCGGATTTCGGCAGAAGGAAGACAGCTCCAGCTGAGATGGGGTTTTTAGGTCACAACCTGAACCCCCCCATGATACTTCTGGCCAAAATCCCCCCCCCGGGCGTCCCATCAGTGCCGCCTGCTTGCTGACACGCTTTGTTGACCCGCTCATTAAGCAAACACAGCCGCCTCCCTGCCTATCCCTCTCTTCGTTTTAATTGAGGGTCTGTCAGCCGTGGCCCGGTCCGATTCCCCTGGCGCCATTAATCCATTTCTACGGCGGGGGGCGTAAATAGCCCCGGATGACACACGTGCAGGTTCCCATAATGCCTCTGCAATGCACATAAATAAGTTTCACATAAAGAAAGATAGGCATTTACCACTTGCCGGTCGTAAACGAATAGGAAGGTTGGCCATTTTTTTTACACCTCACGCGCTTTTCGAACCAGAGTATGAGGGGAACAGACGTTCTGTTACTCACTGAGGAACACGATCGAGTGAGATGGTCTTACCAGGGCAGTGTTTTGTGTCTACAAAATGCTTGCTCTAAAAGCGGAGACCAGCCCAGACCGGACCCAACCAGGCAGTCTACAGTTTGGAAAGACCTCTACGTCGGCTCAAATTGACCACCTGGATCGGATCCAGGCGCCGGTCAGACATGTGGTTAGAGCAAATGCCTCAGTGTCCAGTACATCCTATCCTCATGCCCCCTCCCCCTCCCCCCGCCCCCCCAGAGCCTGACAGATTAGTGACAGAGTGCCCAGCGCAGCCAGACCATAATCCAGCCCAGTGCATGCTGAACACGTCCTCAAGGAAGAGCACTGTAGCTGTGTGCCCCCCCCCCCTAACCAAACACTACACTCCCGCCCCTCCCCTGTCAGTGCCCCCCCCTGCCAACACTTCAATAGTAAACTCCGGAGAGAAAACAAAACACGGAGCCCAATCCAGGCAAACGACACCGAGCCCGACCACGGAAATGTGCAAACGCAAAAGCTGGACATGCAGGGCTGTCATTACGGAAAGCGCGCTCCGAAAATAATGATTTAAGGAAGAAAAAAACAGAAGCAAACCATCAAGGCCACTGTAAAACAGCAGCACGTTGTTGCCAAGACTACAGAGTCACATATTTCGTGAGGATACAGAGGGATAAAAGAGAGGTGATTGCAGCCCCCGGTGTCCCCCCAAAATCTCAGCGGATCTTCTGTTTGTGTGGCGGGCCAGCACCCCCTACAGGACGAGGCTTGGACAGACTTTGGATAATTGGGAAATCATCAACCTGAAACAGCACGGATGGAGAACTGAATCCATCTGAAAGTTAGCAAAACATTCAAATCAGACTCGCATATTTGTATTATATAATATCCAGAAACCAGAATAGCGCGTCAGAAGGTCCGTCCCGCTGTGTCCCATGTGAACCACATTTCGAGTGGCTCTCTGTTTGTTTTGCCCCCCTCCCCATTCTTGTAGGAATGCACAGTGCCACCCGATACCCGTTTAAAGAGCAGACGTGGGCAGTCTGCCCAAAGCCACGGCCCGGGGGCCCCCGCTAACGCCGGAGTTAGACCGAGACACCGCGCGACACGGCGTTAGCCGGGCAAAAGGACAGAGCCTGGAAAGAAAAGCAAAAAACAACACGAAAAACAAAAAATAAGAAGAGAGATGAAGTAGGGAGGGGACCGAAACTGAGCCCCTGTCCTGAGATGGAGCCAAGTGAAAGAGTAGGCCTCGGACCTCGGAACCACAAAAATGACTCACCACAGGAAAACAAAAGAAAAAAGGAATGAGGCATTTAAAAAGAAGCCAAGCGACCTCTCTTGTCTGTCCTGACAGCGGCCTCGTCACTGGTGGTAAGGCTTGCGGTCATTTTCATTTTTTTTTTTAAAGACCCTATTCATCACGGCCCGATTACGTCTTGAGGCCCTGCCACCCACTTCCGGACCCTGCGTCCTGTCGGGGCGGCCAGTTTTATCGCTCAGACAACAAGCGCGCAACAAAGACTCCGAGCAAAGTCTAAAGGGCGGGAGAACGAAGGGAGCGGGATGGGCAGAAGTGGCGAAAGGGTGGGGAGAGAGAGATCACGCCTTCTGAACAAACATGTGACGCTGCACGGCGGCGTGTCGGGCTGCTTGGGAGAGACGGGGGTTGTCTGTGAACTTGAAACAAAAAAGGGGGGGGGGCATGTAAAATTGTGGTCCGTGTAATGAAAGCTCACCTACAGCTCATCTCTGAGAGAAGCTTCCCCTAGAAACTATTATTACAAGGTGCCCCCACCTCCAAAGGTGACATTGAGTGTGGAACAAATATAATATAAAACAATTAAAATACAGTCACTTTACTTTCTGTGTCCTCATTTAGTGTTGAGCACAGAATCTAAACTGAACACTGAAATCTCCCATCATAGTATTAAACATACACTGAATACTAAGATCTCCCATCAAGACAGGACAGATACACTGAACACTACCATCTCATATCAAGACAGGACAGATACCCTGAACGCTAATATATTCCATCAAGATGGGACAGATACACTGAACACTACTATCTCTCGTCAAGACAGGACAGATGCACTGAACACTAATATATTCCATCAAGATGAGACAGATACACTGAACACTAGCTTTGCCCATCACAGTAGGCCAGACGCACTGAACACTAAGGTCTCCCATCAAGACAGGACAGATACACTGAGCACTAAAATGTCCCATCGCAGTATAAAAGATAAACTGGTGTGGCTCCTGGCATGGCGCTTTATCCCGATCAGGCCATAAAAATAAAAACAAATCAAGTTAACGACTCTGAGTTGCTCTTAATCTTCATACGCTGGCAGGTTTGATGATGAGCAAGAGCTTTTTTGGCGTTGGGGTAGTGAGCGTTAAACATCCCTTTATTAACATGTTCCCTGCTCAGAAAATGGGGCCTTTCCTGGTTTTTTGTTTCACTTCACCAGAATAAATCACCAGAACTATGAAAGTAGAGGATGCAGCAAACAATGAGAGCGACCCACGTGCGGCCCCTTGGTGCGACCTCCAGCATGTGTAAGTGAGAGGCAGAGGACCGGCCGTGATGGGTGACACCTCAGCTGCCACTACGCCAGTGGCCATTGGCAGACCGGGTCTCCCTCTCAGGGCCACCATCATCCGTTGACAATAAGCCCTTTTGTTTTGCTTGCAGTTACCATAAAACCAAAAGAAAATAGCGGCCACCCGGCCGTCTTTGTTTTGAAATTAGAGGGAAGACCCAGTGACATTGGTCTGTCCGTCGGGGTGGGGGAGGGGACGTGCCACACCACGGCGACCCCGGGATCCATGGGATGCTGTGCGGAACAGACGCTCCACAATCAGCGGGGCCCATGCCGAGTGTGGCCCCGGCACCTCTGACGGAACCCCCCTGGGCCCCCCCCCCACAACTCAAAGCGAAGCCCCGCGCCCTCCCAGCGGTCTCGGACCCAGGACAGTCTGCCGCCCATATGGCTCCCCCACCCCGACTGCGACTGCGTGCACCGTGGACTGGGTCCATTAAAAAGCCATCGGTCGCCAGTCGGGTTGCTTTACGCCTTTGGTATGCTCAGATTTTATAAGTGCACGGAAAAACAAAGAGGGGAGGAGGGGGGACAAAGGGAGAAAGAAACAAAGGGAGAGAGAGACTGTGATGGGGTGGGAGGTAGAGAAAGACTGAAGGAGGAAGGCAAAGTAAGGACAGGGTGGCGGCAGGGGGGCGGGGGTCTCGCATGCTGTCCTGCTGGACTGTAACAGCCCCCACCAGGTTGTGTTGGCTGCCTGCTACCCCACAGAGAGCCAGAGAGCAAAGCCACATGGGATTACAAAGGGTTGGGGCTGGAAAACATCAAGTCTCAAATTAAAGCAGTTCGTCATTCTGGCTGCTTTTTTGGGCATTACGCAGGTAAAGTCGCATGGATTGGCAGTGTGGGGGCTTCCACACTGTCAAGGGGGTATGGGGGACAGGTCTGGATGACACGGCGGGATCCTGCACAGCCTCTGATGGTGACCTCACTGAAGAATGCCTGACCTAAGCCTAACCCTAAGCCTAACCCTAACCCTAACCAGCTCACTGTCCACGCTGACTGTTCCTCTGATTCATGGCCTCATTGAATGGCATTGCCGGATTCTCTTGGGTGGCATTTGTTTTCCATTGGAGGTGGAGTGTGGCTCAGCGGGTTGCGCCTCATCAGAAGGTTGTTGGTTTGAATCCCGTGCTCATTGGAGTAGCCACATTGCCTTCGGCTCTTGAGCAAGGCCTTGGCACTCCCCACCCCCAAAATGTTCTTGGGTGTACATGTGTCTCAAAGGAGAGTAACATGGGATATGCAAAATCTAAAGAATTCCAGTGTACCTGTTCTCATACAACTAGCAAAAAGGCATCACTTCATGTCCACGATAAGCAGTGCACAGCTCACGTTCCCTTAACGATTTTGCACTTCTTACTGGTCGCTCGCTGGAAGCTCAGCCTAGCTGCACTCCTGTCCAGTTGCCTCCCAGCTGACAGCTGCATGCTGTGATTTATTATCCGTCTCGCTGGAGCGTCGCTTTGGATGAAAGCATCTGTTAAACAAACGCATGCGACTGTAAGTGTGATCAGGGAACGGCACACTCGCCCTCGTGCAAACGGCGAGGCGAGGCAGAGACACGGCTTCGCTGATGCACGGGTGACGCGCCGTCAGCCATGGGCAGACTGAGCCGCACCCCCGGCCATGGTGGCTGCTCCCCCCGCCCTCCCTGCTGACAGTGCCCGGTGCCGTTCCCCCCCACCTCCGGGTCCTTCCGCAGCGTGATAGGTTAATGTGGGAAGAGGGGGATTCCAGGCCACCATGGTGCCACTTGCCAAATAAGCAGCAGTCCTGCCAATCACAGGCCAGCGGGGGGTGGGGGCAGCACTGGCAGCCAATCACAGGCCAGCGGGGGTGGGGGCTGCACTGGCAGCCTGTTCAAAAGATTAGGGGGTTTGACCAGGGGTGTTTGGGCTTTTTGGAGTGCACTGGTCTCAAAGTGACGGAGAAGCTGGGACACGCACACGCACACGTACATACAGAAGTTTGTATTCATGTCTTTGCGGGGACCGTCCATTCTTTTCTATGGGCTAAACCCTAATCCCAACAATGACAACCTTAACCCCGACCCCGGCCTAACCATGACCATAAGTAACCAATCAACATACAAGACTTTTTAGTTTTTTGATACCATTCACAGATTTTTATAAAATTGGGTTTACTCTTGTGGGGACCGAACAAATGTCCCTACAAGGTCATTTGGTCCCCACAATGTAATATATATGTCCACCTACACACACACACACACAGGGGAAACTCCCTGCTCTGCATGTCTGACCTACGGAAACAAGCACTTGATTTCACTGTCGTTAGATATTTCATTTTCACATGGGGGTGGGCAAGGAGAGGTTTCCTGTACTGTCTGTGGCTCTCGAAATGCATCACTCCTGTGCATTTGGTGGCGGGGGAGAAAGGCGGGGACAGAGCTCAGACGCATAATTCTGCCTTGCGTACAAAAGCGGAGGGGTGTGTGTGTGTGTGTGTGTGGGGGGGGGGGGGGGGGGGCGGAGACCATATCTGACAGCACAGCCTCAGCGAGTAACAATTCATCGGTCTCTGATTCTGTTTCCGACGATCCTCCTGCTCTCTGGAGGAGGAAACACGGTCGAAACAGAGATGCAGGTGACATCTCCGCAGGACGGCTCCGCAGTGGACAGAGGCTCTGGACGGATCCCACGGCTTGAAGCTGCCCGTGTTTCCCGCCGCTCCAGAGCCCTGAGGCCGTGGTGCCCCTGTCCGCCCGCGACTGCCGGACGACTGTCACAGCGACCCGCTTATAGCGAAGAGAGGCAGGAAGCCCCCTCGCTCGGATCACAAAGCTGCCCCGCCCCACATGATACATGATCACATGGCCTCTCTATTTCATATTTCCCCTGGATTCCAGACACGGACAGCATTCTTCCCGTAGGGAATTCACTGATTACCTCACATGTCTATTTTCAGTTAGGAGGGGAGGGGGCTGAGGCAGTCAGTCTGTGACAAACCCAAAACCCCATTTTTATGAGCTGCACCCTACTGCCTGGGAATCCTCGGTCACGTTGGCCTCGTGTTTCACCCTGGGGGGGGGGGGGGTGTAAGGGGGGGTGTAAGCGGGTCAGACGAGTCACCCGATCCCTGCCATGGACCCCCTGCTCAGGGCTGTGTCTAGGACGCTTGGTCTGTGCCTTCAGGTTTAAAAAGAAAACATTTGCTTTGATAAATTAGAAGGAAAAATATTTTTTGTCAAACTGCATTAAAGCTGAATTACATTGATTTGGTGAACTCTAGCAGACCTGCTACGTCAAGGCCGCTAAATAAGGGCATTGGCCCCAGCTGAAAGATGATTGGCCCCGAGAGTGCTCCCTCCCATGCCCCCCCTTGTCACTCAGTGAGATATATCATTGGTCAATGATCAGGTTGGCCCCTCTGTATGAATTATGGCCTGTCTTATGCACCCAAGTCCCTAGCTGTCATTTTATAAAGCCAATTCATGGGGTTCAATTCACGCCGACCCCAACGCCGACCCCGCCGCGCGACCCCGGCTGATTGGCCGATTCGGTTGCCGAGCAGGGACGCCTCTACATTCTGGGCCCCCGTGCCCTAACTGCCTGTGACCCCTGTTGACCTCCGGGGGCCATTTCTCGAGAGCTGTTAGGCCTTGAAGGTAAAGCCGACACGGGAGGGACAGCGAGGCGTCACGGGCGCAAACACACACCCACACATGAACACACACTCACGCACACACCTGTCACTTTCCTTCCTTTTCCAGTGTGAACAATGGCTCTTCCATACCACTAATAAGGCGCAGGACCCAGTACAGCCAGCATGGAGGGGGTTGGGGTGGCAGTGGTCGCCGCCCCCCCCCCGTCGTACGCGCCAGAGGGGACGGGACTCCTGGGACAGCTGTCTACCTGCCAGCCGCAGTGGCAGCTTGTTTGCCTCCATTACGAGACGAGCGGGCAGATTCGGAGGGGAGTTCCGCATGGCCCAGGGCGGTCCGCTGAGCCAGCAGTCGGTCCCACAGCCCAGAGACACCACACAATTACGCTGTGGTTCCCATACCTCGTTAAGGAGGACCCCCCCCCCCCCCCCCCGTCTATCCTCAGAGCCTCGCTCGACTGACTGTCAAATGTGCCTCACAAAGTTCCCCACTTCCTGCTGCAGATCCCCCTTGGGATTTTCAGGACTCGCTTTGAGGTCGTGACTCGCCCACACAGCATCCCAGGCTTCGGCCCAAAAAAAAGAGCACCAGCCCTTTAAATGGAGAAGTCACCTGACTTCTCCACTCAAAGGTAATCGCCCGGTGACAGTGACAGGCCGGAGTTACTGCTGTCTCGTGAGCTGATGACCCACCTTGCCCCCCTCACCTCCCCCCCGCAGTATTAGTGGCCACATGCGGTGAGAACCAGCGCTTGCAGGCAAACCACCTACCTGCAGAGGTGACAGTGAATCCTCTGCCGTCCCCCCAAGGGAAAATCCCATGGTGCGCAATGGCAAACATAAACAGCGTGGGGTCAGGGGTCAGCACACTGAGCAGCTTTGAAGCCCCGCCCCTTTGAGCACAGAGCAGGAATGCGTGGCAGCGGCCTCCGGATAACCTCAGAACCAGGGCATTCTGGGAAAGGACGTCACCTCCTATTAAAAGGTGATCCCTGCTCCTCCGAGGGCCGGTTGAGAGGCAGGGGTGTCTCTGCATCACCTCCTGCAGCTGAACTGGCGCTCAGCGTGGATACAGAGGGCAGTACTGACTGCAGCAGAATCACTATGAGCTTCAAAGATGGGGGGGGGGCAGATATCCACACCATTCCAAGTGTGTTTATTGTATTTTGCTGGCACAGGCTATTACTCACTCACATGGCTATTTTTCTAAAGCAAGATGGGAAGGTTTTCTCCTAGGATGTGAACCAGCAACCTTCAGGTTTTAAACCTAGTACCGTAACCAGTGTGTCACCGGCTGACAAATACGGACATGCCTAGGACTGTGCCAAACACCCAACAAAAGGCTCTGGATGTGACTACAGCAGATTATGTCTCATTCTGGGGGGGGGGGTGTCCGTGTGTGGCCTCACGCCTGCGTCTGCATTTGATCGAGTCCCAAGCTGCAGACACGCCGCTAATTACAAAAAGGAATGTCTGACAGGCAGCTGGTTAGATTTCTCCATGGGGGGAGTCCATGAAGGAGAGAGCGAGGGGAGAGAGAGAAAGAGGGTGAATGTCGTGGAGGGGAAGCATTAGCAGTAACACACAGGCGTGATGCCACACGGCTGCGATTTAGCAGCAGAGAGGCTGTCAGATACAGAGGCACAGCAAAGGGCATTAAAGGTCGTGTCTAATCGTCACTGTGTCGCTGCCACGTGGGCACAGATGACACTGTCTTCGGAAAGAAAGACACTCGTGACGGAGTTTATGCTTGTCTGCCTGTCTGTCCCTGTCATACAGCTCATGCCTGCGGAGCGCGACCCCCGCCCCCCCCTCCAAACCTGCCTGTTGTCCTTTACCTCCCTCCTGTGTCAATCCCCACCGTAATGAATTGGCTAATCACAGTTCTCAAGCCTGATCAATGGCTGCATAAAGGAAATGCCTGTAAATTAGAGCAGGGTCCACCAGCTGATCAATTGCAGCTTCCCCCCCCCCCACCTGCATCGGCGAAGTGCACCGACGTCATCTATGGAAAAGCAGCCAACCCCCAGCTCGCCAATGTGTCGGATTTGACCCACCCGGAAAGGCGAGAGAAGCTGCATACAGTATCCCTTCCTGAGGTCAATCTAAGCAGCTGGGACTCAAGCTGACAAACCAAACGCGACAGGGTCTTCGGCGTCCCACCCGAGGGCACAGATCGGCCAGAGCCATGCGCCGCCGATTGGAAATTCCGATGGCGATGACAACAACCCAGCGTTCCAGGAGCCTTTCTGGTGACATTAACCCACCAAAGTACCAAGAGAGGAATCTGTAGCCCCCCAGCCGCCTGACACAGCCTCCCGTGACACAGGCTTCCTATTCAGTCTCCAACAGATACTACAATTCCCCCCAGGGGTGAAAGAAGGGGAGGTTTGCTTGCATGCTTTTAAACGAGCAGAACCAAATGGGACCCGAAAGTGGGTATCTGTTTATGATGAGGAAGAGTGCCTTCCCCGAGGCTGCCCTGTTTGGCCCCTCAAACATGGAAGACACAAAATTCTTTTTGAAGTGCCCCCCCCATTACTAGAACAGCCCCTGACCAGCGGATATGGGGAAATTGAAGCTGAACACACGCCCCCCCCCCCCCCCCCCCCAGAGAACCTCCAGAAGATCCCTATCCGTTGTCCCCAAGCACAGCCCACCTGAGTATATCTTTACGAGATGCTCACGGTGTGACTTCTGGATACCTTACCAAGGAAATCTCCACTCATCAGTGTAAGGTTAATTAATTTACCTTATAAAGTCTAATTATGGTTCATGCCCAAGGTGTAATTTGATATTCATCCACAGATACATATTAATCTGGCGAGGGCTGGTTCGAGGGCTTGTTTCATAAGAATAACGTCACGGTTTCGGGTGACGGAGGACACAGACGCGGACAGTGGTTCACGTCCGTTTTACCCTTCTGGCAGACGGGCAAATTAACGGTAAGTTGCTTGGCAGTGCCAGGGGAGCCACTGCCCTTTGAAAAACACTGAAGTTAGGAAGGGTCAAAAGTACACCGGTGCGAACGAGGACCAGGAGAAGCGGCGAAAATGCACAATTCGGGAAAACGAGAAGCATAACGCGATTGGCCGTCGCTGGGAGGGGGAGGGGAATTGGGACAGCTGGCTTGGAGCAGGAGTGTGAGCTCTCACAGACAGGCTGGGATGATGACACGCGACTCAAAGCTGGGAAGGGGGGGGGGGGGGGGTTCTGGCACAGGATTGGGGGAGGCAGCATTTAGGAGGGACAAAATACAGCCAAGGGAATAAATTTGGACAGGCTGAAAGTAGGGGGTGGGGTAGGAGGGGAGAGGGAGCAGGTCTGGAATGGAGCAGCAAGGGAGCTCAGCACACCATGAGAAGGTCTCCAGGTTCTCTTCTTAAGAAGCGACCCAGGTGTTTCAAAGCCACGTCCCTCCTGGGGGGGGGGGGGGGGAGTTGATTGCCCACAGCTCTGCATTCGGTTAGCACTGTTTCCCCAACCTATAGTCCCCCTCAACGGTCCAAAGCAAGTCGCTGACTCAACTTTCAAACCCTCGCTGTTTAATCAGTCCCGGTGGCCGCTGATTATAGCTTCCAGAAGACCCCCCCCCCCCGCCCCCACACACACACACACACACACACACACACACCTACCCACAAAACTCTGTAAGCAGAAGTAGCAGGACGTTATTAGGGATAGAGATTCCTGCCATCGTATGTGGTGGGCGGTCAGGGCCAGCGGAGGAACGGCGTCGCCAAAAGTAACACGATTAGGAAGCTGGCGATGGTGCCAGGATGCGCTCTGGCAGGGTGGCACTGGCAGCTATCACACCTCCCCATCGTTACCCCGTCGCCGAAGCCGTTACTGCTGCCCGGAATGCGGTTTTACCCCCTTTCCGAATGACATCACTTCTTACCACAGAAATGACCGGCTCTCTTCAGTCAGGATCATGTTAGAAGATAATGAAACGGAATTACTTAACATTTTTATTTACTTATATATATATACACCTATCTCTCTCTCTCTCTCTATATATATATATATATATATATATATATATATATAAAACGTATAATCTGTATTTCATGGGGCAATGTGCAGAGATAACGTCGCAGTTCGAGTTGGGAAGCGGCAGGAGAAAAACTGATGAGAAACTGAGTGAGGTAGGGAGAGGCTGGCATGTGCACTGTATAATGCAGTTGCTAACAATTAAAATGACGCTAACGTCGTTAGCGATAATTGCCTGGTGTGAATGTGGGCTTGGACTCAATGACAACATGGTAGCTTAACTCTCGGCACACTCCTCGGGGATGAGATGGCTAATTTGTTGTTTTTTTTTTGTTTCAGAGGGATGGTGGCTCTTTCTGCGAAACATTTACCGCCCACGCCGCCCGCCGGCCCGAGCTGGCGAACGACTGGACGGCCATCTGGGCCAGAACACGGGCCGTTGGCAGCAGAAGGCGGCCGATCGAGCGGGGAAGATGCAGAGAGGGGGCGCCGGTGCGCGGCTCCGTGACGGAGCGGGGAGGCCGAGGTAGGTGGCACCTGCTCTCTCTTCCGGACCGTCCCAAGCCGGAGAAAGTGTCCATCCTGCTGAGAAAATGCCCTTCACCCGTGTGTGTGTGTGTGTGTGTGTGTGTCTGTGTGGGACCCTCCACCATTTTCACACAATTGTTTTTAGTTAACAAAGCGCCGACCAGCTGGTAAGCTTTGTGTAACCAATACTCTTTGTATGACTCAAAATTCACTTGTCCAAGAACATCCGGTATTCAAAGACTTCCTGCACTTGGTTGCCAAGTTTGCCCCTCCAGCCCCCCCACCCCTCCCCCACCCTCATTGTTTGGATGTTTTATACTAAATTGCAAGCAGAGGGGGCATGTTTCTTATTTATGAGTGCTTATGTACCCTGCAGCTGACCCCCCCTCACCCCTCTGCCCCCCCGCCCCCACTCCTCACTCAGCTAGCAGCCACGGGACAGGCTCTGCGGAGTTTGGGGCGGGACACCCTCCCAGCCTCCCCGCCATTGGATGACAGCATGGCCCTTTTCGCACGTTACAATGAAGCTCAGCTGTTGCTATGGACACCATCCCGAGTGCGCTCCTGGCACAATGGACAAGGGGACCGCAGTGACCCCCCCTCAAACCCCAACCCGTCTGTTTCTGTCCTGATGACAAATCCATGGGGCTCCTAGTTTTTGGGCCCCACAGTAACACCCCCCCCTTCACAAACGAGGCAGAGAAACCAGGGCGGCCAATCAGAGTCACTGAAATGCAGCAGGTTGGGGCAGCCCCCCCCCCGTAGGGATAGTAAACATGGGTCAGATCTAAGATTGTACTACCGTTTTACCGCGGTAATCCCTGCAGTAATGTGGGTGTGGCCAAACTTGGAGCTCTGGACCAAAGTCCAGGGGATAAAATCCAAATCCCAGGAACGTGCCACAGGGTAAACTGGCACAAAACAGCTGGGAAGGGAGAGAGAGAGGCATGGAAAATCAGTCACAGCAGTGCCCCCCCCCCCCCCCCCCCCCCGGCCAGCCACATCAGCTGTGTCCCCTTATCAGCGGGCTGATGCCAAGGGCCAGGTGAGCAGGACCTGCGCCCAGGACGATCATCCAATTAGGTGCATTTGTCCAATTAGGCAGATGTCACGGGCCGCGGTGAAAGATGGGCACCTGCGCCCGCTTCCGGTGCCAAGGCGTTCTTCGGGCAAAACGGTGATTACGCTTCACAAGGATGATGAAAAGAATCGATTGGCCCTTTTGCGGCGCACGACCGCGGAGCTCACTGGAGTGAATATGAGACATACGCTTCCGTCTCATCCAATTCCGGCCGGTGGGATCTGCAGGGGGGGAGGATACCGGGATCGGCTGTGGTGTCCTCACCTACGGCGCCACCTGGAGTTTCTTTATTAATCCCCTGCTGCGCCTTGGTGCCAGGCCCGTTTCAGGAAGAGCCTTTTCTTAAACATCCCATTGTACGTATGGCTCTCCACCATGGAATCGAGATGCCAGTTCTACTGGGGTCTAATTCATTCCCCTCCAAAAAAAAAGCTGTAGCGATTCCTCAGCAAATGACCCCTGGGCCGGCGCCACATGGCGCCGATCACATGACACCATTATAAGAGCTCGTTTCATATTTACATCCGGCCGCCTACCAAAAATCAATGGACATAAAGCTGGTGTTCTGATCGACCTGGCGAATCCCGCAGTTGCATGCGCTGGCGTGCCTGCATTTCTCCACGTTCAGGAATTTTGGTTTCCTCAGCTGCCGTATAGAGTACTGGTGCCCCATAATGCACTGCTTTAATCCCTGAGTTTACTGGGATAGACTCAGTATAACCCAACTGGTCAAGCTGCTGCTGAAAGATGGATGGATGGATGGCTTGTTTCTCTGGAAACAGATGGCAATACATTTATAGTAAAAGTAAAGCACTGCTTCACATCTATAAGCCATAGCTCAGTATCTGTCCACCATTATCTAAATGGAGAACTGGCAAGGTGCCCTTGATCACCCACGTTCCCGCGGACGAAGCTGAGGAAGATGAGCACAGGCTGCAGCTGCCCAGTTTAAAAGCACGCCGTCCTGCTCATTTGCCCTCCCCAACGCCCCCCCCCCCCCTTCTCGAATGTGTGCCTTTCCCCCATATGTCTTTCTTTCTTACCCTCCGAAAGGCGCACAGAATCCGTCAGCGAGCAATGCCGCTTTGCTGTGCTCTGCCAGAGCCGCAAAGAAGCAGCGGAAACAGCGGGAGCAGCTCAGAGGGGACAGAGGGAGGGGGAGAGAGAGAGAGAGGGAGAGGGGATGGGAGGTTGAGGACTGAAGTGGGGGCTGGCTGTTCTTTGGGAAAGAAGCCAATGCAATTACAGTTAGCGATGCAGGGCCTGGCTTCCCAATTCACATTTCAATTTCCACTCCCCAGTCTCTCTCTTTGTCTGTTTTCTTCTTTTTCTCTTTCTATATTTCTGACTCTCACTCTCTTTCTCTGTTTCTCTTTCCCAGTCTATGTCCCCCAGTCTCTGTCAGACTCTCTCTTTTTCTCTTCCCATCTCACTCCACTTCTCCCTTCCTCTCTCTCCTCCTCTTTCTCACTCTGACTCTCTTCCCCCTCTCTCTCATCTCCCTCCAGTCCTCTCCTTCTCTGTCTACCTCTCCCTCTGACTCTCTTCCCCATCTCTGTCCATCTCTCCCTCCCTCTCTCTTCCCCCTCTCTCCATCTCTCCTCCCATCCCTATCTTCCCCTCTCTGTCCTCCACTCCCTCCCTCACACTCTCTTCCCCCTCTCTGTCCATCTCTTGTGAGTGCTACGAGTCTCACAGAGCAGCGGGTCTCCAATTCAGGCACAAAAATAAACAAATAAAGCAACCCCCCCCTGAGCCCCCAGCCTGGCAGCAGCTTATCAACTCGCTGCAGTGGGTGCAGGCAGCTCCTGAAATCCCCTACAGACCCTCTCCACAGGAGTCACACGGGCACGGGCTCCAACGCCCACATGCCGCCAGTGGTACTGAGCCACGTCTTAGTGAATGATGTGGCCACGCCCCCTCACGCTAAGCCCCGCCCCTGGAACTGGGTCAGAGATGATGTTGGGACTCTCTACTGCCTTTCCCAGCTGCATCACAGCAGGCTGAAGAAGCAGGACCATCCACACAGAGGCAGCGTGCGATATGTGGGGGGTCGTGTGACACGGAGGGATGGGGGTTGGGTTCCTGTCTCATTAAATTTAACCATGTAGAAAAAAAGTCATAAATAATGTAAGTAATTCATATAAGAGGATTACACAGCCAGGAGCAGAGTAAGTCCTGGGAGCAGGTTTATAACGGAATAAACACACAAGAGCGGCCCCATGTCCGATAGTGTGCGTCTACATGCGAGGAAAACACTATTACTGAAAACAAGCCCCCCCCCCCAAAAAATTAGAGTTGTAAGCTCCTGTCTCTCTCGCCCGCCTCTTCCAAGAGGACCCCCCACAACCAACCCCCACCCTGAGTGGCGTCGGCTGCTGTTCGTGTAGGATGGAGGAGACGGGAGAAAGTGTCTGTCTGTCTTTAGAGCAGGAGCGTATGCAGGGGCGAAGCCACAGGGGCGCTGGCCCCAGATGAAAGCTGATTGGCTCCCGCAGTGCCCCCTCCCCTGTCATTCACCAATTCAAACCATATCATTGGCTAATGATAAGACTGGACCCTCTGTATTAATTATGGCCCCTCTTATGCCCTCCATCCAGTCTTAATGACCCCAGGCCACGCTGCCCCACCACATTGGCATTGATAACGTGCTAGGCACCAGTGCTAACCCATATTACCGTAAACCTGTCAAAGGTAGCGGTTCTGTGAAGATTAAGCAATGCGGTTTCCCTTCAGATAAACAGGCATTAATAATCCTCATGCTCACTTCACACCCGCTTTACTCATAGATTATAAAATGAATAAATTTACGTTTATTTTTTCTGAAGACCCACTTTCTAGGCCTGGAATGCCATCCCATGTGGCTTCTGCCTCATGCCCAGTGCATTCTGGGATAGGTTCCAGGCTCCCAGTGACCCTGGACTGGGCAGGCAGTTATGGATGGATGGATGCATTATCATTACACAAATGGTAATTTATGAGCCCATCTCTTGTATTTCTGTATCCTCAGGGGCAGGAAGTCATGTGGCGGTTGCAGGAAGTCATGTGACGGGGGCAGGAAGTCATGTGACCGCAGGATCTCCCAGGACCTGGATGGGTCCTGGCACACTCCCTGCCTCCCCATCGGCGTGTCTCCTGCCCCTGCCACCACGGTTCCCCCCTGCTGGCATACCCCTAACATGCCGGGAGCGCATCTCCCACCGCGTTACCACATAAGAAATAAACAATTAAGTTTCCGTGCCCCGACAATGAGCTTCCTGTTTACCACAAGTGGCGAGAATCAGCCTATGGAATGTATGAATATTTCTTACATCCGAGACACAAAGAGAGGCAGCCCTTAGGAGCCAGTGATGATGAACCACACAAAATAACCAGCTTCGCCATTCACCAATGCCGGGGTGCATGGTGAAGGAAGTCCCCCCCCATTTAGACTGACCTTCTTAAGCCGGCCGCTCTTGGTGCCCACGAAGGCCACGCAGTAGCCATTGTAGACGTAGGCGGTCACGGCGGTCATGTGGTCCCGGGTCTCCGTGTACAGCGTGTGCCCCGTCACCAGCTGTGAGCCGCCCAGGGGCTGGTTAATGTCCAGGCCGCAGAAGGAGTCGTCGATGGGCACGGGCTGCGGAGGAATGGGGAGAAAGGGAGTGAAAGAGCGAAAGAAAGAGAGAGACAGAGAGAGGGAGGTCAGTGAAGCCAATCCTCGACACCCCCCCACCCCCAACAGGCAGAGCGCCCCCGTTTCCCTGCTTTGCCGCTGCAGCATGTATCTCGTTCCGCTCCAGTGACCCGCACCTTGCGCGCACCCACCCCCCCCCCCCCCCCTTCACATTTGGCCATGATAACATCAGCGTGGAGAAAAGAGGAGGGGTGGGGGGGTCGCTCCCAGCCCAGAGGGCAAACCCACAGTCCTGCCGAAGAGCATGCAATCTTAATCAACCCCCCCATTAAGGCTGGCACAAAAAGCAGTGTGTTGATGCGCTTCCTCAAACAGTACACACATTAATTATGGAGGAAATTACAGCGCAGAGGCCCAGACTTCAGTGTTTTTCATGAGTCTTTTCTGGACATTTGAGTCGAGTCAAAGCTGCCAAAATGGGGTGTCGGACTCGCCTCTGACTGTAAGGGTCCTCAAGAGGAAGCGGGGTCTCAGGGCTACAGGAGGACACGCACACGCCCCCAAGAGACACACCGCTAGCCGTGTCCATAAAGTTTTTACAACCATCTACTGCTTTTCAGTTGAGAGAGAGAAAAAAGAAGAGCAATAAAGTCAAGGGGGCATAAATGTTTCAGGATGCATCAGCTTCCTGTTCTGGCATTTCCTTTTCTCTCCATCCCCCGAAATAGCACGGGAAATGTAACAGTAACCAGCTCCAATACAATCCATCACCAAGAAGGGCACCTCATCCACCTGATTTATAGCTCTTTGTGCAAGTAACAAACACCAGCCACGAAGCGGCTTCTACACTTTTTTTGCAACTATAATCGTCCGGTTTTTTTTTTTCGGGCTGGATATCGACCACAATGTTTGTTAATCAATAACCATAGCTGCCTTTATAATTAGCAAAGATTTATTATAGAAATGCCAGGCACTACGATTGCGCTATACTGTAACTGATAAAAGAGCAAAGTGACAGGACGAACAAGCGTGATAAATAAGCATTCAATGTATCTGATAATCATCTCTCAAAACAAAAGCTCTGTGGCAAATTCAACTGTCCGTTGCAGAACTGGTCTAACACGTATAAACGATTTGCACATGTAAATATAGCAGACAAATTTCAAATTCACTAATATAACGGCGCGGCATGTTATACAGGTTGTTGATGGACGGGAAGACCACGTTACATTACGTGAAGCACGCAAAACCGTTAAATAAAAACTGTATCTGCTATATAACAGGATCTAAACTGTTCAACTGCCTCATCCAGTGTGGAGACAATTTACTGTGAGATATTTTAACCGGAAAATATTTTCAAAAGTTAGTCGCGCAAACTATAGCTCATAACCGCCGTCAGGTGATCGCTGCATATTTTCAGCTGCATTAAATAAGGAGATATTCTTTGTGCTTTATAATTTCATTATAGTTAAGATACATATTTGCCAGAATCACCTGGGGTTAAAATGCTTTATAAAGCACAAATTATACTCGCCTCCCGTGTTGGAAATGTAGTGAAAAATGCTTAGTAATACGTTGCACGGGGTGTATCTTAAGGAGACACCGTAACCTTGGCGTTTCCTGGTGCCGCCGGGCATGTTCACAAAAATGCAGAAAATTACATGCAAACACGCGTTTCCTGGGACCTTCTTACGTTTACATTTAAGTGGTCCTAAACCTTAATAATGAGCAAATTTAACACGCCCGAATCGAGGAGGTGTTCCACAAAGTAAGATTTCTCAGTTAACAGTTAACTTAAGCTATAAGTCATGTTTGTCCGATGAAAGTTCATGTAAGGCGCGTTGTCATTGGCGCTGGCGGTGTGGTGTAGCGGTCAGTGCTGTCGCCTCACACCTCTGGCACCCGGGTTCGAGTTGCCGCCATGGCTCCCTGTGTGTGGAGTTTGCATGTTCTCCCTGTGTTGTCGGGAGGTTTCTTCCAGGTATTCCAGGTATCCCACAGTCCAGAAACTTGCTGAGGCTAATTGGAGTTGCCAAAGTGCTCATAGGTGTGTGTGTGTGTGTGTGTGTGTGCTGGTGCCACTTTACAATAAGGCTACCCAAATAAAGAGTTTCTGAATGATTTATAATCTGGTTATTATTTAGGTTGTAACACTTTGTAAATTATTAATAGACAATTTTAAACAGTTTTCTCTTTATTAATGGGTTACTACCATTTACAAGTGGCAAAAGGGAGCCTTATAAAGTGGTGCCCTTGTGCCTGTAGTCTCTGGAATAGGTTGCAGACCCCCTGCGACCCTGAATGGGAGAAGCAGGTACAGGAAATGGATAGATGGCCATTCCCACTGCACAATCATGACTTCTAGCTTAAGATAACCCAGCTAACAGAATTCTTGCTTTGTGGAACACCCCCCAGACCTTTGCCTATTACGTATCATGCCGTTAAAGTTAATTTAACTTTGCTTCCCGGCCTGGCGGGGGCTGAAGCGGTTCTCTGTGTACCCTGATCCCCGCGTCTGTGGGGTGCTGCCCAGGCCGGATTCCCCCCGATCCGAGGAGCATCCGGCGAGCGTTGTGTCGTTTGCTTTGTGTTTATGCTCGGATTATGTAAGATTAAATGCTTTTGTGGAGCAGACCGAGGCGAAATGGATTCAAAATTCTCCTATCTCATGTGAAATCGCAGCAGTTACAGCGACATCGTGAATCAAACCGGGTGAGGATGACAATGAAGCCTGGATGGGGGGGGCGATGTACTCTGTGTTTCTGGGGTTAGGGCTGGATGGGGGGGGGGTGATGTGCTCTGTGTTTCTGGGGTTAGGGCTGGATGGGGGGGCGATGTGCTCTGTGTTTCTGGGGTTAGGGCTGGATGGGGGGGGCGATGTGCTCTGTGTTTCTGGGGTTAGGGCTGGATGGGGGGGCGATGTGCTCTGTGTTTCTGGGGTTAGGGCTGGATGGGGGGGCGATGTGCTCTGTGTTTCTGGGGTTAGGGCTGGATGGGGGGGCGATGTGCTCTGTGTTTCTGGGGTTAGGGCTGGATGGGGGGGCGATGTGCTCTGTGTTTCTGGGGTTAGGGCTGGATGGGGGGGCGATGTGCTCTGTGTTTCTGGGGTTAGGGCTGGATGGGGGGGCGATGTGCTCTGTGTTTCTGGGGTTAGGGCTGGATGGGGGGGCGATGTGCTCTGTGTTTCTGGGGTTAGGGCTGGATGGGGGGGCGATGTGCTCTGTGTTTCTGGGGTTAGGGCTGGATGGGGGGGCGATGTGCTCTGTGTTTCTGGGGTTAGGGCTGGATGGGGGGGGCGATGTGCTCTGTGTTTCTGGGGTTAGGGCTGGATGGGGGGGCGATGTGCTCTGTGTTTCTGGGGTTAGGGCTGGATGGGGGGGCGATGTGCTCTGTGTTTCTGGGGTTAGGGCTGGATGGGGGGGCGATGTGCTCTGTGTTTCTGGGGTTAGGGCTGGATGGGGGGGCGATGTGCTCTGTGTTTCTGGGGTTAGGGCTGGATGGGGGGGCGATGTGCTCTGTGTTTCTGGGGTTAGGGCTGGATGGGGGGGGGGGGCGATGCTCACTGTGTCTGCAGGATTATGACTGGAGTTAGATTAAGTCTGTGCGATGGCTTTCCTCACTACTTTTACGGATGATGGACAGATAACTCTACTGAGACCTATCTAGGGAAACTATCCAGAACGAAAACCTTGGTGAGAAAAAAATACTTTTCAAACAAGACCTCAACTAAAGCCAGATGGATAAGTTTTCACAGACTTTAATATAGATGGAATATGTTCTGCCACATGTTCAATAAAATGTAGACCTTCGCGCAGTCGGTGATCAACATTATAGCTCTGCGTCATTGGCAAGGAGCCATTGTTTCTAAAATAAAATATTTCTGATATAAAATTATGTCAGCCCAACAAAAGGAGATTTTGAATCCAAAACAGTCTTCCCACGGCACCAAGCAATAAAATTCAGCCCAGCTTTCTCCCAACTCATATTTATTTTAATATCCTGTCAAAAATGAGTAATAAACCTTGCACATTCCGCAACGCACGTGTTTGTCATGACTTAAATGAGACATTGCCTCGCTGCTGATTGACCCACATTTGATTCCAGAATGAAACATCTTCACTATGTCATACTGGAAGCAGGAATTGCTCCTCAGCCATTGAGAGAGTGTAATCCAGTGACCAGCTCACCAACGGCAGTCCCCACGACTGCTGAGGCTTTGTGCTGTGATTCACACAGACGGCAGTTCAGGTTACTCCTCGGGGACGCGTGGTGACAATCGATAGAGGGTCATTCACAGTTCAGCACACACACACACACACACACACACACGGCCTCGACGATGGACAAAGACACTGCCCACAATTCCACAGCACAATTAAAGTCACATTCTGAGACGAAGTGAGGGCTGGGGTGGGGTGTGGGGGTTCGTTCCGCCTTTGTACCCAGCTTCAAACAGTGACGTGAAGCTTCTCAGTGCCGCTCTGCTGGGCTCTGGAATGTTAGTACAGAATTTACGGAGTTTAAAATGGGGGGCAGGGGTACCCAAAGCCCTCTGCTCAGCTTTATTTCCAAGGGAAGGAGCACACCAAGCGACGGGGTGCCCCCAAAAATAAGCGAATTCCATCAGAAAGGGACGCAAAAGTAAGTTGTCGCTGCCGTTGTCACTTTTCTGCGTAGTCTTTTTTATGGATTTACACTCCGTCTCGGGTTTTAAAAAAAGTCCTTTAGTCAAAGTTTTAGGGCAAGCTGGCATTTCTGAGGAACAGTTGACAGCGAGTAGCACTACTTCTAAATCCCTCGCACTCTCCCTTCACAAATATCACAATACAAAAATATGTTTTGTACAAGGCAGCCAGCTTTCTAAGAATGATACCTCAAGTTTTATTTTGCTGTGTTTTTTCTACCTTTATGCAGCAGCTTCTTTTAGCCAGTGCCACGTAGTTTTTTGAGGGAAGGCAGGGTGATACAGTCCCTGGTGGGGGGGTTAAGGGCCTTGCTTAGGGGCCATCAGGGAAAGTGAGAGTCTGAACCCACTGAGCCTCACAATGCCCTCCGACCAGGTTCCTGTCAGGTATCTGGTATTTCCTCAGCTGTTTATGAGCAGGAAATGGCGAGACCACATTTAAGGGTGTTTGTAATGAGGTGTGTACTCCACTCATAATATACAGCTTATGGCAGACTGACAGCCACATAGAGTCCTGGGGGGGGTGTTAGTGATGGTGTGACTCACTCCACCATCAAGGATTCTCACTGGGGGTCAAGAGTCTCAACCCTCCCCCTGGTTCAGTGCCTCCCCCAGCAAGAGGCCATGCAATAATAAACCCAAACAGCGGCGGCTCTGAGTAATGTTCCCCCCCCCCACCTGGCAATCGCCCCTGACATCCTGCTAATGGTGGATTTACTGACGTTAATGAAGGGGGTCGACGGGGAGGCCCGTTGAGATCGGCACAAAGGACCGGCTGAGCCTCTGATCTCAGAGGATGCAACCCCCCCCCAAAAAAGGGGAGCGAGCACTGGGAAATGCACCCTGCGGCGATCGCACATCCACACGCGTGTGTAAACAAACACGCCACCGGCTGCTGTTGAATCTTGAGGATCCCTTTCGAACCAAGAAACAAAGGAGAACCCCCCCCCCCCCCCCCCCCCCGCCCCAGCAACCGAGATTCCACGGATGCATCCCCTGGCAACCGGGATGGCGATCCCCAAATCTCAGCGAAGGAGGCCATACGCAGGTCTGCGGCATCCCTTCCTCTGCCGGGAACACCGTACTTGTGCCGACCGCGCCGGAGAAGGATTATCACTTCACTGGCTGCCAGGAATAATAAATTCCTCCTCTAATTTGTGAATATCTCTTAATTCGGCAAGAATTTCCTTTCCTCCTATTAGAACCTCAAACCAATTAGCTGTAATTACATGTAGTGTGAGAAAGATCCGATAGTGAAACATTGCAGACCGCGAAATAATTTACAAGCTTTATCTTAGCTGCTTCCCTTTAATCTCAAAGAGGTCCAGCCCAGCACCTCGAAATTCTGGGGCGTCGGCAGCTTGGGGCTGCAGTCGCGATCCAAATGCTCCTTGACATCTTCATTGCCTACAAACGCACTATCGCAGATTATCAGCGTAGCCGGCTGAGACTCCGGATACGCAAGTGATTAAGATCACAATCATAAACTCTCAGCACAATGAGGAAAATATCCCGTGTGTGTAGGTCACGCGTGCGCTTGATCCTTGCCATGACAACCCGTCTCTGGAGCCAAATGTCTGATTTGAAGCTTGATGTTTTGATACTCGCATTTTTCCCGCTTCCTGAATTGTGCTCTAAGAATGGGGGAGTTGGGGGGGGGCAGGTCATCAAAATGGGCAACTAAAAAGTGAGGGATATAGAAGCACAGGCTGTGTCCCTGGGGAATCTACCTTTAATGAGACCCATCTAAAATGAAATGTAAAGAACAGAACTAAACCAGAATTATGTCATATCCCATAGACTGAAACAATGTGGTAGCAGCTTGCGGCTGGAGATGGTGGGGAAGTAGCCCCCCATACAATCACCCCCTACATGGTGCCAGGGTGGTTGACGCTGGAGAGGTACAGTAGTGCTCCTTCTTGTGTGAGGGCTCCACCAGGATGAAGAAACAAGACTGAAACAACGGGGTGTTAAGCAGATTTTGCACAGATAATGGAAGGATCAGGAGCGCAGATGTTCCGCCTTTCAGTCTCTGAAAGAACTGGGCCGCAGCTTCACATGGCAGGTGGAACGTTCGCTGCAGAGAACATCACGTACAGGAGGGTTAGGGGTATGAGGGAGCTGGCTAGCGCACGTCATCGTTGGTGTGTGCCTCAGCGGAATTGGTGTCTGTGCTCGTGATCAGAAGGCCGCCGGTTCAAATAATGGTCTCAGCAGAATAGTCTGCATGTATGTTGGGCAGTTGAGCACAGATTTTAACCCCCCGAAATACTCCAGGGGTGCTGGTTAAGCCTCTCCTCTGCTCAGACCCCAAACTTCACTCTCAATTGGATATGTCTCTAAAAAAGGGGGGAAAGTGGGATATGTGAAATAATAAGGAATTCCAATATATATCCATAAGAGCTGGGCGATATGGACTGGAGTGGCGGGTTCTGTTGAGGGAGGGAGTGGGGCGGGGCAGGGTGAGGTACAGGCAGAGGGGCGGGGCAGGGAGGTATAGGGGGGGCGGGGCAGGGAGCAATATGGGAGGGGGCAGGGTGAGGTACAGGGAGGGGGCGTGGGGCAGGGTGAGGTACAGGGAGGGGGCGTGGGGCAGGGTGAGGTACAGGGAGGGGGGCGGGGCAGGGTGAGGGCAGGGTGAGGTACAGGGAGGGGGATGGGGCAGGGTGAGGTACAGGGAGGGGGGCGGGGCAGGGTGAGGTACAGGGAGGGGGGCGGCGCAGGGTGAGGTACAGGGAGAGGGGCGGGGCAGGGTGAGGTATAGGGAGGGGGGCGGCGCAGGGTGAGGTACAGGGAGGGGGGCGGGGCAGGGTGCAGTCACCCAAACCTAATTCCCATACCTGCACACATGGCAGATAAAGCATCATTTCACGTTATTTTTGTAGAGTGTGGGGGATTTTCACAATGGGATTGTGAAGAAATCGCTTCCCTTTGGTCTCCTGTGATACATCGTGAGTGAGAAAGTTCACCATGTTGGCTGCTGCGGCTTGACGGAAAAGCACCAGCACTGTTCGATTCGTTCTGAATAACTCCCTTCTGTGGGAGCGACCCGCAGGGGATTTACAAAACGGAAAACAACTCGCCGGTCAGACATGAGCTGCAGGGCGAGACATTGAGTCTAGAACTCAGTTATGGGTTTGGGGCAGGGGGCAGTTAACTGATAAAATAAGGTATTTTTATTGTAAATGTAAAAAATATCAATGAGATCAAGTCACAGACTGTCTTGGGAGAACCAATATACTTCAGATATTTGAGATGTAGTTTAATAATAAAAAGACTTAAAATGTTCAGCTTGTATATCCTCTGCACCATACTGTAAAATATTTATTAAATGTGTTGTGTTTGTTCATGTGAAGAGCTCCTATCTGATACTTTACTGTGTAACTATATCTGCAGTCAGTAATAAAATAACGGTCTGCAATGGCACTGATGCTCATTCCACAAGTGATGTTTATTTAGTCACCCAACCTCCACTGACTTTGTCCTTTAAACACAGACCCCATCCCAGCTCAGAACTTTTGCACAATGTCACAGAATATGGAAAATGAGTATTTGTTATTCCTTTGGCTCTGTGTCAGCGTGTATGGCGGCACCATATTGCTTATCATCTGACTCACTATGGGATTTTGCAGTAAATGGTAGGCGTTCACCTGTTGGGGCTGTTTAAAATTCCCTGATTTAAGCAGGCATATGTATGATCCATACTTGTTCTCTCGTATTTTTTCTTCATTGAGCTGCCTGTCAGGGAGGAGGGTGGATTTAATTTTGTACATTTGCCGTTAGCTAACCACATACTTTGAATAGAACTAAACGCCATCTCCAGGCATGGATACCGCAGTCTCCCGGCCTACCTACACATCCGCGGTGCAGTGTGGTGGAGAGGAGGCGGGCCTTACCGCTTTGGTACACTGGACGTCCTTCCCCAGCAGCCAATTGAGCTCCAGGTTGCCCTCACCCTGGTAGCAGGACTGGAGGCGATCCTTGATGCGAGCGTTGATGTCGCGGATGGTAAACACACAGAGGGCTGAGTCGTCTGGCGGCCGGTGGTACTGCTTCTGTCCCTTCGAGAAGATGGCGAAGAGCACGTCGTCCTGGGGACTGATGTTGAGAGAGGCGGCCAGCACCCGCCCAGGCTTGGCCAGGTAGGCGGCCTGCAGGAGTCGGTACTCGATGCCATTGCGCACACAGCCGATTGGCAGCGAAACATAGGAGTGGAATTTGTGGTCGTCCTTGCAGAGGCGCACGATGCGCGAGGTGTAGAAGAGGTCACCGGGAGTGCTCCCGGACGGCATGTTGTTCTCTGGGGTCTCCGGCTGCACCGTCAGGAAGTAGACAAAGGCGCCACTAGCAAAGCCGTAGATGTAGTAGATGTCAAAGTGTGACACCAGCGCTAATGTGTCCGACGGGATCTTGACCAGAGAAGACACAAAATCGGTATGCAGTTCGTAGTCCAGCATGGCTGATGACTCAGGATCCCTGGGCAGCTTGCGGCTGGAGATGGTAGGGAAGTAGTCCTGCTTCCCGCCTACGGCCGTGCCGATGAAGAGCGTGCCATCCTGGCCCTGGGAGGGGACAATCACCCCGTACATGGTGCCAGTCTGGTTCACACTGGAGAGGTAGTGCTCCTTCTTGTGAGAGGGCTCCACCAAGATGAAGAGGTCATCGAGTCGCAGCAGCTTGCACACGCCCTGGTAGAGGCTTCCGCATGCCAGTAGTCGGTTCTGAGAGTAGTCGATGAGCAGCAGCTTGTTGACATTGTCGGTGGATGCAAGTGGCTCTGAACAGGGCTGCACTATCAGTGGAGGGTAGCAGGCCTTGTTGTCGTCCTCGGGGCCTGTGTCGTGGGACACCAGTAGTGTAAGGTTGCCCGTGAGCTTGTAGACCCGGTTGACGGCACCAATATAGAGAGCCCCTGTCTTACGGTGGACAGTCAGGTGGTTGAAGGCCCATTCCCGGCGTTCCGGGTGGAAGCTGGTGAAGGGCTGGCCACAGCCCAACTCAGGAAGGAGGATTGCGTGGAACAATAGCCACCAGCACAGGGGCCGGGCCAGGCTGCATCTCGGGCGAAGTGACAAAGTCCTTCGAGGATCCAGCTGGTTGCCCATGCTTTGTGTGTAGCCCACCCAGGGACAAGCAGACAAAACAAAGTGTTTCGGGAAGTAGTGGGAAGATGAGACACCCCCCCCAGTGTGTTTGTCAAAGACTCAATTCGTTGTTTGTACCCCGTCCAAAATCTTCACATGTTTCTGAAACACAAACAGAGACAAGAAAAAAATGTTAATAGCCATGAATCTTCCATCCATCCATCCTTAACCAGGACTGGGTTGTGGCGAGCATGGAGTCTATCCCAGGAAGCAGAGGGTACAAGACAGAATCAAAGTCAACTTCATTGTCATTGTGCACATCCCAAAAAATTCACTGTAGCTGTGCTTCTCAACCCAGTTCTTGGGTACCACCAGACAGTTCACATTTTTGCTTCCACTCTGCTCTCAGCACACTTGTACCAGGAGCTGGAAGGGAACAAAAATGTTCCCAAAGACAGGGATGAGAAACACTGATCTATAGTAATGGAAACATGGCAGAGTTTCTTAGTGTAAATGGCACCTGACGCTCTGACCACGCTCCACATCCTCACGGACCCCAGACGTCTCCTCATAGAGATGGATGACGCCAGAGACAAAGCCAGGAAATATTCAGCTTGAATCTATTAACAGTTTTCCAAGATGCTGTTGCACCGGGACAGACAAGGCAGGATAAGAGAGGTGGGCTGGGTCAAGGAAAAAAAGACTCCAAGCTGAGTTGCACTTGTCCCGTAACCATAAATCTGCAAGACATAGGTGGATCCCACTTCCAGCGAAACCAAAATAACATCCCATGCGGAAAGGTGATGGGGCAGGAGGTCGTTTAAGGGGACGGGCGTCGCTCGCTTGTGTGACGTGAAGAGTAAGACAGAGAAATGCATTACCGCTTCTATGGGAATGCCGAGCACTACTTAAAATGGTACAAGATAAAGGTCTGGCGGAGATCAGACGGCTAACAAACGAGGCTGGCAATCTCCTGCAGGAGAAAATATATAAGGGAGTGACGTGTAATAACTGGTAAGTTTTTAATATTACATATATCTTCCAGTTCAGATTCCACAGCCTGTCATCTAAGAAGTGTGAGCACCGGTATCCACACCGCCAGCCCCCTCCAATTTTCTTTCCCTATCTATCTCCGAAAACATACATCAAGAAGATTGCGCGATTTATGCATCTTTCCCGGGGCCACGCGGTCCTCGCCGTCGCTGCAATAAATCAAGCAGGGGGCCATATCTGAGTTTATCCCTGGGAGTTAATTATCAGCGCCATGGCCAGGGACGCCCGGATCTTATTACTGGCACAAAGGCAAGAACAAATTGGGCCGCGGATCCCGGAGCTCGCTCCTGGGATCCGCTTTCTCTGGGCCCGCTCTCGCCGCACTTGCTGCCCGCTCTCCCGTTTCAACTGTCGGGCGCCCGTCGGCCCAGGTCCTAGAGCTGCAGAGGCTGCTGCGGCAGTGGAATTCAGCCTAAGCGAGTCAGGTCACCATTCTGGCACTCTGGATTGATGTAAAGATTCATTTTTATGGATAACCAAGGCTAATAGGTAGAGGGGAGGATGCGGGTGTTTACTGGGAATAGTGGAAAGGAGAGCTTTGTGATAAAGTGTGTGTGGGGTGGGGGGGGCTGAAGAGGAGGGGTAGGGATAATGTGTTAGAAAGGGGCGCGTGTCCCTAAAGGGCCTTTGGGATTTTTCCGGAGTCACAGCGCAGTACGGCTGGGTAATCCATGCAAGTCCGCATCGGGGCGGACTGGGGGGCGGGACAGTCAGGACGTTCCGGCTTCACCCAGAGTGCATTAAAAAGCCGTGCCAGTGAGCTGGACATGTCAGCTTTTATTCAAATGCATTTACCTCGGGCAGGGGGGGGGGGGGTGGCGATGGGGGAGGACATGTGACCTGTAACCGCTTCAATATCTGTTCTTATTAAACCAAGGTAAGGGATATCGATTGAATGGGGCAATAAAAATAAAATGGAGTGGCTCTTCCGTGGGGGGAGGCAGAAAGCGAGACCCCAGCACATTAACACGGCCATAAAACAAACGCCGGCATAAGGTTGGCCGGCCGCCCCCTCGCCCCCGACCTCCCCCGGCTGTATCTGGTGCTGTGGAGATCCCAGGAGGTCCAGGGTTCTTAGTGAGCTGGAATCTCCTCCCTGTCTCCTCCTCGACCCCCCCCCCCTCCATCTCTCTCTGTACTCATTTTCCCTCGGCCTGTGATCTCAGCCTCGCTTGAGCCGGCACGGAATGTCGCGATTCTTCAAAGGCTCTACGGATCTCTTTCCTGGAAAGGCGGGCAACAACATCTCGCCTCATTCTTCTGCACGGAACATCGGGATTGACTCCTCGCTCTGAGGGTGGCTAAGGGCAACCAATCAGCTGTGATGGGCAGTGGATTGGAGCACCGGCCAATCATGAGCCATGTGAGCCAACTGAGCAGCTCAATGGTGTTTCTGGGCCATGGTTAGGTCTCCTATGAGCATTTTGAGCGTGTTTGTCTTTGCACAAAGGCCTCCTACACATCCCACAGTATGAGTATGTGTGTGTGTGTGTGTGTGTACATGTGTGTGTCTCGCCTGCAATAGACTGGCATCCCATCCAGTAAACCCCCCATCACGTCCCCTGTGCTCCCATTCACATATTCACCTTGACCCGGTACTGGATAACCGCTTACAAATGACAATGCAATCAATGAACAGAATGGGCTATGTGGGCCATCACCGGTCAAGCATGCCGGCCTTCGACCGTCGCCCCCACCCACACTTTGACTGCAGAGCGGGTACAGTCTCCATGCTGTGTAATGCCCCGAGCCGAGCCAGAGACAGAGCGGCCTGGGCCCGGTCCATCCCACTCCATCTGTGAGCCCGGACGACGTTCCCACAGCTGAAAAGACACCCCCAAGCACTTGACGTCACTATTTGGGGGTCCGCTCGCACCCCGTCACGAGTGCTGCCCCCTCTTCCTGCCTGCCATCGTCAGGCTCTGCTGAACAGCCCCATCGACCGGACGCAATCTCTGCATCCAGAGATGTGATGCTCTGCTCCTCTACAAAATCAACTGAGAGAAGCGACGCCAGCTGTGACCAGTCTATGAAAACAAAACCGTTCTGATGCTCGGTCCCTCTCACTCCAAAATCCACAGACCAAGTATAGGGGGGTGCTTGGTGATCTGTCGGGAACTCCCAAGACCGCGAGAGAACTTACAGAGGGGTGGGAATGGGAAGCTGGGGAAAGACCATGGGAAAGACCTACACGCTGGAATGACCGCACTTCCATGTGGTTTCCCAAAGCCACGTAAGTCAGGGCTGAAGATGGAGCCTCCAGAGTGGGTGTGAAGTGCACAAATACGAAGGCGGGGCCTTGGTCCCCCCCCCCCCCATCACGAGGCTACCGGCCCACCTCTGTGCATCCTGACATCCGAATCATAAGGTCCTTCTGCATACAGCTCCACTAAGTTTGATCACTTCAGAATTTATATTTACGGCCATTGTATGCTGAGAGATAAAGGACACAAACGGCAATCCGGTTATCCCGTTAAATCCCATTAATTGTTATGGTAACAGATAGAAAAAAAAACCAAACAAAACCTTCACACACTGGCATTTCATGGACCTGACTGATCCTTCCACTTACAGCCAGGAAATCACAAACAACCCATCTGGGTTTATCAAGGCAACAAACTTGCGTGGTGAGGGACTTCAAAACCCCGCGCAGAAAGTTCCGGAAAAGGAGCGATGCCCAATCGGCGGATTATCCCCCCCACTCTTCATATCATATATGTGTTAAAAATAGAAGAATAATCTTGCCTAAAGCGGACACAATAAAAAAAAGATTAGCGGAAGGGGTTAGCCAATTAGTCTTTATTCGTTAGCTGACATTCTCCGCGGAGGTATCCGGAGGCTTTCGGCGCGGCGCATGAATGCGCTCTGATATTTAAAACCCCCTTTGTCTCTGCACGAGTGCCGTCTGATGTGACGATGCCCATTCGTGCCAGTGTGCCAGCGGCAGTCCTCTGCCAGGCTCTCTAACCGGCGGCACGGTCACCTGGCGGGCACCACCTTAGCATCATGCCTCAGCTTAGGTATATAGTGGTGTGAAATGGTGCCCCCCCCCCCCCCCCAGGTCCACGGTGCAAGGTACAGCAGCAGTGATGAGGAGGATTTTCAAAGCATTTCGAGTGCAAAACACTGGATAGTGCAAAAACAGGGGCATTGGACACCCATCCTGTTTTTGCACGATGGTTTCTAAAAATAAAATGCCATTTTGAACCAATGCTGGATGAGGTTTGTCCTGTATTTCGCCATTTGCGGTGGCGGGTGGCGTCCCGTATTTCTTCAGACTAAAAGTGGCAACCCTAGACGGAAGGGTTTATGTAGCACAATGTGTAAGTAAGACAGCAGCCGCACATTGGGGCTGAAGAAATATAATGACTAATAACTAACAATGAATAGATGAATATTAATAAGTTCAAGTGACCAGTGCCATTACAGAGGTGGGGGGATGGTCTCAAGAATGGCAGGGGGTAGCAGGGTCTTTAGTGTCCTGACAGCCTCGGGGAAGAAGCTGTTGCTGAACCTAGCAGGTCTGTCTGGGAAGTTCCGACGCAGGGAAAGGAGCAGAAATAATGCTCCTATTACCGTGCCTTTTGTTTGGCTTTCCAGGCTTCACCACCGTCACAAACGCAACGTCATGTTCGCGTAACGTTATCTCCGAGCCCATATGCAGAACCGGAATAGTGCCTCTCCCAGCCTTTGAGGAGAAACCAGCGTCTTGCGTTCGAAAAGCCTACAGCAAATTAGTCCCCACATTCAAGTTTTTAAACACTTTGTTAAATTTTAGATGTATCACAGTATGGCAGCTGATTTATTTATTTTTAGGAGACGTGCCAGCTTTGCTTTAAGCTATGAAAAAATAACGTGAACACAATGTTCTAAAGTGAGCCTTGAACTGTTACTGATTACACACGACTAAATAGTTTATTTTTCGGAATATTATTTCTAGTGCTTTTGTGTTGTCATGCCTGATCCCAAGCCCTGCAGCAGAGCCCCAGGGTTCAGACCCGTTACGGTTCCCTGAGGTCTCTCAGCCAATCACAGAGGCCCTACTGACCCATATGATGACTGCCACGTTGACATGGCGATGGAAGATAGCTGACTTAGGTTTAAAAACCCAACGGTCCCATAAAATCAGCAGGGCCACCCCGTGCCTATGCAATAGTCAGAGTGTAATTCAGGATGCACTTTCACCGCCGGGACGATACTTCACAAGTCCCACAAGGGAGCCATAAAGTAATCACCAATAGTGCTCTCCACAGGCAGGGATCGAATCATCCTAAATCCCATGCTGCCAAGCCAGGGCCCCGCACCAAACCCCATCCCCCAGGACACTCATAGGTCCAGTCGTTTCTTCGCCCCCCCCCCATCTCCAAGGTTACATGCCCATGACAACTGGCCCATTTGACATGGATCATCCTCCTTCAGTGCGTATCAATCCGATGTGCTGATACCTAACCTGAAACCAGTTCCAGTCCCACCCCACTCCGACGGGCAAACATGGGAAATCGATCCCATTCATTCTAATTGGCTGTTACCAGCATGTGCACCCCCCTTTCGCCCACTCCCATGACCCCCCAGAGGTTTATCCATGTTAAGTCGGGGGAAGGCGGAGCAACGACCCGCAGACTCAAATGTCACTATCACCGGTAGCAACAGGTTGCCGGGAGACATATGACATCACCTTTATCATGGCAAGATACGGGCAAAATAAACCTCGTCACGATATCGGCGACACCGTCACTGGTAATCCAGCGAGGATGCCGACTCTGACAAGCACCTGCAGTAGTAATAATCACCCGTAGATGATTGCTTCCCAGACTCATTCGTATTTAGAAGATCAGAAATCGAAAAATGCTCCCGGAGCCTCTGAAGAGAGATGTTGAGGACTTTACAAAAAAGAGACAAGCCCCATCTCTCTGTTACAGTTTCAATGAAGCAGGGGCCACAAGCAGGGCAAATTAAAGGTATAAGTAAAAACAGACAAAAGCATGCTGGAACCGACTGATAACCGGTGAGTGAGTGAGGCTCGTTGCCGCCTTAATGAAGAGGACACATTATACCCACACGGCAAAGCGACTTCCCGCCGGACCGACGCTCCACGCCGGCGTTTCATCTGGCTTCCCGAGTAAATCCTCTTCATTACGGCCCTGAGTAAATGGGTCCGTTTCCGATCGATTTTACCCCCTTGTGAGGAAACAGGCAATTTGAGGATCTATCTGGAAAAGAAAACGTGCAGATGAGGTTGGCTGGGAGCGAGCGGGTTCGTGTCGGTGGGAAGCTGGGGCGGGGGGCGGATGCTGGGGTATTTCTGACCAATGGCAGAGCTTAGAGCTTGTCCAGGATGGTTAATGTGGATTGGCTGTTAATCTGCCAATGGAGAGGATCCCAAACAGAGCATCCTAGTCCAGCCTAAGGAGAACTGGGGTGTTGCGGGAATGCCTGCTTTCCAGATCCCATCAATCTGCAGCTGCAATTTCATCTGTCTGCCTGTCTATCTATCTATCCGTCTGTCTGCCTGTCTATCTGTCTATCCGTCTGTCTGCCTGTCTACTCCCCTGTACACCATCGTATTCCAACATACTCAGTCACTCTTCCATACTCTGCCATACTTCACCCTAGCTACCCTCCCTTCCCATAACATAAATACTTCCCTGCAGCACCTGGGAGACAGAGGCATTATGGGAAGGAGCAAGAGGGAGAGAAAAGCAGAGGGGGATAGCAGAGTGGCAGTCTGTTTCCTCGCTCTAAGCGTGTGTGTGCCGTATTTCCACTTCACATTAAACCCGGCAGCGCCAAATATTACTGCAGTAAAGCGGACATCTAATCTGCCACCATTATGTAACTGCATGTTTCGAGGAAATTAAAGCACACCGTCTCATAATCTGCTGCTATGGCTGGTGATGCCCAGGTTTCTGCTGAACACATGGATGCTTGGGTCAAACAACAGAAATGGACAGGGTACAAGGTGGCACATTGCCACCTCTCCCCCTCCCCCCACCCCCAGAACACACCCTCTACCCTGCCAGGCACCAGCTTGCATCTCTGCTGCCTATACCAGCCGTTGGTGCAGACCACACCTGCCCTGCCGTCCTGTGTCCACCCTGCAGGGGGCAGTCTGTCTCTCCCTCAGTTCAACCCCGCCTTCTCGCTCTACCATCTCAGGCAGTCCCTATGAGCAAGATGGTGGTCGCTGGGATGTGGGGGAGGAGGGCTTCAGATGTGACTTCTGGGCAAATTGGCCAGATTCTTCTACACGTGTCGTTCTTATTACGAGCGTCTGCTGTCAGCGGTGGCGGCTGATTATTCCCAGAGTTTGCTTTCATCCTCTAGCTCCGCGCTCTTGCTGCTTATCTCACGCTGTGGCCGGCAAGAGCAAGCCTCTATTACTAAAGCCATCGACCGCCAGAGATCACACCCGGGAAGGCAAGGCAAAGCCAGCCCAACCATTACGGACCCGCGAGGAATCCTGGGGGAAAAACAGCAAAAATGTAAATGTGGAAGGAAGATAAGCAAAGCCTCGGTTTGCTACTGATAATTCCGTTAAGGGAGCAAAGTTATCGATAGAGATTTGTGAGGAGTTCTTGTCTCAGGGACCCCAGCTGCTCTGCCAAGTATCCTTTAAAGTCTTCCGAACGATGGCTCTTTGGAGAGAGAGAGACACCGGGGAGATTCCCACCTTCCAGATAGTTCTCTGACTCGGTCCCTCTCTCGCTCGCATGGCCACGCTGCCGTCAGACAACTCCAGACCTCATCCGTTTCTGACAAACTCAAAGGGCAACCTTCAGACGCAGCAAAGGGAGCGGCAGGTTACAGCTGAGCACGGAAAGCTCCGGAAGCAAGCACAAAGATCTGTGGCGAGATGGTAACTGAGTGATGGAGACCTTTAGCAGGCGGGGGAGCAAAATGACCAGACCGAGGTGGAGAATGTGGGAAATTTCGAGAAACACAAACATCCTTGATGTAACAGCGTGACCTCAAGAGAAAGTGTTTTAAATTGCTCCTCATCTACATCTCAGCCTTCTCTGCTCTTACTCTAACATACCAGGTGGCTCCCAAGCACATCGTGTACCTGTTTACAGGGCCCCCTTAACGAGGCTGAAGCCCCTCACTGTAGATGGGGCCGGCGCCGCTTTGAGAGCTCAGTGGCTTTCTGACACGCTGTGCCTGCGATGGAGGCATGTAATTACATTCAAGGTGGTATAGTGAAGTGGAAAGAACTACCCTGCCAATATCGGTGGGAGATGAGGGGTAATGATGGCTTGTGGACTGCTGGGGGACTATAGCTCCCCCGGTGGACTTTGCGAGTCCCAGCCCTCCTTGGGCCATGGTGAGAGAGACCTGGCCTGCGTGAACCACATCCAATGGTGGCAGAGTGCTCCAGTAACTGCTGGGGGGAGCTGGGGAGGGAGGGGGGCAGTTAGCAGATTTGTTTACCTTGCCCTGGAGATGAAAGCCAGTTGAAAGGGTCCGGGGGTAAAAATAATCAGCACAACGGCCAGAAGGGTGAGGAAGAGGATCTTATCACTGACTGCTGACTCCTCATCGCGGTTGCTGACGGATTATGCAGGTGTTTGTTTGGATAAGTAGGGAAAAAAATTAACCTCTTTATGTGCAAACCAGCAGCCCCACAATTCGTGATATTACAGCTTGGGTCTGGGGGGGGGGCGTCTTGGAGGCTAGCAGGTTTTGCAGGATTTCGCAACAACTATGATCCGAGTCACAAACTTATCTGACCCAGAACATGTTTCATTTGGCACTGAATGCATTTCCCGAGTGACCGGCCATAAGCCATGGGGGGGCAAAGATAACAGAACATGGGTCATCCATGTCCACACGCCACCCTGACGCCTCTTTGCAGGGCTTGGGATGGGAACGGCAAACGCAGAGAAATGCCCACTCATACTCTTCCTGAAAAGCTGTACGAAGGAGGTCTGCTAGGAAGTGATAGTGGACAGGAGGACTTCCTGTGGGGGGGTGACGTCTCGGAAACACGGCCACCATGCAGCTCAGCTGATGCAGTGTCACGGAAAGCTTCTTGCGCTCTGGAGACACTGAACTGGTTTTGCTGGGTTTTGGTCTGACACCATAAAAACAATCAAAAATGAAATTAATGTGTTACATGTACTGGCAAATCCCTTTCAAATATGCCTCATTCCGCTGAAAAAGGCTCTTAAGACTTTTTCTTTGTTCAGAACAGGAATCTAGAGGCGCAGACGCCAAATTCACATGCGCACACACCTCAAAGTACGTTTGCCTCGAAGAGCTTCTGGAAGGTTCTTCTGGCTACTGATGCACTGACTGATGCAGCTCAGCACCGAGAGGAAGCACACCTTTGACGGGTGGGGGGGATCATAGCAGCCTCCATTTCACAGAGGACGAGGCACTTGGGGGCCTTTCACGCTCTCCACCCCACCTTGAACCTGATTGGCCCCCAGAGTGCCCAAGCCCCTATCAGTCACCGATTCAAAACACATAATTGGCTAATGATAAGACTGCCCCCTCTTCATGAATTATAGCCCTTCTTATGCCTTCCACCTTAAAAACCCGTGAATCGCCACTGCAGCCCAGCGGGGTCTCTGTGATTCTAGGGGAGCCAGTGCATAATAAATGGGAATGAAACATAGTCTGTTAATAGCGGCCGTCCAGACGGGTCCGTCGGAGCAATTCTCAGCTACGGCAGGACATCACGGCATGGATCCCACCCACGGGAATGCGGCAGGCAGGGGCGTGTATGGGGGCGGGGGGGGGGGGAACTTGCATAATAACACGGGCTTCCTTGGGGCCTTGCCTACCTATGAAGTTATTCAAGGCACAAAGCATACTTCTGAGGCTGCTGGGAAACCCTCGTATTAGAAGCGACCAATCCACAAGCAACTTTTTGGCTCAGGTTCAAGAGAATAGCATAGCATCCCCCCCCCCCCCCCCCTCCAAACACACCTTCGGAGTTCTGCTGCTGAAGCTGCGCGGAAAACACGGAGATGAAGATTCTGGCAGACGTGGATTGGTTCCGAGCTTTGGACAAAGACAACAGAGTGACCAGACATGAAGTGGAAAACAAAATAATTACAGAAAGAGCAGGAACTAAAACAAGACCAACAACAGTGGGTAGCATCGTCACAAGGAAGAGGGAAAGAATGGAGGCCAGAAGACAAAGTAGGATCTGAAACAGCGCTACAATTTCATCATAAATTAACTTATGAATCCTCCAGTCATTTGAGGTGTAGAAAGGACCGGAAGCCGTAAACAGAACCCGGAATGCTGACCTCGGGGATGGAAGCAGCACAATACCGGCGGCCCAGCGCCAAACAACAGGAAGGAGCAGGTGACTGAACGCGGCTGTTTCTGCCAGCCAGGGACCAGGGCAGGACAAAGGGGGCGCCGCGGTTATTTTAGCTGTTGTGGGGGGGTCAGGGACAGCTCTCCCCCCGGGCTGGTGCCAGTTTGGATCCCAAGGCTGCCCGGCATGAGAACCTCATTTCCTGCAGGATGCTTCACGTCACTCCCCCCGCAGTTAAGCACAATGGCAGCCATTGCATTCTCACACCACTGTTCAACCTTGTTTGACCCCCGCATCTCCCGAAAAACCCCCAGACTGATTATCTGATGTCAATGTCCCAGGACAGCAGAGTGTAGAGACCCAGAGGGGGGTCTCTCCCCCCATAGGCATTTTCTAAGCCCTGGTCACCATCCCTGCCCCCCCCCCCCCCCCCGCATGCAGGGCATGGGCACCCCCATTCACAAAACCTGCTCCCTTCACTTGACTGTTCTCGTATTGGCTATCAGATCAGCTGTCACATGCTGAGCGATGAACTGGAGCCAGGGCTCCGTGTGAATTAAACACGGACACCCCAGGACTGGGCAGCCATGCCTCGCTCACAGTCACAGGTCACCCCCCCCCCCCCCCCCCCCAGGCCACCCTGTGGCATGGGCCCTTCCCTGCCAGTCGGCTTTGCCGAAGCCGTGACCTTTACGACCCTCGTGGCCGGTAGCCAGAAAGGATTTGCTGATAAGCACTAAGTGGGGCTCAGAGGGAAGGTCGGGGCTAATAGAGCTTCAATGACCACAGGAGGCGCTGTCGTGCAGAGGGCTTGGTCAGCAGCTTGGCCTGACCTCACCAGTTTTATTGAAGTTTCGTACCATGAGTTCGGCCTTCTCCGAACCCCCCCTGCCGCCCCACCCCCACCTCCTCTGGGCCAGAGTACACAGTACCTCATTAAATTTGCTGCCAAGACACTTCAAGGGATGGCTGTAGGACGACCGCCCCCCCCCCCCCCCCCCACAATGACCAGCCAGTTTGACTCCCCCCCATGACCCCCTATGTTCAGCCTACAAGCTACTCTTTTAATGCGCATTTTCTTTCCTTGTCTGATTTCCTCTGCCTCCCCATCCCCCCCCCCCCCCGATTAACAGGAGGGTTTGCCCTGTAATGTCATCTTGGACCGTGAACTGGGAAACAAACTGAAGGCCGTGGGTACCCACTGACACGTCCACACAGGCTGGGACCTCTCTTTCCTGAGGCTGCCACATCACCCCCCCTCCCCCCAGTCCCCCCACCCACCTTGGTCCAAAGCAAACAGAGATTTAAAACTGGAACGGATCATTTCCTGTAAATCGACTGAAAGAACGAGCTGTACGGCAAAGGCCTGACTGACTCATGGGGGGGGGGAGCTAGGCCGTTTAACGGCAGCGGCCGAAGGCCCCCACGGCTCTGCGAGATTAAGGCGAGATGATCTCGCTGTTCAGAGGCTTTCAAGCACCGACCTGCCCGACTCCCCAACCCCCCCCCCACTACCCCCAAATCATCCCCAGGCAGTGGCGTCAAACCCGTCATGTTTAATCAACATCTCAGCAGATAGTGCAGCCCCCCCCCCACCACTACCGTGCTCAGGATAATTGAGAGCTCCCCCCCCCAGAGCAGAAATCACGCAGGGCTACATCTCCATGCATGCTTGCCATCACCATGTGATCGTTCACTCAGGTAATGCGCCCGGAGACGTGGGTGCTTGTGTTCCAGCTGCGACTGCAGGGAAGGGAGCCTCACACGGGGCTGCAATTGGTCGGTCCTTGGGAACCCCCCCACCAGGGGCAACTCTAGGACTTTTTACGGTGGAGGGCATAAGAGGAGCCATGATTCATACAGAAGAACCAACGTTATCAGTAGCCAATGAATTTTGTAACAGGGCACACTGGGGGGGCAATCAGCTTTCAGCTGGGGCCAATGCCCCTGTGGCCCTGCCCTTGTGTATGCCCCTCACCCCCCCCACCCTGAGGTCCACTGCAGGCATAGACATTGAAACTCAATGTTCTTGCAAGTCTACAACTCCTGCACTCATGCCTCGCATGTAAATCCAGTCAGAGTCCCTTTAAATACACACACACACACTATTTGATCAGCTATGCATAACATGAGCTCTTCCCTGAACATATTTGTGCAGGATGTGAGCGCGCTGGCAGGGCCCTGAGAGAAAGGAGCCCCCCTAAAGATGGGCACGGCGCTCTTGGATAGGCGTCTGTAAACGAACGGCTTCCTGTTCAGTCGGTCATTATCAGGGAGAGTCTGTTAGACTACAGAAACACCGCCCTACCAACACTCTCTCTCTCCCTCTGTCTCTCACTCTCCCTTGCTCTCAGAGGAGGTGTCCCTCACTTTTCTCCCAACAAGCTCGGACCCGAACCACTCGTTACAGGCAGAGTTTATCCCGCTCGGTTTGAGCTCCACGGCACCTCCTGTGGGGTCAGAGGGCAGGATCTGCACCTATCTTAATCGACACCTCCTCTCGTTTCCATGAAAGCCTCTCGCGGTCCAGCCCTGAGTGCACTAGTCTGATTTCTGCATGGGAGCATCGTGACCCCGATACATGTGCTATCCGGTGGTGGGGGGGGGGGGGCATATCTGTGTTTTGGCTGCTGGGCTCCTGTCTAACTTATTCATCATCGACCCTTTCGCTGCAGTCTGAGTCTTGAGTTGGAATGAAACATTGTGTGTGTGTGTGTGTGTGTGTCTGTGTGTGTGTGTGTGCTTGTTGACACTCTGGGCAGATAGCATCACGGCTGACTTGAGAACTGTAACACAGCCAGCTGTTTGCTCGCAGGTGGGTACATGCCACGCCCAACCAGCCACGCTGAGCTGGGAATCAGGCAGGAAAGCATGCTTTTCAGAACCATGACCATGACAATGCAGTTACGGGTCAAAGAGAGAAACCCAATGAAATACACTTGCTGCTCGGATATGAATGGGTATCCTGTGTGCTTGGAGTGTGTTTGGAGTTTGTTTGGAGCGTTTTTGGAGCGTGTTTGGAGTATGTTTGGAGTGTGTGTGGAGTGTGTTTGGAGTGTGTTTGGAGTGTGTCTGGAGTGTGTGTGGAGTATGTTTGGAGTGTGTGTGGAGTGTGTTTGGAGTATGTTTGGAGTGTGTGTGGGGCATACTTGGGGTTTGTTAGGAGTGTGTTTGGGGTTTGTTTGGCGTGTGTTTGAAGTACAATCTGTACGTATGGAGTATGTATGTTTTTTTTTTAATTACCCTCCTTTCGAATTTCATGAGCAAGAGAAAGGAGCTTAAAACTTTTGGTTCTCCCACGAGGACGGCAGTCATCTACAATCCTTCACCTCCTCTGTAACCATGGCAACAGCAGCAGGCCAGGCATCTCCCATCACCAGGGGGCACCATGGCCCCCGGACTGGCACTGGACTAGGTGGCATGAGGCATAGCACTGTGGCCCACGACGCCATCCCTGCCTGCCGACCCCCCCCCAGCCCTCGCCCCGTCCACCCACTCCCTCCTCCGCCACATGACCCCACGCACAGCCGCCTGCAAACAGCTGCCTCCCCCAAGGTCCCCCCCCCCGCCCAGCCCCCTCCTTTGTGCCTCACTTATTGTCCACTTCCACACTAAACAATAACACAGATCCTCCCATGACATGAGTTAATTGATTATTGGCGCTTGCGGGGTTAACTGACTTTAATTCAAAACAGAGTTTGAAAAAAACAGCCAGGCTGCATTATGGGATTAAAGCGAGTCAGGCCTTTCTAACGGCAGGTACTCTTTCTCCCCTCTTCCTCTTTTTTTCACGGCCACGGGGGGGATGGGGGGGGGCTGCACTCGGGTGACAAAAGGCATTGGAGGGGGAGTGAATCTTAAAGCCGTTACAGAGTCTTACATTTAGAGCCGTGTCAGGAGAACAAAAACACAAAACCTGCCAGCCCAAGTTATTCCTGGCTGGACCCCCCCCCCCCTCCTGCAGCCCCTCACTTCAAGGGTTTCTGGTTGTTATGGCTTCTGTGGTTATTTTTCTTATCGTTGGGGTGGGGGCTATCCAGTGAATGGAGACAAAGTGAAACGTACCCTCTGACAGTGAGAGACCAATAGAGATGGCTTGCAGCTGGATTTGGGGGGGGGGGGGCATAAATGTCTCAGTGAGCCCTATGGGGGCCTGTCCCTGTGCCTTTTGGGAAGCGCAACGAAAGAGAAGCCACCTTGCGTGTCTGCAGGGGGCGTTACCAAGATGCCCTTGGGCACCACCCCCCCCCCCCCCCCACCCAGCTCCCGCAACAGCCGTGTGGCCACTGTCCTTTTACAGCTTGCTCTTCCAGCTACCTGGCCAGCATCCTCAGAAGGGAAGTGTGTGGGGGGGTCGTAATGGGACTGTTGGAGAGAATCACAGTTTAGAAGTGCTCTCTTGGCAGAGAGAGTGCATATTACCCCCCCCCCCCACACACACACACACACACCCCACCACTCTATTCCTTCGCAAAAGGTGACTGGAGTCTGGACAGCAGCTCCATCTGTAAATACAACCTCCATAAATCCCCCCCGCCCCCCACCGACCATGAAGTAACCTGCTCCGTGGTGGTATCGGCGTATCCCGACACGTACAGCAGGCCCCCAAGCCGGGAGCGTGCCCTGCTAGAACCCAGGTTACATCCCTGAAGGATGTATTGAAAAAATTCTACTTCATATGGAACCTTGCCATCAAACTAGGGCCCCAGCTTAAGGCTGATTGGCCCCCAGAGTGCCCCCTCTCTGTCAGTCACCGATTCAAATCATATCATTGGCCCCTTTGTAGGAATTATGGCCCCTCTTATGTTCCCCACCTTAGACATCGTAGAATCACCCCTGTTAGTGCGGTTTCCCCAAAATTAAGCTCCACGTTTAAAACACAACACAGCAGAGTTACTGCAAAGCCAAAGAGAATGAAAGTAGCCGCGACGCCAATAAAAGAAACCAGTTGTAGATCCAGCTCTGCAGCCCTGAGCGACCTTGGCAGCCCGAGGCATGTGCGTCGCATGCGATTCCCCAGACGCCCGGCGTTTTCGGCATTATCCCGAGCTGCATCGATGGTTATCTGGCCGCGGGCTCGCCCTGCGTTTACCTTACGCTGCTGCTCATTTATCCACTCCGGCGTGCATGCGTGACACCTTTACAACCTCTTGCTCCCCCCCCCCCCCCCATTCCTGTGTAAAAACATAAACAGTTGCTCACAAGAGAAAGTAAACAGAAGAGTCTAGGGCAGCGGACAGAGGGTGAGACTAGTGTAGAAATTCAATGTATGAATAAAATCATGCAGCTCCATTATGGATCGATGGGGATAGTGGGGCCTCATTTCAGCAGGCGATCAGCTGCCCGGTCTCTCTGCCAGCCGCCCTCAGCTGATCCTGGAGAAGGCAGGGTGGCCACGTGACTGGAGGGCAAGGGAAAGGTCCATGTGTGTGGGGGGGTGGGGTGGGGGGGCAGAGGCAGTATCTCCACAGACAGGGATGAGGGGAGCGGGAATCTGCTCTGCGTCTCTGACGGGTAGCAGTCGCTCTCACAGCACCGATTCTGCTCCGGCTGACAGGAACCTCTTGTTCATACACCTTCTGGCTGCCCCACAGGCCACAAGAGCGTGCACACACACACACACACACACAGACACACACACACACACACACACACAGGTTTGTAGTCATATCTTTGTGGGGACTCTCCATTAATTTCTAAGGGAAAAACCCAAATCCCAGGATCAACAACTTTACCCCTTAGCTAGCCCTAAACTTAACCATAAGTACCCATACAAAATACAAATCTTTTGGCATTTTTAGTTTTTTGATTGCAGCCACAGATTTTTATAAAATTTAGTTTCCCCTTGTGGGGACCGAAGAATGGTCCCCAGTCCCCACAATGCCAAAATAACAGGTTTTTATCACATTGTCTAAAATGTAATATATACATAACCCACACACATACACATACACATGCACGCACACATTCACACACACGTGCGCACACGCACGCACACACACACATACACACGCACGCACACACACACGCACGCACACATTCACACACACACGCACACACACACACAGCTCGCTCTGGGGGGCTGGCGCGCGTCTGGGTCGTGGGAGATGTAGATCTCTGTTGTGACAGCTGGACAGTTCAGGGGTTCAGACAAACAGCCTGGCGAGGGAGGGTGAGGGGGGACGGGGGTGTCAGGGCGGGCAACTGCGTTAAAACAAACATGCCGGGGGTGCACACTGGAGCAGACAGCGAGAGAGGGGGGAGACCTATATCTGGGAGGGACACGTCACCGAATGTGCCAGGGCCTGGGGGGGGGATTGTCGCTCGCCACCGAGCATGCGGCCCCCAGAATGCATTGGTACAGTTCGCTTGCTGGAAAATAGGTCAAGGATTCTGCCCCCCCCCCCCACCCCCCCCCCCAGCCAGCTCACGCACACTGCTGCTTGTCAGAACCTCTCAAGTTAAGCGGGGCCGAGCCGGCCTGCCGTCGGGAGCCAGGGGCCACCAGGGTGCGGAGGCGAGAACGTGCTGGTGCCCCCCCCCCCGTGTCCACTGCCAAACTTAACGCTGCAGCATTAAGTTTCCGAAGCGATGATCCTACTGTGGCATGTCACGACCTAAATTGCCAAGGTCAAAGGGGATTTCAGCTGGGGGCACACTGTCCTTGCAGCTGTCTCTGCCAGAGATCAGGGCACAGCTGCTCAAACACCCAGCACAAGAATGGGGCCCTGGACTAGGGGGTGCTGCATCTCAGACTGATCACACCTGAGCTGTTCACTCAGACCGAGCAAACGCCCCCTAGTCTCCATGCTACAAGGCTCCTCCAGAAACAGGCTGTCCTCAACGACGGACGATAGACGACTGTGCACATCCACACCTGTAGGGGGTGCACTCGAGCTGCTATGACACGGTCCAATGTCTCAGGATGACATCCTACAGAGGTCCTACCCAGCACACTCAGCCTGGCACAAAGACGCCGGAAATGACAAATCGCGGATAATAGTACAGCGCTTCCAGTATGGACATGTAACAAACGACTGATGAAATCAGATTAAGCTGGAAGTAGTAAGGTGCAACATTGGAGCCAAAGTATAACGGAAATCCTGAAGACTGTTTGGAAAGACCACCACTGCGAGCACCACTGCGACCACCACTGCGACTACCACTGCGACTACCACCGCGACCACCACTGCGACTACCACTCCGACCACTACTGCTGGGGGCAGGACGGGGTACGTTGGGGGTGGGGGAAGTTGACAAAGTGACAGACCCTAAAAGATGCCACATCAGCACTTCCCGCAGGGTCTTCGAGTGAGGGCACTCCCCAAAAAGCTCTGCGGGCTCTCGCCACGCTGTCTGCAGGACGGACATTAGTGCCCCATCCTCTTCCCTGAGACGGGCATTTAAAGCGATACGACGGACGGGAGAGGACCGGCAGACACGGTGAAACTGGCAGAGGGGAGCATTGATGGATGGGCTGCTGCTTTGTTCTGGGGGGGGGGGTTAAGCACTAAACAGCTTGTTTCCTACTAATTACGAAAGGGCTTTTTACATTTCAGATCCCCACTCCAGAGTATTTGAGAAGCTATCATTTGCTATGAGCAAACCCACTTATATATATGATATATATGATATGTAACTATATATATGTTTTTTCTCTCATTCCTGGTATATATAATATGTAATATGTAATCCTCTTGTACTCTTGTTCCTGATGTATAGGCTATCTATATAATCTTCCAGTTTAATGTTGCAGTGTCAAATGAATATGGGTCACGACAGTTCATCCGAACAATCCTTGAAAAACTCTCAAAATACAAAACAGCAGATGAAGAGGATAAATGTGCCGTTTTTATCTGGTTACAGAACGTCAGCCTTTCGTGCAAGTTTTTGATTATTTAAAGAATGTTTAAGGGACCACGACTTAACGAGTAACACCCAAATAGCCTGAGACCTAAAATTAAACCTTTGATTTTAAATGCCAGAATGAGGGTGGTTTGAGCATTTACACTTGTTTGTGGATCCTTAATTAACCTCAGTATCTGTTGCTGGTAGATAGTTACACCAGAACCAAACGTGTTTTTGTTCTTTGTTACCCAGTAATCTTATAAAGGATAAAATGTTTTTTTTTTTTAAACCTTTTCTGGGAAGCTATTTAAATTATCTAAGGATGTTGTGAGTTATGAGTTATATACTGTGTATGCTGTATATAACAAAATAAAAACAGAGTTCAATTGCAAGGTCACTTGATTACACTGTATAACACTCTGCTGAGAGTTGATGTCAGATATTTTAATGCAAATGTCAGGGAATCTGCCTCTTCAAACAGCAGCTATTTCCGACAGAGTCAACATCAACGCAAGAATGACTTTGACTGGAGCTCAGTGCCTAGGAAAATGAAGATTTGCGAGAGCACGTGCTCTCTGACTCTTTTGACAGAGGATGTGTATGTTCTGAATACTGCATGTATATCTGTCTACTTGGCAACAAACTGTCTTTCATTTTCCTATAAGGACCTGCAGGTCGTCTCCTGCACAACAAAGTGAAATCAGCGGGGCTGTTATTGGGATTTGGGATGGACACAAAAAGATGTTCTCAGTTCAAGGTATTAGAGGAGCCCAACCTTTGCTTTCTGCTGCGGTGTTTGGTGTTTGGACATGAGACACAGTGACCAGCACAAGACTCCGCCACGGCGCTCGAATAACACAAGTTTCCTCTTGCCTACATCTTGAAATAAATATCAAAATTGTTGTATTTTCTAAAATTCGTATATTTTCTAATATCGATCAACACGTTAATATCAAGTACATCATGAAGGGTGACAACAAAATTAAGAAACCAACTGAAGACTTCACAATTCTCAGGTGGTAAGAGCTGATGAAAGTAAGTTTATAATTAATGTCTTACTGTGGTAAAGCTGCCATCTGTCACCGTACGTCAATGACATGCATCTACAGCGAGATGCATTAACGTCCATGGGTGTCATCGGTATAGGAGGCAGTCAGCGAATAACAGGCTAATTTATCCTCAGCACGCAAAGGGTTCCTAATTCATAAAGACAGCCACTCAACAAGGAGGGACAATGAAATCCAAAATAGCATTGCTGCACCATGCAGCAGGTTACTGCATCCCTCAGACTGATAATGCCAAGAGACGTTTGTATACAAGAAGAACATATATATCAATATCAAATAACAGCACAACGTAATTAATCACAATTACCACACTTCTCAACAAGGATCAGATCTAATATTTAGACGCAAACAAATGAAATACTAAAGCGCATCCGAAAATGAACCACGTACACGGAAAACCTGCTTAAAATCGCCAAAAAAAAATAAGTAGAAAACAGGTCCGTACCATAAAAGCGCTGCTATAAATTGAGATGGGGAAAAATGGATTTTAATCCAATAAGCGTGCATCGCCATTCACTAAAACGCGTGGACATTTATTTCACTATCTCTGTATGCAGTGGCCTTGGGTTTAATATAACCGTGGAAATCAAAGGGTTCTATTGGCATTGGAGGGGTCGGGAGAGACGTGCCAGCCCCGCTGTCAGTAATAGTTAACCCACCGAAGCAGCGCTGCATATACCCGCGCCAGTCGCTCATGCAATTAACAATGTGCAAGCCACTAACGCTCCCATTTACTCTTATTTATTAATCAGTATGACCGGCAATTTATCCTGCAACGAAAGCGAAAAGGCACATTTTCCTCACTCACCTTATGGTATCGATAAGGGGGCTGCGTTTTGTCTCTTGCTCCGATGAGGCAACTTTGGTTTCTCCCTATCAGATCCTTTTTAGGAACATAAATGCACGCACATATACGTGTATTTATCCACACCAAAATGTTCCGGTGCCACAGCTAGATAGTCCAACAGACAGGCGATTTGGTGTTTCGGCTGCAGGGTATTCCTCCGGAAACGTGTGGAGAATAGGGATGCAATAAGCCGTTTCATTCATAGGGCTCTGATGAGCCCAGCGAGTCAATGCAAGGTGTCTTTACGCGTGATCGGCTCCTACTGCCACACGCTCCTACTGCAGCCGGGTCCCCGCGATCATCTCACAAGCAAATGACTTGTGTCGAATAGTCCTTTACAGAAGTACGCCGACCACACGGAGCATTCCTTTAGTTCAGGCGGTACTGTTCCCCGATACAGAGCCCGTACATCGGCTTGCCAGCGTCCATTCTTCCGCGCTCCGATTGCAACCTCGCCGCAGAAATTTACGCGCGTTTACTCCCGGTCTCTGAGAGATGTACTGCCAGACTGGCACTGCGACCGCCTAAGCCCGTCAGCGTACTGTACAACTCAGGGAGCACATCATTTTAAAGCCAGCCCCCTGTATTCTCCGGGCACTCGGCCTCATCTGCATATGGCATGTTAACTGTTTCGGTACGAGCTGTACAGGAGCACTGCCTTTTCCTACAATATTTTACCATTAAATAAAGGGAATATATTAAATCGTGCAATTAAGAGAGTTTCCACTAATAGTTTTTTTCCCACCTGCTTTTGCTACCTCTGCCGGGCAACCCTGTAAAATTGAAACCGAGTAAAATGATCTCCCCTAGGATATCTTTGATAATGCATTAAAACATTTCGCGAATAAGCCGCCACTGTTCCCACTCGTATACTTTTTTCACTTTCTGCTCTCCTGCCCTTTGACTGACTGATTCTGACGGCCCTAAAAAGTATTCGCTTTATTTTGCATAAAAATAAAATTCAAATAGCATATACCGAGTGGCTGGGGAAATTTCAACGAAGAAACTCAGAAAATGAGTTTGTGTAAGAAATATGTTAAATCACTATCACCTATAATAATAATAATAATAATAATAATAATAATAATAATAATAATAATAATATAAATTGCCCAGATATAATCTAACACAGAAGAGGAAGAAGGAACACGCGCTAAACACAATCATCCCATTGTACTTGAACAAAGATAGAGAAGGTGATTCTAAAAACAAGAAAGTTTCATGGGAAATGCAAAAGCACTGTCATAAAATATGAACATTGCGCGCTTTGCTGCGGTGATTAGATGATTAAGCGATTTAACGTCAGTTTAACGCCAGTTTCTCATCTTGCACTCGCAGAATTTTTCAGTTTTTCGGGTGTCTTACCTTGATCTGACGCCAATTTGATTTTCCGACTCGAATAGCCACGATAGTTCCATAAGCAGTAAAACGTAAAGTGCAGAGAATAAATGACACTAACCGCTGGATGCGAAACACGACTGATTTCTTTTGTAAGGTGACCCCACGTGCATCGATAGTAATTAAGTTACAGATAGTTACATCTGAAGTCATTCATGACAGCTTAATGTATAGTATGCTTAGAATATTTTATATATGTTCTCTGTAGAGGGGGTATAAAATGCTGAAACTTTAAGATGCTGCTAGATCCTCTTCAACTATTCAACAGTGACACCTATGGGTACAAATCAGTACCAGCAGTCACTCTTACTTTTTACGCTGTTTTCCACTGCAGTAATGTTTCATTCTTGTTTCCCATCGTGCGAGTTTGTAGCACATATACATTATTATAAATTTAAAGTATGGCGATAATAGTTATTAGTATTATGAATATAAATGGTCTCCAAGGAAATACGTGTAATTACTGAATATAACTAAGCTAGCATGCTTACCTGAACGACAGTTCCTTCTCACGGATTCAAAAACTAATATTAAGTTTCATGGTTTTAGTGTTTAGCATACCACGGAGGTAAATACATGGATCAACGCAAAAGCAGCTTGCCATTAACTAAACATGAGATACTAAATGCATGTTTTTAGTAAAGAAAAATACAATGTGTGAAATACACTTTCAGTTACTAGCGTGCCTGCAGTAAAGCACTGTGATGACATTTGTGGAGAGTCCGCTGACGTACTGTAAACGCGGAGCCCACGCGCTGTCATTTGGGTCCCCCGGGGTTATATGAACGGTGTCCGTGTCACGTGTGCTTATAGAGTAGGTTATATAACATAGATGGTTTGGGTGTATAGTTACTGTGTGTAACGTGCTCTTTTGTTTAAAATATGGACAATAACCAAGCTGTTGCACACTTTAAATTGCTGAGGAAGCTGAAACAGCAATGGCGCGCGTGCAGCGGCGGCACTTCAGCTGGAGCACGGCGGAAGTGCATGCAGATAGGTATGCCGCTCAATATCTAATGCATGAGGAAGGTTGTTTTTAAACTTAAAGACAAACAGGGGTCGTTGTATTTGTTGGTTTGGTTTAATAAAATCATTCGGGGTTTAATTATATTTGTTTCCACGGTGATAAACGGTTCCCTGTAGTATGTACCCTCTAATCCGTTACAGGGTCTCGTGTAGCGTTTAACTGTTTCACAGTCCTAATCTTCCTGACTGTGAGTTTGAAGGCAGGGAAGTTTTGTAGTGCATTATTCAGGGTTGCCAGCTCTCACGCTTTCAGATCTCACGATCACGTAAGAAAGCTTACGGCAAATTTCTATTATTCCATTATGAACCTGAAATAAGCGACACCAAAAGCATTGGGTTAGTTTGCACATCCTATAGACTATTTACAAGGCAATAAAACCGTCACATACTGTACATGTAAATTCGTGTGCATGTGTGCACAGACTTGTGTTTAAAGTCTCACGCCAGCCAAGACCAAAGTTGGCAAACCTGTTTATTTACCGTAATAATTTGATTACAGCATGGATAAATTTGCAGGAGTGAACCTTTTTAAGAGATAAAGTAAGCTGTGCCGTTGAGTCCATCCATCCATCACCACCCGCTTTTCCGGGATCCGGGTCGCTGGGGTAGCAGCTTCAGGAGAGATACCCAGACCTCCCTCTCCCCAGCCACCCCTACCAGCTCTTCAGGGGGGATGCCAAGTCGTTCTCAGGCCGGCAGAAAGATATAATCCCTCCACGCAGCGAGTCCTGGGTCTGCCCCGGGGCCTCCTCCCTGTAGGACACGCACAGAAAACCTCTCAGGGTAGCCGCCCAGGAGTCTTGGACTCATATAAAATTGAGGGTACATTTCAATACTGTATTTATGCGAATTTCCTAGAAAAACCGGGAATAGATGCAGCTCGTGTGTGAAGTTCGCTGCAGCATTTTGACCCTCGCGTTGGCCCTTACCGCTTCAGACGAAAGTTTGCTTTACTTCTAAAATAAGAAGGACTTTTTAATAAAACTATAATTTAATATTTTCCCCGTCTTCAAGAGGCGCAATGCGCCATGACTAGGGAGCCCGTCTCTGAATCTTAAAATAGGGTGTCTAGCTAACCTTATACAGTATTCGTTGTGCATTCATTATTTGTATCTTGTACTTTGCATCCGAATTACCACTGAGACACCGAGTGAATTAAAGCACAAATAGGATCTTTATTAATGCAATTAGTGTCTGATGTTGAGTGAAATCTGACTCTTATTCATGAGCTTTGAAGGACCACGAGTAAGTAGCCGCAGACTGCGGCCCGATCCGCTCGGCAGCTAACAGGCCCAGTAAAGCAACAAGGGTTTTTATTCTGCTTACTCTTAGAACAACAGCTGACGAGAACCAAAAACTGGGAAAACAACACCACGCTTGAACAGCATAGCTCTCCTTTCTTTCTTTTTGTTTTTCGCCGCGGAATGCCATGTTATTTTACAGCAACAGGCTCGTCCCATAACATCTGTTTTTGCAGACTTGGCATCTTCTCCCCGTGGCTACCCCGGCTTCCACCCCCAGCAAAAAGGAAATAAAAAGCATGCAGGGAGATGAATGGGTGTCTCAGAAAGCTGACCCGGGTGCCCTGTGCCGGACCAGCACCCCGCTCAGGGATCGTTTGCGGTGCCTCTTGGGATAGCCCCCACGCTTGCTCTGACCCTTTATGGGATACTTGGTTATGGAATGTGGAGAGATGGGTATCATTTGAATGAATTAAATAACATTAATTCAATCATGATCTTAATTCTATTCTACTGTCATTTAGTAGATGCACTAAAGCTTATTTTCTTGTAATTCCCCACCAGCCAGACATAATAATTATTATTACTCTCACTTGGGTTAGTGTTGTTAATGCATGAGGTGCTGACTGTGTATTTTCTCTGCTTGTCTGCTTGTGGGGCGGCATATGGCTCTCTAGGTTAGGATGCTGTGTCTGTGCTCGGAAGGCCGCTGGTTCAAATCCCTTGGTCAGCGGAATGATTTCACCCCAAGCAAGACCCTTTATCCTCAATTCCTCCTGGGAGTGGCTGACGCTGCTCCCTCAGTTGAGCGCTGCTCTTGATAAAAGCACCTGTTAAGTAAACCGGTTTAAGAGATGCAGCTGATGTGGTCCAGAAGTCCAGCCAGGAGGATGACGGCACAGATCCATGCAGTTTGTAAGCAGGGTGAAAGCAACGGTTGTGTTCAAAAGCCCTGTCAACAGCCAGGGGCCACCACTGCACAGCTTGCAAAATGCAAATTAAAAATGGGGGGGGGGATTGATCAAATGCAAGCCTGGCGAAGCGATTCACTCCCAAGTCACAGAGGTGCAATTTTTTTGATTAGAGTATAACTTGGTTATGAAATGGAAGGAGGTGGTTGGATTGATTCGGTCCTGGCTCAATGCACGTGCTCCCCGCCAGTACGGACGAGGCGGAAAATCGGCCACGGGCCATCTGTTAAATTATCAGAGCGCTTAATAGGAGATTGAGTCCTAGGGAGCCAGGAGTCACTCGCTATGGAATAGAGCAACGTTTCCGAACCCGCTCCTCAGGGACCCATAGATGGTCCAAGTTTCTGCTCCCTCCCAGGTCCCTGGCAGACAGTCCACAATTTTGCTCCCTACCAGGAGCTGGGAGGGTGCAAAAATGTGGACTGTCTACGGGTCCATTGTGGGTTGGGAATTCCCAACATGGTATAACATACATTAGCAGCTGGCTTCCGTAACATGAAGGTGTCGGATGGGATGCGCTCATCGCCTTAGGGACGGGCCCCCGCACCCTCCGGATGGTCACAGGAATTTCTGCCACTCCGCCGGACCCGCTGGCCTGTGTGTCTGGCGCGTGGCTGAAATCGATCCTCTTAGTGTGATTACAAACTGAAGTGCAGTTTCACTTTGCGACACTGTTGTTCATTGTGACAAATAGGCGAGTCTCCGAGGCGCAGCTGAGTAATCGCGAGGGGGTGCCGCGCCATAGATCACCCCTGCTGAATTTCAGCACGTGCCTGTTACTAGTGTGGGAGACTTTGCTTATTTAGCATGTAGGTATTTCAATTTATCAATTAATAATTGGAACCTATGAGAATTAATGGCATTTGTCAAGGGGGTTGCCCATTGACCTCAGCAGTTTTCCTTAGGCTAGCTACCAGTAGTGTAGCTAAAATGAAAATCACTCCAGTTTGAAAATAAATAAATCTAAAGTCTTTGACTGTATAGGCAGATTTTGATTTTAGGTCTGGGCAATTCCTGCTGCGGATATAAATAAGTCTGATATTGCAGACGTGGAGCAGATTCCTCATTTTCTCCAGTGTGTTTTGCTGTTGACCTTCTCTGGTCTCGTATTATTCTTTTGCATTTTGAACACGGTGATTGTTATAGAGCGCTAGGGTAACAGCTTTGGCGAAAAAAAGGTTAGAGGCGGGGGGGGGGGGGGGGGGGGGGTTAGGGGGAAACAGGCAAACAGGACAACAAATGGATAGAGAATTAAGTTGCCGTGAAAGGAGCATGCATTTCAAATGAATTTCATCTGACGGCATCAAAAAGAGATCACCTGTGTTATTATTGGGAGGCTCTGAAGACGTGGGTAGACGGTATCTCTGGCGGCCGGTGATAGCAATAACTCGCAAAGTAGGGGAAGCCACCAAGGTGAATAATCTGCAGCCGGAATTGAATTTGTGTTTACGGTGTGGCGGCTGCATGAACTCGAAGCCATTCACTGCCACAGATGATTCGGGGAGATACGGGCAGCCCCCTCTGACTCTGATGCCTGGAGATTAGGAGACTCATTCGGGGGGTGGGGGGGCATCTCACACCCTGCCTGCCATCAGCTCCCTGTATCTCTCCTGCTGTCCCATTTGGCCCTGTCACCTCCTGTGGCTGCTTCTAATTGGTCGCTCCGTAAGTCACGGAGATCTGCTGTCAGGAGGCTTCCATTGTGCCGTTGGGTTGGAGCCCCAGACAGTCCTGCTTAAAGCATGGTGTTTTTTTTTTTGTTTTTTTTTTTTTTTGTGGACAATGGCAGGTTAGTAAACAGGAGCAGCCGGCTGCGCGGTCACACCCTATCAGTTTCCTGTCTCCAGGGTCTTTCTTCATCCTTATTCCAACATGCTACCTGTTGCTTTCCCCGCTGAGGGCTGACTTTCGGAACGCACTGCCTTTGTGTTGTCTTGGGGGGGGGGAGCAGCATTCCTGATGGAGCAGGGAGCTGATGTGAGAGGCCGGTTGGTTATTTGAGCAGATGACACATGGGGGCGGGGGGATATAGGCCCGTAGATTGTGGTTTGGGCCGGTGGCTGCCTCGCCGACTGCCCCATGTCCATTAGGTGACCATGTGTCACATGACCTGGTACTTATCTGGGAGGTTTAGAAGGTGACGTTCCTGTCACCTTCTCACCCTCTAACTCGGTCACATCTGAATAGACCCTGTAAGCTCATGGTAATATTTTTGGCTCAGTTTACCTACACACCCCCAGCCTGAACCGAACCATGTAAATACAGGAACCGTATAGCACAAACAGGATGGTTGAATTCCACAGTTGGGCCTTGGTGCTGACAAGGCCTGTACTCGCCACATTCTCTCTCCCACTGGGATAGTCGCTTATTCATCGACATCCGTTAAGGGTCGACAAAAAATGAGAAAATGGGTGAAATGACGCTTCACAGAGGAATGGAAAATAAAAGCCTGGAGATTTCTGGGGATTTTGCTAATCAGAACCTCACAGAGCATCTCGTTTTTTGCGCGCAGGGAGGTGGGAGTGCCGGTGCTCGTGTTCGGACAGCGACACAAAGCCAACGGCTCTGCTCGACTTAAGGGGGGCGGCCAGCCGGTGGGGGGGGGGGTGTCTGGCAGCTGAATGGCAACTCATTACAGAGCAGCAGCCACTTTCAATGGCAGCTTGCCCCCCCCCCCCCGCCTGTCAGCACTGGCTCTGGCCGGAGGCTGGGGGGGTACAGGTGGCCGACCTCTTTAATGGCCCACCCACGGAGATGCCCCCGTCCACCCTGGTGACGGACGGTAATGAAGCAGGGGCTGCCACTCAATGCCGCCAAAACCTGTGACTTCAAAAGAGACGCCGAGATAGAAAGGAGTGAGGTGGGGGGGGGCAGGGGGGGAATCCGGAAAATAACAGCGTCGGGGAGCAGACTGTGGGGCCGTGAGCAAAACTGCGAACATTGAAGATTTAACTATATTGATCAGCTGGCACTGTACCAAGCTCCCCGAGAGAGTCTGTTGTGTCTGGCGAAGCTAATCTTCCTGTTTTTCTTTCTCCTTTTTATTTAAAATTAGAGTCTACTTTATACCGAGTTAAACAGTCAGCTAAGCCGCGTGCCAGCGGAATGGCCCGTGGGGCGTGGCGGAGCGGTCGAGCAGGGAATCGAAGAGCAACTTTACAGAACTCACTTAGTCCACGGGATATGTTCTTCAGGAAAATTTCTGCGCACAGCGCGAGTTTCAGAAACGTAATGAAAGTTCTTCGTCGGAATACTTGTGGAACGACTGAGTTTTGGTTCTCGACATTATAACGTGACGAGGAAGCCTGACTTTAGGTTATTGTGGGCTCATCCCAGGATTGAGTGAGTTTTGGAAATTTTGCCTTTGATTCAATCTCTGGAAAGGCGACAGTGAAGACTGGGGTAGCCCAACACGTGATGGCCCCGTTCCTGCTGTTGGGTGAGGTGTGGCCCCACGGTGCCCCTGATTATTACCAAGCCCATCGAGACGGGGGTCGCCGGATGACATCATCAAAGAAAAATAAAAACATGCGCAGAGAAGGAGGCATCCAGATGGCCGGAGTGCTCGGCAAATCGACATCGCAATCAAGCTGTCGGCGTGTGATGGGTAATAATGGTGAGACCAATTAAGTAGTTTGCGCTCACAGCCGAAAGTGATTTATATTGTCACTTTGACATTTTGGGTGATATACCTCACGGACGCAGGAAGCCACTCTCATGCAGATCAGACACAAGGTGCACGCACGCGCTTACACACGCGCATACACACGCGCATACGCAAACACAATAACCCGCATACGGATCATGCCTCAATATGACGCCGATTCCGTAACAACACATTCCTGGGAGCCGGAATCTGCTCGAGGGTCCCCGGGAATTCCTTTCCTTCTTAATGAGACGTGTTTCCACACCAAACACGAGGGGCGTGACCTCTTATTACTGCATGCCAGTTTCAGAGCGTCCAGACAAGAGCATGCGTGTCCAGATGATTTCACGTGCCTGCACACAATTAAGACTAATCGCACGGAGGACAGGCACCGCTACATGGGGATGATGCGACTGGGGGAGGGGGGGTATCTTCCTTTTTTTCTGTCTGAATAAATAAGGACAGGAAATGAGGAACAGTTTAACTAATGTCTGCGGTTCCTTGAGCAACTCAATCAAATGTGCCGCCGGATTCCAAACACGAGACGCTAAGTTTCTGCAGCTGCTGAGAGATGTGGACGAGATTTAAACCACTCCGAGGTTTTTCGGTTTAGATGTTTTTTGGAAATAAAAATGAAAACACTGCATAAAAAACTACCGCAACCTCTATCCTTTGTCGGCGCTAACCCTGCCCGTCTTAACACCCCTTCTTGCTGTCCGCGATAAACACAGGATGTAGCCTGTAACATTTAATGGTGGTCAGAGAGACTGGGAGAGAGAGAGAGAAATATATCTCCTGAGGGGGGCGTGAAACAGAGTGCACTCACGTCAGACTCCAGAAGCACAGGATTTTCAGTCCCGCGTAACGTCCAGGCCCATAAAAGCCCCCCCTCCCACACCCTGACAGGGGTCTAGGCTCTGTCTGTAGGTGTGCCCCCCCCCACCCTGACAGGGGTCTAGGCTCTGTCTGTAGGTGTGCCCCCTACCCCACCGCACCCCAGGCCTCTCTGTGAAGATGTGCCAGACTGTCCATCAACGCAGAAGGCCCCAGGCAGCCAGAGGAGGCCCCGTTGTGGGGGGGGGGGTCCAGGGTCCCTTTTCCAGAGCTCACCTGGACGTCTCAAACAGTACAGTCAACTTTCTGCGACAGTCTCCCTCTCGCACAATCTGCAGCTGCCAATTTGCGACAGAAAATTGCGTACGAAATGGACCAGAACTCGTCTCTGCCCGATGGAATTTATCGCACGGGAATGATCTCTGGAATGAGATGAATGGCTCAGCGCCATATAAAAATCTCACACTAAGGACTCCCTCGTCACAGTGAAAGAAGCATATTGTCATGCAAAGACGATGCTGCATGTCATCCTGCCTCCTTGTAACCCCTCTACAAATATCTTCTCTTGCACATGCAGAAGGCTCACATTGCAAGTCCAGGACTCGACATTCATCTCCTTCGGTGGTGATGGGCAGGAACAAGTCCAGCTTTGTTTCAGAATCCCAGCTTTTTGCCATACCACGAATATTAAAATATTTGCTGTAAATATAATACTTCACAGGGTAGCATGGTGGCTTGGTGACTAGCATTGATGCCTATCACCTGCAAGGATGTAGGTTTGAATCCCGCCTTTGCTCTGTGAGTGTGGAGATTGCAGGAGTTTTGGGGGTTTCCTGCCACAAACCAATGACATGCATTTATGCCAAATGGTGTCTCTAAATTGCCCAGAGCATATGACTGTGCTTGGCCATATACGGGCCCTGTGATGGACTGGCGTCTGCTCTGACCCTCACCAGAAAGATTAATATTCAGCTAATTTTTTAACTGTAGCTATACCATCTTGTCTAAGTCATAATAACTGTTACATAATAAGGTCTGATGGCCTTCAGTGAGTACAAGCATCACATGGAAGTTTTACTCAATGGTCAATTAAGGGTGACCACATAATAAGTGATCTCCCAACAGGGGTCGGGTCTCAATTCACCCCCCACAATAGGCATATAAGGTGTAAGAGGTCAAAAACCTTTACAAAGGCCAAAGGACATAGCTCATGGTAACAAGGCATGAACAGAGACTGGATGATGTGCAGTAGAGTATGCAGTGTGGAGGCGCTGATTATTTCCTGACCTTGCAGGCTGTGGTTCCCCCTTCTTAAGCCCCCGTTAAGGACGTAGAGCACAGACACCGCTGGCTAATGATTTCCTGTCACGTAGTTCCTACTTCAGCCTGCAGGGTGGAAGTTAATGGACGGCTGTCAAAGTGAAATCCGGTAGCAAGCGACCAGGAAGCTGGTCACGTGGCATTCCAACAAGTTGGAAAAAAACGGATCAGCGTGGGCACGAGTGCGACATTTAGTCTGACAGGACAAGCAAGGCTGCAACATGCCACGTCTGTCCATACCAGAGGTCACTTGGGTGTTTTATGGCGAAAGGGCCCCCGTAAATGAATCATTCATTCAGTCGTTTGTTTGTTTGTTTGTTTCCTTAGTATTTCAATATTTTTCAGAGTATTCTATTTGTGTACTGTGCAGTTTTAAAATTTATTCTATTCTGTTTTACATGATATACTATTTGTGTACTGTCTTTGAACTTTGTCTGCTTGGCACTAAATGTACTGTAGATTCGGCTGTGCTCTATACACTCTCTACTGTATACACCACAATTTCCCCCTGGGTCAATAAAGTTTAATCTTAATCAGAACCCGCAGAAAGAGAATTCTAGAAGGCAAGCCATCTTTCAGGTGGATTTATTCTGACCCTGTGAGGGATGGCAGACCTGCCAGTACAAGACCCAGGATCATGGGTCGCATTCCAGACAGAGGCCTAACTCCTGCACATCTCCTGCGCAGGACCTGGAAGCTTGTGAGCTCTGTTCTTGTTGGGCTCGTTCTGCCTGGATCAGTGTTTCTGAACCCAGTCTTTAGGGACCGCCCCAGGCAGTCCACATTTTTACTCCATCCCAGCTTGGTGAGGTATTCGGTGAACGTGATTGGCTGGGAGCTGGGGGTTCCTGGGGACTGGCTTGAGAAACACTGGCCTAGATTGAGGCTGGGTGGCTGCGTTAGTTACTTATGCAAAATGCAAATGGAAGCTAATGTGTAGAGCTCATCTGTGGGTGAGCGTACGTAGGATTCACTTTGGGACAGCAATCAGATCCATTTAACATGGGAAGAGATGAAGGGAAGGGGACATTATTGGTGTTTAGGGGTTTAACAGGCTGCCAGTGTTCAGAGCTGAGATCTGAGCTGTTGGGAGGTGTAAAATAAACTGATGACTGCTTAATAGAATAATTAGGATTTAGTTTCACATGAATTTACCTTCCCTGGGATGCCCACCCCCTCTCCCCAGCCCTACAACATACTTTTAGCTTGTAAACGCTGAATATAAACCCAGTCAGGGGGGGGGGGGGGGGGGGGTTATACTTTATTCCCCTCTTGGAGGCAGGTCTTCTTCACACAGACAATCCTCATTTCCTCTGATGCCCCCTAGTGTCAGGAAAGAGGGACAGGAGGGTGGCAGTCATGCGTACAGCTGCTGCTGACCTCCGGGGCATGTGACTGGTGGGGCAGGATGGGTAATGAGAGCGGTGAGCGTCTAGCGTTTGACGTTTCACGCCCACCATCACTCCCAGTGGGGGGTTTAGGCCTTTCCGCTACATGACGGGTGCGGTACAAATGCACCGGTGATACTTTAATCCAGGCCGGCCGTTGGAAAGCAGGACCCAGAGGCATCCAGTGTGGAAACAGGGGATCGACGGGAATCTCGCATCGATTGAGGGCGTGATGTTGCCATTAGCTGGTCCGCACATCCAGTCCCAGCTGACAGAGCGAGCGAGTGGGGCAGGATGATGGGAGCGAGGCACAGTGAGGCAGGCACAGTGAGGCAGGCACAGAGAGGCAGGCACAGAGAGGCAGGCACAGTGAGGCAGTCACAGAGAGGCAGGCACAGAGAGGCAGGCACAGTGAGGCAGGCACAGTGAGGCAGGCACAGTGAGGCAGGCACAGAGACCAGGGTTTGAGATAAGTCATAGATGGCCATTACCACCAGTATGCGTTACAGTCATGGTCTTTGTCTTTAAGCTATAAGTCTGTGATTCTATCATGGAAGTAATGAAATGAGCAATGGAGTTGAATCACTTACAGCAGTGCTCCTCAATGTTTGCTCCCTCACATTCCCACAATTTTACTCCCTCGCAGCTCCCGGCCAATCAGGAACACCGACTACCCGGTACAGGTGTGCCGGACCGTCAGAGATTCCCCACAGAGTGGGTTGAGAAACGCTGCTGTAGGTGATCAAACGCAATCTCTCGTTTCATCACTAGATCTTCTATGAATCTGCCATAGCATGTAAGTTCACAGTAAGCTTGAATCCCAAACCAGAAAGCCCAGGGGATGAGGCAGGAGACATCCTGGACGGGATGCCATCATCACATACACCTGTATAAAAGCCATGCGATGGACGTTCATTGGAAGCTCATCCCGGCTGCACTGATCTGATTGGTTCCTGACAGCCAGGGCTGTAGGAACCAAGGGGGGATGGGGTGCACCCCCAATATTTTATTTGGATTCATTCACCCTCCCCCCCCCCCCCCCCAGTAAACAGACCTTTGGATTTAAATGATTAAGTTGTCGCCCCCCCTCCCCCCGAACTCTCTTGTACGCTGTTGCTGACAGCTGCATGCTTGTTGTGTCCTCTCTGCCTAATTTGTACGTATCTGCTAAATAAATAGATGTAAATGTAAATAGGAGAACATGCAAACTCTGCACGGAGCTGGGAGGCGGAGCCGGACCCCCCAGCGTGGAGGTGACTCTGCAGTGCTGCCCGCAGAGCCAATCACAGAGCGTTTTTAAATGAGAAGAAAAGGCCCGTTTTATGTTAAACGGTGTTAAATATTTTCTCTAACCTCACACACGATAAAGAGCAGGACTTTAAAGCAGAGCGAGAGACTTTGAAGACGGGAAGACGGTTCTCCGCACAAACTTCCAGTCAATGAACGGGGTTATCTTAACAGTCGTACAACCACAATGGAAGGTGAAGGATTTCAGGGTGATTCTGATGCGCTGAGAAAGTGCCAGGATGGGGTGGGGGGGAGTATAGGGGCACAGAATGGGGGACCTTTATATCGGGGGGGGATCTGAAAGTCACCTGTGGCCTGTGGACAGGTGCCACATTCCGGTCAGATTCCCAGCGGCTCTGTCCAGGTGGAGGAGAATTCACACCATGCCAACCCCACCCCCACTGCCATCGTCCCACCAACCCCCCCCCCCCCCCCCCCCACCCAGAGCAGCTCCGCATTGCGGCAGATTTCGATTCAAATTACCTCTGTCCAAAGTTTCATTTTTTCAAATCGTGCATTATTCAAAGCGGAATTGCTCTGAAGCACATCGGAATTGTGTCCCGCAGGATGGCGTTCTGCACCGTCATTATCTGTAAAAATAATCTTTAGAAATGTACGGTTCGCCACAGGAACGCCGCCGGAAAATTCCATTCCATATTTTCTCCAAAATACATCTTCTGAAAGACATTAATACTCTTCTGTGCTATAATTTAGAAATACATAAAGGGGGAAGAACATATTACCCAGAAATCTGATATTATATATTGCTGACCTTGGCAATATATTACGCATTCTCTTGTAGGACAGTGGGGGGTGTGGACACTCAGGGAGGGGGCACATTCATTCACTTCACTTCCATTACCAGTCATGTGGAGATGGAGTTCTGCTTTTTCACTGAGCCCAGAGTTGATCTGGGTGAGGGGGTTTGGGTGTGCCCACACTCTGATGCTCATAGAGCATCTCCCCACCTGGTCTTTTCCACAAACAAGATGCCCGTTTCATTTTCGTTTGTTTCCCTTGTGCCAATAGTGTCTCCTGTTTTCCTCCTTCTGTAAGTGTTACAATAGTGCCTGGCTCTTTAGACATCAGGGGCTTCATCCGGAGACCTAATCTGTCTGAGGTTCATCTCTGAATTCGCTCTCTCTGAAGTTACGATCATCGTAGCGCTGCAAAAGTTTCAGGAGTCGCAGGCCTGGACTAAGATATTGTGATGTATGGAATTCTCACACTGGGAGCCTGGTTGTTAAAACATCTGAGCCAAACAAATTATTTGGGGCTCGTTGGGATTCATTCATGGCTTCAGGCTTGTGACGCATTTGTGTTAAACCCATCTCCCGCGCCAAAAAGTCCTTCTTTTGATGCCCTCATCCTTCAGCGAGCACCCCAGAACAAGTCTAACATCTCCATATATACTTTACAGCGTATTGATAAAAGGTGAAACGATATTAGCTGCAGATACTGCATTCAAGGAGCTGCACTCTTCTATTATGAGTTAGCTGTGAACATTATGGAAAACAGGTGTGTTTTTTCGCCATCTGCTCTGGCTCGGTGGTCTACTGGGAAACTCTGTTTCCGACAGCTGTGTTCAAGGGCGAGAGGGGGGGGGGGGGGGGGGGGGGGGCGATGACAAGCGAGAGCCCTGGCCTTGGGTTCCTGCTGTACCTTCACTTCCACCCTCCTGAGTCTAGGCTGACCCCCTCCCAACATAGTACTGCACTCCACACAGCTACACCTGTGCTGGCGATTCAGTGTATCGCATCTTCCATCTGGCCCCCCCTTCCAGGAACAGAAAATAATGTGTCCTGAATCCCTGGGGTGGGATGAGGAATCCGTATGGTGATATTCTGGAACATTCTGCACACCTCACGCTCCGCCTGGTATCGCCACAATATGCCAGAATCTTTGCCCCCCCCCCCAACCCACCTCCAGCTCCATTGGTTCCCGGAGCCCCTTTCCTAGGCTGCTGCAGCAGGACGCAGGTCAGTTGGGAATGTTGTATTTTCTGGAGGGTAGCGGGAACGCCATAGGAGCGTTCCCACTCCGAGAAGATCTAAGATAGAGCACCTACACTCACAAGCCCGGCTCGCCCAGCAAGGGTCACTGTGGTTATGAAGTGGGTACGCTGCTTCCTGTTTGGAGCTGAGGGTTCCTCGACTGGGCCACATGGAATCTTCAGAGCGTCGATTCAGACAGCAGACACTTCACAGCTCAGTCGAATCCCATCACGAGAGCCGCATTTAAGGCCATCAAGGAGCACAGCCCCTACGTCGCCTGCCCAGAGCCCCCGATCTGAACCTCTGTCTATCCGACTCGGTTTGGGCGTCAGCTGGATGTTCAGGCGCATCCCTCTTTACGGAGCGCCGTGGTGACGATGCGGCGGTGAGCTTGCACAGGGTGGGGGCGAGGCGGGGGCTGGGGCAGGCTGTTTGGGAGTACACATAAACAGGCTGAACCTCATCGCACACGCCTTCCGAATTGCCCCCCACCGTGCTAAATAATCCTGGGTTTTTATCACACAACTCAACACTGTTAAAGCTAATGAAGCAATTTACAAAAGAGTGTGGGGGGGGGGGGGGTGGATTTACAATACAGGGGCAGAATACTCTCCAGAGAGCCTATTTGGACACCCCTGGACCTGCCGTACGCAGAGACAGATGCGATAATCATCCCACAAAATACATACATTTACAAGCCTCATCTGCCCCCCAACTCCCCCCCAGATGGCTTTGGGTGGCTGTTGCAGTGCCTGATTCTGCTGTTTGTGGGGGTGTAATTATGAGATTCAGTCTCCAGAGTAAATTACAATCCCTCTGATTGAGGAGACGGGGGGTGGGGGGGGGGGGGGCGGTTAGCGTGTGGGGCAGCCGTCCTTCCCGCCCCGCACCGGCAGAGCTGACCACGTTAATGGGGATGGTGACTGCAGGGAAGGGGGGGTGGGGGGGCTTCATGACGACTGTCGCTATTAGCCTCCGTTACCGGGAAACAGGATCCATGGGACCTAATAGGCCCTTTAAGTGCGACACATAATGTACAGCCGTGATCTCGCTCAGAGGCACGACCGCTGGCCAGCGTCGCTCGTGTGCTTAGCAAGCAGACAAGAGCCGCATGTTGGGTCCCACAAACCATGTGATGTAAAAGGCCCCGCCCACAAATAAAGGATGATGATTTATTTGCCAAAGTAGAGGAACCCTGGAATGCTTCTTTGTACATATCCCATCTTGCCCTTCATTATTGAGACGTACACACAACTGAGAGCAAAGCTTTGGCTCTGAGCACAGGGTCAGCAATTCATCTGGTAACCCCCCCCCTCCCAGGGTTAAGGGCCTCGCTCAACGGACATATAACTATTATGGCAAGGTTGGGATTCAAAGCAACAACCTTCCGACCACTAGCACAGTGGCCTAGCCTGCTGAATCACACACCACCTGAAAGGGGTTAGACCAACAAGTAATGGAGAGAAAAGGTCTAAGAGTCAGTAGTCAAGGGGGTTTGGTGGAAATGGGCTACCCCTCTGATAGCAGAGCGATGGCATGGAGATGGCGAATAGAGAACTAGACAGAGCTAATCACAGCAGCTGACAAGTTTTGTCCAGATTAAAGCGGATCCGCGGATCTGGCTATCCTCCAACAGTGACATCACCGCTGAGATGCCGGAACTGAGGTCCTGCCCCGTTACCCTGCGGTTCACGGGCTCCGCGCTCGATCATGTGCTCCGCTGGCCATCCGCCAGCCTGCACACATACACATGTGTACTCACAAGCATACAAAGTCACGCGCGCGTCACGAAACGCCGTCCGGCTTTCAGACTGACGGGATAATTGTAAGGGCCCACGTCTACTGTATCTTTTGTTTTTAGCCATGATAGATTCCTAGTGTTGTGCACAAGCACTCGCACACGCATAATGGAGGATGAAACACAACACACACACATGCACACACACGCGTAAGATGGCATAATACGCAGAGTCACGCCGAAATCCCGTCAGGCTCACTCTGTGACAGGGTAATTATTAGGGCCCTTATTTAACATGTCTTTTGTATTTAGGGATGATAGATTTTTATTATTGTACACAAGCCTACTGAGGCACCAAACAGAGCCCCACAGCACAGACACGCACCCTGTAAATCATTTTAAATCACGGGTACGCCAGTACATGGTGTCTTCAATCCTGATTACAGTTACGTCCTAATGAACCTTAATCGCAAACACGCGGCTGGGCCTCGAAGACAAAACCAACCGGGAACGACTGTTCTTACAGGCATTTTTACAGGCGATGCTTCGAAAACTGTCGACAGCAACACTATCTGAAGCCAAACCCTACTGGGCCCACTGTTGTAATGGTTTATTAGGGCACAGTTATTGTTGTATATTGATTATTGCATTAACCTTCTAATCTCCTCTAAATGTAAAAATCCATGTCAAATCATAAGCTTAATGTCTTTTAAATCCTCTCATACATCCTTGATTTGATGTGAAAATGAGTCTCTCTCCGGAGGGAACCGGAGTGACAGCTCAGGCTGAGAGAGGGAAGCCCAGTACCGCCTCGCGAGCTGCAGCTGAGGACACGGCCAATGATATGTCCTGAATCAGTGACTGATAGAGGAGGGGGCACTCCGGGGGCCAATCAGCTTTCAGCTGGCATCATTGACTGCTATATATGCCCCTCCTTTCTTGGACATTCAGAGGGTAAAAGGATGATGAGGTACAGCTCTGGATGTGCATCAATCAATTAACATGGAGCAAGTCAGTTACAGCTCCTCTGACTTATGCATTTGCCCAGACACTGGACAGGACACCCTACAACTGTGCCCGGGGGTCAGCGGAAGAGTGAGCTCTGGGGTATCTGGTCTTGTATGATGTAATCGAGCACCTTGTTGGAGTCACAAAAGTGTGTGGCTGTAATGAGGCCCAGACTCCTCCTCTTCAACTTTTTCACCAGTTCTGATTGGTGGAACATGGGTGGCTTGATCACGATTCGCTGTAAGAAGAAAGTACATAGGAATGTGAAGAATAACATCTGACGATGGGATTAAAGAACGCAGGAGGAGGACAGAGCTGGAACTGGCGTGGTGTGCAGGGACAGTCATTGCAGCCCCTAATAACCCCCATTTCGCGCTCTTTTCCTGGCAGGGGTGGGGAGGGGGCAGAATTCATCACGGGCTGCCTCTCCAGGCCCTGCCATAACCCACCTCATTTTAGGTTGCCAAGCAACCATCACCCAAGAAAGTATTGTGCTGACATTTGTATTTTTCTTTCCTTCGGCCTTTTTTTGCTCAAAAAACAGGTTTGTTCTATGAAGCAGATGGATGAGAAGGCGACAGGCGGGTCCAGTGGGCCGACGTGACTGAGGGTGTGCAGAACTCTCCGGGTTGGGGCCCTTCTGGGATAAAAACGGAGCGTATGTGACACGGGGCAAAGACGACATGCAGCAGTCTTCACCCATCAGCTATTTTTGGGAGAAAGCAGGACTGGACCACCGTTAATCTCAGCCCGGTTGCGTCGGCCGTGGTTTTCCCACCTGTCAGTGCCGGGTGACACACAAACTCAGCTAATGCACCGCTGACACCAGCGGGTGACACCAGTGCAGAAGCGAAGCACCACGCTTATCGCAGGATGTGATTTTCCGCGGCGGTCAGGTGACCTGCCCAGCCGACAGCAGCACGCCAGTTATTGTTAGGACTGTAGAAGCTCTGGTAAGATGCAAAGCTGGAAAGACACATAAGTGATGATAAATGACTTAAAATTCAGGTCAGGATTGCTGGCTTTGGAGGTTCACAGTTTTAAAAAAGTGCATCATAGTGATTCGGAATCTTTATGGAGCGGATTGTGCAGAGATGTCCTCAGAAACTGCCGGAAATGTGGCCTTGGCTCGTTTCTTAATGAAGGAGCCCCCCCCCCCCACTAGTTTTCTAACTAGATAGTTTTGGCTAGCTTGGTTATCGTCAATAAGTCAAACCCCGCCCCCACCCTAATTCTTTCCCCCCTGGGATGGCAGAGAGGTGAGATCAAGGTAATGTTTGCATGCCATGCAAAGGCCTTGCTGATCACGTGTTTTCAGGAGCTGACATTTGATGGCATTTCAGAGCCTGGGCCTCCCCACCACCCAAACAAACGTCACAGGCGTTTTCACATGCTTCTGAGCCTACCTCTGAATAGTGGAGGCATTTTTGCTCTGTCTCTCTGTTTTTCCCAATAATCAACGGCAGAGTCGTTTCTCCTGAGATGTGTGATGTGACAACGCCAGCAAGGGCTGAAAGAACCTTCCCCGAGTGTCATTAAACATTAAACATCTCAGCCAGATTATCCACTGAGGGATTCCGTCATCCATACCATTGGTCTCTGTGGCGACAGGAATTCCAACAAGGAAGGCGATGAGGAAGACGAAGCCGCAGTGCACGAAGGCCCTCTGCGCTTAAGGTTGCGTCTGATGGCTAACAGGGTGTGTTTGTTGTGTGCACAGTGACTAAACACATTTTTTCAGCACCTGTATCATTTCGGTGACACTGTTCTTTCCCCACTCAGCCTCCGCCATACTTTCAGATCCACTCACCTTGAGAAGAGCATTAGGCCACTTTTGAGCGGGGCGTAACCTGATCTTGTCTCCCCTGGGGGGTGGGGGGCGGTAGTCCAGCCAATGACCCCTCCCCACCATGGCCTTGGACTGACAGGTTTATTTTTCTAAGCCCTGGCTGCTCTCCTGCTTCTCCTTTTGGGTAATTCAGTGTGAAACCTAATCCCTTAATTAATCCTCTAAACTGCAGTTTTTTTGCCATTAAACCAATTACACCATTACGAGTGCCATCAGGTCCCCGAGCCAGCGGATTGTGGTGCGTGAGCCACGGTCTGGCCCTCCCGTGTCGGGTCCCCGCAACTGCGGCGACACTTCGTCGAGAGCATAAGGGCTCAGCGCGTTTACAATGACGTTGTCGCAGTGTTAATTGATTCACTTTCCTTCTACACAAAGTAGCTTTTTCCGTGGCCGACAATGGATTTCCTGGCAGGGCTGGGAAAGCGCAGACAGACCCAGTGGCTTTTGTCAAGGTCTCTCTCATTATTTCACCGCCGGATGCAGGAGGAAGGGAGCAACGGAACCTCCTGCTATACTGCAGGCCTGCGGGCAGAGTGCAGGCCGCCGTCCTTCTGGGATGCTGTGCCCGCCTCTTCGCTCTGTGCTTCTCCTCCACCTTCGCTGACATTCCCCGCTTGCCTCTGGTCCGTCACACAGGAAACCTGTGACTGTGCCCATTCTGCCCATCAAACATGGGGAGACAGAGATTTTATTGTGGTAAGCAGTGGTGAACGTAGCTGAAAGCTGATTGGCCCCCAAGGTGCCCCCTCCCCTGTCACTCACGGTTTCAAAACATATCATTGGCTAATAATGAGGTTGGGCCCTCTGTATGAATTATGACCCCTCTTATACCCCCCCACTTTAAAAAAATCTTAGAATCGCCCCAGGTGGTAAGAATTCCGGGGTTCTTCTGTAGGCCGGGGCGAGTAACAGATCTCCTCCCGCTGACCGGTCAAACTCCCCCCGTTTGTTAGCCTGGTAGAACAGATGTGGGCTAGATACAGGACCTCAAACTCCTCAGTTAAAGGCTCAGAGTGTCTGGGGGGTTTTGGGATCGTGCTCCAACAAGCATCCCCACCCCCACCCCCCTGTGGTCCTGTTTGTACAGGCTTTACCAGTGGCTACAATTAGAACAAGGTTTAGCCATAATTTCAAATTTTTAAAAGGCGCCCCCCCCCCCCCCAGAAGTTTGTATTTGTATTAATAAAGTCGGTTGTGTTGTATGGTTTTTTTTGCATACATTTGCCTAAATTAATCTGTTTCGCTTATCTGATTTTTGATCTGAAAGGGAAAAACAGCACTGCGCTCAGAAAAAAAATCACTTTTTCGCAACTAAAATAGAATCATTTTTAAAAATATAGTAATTTTTTTAACTTTTTTGGCAAGGCAGCAACAGCCATTGCAAGCCAAGCAGAGCAGAAATGAACCAGAAAACCTGGTGGAAGAACAGAGACAGCGAGGAGAGCAGAAGAGAGGAGAGGAGAGCAGAGCAGAGGAGAGGAGAGCAGAGGAGAGGAGATTAGAGCAGAGGAGAGCAGAGCAGAGGGGAGCAGAGGAGAGGAGATTAGAGCAGAGGAGAGCAGAGCAGAGGAGAGCAGAGGGGAGCAGAGCAGAGGGGAGCAGAGGAGAGGAGATTAGAGCAGAGGAGAGGAGATTAGAGCAGAGGAGAGCAGAGCAGAGGAGAGGAGTTTGTGGATGCTAATGTTAACGAGAAGGACGGCAGAAAGGAGGAAGCAGAGTGCGACGCAGATGAAAAGTTTGATGTCTCAGGTGTTGATTGAAAATGTTTCATTTTAACTGCTTAAGTAATTAATGGTGCATTATCGCTGTTAAAGGCTGTTTTGTGTGAATGACATCATCAGCTCCAGCACCTCAGAGTATCCAAATTAAGCACTGCCCCCCCCCCCCCCACCAGCAGCTCTGTCCCACTTAGCTTCCTCTGTCCACTGTCCTCCACTGTCCTCCATGGCTTGATTTGATCGAAGTCTGAAATGGGTGAAAAAAAACCAAAATAAATAACAAGAAAGGCTTCTTTGCGATGCAGTAGCTGGATGGTGAGATGAAGAAACGAGGTTACAGGTCTAAAGGATACAGCAAGGACACGGGCGTGCCTGGGGGAGCGAATATGGGGGCGGGGGGCGGGGGCTACACTTAACCTTACCATCTCCTGGAGCAGGAACGCCGGCCGCTCGCCAGCTAATGTACCGCATGGGCCCTTGATGAGACCCGAAAGCCCGAATCGCGCCGCCCAAATAGGCATCACAGTGCTGGCAGGGGGGGTGGTGCAGCACGAGCACTTGATTCCACTTACCCCCGGGCTGCCAAAGGAGTTACGGAGCTCTGGACTGCGGACTCCGTCCGGGGCGAACAGGAAGACTCGTGGGGACCAAGTGGTGCAGGATATTCTGCCCCCTACTGGTATCTAAGTGAACTTCAGTGGCTGGTGACTCATCAGGCTCCCTGCATTATTTAGCGTGCTGGTAAGAAGCCGTCACTTGCAGGGCTGTGGGGGGGGGGGGGGGGGGGGGGCTATGCGTCTGAGGAGCATGATTTTGTAGCGTTTGTGTGGCAGGAAGGACAGAGAGTTAGATGTGAGCTACTCTGCTGGGTACAAAGGGACACGGAGTGGGGGGGGGGGGCAGTTAGCAGTGTCTGATGAGGGGGGTGGGCTGCCGGGGAAAGAAGCCTGTACTGTGATGGGGGGTGAAGCCGACCTTGACCGGGACAAGGTGGAGTTCCTGGGATCGGCTGGGCACAGCTGGCGAGGGGAGTCGCAGGGGTGCCCCCCCCCAATTAATGATATGAGTGAAGGTCAAGGAGGGGGGCGAGCACATGCCGAGCTTTAAAAACATGGGCGCACCTGGAGGCATGATGAGGGATCAGTGGCCAACTCCCCCCCCGGCTGACTGCAGCATGTCGATCAGGACTGAAAGTAAATAGGGGGGGGGGGCAGACGTTAGTTGGGAAGGGCACAGAGCGAAGGTGCAGAGTGAAGACCCAGCCAAGTGTGAGGAGAGACAGAGCGACATCCCGAAAACATGTAATCAGCATCTCACTGGCGTTAATTAAAGATGTTAGTGCACTGGAGTGGGTAATGACAAGATAGTCAGCTTCCTCTCTACAGATGGGTATCGCTACCTCTTCACCCTGAACTGGAAATCACTCCACCCAGGCTGCTCACCCAGCACAAGGGAGCAAGATGGGGGCTGTGAGGCAGCTATGAAAGGAGATGATTTCTGATGGTCTGTATGACTCCTCAAGTGGTCTACTTATACTGAGATAGATAGATAGATAGATAGATAGATAGATAGATAGATAGGCAGGCAGGCATACCACCCCTTGGCTAGTATTACACTTATTTAATAGTATAACACTGTTTAATTTATAACATAAATAGAACCTAAACAGATACAATAGCATATATTTAGAAACTGATCCATTATTCAGACAAAACAAATTGTTCTTTAGTGCATACGGAAGAAAAAGAAACATATTTATGTACCTTTAAAGAGTTTTCTTTAAAGGGATATATGATATATTACTACAGTTTCACCTCGCTGTTAGACAGGAGATTGTACACAGTGCCCCCTGCAGGTCATGAAGAGAAACACATACATCTGACCTTAATCAGCTGGCAGTCTCTTCCAGGCAAACCAAACTAGTGACAGTGCATTTTTGATAGTGAGGATAAAAAAAGACCATCCTCATGTACCATATTCAGTTCTCTATGACACAGCTAATTTAGTTCCTTGCCAGTTCCTAATTGAATTTCAGACACTGGTGAATCGTTTGGCTCCTTGCCCTCACTGTTACTAACAGGGTCTTTTATTACTGTCCTAGAAAGAACTGGCCATTCACCAGACTTCACTGGCATTAAAGTGAAAGACGTACTGAAGTAGTAACTCCACTGATAGAGGGACAGCACAGGGAAATAAGGAGAGGGGCAGCACAGGCAAACGAGGAGAGGAAAGGCACAGGGAAAAAGGAAAAGGATGGTACAAAGAAATACGGAGAGGGATGGCACAGAGTAATAGGGAGGGGATAGCACAGGGAAATAAGGAGAGTGATGGCACAGGGAAATAAGGAGAGTGATGTCACAGGGAAATAAGTAGAGTGATGTCACAGGGAAATAAGGAGAGTGATGTCACAGGGAAATAAGGAGAGTGATGTCACAGGGAAATAAGGAGAGGGATGGCACAGGGAAATAAGGAGAGGGATGGCACAGGGAAATAAGGAGAGTGATGTCACAGGGAAATAAGGAGAGGGATGGCACAGGGAAATAAGGAGAAGGATGGCACAGGGAAATAAGGAGAGTGATGTCACAGGGAAATAAGGAGAGTGATGTCACAGGTAAATAAGGAGAGTGATGTCACAGGGAAATAAGGAGAGTGATGTCACAGGGAAATAAGGAGAGTGATGTCACAGGGAAATAAGGAGAGGGATGGCACAGGGAAATAAGGAGAGTGATGTCACAGGGAAATAAGGAGAGTGATGTCACAGGGAAATAAGGAGAGGGATGGCACAGGGAAATAAGGAGAGGGATGGCACAGGGAAATAAGGAGAGTGATGTCACAGGGAAATAAGGAGAGGGATGGCACAGGGAAATAAGGAGAGTGATGTCACAGGGAAATAAGGAGAGTGATGTCACAGGGAAATAAGGAGAGGGATGGCACAGGGAAATAAGGAGAGTGATGTCACAGGGAAGTAAGGAGAGTGATGTCACAGGGAAATAAGGAGAGTGATGTCACAGGGAAATAAGGAGAGTGATGTCACAGGGAAATAAGGAGAGGGATGGCACAGGGAAATAAGGAGAGGGAAGCACAGGGAAATAGGAATATGGGCAGCATTGGGAAATAAGAATTTTTACAGCAGAGGGAAATAATGAGAGGGATAGCATATGGAAATAAGAAAGCAATCACTTATTGTTAAAAGCTGCCCATATATTTTATTTCCTTTTGCCTTGGCATTGGGGCCACCAGTTAGCTGACACAGAGGACAAAGCCTGAGGACTCCATCATTCTGGTGAAGTGTGGGTACAAGGCGCCGGGTTGCTAACGGGGAGCAGTACACTAGATTCACGATAACGAGATGGTGGCAGAACCCCTTGCTGGAGGTGTTATATTGAGATGGGGGGGTCTGGCTCATAGCCATTGTCCAGGGAGGGAATGGAGTCAGCATCCATCTCTGACAGCTCTGTAGTAACTGGCACACTGGCTGTGTTCTCTTCTGCAGACAGATGTGACGAAAGTGTGCTGGAGGAGAGTGGTGCAGGTTCTCTGTGGAAGCGCTTCCCAGTGCAAAATGTTACTGCCTGGACCAGTCAGCATGGCTAACGGGGAGGACCACACACAGCCAGAAGCCTGAGACCAGAGAATTCAATCATCAGCAATCGAATATGTATGTTTATTATTTATCATCATACATATTTGTGTTTATAATTTATTGTTTTGGCACCCTTCTGAAGGGAAGCTGTGAATCCCCCCCCCCCCTCCCAGACACACACCCCCGGCACCTCAGCTCCATATTGAGACGGTTAATACACAAGGATCAAATTGATGAAAGTTGTCCACATTTGTGAAGCTGAGAGCAATGGGCCCAGTTCACAGGAAATGGGGGGTGTCAGTTGGAGGGGGGGGGCATTCACAATTGAACCATGACAGAGCAGCTAGGTCCATGAGGGCTAGCTCAAAGTAGGGGGGGACTTTCTCTCAGTCTGTGCTCCACAGCTCGCCTCAGTTCCTGCCTGACGTGTGGCTGCTCCCCCTCCTCTATGCCCCGTACCCCCCATGCCCCCTCACGTACAACCCCCCCCCCCCCGCCACCACCGGCATCGTTTGCTTTCCTAATGGCGGCTTGCCCTGGCATATTGGTCACACATGCCGAACCCATCTGATTTTGAATAACAGGATAAAGAGGCGTTAACGTGGAACGCTGCTCCGCAGGAGGGCCTCACTGCCCTGAGGGCAGGCAGACGGGGGGGGGGGGGGGGGGGCAGGAGGCCGGCGGCTGGCAAGGCAGCAGCGGCGGTGGCGTAAGAGGAATTACGGCAGCATAGCAGCCCTCCCTCCAGGACAGTTTCGCTCTTAATCAAAAAGCTCATTACTCCACATGCAGGTTGCCTATCCTTAATGTCCCGCAGGAATGTGATGGATGTAGCCCAGAGGGTCGGCGCAATTACCAGCAGGGATGGAGAGAGACGTGGCCCCACCTCAGCCTGGCTCAGCCCGTCTCAGCCCGGGGAGGTGGTTAGTCTTAAAAATATACTGCCAAATTTACCACTTTAGCATTATTACTTTTAATTTCTCATTATCCCTGCTGATGTCACGCCTTTAACATGACCGCAAGAGATGGACCTGAGAAGCTTGACTTCCCCTCATCCTAAGCTGGGGAGACTGGCACCCTTTTGGGAAGTGTTGATTGGCTAAGCCTTAAATAGTGTGCAGGGGTATATACAGGGACAGGGCTGCAGCTGAAAGCTGATTGGCCCCCAGAGTGCCTCTTCCCCTGTCAATCACCGACTCAAAACATATCATTGGCTAATGATAAGTTTGGTCTCTCTCTATGAATAATGGCTTATCTTATGTCCACCATCTTAAAAAATTGTATAATCACTCCTACTCATATGTCTTCAATGGGAGACACCAACCAGCATATTTTAAGTGTTGTTTTTTGGGTGCCATTGAAGAGGTTGATGCTTTTGCTTTGTTTAACAGTCATCGTGTATCTCCTGCTCCAGTTTTGCTTACACTCGTACCTGGGCCTTCACTGGAAGCTCAGCCCCGCTACACTTGGCTGCAGCTCGAGTCCTTAACAGCCGCATTTTTGTATTGTGCTATTTTCCTCAGTTGTACGTCACTTTGGACAAAAGTGTCTGCTAGTTGAAGTAAATGTTATTCATTCAAGTGAAACTGCGGGGGCAAGACGGAGAGTTTGCTCTGACTCAGCAGCATTGTGTATTTGGGCACTTCAGAAAATTGTATTTTTGGCTTTGACAGAGAGTTTAATCCAAGCACAAAACCAGGTTGATGCCTAGATTTACCATAATGTTGAGAATTTTACTACCTGCATTGCAGAAAGTGGCTATAGTGGAGAACACAAGTTTGGTTCCTTCTACACATTTTACCTTTCCCTTTGGTAGAACAATTAATATAATCAGTTTAATACATAAGATATCTGACATTAGACACGGTAATGGTTGTAACAGATTTCTACAAATCGCAGTTCGCATTAGAATCTAAGTTCTGCTTGTAAAAAATCCTTAAAAATCAAGGGTAATGTGAAAATCGGGATTGGTACAGTCCACCGATGAGTAATCTTTTTTTTATTTCCTTCCCCTCCTTTTGTTCCCATCTTGTCCAGATGGCTATAAATATGTATATCCGACAGCTGGCTTTAAACTGATGACAGGAGGGAAATTCTGAAAAGATTCTGCCGGTTCTGTATATTTATTGCTGGATCAGGAGAATCGATTTCAATGCGGTGGGCACTGCTTGGCATTCCCAGTGCATAGCTAAGCTGTTCTACCTGGTGATGTCATCATTAAGGGACACAGATTGACTCAGATGGACAACAAAGGCTCATTGGCCCTCAGCTTTCCATCAAACAATATGTATTTCTCAATATGCATAATTGACGGTACTTGTGTTCTCATGTACCTGTGTTACATCATCTTCCATTGCCAAAGACTAGTTCCAATACTCAAGAACAGAAGTACAGAGGACAATAAAAATCCTTGGATGTTGGTCCCAAATATTAATAATACATTGGTTGCATCATCACTGAATGAGACAAATCCCATGATTCATTGCACCCCAAAGTTGTTCTTGGAAGGCGAGTTAGCAAGAATGGTTTTGCCAAGACCACAAGTACAATCTTTGTGTTCTTGGTATTAAAAAACACCCCCCCGTCATGAGCTGACAGAATAGCAGTCACATTTGGGAAGTGGTTAAAGATCTTTACAGGTCCTTATCAGGAGATTTTTGTCTTGATAAGCTTCCATACAAGGTACTGGAAGTGAAAATTGACCCAGATTAGATTTAATAATTCAGAATGTTTTATTTTGATACCAACTAAAGATTAAAAAGATTTCAGGGTACCCTCTGACTTGATGACCTCACTTTCATTTCCACAAATTGCCTGAAAAGAGATATTTTTGAACATAATTTAGTGGTTTTTGTAGGCTTCTCTACGAAAACTGAGGGTGAAATTGACTGATATTTTTGGTCTGCATTTCAATGGATAGTTTCAGTCAGATTTTTGAAAGAAACAAAGACAAGGCATAAATTTACAAATGTATGTTTTATCTTTTTTAAAAAATATTTAAATGTGACATTTCTGGGAAGAGAAATGATAAGTTGAATTTGAAGCATTTTGGGGCAGTTTATACACTTTCTTCCAGTCAATGTGCGTACCTGCCGGTACCTATTCATAGCGGGCATAAAGCCAGAGAACAATAGCATTTACGTGTGATCTGGATTTGTAGAACAATCTTTCAGGTTCCCCAAAGACAGACCACATGGGAGGTGGTGAATAAAGGCGACTATGGGCAGATTATGGAGTGGAGAACCGTCAGGGAGGAATTGTAAGGATGAGGGATATAAGATGCAATGCAATTTTATTTATATAGCGCATTATCACAACATTACATTGTCTCAATGCGCTTTACATTTCTGCCTCGTAAGGACCCCCCAGTGAGTAAGCCAAAGGCAACGGTGGCAAGGAAAAACTCCCTAAGAGGAAGAAACCTTGGGAGGAACCAGACCCAAAGGGGGAGCCCATCCTCCAGGGGCCGGCAGATGAGTCAAACAAAACAAGATGATATGACTAAGCTAATACAGGGGTTGAAATATCAGTCTCAATGCAGCGGCCGACCGGTGCAGGCACGGGGTGCTTGATGCATGATGGCAAGAGGAGCCATAATTCATACAGGGGGGCCAACCTTATCATCAGCCAATGACACGCTTTGAATCTGTGAATGACAGGGGAAGGGGAACTCCAGGAGCCAATCAGCTTTCAGCTGGGGTCAGCATCCCTGTCGCCCCGCCCCTGTATACGCCCCTGTCATCAGACTCTGCTGTGCCTGAATGAACAACTCCTTCTCTCGATTGAAATAACAGGTCAAGAAGAATTTTCCATAAAAAACATGCTACTTACCCTGCTACCAGCACTCTACCTCGTCCCCTGGAGACAGAGCAACGGGGATTAAAACATACCAGGGAAAATAAAAGAGAATAAAAAAAAGCCGACAGTCATTCACAGCAGAGCCGCCATAAGCCAAGATGAATATGTAATTCCCGTTTGTGCAGGCTTCGAGGAGATGGGCACTGAATAGCCCTTATCCTACGTAAGCTCATTTTTCAGCATGCGGTGGGGGTGGGGGAGATGTAACGGCGATGTTCAGTAATCACATGCCTTCAATGTCAATAACACCCACTCGAGGTGCAGTCGACGTGCGTGTGTTTGTATAATCAGCGTGAGACAGGCCTATTGATCCCGTAATCACGACACAGAGCAGCGCCCCCCAGGGGGCAGGGAGATACACATGCCTCTCGTCGTGCATGTGTAAACGGGCGCACGCAGACGCCCGTGAAAAACACTCATGGATATTCACAAGTCCGCGGTTCACAACTGACCGTGATACGTGCCGAAGTGCTGTGAATGGAACTGTGCTGATGCACGCTGAAGCCAACACAGCCGGAAGCTTCTGGGAAGTTTCCACAAGCAGAACTGGCAGGAGACTGCGGTCATCCTATAGAAATGGAGCGGGTCACCTCTGGCGAATGGGAACGCAGTATTGCTAGATACACCTCCTTCCTCTGTGCCATGAGCTCCATTACAGCCCACAGAATCTTAATGCATTATGGGAAGGGTAGATTATATTGACATTTTGTCCCATTAACTAAGGGGGTGCATACAGGGGTTTGGACTATGAATCTGAAACCCCTGGCCAATAGTGTTTGCGGTTTCACGCCTATATATGTGCGGCCTGGTGGCCAGTCTACATTGATTGCACATTCCATTAGTAAGAGTAGAATGTAAAGGTTGAATTAGCAGAGCAAAAGCACAGCTGTACATAAAGTATTGCATTCCACACAATACATTGGGAGACATCAGAGTTCGAAAGAGGTCAAATTGTTGGTGCATGTCTCACTGGTGCATATGTGACCAGGAAAGTCTTTCTAGTGTGTGTTTGGATTGTATCCAAAAACCATAAAACCACAGCTACCCAATCGCAGAATTAAATGCACGCCTTGACTCTGCTGTTTCCACCAAAACTGTTCGACAGGAGCTCCAAAGGATCAATATTCAGGCTGCTACAGTCAAACCATGTCATGCCAAATGCCAAAAGTTGGTTTCAATGGTGCCAGCAGCGCAAATCTTAGACTATGGACAATGTGAAACATGTATTGATGAGTTCACCTTCTTTGTCTTACTTTGTGCTTACTGCCCGGACTGCTATGTACCCAGAGTGCAGCATGAGGGTGGATCATTGATGGTTTTGGCTGCAATTTCATGGCATTCCTTAGACCCACTACTTGTTCTAGGTGGATGTGTCATTGCCAAGGACAACTGAACCATTCTGGAGGACCATGTTCATCCAGTGTTTGTTGTATCCTGAAGGGGGTGCCATGTAGCAGGATGATGATGTACCAACACACACAGCAAGACTGGTGACAGAGTGCTTTGATGAACATGAAAGTGAAGTTGAACATCTCTCATGACCTGCACAGTCACCACGTCTGAATATTATTGGGCCACTTTGGGGGAGCGAGTCAGGAAATGTTTTCCTCCACCATCATCACATAGTGAATTGGCCACTGTTCTGCAAGAGGAATGGCTCAAAATCCACTGTGCTGGACTTGTATCTGTCATTCCCAAGACAAACTGATGCTGTATTGGCCGCAAATGGAAGCCCTACACCATACTAATAAATTATTGTGGTTTAAAACAAGGTGTTTCAGTTTCATTGTCCAACCCCTGTAGATGCTGTCCTCTAGCACATGAGGAAGGAGATTTCCCACAGGGGCAGATACAGGGGCGGGGCTACAGGGGCATTGGCCCCAGCTGAAAACTGATTGGCCCCCGGAGTGTTCCCTCCACTGTGACTCACAGATTTAAAATACATCACTGGCCAATGATAAGTCTGACCCCTCAGTATGAATTATGGCCTCTTTTATGCTCCCACAAAAAACCTTAGAATTGCCCCTGGAATCCCCTTCCCAGACAGGAAAAAGATGCCCCCTTGCTGTGCTCCGCGGCGCCCTCCGGAGTGACTCTTCAGCCACGGCCGCGCAGTTCAGCCACGCCATCTGCCAGCCCGGTAGCTGGTAGCGCAAACAACAAAACAAAAGAACGACATTAAAACCCGCTAGGACAGGCAGCCAGCTCCAGATAGACATCTACCTGAATAATTTCCCGGCCAGCGTGCGCCGCTCCTACAGCGCTGCCTCCTCGCACGCCGTATTTCGCTAGCAGACAAAGGGACAGACTCCTGACGAGAGGTTCCTTGGTGACGAGCCGCACGCGGGTGTAAATGCGAGAAGGGGATCAGCCACCTGCTTAAGACCACAGTCTCCGGCATGAACCGGCGACACAATGGAGACACTTTGAAGTTCACAATGGCGCACAGCTCATTAGCGACTGCGGTCTCTGTCCGGATGCCCTTCCCAAG